>NC_082342.1:82452216-83664716 GCF_027477595.1 Haemorhous mexicanus
AAGTACCTCAGCCTTTTCCTCAGCCTTGGTTACAATGTTCCCCTCAGCATCCAATAAAGGATGGAGATTTTCCCTGGCCCAATTAGAATGCATTTCTTCCCCAATACCACACACAATCTAAAAACATATTGTTCAAATTTTGATATAGAATCATAGAATCATAGAATATTAAGGAGTTGAAATGGACTTTAAAGATCATCCAGTCCCAGCCTCCCCTGCCATGGGCAGGCACACCTCCCACTAGACCAGGCTTCTCAAAGCCTAATCCAGCCTGGCTTTGAATCTCACACGGGTTGGGGCATTCAAAACCCCCCTGGGCAGCCTGCTCCAGCATCTCACTATCCCCACAGTAAAGAATTTCTTCCTAATATCTAACCTAAATTTCCTCTCTTTCAATTTTCAGCCATTGCTCCTTGTCCTAGCTCTACATTTCCTCACAAAAATTCCCTCTTGGGCTTCCCTGCAGGCCTCCTTCAGATACTGGATGGCTGCTACGAGGTCTCCACACAACCTTCTCTTCTCCAGGCTGAACAGCCCCGACTTCCTCAGCCTGTCTTCAACAGGGCAGATGTTCCAGCCCTCTCACCCACTTTGTGGCCCTTCTCTGGACTTGCTCCACCAGTTCCATGTCCTTCCTGTGTTGGTGGTACTGGAGCTGCATGCAGTGCTCCAGGGGGAGTCTCACAAGAGCAGAGCGGAGGGGGAGAATCACCTCCTTCAACCCATGAGCCACACTGGTTTTGATGCAGCCCAGGATTTAGTTGTCTTTCTGGGCTGTGGGCTCACACTGCTGGCTTATGCTGAGTTTTTCATCAACCACCAACCCCAAATCTTTCTCTGCAGGGCTGCTCACAATCACCTCTCCACCTTATCTTTGGCATAGAAAAGAATCACAGGCTCCAAAAAAATAAATTCAGTGAGAGCACAAAGAACAGAGATACCTGAATTACAGATGGCTTATGTACAATTTATTTGATGAAAGACAGCTAGAGAAATGTAATGTTAGAAAGCTGGAAGAGACAAAAAGAAAAACAAAGGACTTGCTAGACTTCTAAGATAAGTTTGGTATTCAGGGCAATTAAAGCTAAATTAAACTAGATTAAACTGAAACTCTTTGGAGCTCAATATATCTTGCAGACTGTTCTCAGTCTCCATCCCTATTTAAAAAAAATCAAATCTTCTTTTAATTAAACAATTTGACCTTCATTCTTCTTAGGGAACAACTTTCAGTTTCTACAGGATAATGAAAAACAAGTGAGCAGAATCAATGCCACTTTGTACTCTATGTCTGACAGACCCTAGGAGCTACAGTCAAGAATGCAATTGAATAGCTGGAAGAAATCACAATTATTTGAGATGAGAGAACTACGTAACTTATAAATAAGAAGGTAATTAATGCATGAGATAAACTCGGCTGGTGCCCCAACTACTGATTAAATTTTATTGAACTCTACAATCTGGACTAAAACTTGCCATGTTTCTATCAAACACTTTTAGTTTGATTTCAAGCAGAGCCATTAGGCATTCCCAAGAATGGAACTAAAGAACAGTATTTTCATTTTCTCACGTCAAGAAATTTTTACAAGCTTTTCTTTGAGACATGCCTGGTTGAAAGGCCTTGAAATTTGAACTGAAGAATATTTTGATGACATAAAATGTCCCTGAAAAAAGTAACTTTAAGTTAGCACGCTCTCAAAATATTGCTCAACATTCAAAGAAAAAAATCACAGTTTATACATGCTGAATAGAGAATTGTTATTAACTTTTCCAAGAATATTTCAGCAAAATATTGATTAAAGTGAGAATCCTGTGGGCCACTGTTGAGCTGGATTTTTATTCTGCAGGACCACATCTGACCAGGCTTTGCCCAGATTAACAGCTGGAACCAATCTGTAGTACCTGAGAAGTACAAAAAGAGAGGTTCAAATACTCACTCACTGGAAAGCCAGGCCTGACAGAAGACCATACATTTGTAATGTTCTGTCTTAATCCTATATGATAGATGTTTTTGTTACCGTTTTTAAAAATAATATTTAAATTTATAAAATTTAAAAAATATTTACATTTACAAAGCTAAGCACTGAGAATTTGGAAAATACTTGTGTTTCCTGCACAAATAGATATTTTGGAAATCTTTTTCCATTTCTGCAATTACTTACATGTGACCTCATATGATCTGGGAAGTTCAAGGAAAATTTTCCAAAAACATAGCCAAAGGGTTTTCCCCCCCCTTAATTTAGCCCATTTGTAAAGACATGTAATAATTCATATCACTCTCAACAGTGTAATTTGTGTTTGTAAAATCTATCATGGTAATTGCTGATTATCACTTCTAGCTTCTCCTTTTAAATGCATCCTCCCAGACTCCAAATTCTAGGTTAGAGCCTTTCCTGTGATAAGCACATTCAGTTTTCATCAAAGGGGATGGAAATGCCACATGCACAACTTATAATCTGCACTTGTGCTTGCTACTTTGCTCTGATCACAAGAGGTGATGTTTGCATAGCAAGGAGCATCTCCCCATGCTGAGGAGCCATGCTTCTGTTGAGCCACCCTAAACTACATCGGTGGTTTTGCCACACTATTCTTTTACCAGGTCAAACCTAATTTTCTACCTGACTTGTCTCCATATGTCCTTCCTTTTACTTACCAAAGATTATGACTGACTGAATTCAATGTCTTTTTTTTTTCCATATTATTCCAGATATTTAACAGTCCCTTTACAATGAGTCACATTTTCATGTTTTTCTTAGTCTCTTATTAAAACTGTCCATATTAAATTTGCAATTGACCTTTTCTTTAATCTAAAGATCTGAAAGTGTTCTTTCAGAAGGTGTGTTGAAACAGGTTAACAGTAGGTAAGCTGTTATAAAGGTGTCACAAATGCAGGATATTATATGCAAAATTTTAGCAAGTGATTTATGAGTCAAACCATAGAATAAATGAACCAACTCATGTTTGGGCATATCAATCTTTGTAATTTGGAAATGCACTTCATTATAATTATGTGCTTCCAGACTCTTCTTCCTTCCAATGGATTTGCCAATTATAAGCCAGCTGATATGCCAAATCAATTGACGCTCTGTCTAATGCACAAACAATTGAAAATTTGATTCCTGCTGAAAGGGCTATTTTTCTACCAATACAGCAAAATGAATTGTTGAATTGTGACTATTTGAGCATCTCTTTTCTCCCATACATATGGAAGCTGGAAGGAGAAAGGAATTTATGCAACATTAAGGCAGAATCAGTTCCAGAGGGAGCAGGAATCTTGAATTCTGACAAGATGAACTAGATATAGCAGTATGGCATTTCCACAGTGGTTTCCATGATTTTACATTATTTCTGAATAATACCTGATGAAATGTCAAACCAGCTGAGAGCAAAGAGACTTTTACCATCTTAATACAGCAGGCAGCTTTCAATTTTTTCAGTAGGAACAGCAAAATTTTTTGTGGGAGTTCAGCAGGTATTCCACAGCATCTTGTTCATTGCTTCAGAGAAAATATGACTTTACTATCATTCTGTGTGCTCATAAAACATGTTATACAATAAAAAATGTTATTGAGTAACTAATAGAAAGTTCTGAAAATGGTTGAGAATCTATTTCCTCACAGCTCGGCAACATGCTTGGAGCAGAGGGACTTGCCAAAGAAATAAATATGTAACCAGACCTGCCAACATTCACTCATTCAAAACTACACTCTTTCATACTGAATTCATTTTAATGTTATCAAGTTTTTCCCTTTAGGGATAAAGAACATTTACCATTAATATTATGAGACATTGACAAAAATGTCTCTGCTATTTATTCCCTGCAGACACTGAATTTGTGAGTGAAGAAATGGTATTTCACCTAATAGCCCACACAGTGGCAATGTACTCATTCTGGAGTAATTTTGTTCATGTCTTGGTTTTAAAGGCAATATTCCCTTTCCATCTCAAGAAAAGCATCCTCTATAGACCTGCATCTGAAGCACTGACAGGATCATTCATGTATTTTCCAGTTCTTTTCCAGGCTAGCACAGGGAGGGTCAGAAAGCCTCTTTAATCTGTTCAAAGCCTATGTTCAGATTGCCTTGTCAGATGCATGCTTTTGACAAACTGCCTTAATAAAAGCAACAATACCACTGAAGCCATCTACAAATCTTCAGTAATAATTGAATTCTATAACATTGAATTCTGTTCTAAGAAATAAACTCTATGAATGGTCTTTCTTTTTTTGTACAAGCTAATTCCCTGTGTCTTTATATTAGTCTCTCTGAGAGAAGTTACATCTTCCCCTACCACTTCTTGCTGTTATTAACTAAAAGTGTATTATTTTTTCATAATTTATCAATCTTTTTCAATTCAAACCCCAAAGGTTTTGCACTCTTCTCAGCCTCTGTGTTATCAATACATCAAATAATGCAGTTCTAGAAACACTGGGTTTTTAAGTGTCAGAAAGTTGCCTCCTAAATTAACAAAATCAGTAATTGTCTCGAACTCAAAGGCCTACATTCATGATGCATGTAAACTACTATTTTTTTAAGTGCATGTGCAGCTTTGTGAAGCTTGGCAGGCTGTAGAACTTAGCATTGCTCAGGCTGCTCAGTAAATTCTCTGCCTTGTCTTCTGACACAGCAGGCACAGCCTCAGTGTAATATTATCTGTAATCCACACAAAAGCCTTGTCTCCTACTTCTTCCACTGCATCACTCTTTGGTAAAATGACCTGGGACAGAGCCCTGTTCAAGAAGTCACTTATTTCCACAGGTTATCCCAGCCCTTTACATTTCACTATTCTGCACTGTCTGGTGGTCTCTGGTGAGGTTAGAGCGAACTTTTTAACAGGTATACTTGTTCAGAAAATACTCCTAGACAAATATACAAGGCCCTCTGCATTCTGCTTTCTGGGAGTAGCAAAATTTCATGTCAGTTCCTCAGTGTGATGTCCTCCAAGGGATATCTGACTTCAGTGAGAAGACCTGGGAGAAGTACAGGATGCCTCTTTGCAGCCCTACAGGATGTTCAAAGCTTCTTCACAACAAAAACTTTTCAAGCCTGCAGTGTGTAGGACCTATGGAATAACCTGCATGTGAAGCTTTCCTGCCTTGTAATTAAGCTTATTAACCATTTCAATGGCTTCAGAAAGTTCCCACTCAAGAATTCTGGATCTCATTAGTGGTTGATGGCTACTCTCCAGACTCCCAGCATGTTCCCCAGTCTAGTAGACCCCTCAGCTTGTGGCTAGACACTGTTGTATCACCTCCCAGCTCAGCCTTACCAACACAGAAAACCAGTAAGAAGTCACAGGTCAGGGTTTCGTGGAGTAGAATTGAAAGAGCAGCATCTCTCTCAGCACTCTTTATAGTTGCAGGCATCCCATCCCCATGCTTTAGGCACAGGAACTGACCTATGCCCTTTCTGAGCTCCGAGCACACTACACAGACGAACAGATGAACAATTTGTGAAAACTATAGTCCACTACTGATAGTCATAGCTGACAGGATTGTAACTCTTTGCCTCACCCCACATGTTGGCCAGAGCAATTTTCAGACACTGCCTGCTCTTTGCAGAGAGCTTGCTCTGCCAAGATAACTTCAAACAGCCCCCGCTAGAGCATAGCTTCCCACTGACATCAACTTACTCTGTTCTCTTGACTTTTGCTGGAAATCTGCCCTCGTGCACTTTCTAACTCTTCTCTGGCCTCTGAGGCTATCATGGCTGCACTTTTTGTGATATGTAGAGTATATGGAATCCATATGGACCATCAACACTCACTTTAAACTTATGGTAGATCTCCTGATATGACAGAGCTGACCTGTTATTGTGCTTTGCAAATACATTTGAATTTATTTTGCTGTATCTTATTTTCTGTATCTTTCTTTATCATCATCTCATTATTTGCTTCTGAATGTTAAAACACAGATATGTCAAACCCTCCACCTGTAAGTCAGCATCAGAAAGTATTTTACAAGAATCTGAGACACCTGTCCTCATTTTGTCATTTCACATCTCCTACTGCTCTGTAAGAAACATTATAGCGTTCCTCAGGTATAATAAATAGTTTTCTAGCTCTCCCTCTCTTTATAATCCATTTGTATTCAGAGTTGTGAAGTTTAATAAATACTAAACTAAAGCTTCTGTTTTTGAAGACTTGAACTTTCAATTTCAGGATCTGTCCAAGTTTTAAAACGTCAATAAAATGTCATTGGATAAACTACAGTTCAACACATGTCTTGGGCCTTAACTGTTTAGAAGAGGTCAAGGTAATTCTTCTGATTTCTGCTGTCATACTTTCTCCTGTCTTTTTTGATGTTGTTGTTGTTGCTGTCATTGTTGTTTTTTAAACAGACTGCAGGAATCAGGCAATATTCAGCAATACCAACATTGCTGCTGGCTGCTTGGTGGCTGCATCGATTAGAGCTCTCCTCAGGCGCTTGTTCAAACCCTCTTTAGTGCTGATACCTACTTCTTTGGCATAGTTTCTGTCTGCTTCCCAAGCTTCAAACTTCTCCTGAGTGAGAACGAGCACCTGATGTGACAGACTGATCACACTGGATTAGTGACAACTTTGTTTGCTTGGGACTCTCTCCAATATATTAACTGCTTTTAACCTAGATGAAGTTTTCAATCTGCCTTCCCCAAACTGTCAGGATTTGAAGTGGAACATCAATAATCTGCTGAGTTTACCAGCAGGTTCTTCTGAACCCAGTATAGATGCTCCCTTCTATGCTTTGAATATCAGGGTGAAATGTATTCAAATGTATTCCTAGAGCATTACACTACTAAATTTATTGATCATTACACACATAGGAACAGAAACAGACACACATACACACATAGAGAGACACTCTCACTTGGCTTGCTCTAATGAACTGCATCAAGTCTTTCCTGCCTTCCCTTTCCAAGGGAGCTCTACTGGAATCTGATGTTCATCACTGGTACTCCAAAGATAATTTGACAACTGTTTTTCAGGTCTTAGGCAATTTTCATACGCCTCGCTCTTCCTCAAAGGCAACCAGGCAGTTTTTATATAACAACCCACTCCCTGCATCTACAGATGCAAAAGCCAGCAGGAGTAAGAAAACAATTTTCCATATCCTGTGGTTTACATTCTCTTCCCAACCCCCATTAAATACTGTATTCCTTAGCTAACAATCCTACTACAGATTTATGGTGAAATCACCATTAAGACAAGTCAAGATGAAAGCAAATACATTTATTTGTTTATGCATGGGAAGCAGACAGCAATGTTACTAAAGTTCATACAAACCTGTTTACAGGTGATAAAACCATGCCTATTTCAAGAAGACATCCAAAAGGCCCTCCAGTATGTGCAACAAGCTGTACAAACCTAATCCACATAGCTGAGCTCTGAGGACATTTACAGGAGTGTACTTCACACTAGAAAGCATGCTTGCTTTTATATTTCATCTTTAATTATGGCCCTTCTGAGTTTTCAGTCAGCTTAAAATCCTTCTCTAGCCCTGCCCGCAATTCTTTCTTGATGCAGACAAGATGAATGTTTCCTTCCTTCCTTCCTTCCTTCCTTCCTTCCTTCCTTCCTTCCTTCCTTCCTTCCTTCCTTCCTTCCTTCCTTCCTTCCTTCTTTCCTTCCTTCCTTCCTTCCTTCCTTCCTTCCTTCCTTCCTTCCTCCCTTCCTCCCTTCCTCCCTTCCTCCCTTCCTCCCTTCCTCCCTTCCTCCCTTCCTCCCTTCCATCTTTTCTCCACTAGAGCTCACTGGCTGAGTTGTCCTGCTTTTAAAGCACTGGCATTCCCTGGGCACGGTCAAGGCACAGTAGAAGGAGACACTTGACCTGGCCAGCCACTCCCACAGCTGCATCCCAAACAGCTGGCTGGTGCACCCAGAACAGCTGGCTGAACAGACCCCTCCACCAATGATCAGGGTAATGCTCAAAGCCTCTCGCCCTGCTCCTCATGAACCTGTGATATTCCCTGAGATCAAAGGGAATACTAATTAAGTTTTATTCAATCTATTGAAATCTTAGTGGGTTGGAGAGATGGACAGAGAAGAACCTTCTGAAACTCAGTGAGAGCAAATGCAAGGTCCAGCAGCTGGGAAGAATAACCCCCAGGCTGGGGGCTGATCTGCTGGGAAACAGCTCTACAAAGAAGGACCTGGCAATGTTGGTGTACAATGAGCTGTCCATGAGCCATCAGCACCCTTGTGGCCAGGAAGGCCAATGGTATCCTTCCTGCGTAAGGAAGACCAATCCCAGCAAATCAGGGGAAGTAGTTCTGCCCCTCTGCTCAGCCCTGGTGAGGCCATATCTGGAGTGCTGTGCCAGTGCTGGGCTCCTCGGTACAAGAGAAATATGGAGCTCCTGGAATGGTCCAGCAGAGCGGGGTGAGAGGAGTGGAGCAACTCTCCTACAAGGAAAGGCTGAGGGAAAGGCTGGGCCTGCTTGGTCTCGAGGAGAGATGGCTGAGAAGGGACTTCATCAATGTCTATCAGTATCTGAAAGGAGAGTGCCACGAGGGAGCCAGGCTCAGCTCGGTGGTGCTGAGCAATGAACTGGAGATAATGGGCAGAGACTGATGCACAGGAAGTTTCACATGAACGTGAGGATGAACTTCTGTATTGTGTGAGTGACTGAGCACTGGAACAGACTGCCCAGAGAGGCTGTGGAGTATCCGTCACTGGAAATATTCAAGACCTGTCTCCATGCAATCCTGTGCCATGTGCTCTAGGACGAGCCTGCCTGACCAGAGAGCTCGGACTAGATATCACAAAGTGCCTGCCAACCTGACCCGTTCTGTGACTCACTAATTCCCTGTGGCGGGACAGCAGCACGACGTCACCGAGCGCCCGGAGGCGACGCCCCGCGATCTCCCGCGCTTTCCGTCCCTCCCCTTCCCGGCCCTCCCCCGGCCCGGCCCCAGCTTCGCGTCCCGGCGCGACCCCTCCCTGCCTGCGCCGCCCGACCGCGGCTCCGTCCAATCCCGCCGGGGCTGCCGGAGCCGCCTACCAATCAGAGCGTTCCGCCGCCCCTGGCTCCCGCCCCCGGCGCGGCGGCGCACCAATGACACGCGAGGAGACAAACCCCCATTGAGGGTCGGTTGAGCCGCCGCTCCCCGCTGCCCGCCTCGCCCCGAGCTGCAGGGACGTCAAAGGGAGGCAGGGCCAATCGGGGGCGAGGCTCCGTGCACCGCGACCAATGGGAGCGCGGCTAGCGTTGCGGCCCCGCCCCTTGCTCCCCCGCCGGCGGCGCGGCCGGCGCTCCCCCTTCCTCCCTCTCCTTCCCTCTCGCAGCAATGGCGGCGACGGAGCAGGAGCAGTTCTACGCCCTCCTCGGCAACCTGCTCAGCCCGGACAATGCGGTCCGCAAGCAGGCCGAGGTAACGGGGCCGCCGCGTCAGCGGCTGCCGAGACGGCCTGTCAGACCCGCCGGGCCTCGTCGGAGGGCGGGAGGGAGGGAGGAAGGGAGGGGGGCAGGGAGGCGGCGGGGCCGGCCGAGCCCCACGTGTGAGCAGCGGCACCAGCTGCCGCCGGGGCGGCCCGGGCCTTGCCCCGGTCGGGGCGGCGGGGCCGGGCGGTGGCGACCGTTTTGCCTGGCGGGCGCAGGGCCCGCGCCGGCCCTTGGCCCGTGAGGGCTCGAAGGGTCCCGTTACTCCCCTCGGCGCCCGCCCCGGCGTGTCCGGCGCCGCTCTCGCCCCTCGCCCGCCTCGAGACCGCACCCCCCGTGGCCCGTGTGGGACCGTCGCCAGGGGCTGCTTGTCCCCGTTGCCCATGGCTGGCTCCGCCTGAGCCGCCCGGCGTGGCGGAGCGCGGCCCCGGCCCCGCCGTGCAGGGGGGGCCACGAGCCGGTGGCGGCAGCGGCGTGTGGGGGGGCCGGCTCTCGGTGGCTCGGGAGCGGAGGCGGTTCCCGAAGGAGGTCAGAGCGGGTGCCTGGCGCGATGGAAGCGCTGTTGTGTGCGCTCCCGAAGCGGCCCTCGCCGGAGCTCCGTGCCCCAGCCCCAGCTGGGCTGGCAGGAGCGGGACCGAGGTCCTTCTCTCTGGCCACACACGAGTTAGGTTTTTTAACTTTTTGGATCGGCCCCGTGTGTATTCAAGTGTTTCGTCAGCTAAGAAGTATTTCACCCAAAAGAAGTGTTTTCAATATGCTGAGTTTCTCTTGTTATCAGCAAAAAGTTTTCAGACATGTTGTTTCAGCTGAAATTCTTTGTGGCGGCTAAGCCACGTTAATTCTTTCTCTCTGTCATGCTTAAGGCTCCATTGTCAAGCCTGGTGGGGACTCTCTCCCGTTGAATTAAATACCAGCGTCTAGGTTTAGCATGAATTCCCGCTGCATGGCTGCATCGGGTCTTTTATCGCTCTCATCACTCCAGCGGTCAGCAGAGTTCAGCGCATTGTTTGGTGAAGAATAAAAAGCATTATTCCTGATGCTGCAGTGAAAATTCCTCAAATATGAATCCAGAGTGGGAAGGAGGCGAGACATACGTTTTTAGAAAGCTAGTGAAGTTCAGTATTGATAACTGCACTTTCTAGAGAGTCAGCAAAAATTATTCCCACATTCCTGAACATAGCGCTGCAATGGAGGCCATTCTTTGGGAGCTGAATTTTTTTCTCTTCTCAACTGCCTACATGTAACCTAAAAACATTTCTAAAAAATTTTGAACTTTATTGGAATTGTAACAAAGCAAGTTTGTTGTGCACCTGTGTCACAATGCCTATGAAATAAAACATTGGTTAAGAACGCTAAAGCTCAGATTCTTAAAACTGGTATATTTTGTCAGAAACTTGCTTGAAACTGAGTTGGAGTTCTTTTTAATCTTCATAAGTATGTATTTATTTCATATGTACTATCGTCAATCAGAATAAGAAACCCTAATTGGCATGATAGATACCAAGTTTTTCAAGTCTGTTAGTTTCCTATAAAAATACAAGGAATAGTATAACTTTTTACTTATTTATCTGCACTGAATTTGTCATTAGTTTCTGAATATTTCCAAGGTGTGCTGCAAATTATTTAATGGTTTAGGATCATTCAGGGTGGAAGGGTCCTCAGGAGGTCTGCCATGCTCAAAGCAGTGTCAGCTATCAGGTCAGATCAGGTCACTCGGGGCTTTGTCCTGCTGACTCTCAAAAACCTCTAAGAATGGAGACTGCACAAGCTCTTTGAGTTACTCCCTCCTGCTTGACTTGTCCTCATTAGGACAGAGAGATCTGGACCTCTTCCAGTCTGAACCTCCTTTTTTTCAATTTATGCCTGTTGTCTCTCATTTTTCCACCATGCATGGCTGTAAAGAACCCCACTTAGTCTTCATGGTGGGTTAATGAACTTTCACCTAGAAACACAAATCTGTCTCTCTACAGTGTTGCTAGACTGACTTAAGTTGTGAGTCTTACTCATTGAAGTAAGATTTTTTTGGATAAAAGTTTTGCATAACCTTTAAAATATTTGCTTCCTAAAATCATACTAGACTCGTACTTGGTTTTTAACATTGGCATAGTCCAATCAGTTTTTCAAAGTGTACTTACTGTTGGAAGGTAATATTGAATACATAAAGGATTCAAATAACTGCAGATAAATTGAATAGCGGGTTTTCATTTGTATCTAGTGAAAACCAGTCAGAATGAGAAATGGATAGACAGGGAACTAAGCAGACTAAGCAGTTTATTCCAAATAGGTCTGGTCATTGAGATGAAAATGTGGGGTGTTCAGCTGAAGACTGAACTTAATAGAGATGTAGAGTCATATCCTGTTTGGGAGGATTGTAATAAAAGATGTTTAAAAAAAAAAAAAAGGTGAGGAAGAAAGCCTGATGACTCCAAACTCAATCGATGTGTATGAATTTGTATGTGTAGTCTGCTCTTGTGAGACCCCACGGGAGTAATGGGTCTACCTCTGTGGCCCCTAACACAAGAAGGACGTGGGCCTGTTGGAGTGGGACCATCCCAAAGATGGTCAGAGGGTCTGAACAGCTCTCCTGTGAAAGGCAGGCTAAGACAGTTGGGGGTTGTTCAGCCTGGAGAAGACTGGAGGCACCTTAGAGCAGCCTTCAAGTACCTAAAGGGGACCTGCAAGAAAGGTGGAGAGGGGCTTTTACAAGGGCATGCAGTGATAGGACAAGGTGCAGTGGCTTTAAATTTGAGGAGGGCAGGTTTAGATTAGATATATGGAATAAATTCTTTACTGTGAGGGTGTTGAGGCACTGGGACAAGCTGCCCAGAAAAGCTATAATGCCCCATTCTTGGAAATATTTAGGTCTAGGTTGGCTGGGGCTTTGAGTAACCTGGTTTAGTGGAAGGTATCCTTGCCCATGGCAGAGGGTTTGGAACTAGATGGTCTTTAATGTTCCTTCCAGCCCAAAACATTCTGTGATTACATGTATGAACTAGCATGCTCATAACTTAACCTGACAAGTAGGCTGAAATCTGGGTGGTTTATTTTACCATCCATCCTGGAGTGTTGTCTGTTGACTGTAAAAACCTGTCTTCTTACTTGTTTGTCTGTCTTCTAGAGAGAAACTTTTATTTACTTTGTTTTGGTGATTTTATGCTCTTTTTTAAAATGCATTTCTCAGGTTTGGGAGAACATGAGTAGCAAGTGTAGCAATAGATACTTTCTTGCATGCATTATGTAAGTTGGTCATGGTGTGTGAGAAATTTGTACTTCTGTATAAGATAACTGGGGAACTAATTGTAAACGTAAAGAATACAGTAAGATGTAGCAGGATCCAGCTACATAGTTAGAGTGTAGGCAGGGCTGGTAGGGCCAGCAAAGAAGTCTCCCACCAGCCCAGAGGGAAGGTTCTGTGTTTGAGCATGTATTCTTTGTGCCCCTTGGCTTTAGCATCCTCTGAATCCAGTTTACAGAATTGACAGTTATACCATTGAACAACTGCTTAGGTTGCTGGCCATTTTTAGTGAGTTAAACAAACAACTCAAAATAGAATTTTATGGTTATCAGAATTGACATGAGGGAAGCCAGCCTTTACTGTGCTTCAGTTGTCTGTGAAAGTATAACAAGTCTGTGCTGGGCCTGGGTTTAGGGAACCATTGTGGTTTTGTATTAGTTTTTGGATTTGTAGATAACAGTGCAGTATAAATATATACATTCATGGGAGAGGTTAATCTGAGAAAGACTTTCTATTCTGACCCTAAACCTCATTTAATTTTGCAGTCTCCATGAAATGATTAGATTAAATGCAGGGATTCATTGGGGATTCCGAGCCTCATGGACTGTGTGAGTGTGTGTTGGCAGCTAGAGAGAATATGAAATGCAGATTCACTTTGTGAAGAAGGCCTGCTAGGAAGCAGGTACAGAAAATGAGGAAGATGATGTCTAATATTAAATGCTTAATTGACAATAGCAGGTATCCTGTCAAGGTGTGTAAGAGTCTTTTAGAGTACTGGAAGGATCTACTCTACAGAATTGGAAATAGGAAGTAGGCAGGCAGAGAACTGATAGAAATGAACCTGAGCTTTGCAGAATAAGCTTATTCCTTGAGTTCAGGATGGGATAATGAATATTTGGAAAGGGTGAAGTAATTAATCTTCAAGATTGTCAACAAAAAGTAACTAGGAGTTACTAAGTATAGAACTATGAGGGGTTGCTATTTAGCTTGTCATTCTGCTGCTCCTACCTACATACGTTTAACATACTTTTTAAAAAAATGGTTTCAAAATGCACTCATATACCATGTTTTGGATAGCAAAAGTTATTTTACTGTATTTTGACTCTAGCTTCTAAGTAACAATATAATTTAAAAAGGAGACGTATAAAATGCATGCCAGAAGCACGTAAGACAATGTAACTGAACTTATTAAACTTCTCATTTTGTTAAGAGGGTTTTCCTAAGGAGGAGACTAAGTAGTTTCTTTTTCTGAAATTCAGGCAGGAGTTTAAAAATGAGACATTCTTATTCAGAATGTATGGTTGAGACATGTGGCTGCCACATAACATTGTAAAAGTTTTTAAAAGGTTCAAAACCAGAACTGATCCAATTTTTGGACTATACATTAGTCTGATTATTAACCTGTTGGTCACAGCTTGGTCTCAGGCTTCCAAAGTTCTTAATTCTTTGATATGATAAAAGTTATGATGGATTCCCTGTAGGACATGCATGGCATATGTTGTATTTCTATGAGTTTGTGTTCTATTTATATTTTGTAACTAATCTCCTAAGTGGCCATGCATATGTAGATCATTCCAATATGGCAGGTCTTACCAGAGAACTAAGATTTTACTCATGATTTTAAAAAGGTCATACATTTTTATTTTGATAAGTTAAATTTCTTTTTTCTGCTATGTTATTTTTTAAAATGGGATGGATACTGATGTTGTTTTAAAAGGAGAGTCAATTCATATTACACATGCTTTCTAATAAATGTTTACAATAAGCTGCATCTCTTTTTATGCAGGAGACCTACGAGACTATTCCAGGCCCATCAAAGATCACTTACCTCCTGCAGGCAATCAGGAACAATGCTACTCCCGAGGAGGTATGGCTCAATAACCTCTGTGCAGATCTTTAATGGGACTTGGAGAAGAGGGGAAGAAATCAGTGCTGATCATTTTGGAATACATGAGCAAGTTTGGTGTAACTTGAAGCATCTTAATTTACTGCACATTTGTAGAGGGATCACTCTTCTTTTTGTCTTGATTGTTGCATGCCCAGTTCACTAGCTGAGACTTTGTGGTGCTGGACACAAAGTATTAATTTCAGGAATAGTTTTTTCATAAGCAACTGCTTGAGTCTCCATTGTTTTCTGTTGTGTGCTTTGCTTAACGAGTGTTATTTTCCATTAAATGTATAACTAATATGTGACTTACTGTTGTGTATCTTCAAGTGACAGTTGAGAAGTGATTTCTGCTTGGAGTCCTGTGCCTAAGCACACTAAACTTGTGTATCGTCTGAAACTTACAGTGCTTCTTAAGTCATCTGGCAGTATTATGGAATGAGTGGAGAGAAGTCTAAACATACAATTTTTTTAATCTGGGCATAAAGTACAGGTGTCTTTTAGTTACTCCTTAGTTTTGTAAGGCTCACAACTTTAGCAATCAGTTAAAGTACTTACTGGTAAAACTATTATTCACTTGGATATGCAGAGCAAAGAACTACTAAACTTTCAAGATACTATAAATTTTAGAGTCACTTAAACAATTTCTGAACAATATTATAAGAGCATAAGTGTGCTTTTTCTCTATGGATAGCAGTCTCTTCTGGCAGACTATATTCAATTTAGAGTTAGTTGCCATTTGTGCTTTTTAATACTAAGAAAGTATCAGTGTACCCCTACTGATGCTTATCGATCTATAATGTTGTGTTCTTCTGACAGACTCCTACAATATTATACTAGCAACTGGTTGCATGAGGTATCTAGTTTTCCTTTTTGCTCCTCTGAGATGATAGAAAACTGTAGAGCAGTGTTATTACAAAGTATAAATAAATACTTGTTTCATGTGTTTGCTGATTTTATTCCCTTTACATGAGCTAAGGAAATAGCCTAGTGTAAAACTTAGGAATCTTGCCAGTTACATGGATTTTGACTTGCAAAGTACAAAAAAACTTTTCACCCATAGAAGTTACTCTTGCCAGAGACAGCAAAGGCTAACACTTGTAGAATATCTTGACATTTAACTTTACCAATGGATTAATCAAAGCAAGGTTTAAATGTTAGCTCTTACCATAAGTAAGCATTGGGTGCTGGACTCAAAAAATCCTGATTAATAAAGCCTACAATCTCTTCCCTGTAAATCCAACTACTTAGTAGCCTAATTAGAGCCTAAGTGAGGTAATCCCCATGCTCAATCTAAATGCTGCATATAAACACTGCATATGCTGGGAAGCGTTCTGTGCATGTTTAATATGATGCTGGTATCAACAGGCAGTTTCTGCATGTGTTTTATAGAGATCCAAATGCTGAGCAGATATTGCATGTCACCAGTGGATAGAGCTTTGGGCCTGGTATGTGTCCTCTGAGCACACTGAATCTACCAGCGCCACCAAACACAGGATGCTGGAAGGAGCTTCAGAACTTTAAATGTGCCTTGTCCCAGCTGTGTGAAAGCTGGGTTCAGATCCCTCTTTATCTTGAAGCCTTTGTATTGCTTTACCTCCTTACAGGAAAACTAGGATGAAGAAAATACCCCATCCTGTTTGCGTGAGTTGGGTGTCTATGTTGTAGAGAGTACAAGATTTGTAGGACTATTCAGACAGCAGTTGGGGAAGTCCTGCCTCTGCAACCAATAATATTGGCATTTAAATGGAGAAACAGGGATGCAAATTGTGCTCGCAAGTACTCTTTGTATTTGACATAGAAAACCATTAAGCTAGATTTGGAATAACTTTTAACTAACTGTGTAACGGGTTTTCTCCTAGCCAGATACCTAAACTATGGAAATAGTCACCTCTTTCCTCTGTTCATACTTTACTAATAGCAAAGTAAAACCATTCACAGAAGTGGAGGGAAGCATCTGACTTAGCAGTTAGAACACTTCTGTGCCAGGTGATGTGCATGTTTGTACACCTCAGTCTGAGGAGGGGCTTGTCCTTACTTCCTGCACTTGTAGTCTCACTGTTATGAAATTAAGACTACTTCCTATGCAACTGCATTTTAAAGGGCTGTACAGAAAGGTGATATATATTCACAGTTGATTTGATTTATTTTATTTTTAGGACTTATATATTTTAGGCTGTTACATTGCAGTTTTGATTTATCACATAAATCTTTGAGAGGAGCAGAAGTTCTGCATTTCCCCCTGCATTTGTTTTTTTCTTAGTTAACTCTGGATTGGCAGGTTTTGATTGTGTCCTAATTTAGAGATGACTAGTAAAATAACAAATGCTCTGCAGAACTGTTTCTGCTGTACTCACAGCCTTCTTGGAGGGCCCTGACCTCTCCCAGACCTCTGCCCATATTGTCACATGAAGGGATGCATTTCTTAGTTTGAAGACTGATGTTGTGGACAGCTCTCTGTTTAGCCTTTGGGAAGGAAGGCAGCCCAAGGATGCACCACAGTTCTGCCTTTGAGTTGTCTGTGGATCTTGGACACTCTGTGCTGTGAATTCCACATAGGACTAGATCTCTGAATGACAAGTCCATCTTTGAACCATGTGCTAAATGTTCTTTACTTCCATCCCTCCATGTTTTCCTCCTTGAGGACTTGAACAATAAAACAGAAGTAAAAATCCAGTGTGACAGTGCTACACAAGATAGTCAAGCTTTTTCTTATAAATATATAGGGTTACGTGGATGCTTTGAATATTGTTGGAGAGCATGGCATCCCAGATTGCTGTTCAAAATTCTGCTGCTACCCTGCTCAGCAAATATATTTTCATCTTGTGCTTTATTTCTGTCATCCTTAAAATACTAAAACATTTTTAACACACTCTAAATTCTACTAATCAGAAGCAGTATGTTTAAATTTGAGTATTATGGCTACTTTTTATATTAATAACTTATACGCTTCAGTTGTATGTGAGCATCTCAGTAATTTAGACATGCAGAAGACCCAACGCTGGGAAAAAATGTGCTCTCTTTATGCTTCTTTGGTAGCTGGAATTCCTTCTTTGGGGAGATATGCTTTATATTGTTCCTCTCCTCATTAAAAGCTATTGCTACTGAATTGCAGAATTTTAAAATGCTTGTTTAAGTACATATTTTGAAATACTTAAACTTAACGTACCTTTGGGGTGTGTGAAAAATTCATATATTCTTTCTTAGAGTAGAGGAAACGGCCCTGGAAGTGCCATTAATTCAGCCATGTTTGTCATAGTTAAATTGACAATGATAGTTTTCCTATGTAAGTGAGTATCCGCTGAGGAAAATATGCCATTTTTTATTATTAGAAGTCAGTAGCTCATTTGTCACTCCTTAAAACACTTGAATTTGCTTATGGGATTTTGGAGATTGTTTGTTTTCCTAAGCTAGTAACTATAACCAGTATATAATTCCTGTAGTGCTGGTCTTGTGTCTTTCTGCATGCCTTACTACTTGTGTTTTTACTTTGCAATCAGCCTGTTTATCAGTCTTCTAATATTTTAAATTCTTAGGAGTTGGAAATTCTTATCCTTGTTTTCGTAAAGCATGTAGTCTTCACCTCTGTTCCCTGTCTGTCCACCTGTTAGTACTTCATGAAAGAATATACTATAATGCAAGTTCAGTCATTATCAGGTGTCAGGAAATCCTCACTGAAACACGATGCCTTGAGTAAGGGAAGACAACACCAGAGTTTGTGCCCTGTTTAGTCCCAGTGAACTTGCTCCCCACTCAAGGCATTTCTATGTAAGTTTACCATATTAATGAGGAAAAATTTAATCTTTCACAGTATTGGTGCTCCAAGGGATGGGAGAAAGAAAGATGTCATTATATTTTGGTACCATTATAGCTTTTGGACACATTGTTAGTGAGATTCCCACAGGCAGTGGGGGAAGAATGTCCTTCTGAGCTCACATTCCCCTGTGACAGCCTATTGCTAGAGAATCTTGGCTTCTGAGGGGAACTACAGCACAGGTGGGCACTGTGACTGTTCACCTGCTGCCTTCCTTACATCTGCTAGGGAAGAGCTAATCCTACATATGTGGTGGCCTTAGCCCACACTGGAGATGGTGAGGAGATATGGAATGATAAAGAATTGGGTCCAATTCTACTCCATTCCTTCTGCTGGTACAGAGACACTTTGAGTGCAGTACTCTTTAGCTAGACAGAAGAGAGCTGGGTAATTTAGAAAAAGACACAGTGAGTCTGGAGACTGCAGAACATAAGAATAGTATCTTGGGTGCTGTTTTAGCAATACCTGATATTTACAGGGTATGTTAGAAGTTGACACTTCGCAGCAGTTTGTGTTTCACATCTATAGGTTATGTCATAATAACATTATTGAGAAATTGGAACTGATTACTTTTGCTTTTGAAAAGTTTTGAATTTCAAAGGCTTTTAAATGAAACTTTGTCATTCATGTGCACATTAAATAAGAATATCTTTGCAAAAAAATTGAGTTTGAATTATTTTTTGTGAGAATTTAGCGCACACAAGGTTTTGTTATGTATGTTGCTCTATTAATTTTGAATTACTGTATTTTTTGCTTCTAGTGCAATTGTAAATGAATATGGATATGTAAATGATACTGTTATAAAATAGGTGTATGCATACAGGATACAAGATTGTAGTATGTGATTTTGAGGTTCCTATGCTTAAGTTCAAGTTTAAAGAAAAAAGTTTCATCGTAGGCCTGCAAAACACTGAAAGCTTTGTTTTGACTTGGTTTTGGGTTTAGTTGTTTGAGAATGTGAAGGAGGGTTTACGGGTTAATTATCTGACAAAACTGCCCCAATAAGTCACTTTTTAATCCAGAAAAACCTGCCTGCATTATAATGACCTCATTAGGCCATTTAAAATAGAAAGAATTCATGCTTTAAAGATCTTTCAATAGCACAGCTAAGTTCTTAACTTGCCACAAAGTATTTCTGAGGTTGAGCTATAGAAAAAACCTGAGTGCCTCAGTACTGTCATTATTTCTTTGAAGGGCTGTAATTGTCAGAAACATGGTTGTAAGCTGATGTTTCTTTACTATGTTTTTTTTTTTTCACTATCATAATTGTCATCTGTTGCTTAAGAGGTATTCCATTCACCAAAGAACTCTACACAATGGAAGTGTCATTTGGAAGCATGATGTCGATGTTCCCTTGTAGGAGCATGATTATCATGTCAAACACTTGAACACACACACACACTTCTCCTCAACAGGCTCGGCAGATGGCAGCTGTCCTTCTGCGCCGCCTGTTGTCATCTGCATTTGAAGAAGTTTATCCAGCTCTGTCACCTGAGGATCAGGCATCAGTCAAGAGTGAATTGCTGCTCTTTATCCAGTTAGAAGTGCAGTCCACTATGAGGAAGAAAATATGTGACATAGTCGCTGAATTGGCCAGGAATTTAATAGGTACTTTATTTATATAAGTTGATACTGTAGTAAAATGTTTATGTGTTGCTAGTGGTTGTATTTGAATCTCTGCTTAGGCTTTTGCACATGATGTGCTAATTCCATGGCCTATAATAGAACCTAATATTTGTTTACACTATCCTTGACCAGATGAAAATAAGATTCTTAAACTCTGCTTTTTAAATTGCTCAAGTTTGGGTGAGATTGTATTAAGATTTATAAATCCAGTTTTGTGTAAATTGTCATGATTTATGCTGAACATTGCATCAGTTTCTTATTTTGAGTGCTGCTATATAGCAGTAAACAGAGATCATCTTCTGATATGGAGTGGTTTTAGATTAGACATTTCACAATATTTTACATTGTGACTTAGGTACATCTTCAGATCAGGGAGTCAGTGATGACTGGTTTTCCTGCCCCTGATATCTCACCATCCTGAAGTTTGCTTATCCTCAAACTTTGTTGTGTTTAATGTAGATGAAGATGGCAATAACCAGTGGCCAGAAGTTCTGAAATTCTTATTTGACTCTGTCAGCTCTCAGAATGTGGGGCTGCGTGAGGCTGCTCTACATATTTTCTGGTAAGCTATGTTTTTGTAGGATAGCCTAATCATGTCTGAAAATGAAAGAAAAACTGTCACAAAGTAATTAACTAGCAATCATATTTATTTAATTTATTTTCTTGTATTGTGGCTTACTTAACTCAAATGTGTACAATTACAATCTGCAACTTAAACAATGGATAAGTTTGAAATACTAGTTTAACCTTAACTTGTCAATTTTTATTAATTAATTTGGTCTTATCCTTAGGAATTTTCCTGGGATTTTTGGGAATCAACAGCAGCACTATTTGGATGTCATTAAGAGAATGCTGGTTCAGTGTATGCAAGATCAGGAACATCCCTCAGTAAGACCTTTATGTTCTTTGGGGATTTTAGTATGTTCTGAGCATAGAAATTTGGTGCAGTAGTCTCAAACATAAAGGTTAAACTAAACCATAGATTTTAACCAGAGAATTGCATTACCTGAAAATGATGTACATACAGAGTTTTGACTATTCCTGCTGCACACCAAAGGCTCAGACCTTTTTGTGGTCCTAAAGCTGAGTGGCTGCTTATATCTGCATTGTTTAGGCCCAGATTCTTCCCTAGTTATGCTTGGAAAAACCCAGCTGCAGTGGCCCCAGGCAGATGGGGTTTTAGCCAGCAGCATTGAGGGGTCAGAAACCCCATGTTAAATTCTCTTTCTGGCCTGTGTAAGTCTGTCATCTCTCTACATGCAGTGTATGTAGATAGTACATGGTATGTCTCAAAATTCTGAGTATGCAACAGCTCCTTGAACTCTTTGTGCATGTTTTGCTCTAAGGGTGTGTAAGCAAGCCTTGCTTTTCTGCAAGGCTTCAGATTAATTGATTTGTGCAGAGAATTGTACTTTGAAAATGTTTCTCTTGTTATGGGAAATGCTGGGCAAGGATAAGAAACCCTGCTGTGATATATGGGTTTAGTTTGCTGCTCCCCCAAGGATTACTTTTTCTGACCTTTGAAAGTTGACCGAGTAACATTTTCTAAAGTACCACAAGTCATGCCTTTTAAGAGGAATGTCTTAAACACTTAGCTCACACTTCTTGAAAAATGAGAATGACACTTGCATGCATATTTGAAGTTCTGATAGAAGTTGAAAACAATAGGGTTTTCTTTCATTAAATAAAAACCACCAAAACAAAAAGCAAAACTAGGGACTACTTGCCACCTTGTATGATAAACTTTTTGTAAACAATGTAGATGCTGAATGTCTTCATTATCACTTTACCTTAATTTGAAGTAAAACTTAAAATCCCATGTTAAAAACTAACAGAGGCATGTTTCAATACTAGTTTCCCACATTTATTTCTTCAATCATGTCTTTTAGATCAAGACTTTGTCTGCTAGAGCTGCAGCTGCGTTTGTGCTTGCTAATGAGCTCAATGCTCCCCTTCTTAAACATTTTGCAGACTTGCTACCTGGAATCTTGCAGGTAAGAAACCAAACAAGTTACACTTACTGTGCCATTACTGTCTGTTTTGACTATATACAAATGTAAGTTATTGATGTGCGAATCTATGAATTTTTGCTGAGACCTGAATTAACTGACCCTTTTAGCCAGACAGCAGTTGCTAGCAAGATGGAGACTGATAAGGAATTTTGCAAATAGAGGATATTTGATAAGGTTTTAAGGAAAATAGCTCAGTGCTGATCAACATAGACAGTGTTACAGAGATAAATGAGTTAAAATTCTTTGTAGGGTATATAGGTCAAAATCATACAGCTTTTAAATTAACCATGATATTGAAATACAAATATGGGCTACCCTGAGATTTGAAGTAATCTGTAATTGGGGAATTCATGGACTTGTGATATCCTGTGTCTCTTGTCTTTAGAGGAAAGCATAAAATTATTCTGAACATAGATTCTCAGACTGAGAACAAAAGTCTGTAGAAATGATATTTATTGTTTGGTAAATTAGGAAATTGCAAATAAAATGCCATTTTAAGCTTCATGTAATTTCAGAGGCTAGATTAGAATTCTTGGGTGGATGAATTTGAGCAAAAGTTGAAATTCTAGTCTAAGGTATTCACAGTACACTTACCTTTCTATATCAAGAAACGGTGGAAGCAACTAAGTACATATGATAACGCAGGAAGTGAACTTCTGGTGATTTTAAATTAGGCTAAATTTACATTAAAGACAGACTTCTCAGTACAGTCAGAACAGCAGGTTCTTGTTGACAGTGTGAGCTGTAAACTGCTTGTGCTTTGTGGCAAGCTGAAGAAAAATTTTGCCAAATCTACTGGCATCTGCAACTGATGGAATTCTGCTTGATCTTAAATGCAAACTGAGAGGAATTTATCCAGATCATCTGAACTTGAAAATGGCCTGTAGTGTGTATAAGTTTTTTGATATTGAGGTCTCTATTTGTTGTTTAGTCCCTGTCCATGCCTTGTCAATAACAATTTTGTTGTTAAAAAGTTGTAACTGCCTGAGAGGACCTTGGCTACACAGTACTACTGTGTAAGTGGGGGCGAGGCAGGGTTTGGGGTGGTCATACCATTTGTCTTATGTGTGGCACTTAAACAGTATGTGGGTTTGAGATTTCGGGCTGATAGCTCACTCTGTGTGCTATAACTTTCAATGCTACTCTTACACTATTTAGACACTGTAACAACACCTGCCCTTGGCTCGCATTTTCAAGCTTTCTTTTGCTAATACAGAGCACAGAGCTGTGCTATGAAATCTGTCTTTTTAAAGTACTTATTGCAAGAAGAACTAGATTTTCAGGCTGTGGTAACACAAGATGGATATGAAGATCCGAGTTTATAAATAGGAATGTGTTAGAATAGTGGTGAGTGACCTTTGGAGACAGTTGGATGTTTTTTTTGTTCCTGTTGAAATTAATTTTGTTGAAACACTGACAGGGTAAAAAAGCTAAAAATAAAATTCTGACTTGGCATATCAGTCCTTTCAGTACAAAATCTATAATGGTTATGCTGGAAGCTGAACTTTCAAAACTGACAGTTGAAGCTTTTACCCAAAGCTTTCTGTTGCAAAGGGAGGTAAAAGATAATAGAACTTCACTGACTTCTTGGACGTTGTTTGATACTACAAAAAAGTACTTTTGTCTTTTAGGGCTCACTTTTCACTTTGAGCTGCTTTCTTCAGAAAACTACTCTTGCTTTAGAAAACTGTCAGAGTTGCAATTGATATTAAATACAGTTTTGCAGAAAATTCCAGTGAATATTACATTGTCCTTTGAGAGAATCAGAGGATGTTATAGCTATTAGACCAAAAGGCCTTAACCGTGACAGATTTTTTTTTTTCCAGATTTTTCCAGAATGTTTCTGGTATTAAAAGATGATGCTTCTGTTTTGAAAGTGTGGGTTATATAAGGGCCATTAACAAAAATGTTGAATTATAGACTTAAATGTTAAAACTTATTTAGTTACTCGCTTACAAAAATTAGAAAGACATAAAATACTCACTTCAACATTAGGAAGACATAAAATACTTTGCTAATGAAAATTCCTTTCAAAATCTCGGAAGAGAGTGTAAAGACTTTTTTCTTTGGAGCTTGGTTCCTTCTGAATTCTAACACCATTAAGTAACAGTGCTCTGATTTGGCACTAAAATATCACCCTGATCAGTTAAAAGTAAGTTTTAAATTACTTTTCAGATTGTGAATATGGGTTAGGAAAGATAGTTGCAAAAAGCTTGTTTTCTTTTTCTCTTTTCCATGTCTTTGACTGAAGGCTGAAAGGTCTGCATTAATTTGGTGGCTCTGGAGGGATGTCTGGAAAAAAACTCTTTAATCTTGTGGTTCCTGGTGTTTATAAGCATAAGCTATTCAAAACTTTTCTCACGTAACAGGCGAAAGGGAAGTTAGGCTCATTTTCCTTCTTTCAGGCTGAGTTACTTCCTTTTCAATGGATTTTGAAGTTCCTGTCAGAACCCAGTGGTTTTGCATGTTGGAGCCTCTGATATGTGACCTTAATTCTTTCTGATTGTCTGCAGTGTTAAATTTGAACATTGTGAGCCATAACTTAGTTGTAGAAAACTTGTAGTTTTGGATGCTGCATAGTATCCTGTTGTGGATTTATGCACACAGGTCACCATCGCAGGGTCTGACTCTGGGATCTGCTGGAAGTTGGAGTGAAGGCTTCTGATTGTGTTCTATTAGTTCTCAGGTTACAGCTTGATCTGGTGCCTCCAGAGAGGGACCCCTACCCCAATCCATGTCTCTCAATTGTATGTGTGTTGCTGATGGCCCAGTCCCCAGCCACTTACTTCTGGTTGGTGGTCTCTTGATTTCTCACTGGTTTTTTTACTGTTGCAAGACTGATCTCCTGATGAAGTTACTTTATTCTCTTGGAATTGTCTGCTTGATTCTTATCTTCTTCATTAAGCTTGTATCTGCTGGAATCAGCTAGTTCATTGTTAGAAGCATTAGTTTTAACAAAAAGTTTACCCTAGTCAGTTCTTGTGGCCTCAAGCTTTGGCTGCTTAGCTACTAATACTAAATGAGACTGTTCAGAGAAATAAGAGTACAATTAATGAAATTTCTTCTATAACAGTGGTCCTATTCATAATGTGGTTTGTTTTTATTTAATTTTATCTCCATCTTATCTTTTTATAGGCTCTAAATGATTCGTGCTACCAAAATGATGATTCTGTTCTGAAATCCCTTGTAGAAATTGCAGATTCTGTTCCCAAATATTTACGACCACATTTAGAAGCTACTTTGCAGCTAACTCTGAAGGTAAAGCTAGGAATGTTTTTTTAAGAATCACTGTTTCCATCCCAAGACCTCTGTTCTAACCATTTGCTCTGATCTTTTGGGTTGTAGCTGTGTGCAGATGCCAGTCTCAGTAACATGCAGCGTCAGTTGGCACTCGAAGTAATTGTGGCCTTGTCAGAAACTGCTGCTGCTATGCTGAGGAGGCATACAAATATTATTGCACAAGCCAGTAAGTATTTTCCTCATTTTCTTTGTTGAAACAGTCTTCTTTTACAGTGTTAAATTGACTTTGCTGTTGGTCAGTGGCAAAACCACATCTAAGTGAGAGTTTGCTTCTGCTCATAACTTAAGAAAACTCAGTTCAGTGTTACCTAATGGAGTAACCCCCTTCCTATTATGACTCTTCATAAATTGATCTATGCCTATGCAGCACCAAAAATTTGAATAAAAATACAGTGGGCTTTTATTAGATGTTTCCAAGGAAAACTCTACTTGCTTGCTTTTTGCCTGGCTTTGGAAAATTTTACTGTAACAAAAAAAACAGCATTTAGTCCTCAAGTTGTACGTTTGGAGTTTGGTATGTAGGCCAGATACTCTGTGGTGCTGGCAAGTCAAGAGTGAAGGAATTCAGCATGCATGTTGAGCATCAGTGGTGAGTTAAAGCTCTGGATTAAAAAAGTTAGATGCTAGTAAATGCATAGAAATAATCTATTTAGTCTATTTAACATGTGGGTAGTAAAGTCTTTGAAGAGGCACTTTTAAAATCATGCATCATTATTTGAAATGCTAAAAATAAATGTCTTCTGGGCAGCTCTAGCATCAGTGCTGTTTGCACTGGTGTTTCTTTGCCTTTTAAACCTTTTCTTTGACTAGATCAGGGCCCTGGCACAGCAGTGTAGCCTGCTTTTCTCTCCCTGTCATACTTGTGTTTGTCTAAATTCTTGCTTGTTTTCTGAAACTTGAATAAAAGGTAACTTTTGCTATGTGCTCAGCTCAAAAATACTACAATTTTTCTGTGTGCTCAGCATGAGGAAAGTTGTATATAGATGACACTAAAATTATAAAACTTCTGTTGGAAAACATTGCAAACTCGATCTGCTTGGCTTAAGTGTTAAAAATATTGATGAGAAGTTTTGTTTGATAGTAGAATAGTTTTTTAAAGAAGAGATTCTTTAGAACATATTTTGGAATCTGTAAATTTTCAGAACACTCTATTTTCACTCCATCCTCTAGTTTATTGGAATTATTAACACTTGACACTTACTGACCCCACATCATTACAAGCTTCTTATTTGTTCTGGAGAGAGGTACCTCTTATCTCTTTAGAAGGTACTACTTTGGGTTGCTAGTTGCTGTTTGGGAATGAAATACTTCTATTAAGATAAAGCACCATAGAAAGAAAGAAATGCCTTTCATTTGCAATTCATTATAAAATTAGTCTTATTACTAATATATCATTAAGGAGAAAAACATTTATTTTGCAGAACTGGTAAAGCAGTTGTGTTCAGGGCATGATAAAAAGGTAGCAAAAAGGGACTGCTTTTGTCTTGGCTTTGTATCTTAGTTTAAAAGGCTTTCTGTTTTCATTCAACTGAGAAGTTGCTAGATCACTTGATGCTCACTACTCAGAACTGGGGCTTGGGCAAAATTGTCATTTTGTGCTGCTTTTACTGAGCACAGTGCTGGTTTAGGAGTGTGTGTCCTGTGTGCCAGTTAGCTGCTCAGGAATCCACTTGGATTAAGATTTCCCTTCTTGAGCTTACAGGATTGCAGAGAGTTTTATTGCTCTGGTAAGAAGCAGACTTAGTGGGCTCATGCTTAACTTGTTTGTAAGAGTCTGTATATTAGCAGTAATTAAATTTTGAGGGCTTGTTGGGACAATGCTGAAATTTCTATGCATGCTCTACATTTTTTTTAAACTTTGTGAAATTACATTTACTGGCAGCCACATTCATGCAAGACATCAGGAAGAAACAAGAAATTGTAGGTTCTAGATATAATGATGGCCAGAGCACGTTGGATGAGTGAGTTCTCAACCTTTTTTGTTAGTAGCAGCAAACATTGACATGGCTTTTTGGAGCCACAGAGCATTTATGTTAGATGATGATTGTCTGCTGTATTCCGTAGCTGTTGTGCCAAGCTGTGGTTCTCATCTCTGTACTTATGTGTGTCTGTGTCTGAAAATCTTCTGGACTCCAATACTTTGGCAGTTTTTGAGGTCTAATCAGTGTATATAAAACTGCCATGTGGGCATCATGCTAGGGGGACCATAGTGTCTGTTAAGTTATCTTGATAGTACGTAAGAGCCCTCTGGAGGTTTTTGTAGCCATAGGATATCTTCTATCTGAAAATACATACCCACATCAAGCAAATAAATCCATAATTTGATCTTTTTTGATACTTACTCTACGGTGCTATCAGTGAGCAATATTTCTTTCTGTCATCAGTTGACCAGTAGTTTCTCATCTGTCCAGATATGTGGTGGTGAGTTTGCTTAGGGCGTTTTCTGTGTGTTAGATTACAATAGTGTAGGTGTATTGTGAAATTCAGCAGTTGCAGTATGCTTGATCAGTTCCAGTAAATCTCATTAGCAGCATGAGCAGTTACTAGTTGCCTACTCGTTTTTCACGTAGGTTGCTGTAAAGGGCAGTTACCTGTGGTAGCTGTCTTCAAGATGTGTGGTAGGCTGTGCTAAAAAGATTGTTAAAGGTCAAAGGTTGAGTATTTGACTGAAACCTTTTGTTTCCAGGTCAAAGTGAGACTTTGTTGCATAAATGATACTAAATTCAAACAATTGCTCTGAGTGATTGGTATGTAGTACAGAGTTAAGTGCTTAAGAGCCCCTTACTTTGCTTTGGAAGTATAAGGTAGACTTTTCACCTCTTGTGCTTCTGAAGGGCACAGCAACAGGTAGACTTAGAGCAGACAAACTTCTCCTCCTGTGAGAAGTGGTAAGACTACCTAATGCTTATTGCATAGTAGTTTAATGCTGTGATAGAGGTTTTGTAGTAGTCTCTATAAAGACTTAGAATGAGAAGAATGGACAGTCTACAGGGGTAGAAGAAGAAAACTGGTGGATTATAATGTGCAAGATATGTTCATTCTACAAAAGAAAATTTTGCATTAGGTGGGAAAAAGGAAATCTCAAATTCTAAACCATGGCCTCATTGTAAGAGAAAAGCTTTATGGTAAGTGACCGCTATATAAATAGATAACAAAACTTATTATGTTAAAACTAAGGGTTCAATCTTAATTAATAGTCTCTTTCATTAGTAAATGTTCAAAGGATGATGTCAGAGTTTCAGAAAAATTAAGGAATTATATCAGAGCTCTAAAGTCATAGAATATTGTTTTTAACTCTTTCAAGAATATAGACTTTATTAAGGAATTTGCTTTTTATAATTGTTATGATCTTCTAAAAAATTTTGAGTCTTGGTAAGTTATACATAAGATTTTTTTACTCTCAGTTTGAATGTTCTGGAAATACTTCTGTGACAATCAGTTCTGGATTATTGGTTAATGCAGTTTGACACACCTGACATCTGCTACTGGAAGAAAAGCTGGTTTTTTTTGAAAATTTTTGAAACGAGAACTTGAAATTCATACTTTTTATTTGAGAATCTATTTTAAGAAATCAGACTGAGTTTAAAACTGGTTTTTTTTTTCAGTTCCTCAGATGTTAGCAATGATGGTTGACTTGGAAGAAGATGAAGATTGGGCAAATGCAGATGAACTTGCTGATGATGATTTTGACAGGTAATTATGAAACCAGTTGTTTCAATGTGTTATCAAGGCTGTGACTAAAGGCACATTTGAAGTGCAGAATGCAAATGCCTGTAGTGCATTACTTTTCTTTATTCAAATAATTATTGTAATTCTGTTCCTTCAGTCATGAGCAGTTTATATGTAGGTTACTTAGGCAGTGTTCAGCAAGGAAGTAAATTATTTCAGTTTTCATATTTGCTGTAATTGGACAAGTTGCATGTCCCCATGTTTGCTGTTTTGTACTGTTGTAGCTTTTCAAAGCCTTTAGCTTTTGTTTTTTCTTGTCATTTATATTACTCAGTTCAGAAGTCAGTGCCTCCTAATCCCCTATTTGAGGGCTAATCCTGAAAGCTGGAAGCCATGTTGAAGCATATTGACCTGTTTAATTATCCACAACCAATGTCTTTGTGTTTTTCTGTATCTGTGCCCTTGAAAATGTGTTGTTTTTGAAAAAAGATGACTTTGGAAGGATGTCATCATGCATGGCAGAGTTCCTTGCTGGATTTCACCTAGTCCAAAAATACTACAATTTTGCTATTATTTTACATCCCTTGGTATGGATAGCAATAGATTATCTTCTTGTGTGTTAGGCAAGAAGGATCTAAAGATGTCCAGTCATTTGGATTTGCTTATTCCTACATGCTTTGTAGCTTGCTTCAACTTTTTACTAAAATAGTGGTTTTGCATACAGCATCCTGTTGCATTTGCTTTTGTCCAGCTACTGTTAGAGTGAAGTGGAAGAAAGCAGAAATAGGTGTAGGAGGTAACTATCTCCGTGCTTCTATAAAGACATGGATGTTCATTTACCAGTCTAGACACTTCTTTGACATACCTGGCTCATCCAGACTCAGATGTAATTAGTGTTTTGAGACAATTTATCTCAAAACACTTAGAGATCTTCATAGGAAATTAGACAATAGAAGAGATGTTCGTTTACCCTGAGCTGTAAAGCAACTTATAATAGATAGCAGGCATGTAAAGACACCTGTAGAACTGATGCATAGGAATTTATGGAATAATCCGTTTAATCTTTGCCTTACTTGAAATAATCTTTTTAGTTCTCTTTGATTATGAAATTGAAAGTGAGCTGTCCTTTCTTCTCTCCCTCACATAGTAGACCATACCCTTTTAACCTGTTTCCTGAGTGCTGAAATTTTGCTATACAGGTGTCAGACACCACCACTACATTCAGGTTTGTTAAGTATTTGAATCTTTTCAGTCAATAAAATTTCAAGGGGGAATAGAATATTCAAGTTCATATCCTTATCAAGCCTTTCAGGGTGTGGAAGTTTATTCAGATGGCTTGCTTTAGGCAGCTTAGTAAGTATGCTGAATCATGCACTTGAGGCATGCCATTTTCTTTCTATTGTCAGCAGAGTAACTTTGTTCTTCTAAATACAGCTTAGCTGCCTCTGGATTTTGTAATGAAAATTTTCCTTTTCTTTGTTAGAAGTCACAAGTAGAGTGAGCACAGATCAGAAAACAAGTTTTTCTCAACAGCCTTAGCCTGAAAGAGCTCCTTTGGCTATCGAAGTAATAGGAGAGCTTGAGGCTTAGACACAAGCTACTGCACATGAGCTGGTCTCTGGTGATCGGGTGTGTGAGGGCAGTTTTTCTTTTAGAAGGGTCACTCCTGGTGCTGCTATGTGCTTCCCACCTTTGAAGCTCACCTTTGTGGAAAGCTCTGTGGCTGATGTGCATGCTAATGTCTCCTGGTGTTTGAGTCTTTGTAGCTTCCTAAGAGAACTGAAATTTTTATGGAGACCTAGAAGCAGGCTAATGATCGTTGGGCTGCGCCCTAGTTAGGGTGTGGTCAGATCTGATGAATGGGGATATGAGTCAGCCCGCACAAAAGGAGCAGGGAATACTTTAGCATTTCCAGTTTTTTGTTGCTCCAGCTTCATTAAGGAGTGAAATTCTAAAGGAGGAAAAGAGTAATCTGACTTCCTCTTTTCTTGGCAAAAGCCTTGCAAAGATTAGAGGGAGATGTGTGGTCATTTTTCCGAGATAAACTGTCTTTATTTCTTTAAACTGAATGTGTGAATTAATGGTGGGAAGAAAGCTCAAGGAATGAAATTTCAGGTGAAAGCTTCTGTTAACTTCAGTGAGTTTGCTCCAGTTTAACCCTGTGTGCCCATGCTTCATTGTCATGCTGGTGATGTGTCTGTTTATTTGAACATGACCAATCTGAGGAACAAATACAATGCTGTCAATATCTTTTCACAATCACCTTTGTTCACAACATGTGAATTTCTAGATTATTAATGGTTTGTAATAAGACTTGAGGATTCAAGCATAGTAATTTGAAGACTGCTTCTGGCCCAACTGATTGAAACTTTAAAGAAGGGGGAGATTTGACCTTTGTGAACCATTACTCAGCTTTTTCATCATCATGGGTGTCCAGGATGGACTGTAATAACCTTGAGTTACCACACTCCCAGCCATATCCTGACTGTAACAGTAGTTATCTGTGTCCTGGAAACTTTCTTGCTTTTTTATAGGGAATAATTCCATTGGGTGGAACAAATCACTTTGCATAGATAATGTTGGGCTATTCTAATTTCTGTAACTGGCCAAGAGTCACAAATTCCTCACCTGGACTGGATGTTTTCTGCCCTAGTCATTGACAAGAGACCATGCTGCTGAGTACAGCCATCCAAGAAAAGTCTCTTTTGTGCCAAAGTTTGAATTCTGCTGGTTCACCTGAATCATAGCAAGTCTGAACTGGTTTATGTTCTCGTGACAAAAAGACAATGGCCAATATTATTGCTTCATCCATTGCAAATTTAGTTTCAGCTTCCTGGGTGTCTGTAACTGCTGTGAAGTTCACTCTGTTTTGGACCTAGTGCTAGTAAGACTCAAGTTTCTTTGGTGGTAGACTTAATCAGTGGCCTGCAGATAACAAATGTTTCAGTGAATAGTAAATAACTATTTTGTGGCTGGTGTGTGTGTTTTTAGATGTGGATATGGTTCATTTACTTAAAGAGGCTCATGTTTTCAGATGGCAAATTTTGAAGACTAGAACTGCAGGGAAGAGCTCTCTGTTGGACTGCTTGTTTTATTGTAGATCTCAGACCACTGATATTTGTGTAATCAATATTTAGCAATGCGGTGGCTGGTGAGAGTGCGCTGGACAGGATGGCATGTGGCCTTGGAGGGAAACTTGTTTTGCCTATGATTAAAGAACATATTATGCAAATGCTTCAGAATCGTAAGTAACTGCATTTTATTTTGCTGTTTTTTAACAATTCTATGCTTTCCAGGAACTTCAATACCTCTTAAGTCTTTTTGTTTAGCTACTTGATTTGTTATTATACATTTTCACTTTTGATGTCAGCAGCAAAAACTGTAAATGCTGTGAACTTGAAAGTTTATGCTTTCTCTTGGCCTGATTTAATAAACTTACATAGAGTGCATTACAACATTTTTTTCTGGTACATGGACAGCTGAGCAGAAATGTCATAAAACCAATTTTTTTTTTAAACACTGGGAATTACATAAAAATAAGGGAAGAGTTGAGGTTTTCTATTTCAGAATATTCTCTCTAAATCTGTTAACAGACCCTCACAGTACCTTAAGTTTGTCTAAAGTGCCACCTGTTTTTCTGTAGCTCAATGTTTTTGCTTCTTCAGAAGTGCTGCATTTAAGTGAAATTTTAGTATGTTACCATTAGTAGAGGAAAACTTGTTGGTTTTTTCCCCCTGGAATTTGATGGACGGAGGTCATTGGTAGGCTGTCTGTCTATTTGGTATGCTGATTTTAATACTTGTTTCATGAGGTGTTTGTGTATATTCTTATCGGTTGTTTTGTATGCTTCTTTTCCTCTTGAAATACCTGTAATGCCAGCTCAGCCAACGTTACAAAAAAATACTGTGCGTTGCTTTCACGCGCTTTCACTTGACCTGTATTTTGAGCCTTTGGAGTAGAAGATAACACTGAAGTTCTGGGTACTATTTCTGCCTTCTTGGTTTAAAACCCAGTCCAGAACAGGCTGTTAGCATTTTGGGTATGGAACAGAGGGCTACACAAGGTAGCACCTGCTTTGTGTGAACACTTACAAAGTCTGTTTGGAATTAAAGTTTTTTCTGTAAACAAAGTTTTATTAATGAAATGAGCTAACCTGACTCAGTGTTGGTAGCTTCTAGGCTGGCAGCTAGCTAATTTTGTAGTACATTCAGAGAAGTGTGGAGTCTAATAATCACTGAAGGCCTGACTCCTGTTAAAGGGGAGGTCATGCAATTCATGCCTGATGCTTGTTCCCTTGTGGGTCAGAGCAGTCCATAACCATTAATACTCTTTGGAGAAGGGAAATGCAGAAGGTGTTGTTTGGATTGGAAGCTCTCACTGGTAGGGACGGAGGAAAGATGAAGACACGTAGATTAAAATGTTGACAGTACTCTCAGAAGTCAAACTTTTCTTTCTCCTATCCTCTCTTTCTTACAATTATTTATTGAAATAATAATTTAGGACTTTGGAATTTCAATTGGGTGGCCAGATGGTCCAAAGAAGATTGTGTTTCGTTTTGTAGATTCATTGATTTTGAGTTTGGAATACTTGCTAACAGTAATGCAGTGGGAGTCATGAGGTGTAGGCTTAACTAGGAACATCTAATGAACTGAAATAGCGCAAAATAAACTGCTGCTTTTCTGTTGTGCCTTCTGTCAAGATGATACTTGATTGCGTGCTTGTCTGACAGAAGCTTGAGTGTCAGGATTCTACTGCTCTGAGCTGTGATGTTCTTCATTCCAGGAATGTAATTTGTTATTAGCAATAACGAAATATTGCACTATTTTGGGAGATAAGTTCTGTAGCATGCCTTTCTCACAGGTCATTTGGTAAACCTGTTTATTCCTTTGGTTTTCTGTTCTGTAATCCCAATGATTTCTAGCACAGAGAAAGGTTTTTGTAAAAAAGAAATCTGAATTTATCATATGTTGTGCAAAAAAAAAAAAAAAGAGAGAGGGGCATAGAAGATTAATTTTAATGGTACCCAAATAAGCTAATACGGCTTGGAGGTGGGGAAAGTTTACATCATAAGTTGTAAACTTACTGCTGTTCCTACAGCCTTGAGAAGACTGCTGAAAAGTTTAATAACAGTCATTTATTTGCTTTAAATTCAGATATTGTTTGAGTCATTAGACCTTTTTCTTGAGGAAGGTATGGGCTTTTCTGATGATACTAAAACAGAAAAAAGATGGGGGAGAGGGAAATAAAAATACTAAAAATTCTGTCCTGATGTTTGCCTGGTCAGCTCATTTAATTAAAAATGCGGTTTCCAGGTCTTAGTACTATGTATGTACTTATATCAGCAGTTAAGAATTCTTTTTTCTAGGTCTGGATTTGGCCTGGATTAGACACTCAATTTTTTGTGCATCTCTGGAAGTATGTATGAGGAAAACACAAAAGTATTTAACAAATCAAGTAGATGCATTAACTTCCCTTCCATCTCCTGTTCTTCACTCTGCCTCCTCCTGTGTCCCCCAGCCCCTGCAAAGATAAGGTGATTCATCTTTGTGGTTCTTGGTAGTTTCCAAAATGAGTAACACTTCATTTTTACTCTTCTGTAGCTGACTGGAAGTACAGGCATGCTGGCTTGATGGCACTCTCTGCCATTGGAGAAGGTTGCCACCAACAGATGGAGGGAATTTTAAATGAAATAGTTAATTTTGTTTTGCTATTCCTTCAGGATCCTGTGAGTATTGTTCTAGTAATTATTTCAAAATGTTTTCATTTCTGCTCCTGTGACTGCATGTTAACTGTCTGAGGGAAATACTTTTTCAGCATCCCAGAGTAAGATATGCCGCTTGTAACGCTGTTGGACAAATGGCTACTGACTTTGCACCCGGATTTCAAAAGAAATTTCATGAGAAGGCAAGTAGTAGAGTGGTAGGTATGAAATGTGGTAAAATTATGTCCCCTTCAGAAATTTGTTGTCTGAAAAAGGAATATTTCTTTTTCAGGTGATAGGAGCTCTTCTACAAACCATGGAGGATCAAGGCAGCCAGCGTGTTCAAGCCCATGCAGCTGCAGCACTCATAAACTTCACTGAAGATTGTCCCAAGTCACTGCTTATTCCATATTTGGATAATCTAGTGAAGCATCTTCATTCCATTATGGTGATAAAATTGCAAGAGGTATAATACACTGAACAAATTGTTTGATGGAGGGTAACCTTGTCACGTAAGCAGAATAAGTATAGCTGAACTAAGACCTTAGAAATGAGCCAGATGTTGGTCTAAACTGACGAGAATTAGTATATGTACAAAAGCAGATTTTTACATTTGGCATTCTTTTAAGTAAAATATGTGCTTTTAAAATATAACACTTTATTCTTCTTCTTTCCAAGTTGATACAGAAAGGCACTAAGCTAGTTCTGGAGCAAGTTGTGACTTCAATCGCATCAGTTGCAGATACAGTGGAGGAGAAGTTTGTTCCCTACTATGATTTATTTATGCCCTCCTTAAAACACATTGTTGAAAATGCTGTTCAGAAGGAATTGAGACTTTTGCGAGGAAAGACTATTGAATGCATCAGTCTAATTGGTCTTGCTGTTGGCAAAGAAAAGGTAAGCTTAGATTTTATATAATGGTCTAAATACACTTTTTAATGCCTTCATTTTTTTGTGGTATTAGCACTGAATTAATATAACCACTTGTTAAACATACAGCTATATTGTTGCTGATTTCTGTGCTTGTCTTTGTTTCCATTTCTGAGGTGACTGTGTTGCTTAGGTTCACAAATTTGCAATAGAATCTTTTTGTAGCTTAAGTAAATTTTGTCACACTGAAAAATGTTGAAAGCAAGAATTTTTTCTTCCTTTGAGTTGTTTTTTTGTCTTAAGAAAAATGATGCAGCATCACATTTAGGCAGTGTCAGGGGCAAAATGTATGCAGTTCAAAGGGAACTTAGTTTTGTATGCAGATGCCTGAAAAAGTTTAATTTAAGGGAGCATTTAAGTCTCTGAGAAAGTAGCATGTTAATTTGCCTTTAAAAACATAGTTGTTTCCTGTATCTAGTTTATGCAGGATGCATCAGATGTTATGCAGCTATTATTGAAGACACAAACAGACTTCAGTGATCTAGAAGATGATGATCCACAGGTATGTTGAAATTGTGTCTTTACAGCTTGTTGGTATTAAAAACATTCCTTGTGTACATGATGTTTCTGCTCCCTCCCTGGCCTTTCAGGCTAATTGTCCAGCCTGTGTTACAAAACTTGACATTGAGATGGCCCTAGAATCTTTCACAGAAGTGTGGTCAGGAAATGAGACTTCCAGGACCTATATTTGCAGAAGAAATTTGAGCTTGCTGTCACCTTCTTATAAATAGATCAACAAGACTTGTTAAACAGCTGTTCTAATGAGCAGAGAGCTATTTTAACTAGTATATTTGAAAACAAATACTCTGAAAACATAGTACTGCACCCGTTTTTACTTTTTGCTCTATTTTACCATTTTCAGGAATGTGGCTTGGTAGTATTGTTTAAATCTGGGAAATATTTCAGAAAAAAATATTATTTTTTAGAACAGGCACTTGCAATGTAATCATGAATCTTATATTGTCACATTTTTATATGTATAGCGACTTTGATTGGAGGTGCTGTCAAGGTTTTGCTAGACTTGAGATGTCTTTTGATGATGCATTTTTATGTGGATTGCATATTGGATTACTTCTCTTTGAAATAAGCTTTATGGACTGCTGACAAATTATTTTCAAAAGTTCTATTGTGTAATGCATTTCTTTTATGCCTTACTTTTAAGTATGCATTAAAATAAAATGTGGGACATGAAAATTCTGCCTTCTCTTTTCTAGATTTCTTACATGATCTCTGCATGGGCCAGAATGTGTAAAATTCTTGGAAAGGAATTTCAGCAGTACCTTCCTGTTGTCATGGGACCTTTAATGAAGACCGCATCCATTAAACCTGAAGTAGCTCTTTTAGACAGTAAGTCTAAGATGATGTTTTGCTTGAAAAGTATGCTGAAATAAATGATTTTGTAGCATTTTTAAATTATTTTTCCTTCCTTCTCTATAACAGCACAAGATATGGAGAATATGAGCGATGATGATGGTTGGGAATTTGTAAGCATAGGTGATCAGCAGAGTTTTGGAATTAAAACTGCAGGCCTTGAAGAAAAAGCAACTGCATGCCAAATGCTGGTGAGTAATAAAATGGTTTTGGTGATCTGTGTGTTTCTGGTCAGTCAAGTCTGAAGCCAAAATCTGTAACTAAAATATTCGTTTTTGTCTCACTTGAAAGAGTGTTTTGGGTGATACCGCTTAGTTTGGATTACAACACTTAGTTTTGTGAGGTTTACTTGATTAAAAACAGTTTATTTACTTAGGAGCATACAGTTTTTAAATGAACAGATGGTTTTCCTTTGTTAGCAAAACTTAAGGAATTGGATACGTTAAAAAGTAGTTCATTTTTGCAAATATTGCTGTTTTGGATTTGGTTTGAAAAATACATGCATGCCCTAAGAGTGAGAACTCATGCTGCTATCAGGGTTTCTCAAATTACCACACCTGAGGGAAAGGGAAATGGATTATTACACGTTTTTTTAAATAAACTAAAAAAACCCTTGCACTTTTAACAATCTCCCTCTCACCTTTACATAGTTGAAAAATATAAGTATTATCCCTTAAAAGAGGCATATATGTGCTCTATTTTTCAGGTTTGCTATGCAAAAGAGCTGAAAGAAGGATTTGTGGAATACACGGAGCAAGTTGTAAAGCTGATGGTTCCATTGTTGAAATTCTATTTCCATGATGATATCCTATTAACAAATACCACTATGAAAATGGAAACTTAGAATCAAGATTGTGCTTGCTGTTTTCCTAAATAAATTGAAAGTGTTAGTGTTAAAACAGCCTGTGACTTATCGCAGAAATGGTTTCAGAGAATGTTGGTTTACACATCCTATTTTAGGCAATGTATTCCTACTTTCCCCCCTAGTTTCTTTTTAAATAAGCAATCGGTAGAAAAAGCAATGTTTGTGTAACAAAGCAGAAGAGAACTTGAACAGCTTTTCTGTCATGGCCTGAAACAGGCTTGAAACTACTCTAAAGATCAGACAGTGTAATTTTCCTGTGATTTAATCTATATATAATTAAGAAATCAAATGCATGGGTTGTAATGAAATGTGTTTCAGGTAGAAAATCAAGAATTTCATCATGGTGGGATCTTAAATTCTAAGCACTTTGTTGGTGTTGACTGCTGTATTTCCTTAATAATGGCACGTGTCCGAGTGGCAGCCGCAGAGTCGATGCCCCTCCTGCTTGAATGTGCCAGAGTTCGTGGGCCGGAGTACCTCACGCAGATGTGGCACTTCATGTGTGATGCTCTCATCAAAGCCATTGGGACAGAGCCAGAGTCTGATGTCCTCTCAGAAATAATGCATTCTTTTGCAAAGGTAACGTTCTTACAAATTTCGTGGCATTACTGTTTGTAGCTTTTTGAAATAAGAAGGGACGTGTTTGGTGTTCCTTTAAATGGCTCAAATAAATGCAAGGCTTTCTCTACAGGAAATTTTTTGTGACTATAAATGTTGTTACAGCTGATGGAAAAAAGCTGTATTTTTTTGGCAAGAATACCAAAGTATTAACCTAAAGCAGTTACCAAAATTTTTCATTTTAACCATGAGCAACTGAAATTACTGGTATGAAATGTACAGTGGTACTGTGCCTTACTTGTATAATTTGAGCATTGATTACAGTGTGACTGTTCTTCTAATATTATTCCTGCTAGTGATCCAGAGCATGTATTAATATTCTTTGTATGCTTAGATTTCATTAAGACTGCTCATGTTAAATTTTAAAGCCGAAAAACTGGTTGTTTTGTTTCACAAGTGCATTGAGGTAATGGGAGATGGATGCCTTAACAACGAACACTTTGAAGAACTTGGAGGAATACTGAAAGAAAAACTAGAAGAGCACTTTAAAAATCAAGAATTAAGACAGGGTAAGTTAACACAAATCCTGTTAACATGGGATGTGGCTGTTCTTTAAAGCAAAATTTCCAATTATTTCTGAACACAAAGGAAAAAAAAGTTTCGATTTCATTGATTTGTATATTTATGTAAAGTAATTGGACTGTGAACCAACAGAATCCAGGAGTTGTATTTGTAAGCTCTTGGAGGATGAAGATGGCATCATTTTCAGCAATACTGTAGTTTAATCAAAAGTTAATGGACAGATTTACTTGAAAGACAGTGCACAACTATGGTGTTATCATTTCCATGGGCTTTTTTCATCTGAAGTCTGCAGTTTCCTCAAAGCAATAGTAGTTTTTAGTTTCTAAGCACTTTTCTTGTGTTGTCTTTGTGGACAAGCTGGTGTGTTTGTTTTTATTTCATGTCAATTTTTACACATTCTTGAACTGGACTATCCTGTACTTCTTCCTTTTCTGTGAAAGTTTTTGAAACTTCTTAAAAATGGAAAATTCCTGTTGCATCTTCAGCTACTGTTTCCTGTTTTCTAAATTTGTTTCTGCATAATTTTTCCCTTTCACAGGCTTCTTACGCACTTATAGAAAGGCAGTGGTTTAATTTTTTTCTTTTAATTTAGTGAAAAGACAAGATGAAGACTATGATGAGCAAGTTGAAGAGTCATTACAAGATGAAGTAAGTTAGTTTGAAGAATTTTTCTGCTCTACAAGCACCAGGATGGAAATATTGCAAAAATATGTTTTTGACTCATTTAGGGCATAGTGCATCCTCGGAATTATTTCTTCTTAGAAGAATCTTATTACCATAGTCCTTCAAAACAGTAAGAAATGGGTCACACTACATTTGTGATTTCGAAAATATGAAAGGTTTACTTGTCTGATATGCTGAAGTGAGAAGTTCAGGATATAGCTTTTTATTTTCTTCATCTGCTCAAACATTTCTCGGATGACATTAACACTGATACAGATTTGACAGCAGAGTGCTTAATTACAGAATAAGCTGAGTTGGAAGGGACCCACAATGATTGTCGACTCTACTCCTGCCTTATCACAGGGCACCCCAAGAGTCACACCATGTGCCTGAGAGCATTGTCAAAATATTTCTTGAGCTCTGGCAGGCTGGTGCTGTGGCCGCTTCCCTGGGGAGCCTGTTCCAGTACCCAACCACCCTCAGGGGAAGAACCTTTTTCTAATATCCAGCCAAAACCTTTCCTGACCCAACTTAAGGCCATTCCTTTTGGTCCCATCACTGGTCACCAGAGAGAAGAAATCAACGCCTGCCCTTCCTCTTGCCCCAGTGAGGAAGTTGTGGACTGCAATGTCATCCCTTAGGTCTAGGCTTGCTGACTTGCTTTTTCTTTGAGCCTTGCAATCTGGGTGGCTCTTAACCTTGGGCCTCTATACCTCTGATCCCAAGACATCTGGTGTGTCGTATCAGGAGCCCGTCTCAAAAAGAATAGCCCAAAACCAGAAAAGGACAGCAGGATAAGCAGCTGCCATCATGTGTTTACTTATGAGAGAATACCAAAGTGACTACTTAACTACTTACACACTAGTGTAACATAGTGAGTTAATAGTTCAGAGTGGAGGTGATTGTAGAAGAGATACAATAATTTTATTAGATCATTATTGTATAAAGAGAGAGTAATAATGAATGCTGCTGTTTATAACATGAGACAAAGGATGCTCAGTAAATTTAAGAACTAAGAAATTTTTTTGCTGCACAATGCAGATATGAAGTTTGATCATATGAGTTTAACCTGTATGCAGACTCCAGAAATCATACCCATATGTAAATACTGTCTTAAATAACAGTGTGGTTCTTGACCCTCTTTTTAGGCTTTTTAGAATTAGGCCAGCATTCAAGAGGATATATTTTTGTTGCCTCCAAGACCTTTTTATTTCCTCTGTGTCACTCTGTACTGAGAGAAAATGCAAGCATGCAGCAGTTTCAGAAAAGCTGAGTCCCTACTCTGCAACAGAGTTGCAAGGCATTTTTTAAAATGTTCTGATGTTTGCTGATTGTTCTGTAAAGACTGGAGAATGGCTTGTCTGCATTACTCTGTGAAAGGAGGTGTGGGATGAGGACATCACTTGCCATATGGATAGAATTAACAAATGAGTAACATTTGGATATACACCTTTGGTCTCAGAGTATGTTCATGTAGCCCATACCTCAAGGCAGCAGAAATATAAGAAGCCCAGAAGTCATGAAAGTTCAAACAGTAGTTTCAGATCCAGCCCTCACTTCAGCAATAACTAAATGGCTGATTTGGTAGAGAGCAGAAGGCATTCACTAAGCAAGTGTTACACTCTCCTCCCCAGGCATCTGTTATCAGCTGTTGGTCAACAGGCAGTACCAGGCTAGATGGACCTTGTGGTGTGCTGGAGCAGTTCTCTACCTCTTAATGTCATTGTGTGCATGTTCCAGGGTTCCTGCTTGAGCTGTGCCTTGATGATGCAGAAATTTGCTCGCTTCACTAGGAAGGGTTTAAATATCCAGTTGTGGGAAGCTGCCTGTTGCACAAGAAATAGTTACTAGTTTGTCACCAGAAGGTGAGAAAGGTGGAGGTCACTAGGGACCAGAAACTGTACTGTTGTACTGTTGTACTGTTTCCCCTGCCTGTTCAAGTATAAACTGATTAAAAGGACCATACTGAGTACAAAAGAAGTATGGCAGGGGGTTTGGAACTAGATGATTTTTAAGGTGCCTTCCAACTCAAACCATTTTCTTATTCTATCATTCTGCAATTAGACAAAGAATTAAAAATTAGTGAACTTTGAAACAAAAGGTTTTACAAAAAAGTCATAAATCAACTTTATTCCATTAGTTTAGGCACCTTAGCAGTTCACATGACTTCTATACTCCATTAAAGATTGTTAATCTTCATGTGAATTTTATCCTTTTCCTTTCAGGATGACAGTGATGTTTATATTTTGACTAAAGTGTCGGATATTTTGCACTCAATATTCAGTAGTTACAAGGAGAAGGTACTGCCATGGTTTGAAAGGTTACTTCCACTAATTGTCAACCTAATTGTAAGTACCTTGTTTTCCTTTAATTTAAATTTAGTTATTTTTTCTGATGAGTTAATATTCTTTCCCTGCTGAAGTCTTAGAGAACTTGGTAGATAGAATGTAGCAATTAGTGTTTTAGAAATTGAAGGTTTATTCTAGATCAAGGATGAAGTTGTTACCCCCCCACACACTTTCTGAGCAGGATCGCTGCTGTGTTACTTTAAATCTGTGTGGCAAGACCCAGGATCACTGCCACACACAACTGTTTTGAGAAATTTAATTTCCTTGAGACTGTCCAGTATCTCAAAAAGGGATTTCAAGAGGAGGGACAAAAAAGTATCACAGACTCGTGGGGAAAAATTGAGACTGATACATGTATTGGAGTGTGAAACAGAGGTGCAAAGATAGACACCTGGATCTTGTTTGGTTCAGGGTATTTCTGGAACGATTGCTACCACAAATTACATGGTTTTAGGATTGAATTTAACCCATGAAGATTTTAACAAAAGTATTAGACCACTGTTCCTGTGATTGTTGTTGATATACTCATAGAAAAATTCAAGGTGTCTGAGCTGTTGTCTGTTTGTGCCGCAGTGTCCGCACCGGCCGTGGCCAGACCGGCAGTGGGGGCTGTGCATTTTTGACGATGTGGTGGAGCATTGCAGCCCCGCCTCCTTCAAGTACGCCGAGTACTTCCTGCGGCCCATGCTGGAGGCGGTGTGTGACAATAGCCCCGAGGTGCGGCAGGCGGCTGCCTACGGAGTGGGAGTGATAGCGCAGTTCGGCGGGGACAGCTACCGGCCCGTCTGCCCAGGTACTGAGTCTGGGGCTGGGGGGGAGAAATGGAAATGGCTCGCCTTCTGGGTGGTGAGCTCTGTTCCCCTTGGCAGGGCAACAGATTGCCGCTATTACCTGTGTCACAGACCGGTGATGGATTGAGTGATAAAGTGCCTGAGTTCCTCAGGCTTTTATTATTGTTCTGCTTAGTAGCATTTCTGTTGCAGCACTGACTGCTTAGCAAACTTGATTTACATGTTCTATTTTAAAATATGATCTGGCATGCAAATGTTAATTTCATAAAAACCTTTTATTTGATACACAGCTGTCTCATAGATGCTTTCTACTAATATTGAAGTGGTTACATACTAATGCAAAAGTCTTTGGATGTCTGGAAAAACTACACAAGAGACATATATTAAGGAATAGCCTAGAATACAACTTGTGGCTCTCTGCTTTCTGATTATATAAAAAGGAGCCTGATTTCTGTAAAGTAAGAAGTGAAATGAATGTGAGAGTACTTATCAGAAACATTTTACTTTCTTTCTGAATGTTTCAAATTACTTTGAAACTTCAAATTCATCTTAAATTTAAAGAAATTATTTTCTGCTTGCACTCTTCTTGCCAATCACCAAAGTTAATTTTGCACTAAGTAGCATCCCTTATGAAAGTTTTTTTCCTTTCTTTTTAAGAAAATATATACTCATCTAAGTATGTATTTAAAATATGTATTTCACATTAATAGTAAATGAAAGCTGAATTAGATGATGTAAGAAAATAAGAATCATCTGATAGGGATTGACACAAATCTTGCCTACATCAATCAGGGCTGTAATTTTCATTGTTAATGTCACTATTACATGATAACAATCAGGATAAAGGAGCCTTTTTAAAAAGAAAAGGAAAAGCAGTGTGGGAGGCCTTGCAATGAATCATTAAGAGCATGAAAATTTAGAATTGTCTAGACAGTTCTGATTTTTAAATTTTTTGAGCTTTTTAGCATCTGTTGAAGTCTTAATTTTTTTTTCATTAATTACACTTTATCCTACCCCATTTAAACTTTTTTAAATCTTTGATCTTTCTCTTTGTACTTGGACAAATAATCCTGGATTATGCCCAGACATCTGCCTTCTCCTTAAGTTGAATTTTAGATAAAATAAACTTTCACCTTTACAGTATACAGTTTATTAGCAGACACCTCAAAAGTATTCTAAATCCTTTTCTGCATACATGAAAGAACTTTGTGATCTATTTTAGTAGATGAAGATATGCTGTGATTAGAAACAAATCCATGTCATGAGACATTATCTACCCCAGAGGTTTTGCTGTATCTCTGAAAAATATCATGTCTGTGGGCTTTTATTTGTAACTTATTTTCTTTACTTGTTGATGTATAGCACTGGCATATTGTTCTTTTGCAAGTTGGAAGAGTATGTAAATACTCTTCAGAAAAAGCAGAGTTATTGATATAAGCATTTTTGGCAGTCAGTTTAAAAAGTCCAGGAATATAGCAAGAACTTGTAAATGGCATGTGAGTTACCTGATCAAACAAATGTCACAAAAAACACATTTTGTAAAGGGCAAAGAAATAGGATGGAAGGAAAAACTACAGCAAAACAAGTCACTTTCTCGACGGAGATACAAGGTTACAATTGATGCAACTGGCAAGGTTGCTTCTCTTATGTTGGTGGAAGAATATAATTAACTGTTCTCTGTGAAAATTGTATCAATCAACTGCATGGATTTCTTCCTAAATCACATCAGTGGCCTCAAAACTGGGTGGTGCTAGATGTCAGAGCAGTCAATCCTTGGAGAAAAGCTTAACATGGTAGAAGATGAGTCTTCCGTTGTCAAAAGGCTTTTTTAAGGTTTATCTAACACAGTATCTATGTGAAAATGCATCTGTTTTATAGACAAGATGAAAACTTGTCTGGTAGGCTGTAGGGAGAAAATTATGCTGATTCATTTTGATGCCCTCCTAATTTTACAGTTGCAAGGACACACATTCCTACAGAGTCATTCATTAGTATTAGTGAGTGGGATACAGATGAAAAGAGATTTAGCTTCAGTAGCCAGGAAAACCTGAGGTATAAAATGCAGGCTCATTTGTCCTGGACATTGTAGACCTCTCTGAAACAAACTCTGCTGTGGAGAATAGCCCAGCATCATTATCCTGCATTCAGTATACATAAGCTAGTAGGTCTGATGTTTCTGTGGTTCTGTAATGTTTAACAGCTTTTCCATAGCTGCTTAATTCTTCAAAAATCTAATGCAGTGGGCTTAATATAGAAAATGGATTGTGCATTCTTGAACTGCAAAGCTTCTACTTACTCATCAAAATTCAGAAGTGAGAGATGTTACTCTTCCTCAGTAATTAAGAGTTATTTTGAGGTGTTCTTTCTGTACAATTCCATAACCTGCTTACTGTGCTGATAGAGAATTTCACAGCTTTAGTATTTTATTTTTAGCAGAAGAACACAAGGACAATTGTTCCTGCTTGCATGTAGCGTGCTTGGAAGCCTACATGGACACTAGTAGCTAAAAATGTGACATTAATATTCTTTAAGAAGGGTGTGTATGGTTACCCACATGACTGTTTAAAAAAATATAATTGCTCTTAACCTAGCAAGAAAACTGGCATATTTCCTCCATTGAAAGACATTTCCTTTCCTTGATTTTTATTATCTAAATTATGCCAAGTTTATTCACCAGGTGAGATTACTCCTATGACCTTTCCCTAGGGCACCTTTTAGTGGTGGGAGGTGTGTATGTGTACATCCAACATATTTTTATATACAGATGTGTGATAATAGTAAAGTATAGCTTGATTGTGCAGTTAAACTTTATTCTTGTGTTTTTAACAATTAGAGGCGCTTCCATTGCTGGTGAGAGTCATTCAGTCACCAGATGCCAAAGCCAAAGAGAATATCAATGCAACAGAAAACTGCATTTCAGCAATAGGAAAGATAATGAAGTTCAAGCCTGACTGTATAAATGTTGAAGAAGTCCTTCCACACTGGTTATCATGGCTTCCACTTCATGAAGACAAAGAAGAAGCTGTTCATACTTTCAATTATCTGTGTGACTTACTTGAGAGGTAAGGCAAAGTCTTCACACTAATGCAGAAAGTAAGCCTGTTTGCATGTTCTTTCCTTGCCCTCTTTTTCCAAAACTGAGAAACTATGAGGTTAATCTACATATGGTTTAGAGAAGATAATTAGAAATGTCAGAACTGAGCCTTCCCTGATGTTATTTCTGCTTTTTGAAACAGTTACTGTTCTTGTCCTAACAGCTGAAAAAAAAAATCCTGGCTGCTTTATATATCCATAATGACAAAAGATCTGTAGAAAACTTTTACAGAAAATTTCAGGAAAACTTTTTGATACTCTGCTTACATATCAGGACCAGTAACTGATCGGGTTTTTTCTCTTAAAAGCAGCACACATGCTCTTGCAGCCTTCTTTTAAGTAGTTTTGCACCCTTTTGCTTTCCAACAAAGTGAAGTATAAAGCAGAGAAATAATATGAAAAACTTCATTGTACAGTACTATCTCCTTCAATAATTATTTCAGCTATCATTGAAAGCATCTTATTCCACAGTTTATTCTTTGGGTTTGTGCTCCCTCCTGTAGGTAAAATGAAAGGAAAAAAGCAAACAGTTATTCTAATGTGATGCACTTAATAAATGAGTGAAAAAATGTAGCCTCTGAGGTGTTATGTAGTAAGCACATTCTGGCTGGCACTGAATCACATCTTAGGAGAAAGATATAAGGGAAGTAACTTAGATTTCTTACAGTCTTTTCTGTTTTGTGAATACCTTGTATCTCTGGGTGATTGATTAAGGCAGAGTCTCAAAATGGCAACTGAGGTCCCTAGACTGATTATAGAGCAGTGAGATACAGATGAGAGAGAGAGAGAGAGACACCATAGTAGTGCTGCCAGGTGCATGTGAACAGGAACATAGAAATTGAGAATTGCAGTACCAGCTCACTTCTGTGCCCACGTCTGTGCAGGTGGCTCAGCCTGGCTACCTGCTTCTCTGGAGCTCTGCCAGTCCTACATTCACAGCCTCTGCATTCCAGCAATGGTAGGTGGCAGGGCTGGAAAGTAGATCATGTGTTCCACACAGATTCCTGATTGCTAAGACTCCTCCACTCCAGCATTTGGCTGCGAAAGAGGGAGCAGAACTGCTTGCTTGCTGTGTCATGGAGAGTGCTGGCAGAGAGCTGAAGTTACCGTCACTCTTGATGCCAGTAACACAACGTCCTGGGAGGCACAGAGAGAAGAACAAGTCCTTTTAAGCAGGGTATTTCTGCCACACTATTTACACTTCCATCTGCATGGAACTCAGCCATTCTGTAAAGTTCAGAACTTCTTCCTGATAAAGTTTAGGCTGAGTAAAGAATCAGCTGGTTAAATATTAACAGAAGGGGGAACATGCTGTCAGCAGGCAACAAAGCTGTGCATACTTATTCAGCTCTGTGAAACTTAAACTGAAATAAGCAGCTTCAGAATAAGATCATTCAAAATCACTTCACTTACGTGTAAAGTGTTTACAATATTTTGAGATAAACATTTACATTATTTTTAAATTAATTCCTTTGCAATATGTCTTTTGTAACAGCAATAACCCAATTGTCCTCGGTCCCAACAATTCCAACCTTCCCAGAATACTGGGTATAATTGCAGATGGTGAAATCCACGAAGCTATCAAGCGCGAAGATCCATGTACCAAGCGGCTGGCTAACGTTGTTCGCCAAGTGCAGGTAAATAAATGCTTGCTTAAGCATAAAGGGAACATTTACAATCTGCTTGCAGAAGCAGCTAAACTGTTAAACCAATTTTGAGACCTTATCTCCTTAGAGAGTAATGGTTCAACCAGTGATCTTAGAGATCCTTTGATGTCCCTTGAATGATTAATGATAAAACTTGGTGACATTTGCACTTGAATAAAATAACTGTAACTAACTTTCATGCAGTGAGATGGTTAATATGTGAGCCAGTATTAGTTTTTGTGGGGATTTTTTCTGAGTCAGAAATTAGAATCTGGAGAGAAATCTGCATGTCTTTTATCAGTGAACTGTACTGCAGGATTTGATCCAAGATGTGGTTCTTGTAAGGGTCACCAGCATGCTGTTGTGACTTTCTAGTACAGCAGCAGCTTGGGTTCTTTGTTAGAGAACAAGTGCAAACCACAAGTTATTTTACTACTGCCCTTTTCAGTCCTGTGCAAATATAGGTGGCTGTTAGATGTTTTCCCTGCCTTTGGGGAACTGCTGTAAGTTCACTTCCTTTATGCCATAATGCCTCACTTAATGATGATGGGGATGTCCAAACAGTGCATCTCTACAGTGCTGTAAGTGATAATGCTCATAGTGCAGACCTGCTCCAGGGCCAAATGTTGTTGGGTGGATGTTGTACTAATGAGAGAAAGGTGCCTGGCAAGCATCTTGCTCATAAAAAAGGATGGAGGATTTTACGCAGCTGATCTTCAATTACTGGCTTTCTACCTGACCTGCTTTGGCAAAATTCAGGTTCAAGAATTTTAGGAACACTTGATATTGGAACCTATTCACCTGTATGAGTGTGTCAGCCTGAGAGATCCATTCTGTCTGGTAGAAAAAGTTGTTAAAATTCTGAAGATATAAAGAGAAGGAAATTGAGCAAGTTTCAAAGTGAAAGTACTATAAATGACAGCTCTAGATTCTGCCTGACAGATACAAATCCTTGCTGGTAGTACTCAAAGTCTAGGAATGCACCTTTGTATTAGTGTTTACCTAATTCATTTGTTCACTTTACCTCAAATCATCGAGGTTGTTTTTTTTTAACACTACAGTGGCACATACATGTATAGATTAGTTGTTTACAACAATGTCTGATTCTGGCCAGGATTGATAGAAACTTTAGTATAAGACCTTCAGCACTGGCTGAATGATTTACCTTTGGACTGAGGAGAAAAACAAAATCTTAAAAGTCATGTCTTTTAAAAAATACAATTTTAACACAGTGTTACCAATCCTAATTCTCTTCATACATAGTAATTTGATTTCAGTAAAGCTGTAAGACTTTAGTTAGTAAGAGTATAAAAGAGTCTTATACTATGATAGGAATTTTCAAGGTTGTAGAGTTGCTAACAAGCTCCTGCTTCCCAGATTCCAGGAGACTTTTTTTTTTTTTCCAAAATGATCTCAGCAAGCTGTTTCACTGCCAGTGTCTAACATGATCAACATGGTCATTGGAATTGAGTATAAACCTCTTTGCTTAGGTATTGTCAGGACAGAAATATTTCAGTGTAAAGTATCAATTTAAATTTGCATCAGAAATGCTGGAAGAGTGCATTTAATTCTGCAATATTTCATAATACATTAAGAGTCTAAAATGCCTAACGGTACTTAAAACTACTATTACAACTGAGAGTGTTTATTTTTGAATTTTTTGAACCAATTTTTATATTTTTTAAACTTTTTAAATTTTGAGAAAAGGGCATTATAATAGAACTGAATGTAAAATATAACAAATATAAATTAAACTTTTTTTTAAAAATTACTTAAATTATACAGTTATTGCAAAAGCCAATCTAAAGACATAAAGTCAGTCACCTGGAATTTTTTTCCCTGTCATTATCCTAAAGAAAGCAGGGTGCCAATTGCTTCCAGTTTCTATTGCTAAGTGAATAAATACTTTTTCCTCAATCTTGATTAATATTCAGCACTTTCTGGTGCCATTAGAACAGTCCTTACTGATGGTGACTTTAAAAGCTAATGTCTCAGCTGAGAGCTGTGGTAGCACAGATGAAGGGTTTACATTTACCCAGACAGATGCTGTGCAGACCTTTCCTTTCACTACAGAGCCACGCCCTATGTTGGCAGCAGAATTTTGCACACCCTTATGTAGCACATCATGCTGTAATCCCAGTGCTCACCTTGAGGCTCTGAGTGTGTTACTACTGCTCCAGTGCCCAAAACACTGATGTGAAAGAAGCATGATTCAGTTTTGCCTGAACATTGGTCTTTTAACTTCAGTGAAAAAGAACAAATGCTTTAGGCTGTGATTGACACAGACATGAGTGTCATTTGTTAACCCACGTAGTTGTTACAGAGAGTTCCCAGGAGTCCCAGATCAATTACTCTGCTGCTGTTCAGCCTTTTGGAGCATCTCAAGTTGAACCTGTGTAGCACTGTGTATCACTGAAGAGTTCATGTATTTCTTTGGCATGTATATTACAGGAATAAGCTGAGTGAATGTTGAGCTTTGTATACACAGCAAAGTTTAGGATGTGCCTTGGACACTTTCAGACTTCATAAAGACACCTTCTCATTTTTTTTCTAGACTTCCGGAGGACTGTGGACAGAATGCATATCACAGCTCAATGCAGATCAACAGGCAGCCATACAGGAGCTCCTGAACTCTGCTTGAAGGGCCTTAATTATCATCTGCAAGAAAACTAACTCCAAATAAACGTTTACCCTATTGTTTAGGTTTCTTTTGTTTCTTTTCTGAGTAAAACCAGAACTGTAGTGCGTGTAGGCCATTCTTCTGCAACCTCCAGGCAGTGGCAGCAGGAAGAAGCATTCTTTCAGAACGGTGTTTAAATCGGTTTCTATCCCACAACATGAAAGAAGTCTCCTGTAAACCCTACAATAGCACTGAAGAGTATTTTTCTAACGGTATCAGCCATCCATACGATGGTGAAAGGGAAACAAGTTGAATTTTCTCATTAGACATAAGACCTTCAGCAGTAGATGTACGTTATAACAGATAAACGTTTCTCTACATCTAGTGTTAATTGTATGAATTGGAGTGTGAGTCTTTGTAGGGTAGAAAGTGTCCTTCTGCCCAACAAGGTAGTAGATCAAAAGATGAAAAACTGAAGACAAACATCGAGCATGAAGACCTCATTGATCGCACTTTCGATTCCCAAAAACAACTTGTACAGTGACTCAATGAGGAAAGCTGTTCAGCTTCCAGCCCTTGAATGTGAAGTCTCTTTGGCATGTCTGACAGTATCTCATTCACTCCTCAATAAATGACATTGAAACACAAGAAGCTTGTGTAGAAGTTCAGTGATGTGTGGTTCTTTTAATTTTCTCTTGTGAAAAGATGAAAATAACAAACTATACAAGTCACGATTTTATATATGAAACTTTGTATATTGTTGCCTATTACAGATTTTATGCTCTTTTGTTTCTTGACTTTTTAACAAATTTTTCACCTGAGTGTGTAGAATGGAAACTTAATGGCATTCCTTGTGTGACAGTAAATATACATATCTTGACTTTAAAATGTTTTTCATGTTCAGATGCAGTTGCATTTCTTAACTTATAAAATGTAGTGTTGTACCAGCTGCACATGTGCAACGTGATCTGGTAGGCAGCAAACCTGTTGTAGTAGCCTGTGTTTCATTTAAAACAATCATGCAGTTGTCAGCCTGACCTGAAAGAATCAAAAAAACCTTCTCAGGTCTTTTCTGGTACTTTGAGAGCAATACATCATCTACCAGCAAACATAGGCATAGAGTATCTGATTTTTAACAGAGGTGAGTGAGGTTTTCCCAATCTCTTACTTCAGAGCTGTTAATATATGCATTGATTTTTAAAAACTTAAGCTCTTACTGAAGTGTTCTTCAAGTAGATCTTAATTGTCTCTTGAAACAGATCTTTTCACAGAGTGTAAGTTTTCTTCCTTTATAATAAGAAAAGGTAGAACTTTACATGTAATAAATGCCTCTCATACGAAAGAATAAACTTAGTTTTGCCTCTGAAAGTGTTTCAGAAAAGAAGATAAAGAATGAGGTGTACCAAAACCAGCCCAGAACCATTATACCCAAAGGTTTGTGAGACAAACTGCCTTAACCATAGAACTTTACAATGTAGTTTGTTTAGAGGCAGCTGAAATAGTGCAAGAAAGTGCTGTTCCAGTTTTCATTTTGTTCAGTATTGGTAATCTCTTACTTACAGAGATTCAAGTATTCATGCATCTGGAAGATGAATGCTAAGGATTGGATACCAGTACTGTGAGAGAACTCGTAAGTAATTTCAGTTATCTCAAGCACTGGTCCTAACAATAACAATTTTGCTATACTCTATGCATCATCTTTCTTCTTTGTGGGGTTTGTTTTTATAGGTATTTGTTACTTCAATTTCCCCTCAGTCTAAAACATGTAAATTTTGCCCTGCAGCAAACTTTTTGTACTTTTTCTCAGATCTTAAAGATCGGAGAAAAAAAAAAAATCTTCTCAGATTTTTTTCCCCTTTCTTTGGACAGTGTGTGAGAATCGTAGCACATTTGGCATTTCCCAGAAATAATGTCAGCTTTAGCTCTCTGTAACATAAGCAGCATTTGAATTGCTGTCCTAATGGACCAGCTGTAATCCTCTTGCCTTCCTTTTAGTCAAAGTAACTGAGAACAAATAGAACCAGGAGATGGGGTTGCTCTGTATGCTAGAGCCAGCACAGAGCGTCTTTGTGCAGTTGCTTTTACCCTGTTAATCGCTTGATCAAAGCAAAGGGCACCGAGTGAATCACTGTCAGCCTGACATGTAGGTTGGTTCTGGGTCCTGCCTGGAGATCTCTTCTTGCCTGTCCCCACTGAACTTGTCAGGGTTAATCCAAAAGCTTCTGTGGCATTTTCTCAATTTGCTCAAGCTTTAAAAACTACGCTCCCTTTCCACCTATTTAAAAGCTGTCTGGATCACTTGGCTTTTCTGGTTCCTTAATATGGAATTTTTAAGCAGTCAACTGTTCCTGTTCTTCATTGCACTTAAGTACTGTTGCCCAAAGAAAGTATAGTAGTAGAACAGTAGCTTTAGCTGCAGCTATCTATTTTAAAAATAAAGTGACATCTTTGTGAAGGAGCCAAAGTAATCTTAAACTGTGGTACTGATATGGGAAAGGTAGTTTTGATTCAATCATTTTCCCGGGTATAACTCCAATCTTGCTTTAACAAACTGCTCAGCTATTGCATGGGTTGAGAGATGTACCTAGTGTGCCGTGAAGAGCACTGCAAACAATAGCAGTGTTTCGCTCTGGCTGAACAAAGAGGTACCAAATCCACACAAAAGTGCTCAAAGTTGCACTCAGTAACAAAAGCACAACTAGAGAACACCATGCAGGTGTTCCAGGACTGGAGTTCCATTTGCCTGTTTAATAAGCATATGAGAGTAACTAGCATGCATGAGCACTGCTTTCAAAAGTAGCTCATCTCCCTGTAGTGTGGGTGAGTTTCCATCTGAACTCTCACCCATTCTTACTGTTCTGAAGGTGAAGCTACTTGCCTTGTGTTTGCAGCTCTAGGTTGGTCATGACGGATAATAATGCAGATGAATGTCAAGTCTCCTTTACCTGGCTTTGTCTACAAGATCCCCCAGAGAATCTGTGCCAAATCTATGTAAGAAAGTGACTTGTAGCCTTTGTGCTTACAACATGGGGTTTGTGTACTGCTGAGGTATTCTGTCATTGCTTTTTTCCCTGCAGAGATTTCCAAGTGTTGCTGAGTGCAAGGGCTGGTATTCCCCAGCATAGAACAGTTGTTGTTATGCCAAATGTTGTCTGTTCTCTACACATCTAGATCTGTCAGTCTCATGTATGAAGTACATGCATGAGAGTAAGACGTGTTGCACAGTTGGAATTTTTGATGAAATAAAGAATTAAGGAAGGTGAATTTCCTATTGACTCTGTGTATGCTTGTCTGTATTGGCTATGCAGCTGCCTCAGGTCCTTGAATTGGAGCTTTGTTTTTGCCTTAGTGGTATCTGTAGGGGTGCACACATACACTGAGTCTTCAAAATACAATAAGGGTGCTATTATAAGTAATACAAAAGTCAAGTACTTGCCACCATGTGTTTTCACAGCTTTGAAGTATTTTGTTGGGCATCTTTGTGGAGGAGCCTTATCCTTTGCCATTCAATCATTTGGTTTGTTTTTCCTTTGCTAACTTAGAAAGTGCTACTTCCTTTTATGGGGCTTGATGGTTCCTTAAATTCTAAGAAATGCATTTATTGTCTTCCAAGAAGCAATAAAACAGGATCTAAGTATCTGTCTAGTACAGGTCCTTTCCCATATTGGTTATCAGGAAGATGTTTGTGTTACTTCAAGGAAGAACATCTCTCAGGACAGCTTAACCTCTGTTGAGATTGGAGGTATGGTCTCAATATTGAATAGAAGTCATGGGGTTTGTTTAGGAAAAGGCTTCTAGAGCATCTTCTCTGAAGCAAAAGAGAAGTGAGGAATGGAGGCATACTCAGAACATAGAAGCTGTGTTTCCTATCTCTGAATACTAAATGCTAACCTCAGCCACAGTACAGTTATTCCAGTCGAAATCTGGGTTTGTCTCTTGAGTTTTCAACCACTTTTGTGTATCAGTATTTGCTTTTCAAAGGTAATATCTTGTTCCTCACAGCCCACGAGGCCTAAATGTTTGGTCTTTATATTTGTCACAAGTTCACAGATTTTTCTCAGTGAATTAAACCTGATCTTTTTAATTACCTGGTAGAGAAGCCACATCACCTCTCAGCTCTTCTGAGCCTATTTAGGAAATCAGCATGGGAGTGGCAGCCTGGGATATCTCCTCCTGATGAGCAAGGAATGATGCTTATTATTATGTGATTCCAGACCCACCTTCCTAAACCCAGATCAGCCACCCTCCCAGGTAAGCCCCCCAGTTTATACACTGGGCATGGCATTCTGTGGTGTGGAATATCCCTTTGGTTTGTTTGGGTCAGCTGTCCCAGACAGGGTCCCTCCCAGTTTCTTTTATGTTCCACCTCATTGGCAGAGCATGAGACAGAGAGGGGGAAGCAAGTCCTTGACTCAGGATAAACACAATCTGGCAAAAACCAAAACATCAGTGTGTTATCAACAACATTTGCATTCCAAATCCAAAACACAGCACTGTAGCAGCTACTGGGAAGAAATGTATGCTACCCTAGCTGAAACCAGAGCATCCTGCAAGGCTGGAGTTAGTGTGAAATTCATTTCTTTGGTTAGGAGATAAGGAATTGCAGTTTCTGCTGTGGGGAGACAGTTTCTACAACCTCTGCAACAGATCATTTCCTATCATTCTGGTTCAGAGCAGTGATAAAGTTTCTGCACATTTTCAGGAAGGAAAGGTAGGACCTCGGAGGGACAAGCCAGTTTTGACTTTCATGATTTTGCTTTATAACTCCAAAGGCTGCCGATGACTTCAATTCAGGTGCAGGGAATTTTTGTGGCTGCTAAACCATGAAATCAGAATGTCTTTTGAGTTTAGTATTGTTACAACTCTAGGCTTAAGAATAACTTGTGCTATGTCACACTAGATGCAGACAGGTACGTGTAGTGGAATTTCACTTCAGGGGGTTTGTTGGTTTTGTTCAGGGTTTGTTTTGGGTTTTTTTTGTTTTGGTTTTTTGTGGGTTTTTTTGTTTGTTTTGTTTGGAGGGGGAGTTGTATGTTCTTGCCAGCAGAAGAGGTTCAAAGCTCCCCTGAGGCCCCAGATGAGCCATACTCATTGATGGAATGGAATTTTTTTCCAGAAGAATGGGGAGAGTACATGTCAGCAGAATTTCCTCAAGGGACCACTATCCTGGAGTATATAGTGAAATATTCCCAACTTAATGGTGACTGATGGGAATTACAAGTTTAACTTCAGTAAGTTTTGCTCTGAAGGTTGTTACTTGTCTCTCATTTAGCCAACACCATTACCACTGCTTGCTACCTACTGCAGATGGCCAGTGTCTTCTGATGGTGGGTAAGAAGCAAAAAAGAAAAGGGATATTTCTTCAACTTACTATTTCTGCACTAAATGTGTAGCTGCTTTTTTTTCCTATGAGGCAACAGAAAGTTTTATTTTAAATATATCTGAAGTACAATTTTTCACGTAATATGTGCTGTTAACAAAATGTGCACAGGCACAGGCCTATCTTGTGTCTGGTGGTGATAGGATTTGCTGTAAATTAATTAAAAGGTTTAATATTCAATTCATATAGGGTCTTAAAAACCAATGCTAATCTTTCAACCAAAAAAAAGCATGGAATAAAATTCATATTTGGATTCAGATCCGTCAGCAATAATGTAACATCAGATTTTGAATCAGGGAAGCTAATCTTGCCTATATTACTTGAACTAAATTGTGCAACATCACCATTTTTAAATACCTGAGAATAAAACGCCAGGAGACATGTTTTACTGTGAAGTTTTGTCTGTTCAGAGACTTGGTATCCCTGGAAAGCAAACAAACCAAAAGAAACACCAAACCCCCCCAAACTGCCAATTTTTGTCAATAGTGTGAAGAAGTGTGTGGACGCTGTGGTTGTGTTTCAGCCGTTCTGTGCTCCAGCTAAAGCTGCTTCTGGCCAGTAGATGGAGATGAAAGAAAACAAAGAAAAAATGAAGTGATAAATCAGTACAGGTTTAGCCAGGTCTTCTCCCTGACCCTGTTTCTCCTGTTATTAAAGAGTGTGAATAAAGTATGTGCCCATGGATAAATGCCTGCTTGTAAAATGAGACAGCCATAGCAACCTTCTCCTTGCAGCTACAAAACCAAACTCTTTGGAACCCTCCACCTCTCCTTGTCCTCAGGATAAAGAAGAAATTAGTTTCATTTGGGATGCCTGTCAGTCTCTGGGAGCAAGCAAGAAGGAATGGCCGCTCCGTAGATGAGCTCCTGAGGCTCTGTATTAGCATCAACAAGGGTGGATTCCTGTCCTTAAAATGAGGAAAAGCTTAAAAACACAGCTGGAAGTGGCAGTGTGGTGAGAAAACACATTTCAAGTGCAAAGCTAAAAAGGGTTAACTGGTAAAGAAGTTACATTAGATTTTAAGAGAGGATCTTCATCTTCCCCTTTTTGCTATTAAAATACTGTATTTATTATCATTGGGGGTAAAAAAAAAAAACAACAACAACAACAAAAAGACTTCCACAACCTCGACCTCCAAGCTGTTGGAATTGGACTCTTCTCATCATTCTTAAGCCACTCTTATGAACTCTGAGTGGTTGCAGGAGAGTGGTTGCAGGGGAGTAGGTGAATCAGGAACAATTCACTGTTTCTCATAACACAAGACTGCCCAAATAAAGTATAAAATAGGATGTTTAAAACCAACATTATTTTTTCGTGCACTGTAAATTCTAATGGATGTGTCTGGAAGTCAAAAATAGATTATTAAAACCAATTATTCAAGGGTGTGTGAATGGTTAATAAGCAAGGTGCTCCTGAGGAAACTACTTGCTCAAGAAGTCCATAAATCATTGGCTGTCAGAAGCTGGGAAAGTAGGCTAGGGAAATACTACTTTACCTTTGTCCCATTTGTTGTTTTCTTTCCCTAAAGCTCCACCTACTCCATCTTCTGTCAGACACCCAGTTCTCTGATCAGGCTTCACACAGCCCTTTGTACACATCCTCCTCTACAGCACTCCTCACTTTCCCCTCACTGGTTTTGTTTATACAGATCAAAACTCACTGTCTTTGTGTGGGGCTCTGGGACATATAAATAATTGTTCACTCAGGTCATACAGGATCAGCTAGAGCAGGAATCGCTTTGTATAAAACACATCTCAGTGCTAATAGTCATGGAGACACTTGCTCTGGGACCTGAGAGGGAAAATAAATGTGTTTTCTTACCTTGACACTGTTACATGGATTCTAAATAAAAGACAAAAGAGAAATTTATAATTAAGTACAAACATCTAAAATCTCTATCCTTTATTCTCTGCACCATTTTGAGGGAGATAATGGAATGGTTTTGTGTATTCAAATATGGCAGATCTGAAATGCTAAATATTTGTAGCTTACACGAAAGATCAAAGTGCAGTAGAAAGTAAGGCATGTGGTGAAACTCTGGCTTTCCCTAGTAGAAGATTAAACCATTTTAATATTTGGGCAGTTTTATGAGAACTGCAGCTCCTTTGTTACTGATCTGCCTCTTTAGGATGAGAGGTGACAGCAGGAAATAGGGATTAAGATTTCCCCTCCAGTGCCAGAGGGAGATATGGCACAGAACAGATGTGTGATACCCAATGTTGTTATCAACTGCAGAGAAAATATGGAGGGAGCAAATTAAACAGGCAGGGCTGAAGCAATTGGAAATATCAAAGAAAAGACTGCATTTCAGAATTTAAAAGCATAAGATAATAGGGAGTTCCTTTTTTATAAATTTAAATTTAGTATGGACTATTATTACAACTCCTGGTGCTTTAACAGAGTTCCTGGGAACTCTTCTGGTTAAGCCTGTCCCATTTCAGCAGAGTGAATTCAATCCAATTCTATATTAAGCTCATGTCCATTTTGAAATCTAGTATTTTAAAAAAATGTTATTTGTTTTTTATTTTGGTTCGCTTGCAGATACTAAATAGTCACTAGAGATAAATAAGGTATTTTTAAAGGACAATTGTTTCCTAAAGATTACTGATAAACCAAAAGTGATTGCTTTCTGTATTTCATTGTCAGAGTAAACCCTGAATCTCACGTTTAAAATATTTATGGAGTGGAAAACTGCACAATAAATTGGAATCTTATGGGATTCCAGATGCTGAGGGGAATGAGACATACATGGCATGCAGACCACTAACTGAGAAAACAAAAAACCACACTAGTACTAATGCACATAAGGGATTTTTTTTTCTCTTAAGTAGGGTGGGAAAATTATCTAATTGGAAATAGTCATAGTGAATTTTGACTGATTGTATTAGGTGGAAAAAAAACAGGCATGGGAAAAGCTCATACCCTCTGTGCCTCTGACCTGCATCTGAGAAAATGAAGATGCTGTAAACAAAAACTTTTCTATGTCTGTCTTCAGCATCAGAATCCAGGAAACAGGACAGCACTCATCACTCACACTTAAAAGCTACAGGCAGAGACTTTAACCAGAACAGGTTAAAGAACGTCTTTGACAGGGAAAGACCAGCACTGGGAGGAACACGACCAACAGTTCTGGGCAGCCTTGTCAGCAAGTTGATGGGAGCTGGTGGGAGAAAAAGTGTATGCTCAATACACCTGACCTTTCAGGAAAAATTTCCTTCCTGATTTGAAAAGAATCTGTAGCAGAAAATAGACCATGTCATTGTAGATGATTTTTCTCATCAGTAAAATGGAAATGATGCTCCATATTTTTTTCATCTAAGTTCTACTTTCTAGAGCAATTGTTTTGCTTACATTCATTAAAATTTTATTTCTGAGAAAAAAAATAATAAGCAGGAAAAAAATGTTTTTCAAGTCTCTAATAATTTTATTTTATTAAACACAGATTATGCAGATCTTGCTAAGCTTTCTACAATGAAATGTTATTTCTGTAAATTATTTAATGCTTTTCACTTTCAGAACAGAAAGTTTCACAGATCCCTTTTGAAGAAGGAATTTCACTAATTATGTTAAGCACAGATAGAAAATTGATGGTCTTGTTTCTCTTCATTCTGTTTTTCATGTGGGATGCATAAAATTACCACCCTGAGAAAACTGGGCTTCTGGCCTGACATTTAGGAATGGGCTGATTTTAGAGGCTGCCTTCTGAAATAGTAAAATCATACACTGAATTGATGTTTGCTTTGACAGGTTTTACAGTTGCTCCCCACAGCCAGATTCAGACGTTCCAAACACTGAACCAAGAGAATATGACAATGGAGAAGACAATAACTGAGCCACCTGTTGTAACGACCCTTTGTAAAAATAAAACGTCTGTCAGCCAGCATGAAATCAGAAAGGACCCATGGGAGATCCTGAATGCAACAGAGCACCAGATAAGGCTTGCCACCACTACTTTGAAGTGGGGATTATCCCAGAGGGATCTATTCAAACACACTGATGTGTTCCAGATGTATTCCCTTGTAGAAGGTCACAGCAAAAATATTGGTGGGAAGTGTTGAGGAGAGAAGAGATTTATTGTTTTCATGGGAATCTGATAATGCTAAAAGCCGTGTTTAATGCTCTATATTGTTCTCATTTTCATATTTGCAAGGGGACTCATTTCAGCTGTGTTTAGTCATGGCATAAATTCTAAGGGGCTGCAAAAATGGGGTGTTTTTTTGGTTTAAAACCATACTTTTATCAGTCCAGGTATTTAAAAGGTTCTTCTTCATCATACAGTTAATCGGCTTCAAAATAATTTAATAAATTTAGTTGCACTTTCCTCCTAGAAAAGTATCACATTTTTTGTTTCTCTTTTGTTTGTTTCATTGTTTCTTTAAACAGATAACCAGTTTGCTATGTCCAAAATTACAAAAACAATGGAAGAGAATGAGCTATGGTGCTGGGAGTTATACCCTAGGCTCTGAATTCTAAAGACACATTCCTATTTAAAACAACATATGTAGTTCTCTTCTCCAAAGTAGTATTGAAAGATTAATGTGGCTGGTTTGTATGAAATCTTTTCAGCTCTGCTGATATTTTCCCTTATCATTTCTCTCTCCTCACCATGACAGAGTTTCTGATGGAAATACTGGTATAGAATATGCATTTTGTCCTGATATTCAGTGTTCTTTTCAAGGTGAAAGTGGATTGTAGGAGAGGAAGCTTGAAGATGAACAGCAAAATGATTTTTTTTTTTTTTTTAGTTTAAGAAACATCTGTATTTTTCCTTGGCTTTTTTTTTCTTGAATGTTACAATATGTTATTTTATAAATTATTATTTTATTGATAATTTTAAAAACTCCTATTTTTTCATTTACACTGCAACTGCAGTAGTTGACAGTCTTGTTAATTACTGAATACTTTGGAAATGTCAGTGTCATTTAAAAACAAACATTTTTTTCCTAACTTGGAGTTGTGAATGGGAAAAAGCAAGCATCAAAAAAGTGTGAGCAGATGCAATCTGTGTAGTTTTGAGGAGTATAAATTGTTCACGAATTTCAAACGAACTTTCTAGCTCTGAAGCTTCAGGGATGATTCCTCTCTGAACTGATGAACTGTTGATGATCTGAGCACAGATATGCAGCTAAAGTAACACTCAATATCCTGAAACAGGCAAACTGGCCAACACAAGGTAAATACGACAACGTGCAACTGAGGGGATGTTGTCTGGTGTGCTGAGGCTGGGGAGAGGAGCTTGTTACAGCTACTTGACATGCAAAATTCTCCTTGTATAAATTCTTAGGGACTTGGGAAACTTGCAAACATCATTAAAAGGCTCTCTCTTAATTCATGATATTATACCCTTTGAGCAGGCAGTAAACAAAATCTGTTAATTAGCTGGCTGTAAGTGTCTGAATGGTTTCTTTTCAATGTTTGAGTATTTCTTTCACATGGAAATCCTGAAATTTGAGCCTAGAAACTCACTCCTGTGCCAACTGGCTAAATACTTGGGTTTTTTCTCAAAAGCTAAGACATGGTCTACTGCTAGTACTATGCACTATTATGAAAACTGTAAAAGACCACTGCCTCTAGCTATAAGCTGAACGTTACCTTCCAGTGTAGAAGCAAGAAAGACACATTGCTTCAACATAAGTAATCTTAACAGAATAGGCAGGGGTAATCTTTACAACTGATGACGCTAATAATATTTTGAGAAGACATGGACAAGAATATATTGCAAACAAAAGCCTTTGAAATGTGGAGGGAATCCCAAATGCTACGAAATGTGTAATAAAAATAACAGTGAAAGATGGCTAGCTCTGTCACATTCTTGCACTGAAATTAGCAAAAACCGATGAGTTACACGAGTTAACATAAAGGCACATGAGAGCTTAAAAGTGACCAATCAAATGCCATAGGTTTGTAAGACTGAGCCCCAAACCACATTTATGCAAAAACACACTGATAAATCTAGCACAGAAGTATTTGCTGAAAGCGTCTTTGAAACAAAATTTCAAGCTCCAGGGAAAACATCTGTGGAATGTTTTATGAAAAAGAATGACTAGATTTCTGAATCTTTGAATTTCACTTTGGGCATCATCTTAGCTTCTCACCTTAATGAAACATAGCAAAACATGAACTCAACACATATTGTAAAGCAGTCCACAAAAGAGGCATAGATTTTAAGGTCAGAAGGACCACTGAAGAATCCAGTATGACCTTAGTGTAAACCACACCAAAGGACTTAATCCAAATAGTCGGTGTTTGAGTCCAGTAATTTAGTTAGACAAAGCACACAGACAGGCAAACAAGTTCCCATGTGGGAGGTGAAAAGGGAAATTGCAGGCACACTGCCTTAACTGCCCGCATACACACATACCTTGCAGAGCCTCACAACACACAGGAGAAAGTGCTGATGAAAAAATAACTGCACATCATCCCAGGATATGAGAGCTGTGAAAAAGTGAAGGCTTTCCAGAGATCTGTATTTGTATTCCGTTGTCGCCGCTGCTATTCCTTTCCTAACAAGAAAAGGCAGAAGATGCAGAGAGGCAGCCTCTCAGGATGACAGAACCCTTTTAACACACTTCTCTCCTTCCTTTTCCTTGGGTTCTCCTTTATCTGGTAAAGCAGAAACTAATAATCTGAAATCCAGTTCCAGCTCCTCTCTTCCTTTTCAGTGGATGTAGACAAAGCTTGTCTGTTTTCTTTCAGAAACATGAACTAATTAGAACCATTTTTTTTTAATTTCAGTGACTTTTCAAAAACAAAAGGCTTTTCTCTCAAATTCTCCTGATTATTTGATGTACCAACAAATTCCACATCTTCTTCAACAGGGAAGAAATATAACCTACTGTGCTACAGGAAACTAACAGCAGCAGATGCTGCCACTTGCAATTTACAAGACAGAAATATGTTTTAGGGAAAGATTGCTGTCTTCTCAGATGTTACTCCCTGGTGGTCATTGACAGCCTGCAGAAGACCCAAGAATCTGAAGGGTTAGCTAAATAAACACATGCAAACTTGCTCAAGGCTCCTAGGGAAATGTCCAACACCCTACCAGCTTTAAGGTACACCACTCAAGGCAGTATTTCACTGTTGCTTTTTGGAGCTTGGTAAGAAATGGTCAATAGCTGCAAGGCAACCTGTTACTTTTGTTCAGTGCCGAGAAATGCCACACAAACTTGGAAGGCATTGAAGATGACATCATACATTCGAATTAGATTACAACAACTCTTTTGTTAGGTGTGAATGAGGCATTAGCGATCTGGAAGTGTAGATAAAAAGCGCCAGGAAATTCTAAATGTTAAGTGCAGCCCCTCTTGAATAAGAGTTAAAGCTGCTGATAAAGTAAGTATTTGGGAAAAGGCAATCTTTTTATTATGTCAGTGTTTTTAATCACAGTTCCTATGGTCAGGCACCCGGATTAGCTGGTCCTCATAGGTCCCTTCCAAGGAAAAATACTATCTCTTACTCTATTTCTATTCTATTTGCATTCTGCGTTGTCAGAGTGAGATGTCTTCTGAATCTTCTACAGACTGTACATTTTGCATGGAAGAAGTTTTGTAGGAAAATAACAATAAACTATTTTTCAGGTATTGACAGGTATAGGTAGTTTCCAGCTTTTAACTCAGTAATGGATGCATTTTGACTAAGGTTTCAGGGTTGACTAGAGAAATTAAGATCTCTTGATCTCAGGAGGTTCGATGGCACATGCACTGAGGTATTTGTAGTGAGGTCTGTGCACAGAGAGGCAGTGCTGTTGAGAGCACTGAGAACAGAGGAATTTGTCTTTTGGAAATTAAGCAAGGCCAAGTCTTGGACAAAAGAATATAGAGATTGCATATAAGATTTTTTTTTTTCCTCCTGTGATCAAAAACTAGATATAGCAGCATGGTTCCTCAAATAGCTTTTAAATGCTAGTTGCTCAGAAAGTTTACTTTACAAATACATCCTAGTTTACTGCTCACTCCGGGGTCACTGAGAGAACTTCAAAGACCTGAAGGGTCTTCCCTGCATCACTCATTCGTGTGCACCACCCAGTCTTCTTACTGAAAAACATGGGATGAGAGACCGGAGAAGGCTCAAAGAGATGCACGCTGTAACCCTTCAGGCATGCAAATGTAAGGGGGCGATTTCAGAGCTGCTGTATGCAGACAAATCTGCAGGTGTGACAGCCTTTTTGCTGAAACTCCAGATCTTCTCTGACGGAATGCAGTCTCTGGAGGAGGCAGCACCCAGCCCTGCCCCTCTGCCTGCTCTCGGCTCCTTTCTGATGTGCTGAAGGCTCTTATGAGAGAAAGAACCCGAAGCCCAGATTGCTGTTACTGGTTAAACTTTACTGATCTGTGTTTGTCTAACAAGGACGAAAATAGAGTTTATGACAAAGTTGTACCCATAAATGTGAATACAGTTCACACACGCCCGGTCCTTTGGTTTCTCTGGCACCTCAGACAAGCACTTGGGACTAAGGTGAGTGTGGAGGGACGTCTCCCTGCACATGAAGCACCGCTCTGTTCCCTGCTGGCTCCTGAAGCCTCTCTCCTAAGGCAGAAGAGCCGGGGTACCCATTAATGCACACACGGCCGCTGAGGCAGTGTCCCGGTTCCTCCTGCAGGACCCGCCTACTTTCACAGCCTCCCGACTGTCGGCGAGCAATTCCCTCTCCGAGACAGGGCGGCAGGGCAGGGCAGGGCCCTCCTGCGGGGTGTCCCGCTGGCCGCCTACACCCGATGGTCCCCAAAATCCACAGGAAGGGACAGAGACCCTCGGGGCCTCGCCCTCTCCCTGCCCCGGGGCTGCAGCCGGGTTTAACCCTTCCCGTACACCGCGGCCACCTGGGCGCTGCTCGTCCCTCCTGGTGCCCGGGAGGCGGAGGTAGAGGAGATTGGGGATATCTGGAGCCCTCCCAGCACCGCAGCGGCGCAGGGCGGTGGTCGCCGCGCCTCCGCCTCTCTCCAGCTCGGGCTGCCCGGGTACCACGGCCGGGGCGGGCGCCCCGCTCGCTGCGCCGCCGGCAGCGCCGATCCGAGCGGCCGCCGCCGCCCGCGAACGCTGGAGGGGGCTCTCGGCCGCCTCCTCCCGCCGGCGGCTCCCCCTCCGGGAGGGGGCAGGGTTAGGGGAGGGAGGTGCAGCCGCGGCAGAGCGGCGGCGAGCGGCGTCCAGTTCCCGCTCCCCCGGTTTGCGGGCGGCAGCAAGACCGGCCCCTCCGCCGCCGCCTGCCTCCCTTCTCCTCCGCGCCGGCCCGGTGGGCTCCCCCCGCTGCCAAGCCGGACATGGCGACCCTGCTCCTGCGAGCCCCTCGCTGTCCTCCTGTCCCTGCCGCCGCCGCTCCTGCCGCCGCCTTCTCCTCCTCCTCTCCGCGGAGCTTTTAATGGCTCGGACCTCCGGCGGCCAAGCGCGACTGCCCCTGCACCAGCCGCAGCGAGGAGAGCCGGTGGGAGCCCGCGCCGCCCCAGCCCCACGCACGGTAAGGGCGGCACGGCAAACAATGGGGCCGGGCGGGAGCGGCGGAGGGTGGCGCCCGCCCCGCCGGGCACCGCGGCCGGGGCTGCGAGGCGAGCGGCGGGACCCGCCCGCGGGGCGGCCGGGGCGGGCGGCAGCCGCTGGTTCCGAGCGCCGCCCCCGTCACCGCCGCCCCCTCCTCGGGCTGTGACAGCCCGGCGGACACCCCCCTCGGCCCCGCGTAATCCCATTACCGCGGGTAATCCGCGGGCAGGCTCCGCGCAGAGCGGCGCCCGGACCGCTCGCCCTTCCCCGCGTCCCCGGGCTACCGCGGCCGGGCGCAGTCCGGGCGCCGGCGAGGGCGGCAACGCAGCTCCGTGCCTTTTGTTTCGCCCCGGGCTGGGACCCGGCCCCCGGTGCCGGCGGCGGGGCGAGAGCCCTGGAGGGGCGTGCGGTGCCCGGCGGAGTTGTAGGGGCGGCCCGGGGAAGGGTTTAGCCCAGCCGGCTGGGAGGTGCCGCTCCGGGGGGCGTGCGAGGGCAGCGCCTCTCTCCCGCCTCGGTTCGGGGCGGCCCGGCGGGGACGGGACGGGATGGGCTCCCGCTCGCTCCTGGCCTGGGCCACCACCCCGGGTTTCCTGAGTGGCTGTAGCGGCTGCAGCCGCCCGGTTCTCCCTCCTCCCCTCCCACGCAGGGGTGCGCAGAGGTGCCTCCAGCTTGGTGCACTCCGCACCTCTGCCATCACCTTGCCCGTGTCCAGGCTGGCGAGTTCGCCGGTTTCAAAGCGAACGTTGCCTTCTTTTCGTTATGCTCAGCCTCAGACAGCCGGGAACCGCTGGGCAAAGTTTAGCGTAAACTGCAGTTTATTTCCAGAGCGGGAGATCATGTGCGGTAGGCCTACTCAGCTTTTGTGATACGGCTGCTTTCTCTCCTTTCAAAGCACGCGTAAACTCCTTGGAATTGATGTAAAGTTGCCGGATTTGCTTGATTGCCGGCATGAAATTACTGCGTAGCGTATATTTTTCGGTCACAGCCTTCTTACTTGGGTTACCTTCAAAGAGATTTGTCCCTCGAGAGTGGAAAGGTGATTGCTCTAAAAGAGCAGCATCGATCAGCCGTTCTGTTATTCATATCTCTCAGATACCTTGACTCCTGCTCCACATTGCTTCCAATTCACAGCAAGCAGCTGGTGTTAGAATCAAGCCAAGAAAAATAAAATTCTGGAGGAGGTCACTTAAGAAAAGCCCCAAAAGTTCCCTTTGAATTGAAATACTTCTGTCCTCTACTTTTGGATGTTTATGCAAGAATCGTGATATCTAGCTAATTGGTGGATCTGAGCCTTTCAGAAGTGCTCCTGCTTCCCAGGAAAGTCCGAAATCCTCTTAGCCGTCCCTCACGTGTCCGACCCGCCAGGGTCTGGAAGCTCGGGGCTGACGGGGCGGGACCGGAGCTGTGTGTGCAGAGCTCCCTGCGTTGCCCGTGCTTCCCCTGCCGTGCACTTGAAGCGAGCACCGGGCTCTTGGTGAGGCCAAGTGAGGCTGCTCATTTTCCCCCTTTTGCCCTGGCCTTCTCCAGTGTCAGAAGTGTCGGTGCTCAGCAAAGGGTAACAACTCCTGTGGCTCAGGAGTCCCGCCAAATGCTTGTGCTTTCCAGTTGAGAACTTCATTCTCTTAGATACGGTTTTGCTCCAGGATTTGGCAGAGTCTCCTTTCCTTTGCAAATAACAAAGATGAGGGTTATTTGTAATGTATTGAATTACGATGGCTATTTTTGAAAGCTTAGACATGGCTGTATCTGTCCAAACATGGTGCAGATTCTTTTATCCCTATGGAATTAAGTTCAAATGTAGAACTGCAGATCCCTGTGGAAGGGGTAGTTGGCAGTAGGGCCAGTTTGTCATCATGGGAAGGGGTAGAAAGCTGTATTTCTCAGCTTGTTTTTTTGCACTGTCTTGTGCAGTCAATTAAATTACTGTTTTTCTGCACTCTGGTTTTTGAGCAAACCAAACACACTAGGAAAGTGGACAAAATATTCAAACAAACAGCAACGTAGAACTTCACAAAGTCAAAAGTTGGAATGAGATTGAATATGTAATATCCAAGCTTGACTTTTATTTAATGACTGGACTTCAAATTGGATTTTTTTCCTTTTTTTTTTTCCCTCAGGTTGACAGAGTTCATTAGTCATTTTGTAATCAATATCTTTAAGCATTCTACTTGTAACCAAACTTTTTGAAATGAAATTGTGGAAGATAAATGACCTGAGGGGAATCACCACTTAAATGTGATGATTTGAAACAGGAAAAAGAAAGACTTGCCCTATGAGATGTATTTCTGCATTAAAATTCAGATAGAGAATTCTGAATTTATAGAGTTTCCCAGTAAATTTTCCCTGCTGATTTTTAGATTAATTAAACTTAGTAAAAAACCCAAACTTCCACTTAAAAAATTCATGTGTGATGATAATTAGCAGCTCTTCTAAAAAGAAAATATATAAAAAATGTTGACATTGATGAATACAAGGCTGCCAGTTCTGGCAGCTTTTTAGATAATGTATGCTTCGTGATGGAGCTATGCAAAAGAAATGCTTCTCTGGTTTGAAATATCCTTACATTAAGTCTTTACTTGCTCTTGGGCATGCTTTTCTTAAAGGGACTGACTGCTGTGGAGACTCCCAGACTGCGATGTGTCAGGGCATGGAGCTGGGGAAGGTGGCCCACAGGAGCGTATGGTTTCCACAGTGTTTGCAGGCACAAGTAGGTTGTAGGGCAGAGAAACCCAGGGCTAAAGAATCAAGTGCTCATCGCCAGCTGAGCTCGTCCCCTCAGGTTTTACAAGGTAAAAGAGAACAGTGTTGGCCATTCCTTGCTTGTTAGTGGTTGTCCTTCCCTCTTTCCGAGACTGGAATTTGAAGTGCAGGGCAGTGCTCTGACCTTGGCCTCTCCTCTGCTCCATCTGGGGAAAAGCAGATCTGCATCTTGCTGACTGCAGCGGGCATCTGGATCCAGAACTTCCAGAGGATTGACTCAACTCATCTTTTTAATGTTCATATTTAGGAAGTGTTTTTTGTAACTGTAGGATTGGGTTACAAACCCTGATTATATACATAAGTGAAGCTTTTAGTGGATGTTTTCAGCACTTAAACCTCTGTGTTAATCATTTTGGTTAAATTCTAGTGCTGAATCCATGTATTAGCATTGTACTTTTTGTGCTGCACTGTTAGTGTTAGGGACTAAACTTGCTGGGTTTGGTTTCTGGTTTGATTTTATTCCCCCGACTGTTTTTTCATGGTTCTTGTCTGTGCCAGTGCCCTTATTTTATATTGGCTTTTTTAGAAAAGCATGATAAAAATGCTGTTTATTGAACTTGGGTCCACCAACTAGTTCTGCTTTTTCTTTTTCTTCTTTTAGAAATTGGCATGTTTATCTTAAAATCCCTTTTTTGAAGCTCAGTTTCTTCACTTTAAAGGTTGCAGTTTGTGTATTTTCTTTCTTTCTATTTTTCCTTTTTTTTTGTGTACTTTTTTGGCTGGCTGAGTAGATGGTGAAGTTTGTAGTTTACAGATGGACCACTGAATTCAGGTGTAAGGGAACGGCTTGTTTTTCTGGTTGTGAAGGCACAGAAGACTAATTACAGAGGTATAAAAGGTCATCAGGCTCAAGTCAGCTTTGAATTAGTGCAAAATGTCAGTAAATTTGGCCTGCAGAAATGTAGGCAAATCAGACAGATCAGTCTTTGTGCTTTGTGGGCACTATCTTCTTTGTCATAAATTGCAGCCTGATGAGCTTTTTGACCTTGTCTGTAATGAAGCAGACTTGATTAAATGTTATGAGAAAGGAAAATACGATATGCCTTTTGGGGGATTTGGGAAGCAGGGATGATCCTTTGCAACGACATTTCTTTTTCCCTTATTCTGGAAATATAAATGGAGGAAATTGTTTCTCATGCTTGGTTGTCAAAAAGGACTTAAAGAAAAAAAGAATGGTGTCTCTGTTAGCTGGTGCTCAAATAAAATGAAGCTTTGTTGGTGAAGTTCAGGAAGGTGCTAAAGTTCTGTTTTCTGTTGATCTCGTGTGGGAACTGATTTTTGTAGCATGCCCTTCAGTGTTACACAGTGAAGTATGTGCAGCAAAATCCGGTTTTGTGTCACTGTATAATATGGAGAAAAAAAACTTTCTCAAGCCATGAAATCTTGACACTGAGGCTTTCAGGAGAAGATTTTAAACAATACCAGTTTATTACTAGGCATGAGGAAAACTGGGGGGTTTGGTTGATATTTTGGCATAAGGCAGGGATGGTGTTTGCAGACAACATTTTCCTTCCCAGGTTATAAATTGGATGTAGTGGTAAAAGCTCCCTGGAAAGTGGGAGGCTGTGTCTCTGAGACACTGCTTCCCTTACTGGTGCTGCCTTGCCAATGCTCTGCTCCGGTGCTTACCATTAAAATCAGGTTTTTGGTGTCAGCACTGGAGGTTGCTGACCCATGGCACAAGATTTATCAAATGTGTAGCAATGTTAACAATGACTTCAATCCCCATTTCCTTCCAAATATGCTGTCCTGGGGTGGGGAGAAATTAATGGTTTGGACCTTGCAGGGTGACTGGATTTGCCATAATGGAAGTATGTTAAGAAGCTATTACACTCCCATTTGACATGTGATCCTGCTGTCTTGAAAGGCTTGCTAAATTGCTGTTTTAGGTTCTCTCCCTCGTTAGGGGTAAGAGAAGTGAAAAGTTGTGCAACCAAAGAGGACGCTCCCCTCCTCCCCTAGGTATAGGTCTTCCCAGAGCATCTATTTCTATAACATCAGGTATTCAGGAGTATAATACACAAAATATTTCAGAAATTCAGCAGCAAGAGATGGGTGACATGGCCAGTTTTAGCTGAGGAAAAGCTGAGACTTTCTGAGCAGAGTATCAAGCCATCCTTGTTTGGAACAGCTGTGCTTGAGCTCAGGCAGGCACTGTGCTCTGTGTACAGAGGGAATAAGGCATCGCTGCCTCGGGGACAAACTACTCAGGCACCTGGGCTGTCTTGCACAAAACATTGCTGGGGAAGAACACACATTTTTGTCGGTCAAAAGGTGACTTACTGGTAAACTGGAAACCCTAGCAGTAACAGGTATTGTTGGGTATTGTTGGGTGCTTCCTTTTCTGCTCTGGGGCTGCTGCTTCTGCTTGCCACCACTGGCCTTTCTGCATCTTTCATGCCTGATTGTTGCAGGCACAGTAGTTTGATCGCTGGTCACTAATAATACTGATGACTGTGTCTCCTTAATCAAGGGTCTTTATTTTCAGTCACCTGCACCACAGACATGGGTTAAGAAAACATTTGGCATTGTATTCTGACAGCACGAAGGGTCTATCTGCTCAGTAACCTGAGCTCATTTAATTGGCTCTTTCTACGCCACATCAGGCATTTTTCTGTTGGTTACACTCTTTCAAATAATTTATTTCTGTGCCTGGATTAAGAACCTGAGCTGCAGATGTTATGTGTTCACTCTTTCAACCTCTGCGTGTTATTTTTGGATGTGTCCCAGCCTCTGTCTGTGCACGGAACAATACTGAAGGTGTTCTGTGGGGACCTTTGCTAGCCTAGCAATGGAGCACCGGCAGGCTGCTCATTAGTCTTTTATGTCTCTCCTTATCAGCTTTACTGAGAAACTCCCTATCGCTTTGGTTGCACATGTTAGAATAATTAGGCTTCCTGTTCAGCAGGTTTGTGTGGCATTGATTTTGGCCTGAAAGTTCAGGGGAGGGGAAGGATACCATTAAATTATTATATGAAATAGCAAGTATGTCTTCCATAGTTGCCTTTTTTATTATGAGTTGGGTTTAAAACATATTATTGCACAGAGAGAGGCAGAAATCCCAATCAGACTTTAATGCTACTTTAAAAGGAGGTGGTTTCCCTTGCATAATAAAATAAGTGAACATAAATCTTAAATTTTTTAGAGGAAGAGAGGATGTGATGATTTCACTGTTGAGTTGGAAGACAGCCTCACATAATTCGGAGGCTCTGGGATCACAGCAGGTATCAGACAGACTTGGAGCATTTCCCTGGCCACCCTGATCTTCCTATGATTATAGGCAGGATGGGATGTTGTTTGGGGATTAAGTGGTTTTTTTTTTTTTCTGTCCATCTCTCTCGTATTTCAAATTATTTTGTTGTTTGCTGTGGCTTACCATCAAAGTGAATTTAATTCGATTTGTTTTTATTTTGTTAATTCTCTACAGTCTTATGATTGCAGTAACAGTGATTACAACTGAGAAGTCTCTGGCCAGCTATTGTTCTGTATAGTAGCAATATCTTTTTCAGATTAAGGAAAAGTAGGATTTGTTTAGTTTTTTCCTGCCTGAAGTTACTTTCTCAAACATTCAGTCTAAAAAGGAAGGTAAAGCTCTTGTAAAAGTAAGAATCTACAGAAATTATGTTGGTTTTTAGTTTTTTTTTTTCCTCAGGAGTTTCCTATTTTCCAGGAAATGGTTAGTGTTAAGGCTCTTAAAAATAACAGAAAATATTAAAGGGAGAAATGGAAAGGGGGTATTCATTTGCTCTACCTTTTAGAAAATGAAGCATATATATAATGTTATGAACTAAATAGTCCCCATGCATTTTAGAAGTTAAACTTTGTGTGAATCTCTGAGATTAGCCTCCTTGGCTAATATTCATTCTTTTTCAATTTGAAGACCTCAGCTCCTATCTTATCATGGTGGGAATTCCTCCTGATAATCTGTTTTCCACTGAGTTTGTAAAACCTAAAGCTGTTGTGTTTGCCTTTAACATATTAAACATTCAATAGTGCTTTTTAAGCAGAGGCATCAGTTGGTGCATGTGGGAAGATAACTGTGTGGTTAGGCCATTGTAGCCTGTGTTGTTCATTAGCCATTTTGGCTGAATTGATTGGTGTAATATGGAAAATAACATTGTTTAATGTTTTGGTGCAGAGTGCCATTTTCCCCTCCTGTGTCCTTTGAAATGTTGATCATAATTTTCAGTACTATGAAAAATACTAGAAACCATTAAAAAAACCCAGAAAATGAGCAAAAAGGAAAGTGTATCTACAATGTGAGGTCAATAAATATTCAACTTGAAGCTAGCAGAAAATCCCTTCAAAATGTCTCAATAGGAAATAAATAAAATAAAGACAAAGCAGATGGTGTGATAGTATTGCAGTGGGGAGAAGGGCAAGTGACTCTATCATTTGAATGTAAAAAATGTTTTAAAAGGCATTCTAATTAAGTGCTGCTCACAGCTCTGCTTTTAATAGTAATATTTGAGTATTGAGATAGGTCACAAACGGCACAATTCCAAGGGTGTAGGATCCATTTGCCTAAAACATGTGAGTCAGAAGTGAACCTTTAAGAGAAGCATTTGTAAACAGACCTGTGAGAGAGGAGAAGCTTTTGGTTGTAACTTTATGGGGCAGGCTTTTCCATCTCAATTTTTAAAAATATTGCTTACAATTAAGGCTTGAACGGTGGTGTTGTGCCTTTGTTTCTGAGTGTTCTCTGTCTGTACCTCAGTCAGCTGGCAGGCAGCTTCAGCCATGCCAGGCAAAGAGTGAAGCTTAATTAAAAGGTGAGTGGTGGGTAGAGGAGAGACTCAGATCCCTGCTGCTGAAGGTCACCTGTGTTGCCTGTCAGCTGTCCCTGTGGCACATGTGTGGCTGGGTGGCCACACAGGTCCTGCCCAGAGCTAATGCAGCCTCCTGCCATCTAATTAGCAAATTAGTAAATAGGACAGTGTCAGAGAGGGTCTGGCAGGGCAGGGAGTGTGTGGTGGAGCCAGCCACACTGGCTTTTCACCCCACGGGGGCTGAGGGAAGAGCATCACTTGTGTGGGAACCAGGGGTTGTTACTGGCTGTGTCAGTCACCACGTGTGAGCACCTCTCCATGGTGGGTCTCGGGGGCAGGAAATAAGTGTGGCGCTAATGAAGCCTGTTCAGAAAGTGACACCTTCATCAAAATCCTTGCCCATATTGACCCCAAGTGCTATTTCCCACAGTTATCTGGGAATGCTTCCTGGAGCTGTGAAGTAGTATGACTTCATCTAATGAAGTACCGAAGTGATGATGCAGGAGCTGGATATCTGCGGGATTTTTAACTCCAGCTGTCCAGCTTTTTAAATGCAAATCAAGGACTATTTCACATTCTGAACCAAGAAATTATCCACTGGGTAATGCCCTGGACTTAAGCATTTGTCCCTTAATTTTGTGTGCAGTGTGTGCACACTGAGGCACCAGAGGAATCGCTGGAGCGGTTTCTAGTTGTAATATTGCTTCAAGGATCATTTGAAGCAATGGACAAGCAAATAACACTTGATGGTAGCTCTCTGCTTGAGAAAACCCAATACAGGGTAGCCATTCCTGTCTTCCTGAATGAAGAGAATGGGCATGATGGAGGCGAGCTAGGGACTAATAGCAGCATGCTGCAAGTGTATGACTGAAAAATTAGATCATCGTTGTGATGGAATAGGGTGTGTGTATATTTTTCTATATCTGATGAGAAGAGGGAGCTCAGAAGAATTTTATTTTTCTAGAACCAGGATATGTAACCTTTTCATTTTCGCTGCAAAAAACCCTAACAACCCAACAGTCTATGAATTCAAGAAAATTCAGACATATATCTGAAAGCATTAAAACTGAAGACAATATTGTTCTTAATTGAGTATTTGCTAGAGTTGCTTTGACTCCCTTAAATCGTTACTGGAATTTCTTCGGGCAGTACATAAAACTATTAAATTTTCTTTCAAAGTTCTTTTCCTCAAAAGTGAGAATAATGCTTGAACATACATGCATTATGTTCTTATTTGAACTATTTAAAGCAGAAAATAGGTGAAATAACGAGAACAGCCATTACATGGAGAAAGAATAACCTATGAAAAGCTGGAGTGGTTAGCTCTAGAGTTGGTGAGCTGTTTGAGCATGTACCACAATGGATGGATATAAGTAACAGAACTACATTTTTTCCCTTCCTGTGTCATATAAAGAAAATATCAGAGAGCTAGGTATGCCTCTTCATCTTTGCATTTGAATTTTCTTCATGATCAGTGTGATAGGAGGATATGTAGAGCTGCGGGGCGAGATAATGTCTGTCTGTCAAGAAAGCTCAAAAAATTTAATTCTGGTGTAAACATAATTCAATAGAAAAAATCCTGAGGAAGGGTCTGTATTGTACTTTTCTGCCTGCTTTTGTCAAAACAAAATGCCTCATCTAACCTGAACAAAGTTCTTTCCACTTAAAAGCACACCAGGATTGGAACTGATACTTGGATGTGTGCCATGAAGGGAAAATGGTAGCTGTACATCTAAAAAATGTCTACAGAAAAATGTAAAATGTGTCTAGAAGCCTTGTATCTGTGGCAGTTTTTTGGGCTAACCTCAGAGAAGAAAGAATTTCAGAAAAAATGTTTCCATCTTGGCAAGGAAAATGTGATTTGGAGACATGGAAGAGAAAATTAATCAGAATAATAGTTCTAGCTCTTACAAGGAGATTGAGTCTATTAATGAAATTAATATCTGAAAATTAATTATGAAACCAACATACATACATATATATGTATGTGTGTATGTATGTATGTGTCTCAGGACCTAAAAGAATGTTTTAAAATCAGCCGATTACTCCTGGATTGTTCTGCAGAGGAGTTTCCAGGAATGGAATAAGAATACCTGCTTTTCTTTTTCTCATGGAATATTTGTATCATAGTAAGCAAACTCAATTCACTAGTGTGCAAATGTGTCCTGTTGCAATCAGGTGACAGTTTGGTTCAACTCAGAAGAGTTTGAAGTTCCTGAAAGCTGGATTGTATTGAATCAGCTGGGTAGAATTCCCTTAAATCTTTTGGCAGTCTCTAACTTTCATGAAATAAAATATGCTGCAGCAATTTCTGGTTTGTATGTATGTATGTTCACCAGTGAGTGAGTTTATTTTAAGCATTAACTTGCTTGTTTATGGAAAACCCTGGAATAGCCCAGCTTTTTTCCCTAAACTCCCAGGTTAAATTTATTTGCGATTTTGTCAGGAGGACAAGCTAGTCTGGTTGCTTTTGAATGTGTTTAAAGAAAGTTTCATAACTCCTTCTTTGGTATTCCTCCAGTAAGGCCTGATCCTTTTTTTATCTACAAAGTTTAAAGCTTGAGGGAACAATAAAGACTCAAATCAATTGGAAGTAATTGCAACTAGATCATCAGCATAGTTTTGTTAATTTACAGTGTTTATTTAGTGCTCTCCTGTTGAGGAAGTTTAATCAAATTGCTTGTGCTCTAGAGGACTATGGGGAGCAATAGCAACGGCCCAGGTGCTTGTTTTCAGGGCTGTATCTTACATTTATCTATATAAATAAAAATATGTATACACACACACACACACACACACACACGCATGTATATATTTGTGTTTGACAAACAATGATTTTTCATGTCTGGTGCAGTGGCTGGAGTGTTTCCTCTGTAGCTGAACATGGGGAGGACAGGGGTCCCACTTGGCTGTGTGCTTTCCCAGTGGTGCCAGTCTTGTATTCCATAGGTGCTCCTCAAACAGCAAGAGAGGGGAGCTCTGCTTTTAATTTAAAGTTGCACAACAACATAGGTGAAAAGAGTACTTTAAATGCAGTGAAAAAGACTGTGTTAGTAGCGTGTCTCTGCTATTTTGGAATAGACTTTGCAATAGCCTTTAGAAGCTCTTGGCTCTGTGTTTATTGTTTGTACTTCTTGTTTAATTGTGCTGTGTGCTCATCTGCCCTCCTTGAGGGCTACGGTGTGCCTGGTGCAGTGTTTCACTGTGCAGGGCTAGAATCCTTAACCCTCACGTTTGAGAGTGTCTGTGCTGTGGGACAGCTTCAGGGAATAACATGTGATGGGGACAGTTGAAAAGCAAAAGTCTTGACCTTTGAACACATGGAATGTCATGGGGGATTATCCTTACCCAGTATGCAATTAGTTCGTGTTAGAGGGGAAAACACTAACCCATTTCTTTGTGCCAGTTTCTTTTGTCCACCCTTTAGTTTCCCTTCTTCCCCCTCCACGAAATTCCCGTATCCATAGACTGTTAGTGTTTTAGCAGGATTTGTGGGATTTTTTTCAGATTCATTAATAAGGGTGAATTTCTTTCAGGGTAAAAGAAAAACCTGATGTCAACTGAGGTTCTGGGATTCTATTTCTGTATGTCATGTGTGCTGCTGTTGACATACCAGGAAGAACAATTCCTCCTGTGTTAGTTTTAATAACAGTTTATTAAAAAAACCCAACCAAAACAAACCATACTGTTGCTATTGGAAGGCTGATTAGGGAAATGTATTTGAGCACTTAAAATTAATGAATCTATGGCTTTTCTACTATAAATAGAGGGAGAAGAGTTTGCCATCTGAATAATTCCATTAATGAAGGTTGGATGTTACTGATGCTACTTTTTTCAAGTGTTAAGTATTATTTGGTTTTCTCCAAACCTGGCTATATTGGTTATTTGTTCAGTATTAGCTTGTTTTCCTTCTTGAATTCTATTCATGTTTTAATTTCTCAACTCCTTTTTTTAAATGCAGTAACTATCTGTGATAGCATTCCATCATATTTATCCTTAATATCTGTCGTATTCAGAGTTTCCTTTGATAAGGTAAATGTAGTGGAAGGACCCACTGTGTATCTTTAAGTTTCAGTAAACTTATAGCCAAAATTTCTTCTGACATGTAGTCCTGGAATTTGTAAGCAGTTTGTTTATATCTTCAACAAAAGTGTAAGTATGTAAGTTTTGAGTAATGCTCTTTTTCCATTAGTCCTACAGCTTTCTTAACAATGAGGAAGGAATGCACATCCTTGGAGGCTCATCTGGCAGTTTGATGGCCCAATAAAACTTCAGGTTTTTTGGCATGAAGCTTTTAAATGTAACAGATCTTGTATGTGATTGGTATGATTTAGACTGCAAATGGCAAGCCCAGATTTGGAGAATTATCTTAATGGATGTTTTAAAGGCTTTTTTGCTCCCATGTGGCTGAAAGGAAGTCATTTGAAAATGTTCTTTGTGATCATCACAAGATTCAAACTTAACGTTTTTAAAAAGTTCTGTTCTTTGTTGTGTAAGTTCTGCATATACTTTGTTCTGTATGTATGATAAAAATGCACTGATTTTGAGACAGTTATCAACTATTAAAAGAATATTACTATTAATTATCTGATTTATTTAGATATTTATTTTATTCCATATTAGTTTTTTCCATAAAGAGAAATATTTTTTTTTCCTAGGGATTTACAGCTCAATATCTTTCTGTCATTTAACTTGAGACACTTTGATCAGTAAACACATTTTACTCTGTAATGGACAGCCCCTTACATTCTGAATGGTAATTACATTTGATATTACATGCTTTATTTTTTCAGTGATTTGTAGTATGTAGATTGCTGTTGTTTCCATTGCCTGCAGAGCTGTACTTTCAGTGACTGATTAAAGGACAAGTTTTAGGTAACTACAGGCTGGAGCCAGTGTTAGTAGAATCTTGGCAATGGGCTTTTCTGTATCCATAATCTAGTTCAAGGGTGCTCCCTATAAGGACTCAAGTTTTTGTTCAGGCATCTTTCAGATGTCTGAAATACCACTACTTCCATTAAAAGGAAAAGAAAAATCTACTTCGTAGTTTGTGATCGTACTGTTGGGGATCTTTCCTGCTGGTAAACTGGTCTGTTTCAAACTGCTCTAGTTTCTTCCTAAATCTTTAATCTTCCCACTCAACTTGCAGACCACATCTCTTACATGCTCCCACACTTCATTATTCTGCAGATAGTTTGCTCCCTTGCTGCTTGGCTGTGTCAGCCTCCTCTGTTCCCTGGGAAGCTTTTTCTCTGCCCTGGATTGTTCATTGCTAGAGCAGGGAATTGTCACCTTTGGGACAGAGCACTTCAGGAGGACTCACAGTGAAGGGGTTTTTCTTCCTGGCAGCTGGCTTTCCAGAAAGATCCCGAGTAACCTACTTACTGGACCACTGCAATTAGATCTGCCAGTCTCTCTTCTGAATTTTAATAATTTTAATCTCACTGCTGTCTTCCATGATACAGGAAATATTAAATGCATTTGTTTTCTTGAAGTGTAACTACTCATTATTTTTATGCCCAGCTGAAGCAGTTTGTGATTAATAACCTGAAGGTTCCCTTTTGTTACCATATGCTTACTCATTTTATCTGTGTTAGTAAGGCATGATGACCTATTTTGGTTAGTATGTCTGGCTTTTCAGCTGCAGGATGATAGCAGAAGCCTATCTTGGAATTTCTTGGGCATGCTAGAGACAAAACAGGGGAGTGAAATACCAGAAATGTTAGTGGAGCCTGGATTCTCCTCTGTAAGATGTTAGAGGCCTGTGAGACTATGAAAGTTTTAAAGGGTCACCCTTATTTTTAAAAACTGTCTTTAATAAGGAGTTCACTTGTGGACTTCAGATCATTTTAGGGCCCTTGAAGCAAGCCTGACTTTACTACAGGAATTCAGTAAGGTGTCACTGGGCCTCATATACATTAACAGAGGTTCTCTGCTTCTGGCAGTACTGAGTTACTGAGAGACACTAATTTTTTTTTTTTTTTCATTAAATGAATGCAACGTTGAAGTCTCCTTACTGAATGAAGCCATTAAAAGAGCTGCCTAAAGGGTATCTTATTTTTGCAGAACATGCAAAAAGTCAGAGTCACTTTGCAAGCTGAGGGCTGTGGTAACATACTATTTATTTCCCTTAAAGCAATGTTGCGTTTGGCTGCTTGGCTGGTTCTTCATGCTTAGTATTTACTAATTGGGGGGGGGAAAGACTTTAAAATGACTGGATACTCATATGCATAATTTTTTTTTCCCATTACATTGTCTTCCATTAAAAAGAAAATATATTTTTTTTTCTTAACTTACAAGACCTGATGGCTTCACTTATGCACTGTAGAGAGATGAGAACAGAGCCATGAGCCTCCTAAATTGTACACACAGTATTCCCTAACTGACTGCTAACTAGTCCTAGTAATTCCAAGACTCACACTTCATTGACAGAAGGATAAAAATGTCAAGTTCATGACTGTGTGCCTGCTTTTTTTAGTAGCAACCTGAGTGCTTTTTCTGGAAGTTTCATTGAAAATTGACTTGGTGAACAAAGAGGTGTAATTCACTTAGAGGCTGAACTAAACCCAGGATCCATCAGAGCAAGCCCAGGAGATAATGTGGGTGATGAAACTGCAGGATTTGGCCTCGAACACAGTTCATAATGGAAGGGCAGGAGCAGTTTATCTGCTGTCCATGGGATGCTCTTGCTGGCCTTGCTACATTCCATATGCTGAGAATAGTGTGGTTTTCCTAAGCAGGCCAGAGGTGATCCAGGGAAATCTTTTGTGTGAGAAGGGGAGAATTAGGGCTTGTGAGACACCAGCACATGGTGTTCATGTGGCATTTTTCTTTACATTTTGATTTCTTGCCTATATCCGTCCTCCCTTACTGCAAAAATGAAATGTGTTGGTAGTTTTTCTGTACTGTTGTGCAGTTATTGAGCAAAAGGAGTTCTAGTTCTGTAGTCTCTTAGCAGCAAGTAGAGCTTATCAAAATTATTGCAAGGCTAGACAGCAATCTGGTTTGTATTTAGTGTCTGTTTTAATATAGTGAGGTCTTCAGGTCCTTATTGGTGCCAACCTTTTATTCTACGTGTGAGCTGCTGTGTGCATCTTGGCTGCTTGCACACCTTCCAGGGATTGCTCACAGCTGCCCTGAAGAGTCAGCCTGAGCTGTTCAGTTCAACTTGCAGCTGGTACCACAATCACTGTTTCCTCTTTGGTACCAGTCCATAAGTACTTTGAAAGTTGAGTATGTTGCCTCGTACATCCTTCTCTTCATTTCCCAGAAACATCACTTTTTCCAGGCAGAAATATTCCAGGTAGTGTTTCTTGGAGGAAGAACTTCTATGCCTCTCATTACTTAAATGGGCTCTCTTCCAACACCTGCTACTTCTCTGTTTTATTCCTAGATAATTATCTCCATGTTCCAGCATTCTTACAGGCTATTTTTGCAGAGTTGGCAGAAAATTAGGATTATGTGCATCAAAGCTTGAAGCGCAAGAAGAATTTCAGGTATCTAACTGAAGACATCACATAAATTAGGTATCTCACAAGCTCAGTGTCTTTTAGATAGTTAAGGAACTTCTTGATATTTCAGTATATTTGAATATTAGTGAATCAAAAAATTAATTATGATCCTAAAACCTTAATCTCTCTATGTATCAGCAATCATTCTGTTTTAAATAACAGTCTTGTTTGTGGTAGTGTTTTGTGGTTTGGTTTTTTTAATTTACTCTGATGCATTTTTAGAGTTGACTTTTAAGGCATCTTATTGATTTTTAGTTCCTTCCTAATGCTGTCGTAAAATTGACATTTTGGTATAAAGAAACAAGTACTCTGCTAATTTCTAAGACAAAAGGTTTAGGAGCAGTACATGTAACCAAGATGATATAACACTGAAAAAGTGTGTAAATGTTGTTTAATGTACTGGTTGTGGAAAAAGAGATATTGAAGTAAAGGCAAACACATCATTAAATTGCAAATGAATCTTTGAGATTTCAATCAGCTGATGGAAATGGACTTCTACAGGAAAATGGCAACAGAAGTTTTAATGTAAAATTTTGTTCCTACCTATTGTGTTTGGTTTTCAGTAATAACTTAAGTCCTCGTTTACCTTTCTTTCATTTGAACCAAAAAATTTATCTAAAAATACTTTAAAATATGATCTTGTGCTGTCTTTTGGTTTGTTTGGAGTTTTTTGTTTTGTTTGTTTTTTGGTGGTTTTTTGTGTGTGTGTGTTTTGGGGTTTTTTTTCCCCTTTTTCTTTTTTGACTTGACCACATTTCTTGTCTTGCTAGTAAAGTATATAAATTGTGGAGTGGAGTGGAAAGGAACACTGCCAAGGTGCAGACTACAATCTAAGGTTATCTTTCTTAAATGATATGAAGGACACTTGCATAAAAAGTTTGGTTTTTGTGGAATTTTTTGTTTGTTTTGGTGGAGTGTTTTTGTTTGGGTTTGGAGTTTTTTTTGTTATTGCATGTCTTTTGCTGCAGAAAAATAACCAGTTCTTGTCAAGCAAAACTCATGATGCTACTGCTGCTAGTCCTGGTCTACAAAGTTCAGCATCTTAGGAGATGTGTGATACCCTTCCAGTGGGCTTGTCTCTGAGACATTGTCACCTCACTTTCCCCTGCAGGCTGCTTTGTGCATGGCTGCTTGTGTATTCAGAAGAGACTTGTCCCCTACACATGGGACCTTGAATTTCCTCTGATTTCACTTGTTGGGGGGAAAATGAAATAAACTACAAGCCGATTCTCTTCCTAACCACAATTCCTGGAAACTGTATGCATGTTGTGGGCATGTTTATTTTCTGCTTTTCTTTCTTGCTGTGATCATCTCAGTGTTTTGAGGAATGGAGCAGACAGTTTATTTAAAAACCTGTTATAGCAAAATGTCATTTACATAAGCCACAGTAGATGCCTTCATGCTTCTGAACTCTCTTTTCCTTTGCAGAGACTCGGAAAATTTTTTTGTGAGTCTAATCAAAGGATACCCTGTAATGTTAGAGATACATCTTCAGAAAGGCAAGACTGAAAATTCAAACATTATTCATATACACTTAAAGAAGGGCTCTGCTTGAGCTTTCCTTTTCAGAATGATCAGAGCTCAGTCCAGTGCTCAGATGCTACTTTTGTTTGTAGTCAAAGGCTGTTCTGCCTTCAGTTTGTAGTGAAGTTGAAGGATAAAGAAATGTTCTTGGTAATGTGATGGGCTTTTGCAGTGTTCTTTCATGGCCTTCTTCTCCCTTCAGCCAGCTGTTTCTCTTGTGCTACATCCTGGCCTTATCTTTACCTGATTGAGACCTTTTTAGTTTCTGTTTGGGTATTAGTTGATACTTGTTTCCATTTCTTTGTAGTGTTTGTTTGAAAAATACAAGGATCATAAGCTGCTGAAATTGGAAACATGAAAGAAGTTTTTTTCAGGTGGTGAACTTCCCAAGATGGATGAGTATATCTCAAGAATAGCTTCGAAGGATTTGTAATATGTAGGAAATTGTTAAGGCTGACTTCTGATTGTGTATGGAAAGAGAAGAGTTAATGCTGAGAGCATAAGAACATGGATCAAGGTAATAGAGGCCTGAGAGGGAAAAGCTGGCATCTTCCTTTCCTAACAGTTTTGAAAGATCTTCTATTTGGAGCAAACAGTTGACCACACTAATGAGGTCTGGTTTTTCCTGTAGGTGTTATGCTTGCCATAAAAGTCCCAGGTGGTGGTGCATGACTGAATAAACATGATTCTGGGTGTGTATAGGAAAGTACAGGTCACACATTTTAATGGCCTATTTCTGTCCTGTTTGACTGGTTGCCTAAAAGTGGCTCCAGAATAAAATTTACCTGCTACTAAATGGAGTCGAGTATTCTGATCTGTATCTAGCACTGGTAATGTCCAGAGTAGTACCAGGGAAACATTCATTCATGGAGACATGCCTCATTTTGTTTATTTGAAAACAAAGCAATGCTGCTTTTAGTTAAGAAGCAGTGTCAGAATTAGTGGCAGTTCAGAGTTATGCAAAGTGAAATGAGGTACCAAGAGCTAGACTAGAGCTGTAGCCCAAACACTTTTATGGTTTTGTATGATCTCTAGATAAGGCAGAGCGTTGTGGGAACTCAGTGTCACCAGAAGAGGTGGGGAAGCACTTGTGTGAGGTTGGTGCTCTGGCTGGAGCTGCAGACTGGTGAGTGGCACTGTTTTGAAATCACAGTGGAGAAGTAGGGGTGAGTCACTGAATCAGTCATTTTAGTGCCAGTATTGAAATTTTCAGGATAAGTGCCGAGTGGAGACAAGTAAGCCCAAGAACATGATAAAATAAGCACTAACAGATTGACTGTCATCTGACAAGTGGTGCTGATACCTCAATGAAGAGTTGACCTCTTTGCACAGCAGCATAAGGCATGTTGGTGGCTGGGCTTTGTTGTTTGACAAGCAGCTCAGATGTATCCCTGAGTTATTGTTGGTGTTCTCTTCTTTGCAGGAGGGGAAATTTGGGCAGCTATGCTGTTGCAAGCTCATGGGAGCCAGTAGGAACCAGCTGTGGTTTTATGTGGTTCATTTAATCTGGCTGTACAGCTGAGAGTCTGGGCAGTGGATGAAGGGGATCTCCAGTCCCCCTGGCCTCGAATGGTTTGTGCAGAACAGGAGAGCCACCACACACCATAGAACTTATGGGGCAGCTGAAGTGGCAACCCAATACAGTGTTGGAACTGATTGGTTGGTTTCTTGGGGTTTGAAATTTTTTTTGAGTTCTGTGTGTCTGCATGAAAGTGTAAGAGGCAGTGTGTGAGGCAGTGTGTGAGGCAGAGCAAGAATGCACAAAGCAGGAGAGAGCTTGTGGATTAGCCTCCTATCTGAAAAGAGATTTAAGTTGGGAATTTCTGCATGACTGATTCCTCCTTTCCAAGGGAAGGATTTTCTCTGGGTTTCAGCTCAATCAGTTTTTCCCAAGAGAAATAACATACACACGGTCTAAATATTTTCTAGTTACTCGAGCTAGAAATGGGTGGTGATACTGAAAAATGCAAATGTACTTCTCTCTGGAAGCTCACTTTCTGCAAGGGAACCAAAGTTTATATACTTTTTTTGTAAGGCACTTGAAGCATGTTTTTATCAACAGGTGAGAAGTACAGCAGAGTAGCTGCTCTGCATGAACTATAACTGTATTTATAATGTGGTGGTAAGGCTGTGCAAGTGGGTAAATATCTCATTGTACGAGTGGGTGCATAAATCTGTTAGTGCTTCATAAATCTCATCAAGAGGTCATTTTCTTGACATCTCCCAGATTCATAGTTTGCCTGACAGCCATTTTAGGGAGGAGAGCTACAGGCATGGCTGGGGATGTGAAGGCAGAACAACCTTTAATGCTGTTTTGTAGTGCCTTGAGTTTCTAAATCCCTGCAGAAGTACAGTGGCCTCTTTCTTCTTCCTCCTTTATCTTCCTCGTCCCCTTCTGCTACTGACTTCTGGGAAGTGTGTAACTTCTCAAATTACTTTCAAATTCATCAGCACAGAACTGTATTTGAGCTCAGCCACCTGAAATGGGGGCCAGAAGCTCCTCTTGTATAACTCACCTCTAATGAGGTTTTCAGTACCAGGCCACAAAACAGAAGTAGGTAAATCTGATTGTTCAGTGTAGGCAAAATTACAGACTTTCTACACCTAACCCAGTCCAGAAACATGTAGCATAGCTGTGTTCATGCAAGAGGAACATGTTAAAACAAGTGCAGCTCTCCAGAAGGAAGCAAACCTTTGTCTGACTTGTGGCTTCAGCAGGTGCTGCTTATGCATGTTCCTTCTCAAAAGATGGGGTTTGCCAGCAATGAAATTATTTAGCCTTGATATTTCCGGGCAGGAGTCTGGCTTAGCCCAGCATTCCACCTCTAATAATAGTCAGTAGTAATACTTATGGGAAGAAGTGTTAGTAAAATAGTGATCCCTCCCAGCTTTTGGCAGGCTGTAGTTCAAGGACTTTGAGCAAGAAAGTCATGTCTGCTCCTTTGTTTAACAGTCCTTGACAGACTTTCTTTTGTGAATGCATCTAACTATGTATTAATGCATTTTAAATTTTTGCCATCATAACATCCTGTGATAATGCCATTAATTGTGGTATGGAAAAAGTCCCTCCTTTTCCTCTTGTTTTTAAACCAGGTGCCTGATAAACTTCATGTTATATTGCTTAATTCACTTATTCTGACACATGATTTCCTATTTGGTTTCTCCATAGTACCATTAATGATTTTATGTCTGTCATTTTATCCATATTTCCTCCTAATCTAAATGCACTTGTTTGCTTAGTTCTCCTTAGGTTGAAGGTGTTTCAGACCTCCCATTGTTGTCACTCTTTGAATCTTTTCTTGATCAGCAGAATGCGTCTCTGAAAATTGCTTGGTGCAGCCTCTGTAGGTGCAGAGCTACTGTGGTGTTCCTGTCAGGTATCCCTGAGCTGCTCACTCCTGCTGCTCCCTTTGCTCTCCCAGCCAGCCCTGAGCTCTTCATCTGTGAGTGTGTAGTTCCTGACTTTAATTAAATTGTGGTGACTCCAGGGTTCCCATTCCCTATATTGGCTGTGACTTTGTGGTGTGTGTGAATAAATACCTGACAAATCTATCTGCAGCTCAAAGTAGTGAGTTGGCTTTGTAATTTTGCAGCTTGCTTGGTTTTTCACATAAATAATGACTATATTGAGTAGCACAAATGCAAAACCAGAGCTCTTGTGAAAACTGGCTGTATATTCCTGTGCTTTTTCTTTCAATCTAACCAATTGTTAATTCACATCAAGACCACCTTCCATTTTATCCCATGATAATTTAATTTCTTTAAAAGCCTGTGGTGAGAGACATTGTCAAAGGTTTGTTAGTGATCCAAGCATGTTACACATATCACACATACCACACTTCCCTATATATGTCACAGCAAGTCTGCAGAAGAAGTCATGCCATGATGACATTCCTCTGTCATGTTTATTTGCATACCTGCTGATCTGTTCTACAGTTTTTATCAGCTTTCTCAGTGTAGAAGTGAGCCTGTAGCTACCAGCCTGTTGTTCCCTGGAGTTCTCTTATTGAAATTGGCAGTACATTCTCAGCTTTTTATATCTTGTTTTTTGAGTTTGTCTTAGAGGGAAGCTGGGCAGCAAGGTTAATAGTTCTGTGGTGGTATGCTTTAAGTGCCTTTAAAATTTCTGGGTAAACAGCATCTAAATCTGGTGACCTGCTGTTGATCCTAAAGTCTGCTCTAATGTTGCTGTGGTTTTGACAGTCTTGTGCCTGTGCCGTGTTCTTGCTCCCATACACACCTTGCATTTTCCTGGGTTTTGGGAGAGTGGTGGCCAGTTTGTCTCCATTGTCCCTTGGCCCTGCTCAATAGGTGAGCAGACTTTCCTTCTGTGCCCTGAGTGCTTTCCATGTGTGAAGCAGGAGCTGAAAAGGAGGAGGTTGCTGGAAGGCAGCAATATACAGTCAGGGGGAGCACCTCTTTCTGCCTCAGTCCTAGTTTATGTTGGCTTAAGCAGGTCCCAAAGCCATGGCAATAATAATATATATAGATTGATATGACTTGGCATTTACTGCATTAATTATTTTCATGGACAGTGTAGTTGTATGTAATTGTTTACAGTTCTTGTCACTCAGAAAAATCTCCACTGCAATTAAAAAACTTAGGCAAGTGGTTTTTTTTTCAAAAAATTTTTGATTGATCGTGGATTTATTTAGTATACTAATGTAAACTGTTTTGTTTTGGATTTTGTATTCATAACAGGATTTAAATACAACTCTTCAAATGTTTAAGACATGCATAGAATTTCAGATCAGAATTAAAGGGAAGATGTTTATTGTTCTGAAGAGTTAATGGGTGTTTTGATTTTGAAGCAGTTCACCATTGAATGTTTCATATTAATTCCTGCCATTTGATCTTTAGTATTTGTAACAAAGATCCTCAGTCATGTGCAAGCTCAATTTTTGATGAGGATCAGACTTAGCCTGCCATGCCTCTAATGGCTTTCTGGCTGTTTTACTGCTCTTTACTTCCTATAAAGAAAGAGGTAGTTCCTTGTTCTAGTCTTAGAATACTTGAGGTGAGACAGCAACGCTCTTCTCCTTCTCTTTTACTGACTTCATTTCCCCCTTTCTTCTCTTTATGTACGTGGTTATTTTTTGTTGTTCTCCAGTTTGTATGTGTGTCCCCATGGTTTGCCTTAATTGCTTTTAGCTCTGACTGCAGGATCCTGGCTTGTGTGTGTGTGTGAGGTTTGTGCAGCCGTTTTTATCTAGATCCTGCCTTTTTCAGTGGCTCCTGAATCAACTTCCCTCCCTTGAATCAATTGAGGTAATGTGGCGTGGTGTTGCTTAGCAATGCTGGAAGCTGATACCGCCTGGGTGATGTGTGTGCTGTAACAGCACTGAGCAGAAGAGACTACCTGTCCTCTGTGGTCTGTGCAGAGAAGAAATCTTGCATTTTCTGATGTTTTCAGCATGCTTACCTTTATGTGTTTGGGTGGGGTTTTTTCCTTTATGTTGCCGAGTAACAGTTTTAAAGAGTTAGAGATGTTCCTCCCCCTCTTCCTCCTGATACATGCAGAAAACTTAGTGGCATGTAGAATCAAAATATAATTGGGATGTCAGTCTTTAAAGAACTGGGTATTAAATTAACTGTCTTGAGATAGGTATGTTTTCTGTCTTCCTTCCCCACGTACCAAGCAAAGCTGTTACGAAGGCAGAGCTGAGCTTTGTAGGATGTTTCAGTCCTCCAAAGTGGCATAGATTGGCAGCCAATCTGGTGTGCATGGCAGTGGATTAAAAACCAGGATGAATTTAATACCACCAACCACATAAGAATATAGAATGAGCTATTTTGGCAGTAGATATAAAGGTGTTAATGGAAATTATTAGCTCTGAAATATTTCTTTAAAATTGTTGAAATCTCTAAATTTTCGGCTGTGGGTAGATTTTTTACTCTCATTTAAATGGCAAAAGAGTAAAGTATTCTCTCTTCCAGCTTTCTTGTTTTGTTGTTTTTGGTTTTTTTTACAAAGCCATGGGAGTATATATTTTTTAAAATTTAAACTATCTGCTTGTTTTCTTTTTGTTCATTCTTTTTATTAAGAAGCACTAGAAAAATGATATCTATTGGAATCAAGTATCTTTGAGGCACATTTTTGCCAGGTGGTTGCTCTCATTTTCACACGACACTGAATAGCATGGGTGATACCCTACAACTTAAACATGGGGTTAAGATAACTGTGAAGGTGTGATTTTCCTCTTTTAAACCAATCAGAATACAAACCAAAGTTTTTAGTTGCAGTCCTGGGTGGAAGACAGAGGAGGGTGTTCTCCATCAGCCTGGTAGGAGTGTGAACCCTGACATCTTTCCTTTCTTTGATGGCAGTTGTATTGATTATATCTGAATATACTCATATCCTCAGCAGGGATAAATCTTGGTCAGACTAAACTTTTTTGTTTGTTTCATGCAATAATGTTTGTGCTTCAGTAAGCACAAGCCCACCATTCTTTTGCAAAAACTCTTTCTTGGAGTTGGAAGGCTTAGAAACTCCTTATGGAGTTCTTAGAGATTTTGTGTGCAGTTGGGCAAAGTGATTGGGTGAGCAATTGCAGCCCTCAGGTGCTGGGTACCTGCTGTCTGAGTGCTGCTGCCAGATCACCTGTTCCTGTGAGCCTTAGCCCCAGCACTGGACTGCTGATGGGGTGGAAGAAAGGTGATGGTGGGATGGGGACATGGACCTCCACAGCTGGCTCATGGGAGCCCAGCCTGGAGAATAAATCTGGGCACTGAGAGTGCTCTTGATAAAGTCAAAACACACCCAGAAGTCAAGGATGGTGGAGGTGGAGAGGTGCAGTCTGGAGGCTGATCCCACCTGAGCGCTGTTTATTTGGGCTATAAAGGTTTGCTTATGAGACATGGGATTGTTCAGTGGGGTGGTCTCTCCGTTCAGTTGCTCCTGCTTCTCTTAACCAGTAGTTTTCATAACCAACAAAAGCCTTTCCAGTAGCCTGATAGTTTATTTATTTCTGGTTTAGACCATTTAATCCATAGTATGTACTCATTTATCCTTTTCTGTAAGGAAACAAAGCATCGAGCTGGCAAGGGGATTTTATAGCAGGTTCATTGCCATGGTTTCAGACAGCCTTACATAGCCTAAAAATAGATTCAGGAAAGAATATTTTCTTCCCTTCCCTGCCTCCCCCAGCTCTAACTAATTGGAATTTCCTTTTTTTGTTTGTGTATTTTTGTTGTTGTGGGTTTACTGACTGACAGGTCAAGCAGATTTGTTTGATGTTTTGTTTTAAAGAGGAAAGTTCATCGTAGTATCTAATACATTGGGGAGTGAGTTCCCTGGTAGCGTGCCAAGGCTATTACCTCCTGCTCCTGTCTCCTACACTTCAGTAGTGCCCCTCTGGCAGACTGCAGCTCATTACAAACCGGTGTAATAGTCCGAGATGTGTGAGGGACCATCCTGGGCATACCTGGGATAATTATAACCTTGACATTGCCTTGTGCTGAGCGGGGGAAATGCAGAGAGTACATGATGATGTGCCTTTAGCAGCCTGCTCTCCTGCCTGAACAGCATCCTCTTGCAGAGGCCAGCTGGCAGCTTTACTGTGTCTCCTGCAACCCCACAGCTAGGATGTTGCAGACAGGTTGAGGATCATGGATGTAACTAGCAGGACAAGTTTTAAAATACTGCTTTGTGTACAGCAGTGCCTGGGCAGCAGCTGCAAGGAGCTAGGGGTGGCAAACTGGGTGGCCTCTCCTTCCCCTTCTCGGTGTCCTTGCTGAGGCAGCACCAGATCTACACAGCCTTGGCTGGCATGCCTAGAGCTGGGCATGGCTTCACTGCCTCCGGATTGCAGTGTCATTTGTCTTTGAATGTCAGAAAAATGGAGGTGGAACACAGCTTGGCAATTAATATGGTCTCCTCTGATGTGTACTGGCTAAACTATGTTTAGCTTTGGGTTGGGCAGTTGAGTTCCCGCCCCCCACCCCTGGCCTTCAACAGAGGTGCTGACTGCTTCTGTTAGCAGGAGTCCTAGATGCTTTTAAATCTCTCTCCTCAGACAGGAAGGGCATGGGTTGGAATCACACTGATGCCTTGGATTTCCTGCATTGCTTCCTGTTGAATTGCTGGGCCAGAAGCTAATGGTGGGGGGGATACTGTACGCAGTGTTCCACTCCTGAGGCTCACAGTGTGCCTATTTATGTTGGAAAGCAAGTAAATAACCCCACAGCAGCCTTATCAACTCATGTCTTTCAGTGTCAGGTTTTGGAGCAGAGGGAAAGTGTTCTGGGTTGAACTGCAAAGGGGAGAAACCCCATGTGGTCTCTTAGTGAGCAAGGTGTTGGTTCTGCTGATCATTTTTTATCACCATCTTTGACTGCCCAAGGGAAACTGCAGTAAGTCTATTTGTTTGTATGGGTTGCTGCTGGTACAGGGCTTTTTTCTTTCTTCCTCCTGCTGCTTTTGTGGTCAGGGTGCCCTGACCTTCCTCAATAGGGACTGAATGGAGAAGGACTGATGTGATGTCAGCAAATGTATTAGTGAATGGGCTGCAGTGTATTGCTAATTCCTTCTCTTCTTGGTTTATTTACCTGTTGTAAATACTTTCAGACTTTCCTCTGTTTCTGAATCGATCAGAGTAGTGAACTTCAAAGAAGTTATGTCTTCTTTGTCCATATGCTGTGTTGGACAAAATTTGTGTATTTCGGAAGAAGGTGGTACCAGATAGGACTGCTTAAGGTACAACTGCTATTCAGTTGTTCTGCTTTTGAAGTCTTTTCTTTTGCTTGTATGCTGTGCTGCTTTGCATTGGCAGCTGCAACATGTGCCTATGCTTCCCTGCTCCTCCCTGTGATACTCTGCAGTATTTATATGCCTGTTTTGGCACCTGGAGAGCAGAAGAGGAGCAGCCCCCAAGTACAGATGAGGGAAATGTGCCTTCTCAGCCTTCCACAGAGGCAGGAACCTGCCTTGTCTTGTTCATCACCCGTACAGGACAGGTGGGTCAGGTTGGCTGTGACTTTGTTCTGAAGAATGTCTCTTCCTCTTGGAGTGGAGGTGAGTTTGCCATCCTTTTGGAGGATGCACACCAGGATTTTCACAAAATACAGGGGTTCGTGGTTCTAAGGGGTAGCAACGCAGTGTTTTCACATTTGGTAATTTTTTTCAATGTCCCAATCCAAACTTAAGCTGAAGGAGTTCTTCCAAGGATGAGAGCATGACTACCATCTCATCTCATCTGTTCAGTGATGTGCTCCCTGGGGAAAAGTGCAGACTTTTGCATGCGGGCCAGCCCAGATTGCAGAGCCCAGCTGTGTTAGTGGCCCTGTGAAAATATAATCCTATCTGATGCTAGAGGGGGAAATTTTCTGTGCCTGGTCGATGTTTAAATATTCTTTAAGTGGACCACCTTTCTGCTGTAGTGATTTAAACCTCTGAAAATATTCTCTGCATGAATTTACATAAAATAAAACAACCTGCATAATATTACATCAGTGCACGGTAGATGATCATTTCCTTCCCCTCCCATCTATCCAATGCTTATGTCATCTTACATCCATTTCTCTTCCCTCCAACACTTCTAGCCACTTCCCTGCTCTGCTCACTGGGCACCAGTGTGCTCCACATGGGAAAGCTTCTGTGTGCGCGTGCTCCTGAAGTGGGCTGAGCTTTGCACAAGTACTCACCTCCTCCACTGAAAGATGAAGAGACTGGGTGTGTGTCTGTGTGTGTGACTGGATGGCTGGAATCAGAGACAGAGGGTGTATATATTTGGAGGACATCTCAGGTTGCTGGTGTCTCTATGGGAGTGGAGAAGTTGGGGGTGAGGTGAAAGGAATGCCAAAAGCAAATTCTACACTGTTTATTTTATGAGGTGTAAGGCAGATGCTTCACTTGTAGACCTTGTGGGAATTGAAATATTCATATTCAGGAGTTATGAAAATTAGGGAGAGTGTTTTCTGGACTCTCAAGGTAATGCCAGCCATGTGATTTGCTTTCTTTAAAGTTCACATGAGAAGGCAACCCATCTTAATACTTGGAAGATCATTATAGATCAGATGCTGTTTAAAGAACATGGTTAATATTGCAAAGCAGAAGCTCAGAATGTAAAGATGTAGTTTTCCCTTTTTATGATTTACAACACAAGGGTAATTATTTAGTTGCATTTTCCCCACCTAGCAATCTTTATGTTATTTGTTGGGTGTGGAGGTAGTTCTGCTTCCCCAGGGCACTGTTGTGTACTGCACTGTCTGTGAGAAAGCTCTCGTTCCTTGCCTTTTGCAGATGTTGAAAGGGAAGGGTGGCTCAAGATGGTGATGGCCTCCTCCTCTTAAGGGACTGGACTCACTTCTCAGCATCGTTAGAAGTTATTGTTATCTCCCTGCATTGTTAGAAGTTATTTAAACACCCAGAAAATGGTTAAACTCTTCATAAGCTTGAGAAAATTAGCAAGAGCTAATTTTCAGAAAGCCTCATGCTCCTGGATGTGGCCTGCAGTTGTGTCTAAAGCAGGCTGTGGGCTGTGAAATACTTGAAGCACAATTTGGCCCTAAGGACCTTGCTTTGCATGTACAGAAGCAGTGGGTTTTCATGCTGTTTGACCTAGATCAATAAATGGATTTAGACTCCAAACTCCTAATGGAGCCAATGTCTCCATGTCTCTTGGACACCTGGGTTTTCTGTCTGTAATTCCCCATATAGGAAGTAAGGATATTGTGATGCCTCCTACTCAAACAATCATGAAGTTAGAATAAGTACTTTTCAAGAGAGTAAATCAGCTTTCCTCTACAGAAAGCACAGAAAGATAATTGTTAATTCTGTCTTAACAGTAGAGTTCAAGGAGTTAGTAAGCCTTAAGGATTGATCAGGCTGGAAAAAAGAAATCCTGAGTGCCTTCCTGTAACTGTGCTTCTTTGTGCAGTGAAATAGGCAGAGTGGTCTTTGGCAGATCCAGGGAGGGAAATTGGTAAAGGTTATGATGTGCAAGAACAGGAAAAGGGCAAGTTGTAGTTTGATGACATGCTTAAATGCAAACAATTCCTGATTCTCATCTCTTCCTTATACAGTATTCCTTTATTTAAAGAGGAAAATGAGAATCTGTTCTGTTTGAAAATGAAAACTGCTGTAGCAGCAGTAGGGTTTACACCCTTCAGTGGGGATTTCTGGCACTGGGGTAAGAGATGAGAGCAGCAGTGGCAGCAGACAGTCATGCTCTGCTCTCACCCTGAGAGGGGGAGACCTCTGAGTGGTTGTGTACATGCAGGATAGGGCTGTTGACTTTGGTCCCACCTCTGGAAGGAAATCATAGAATCATAGAATATCCTGAGCTGTAAGGGACCCATAAGAGCCACTGAGTCCAACTCATGGCCCTGCACAGGCCAGCCCCTAGAATCACACCATGTGCCTCCTGAGGATGTTGTCCAAATGCTTCTTGACCTCTGGCAGGCTTGGAATCAATCCGGAGGAATCTGTCAAGAATAAAACCTGATGTCACTGTCCATGCACAAGGAAATAAGCTATTTTCTATCAGACGTGACATACTTCCCCCCCCTCCTCCCCCCCATTTGTCTTGCCCTTCCTGACAATCCTTTTGCACTTTTTGGGACACCTCTTCAATTTTGGCTTCTAATTCTCTTATCTTTTGCCTGCAGTTCTACCTCCCTTCCAGAGTCCTTGTCAGACACCAGACATCTTGCCTGAATGAGTGCCCCTTCCCCATCCTTGTCCAATTTTTGGTCAACATCTTCCTTTTTCCTGCCTTGTTTGTGCACTGCCTAAAGATCCCTGGCTCCCTCCTTTCCCTGCCTGTTGCTCTTGCTCTCCCTCCTGTTTTGGGCCCTTGTCCCAGTCTGCTCCCTCAGGTCTGGCAATTGTCCCTGCTGCTCTCCAGATGCACTCCTTTCGCTTCCCCGCTGCCCGGGTGCCGGCAGCCCGGCCACGGCCAGCACAGGAAAGATGGGCTCCCTCTGCTCCAGGGCCTGGATCTGCTCCAGAGCCTGGACCTGCTCCAGTTGGGCAGCCATGGAAATGAAAGGAGTCTTGGGCTCCTCTGTTCCGCGGCTGGCGCGTGCTCTCCCGCTCTGCGGGCGGTCCTTGGGTTGCCACTGGGAAAGAGAGCGGCATTGGAGCGTGCTGGGCCAGGAAAGGCTCCTGGGAGATCCCGGCTATTGACTCCCTAAAGGTCTTTGCCTGCCGTGAATGCCCTGTGTGCTACCATTGGATATGGCTATAAAAACTGATTTCCGTGTTCAGCATAATCTAAAGTTACGTGAGACTCAGGAGCCAAGAAGGGAATATGAGGAGTATAGGATGTTCTCCAAGGGAAGGAAGAGCAATCTAATACCCAGCATGCCTGCTTTGCCCAGCACAGCAGTGTCCTCTGCCATGCTGCTTTACTGGGACCCTTGTATTGAGTGAGAAGACCTGTTAAAATCTTCCAGGCAGCATTCACATTGGATTATTTGAAATGTATTATTTATTATGTGCCTCTTTCTGCTTGATCTTTCACTGTCAGCTTCTGCCTCTTGATACCTGAATTTTAAAAATGAATCTGAGCCCTACTCCTCTGTCTTGCTTGGACTGTAAAGGCTGTTTTGGAGTGTCATGCTTCCAATGACATTTCGAGGAGGTCAGTGCAGGCTGGTGGGCTGCTTTGGCAGTATTTCTGCTAACTCTTCTTGCCAATGCTGCAAGGAAGGGATCAATGCTTTCCGCTGTCCTCTTTAGTAGAAAAAGTACAGATTCCACAGATAATACTTTTTTACACCTCCAAGCAGGTGAGTAATTAGTTTTGAGATGTAACAAGAAACCACAGGGATGTAATCTGTACTGAAATAGGTTTGTTGATAAAGAGACAATGGTGTGGTTGAACAGGAAACCCTTCTCTAGGTGCAGCTTCTACAGCTTGCTCTAATAGTGCTGTGCTTTGGACTGACTTAGGTCGGTTTTCATTGTGAAGTTAGTTACAGTGGGAAAAGACTTTTGTTCTGCAAAACTCATACATCTGTCTTATGTGAAAACCCACCTTGTCTGTCTTCATGCAGCATGGATAATACTCACATTTTAGCCAAACATAAATTGAGGCTGTACCTGTAGCAACAGTATATCTGTGTATCTCTCACAATATCTCCAACAGCTGTTCACAGAATAAACGCTGTGTTATCAATTATCTAAAGACACAAAAGTACCCAGAATAAATGCTGTCTTATCAATTATCTAAAGACACAAAAGTACCCAGAATAAATGCTGTCTTATCAATTATCTAAAGACACAAAAGTACCCAGTACAGGCAGTGTCTGGACTGTGACGCTTAGCACAGGTAGAGTATTTCACTGATTGAAGTATTTGCACCAAGAGAAATGAGTTAGGAACCCAAGGAAGTTTGAGAGTTTTGCAATAATTTTTAAAAGAATCTTTGAATTATTTTAAAGAATGATATAATGGCATAATAATGGCATAATTTAAAAACACTCTAGGGTAAGTATTATACAATCACGCATCATGACCCATTTTGTCTCCAGCAGGATGCAAGTGAATATATTAAGTTGTTTTCTAAACAACAGTACATAAAGTAATTTTTTTCTTCATGCTACAAGTATTTCTTGCTGGTACTGTGTCATTATTAAGTGTGATATTTCCTTGGTCAAGAATAATAAAGGCTTATATAAAAAGACTTAATTTTTAAAAACCCAAACAAAACAATCATTGTATATTCGGTTATAACAAGCAGTTTTACAAACTTATAAAAAGTCTCTTTGAGGAACAGACATTTAAATATTTGAAACATGAGGAATTCTTTTCTGGTTTTATAGTGGGTTATATACTGAGTGTAGGGCTTTGGCCATAAATACATTTTTCCTGGTGCACAAGCAATGTAATAATTTTGTGGGAGTCTGATCACAAGCTTTGGGCATAAAGGAAACTAGTCAAGGCCATTATGGCCTCAGTTTAACATGTTTGGATAGGCATCATCTGTGGCTGCCCAATGCTGAGCACTGATGTCATTGCCTCTGTGGTTTGGATCCGCTGGGCCATGGGGGTGCCCAGCCCTGAGTGAGCACAGTGTGTGCCCTGCAGCTCCTGGGCTTCTGCTCCCTACTCGTGCAGCACACCAGCACAGGTGGGGGGTACTGGAATGACACCTCTGGTGGCTCTCAGCAGGAGAGAGAGCGGGGCCGGGCACACTGACCACGGCGTTTTGGTCTTCTGGTATGGATCTGTGTGCTCAGGCCAGGGAGAAGCTCCTCTGAAGGGCCACAGAATGCCTGAATTAGTCTCTGGTGTTCAGCAGTTCTCTGGAGGATCTGGCTTGCATTTAGGCAGTGTGAATACCTCTACTGTATACTCATACTTGGTTCAGAGAAATAGCATTTCCCCTGAGCTGTTTTATTTCTCAAAACCAGGACTGTATCAGATTTTCCCCCAACTGCTGAACAGTAGTATTAATGTAGTGTGTTATTTATTCTTTTGACATGTTTTTATTTCATGGAAAACGTCTGCGTTATGCTTGAAGCTGGGTATGAGTTGCTGGATCCCTTTCAGAATTCTGTTAAATCTGGAAATAAATCAGATTACTTTGTTCTACTATAAGCACATTCAGCTTGGCTTTCACATGAGGTGTTGTATGGGTGAATGAGCCCAGAGCACTCCAGCTGGTACAACAGCTTTATTTATGCAGAGTGATGGCATGAAAGGGTTTTGGAAAATGCTTTTAATGGCTTCAGAATTGATTTGTGCCACTATTGAACCACCAAACTGCTTAAAGTTCTTACCCACTTCATCTGTGTTTTCTAGTGACAAACTGTGGGCTCAGGTGATGACCCAGTTAATCAGGAAACTCTGCTGGTCGGAAACACAAGAAGTAGAGGTTTTCTTAGACTCTCCTTATAAGTTCCTAGCATTTACCATGTGGCAATAAAGCTTCCACAGTCTTTCTGTTCATAATGTGAATAGTTTTTTGCTCACATGGTGATGCTTTTATATCTCAACTGTAAAATGCTTTACGTCTTCATGAAATGATAACATGTACTTTCTCACTTCTACAACACATTTTATCATCAGTGAAGGATTAGCTGGGTGACTTCAGCATGTATTTCATGTTCTCTTTACTCTTAATATTTTTTTTTAAATCACATTTTGTTACTTGTACAACCGTGCTGAATTTCATTTTTTCATAGGTTTTAGTGACAGAATTGGCAGGTTACGCAAAATAGAAGGGGTGTCAATAAAATCGAGCATGTAAGTATATGATATGTGCTTCCAGCTCCTTCTTGAGCATAATTTCTTATGCAGGCAGTTTTGTCAATGGGTTGAAAAACATCTCAGAAAGCAGGTTGGGAGTTTTACAGTGAGGAAGAAATATCTTCCCCCTGGCCCGAGATAAAGCAGAAATTTTGTAGAAGAGGTGTGGTCTTGTCCAGTTGGGAAAGCAAAGTGTCAGGGAAGTATTTTCAATGGAAAACAGTGTTGAACTTCATGTATAAGTATGTTATAAACACATACATGGTACTTAAATGGTGATCCAGTAAGTGCAAAGCAAGTGGGAAATACTTAATTCAAATTTTAACTTATCTAATAATAAATGAAGCATTTGTGTGGAAATACCTCCCTCTGGTATGTTAAGGGATTCACGGCTCCACAAGATCCCTGTTTCCCTGTTTTGCTCAGACTGTGCCTTTGGATGTGAAGGGAAAACATAGTTGGGTGAGAGTCACTAATTGAGCAATTGGAGCTAATCATCCCCTTGGCTTAGCAGATAAAACACTAATTTTCCTTCCAGGTGTAGCCAGAATTACCTGTTTGTACAGTGCCTTCAAGTTGGCAGATTTAAAACCTGAATTAAAAACTTTAAAATTGGCTGTGTTGGTTTGAATATGATGTCGGCATTCCTGATTCAAGTAAGTGACGTTGATCGTGGTACAGGGGTGCCAGGTTGGGGTGGTGAAGAACAAAGTGCAGACAAGTCTCCAGAGGTTGGGAAACAGTCACAATCAGACAAAAGAGTAACTTGTATGAAGAGGTTTCTGAGGAGTTCCTTTGAGAGGGTGAGTGTAAGAAGTTTTGCTTACTTAATTGCTCACTTACATATGTACAGTGGCTCAGCTTGCTTGTGTGAGATGCAGGGAAGGAGAAAAATTTTTTGCCTTCAGTTTCAAATACAACATTGTCCAGAAACATAACACAAAGTGAATCAATATGTCTGCTGACATGTTCAATATCACTGATGGCCATCAAAAGTAATTGCAATGTTGTGGGTTGAAATAAAGTATTTGTAGACCAGATTGGCTTGATTCACAGAGCAGTCTGTGCTTAAGGGATGAAGATTTTCACAGAGGCAATTGGAAAGCATAGATTTCTCTATCACTGCACTTGTTGATAGATCTACTGACAGGTGTGTGGCTGAGGAAAAAGGATAGCACACATCCAATTTGTGCAGGATGGGACCGTTCTTTGCTGACATCTGGCAGAAGAATTGGAATCTGGGACAGCTGCTAGTGCCACAGAATTGCAGACAGTTTTAGGACCTGAATGCAATGAAGATAAATGAGTTCCAGTTGGAAGCTGAATGGTCCTAAAGCCAGAAATGAATGTGGGCACTCTGAATGCTGTACTGATAGGCTTGCAAGAGGTGCTTTTTATCCTGTGCAGTCATAAATGCTCATTATTCTGGTCTTTGGGCCACATTATTGGCATACTGAATAGTTTGAGTTTTTAAAGCTTTGTGTTACAGCTCAGGTCCCTAAATTTGACATTGGTTTCAGGCTCAGGCTAGTTTGGTGTTAACTAAGTGTACTCTATTGCTTTCAAACCTGAGCACTTAGTCTGTCCAGCTGCATAACCATCCCACAGAAACTGGGTCAAGGGATAAGAGAGTGTTATTTAGAGATTTTTCAGAGTTTGACCAAGATAGGTAACTTCGTGGGCTCTGTTAATTTTCAGTACAGGTAATGGATTTTATTATTTTAGAGATAGTCTTGCATACCTAAGGGAATTTCTTACTGCTGCAGGTTTTGGGAAGTCTGCAGAATGCTGAAGAATCTAAAGACTTGCTTCTGCAAGTCTCTAATTTTTGGTAGGCAGCCATGGTGTTTTCTTGAGCAGGAAGGTTTTTCAGGGTTAGTTTTCTGCATCTTTAGGGGCAGGAAAAAGATAAAAAAGATAAATCTGTGTTCACCCTCCATCCCCTTTTCCACTGGCAGTACAGGGGACTAGACATGACCTATCTTCTTGACCATACCCTGCCTTGAGCCTCTCTACTCACTTCATGAAGCAGCCATCACTTACAGTGTTAACCTTTTCTGTTTTGAGCTAGAAGACAGTCTAATGGTACAGAAAAAAATGAATTTTTATTGCCTTCCTGTATATTGTGGATGTGACCAGAAAGGGCAGACAAGAAACTGAACACCAATCCCTTTAGCTGCAAGCTGTCCTTTAGAGTCTGAGTCAAACCCAGTCTGCTGGGTGCAAGCAGAGAAACAGACACCCAGCACCTGTGTCTGTACTACTGCCCTTCAAGCTTGAGCTATTTTCTATTAAGAACTTTTCCCATTTCTTTGCTTCTGCAAAAGTGCTGGGTTTTATCAAAGAAATTATAAGTTGGACTTCACTGATCCTTTTAGGTCTCTTCCAAGACAGGATATTCTGTGATTCTGTGATTTACATGAATAATTTAAATTCTTTTAATCATCATATTTGCTTTGTACACTTCTACCAGGGACTTGCACAAATTAAGCAGGATAATGCTTCTCAGTATAAAAACCTGAACTGTACTGGCCCTCTGTCTGCTTCCCATCATTTCAGACTGAATTGTAGTTTCAGTCTTCCTGGTCCTGTTGCCTTGTTATGCTATCACAATTTTTTAATATGGGTTCAAGATGCTTGATTTCATTTTTATGGTAATTCTGATGTGCTAATGAAAAGGCAGCATCATTGACAATTTATGCTGCATGTATAGAATTTTCTCTTACTGAAGGTGTGCAAGTCTGCTATGTGCTTTTGGTAGGGCTCTACTCACACCATCCCACTGTGCCTCAGGCTTCCCCACCTTTAAGAGGAGTGTTCTGAGCACTGTGCTTCCTTCTGTTTCATGCTGTGGAAGTGTGTCATAAAGGAAAGCAAAAGAAGGGGAAAGAGCCTAGATACATGGTACCGTTCTCTCCCATAACAGCAGTCTTCAGGCTTTGGGAGCCTCTTGCATCAAATCCAGCCCTGGTCTGACCTAAAGAGCAGAGTAGGTGAGAGACGGAGTGGCATCTCTTCCAACATACTGCTTCTGTTTTCGTCAGTATTTTGTAAATTTTGTAGCCCTTTATTCCTGACCCTGTTTTCCCTGCCCCAGCCCCAACAAATGCTGTTTATACTTGCAGCTCCCTTTAGACTAAGTGAATTTGATACTTTTTTCATCCTGCCGAAGAAAAATATGTGGAAATTTTAATTGGCCAGAACCTTTCTGATGCTATAAAATGTGTGTACTTTGAACAGGGAGAACTGAGGTGGCTTTATGCTGAACCACATTGTGGCCTTTGTCCAGCTACTGCATCAGTATCTACAGACCTTAAATTTTTAATCCAAGCATTTGGTATCTGTATAAAAGGGTTATTAATGTGCGATTAGAACAAAACAACATCTCCTAATCTATCTAATGGCAGTTGTAGGGGTTGTTTTGTGTCTTCCAGGTGCTGTAAGTAGAGAAAGCTTTAGTCAGCCCAGTGGCCTGAGAGCAGCTGGCTGGGCTTAGCTCACCCTGGCATTGGATTTTCCAGCCTGCCGAGAGCTGATTTAATTTGCTAACCCAGCCAAGAACAAAACACTGAATTGTTTTCTTTTGAGTTAGAGAGGTGCCGTGGCTCAGCATGAGGAGGGTGAGAGTCAGTGCTCAGCATCAGGCAGGATTGTATGGGTGGGAGCTGGGGAGGAGCAGAAGGGGACAAGACTCCCCCGTGGGCAGCTCTGCTGTCTCAGTAACTTCTCCCTTCACACAGGTGAGGATACAGGTTCATTCTCTGCAGCAGGCTCTCTCCATCTTGCAGGTGCTACAGCACTACTGAGAACGGCACTGACATCCAGCAAACCTGCAGCTGAAACAATAGACTTGGTTTTGGCCCTGGGTTTCAACAGCTGTCAGAAAGAGCAGGCAGAAACTCTTAATTTTCAGAGTTCAGATGAATCCTCTTCTGTTTGCCACTCTCTGCTTCTATATTGGTTGTCTGTCTCCACATGTTTTGCTTAGAGCTGCAGATGCTAGAATCTGGTGGCTGCTGCTCTTTTTTCTTGATTAACACCTTCCCCAATTTACTGTTGTCTTTGAATTTCTCTGTCGTTTGTCCAGACCTGATCCATCTCTTCATCATGACAGACATTAGGCATCCTAATCCCCTCAGGTTTGCTCAATGTTTGCTTAATACTCTTCAGTTGTGTTCTGTAACCTTAGTTCACTGTCTCCTAGATCAAAGTGATATAAAGCTATACAGCTTGACTGATGTGCTATGTTATTTTAGAGAGGGTAATTTTTAAGGCCTCTTACATAAAGGTATAGTAAAAATATTATGCTGATGTTATGACAGCGGCATAGTGACACAGGTGGCATACAGAAAAAACCCTAAATAACTTCCAGTGCAGCATGCTGATATTTAGGCATGTAGGTTAAAAAATGGAAGGTCTTTTTCCAAGTAGCAGATGCTTGTGATCAGGGTAGCCTGATTACAGTAGTTCTTAGATCTTTGCTTCCTAATGAAAGTGTGTGTTTATAACCAAATAGTTAAATATATCTATAAAACAAGAATTTCTATATTACCAACTTAATAAAAAATCAGCTGTATATATGGAATGGTTCTGCTTCTACCTTTCCTGCATGATTTTTTGGCTCCTAAATTTGGGTGGTTTTCATGTGTTTCATAAAGTTTATTGGCCTCTCTGATAGTGTGTGTGGGCCACTGCATCATCTAGTCAGCAGAACATTTATAGAAGGGTTCAATGTCTGTAATATTTCCTTGCATGGATTATTTAATGGTATCTTTTGAACTTACTTGATTGATTCCTGTGTTTGTGATTTAATGGAAAGAACATAGCCAAAAACTTCTACAGTAGCACGGCAGTTGTAGAGGTCTTGTCTGCCCTCTTGGTGCTGGCTGGGGTATGTGGTGACTTCAGGAGAGCTCTTACTCAGACCAGAATCTGTGCATTTCTGGACTGGGTGCCTGTGCTGCCTTTTTAGATGATCCTGTGTACTCCACACACAGGAAAAACAGATTATTTTCAAAGGGGCCCAGAGTCTTTCTACATAGAGCTTGGTGTCTTTTCTTCTGGAATTCCTGCCTCCAACTGCAGCTTTCTTGTTGGCACTGCTTGTCTTATAAAAATATTTAATTTAATTATTTTTTAAGAATGAGCTAAATATATCTATCTATCTATATATATATATATTCATAGACTTTTAGATTGCAATGATAATTGAGGAAAAATTTGCCTCTCTGGTAGTGGTTGGTATGGGCTTGGGTAGGTTTCACTAGTATCTCTCTGACCTTGATGGGCAGGTTAGTGCTGAATCGTTGCAAAAGCCTGCCTGCATTTTGTTCTTCTCCTTCACTTGTGCCCATTGAGCTGTTATTTAGAAGTGTGGGATCCATAATTTTTGATTCCCTTCCTTCTCAGCTAACATTTCTTTTAATCCAAGTGCTGTTTTAAATTTTTTTACGCCTAGGTATTTGCTGTGTAAAAAATCTGTGGGAACAGATTAGTCAGGACATGGAAGAGTAATGTGTAGTAAATAGTGTATCCTGCCAAAGACAGGGCTGTTTTTATTCTATCCTTATGGTGGGAACTGGTGTCTTATTACCTGTCACTGTTCTTTATAGAATCCTGTAGAACTGGTGATGCATTCACAAATTTATAGGCTGTCTTGTGCTTCCTTTTTTTCCCATATAGGCTTCTCAATAATTGTAACCTCAGAGTTAAAGCCAGGCAGGGATTGGCAGTACTCTTATGCCTCTGTTCAGCTGGAAAGTTACATTCCCATTTGTGCCCGTCTGTGTGCTACATGTTTTGGTCATTGATTACCGTATAAAAGTCATGCAGAATGAAAATGCATTTACGAAGAAAGATAAATGGACAGTAGAAGTGGGTTTCATCAGAAACCCATCTAGAGTATCAAAAAGGAGGGTAGGAGAAGTGAAATAAAATTCTAGTGTGATGAGTAACTTTCAACAAGTAAAACTAATGGTGCTTGAATTAAAAAAGAAGGTTCAAAATTGTGCCAATAATGAAGAATTTCCCAATCAGTGCTGGCTTTTTTCCTGGCGTCCAAGTAGCATGTCCTCACAGTTCTTGGCTCATCAGTGGGATCAGGGCAGGCCCCAGGTCTAGAGCAGCTCTGGTCCCCAGTTTATAGTTGGTGTCATCTTGGCTTTCCCACTTCACAGCCCCTTACCAAGGTGGCAGCTGCAAAGTGCCAGAGAAGGCTGGAAGGAAGAAGTCCTGATGTAGCCAAGAGGGAATGATGGTCAGCAAGTGCTGAGTTGTCTCACTTGCTCTTCTCGCCTTCCTACCTTCTCTGGGAATCCTGTCTGGGGGTGATAACAGCCTGATTCATAAATAAATTTACATAATTATTTGAAATCTGGGTTCTGTTGTGCTCTATTTCCAATGTGGTTTACTTTTCCAGGAGGAAGAGAATAATTTTCCCTTGTGCAGTACCGTAGCCTATCAGCCTTACCCCAAGGAGGTGATTAGGCTGTGTATTTTGAAAAGTATAAAATTTGTCTGATTTTCTTGTCTTCATATGAGGCATTAAGAAAAAATTGTGATGGATCTTATTTGTTGTTAATGGTCATACAGTTTACTACCTGTAAGCATATATGCCATGATGCTTATGTGCAAAACATCTTCTTTATGACTGATATGGTCTTCTTTGCCCTTGTTCTTTTATCAGATATAAGAAACAAGTCTCCCTAAACATGGGTGAAACTGAGCAGAGACCAACAGCAGGATCCCGCTTAGGAGCTCAGGAAAATGCTGGGATCAGTACTTTGGAGCATGGACAGAAACCACCTATGACAACTCCAGGAAAACTTGTCTCTATCAAAATTCAGATGCTGGATGACACACAAGAAACTTTTGACATTCCGGTAAGGATGTGGAGGTTGGGGTGGCCAAAGATTTTTCAGGCATTTCTGATCATGCATATTCTCCAACCAGTTCTCTTTTTATTTCAGCTGTGATTCTTTGGCTAATGAATTCATGTTGCAGAGAAAATGGCTGTTGTGTATATCAGCATTAAATAGATCATGGTGCAGTACAATAGCATTAAACAGGGAAGTGAACTGTAGATTACAGTTATTAATTCCTTTTCTGTTTGAACAGCTTCAAGAGAAGTTGAAGTCCTTGGTTTTTTTTTTTCCTTCAGATATTACATTAGTGATGTCCTCTACTTTTTGAACAGTTAATGTATTTCCTTGCTGCTGTTTTGCTCTTGATCCAGTAAACTGTAGATGTATACAGAATTTTTTGTCTTTCCTCCGGCAAGTCCTTAGGATATTAACTTGAAATCATCCAAGTTTTCAGTAATTTATATCACTCTTACAAGCACTGAGTGCTCTCACAGAAGTTGAGTGCAAGGAAAGAAGCAAAGCAGTCTCATCTAAAGTTTCTCTGTACCCTGTTGAGAATAATCTGGGTTTGTCCTTCCCAAGGAGACAGAGCTGCTGCTGCTGCTTTAGTGTGTGGTTGTGATCAGTAGAATCAGTTGGAATTAGTTCTGATACCGAGACCGATCCAGTATCACACGATCTATCTGTTGGTAGCCACTAATGGTTTTAATGTGCCATGCTTACACAATTAACATGAAATGTGGTTGAACACTGCTGCTGTTATGGAATGTACTGGAATGTATATTTTTCAAAGTATTCAGGCTTCAGTGAATATGAAAGCAGAAACCTGAGTTCAAATTTAATCCTTTTGTTACTTGCATTTTCTGTAGCTATGGTAATTTTCATGCCTTCATTGGCTCAGATTTCCCTTCTGTAGAATGGAGGATCACCAGCAAGATACAGAGGTCTTAGACATACAGTACCCTAAACTGTATGTTCAGGGAAAAATGTTACCCCTGTATTAACATGAAGGAATTCTGATTATGAAAATTATAATTGTAAAAAATGTTTATAATGTTTTTATGGCCTGCTTATGAGGTTTGTTTGTCTATTTTTCTTTGTGTACATGCAGATGCTTTTTGATCTGCTCTTTGCTGCTGTTTGTGATCCAACTGCAACTATGTGTTCAGTCTCAGATTTTATTGTAGTGGAAGGTAAATTCTCTGGGCAGGTGGGTTATGGGTGAACTGAACTGCCATCAAGTGAAATGTCCTTGTATGTAGCAACTTGTTACACTTTTGTGCCTTCCAGAACGCCTGCCAAATATCCATAGCAAACAGTCTTTAGGTAAAAGCAGTCTTTAGATAATGGTTGCTGTTCAAAAGAGTAGCTCTACTTTAAACCATCAAACACTAATAAAATTTTGGTGCTCTTTTATGTGATATAAATATCTCTATTATTCCAGAGACAAGTTTGGGGTTTTTTTTTTAACTCATCTGTTGATGCTAATACACTGTATTTTGAAAATTGAAAAAGATGTGCAGACACTTACGCAATGCACCCTGTAACTCCAGCTTTGCTTCTGGGAGTTTGAGAAAACAGTATTTTTTGGCCTTTAATATTAGAAGATAGCAACATTTCATTTGTTTTTAACTTCAGCAACACCTGGAAGACCTGGGGATATAAACAACTTTCTGTTGTGATCACTTCAATATGATTGATTTCAGAGACTTTTATTTCATAACCATCACTATTCAAGGAAAGCCCAGTTGGTTTGAAAGTCAAACCTTGTGGTAAAATATGCAGGATGCTTAGTTATGAAATCTTTTACAGCAAATATTTTCTAAAGCCTTTTGTCTTTAATCTATGCATAGTCAAATGGAGGAATACGTGTTGTTTTCAGTCTGCTCTATGATTGTTTTAGACCCATCTCACAAAACTGATAAAGTTTTGATACATCTAAATTGAGGTGTTTATTCATGCTGGAAACCCCCTGTTCCTATTTATAAGTTTCATGTTTTTAGCCAAATTGGTGGAGTATACACAGAAAAGGAAAGTGATACCATTTGAACAAAATATTTTCGGAGCAGCAAGTGTGGCCGTGGGCAGAAGACATTAAACATATATGCCTAAGCACGTCTGTGGGTTTGATTTTCAGTGGAGAATTAAAGACTTTTTGCGTGGTTGAAGATCTGAACTACGCTTCCCAAAACCTGAGCTGCTATGATTATGAAAATAAATTTGCAAATACGATACAAGTATAAACTGTGAAGGATTTGTGTTTCCTACAATTTCAGGAATTTTGCTGCACAAACCTTTCTGTGTTAGCAAATGAGCCATACTTTGGGTGGTTTTATTGATGCTTGTGGTGTGTCTTGTAGGATGGTATGAAGTTTATTGATGCCCGTTTATTATTTTCACATGAAGTCTGTGTAAAAACGGAAAGAGATGCTGGTGCTACTTCCTCCTGGGTTTGGGGGAACTGGTGAAGTAGTTGGGACTGTACATCTGTCTGGTCCTACCTCTGTGCTACTCTTGTTATACCTTCAGCACCATCACCCCATTAGCTGTAAGACCTTATTATCTATGTGGTATTTTTATTGGGTTTGTTATTGTTTTGTTTGAACATTGTCATGGGTTTAGGTTTTTACTGTGTGCTTGTTCATTTTTTTCTTGTTTATTGAATTTTGGTTTTGTTTGTTTTTAAATTCTATTCCAGGAGACATGATTCAATATCCTTGCTCTTAAGAAACCCCTTTTCTCACATTGTATACAGATGACTTGTTACTATGAGTGCCAAATCCATCAGATTTTTATGTCTGTTCTGTATATAACAAAACAGGAGGAAAATATGACCTACTTCCATTACCCCTCAGTGCTGCTCTCTTAGGACAGTTTAAAAGTAAAGTAACTCCAGTGTCATTTGAGTTTCTAAAGGAATATTATTCTTTAGGTGTTAGTACTTTGATGCCATATAATCATACCATGTTTGGCTCATTGTATTACTTCTCAGAAGAATAAAAAACAAATTAAGAAAAAAGAGAGAGAAGATATCCACGTACAGGTCCTATGTACGGACCTGTAAATTATATTTTTTAAATAGGAAAAACTCCCCATACTATGTGGAGAGAGTTTTTATGGGAGACCTCCAAAACAGAAGCCACAATGAAGGCCTTTTCATCAATTGTTGTAAATGGAATATTGTAAAAGAAAGGGATACATTAAAAAAAAATCTTTTATGCTGCTTGCTGTTAACAAACAATATTTTGTTGAAGATTCTTCCAACATTCCTATATTCCAAAAAGCTAGTGATAACTTGAATAGATAGTCCTGAATCCTTTTACATATATCCATTTAACTGGTTGGGTACACATTTGAAGGAGGAGGGGAAAAGGTAGCACTGCTGTTTAAAAAAAATAGATTACATGACTTTGACTTTGTATTTCCTGCCTCTAACATGTAAGGAAAGTATAAAATTCATCAGTTACCTTTTTTGAGCACATTTTTATCTCTTCAGCTATGAGAAGACAAATTACATAGAACAACCTTCCCTCTTTTAAGTTATTCAGCATTTTATGGCTGAGTCTCTGTACATTTAGTTTTTTGTCTGCCACAAACTCTCAGACAAGAACTAGATGTCAGCTGCAGTTGCAGGTGATTAGTGCCTGAAAATCAGGCCATGAGTCAAGAGTTCATGATCATCCAGCACTTGCAGCTGTTGGTCATAATGTTGCATGCAAGTGTGAAATAGATTTCTCCCCTGCTTTTTGTTTCTAATTTCCACTTTGGCTGTATTTACTGACAAATTAGTTTGATATGCTAAGTGGAGACTGCAGAGGTCCCAAATACAGAGTTCTGTTTCAGCCAGTGTTAGGCTGAGTTATGTGGTAGAATGAGCAAATACGTTTCCTTTCTGCTAGGTAAGAGGATGAGAGCTTTAGCTAAAATTATTAATATGAAGGAGGAAGAACATTTTCCACCTGTGTACACACAATGATAATCATATATAGATAGATCTTGGGCATTTTAAAAGGCTGACATGTCAACCTGAAGACTTGAAAAACCCCACACTGCAAAACAGAGGTTGTGTATTATATAATAGAAGGTGGAGATGTACAGTTCTGTACTGCTTGATTTTCCTCTGCTTTTATTTCTCACCTAAGTTAGTTGAAAGAGAAGAGGATTGATTCCATAAAGCCATAGCAAAACTTAGATTTTCATATGTTTGTTTTGATATGATCTCCCCTATAGATTCAAAGCAGTTCAAGTGAAAATGAAATACAGTTTTTAAAGAACAGTAAAAATAGCTGATGACTGCATCTACTTCAGATCCTTCTGGGAAAAAAAAACCCATTTCATGTTTAGTGCCTATGCCATTTATATTATATTTACTTTTATAGTTGTTTCATTGCCAGAAGTAATCTTTTTTAAAACTGCTCCTAAGTGCAGAGTGAGTGTAGTTGCTGTCTAGGTAATGCTGAAGACAGGACTGATTCTCTTGTTAGATTGCCAGGATGATTTGGTGACTCAGACCAGGTTTAACCCTGCCTGATATGATGCTTGCTGCTGATCATGTCCTACTCTGGGTGAATGAAGCTGATGGGACTGGGATGATACTATTGATGCTAAATAGCAAGTAAGAGCTGTTCCTTTTTGGCATCAAAGGTGAGATCAAAGTATGTCACAGGAGGTTAGGATTCTTCTTTTGGTTAGGAGCTGATCTCTTTAATTAAAACCAAACCAAAGTCTTCTTTATTGTGTCTGCAAGAGAATAGTTGCTTCCTTTTTGTGGCTCTCTTTTGGAAGGACCAAAACATGCTTGCCTGTCCTATTACTCAAGTTTATTGAACATCTGGTTTTTGTATTGTGTCAACTTCCTTTCCCTTTGAATATATTCAAGCTTTGTGAAATATGCAGGGTCAGAAAATATCATCTGCTTTGGGGGATTAGCACGGGTTTCTTAAGCAACAGGAGTCTCTTAATAGAAAGCAGGGTAAAGGTGTAATCCTCTGTAAACGTCACTTGTAAACATTTCATTTCAATTTGCTCTTCTCCTGGAAGAGAAAAGCTTCAGATTACTTGAGAATACAGAATAAAGACCAAATGGTCTTGGATCTACAACTATTTATCTTCCACTGGAGTTTGGATGCAGTTCCTTGGCAGGGAATTTCTCTGCCTCAATCCCAAATTTTTCAGAGAAGGACTTCATAATCCTCTTGGGGGATCTGTTTCTTAAGGATAATGTTCTGGGTGAGGGTTTTTTTGGTTTGGCTGGTTTTGTTTGTTCATGCAGTCATATGGTGGTGGCTCATATTCCCTTTGTGGGGAAAATGCTGTCTATTATCTGTGCTCTCACCAGCTTCAAGCCAGAATGTGTGCCAGGAGAAGCTAAATATTAGAAAGTCTCAACAGTTAATAACAAACATTACATCTGCTTTCTTATAAATTTCCACAAGTGCTGTGTTACCTATTAAATTCAAAATTTCAGCCACAGTTTTATAAATGCTTGAATTATTTTCTTTTACATTTGTGGGTTATGATATCTGCCTTGTCCAAGGTATTTATGTCTCTCCTCAGTATGCAATTATAACCAGTGAAATATGTAATTTAATAAAAAGAGCATGAGATAGTACGGCAGTGCAGAAAAGTAAAACAGTGTATTCTGCTTTCTTAGCCAGCTTCAACTTCAGTTCCATTATGAATTGCTTTTTTTTTTCCAGCTTAGGAAGTGAACAGCAGGTCAAATGTCAGTTATTCATCAGTCTAAGATTTTCTTTTCTTCTTGTGCCTGAAATTATTTGGCCATGGCTGTCAGAGTATTTCCAGTGAATATCAAGCAATTAAATATTCACTAATTGTCACACCAGCTCTGCTGAGTCTTCTGAAATTACAAGAAAAGTGATTTTTTTTTTCAACTCTCAGACACATCAGTTGTATTTTTCTTAGCAGACTATTGTTAATGGCTACCCAGTAAACTGATTTTTGTTGACAAATGTTTAGAATGTCTTTGTTGAAAGACAGGGTATTTTAGTGATGTGTGTTAATGATTTATGTGCTTTTCAAAGTGGGAGAGAGAATAATCCGCAAGCAAACTTCTGTAACCCGAGGCAGCAGACTGTTTAAACTGCTGATTTCTTTGTTAAGATTCTGTAGAATGAATAGAATAAGTGGGAATGTAATTTTAAGTGCCAGCAAATCCAGTCCATTCTCTGACTAGATTGATGTATTTGAAGATATCTGGGAAATGCATATAATTTTCTTGAATGAATTAGCCTAACTTGTAATCATGGAAAGCTTCTCAAATATTGCCTTTTCACCTCTCCTGCTGAGCTGACTCACCAAGTCAGGCAGCAGTGTGTGAGCCAGCTCAAAGCAGAGGATGGAGCTGGCTCAGGAAGGGCAGCTGTGGATGCAGAGGCATTGTGGGAGCATTGGTGAGCTCTGCTGCCCTGACTGAAGGGGTCAGTGAAATGATGCTGCTAATTTTGGTAGTAGTGTCTATGCCTGTAAGTTGGTTTGCACAGTACTGGTGAGACTGGATGGGTGATCTCTTGATCTGTGTGGGCATCCTCCCCAGTTACGGGGCGTTTCCTTGGGCCACCTGTTTGGAGGTGACAAATGTCCAGGGAACAGTGGGAGCAGTTTGCCATCTCTCCTCTTCAAACTGTACATGTGTGGGTGGTACAACAGTGGTACAAACTCTGATTTTGCTACCTCTGTTTTCCTGTTCCAGGGGTGATGGGAGGGACCTGAGGCTGAGGTTCACCTCTTCCATCCTTGAAATTTTTAAAAGCTAGATGTCAGAGCCCCAGTTAATCATTTCCATCCATACTAGGGTGAAAGTATGCTACGTTGAACAGGCTGCTCATCATGCCTGTCTCAAATGTGTATTTTAGGATGAGATTAATTGCTCTCTGGTGGTGCTTGTATATCCCTTATGTTGCTTTTTCTGTTTTAGTAGTAACAGGAAATCACAGACACATTTAGGTCAGAAAAGGCCTTTAAGTCCAACTGTATTTATGTAGCATTTAACTATAAAACAGTATCATACAGTTAAAAAAACTTTGAGGAAAAATGCTGTGGTATAGTATTTGTAGATCCAGTGTAGATGTGGATTCCTCATACCTGAAACAGAGCAGCTGGATATCAAGATCAAGGAGCATCCTCACCTCCTGCATGCAGTCCAGTGACATGGATATATAATGGTTGTCATCATTAATTAAACCAAGCAGAATCAGCAGCCAAGTTCTAGTTCAAATTGCTTGGTTTTGTTCACTTGCTTGGTTTTCTCATTTGGTACCTCTTGTTCCTTCCTCTGTTGGCACTAGAATGTGCTCCCTTATATTGCTTATCCTTTTTGTTCTCTCTTCCTCTCTGCAGCTCCTTTGGAACTGCTAGTTCAATTCCTTCCTATTGGTATTCTCCAAAGAAGCAGGAGACAGCAGTGGAAAGATGCATTAGTCCTGGGTGTATCTCCTGGGTCTTTACCCAGCTTCATTCTGTGATGATGTCCTCCCTCAGTGCAGTATCAGGTCTCTCTATTACAAGCCATGTGCAGTGCTGCATAGGGGAGAAAGTGCTTGTCACCTGGAAAGGCTGTATCTACAGTCAGAATTAGGGATGCTTTCTGCAATGGCATAGTCACATTCTCATTCATACTCAGACTCTGAGAGTGGGAGGAAATATCAAATTTTAACTTAAGATAATTTGTGGTTTGAAAGTGAATTCTGACTAGTTTAAAATTATCTAAAGAAACCTTTATAGCTAAGATGGAGTGATTAAAGCAGTGTGTCTTATCTTGGTACAAAGTATAAAGGCCTCCACCAGTTCCCAGATTTAAAAGCCTTCAGAAACTTATTAATATGCTGCTTACCTGTAGACTTATCTCCACTGCTCCAGTGAGCTGCCTCCAGCAGGCTGTGATTACAATACACACGCACAATTAAATGTTGTCTTTTGCATGCCAATGTGTAAATCACATAAAATGCATGGCTGAAAATGTCTGCCAAAGCTTTTGTGTGTATCTGAATCAGGCTACCGTGTTACAATCATTCTTGGATAAATATGTCAATTTTTGAATAAAAAGTGACGCATGAGGCACGCATCAAGTGCCAGATAACTCAGCAAATACAAACAGCAGTTGCAGAAGTAGATTACAATATCTCCTTTTCTTATCCCCAAAATGGAGGCTTTGAAAGAAATTGCACAAACATAATGCTGCCAGAATATAAATAGCAAATGGTGAATTATGACTTAGTGCCAGTTTTCTTTTTGATGGCCTGTTGGCAGATGCAAATATTCATGCAGAGCACAGCAGCAGGGAGTTTTTTTTCTCATTTCTTTTCACTGTTACCTTCTCACCTGGTTTTCTGGTTGAACCTGCAGTAATTTCTTCTTTTTTTCTTCAGTTTGCCTTGCTTTTATCATTCTGGTTTTGTTCTCATGCCATTATATTTTCTTATGGTTCTTACTGAATTTACAATTATCTCCATTTAGTAGATAGTGGAGTACTATGTATTTGTGTGTAGATGTGTATTTGTGTGTAGATGTGGCTTAGCATTCAGAGGCTAGTTCTTTCTGCATCAAGGGGGGGACCTTTTGCTCTTCAGTGACTCTTCACGTTTCATTGCTTCATTCCCTGGTGCAGATGCTCAGTTTTATTCCCTGCTGTCATCTCACTCCCATCTAACATCTGAGTTTTGTCCTTTCTTAGTAAACATTCACCTTTCTATCCTCTGTGTGGACAGGTCTAAGCATAGCTCCTCGTAGAGCTCTCTCTCTGGTCTTTTGCAAGGAGGACATTTGGGCAGAGCAGCAGGTCCTGGATCTGGAGTGACTGTGATTTAGGGAACACCTTGCTTTCTGCTTGCTGGCAGGGATGAGCTGGATCCTCATCCACTTTACATTGTCTCTGGTTGAGTGGAGTTACTGGACATAAGCTGGGTTACATTATATGGTGATGTCATCCGGGAGTCTCTCTGAGAGAGCTGCCTTTTGAAATGAATCTCTGATACAACCATTTTGGTGAACAGAATTGAAATAAGAGGGATTTTGCAGAATTAATTAAGGTAATACATGCAAACTGATGTAAAAGAGAATGCTTCGTCAAAGCTTTGATATAAAGATACAGGTCAGCAAATACAAAAGGACATTATCAAGTAGTTTTTAGTACTGGATTCACACACAGTAGCTCTGCAACCAGAAGTATATGTTGCTCAGTATTCTTTGCTCTTAGATATTCCAGAGTAATTCAGAAACACCTCTGCAGTCAGTGATAAATGTGGTGGCTGACAAAAGACAATGGTTTTCCTGAAAGCACTTGTATACTCACTCACAGCATGATACAGGGTGGAAGGGACTGTGCAAGTAGTCTGGTCCAGCTCTTGGCTCAAGGCAGGGCCAGCAGTGAGCAGATGGTCCCTAAGAAACAGTTAACCATAAGAATTGAGGACTGATGTGTTCTTTTTTTTCTTGGAGAACCTTAGTTGGATTTCAGAGTCACCAGTTGAAGAGCTGACACTTTAAGCCCGTGACTTGTAGTTCTGAGGTAGAAACCTTCAGGTTTTCTGTATGGCAAATGAGTGTTTGCCATGCAGCCATATCTGTGGGCTTATAAAAGAAAGGAGGCAGTAGTCATTTTATAAATGAGAGACATGTCATAAGCTTACTTGTGTTCTAGAGTTTGTCAGACCCTTCAGCTTTTCTTCATAGATTTTTACTTCATGTCAAAGTATGGGTATGTGTGCTTTGAAAGACTATGGGAGATTCTAAAAATAAAATTCAAGTGAAAAGCAAATGCTTCAAAAGGCTCATTGTGTCACAACATACTCAACTCTGTGACTTTGCCAAAATCTCAGGAAGAGCAAGGTAGAAATAGCAAGCTGCAGGAGAGCAGCCTTTGTGAACAGGAGAGACTTTCATAACTGCATCTACTTTAAAAAAAGTCAACAAACCCTTCTGAAGAGCTCTTGAAAACCTGGATCCACGCCAACTTTGGAAGAACTAAGTTATCAGACTTTTTTTCATGTGAAGCCATTGGATTGCTGTTGTTAGAGAAGTAGAATTAGTAGTAATATTAGCAGTAATATTAGTAGTAATTAGCAGTAATATTTTTGTTTCTCCTATGAAGGCTGAGTACAGCCATTGCCACTTCTTTCTGCATCTGTTCCATGAAACAGTAACTCTGAGCAGATAGAAATGCCTTTGTAACTTTGAACAGGTATGTATCTGTGCCTTTCAGTGGAAAGGTCACTTCTCTGCAGAGCATCTCAGATCTGTGCTGCTTGTGTTTCATCACAGGGAAGATCATATACACACAGCTTAGCCAGCAGAAGTGACAAAAGGTTACAGAGGAAACAGTTCAGCATTTCCTTGGGCTGAGAGAACAAGTCTTTGAGGGTCAGCTAATCCTGTTGTTCCTTGTTTCATTGGAATGATTAATTTCCTGCATTGGTATAGCTGTGAAGTAAATTCCAGGTATGTTTTGGACATGGTGGGGATTTTTTTGTGTGTATGTGGGGTTTTTTGTTTGTTTGTTTGTTTGTTTTGGGTTTTTGTTTGTCTATTTTTTTAAAAATTTTTATTCTTTTTTATTTTGCATTCAGCTTGTATTTAGGATGCCTTGGAGGAAGAAAAAAATCAGAGCTCATGACCTCAGCCTTGGTGGTAGTGTTTTACTGAGAGTTAAACTGAGGGCTAAATCCTTCAGCACTCAGAATTCATTCACTAGCTACTGCCTGCTAATTCCCCTGAAAATAAAGTAGCATGAAAGGATTAAATAATGAAAATAACTAATGAAAACTGATTTTTTTAAAATCTGTAGATATCTTAATGTTTAAATTTCAAATTAGCCAGACATTTTAACAGAAGATGCCTGGCTAATTTGACTATGAATTTCTGAAGATAAATAACTTGTCCTCCTCTCTTGAAGACACCTCATACTACACACAGGTAATCCATTTGTCCTTTGTAGCCATCAGATCCTCACATTGATATTTGCCAGGTGAATGGTGTCACCAATTATCCCTGTTTTCATCTGGGGGCATTTGAAGTCCCCGAAAAACTGGCTAATGGTTGTGCAAATTCCTTTGAAAAGGTCATGTATGTGGAAGGCCATAGCACATCAATGAACTCCCTTCTTCTAGGAATGGTCCATCAGTTCCTGGGCACTTGCTGCCATCAGCTGAACACCACTGCACTGGGGAATGAAGTGCTTAGGTGTGTATATACCTCTGTACTTCAGCATATAAGTTGTTTTTAACTCTTCTACTTCTGTAATAATTGTAGTTATGGCCCTGAAAAGCACTGTAACACCAGGTGGAGCACCCCTCTGTAAAAAAACGCCTTTGCCTTCACTTTCAGGTTTCAGTCCAGGAGTGGGTTTCTTTCATATTCCTTTTCTGGTGTCTAAGAAACCAGAGAGTGAGCTGGGGCCCAAGGCCCATGATTGTCCATGTTCTTTAGCTGTTGTCTGGTTGTGTTTTAGGCTGCTCTGAGGAGAGCTGACTGAGCTATGGCTAGCTTAGAGCAAGGGCTCATCCTGACCTGTGAGGCTGTGTGTCCATTTCTGGTCATTGGGGTTGGGGTTGCTCCCTCCTCCTTTTTTATTTGCAACGATGAGGATACAACCAACAACTGTAAGGATACAATTACATCTCTAAGGATAGCCCTGGGGTACAGCTGAAGATGTGGCAACATCTTCTAGCATGACAGATAGTAAGCTTGTTGGCTTTGTTTCCTTGCTTTTTTTCTGTTTCCCCGACGCTTTCTGATAAAATCATTTGATGGAAACATAAACACTGCACTGAGAAAGGCTGGCTTAACATTTTGTCTCCCAACCTGGCACAGCCACTCACTCCTCTGCCTTTCTCTCCTTATTCCCCAGCATCCAAAGCCCCTTTTCAATTTATTGATGCCTCCTACCTCCACACTCTTTCTGCAGCAGAAAGTTCTTTTCTAGTTTGCTTCTTCTTTTACTTCCTCTGAATGGATGAAAGTAATATTAATCTCAGCTTTGTAAGGTTTGAACTATTCTGTTTAAACTGCATCACAGAAGTGGGCCAGTTATTATTATCTGTGATGACTGCGTTTTGGTGATTGACTAAAAGAAGGTGAGGTGAAGAAGAAGGATTTGTTTAGAGAAGGGCAAGTGCAGACGAGAGAGTGATGGAAAAAGGGTGGGATAGGTGGGAAAAAGGAGCCTCTGAAGATGCAGAAGTATAAAAAAAGCTCACTCAGTAAAAAAAGCTCACTAAGAGTAGGGGGAAAGCATTGTGCTGGACTTGTACAAATCTCTGACTTACCTGAATTCATTTTTTTGGTCTGTACTTAAACATTGGAGGTCTGGTGCTTTTGTGTCTTAAACATCACAGCATGGCACAGTCACGTAAAGGAAGAGCACTAGAAATCAGCAGTGCTGTCTGTCAGAATTGGAAGCAGAACCCCTGACTCGCTTCTCTTTTAATTGCCACCTATTGATGCTTACATACAGCAGAAAGTTAATGATGCAGCTCTTAAAAATTACTGCAAATTGCAAGCCTGTTACATTAACATGATTAATTGGAACTAAAAGCTTTACCTAAGATTCTGCTAAGGCACAGTTGCATATTAGAGCCATGAAGTTGTATGTGCAGGCATAACATAACTGCCTGCTCCTTACTCTCCCATGTTCTGTGAGGGCAGAAAGGGACCAATCTGTTAATTGGTTTTGGTATTATCAATGTTGATGTCAGGAGAATGGCCTTTTAAGACATACATTTAATCCAAATTGCAATAGTCTAAAATATATTTGAGTGAAGAAAATACCTTTATTAAAAATACCCAAAGTCACCAACTCAGCACAGGCCATTTCACGTGGCAGTGGACACTTGACTTCCCAAGGCAGTGGACACTTGACTTCCAAAGTGAAACCTAAGTGGTAAATTTAACAGTAAGGTGGTGTAAATCAACTTATGTCAGTTCCATTGCTTTTAAATATTGCAAGCTGCAGCAGTTTAAAAAGAAACTCTGCCTTCTGAAAATGCAAGTGATCGACAAAAGAGTGATTTGGGGTTGTTTTAATTTTGGAACCTGTTTGTTTGAGAGGCAGTTTAATGTTCTGAGTTCTCAGAATGGAGAAAGATTGGGAGATTTCTTTTTTCTCACCAGGCACTTCCTGCCACAGCTGCTTGAGTGATTTAATCTTCTTGGCTTCACATCTGTTCATTGCCTCTCTCCATTACCCCAGTCTTCACACCAGAGCAGGAGCCCTGTGGCTCTCCTGGTCCCTTTTTTCCATTCTAGGGCTCAACTTCTCATTTCCTAGGCTCCTGCCCTTATTTCAGCGTGTTGCCAGCTGCCAGGGAAAAGCTGCCTAGGATGCTGAGTATTTATTGCTTGCTGTGTGTTTGCTGACCCTTGGGCAGAAGAGGGAGGAGGGTGCAGGGTGGCACCTGCAGGACAGGCTGTCTCTGGAAGGGCTGGGAAATGAGGCAGAGTGAGTAGCTGGAGCAAGTTTTCCAGCATCTGACTGAAATGACCAACAAAGTGATTCCAAATCACTGGAAAGGTAGGCTTCCTGCTGCCATGGCAACAGAAGTTCCCAGTGCTGACTGAATTTGTTATTCATGAAGAAAACAAGGTAAGAATTGGCAAGTCCTACTTATTCTTCCACGATTTCATTTTCATCTTCCTAATGATACAGTATTTGAGATAGAGTCTTTGGAAGGGAATATTCATGTTTAAAACAAAATTGAAAATCTTTTCTTGCACTATTTTTAAGAGAATGGAAATGTTTTCACCCTTGATACAAGAAAGCTTTTGTTGAGCCATACTTGAGCTAAGTATGATGAGAAAACAATAAAACATGTAAGTAGCTTGAAGGTTTTTCAAATTCGCCTGAACTTTCATCTGGTGAGCCTTTGTCCTGGAGAGAAAATATTTGGCTTAAAGGTTAAGATGAATTAGGTGACTTTTGATTATCCAGAGAATGAAGGCTGTGTTTGTACCCTCATTCCTGTTTCTTTGCATATGGTTCTTTCATCCATTCAGTCTGTGCTAGTCAAGGAGGAGGACTGTTTGAAGAAGGCACTATAGAGCACTCTGTCTCTCATCCAGCAACAGCTGAATACTTTATGGAAGTATATTAAGTCCTTGACAGGAGAAGGTAGCCAGCTGGCTGCTGCAGCAGGATATTCTTGTTCTCCCTCACAACTGAAAAGGAGGAGTTGGCAGAGTGCCTGCCGAGCTTGCTGGGGAAGAGTAGAGGCACAGACTCTTGCAGTATTTTAACTAGGTGGGCTGTTAACCAAAAAAATAAGAGAAGAAAGGACACATTTCAAGTCTGTCCAGGCCACCAACTGGAAAGTGGTGAAGGGCTGACTGTAATATGAATAATTACCCTCCAAGAGCCTCCATGCTTTGGGATAGCTTAAGAATGTAGTTACTTTAAGGTCGGAAGCAAAGTGAAGTAACTACGCTGGTGTTTGTTCTGCTTGAAACAGCATGTGGAATGGTGGTATCTCACTGGTTAGAATAGTGCTGTGACAGTTCTACAAAATCTGGAGTCTGGACATAATTTGGTTGTCCTTTCTTGTCCTAATAAGTACAGCTCAAGTCAAAATGTCTGTGTGGGACACCAAAAAAGATACTGAAAAGAAAGGAATTCATGTTAAAATTGGCACATTCAGGAAAGAGAGAACACAAGAACAGTGCTTGCCATTTCTCTAAGCCAAGTTTTGAAACGACATGAAACACTATCCTGTCGATCATCCATTTCCAAAAAGCAAGCAGGTGAAAACAGCCTTAAGGCACAACCAATTAGCACAGGAATAGGTGTGTATTTTGGGTGTGGATGGCCAAATATGCTGAGGTACAAGTATTTGAAACAAAACAAGCCTCAGGTCATTATTTTATAGCCTGTTCTTCCTCATTTGCTACCTTTAATGAAGTCTCCCAGGAAATGCTGTGTGGATGCTCCATTGACTAGTAAGTGGAGCTGCTTCTTTAAGCAATGGAACTGGTGGTCCAGGAGATGTTTTTGTTATTTAATGATGGGATCCTGACCTGTTACATAGACTCAGAGGACAAATCAGATCTAGGTTCTGTGTTTGTAAATGCTCTTCAGTGACCTCCACTGTATTTTGGAACAGACCTTCTTCACTTTTTCCATGATTGCTGAAGATAAAGATATTAACAGGAACTACTGAGGCCTGTATGGATTTTTTGGTGATGCAGTTTTGTATGCTTAGGAGGTATTTGAAACAAACATCACAGAGGTTCAACATTCAACAGGCACTGAGATTATATAGCTCTTTGATTACACAGTCATACTAACCTTTGATGTCCAAGATCCAGGTCACCATTTGTGAAGATAACTAAATATTCACACGGTCTGGACTGACCTTTCAAAAGGCAGGAAATACTGCTCTGAATTGTTTTCCCCTAATTTACTTTTGATAGATCTCATGGGTAGAGTTGGAAAAAAACACTTGAATGCTGGTATCAGTTTACTCTCCCTTTCCAAACTGGCAAAATTAAAGTAAGCTCGATTCCTTTGTTCACAGTGAATCATACGTGTTAATGTAAAAACTGCCTAACACCACACTCTTTTGATCCCCAAATGAACTAGTTACAGCTCCAGTGTAAGGTTACAGGTTCTTATAATAGGTGCTGGCTTTAGTGTTATCCTTTTGTCCACTTCATAAAATTAAGGTTATCTGGCACTGTTTGATGCAAACAACCAGTCTGCCTCAAACACAGAAGAATTTTACAGAGCTGGATTAACTGTGTTGTACATTCAGCTGAAGTCTGGTTTTCCTTAACTTCCATTAGCAGCAATCGTAGTCATGCTGGGAGTAATTAAAAATATGGGAACATTTTATATATAAATGTAGATGCATGATGTAGATGTAACTACTAATTGAGATGTTGAGTGTAACTCTTCACTTCTTGTCAAGCATAGTGGGTAGTCTTTGCTTGCAGGTTTGTTTTGCAGCTTGCAGACCCACTTCAGCTGCTCATAGAGCTCCTCAGGCAAGGGCTGCAAGGAGGGTTGGGAATTTATTGTGCTTTTTCAGTTGTTCAGAGAAGAGGCAATGGATACATCTCAGGTTTCTCGTAGCAAGTTGAAGGAATTTCAGTCCTTGTTTTGAGACTTGCAACTGCTTGAGGCTTCAAAGGCGTGTATGTGTGAAAGAGGGAAGGAGGAACACATACCCCTGCTAATCTTATGTTAACGTAAACCTAAGGGTTTGAAATCCCAGCTGTAAGAAAGCAGCTGCAGTAGCAGAGGAGCCATTCAAAACACGTGCATTCACTGCTCTCACAAACAGGTAGTGCATCATAAAGACCTTGGTATCCTGTTCAGCAGGATATATGGATTGCTTATTCAATGTTTTAAAAATCTGTAGCTATTTTATATTTTTGCTTCCAAGAAGACCAGGGTTTTTTTAGTAATAAAATTTGATCAGCAATTTGTTACTGAGTAATCTAGGTGTCATCTACAATAAGGAAAACACTTTAAAGGATTTGCCATATGTTGAAGAATCAGATCTAAAGAGAGAGGTTAACTTAAAAAAAATTGCCTCTAGTTTCATTTGGAAGAAGAAAATAGGAAGCTTTAGTTGCTGTTTTTTACTTCTGGTCCAAGTGTTGGGAGCACTTAAATGTCTCTCTCTCCTGTTTTTTCTTACTCTGTGTGTTGTCAGACTTTTAATGTCCCTAGCTGAAAAAGGAAATTAACCAGGAATCCCAGTTCCGTCTGTTCCTTTGTACAATGGCACTTTCTCACAACAGGACAGCTACTTGAAGTGGAGCAAGAATGTTCTGCCAGTTTGTCACAAACTCTTGCTCACCACATGGGAAAAGCTCAAGAGCAGAGGGAAGAATCTTGGCCTTAGTATAATCTCTTCCCTTTGCTTGAGGGCAGAGGAAGTCACAGACATGAAGAAGCACTTATTACTGAGTGCAGGAGCTAAAACTCTTTATTGTTTCTGAGAGGGAGGTAGCTTTGCTGTAGACACTTGCAACAAATTTAACTCTGCAAGTTGCATTAAAAGAATACAGTTAATATGCAAAATAAACCTGAGAGTTACCAAAATGTCGCATTTTTCTCCTACGGTTAGGTAACCTGTTTTGAATTCCAGACCACTGAGCATAGAAGGGTTTGAGTTGAAAGGGATCTTAAAGATCATATCGTTCCAGCCCCGCTTCCTTGGGAGGACACCTTTCACTAGACAAGGTTGCTCAAAGCCCCCTCCAACCTGGCCTTGAACACTTCCAGTGATGGGGTTTCCACAGTTTCTCTAGGCATCCAGTGCCAGTGCCTCATGACTCTCCCAGTAAAGAAGTTCTTCCTAATATAAAATCTAAAATCCACTGTCAGTTTAAAGCCATTCCCCCTTGTCCTATAACTACATGCTCTTGTAAAAAGTCCATCTCCAGCCTTCTTTCAGGCCCCCTTTACTTAGTGGAAAGCTGCTCCAAGATCTTCCTGGACCCTTGTCTTCTCCAGGCTGAACAACCCTGACTCTCAGCTGTTTGTCCTCATGGGAGAGATGCTTCAGCTTCTGATCATCTCCTGTACTCCCCCAGTAGGTCCCTGTCCCTTCTCTGCTGGGGACCCCAGAGCTGGATGTGGTGCTCCATCTGGGGTCTCATAACAGTAGAGTTGAGGGGAGAATCACCTCCATCAAATGGCTGTTCATGCTTTTTTTTTTGAGCAGTAGTTGGACTTTCCATCAGCCAAACAGTTTTATTGATATACTGTTTAAAAAGAAAGGGAGAGAGAATGCGTGTATCAGTAAATGACATTATAGTATATTATTAGTATATGACAGAATCACAGACTGAGATTAGAAGGGACCTGGTGTCATCTCTCCAACCTTCCTTTTCAGGCAAGGCCACCCAGAACAAATTGCCCAGGAACACGTCCAGATGGCTTTTGAAAACCTCCAGGGATGGGTGTTCCTCAGCCTCTTTGGGCAGCCTGTACCACTGCTTGGTCACCCTCACCATTTCTAGGTGGTTGGTGGCTATACCAGCAGTCACTCTTCAAGGCCCCACATGAAGCAGAGTGCAGTAATCAAACAATAACTGTTTTCTCTAATTTGAGAAATTGTGGTTGTTCCAGCAGACTTCCTTGCCAAAGATGAAGCATTTGCATTTATTTCTAGCAGTTAAAAGATATCTGCAGGCACTAGTGTAATCCTCTGGGATGACACTTCATAAACTACAAAACCTTTTGATAAATAGATACTAGGCTTGGTTAGGACTCTTTTCCCTAGAGTTATATTAAGCTTGGGTTTATCTCATGCCATTTGTTTGGGATGCTTTTATTCAATAAACTGTCTCTGATTAATCATAGCATTTACTCAGACCCACTCTGTTTAATGTGCCTCCCTCTTCCCCACCCAGATTGCAAGAACCTAGCATTTCAGAGGGATATATGTGCCCCTTCACTGCAGAAATTCTTTTTTGAGTCCAGAATAGCTCAGGTCCAAGACTTTTGTTGCAAACATTCCCAATAGGGGTTTCAGTAAGTCAGAAACGTTGAGTTACTAACTTCATTGATTATTTTTGTCACATTAACCTTGACCTACTAAGCCAGGCAGCAGTTGCTGTTTTGAATGCAAGCAGAGCTGTAGCTGGCACCAGCAGCTATTGTGCTGTTCTGCATTCTCTGTCTGTAGCCAGATTCTTCTGTTTCACTTTGGTACCTGCTGGCATCTGCATACCCAAATTGTTGATTGGCAGGTGCACTGTGACAGTCAAAAATATTTATGAAATGGAGATGATAGTTAAAGGTCTTAACAAGGGAAGAGAACCCCAAATGCAAAGCCAAGACAAATTATCTGTATAACTTGATACTATCAGCAGCTGTTGGCAAGGTCAGGAAAGTTATTAAAAGTTAAGTGTTTGTAAAGCATCTAGTATCCCTCTACCTGAATGTAAAAAATGTTAAGAAAGTGTAAATATAATTCTTTTGAGATATCTGCAGAACAGGGTAATCACAAATTCTCAGACTGCTCCTGTAATTTTTAAAAATGCCTTGAAATTTTCTGATTTAAAGTCAGATGCATATACTTTTTCTTTAAATTAAAGAGATAGGCAAGTCTTTCTCGGGTGAAAAAACTTTTTGTTTTTAAAACATCTCTTCATGGAAATACCCCATAAAGGGGTATTGACCTTCACATGAGACAATATTTGTTCCATTTTTAAGTGAGAGGAAAATACAGCCAAACCCAGGAATCTTTAGCTTTATCATTCTTATTCCAGTGACTGCCAAACCATTGGTTTCCCATCACAGATTTGGTTTTTTACTATCCATCAGTTACAATTTCATGAATTCTCACTGCTGGCAGTGACACACATGTTTTCATTTACTGCATTACGGGTATTCTCTAGACAACCAGTCTGTTGAAAAGAAATTAATTCCAGCAGTGAACTAAGATACTGAATTCTCAGCAGTTTATGAATTCATGTTTTTACATTGAGGCTATTTATATCTGGATTGAATTGATTTGAATATGTAACCAGGTGGTTGTGGTTATGTCTTTTATTATCCACTGGATTTGAAAAGCCAGCAGAGTGCAACTGCAGAATGGGAAAACTCACTAATTGCCGTTGGTAAATATAGCATTGTATGGTTGAAATCTCAGCTTGTATTTCTCTCATTTCTGTTCATGACTTCAGGCATGATTAGCATGAAGGAGTACAATATACCTTAGCATACTAGAGTATCAAGTAAAGAATACATTTTTTAGATCTGACGTATTTTAAATTTTTACTAAAGATGGAAAATCTAATAACTTGTTTCTATTTTATCCTGCGGTCCCCATTTTACCAACAATGAAAAGTGGCAAAATATCCAGGCAACATTTTAGACAAGATCTTTTGGGGAAGAGCAGAGACTTTATAGATAATTTGCAAAGCCTGTCACTAAGCTGCAGATTCATACTCAGCAGGGTTATGCTTTTTATCTTTGTCTTCTCCAATGAATATTCAAAATGGTTAGCTCAAGGAAGAAATGGGCTTAGTCCTGAACTGTGTTTTCCATGGGACAAAGTGAAAACTTTTAGTTGTTAGACAATAAGCACTTCACTCATCAATTTTTTGGACTTGGAACATGGTTGTTCCTTTTAAGAGGAAGCTTGCATGAAATGTGACTTCTTAACCATCATCTGAATGTAAGTAAAATTGAAAGGATTTTTATCTCAAAAAAATCTTAATTTGTAGTTTGAGAGGCTTCCATAACAAAAACTGGAGAAAGTGACAAACTTGGAAGATTGTAAAGGCAGGTACATTTCACTGGCAAATTCTTTAGGATTACATTAAGCCCCAGTTAGGCGTGTCCCTGTGCTGTTGGTCTTGACTTAATATTTGGTCATTCTTGCTGTAACTAAACAGCACATGGTAGATAATAGGGATTGCTGGAATCTTTGCTTCTCTCTGTCATAGGAAGTGGCTGTTTTGGAGGTTGCCTTTGGTAGGACATGGGTGATATCCTTCCTAAGACTGAGCAGTTTCTGATTTCTGCACAAGAAGGGATTTAGGAAGATAGATATCCTGGTCTGTTTTTTTCCCCAGAGGTTGCATTGTAACTAGCCTTGCTTCCCTCTCAAAGACTTGTACTGTACATTCACTGTTCATGCTGTATTACTTTTAGTAGCTCTCTGTGAACACCTCTGCCTTTTTCAAGATACTGTGTCTGGAATCAAAAAGGTTCTGAAGTGTTAGTAAATAATTGCAGTTTGTTTGAAAGGTATGCAGGCTGTGAATGTGAGTACATGCAGGTAGCTCAGTGGTTTTAGTAGTAAGAATATGCATAGCTAGAGGATTAGAAAATATCTGTTTTAGAAAGTGTTCTGTTGGTTTCTTTTTCACTATATTGGTTTTGTAAATTCTTTTTATCTAGTGACTAATGTATGCGTGAGGAATATTTTTGTAATCCCTTGTGTCTGAGGGGCAGCATCTCTATTGAAATGTGTTTCCCAGATCAATCTCAGTCAGACTATTCTCTTCTATCTTGAGTCAATATACCAAGGAGAGGAAAGATCATGCAGTTTTATTTTTAAGTGGTAAGAAGAGTAGAAGCTGTATGGTTGTTTTGATTTGGAAACACTATGATGACTTTATAACACTTTTTTTCCCGCTATGCATGGACAGATACATGTTGATAAAGCAATGCAAATGATTTTGAGAATACCAGTCAGGCCCTCTGTAATCTCACTGAAAACACTCACATATATTTGCTCCAGAGAACATTGTAGTGTATTCTGGGTTTCAGTCCACAAATTACTGTATTTGAATGCAATCAGTGTCCTTGTTACTCATTCACCTGCTCCTGTGTCTGTCTTTCTCAGATTAAATAATTTCCACAGGAGAAACTTGGGAATGCTGGCTGTGCTCTCTTACACCTCAGCAAATAACATTTAATATAGAAAGTATGTTGGAAGAAACTTTTTTTAATAAGAATAGCTGGTATCTCTGTAGTGAATGCCTCTGTATACATTGTGGCAATGCAGAGAAAGGCATATGACACAGAAATAATTTGTTTTGAGGTTTAATTTATTTGTGCTTCAGGGAGCAAGCAAAGCCCAGCAGCTCTGGCTTGTGCTGCTGCCAGGCCTCCCTGAGTTTTCTCTTCATGAAGAGCAGCTCCTGGCCCTGGCTGAAGCTCAGCTCCCCTTGGTGGGGGAGCTCAGGTACAGAAGGTAGCTGCCAGGATATGGCCACTCCTTCTATGGAAAATGCTAAATCAAGAGCCACAAACCTCCACCACAGGTTTAATACACACACTGTTAACAGCAGCCCTTAAAATTGTGAGATGCTGAAGAGCATAGAGGAGTTATTCTTCATATTATCCTGGCATTGCCAGGAGGCAGGTCTGTAATTGGAAGAGCTGTATTAGTTACAGTACCTATAGTGAAACCAAAGCTGAGGCTGGTTTAGGGATGGGGAAAGGTCAGAAAGCTGATTTGGGGATGAAAATTGGGCTATTGCAGCACATTGTCTGCCTCTGCGTTTCAGGCTCCTTCAGCAGCTCAGCAGTGTTGAATGGCAAGTGCACATCTGGCATGTCCCAGTGGTTCAGAGGGATGGGTGCAAGCAAGGAACTCCTTACTTGTGTCTAGTCCTTCCTTCCCTCTGCCCCTCACAAAGCTGCAGCTTCACTCCTGGCTAGAAGAAGAACATCAAGTTCTGTCAAGTTATACACTGCCTTTTGTGGTTCTGCAACCATTATCTCTTCCTGCTGTCGTGGTTAATGCAGTGACTTCTCAGAGAGTACGTCCAAGAGCTTAAATAAATAAGTAAGTTCTCTGCAATTCCAGAGGTTCTCTTTGGTTCTTCTGGTGTCTGCAGGAATGCCAATAGACTCTTTATCTTCCCACTTTATCCATAAGAAAGTGTATGCAGGGCATACCAAAGCACTGCCTGGAAATGCAGTACAATATAGGAGATACACAGAGTGAAATTAGGTTGTTCAGAGCAGTCAGTTTTGGTTTTCTCCCAACTTACAGAGTAAGTATTGGGGGTGAGACAGGGGAAGACTCCCACTATAGGCTGGTAGACTTCATGTGTGGATACAATTCTGTACGTGTAAAAAGCAAATACTATTCTCTAATAGGTATCTGTGAAATCTGAATCTGTGAGAGCTTCTGTATTCTTACTATGTTCTAGTTAGTACAGATGCTTTGGGAAGGGAAAACAGTCTGGGGGAAATTGTGTGTTCATGAAACTGAAGAGAGACCCTAAGCAGCTCTGTGTAAAAGGCATCAATTAAAGACTGAACAGCCTATTTCTTATTAGCTAAGTCTAATTTTTTTTCTAATCATGAAACTAAATATCAAAGCAGAAAGGGTTTTTTCTGATTTCTGTTTAGTGGCAATTACATCACATTTCATTTCAATGGACCTATCTAGGAAACAACACATGAATGGGGCAGTTCTGAATCCTGCAATTATTGTTGGAGTTGGTTTTTTTTACTGCTACCACTGGGAATTAGAAAAGCTTTTAACTTCTGAAAAATGCTCAACAGATATACCATCTAGGTAAAAATACCATTCAACATATCTTTTTAAGAAAAGCTCTGCTTTTTCCAGTACATTACTGTGCTGTATTTCTCTCTCAAAGTTAAAAATCTCACCCTTCTAATGCTATCATCAATGTCACTTTTTTCTTCCAAATCAATCAAAACAAATGTCCTTTAAGAAAAAAAATCAATTTAGCCTATTAATTAGCTGAACTCAGTATAGTGCCTGAAGGCCAGAATGTCATTTCCCATAAGATTTGCTTTCAAAATACAAACAAAATTGGAGCACTCACAGGTTGTCATCACAAAGGGCTCTTAATACTTCAGAATACACTGGTAATCTTTATCCTACCTGATACAGACCTATTTAAACATTCTGATTAAATGTTGTTGCATTTGTTCTAGTTTTGTTTCTGCCACATGGTAGGTAAAGGAACTTTAGTCAGTCAGTGTAGTCAGTGCCTGGGCAAAACATCAGTACAGGAAGCTACCAGAAGGTTGTATCTGATAATGGATTACTTTCCTGTGGTATAAGGCTCTTTATTTTCTCATCCCTCAACAAAAGAGATTATAAAATTTAGATTACCAAATGATAAATAAAGGAAAGCAAAATGAGAAAAAGTTATTAAATGAAGGTGGGTGTGTGGTAACTGTTGCTATATATTCATGGTTTCCAGGGTTCCTGTCTATGAAAGCTGCTTGGAGAGAGTTAATACATCTTAGTGAAAATCTGCTTTACTGTTGTATCTTTTTGTTGACAGTAGTAAAGTGTATTGCAGTGAACATTCAGAGTGATTTGTCTTCTGAACCTCATGGTTGGTACGTGCAGTGTGGAGCAAGTGACCTTCAGGAATAGAGACAGTAAATTCATCTCAGTGTAGCCCTCTATCAGAGCTGAACTGTGCTAGCACCAGCCATGTAATGGGCTTGACAGAGTAGAAGGGTCCTATTCAAACAACAACAACAAAAAAAAAGAACAAAAAGAGACCCAACAAAACCCCCACTTGATTAAAATGTTTATTTGTCAAGAAACTTTAGTTCCCTTCTCGCTTCGTTATGAATTTTAGGGCATGTTTAGGACTTGAGCGATTAACTCCGTATAATCTTGAGCAATGAAGCTTAGTTAAGGACTGTATGATTAAAGAAATAAGCTCTTCCTGTGGACATGCCATCAGTATAGTCTTTTGTCACTTTCTCTTCTCATATTGCTTGCAGGATTTAATTCTGTTGTTTGCCCTGATTTGTGTCTGTATTGTGCAGTGTTTTTCCAGAAGTTCACCTGGCTTGCACTGCTTAAAATAAGAAAGAAAGAAAACCTCAAGAGCTGTTTATCCATTAAGTTCGTATTAACCACCTGAAAAACTTCCCTCTAAGGAAATGCATCTGAGTATAATTTGAGCAAAGTTCATGTTCTGCAGCTGATCTTGTTCTTCAGGAGGATGCCAGTGGGATTCTCCATAGACACTCACAGGGAAGCTGGTGGGATTGGGACTGGAGAATCATTAAAACCATTCAAATATTAAAATCATATGCAGGAGGAAACAAGAAAATAAGAATGGAAACCACAGTAGTTACAAAAAGTGAAGCTTGTTGTCACGTCTTCAACTTGTATGTTTAAAGAAAGGCAGAAATACTCTCAGGTTTGCCAAACCCAAGAGGTTAAACATGCAGTTGGGAAGACTTAAGAATCATGCCAGTAGTTCTTAATGTTCATAAAAATCTATCTTTTTCAGGTGTTTAAACTTTCTCTGACCTTCCTGGCAGTAGATATATATGACATTTTGAAATTGAAAAACTCAACTTGCAACACATACAGAATATCCACATGAGGATTCTCCACCTTTTCTCAGGTGCCTTCCCCACTTTGTCAGTGTCCAAAAAGTGATGGCATCCTTGTGCTTGTGAAAGGATTTAATACTGGGCTGACTTTTGTCCTCCCACACAGCTGGTGAGAAGTTGTTCAGGTTACTGTACCAAGTTCTGAATTGTGTCTGCTTTGGAAGTGATTGGCATTGGAAAGCTACCCTGGCTGTGTAGGAACAGTTTACACTGGCGCCTGTTAGAAAAGCAGATCACAGTCCTGCTACATTCTGACAGAGCTGGTGTTTTTTTCTTCAGTGCCTTTGGGGAGAGAGCTACAGCGAAGAAGGTAAACTTCTACATAAAAACTAATGATGTTTGTTCCACCTATTTCTGAAGTTTCCTTCTGTTTTTAAAATGAGACCATTTTAATTCACTTGTTACTCTACTGGGTTTTTAAATATGCACAGTGCTTTTTGTTAAGGGTGTTTGCGTGATCCTGAATTTTTCTCTGAACTTTTTCAACAAAAGTGGTTAATGAAGTCACAGAAATTCTGTTAAGTTATGAGGTGCTGTGCATCATCATAATCATGTCCTTCTTCATCTCCCTAGTTTGTAACAAATGTAATGCAAATACAGAGGCTTTGCTGAATTTTAAACTAATTCATTTTAATATGTTTTATTCTGGCGTTGGGTGTTTTTTTTTAGATTGTTCTGAGATATCAGTTCTGAGTTTTGAGCAAGAGAGAAAGGCTTTGCTGTGCCTCTCAATGTTTTTGGTTTATTCATTTGAGGTTTTTTTGTTGAATGCTCCTAATGTCACAGAGCTGCACAGCAGAGGACTGAAATTTGTGTCTAGAGGGCTAAAGGGTTAACTACTGTTTATCTCAACTTTAGCAAAGCTTTTGATACTGTCTCCCTTAACAGTCTCATAGATACTGGTGAATTATGAGTCAGGTAAGTAGGTGGGACAGTGGACTGGAAGGACTGAAACGTGTCTGAGCTGCTGGTACTTCAAGATCAGCAGCACAACATTCAGCTAGAGGCAAGTCACTGTTTGACACTGAGACCAGCACTGTAAAAATTCTTATTAAGGGCTTAGATGGTGGGGCAGGATGTACCCTTAGTAAGTCTGCAGCCTGTTCAAAATTAGGAGTGGTGATCAATGCACCAGTGGCTTGTGCTGCCATTTAGATGGACTTCGACAGGCTGGAGAAATGGGCCAGTGATAACCTCATAAAGTTCAACAAAACCTTGCAGCTGGGAGGAATAACCCTGCACACCAGTACAAGCTGGGACACACTGACTGGGAAATGATTTTGCAGAGAGGCCTCGGGGTCCCAGTGAATAACAAGTTGAGCGTGAGTCAGTAATACATCTGTGACAAAGAAAAGTTTTCCCATTGAGGTGGTCAAACACCAGTTACCCAGAGAGGCTGTGCTGTCTCCATCCTGGGAGGAGATAATCAAAACCCTAAGGAACCTGATCCAACTTTAAAACTGGATCTAGCTTTGAAGTTGGTCTTGCTTTGATGAGGTGGGAAGAGGGCTGAACCAGATGATCTTCAGAGCTCCCATGGAAGGAACCTAAGTTATTTTGTAATTTTCTGATTGTAGCACAAATGTTATAAACAGTATTCCTTTCCCTGCAAATAGCCCCGGGGGAAGTTACAGGCAGTGGTCTTTCATGTTTGTTTGCTGTAACACAAACTAAATCAAAACAGATGTTTCTGTGCCTTACAGTTTAATAAAGATTTTCCCACGTGTTGAATGTATTTGGACTAAAAATGTACAGTTTACTCTAGTGTCATCTTCAATGTTATATAGTTTCTTTGCTGCTTTCTGTTGTTTACACTGTGCCAAATGCTGTTCCAAGCCACTTTTTCATTTCTCATGGACAGTGTGTTTTACTCTTTTCCCTTGTAAGCGGTTGTCTTTCGAAGAATTCAGTGTTACAGTTCTCCAGGACAATTGCTGGAGTTGTTATTGCAGTTCTCTTCCAAAAGGTACAAAGACATTGTTGAAGGTGTTGCAGCCCAAGCTCTCCTCAATATTTGTTTTGACTTAGCTGTAATGGAGGAGTATAGCATAATTACAAAATTTCTTCTTCACCACATTTTCCTCACCCCTCAGTGAAGCTGGGTTGGTCCTGCTTTCACCATCTAACCTCTGAAAACTTATTATACACCATAAGTTGATGTTCCAGACTTGAGTCTGGAAAAGAAGAGAAAAGGCAAATTTCTTCTCAGGGGAGCCTACTTTTAATACCAAATAGAGTTCTTTTCAGTCCCCCATAACATTATTGTTCTCTGAAATCCACTAAGTCTCAGTAATGTTAGCTATTTGCTTATGTGCAGTTCTCACTCTTGGTTATCTAGATATTTGAGTAGAATGAAAGTTCTGTGGAGAAAGATTTTGGGAAATACTACATTTGTTGACTCAGAACCATACCTGAACTGTTTGTTTTAATCCAAACAGCCCCATGTCTAACAAACTTTTAGTCCATCTAGACCAGGACACCTAGTGATACCTTTAATTCGTGCTGGTCAGTCTGAGGACTAGAGGTAAATTATTAAGAAAGAATTATTCAAGGTCCTAATTTCTTGTTCATCTCCACATAAGGTTAGGATTATTAACATCACTGGACTTAAATCAATTTGCTTGTTAATTTGTTTTGATGGAAAATAACATTAAAATTGCTAAGGTGCCTGGAGGAAGAGATTGTAAGGACTTTGTGTGGGTTTGCTCTATTTTATTCTTGTGATTAAAGGAGGAAAAAAAGTTTTGGCATGTGGATTCTAGAAGCATTCTATCTGAAACTTTCCTGCTAGAGGGGGTGAAATGCTGATAATTTGGGATCCAGTAGGTACTACCTTTGCCATGAGACATCACCATGAAGAAGCATCAGTTTGTATAACATGTGTTTGCTGATCCTCTCACTGGGAATGTTAAGTGTTATTTGGAGTTACCCCCTGTCAATAACAAAACCGGTCTCCAGGTTTGGCAAATATTAACTCAGATTATATTTGCTTCTGAATAGTTTGTTTTATCAAAAGTTCAGCCTTCTGCATAACTCTTTGAAGGCTTTGGACCAAAATTTGTTTGGTGAAGGTGAAGCAAATAGATTCTAACATGTTGGACTGTAAGAAATTTTAAAATGTTTTGGAAATCTGGGCAGCAGGTGATAAAACCCAAGAAAATACCCACTTTTGCTAGAGGGAATTGAAGTCTAGATTTTTTCTTTACCCACAGTGACGAGCTAATGATCTGTGGAATGAAGAGGAGACGTGCTAAACACCCGTGCACAGTCATGACATTTATGGCATCCTGCATTCATGTGCACTGATGTCACCCTAGATTGTAACCTATTCTCATGGTAGACCCTGTGAATAAATTAACATTCATCTGTTCCTACATATAAATATTGTTAGAATTTTGACCCTTTGAGAAACCATTTTTTAAAAGATAGTATTTAAGAGCCAACACATTTTAACATTCCAGTTGGTATTTATGTTAATTTGAGCTGAATTCATTCCCTAAGCATTTGAGATCAGCTATTTTTAGCCTGGTTTCCTGAGGAACTGAAGTTTATAGGATGGCTGTATCTATCCATCTGCTTTCCACTGAGCTTTTTGAAGCCAGTGATCAATTATCTTGATTTGGCAGAGAGAGTGAGGTTTTAATGCTGCTAATCTCTGGCAGGTTTCATTGATAGCCTTGGTTTGTTTGAGGAGAGGCACACAAATAGCTGCCCCATCTAAGGGAAAGGTGTAAGGTAAGCTCGCCAGTGGTGTTGTGTGGGGATGGGTGGGAAAACAGCTGGGCCACGACTCAGTGCTGCTTCTCACTCCTGGGACAGTGAGAGAGCATCAGCCTGAGCTGATGCTGCTGTGGCTGGAGGGGACTGGAAATATGGAGGTTGTGAAGCATGGGCTGTGGATGATCACAACTGGGGGGGACGATGCATGGAGACAATGGTCAAGGACCCTGTGTTCCTGTGGTGATGACAGTGTATGAATATGTAGCAAGGAGTCTTTTGGGCATCAGTTTTATTGGTCTGAAAACTATTTGCCTTTAACAAGGGAAGCTATTGTATGGACACTGTTCATGTGTCTGGAAGCCTGCAAAAACATACAGCTTATTATTCGTGTTGGGAGAGGGTTCTTGGGCATGGCACACAGGTTTTTTTATGGAGAATGTACACCTACAAAACAAATGATCTCCAGGTCCTTTAGAAACAAGTTGGGCTTTGTTTCTCCTTAGCCCCAATATAAATAAAGTTAGGCTTTATTTCTCTTCGGGAATCTGGGAACGGGTGGAGAAATGAGACATGGAATTTTAGTTATGAATGGTAACATGATTGTGGAAATGAGTTCTGAGCTCTCAGACACTATACCTAGAGATTATTTTAAAAAAAAAAATTTCTAGCTAAGGCTTTTTCAGTAGCCAAGGCTTTTCCAATAGAGTTTGCTGCCAGAGGACAGTTCTCTGGTTTCAGTGACTGAGCTTAAAATACTTACATACTAAAATAAGCAGAGTATTGGGGATTTTTTTCAGATGTTTTATCTTCTTTTCTTCAATATTTAAAACCTTTCTTGAGATCATCATCTGTTTGTTCATCTATATAATCAATAGTCATAATACTTACTAGAGAGAGAGCATTTTCTCTTCATGGAAAGAAAAGTTCCATATGTCCCTACAAGGGGAGAGTTAGCCCCAGAAATCATCATGTGGCCTCTGCAGTTGTGCTCATCATAAAATACAGGATGTGAGTTTTGTTCAAATGCCTGTCAGCTGAGATACTGTTTTATAAGCTGTGTTACCAGCAGTTTGTTCATCTTTAAATCTCCAAAAGACTGTCTTGGGCTTTGCACTGCCATTTCACTTCTGTGAATACTTTTAAACAAAAAGCAGACACAAGACTAGACTGTTGAACTGCATTTGTCTGTCTCCTCCATAAAGCATGTATGCATTTATCTGTCTACTTACAGATAAGGTTCTGCTGAAGCTTCCATGACAGGTGGACACTCGGTGCTTCAATCTGGTTTAGTAAGTTTGGGGTTACTTTACAGAAGCCATTTCTCGAGGAACAGAAAGCGTAGATTTTGGTTAAAACAAACTAGCAGAGCAAGACAAAAGTGTGTTTCAGTTTCTCTTCTTTAAAGCTGGTAAGCTGATTATCTCTTCAATTTTCAGAATCCAAATCAAAACCCCTGCTTATAAGCCTTAAGTCAGCTTGTGTATCCATTCTACTTGAAGAAGGGCTGGATAATTTGTAACAGAAACTTAGAGATCGCACAGTAGTCAGCTGGAATGCAGAAAATGAGGTCTTGTTTCTTGACCTGCAGTTGATTCTGCATTGCCCTGTTGCATCACTGACATGCATTAATAAAAGTCATTGCATGCACAGGTTTGAGCACTTGATGTTTTTGAGTTTTATTTTTTATTACTGTATATTTCTGCAGTCACACTTGGAATATTTATCCTAATTGACCTTTGTGTATACCTTGTGTTGAGAACACAGATTCTATAAAATACTAGCAAATCAATCTGCTATACAGATCTGTCTGCAGTGAAGATCTGTCATGATCTTGTATTATGGAATGTTATCATTTTTGACAGTGACAGTGTATTAGGAGTTGTGGTTTTGATGTGCCAGCTCCTAGAGTCAATACTTACTTATACTTAGGTTGTGCCAACAAAGCTGTTTCAGCAGTGAAGATCAGGGTGTAATCCATCCCAGTAATAATGCCCCTTCTCTTCTTTTTTCCTTCTTCTTCCTTCCTTTGTTCCTTCTCCTTTTCCCTTTCCCTTTGTCAGGCTGTTGTTTTAGCTGAATCAGTTCCCTGAGTCACTTCGACAGCCAGAGAATTTCTGCCACGTATGTGAAGTTCACGAGGCTAATCTGCAAAGCTGACACTTGAGACTCATTGAGAAGTGGGCTCCAAGAGCCTGAGACATGTGGTCTTGACTGCCTGTACTCTCACTGCTGAGACTTTGCACTGCCCTTCTGCCATTGCACAGCCCAACTTGCTGAGTGACCTGTCTCTGGAAGATAGTTCTGCTTGGAAAGCCTCTCTTGGTTGTCTTCTCCAGGCTAACATCCAGCTGTCCATCAGCTGGGTCTAGAGGGGTTTTTTTTGACCTTCCTGGGGGAGCAGCAAGAGCTGGAAGGAGAGAGGTATGGGATTAAGCCAGAAAAGCTTTGGGAGGCTCTGACCCAGAAGAGCATCTGCAGGTCCTACCCTGGAATCGTCTGGCTGTTTTTTCCAGAGGAAAGGAAAGTGCTGAACAGTGTAGTTTGGAGGGGATTTATGCCGGGGATGTTGCAGGGTCAAGCAATTGAGGTGTCATGTAGAGCTGTACCTTACTAACAAGTATTGAAAAAATCTAAATATTGTATTGCTAACAGAATTTCTCCCATCATTTATTTGTGGAAACTCAGTTAACTGAAACTTACATTTAAATGTCTATTTGAGAGTTGATAGATCAAATTACTAGTGTACCAACTTGAATTTTTTTTAAAGGAAATTGAATATGCTGAATATGCTAGTATTTCCTGGGCTGTCTGTTGTATATGTTCCATATATAAGTTGGAAAAACATTTTTCACTTCTTTTGTCCGATAAATATTACTACAAGAGGATAAATAGTTACGTGCAAATACATTGGCAGTTTCATATCACTATAAATGTGTGTACTGGTTTGAAGGGGCAGAAAACAATATTTAAAGGCATGCTGAGATCCGAGAGCTGAGTATTTACTGACAGCAGTAGTGCCTTTGCCTCAAAGCTTGATGTCATCCTAGCAGTGTACATAGGCTGCACACATTAGTACTTTATGCAAAAGTAAGCATAAACATGGATGCGAAGTAGGAGAGTTTAAGAGTCTTAGTTTGATGTTTCCTTGCTGAATAAGTGTCTGAGCACACCATTGTTACTTTGCTTCACAAAGGAGCCTTGTGTGTTTTCAACATAGGATATGCATCAAGTCCCTGTCACTGAATTTCTGTCAGTGTATTTACCTAAACTGTAATTTGTCCCAGAATTCATATTTGAAGGCCACAGCTACTCTCAGAGCTGCAAAATCAGAGCTGCAGAATCAGATTGCATTTCTTTATCAAATACATCTTCCATATCTCACACCTTTACATCTCTCTCATTCTGGTTTTTGCTGCCCAGAAGCTGAAGAGGCATTTAGCACAGTAGTGCAATATAAGCAAGAAAGTTTGAAGCTATCAACGGCCACTACTTACATTTATTATCTTTATCAGAATCTTTACCCTCCCTGCTAGGCTTTAAAAATCCTTTAGATAATCAAGAGCTTAGCCAAAAAAATTAACAGTATTTTTTTCCACTACAATACTTGCTGTTACAGAGGAAGAAGATAAAGAATCAAATATTTCCCTTATTTTTCTTAGCAGTAGGTAATTTTTTACCATATCAAGAGCTATGCTTGCTAAGGTAATTGTAGCAAAAATCAGAATTTGATCAAAATAATTCAGAGCATCAAGTAGTTGTGCTAGGAGATCTGTGTTCTCTTGGACCCCAAGCTTGGTAGATCATAACTAACTGGGAGGTGACTAAAGATTTTGCTTTCCTCTGCAGGGTCACATGAGAGGCTGGGTGTTGAAATGGATTGACTGTTGATAGGATTTGCCATAGTGGATCATGCTTTCAGCTGTGTGCTTCTCTGCTAGCCTAATACGAGCAGGCAGACTGGACACAAAGGCTGCATTGAAATATAGGTTAGCTTATATACAGCACAATGGTTAAAATAGCCTCCATGTCAGGTCAAGTGTCGTCTGAAAGTGTCATTTTATTGTTACCTGCAACGTGGATCTGTTCAAATCAGAATCTGTATTGGGGTGTTTCACAAGAATTTTTCAAGTGTTCCTGACAATTAGGAATGGAATCAACATTTTTATATATGTTGAAGAGATAAATTTTAAGAGTTTCAAGCTTATTCTTTTGCATTGGAAAGCAGATGAAGTACATGAAAGAAAATAATAGCCCAATGTTTTCTGTTCCTTATTTCTTCCTTCTGGAAGGTGAATGTAAATTGTTGGTTAGAGCTTTAAAAGCTGACAGAATGCATTCAGAGATTTTCAAATTACTTTTGGATTTGCTTTAAAAAAAAATCCAGGACCTTACACTTCAGCAGAATTTAGAGATGACAGACTTTATTTTTTTCAACCACCTTACATTATTGGTCAGCTTTGTCTAGAAATTTGTTCAGAAATAAATACCATCAGCATAGCAAAGCAAGGTGAAGTTAGCAGAGCAATGGGAGAGCAGGTTGACCTGGTACTGACCCTGATCTTTTCAACTGCAGTGTTATATTCATGCTTACCTGTATTGTCAGCATTTAAGCGACAGAGATCCCTGGGGTGATCATAATAATACCATCAGTACAAATGACAGCAGTTGTGCATGGAGTGCTTTTCTGTCCATTCATGCAGGGGCACCACAACCATGTGCTGGGTGCAGTTTTTCTGTACCTTATAATTCTTTTGCATTCCCTGTGGGTGTTTGGTCGCACAATTCAGATGTGCCTTTTAAGATAGTCAGGAATCCAGACCAGTTTGATCATCATCCAGCTGTGTTCTGAGTCTTGAGGCTCAGAGCAAGAGCCTCAGCTAAAGACAGTGATGCCCAGTAGAAATGGGCATGTCTTGTCAGCTCCCATCTCAGTGTCACCAGAGGCCATGACACCTGGAAGAGCTGCTGAGATACCAGGCTGTGTCCTGGCCGTGATCTGGTGAAGCACTCTAATCCTACAGCTCTTGCTAAACTGGGAGGTACTGCTAGCTGAAAACAACATGAGTGATGACAGTGACAAAGAAAAGGCTTTTCTGACAGCTCATTTAAACATCCAGCACATTTAGAGAATGTACAACAATGTTTTGTGTGCTAGATAAGAAATGGTGCTCAGAGAGGCTAAAACGTTTGTGATCTGCTTATATGAGCACCCCAGTCATTGCAGGATCTAAGAAGATAATGAGATAATAGGCTTCCAGCAGCTGCTTTTGTTATATCTGGTCACGAAAAGAGAAAGAGGTGGCCTGTAGCATATCAGAAAGTGACGTAGGAATAAATGGAATGTACAGATACAGTCAAAAGGCACAGGTCATCATGGAAAGGACTGCACACAACAACCCTAAACATTTTGATTACTCAGCATTATATTCTTGGCTCCATGAGACTTATTTTACCAGAGGAAATGGTGACAAAACCATGCAAATTGCTCTCAGTCAGGGAATATCTAAAGGCCAGGTTTCTAAGGGCATTAGAAGTCATTCCTGACAATGCAAAAGGCATCTCTTGTCCTAAATGCTTGTGTTAGTGTGAGTGGTTTTTTGTTTGTCTGTTTTTAGGAGAACCAAGTGCTAGTAGTATAGATGAAAAAAAAAAAAAAAAGAAAAAGTAATCAGTAGCTCCTTTTGCATCTGCTGCCTTTGTCTGTATATCTGCTTCATTTCTGCATCTCCTGCATTTTCTTACAGAACATGTAGTTTTCAGAGATTAGATGAAAAATAAAAATATACACAAGCACTGTTTGCGATCCTTTTTTCCCCGCAAAACCTTTCAGACTTTCTTTTGTTTCATTTTCATAGTTTTGCTTATTACTATCCATTTATTAGCTTTTATTTCATTCCATTCAAAACTCGTATGCATAATGCAGTCTCTCTGTAGGGCCCTTATTCTGAGTGTATTTAAATGTCTTTCAACTCAATTCATGGAAAGGGAATCTTTGAGTTACATATTTATTGCCATTTTGTTCCATTTCCCTTAAATTCTTCATGAATTCTTCGACTAGCTTTAGGTTTTGACTTCTCCTAAGGCAGTCGGTCCTATCTTGAAAAACTAGGAAGGCTTCCCACTTGTTGGCCTTCATAAACTAACAGCTGGACCCTGAAGCACTGTTATGGCAGATGGGAACACAACTGAGTTGTTTCCCACTGAAGAAAAAAGAATGGCAGTGGTGCTCCAAGACAAAGCTGTTTGGGTTATCATGATAACTTTTCCAGCAAGCAGAGTTGGTTGAATAGAATTATCAGCTGCAGACACAGTAAATGAGGCACAAATCATACTCACTAGGCTGGGTGGTTTCAGGGAGGAAGGTGAAATTTGCAGTGACATTTCTGCATGTACTGGAGCAAAGCTCTGGTCTGGAAAAAAAAGTGAAGGTATCAGCTTTCAGGTCCTGCCCCGTGGTGAAAGCATAGAGAAACTTGGGAAAATTACAGTTCTTACAGTCTGTGGATTATCCCAGATCTCTGACTCTCCACATGCATTTGCTTCAGATAATTAAAGAAGCAGAAGAAAAGTGTGCCTTTTTTCATAGAAATAATTTGTTATTTGAGGTGACTGGTGTCAGTGTATTTATGTATGTCATGGACAAAGCATGCCTTGTCCCTGGAGTCTCTAAGAGCTTCCTTTTCAGATCCAGAATGATATTTTGAAGTTTGTATCTCTGTTAGCTCCTGTGTCATGTCCCTCAGCTCCCTACAGCTGCTGCCAGATCTGACCCTGTTGTCCTTTGGGCAAACTCTTGTTGATGGGCCACGTCTTGTTCAACTTGATCACACAACCTCAGGAATTCATTCATCCATGTCTGTTTGCCCTGTAAACATTTACATTACTGTGCTGGGCTGAGCACAGGGGGCAACTTTCATTCTCTGCAGCCTGTCCATTGAAAAATGCTGATTCAGAGTGGTCTGGCACTGCTCACCTGTTATCTTCAGCTCAGATCACACTCTAGATTATTTAGATTCACTTAATGGCTGCCTACCTGAACTGTGTCTTCCTCTGTGCTCAAGGATTCCTCTGGGAGCTTTACTCCATGCAAGTAAAAAATACTGCAATCTTTTAAGAGGCCTGTTTCATTGTCTGTATTTTGTGTCTTATAGCTCCTCAGGGATTCAACTGCAAGATTTAAGTATTATGGTAGTGACTTACAGCATCCTGATGTTATGTATAGATCACTTAATTACATTTGAATGCCTGAACACTAAAGAGATGCTTCCCTTTGGCAAAACCACCAGCTCAGAAGAGGTATTTTCAAATTAAAGTGCCCCCCCCCAGTTAAAAATTTTTAAGTCTATGCCCGCTGTTGGGAAAGAATCATTTGTTTCAAAAGTTTCTGCACATACTGTAGCCTTTCTCAAGAGCTGGATGAAAAGATGATACTTTGATCTTAAGTTGGATCACTTGGAGAAACATTTTCTGCATGAAATGAGGAATTGTTCTGCATCGTCAAGGGAAACAAATTAGAAGGAGATTTTTTTTCAGTCTCTCTTAATCCAGTACACAAGAAGGAGCATTTATTTCAGTCCAAAAATATCAGATCTAGTCAGTAGATTACGTGAGTGTTGTTGTTTATCTGCAAAGACTGTAGGGGGAAAATGTGATAGTGAATGCTTGTCAGTGAGATCCTTTTCTCTTGGAGAACTGAGACAGAGGCTAAAGTAAAAATGGCATTTTCTTGTACTTGTGAATTTTAAAAAAATGTCTTCTAAAATGCAAAAGAATTTTAAATAAAACTTGTAGCAGCAGGTTGTAGTAGGCAGAAATGTAAGTGTGATGGTGTTTTTAAAAAAATATACCCCAAAGCTGAAGATTCTTTTCTCTCAAGCAGAATAAAAGTAAATTTGCTATTAATATGGACAAAAATTTCACTAGTGCAGCTGAAGCAAAAACTGTCACTGACCTGATTGTAAAGTTACAGCAGTGTTTAAAAGTGTCCTAGGCAGGATTAATTCCCACTTAGAAGCAAATTTAAGGTTTAGAGGGGGGTGGTTGGAAGGAGACATACATAAATAATTGCCTCCTGATCTGGAATTTCCGCTTGGTTTCTGGCCAGCTGGAGGAGTGGACGTTTTTAGACAGGACAGCAGTTGTTAGTTTTTCTCATCATTAGCAGTCAAGAAGGTTTGTCCTTCGACTTGCAGTTAACTGAGAAAAGGTGTTGAATGGTAAAAAATTGAGCCGTCCTTGAGTATGTTCTGTTTATGCAGCAAGCCACATATTTTAAATGCATTATTTTAACTTAGTCATTAAAAATAGTTACTTTTGAGGGGAAGGAGGCGTGTTTCATCTACATTGTTTCATAGCATATTCCAGACATATTTTACTACACATTTAAATGATTATGTAGTATAGTATTGATATCCCAGATGCACTGCATGCCCTGACGTGTGGGCATACATGTGGCCACGTTTGTGGCTCTGTAAAATGACGAGACCAGTGATGTTAGGGACAGGGCTTGCTGGGTCAGGGTCTGGGGAACAGGCTGTCTGTTAGCACTGAAATAAGTACAAGGGACTCTGATTAAAAAAAAAAAAATCAAACCAATCAGCTTCACCATTTTTTTTGGTGCATGTTGGAGGAATGTCAGGCTTGGTTTGTCGTGGGCTGCAGGTGCGGCTGCGTTCCGCTCGCGTGAGCCCAAGTGGCATCTTGAACTGAGTCTGCGTTGTCAGTGCTGGGAAGGATCTCATAGCCCTTCCCTCCCTGCCAGGCCTGGCCCCCACACCCTGGCTGGCCTGGCAGGGCAGGGATGCTTCCTTTCTGCCTGGCTGCCAGGGCACCACCAGCCCGGGCTGTCCCTACCCGTCTCCAGCACCCCACGGCAGCCGTGCCCCAGCAGGGCTGGTCTCCCACAGCCTGGCATGGCTGTGAGCCCCTTGAGCTGGGCCCCTCTTGATGAAGGAGCTGTTATCATTTTCCTTCTTTAATGCCTGGTGGGAGTAATAGGAATTGAGGTTGTTTTCTGTTGTCACACACTACTTTCAGTGCCAGGAGCCCTGCTTCTGCTCCCTTCATTTAGTCTGAGTCAACGTCTGACTTTCTCCTGAGCAGTTTCTGTTCAATCCTCCCCCTTTGTCTTCAGGAAAAAGTTGTCTTTCCCCTCCACTGCTCACCTCCCCCACACTCTTTAAGTGAAAACTCATAGGCTGGATTTCTACTGCTAGCAAAACAAAGAGAAGTTTAAGACACTTAATTATTGAAGATGTGCTGCTCTAAGTAAAGGGATTATCAATAGCAGAATTAAATCTTGGAGAGTAAAAAACTTGAAGTTCATGTGTGGAAAAATTAATGCTATGAGGGTCTCGAATAAAGCCAATTAAAATAAGTCATTTACTTCTATGAGCACTAGTGTCTGCTGCTAATGAAAGCTGTTACTATAGTAAGAACTCTGATCATTAAACAGGTTCTTTTCTATGTGGCAAGACACTGTTGCAGACACACTTGTATCTGCAATAGTCTACTTAGGATTATTCCTCATTTAGGTCTATCTTGCTAAAACTCCCTGGATTCTAAGAAAAAATGTGCCACAGTACTGTACACTTAAATATTGTGGTGTGACGTAATCTGAAACCAGTAATGAACCGGTGAGTGACCACCTCATTACAAACCTTTCTGTCTTCCTCATGGTTCAGCCTTTGGGAATAGGAATAATGACCATTTAGGCTGCAAATAATGTGCTTACCCAGTAAATTGCCATGAAAAAAGTCCCTCTGTATATATCTGTTTGCTTATGCCTCCCTGCAGGGCATAATGCATGCATAAGATCCTACATAAGGAACACACACTTCGTTGTGCTTAAGATTTATGTTGTAAGTTTTATCTATGCCTGGAATCCTTTTGTTATTAATGATTATAATTATTAGAGTATGTGAGCCATAGCTGCCATTCCCACAGGCAGCAGTCCCTCACCCCCATCTTCACATCCTTGCAGTAGAATCATCCCTTTAGCAGCAAACTCAGATTTCCAGGTTTCTTCGTCTTCTTCTTTCCATCCCATCTTTACTTTGCCCTGTCACCAGTCCTAGCTCTGCCCCGTCCACTCCCCACTGTTGACTCTCAGCCCTGACATGGGTGGTATGAAGCAGTTTGCCAGTACTGCATTGCAAATCGTATTTGAAATGGTTTTCCTGGGTTATTTTCCACTTCTACCAGGGCCCAGCTATCAATTTGTGGGATAAGCAGCTATTCTTTTTCAGGTTATACTTGGGGAGTCATTAGTTTTTTGCAAGTTGTTTTTGTGTTGTGTTAGATTTTTTTCCAAAGATATATGCTTTAAAGTGTTGTTTAAAAAAAGAAGGCTCTAAACAATTTCTGGTATTCTTCTTTCAAAGGGAAACTCACAGAAAGAAAGTTCTTTAAGTTTTTTGTTTTCTTTTGGTATTGTAAACCTGTGTGTTACAACTTACCTTGGGTACTCCAGACTCCTTGATGGTTATGTGTCAAATTATTCTGACAATGAAAGTGTCAGGGAAGATACACACCCTTCAAAACACTTGTATGTGAGACAAGTACTAAAGAAACGGTTTTCTGACAGCTATGGGAAAAGTCAGGAACGGTGCTGCAGAAGAAAACCATTGTAGAAGTGTTGAGCTTCTGTATGTAGGAAGTGCTGACCATTTTCCCTGTCCTTCAGGTTTCTGATTGAGTAGAAAAATAAGTAGTACCATGAAAATCAGAGGGATAGTGGGTGCTATCTTCACTGGTGCTCATTTACCTGTTGCATTAAGGCCATACTTGGTATAGATAAACAAAATGTTTTCTGAACATCAGAGGGTGTCAACTCAGTATTTCTCTTTCCTAAATGTTTGCTGCATGTTTGGAGTGCAGCTCTTGAGAGTGAGCCAACCTGGCTCCATAAATCTGTTGGGGTCCACTTCTCCCAGATCTTTGTCTCCTGGCCCCTCTAGTGGATGTCTGTGTAGGCAGTGTGTATTTGCAGTGGGACATGGTGTCCTTTGGTGGAGTGTATTGCAAGACCTGAGAGGTAATTTTAGCTCCAACAATGGCCTTGTTTGGTGCCAATCTGATAACAGCCATCCTGGTTTGCGGAGATCACAATCTACTTTATGCTTGGTGTGCTGTCAGTCTTTTGCATGTTAAAAATCAAATACTGTTTATATAAAGAAACAAAGTGGAAAAAATAGTTTTGTTCCTGTTGAGAACTTGTCAATTTATGTTACTAAATGTCATGTTTTTCCTGCCTGCAGTCATTTTTTTGCTTCGTGAGCTTGCGGGGGAAGCGCTGCACAGCATCTCGTGGAGAGGAAGCTGCTCACTCGCTGCCCTGACCTCGGAGTGTCTCCTGGCAGCCCAGCCTGGGCCTGCTTCCTATGGGTTTTCCCACTGCAGAGCCTTTCCTCTGGGGACCAATCACTCTGGGCCAGTGCAGCTTTTGCCTCAGGATTCAAAAGTCTGCTCAGTCTCTGCACAGCACGGGAGGCTTTCAGAAGCTGTTTGCTGAGTGACATCAGTGCGGTGGTTTCTCTGCTTTGATGGGGAGAGCTGAGGATGAGTTCCCAACCACAGAGATGCAGTCTCTGGTGGTCTTGCCACCCACCTCCAAGCTGGGTGTTTGGCAGGATGTGCAGCTGCTGCGAGCCAGCTGGCCACACCTCCCACATCGTCTCCAGCCCTGGGTGGAGAAGCGCTGATGGCACAAGGCAGAGGAGAGCAAGAAAAGCAATGCAGAAGGTACCTGTGCAGTCAGGGGTTCCTGGGTACCCTAGCCAGGCCCTAGACTGCAGTCTTATTAAACCCAAATTCTCTTAATCCTTCAGCTCATGCTGCTGTATCTATAAAACGTCATTGCCTATTCATGAGAAAAAAAGCCTTCAAAATCTTATTTGCACACTTAAAGTCACTTCAGCCCAGCAGTGTGCAGATGCTCTTGCCTACTCCCCCAGTACTCTGAGGTGTAGCCAGACACTGTTTCTGCTTGTGCTGCAGAAACAGCTGGTGAGGAGGTCTCATGCTTTTGCTTCATCATTTAGTAATTAAAGGCTAATCTTACAGCTGCCTTAAATGGCAGAATGGAAGCTAGCTCTGCCATCTTCAGATTTTTTTTTAATTAAATAGATTACAGTGCAGCATGCCTTGAAAATCCCCTTTTCAAATGTCTTCTTTGCTTAATACGTATCCTGTGGTCTTAGTACAGGGTGATGCACTCACAGCTTCAGATCTTTATATGATACATGAGAATATTTTACCAGTGTGAAGGAATGGCATTGGTGTTACAGATCTGGTAATTCAGAGTCTCAGATTGCATTCGTGTCAGTAAGAGCACAGTATTTCCTTTATACCCCTAAGGAAGAGGAAATTAAATTGAAAAGTCTTTACATTTCAAATATTGAAAGATGGTAAAAGGGCTACTGTGAATTGCCTTAAAAAAATAAATAATACATCCGGTCCTTTTGCATATAACTGAGCATAATTATTTAGGTATCCAAACCCATTTCTTGTTGGACAAAAACTGCAGGATGAAGTTTTACAGTCCCTTGTTGAAAGTCTGCTACAGCATCAAGGTGTGATGTGATGAAATCAAGACAAGGAGCATGTAACGTGGCCTTTCTCTTTTCTTATTTGGGGGGATGTTTGGTGCAGTCTTTTCACCCCTCCACACCAAGAAAAAACTGTCAGCAGTTTCTTAGGCTGCTGAGTGCAATTGATCTCACAGCAGTGTGTGGTGTTTCATTATTTTCTTCAGTATTCTTAAGAAGGTCTGTAGGAGAGGTGGATTTACCATAATGGCGGCTAAGTAGTTTAACTTAATCCTGAATAAACAAAAATATGCTCTCACCAAGGACCTGGCATCTGGGACTGTCAGCATTTATTACTGCAAGGCTCAGAAGAGATAAAATTATCATTAGCCTTCACAGAAGGACCGTGGATATATTTTGAAAGGCATGTACTTCAAAGCACAAACTAGCCTCTCAGAGAAGCTAGTTTAGATACTTAGATGCCTGTATTAATAATGACACAAGCAACACGCTCATCTCTTTGCTTGATTTGTGCTTCAGAGCTCTCATTTTACGTGTTTGTGGTCCTTCCCCAAGGGCCAAGGCTGGAATAGGTGTGTTTACTATTGCACATATGTGCATTTACAATTGTGTGAGTTTGTACTCAAAGGTTTTATCTACGGCTTCTGCTGAAATATCTCCGTGAGGGAAACTGTGTTTAGTAATTAACTGAGGTTTGGTGGGGTCTGGCCATCTGGCAGCATGCTGCTGTTGATAAGCAGGCTGGGGTGCAGTGCCCATGGACTGCCGGGTCCAGGGGACTGTGTTTAGTGTCATTATTAACAGATGATTGCATGAAATACCAGGGTCTGGGATTATTCAAGCTTTTGGACCATCAGTTGTAAACCTGTATCCATCAAAAGCCCTGAACCCCCAACTACACAGTTTGTTTATTGCAATAAGGTGCTGGGTTTTTATGTTGTTCTTGTTAGTGGTTTAAATAGTGAACATCAAACCTAGATTTCATTCCTAAGAAAGGAATTGTAGCAAGTTGCACAAGTATTTGAAAGTGAATTTGTAATAAAATAATAGGTTTAAAACTTACTCTAAATATTTCTTTGAGGGGAAACCCCAGCCCACAACAACACTTGGATTTCAGTGAGTGGACTAATACTCCTTGTAAGCTTGGGCTTAAGAGTCACCACTGCAGTTCCAGAGAGAGGGAAGACGTTTTCTGAGCAATCTCTCTTCCTCCAACCCATGCAAGCTCCCTCTTTTACAGCAAAGCTAAAACTTTTGGGACTCTGCTAGGAGCACTTGTGCAGAAGGATTGCTCTTGGCTGCTGATGGTGCCGTGCATGCTGCAGCCCGGGTCAAAGAGACTGCTCTCTGTGTTTTACATAGGAAAGCCAAATACTCAGTGGAACTTTATGCTGTCCCAAGGTCTCATCTTCTATTCATAGCTGTCCTTCCCTAAAAGAAACATGATCTATAGATAGATAGATAGACAGACAGACAGACTGACTGACTGACATCTGAAAGCAATTCTGTCCTTCTGAAAGGCTGGAGAGATGTGTGACACAATCAAATTGCATCTTCACAGCCAAGTTTCCCAGTAATGTATTAGGTGCATGAGTTTTGGAAGGGTCAAGTTATCCGCAAGAGGGAAAGATGACTTTCAGTCAAGCTTGTCATGAACAACCATGCTTGATAGGGTGGAAAGTATTTTTATTACGAATTCTTCCAAGATTAGGCATTAGGGGTTTTTTGAGAGAGTATCTGTAGCAGGATTGTGGGTACTGAAAATGGCTTGAACTCAGAAATGTCTCACTGCATCAGTGGACTTTGGTTCTTGCTTTCCTATTAAATTGAAATTAAAATTTGTTTCTGAATTACCTCTTTCAAAGAATGACCATAGAACAAACATTGAATTGAGCAGATCAGAACAATTTGGATAAAACATTTGGAAACTGAAATTTCCTCCCAACATCTGAGAGCTCTTCAGTCTGCATTGCTTCTGTTTTCTTCTTGCTCACAGTTGGCAGTACCTTATGCCAGGGGTAGTTGAACTAAAGTCAATAGGCTAGATTATGTCCTGAGGACTTGACCCACAGTAACTGTGGTATGTTGCTGAGCAACCTCGCAGGGCTCCCAAGGAATGCACTGTGCTCAGGGAGCCACAATTTACTCTTTTTTTTTTTTTTTCCCCCAAGGTTTTTAGCAGTTTGTTGCCAGTAAACTTCTACTCAGCTTTGTTCCAGTTCTTGCACAGTTCTAAACCTTAGCTGTTCTCCAGCTACCTGTCCTAGGAGAAGCAAATGGGGGTCTTTTTCCTGGCCCCCCACACATTTACATTCCAGCAAGCAGCTACTTAAAGGTCTAGTTCAGAAGCCCACCACATCAAAATGAATCCTGACATTAGTTGTAAAGACAAATTACAGACTGGGTTAATGTTATGATAAAAAACAGACTTTTTTTTTTTCCCCATGCCTACCAAGGCAAGCAACTTTTTCGCTTTCCTTTGAGCAAGTTATTTGCATCAAGTTCATATTCTGTGGTTCTTTCTGTTATGAGCTGAAAAGAGCCAGTTCTTTCAAAGCCAGATATACTGCTGAGCTTTGTGAGGGAAATAATTATTTTCAGAACAAAGTGACTTATTTCAGATCAGTGTGTCTGCAGGGGAAGTGGAGCTACTCCAATTTAGTTTATTTTTCAATAACTCTTCCCATTAACTTCTCCATATCCAGTCCAGCATTTTCAGGAGTTGTGCCACCACCATTTAAACGGGATGCTTATCAGAACAGTTTATAGAGCAAACCAACACCATGATTAGAGAATTATTACATAAATTTTCATTGAGACTTACAGTATGTAATAGGTGTTTGTCCACAGGCACAAACCAGTATTGTAAAGAGCTTACAAGGACATCTTTTAATTTCCACAAATAATAATAAGAAAAAAAATTTAAGCTGTTCTTATAGAATATCCTGAGTGGGAAGGACCTGGAAAGATCACTGAGTCCAGGTCCTGGCTCTGCACAAGGAGATGCTTGGACAGAATTGCTAGAGAATTCTGAGAGCTGAGAAACACTTTGGCAGTGGGGCCTTAAATGTTTTAAAATAATCTTGCTGCAAACCTGTGGTGCATGCTATTAATGTTCAGAGGGGAAACCAGCCTCTGTAATATTAGTGTTCTTACTGTTTATGTGAACTCTGTCTGTTAGGATCTACAAGTATTGACTGCTGTGGAGCTGCTTTTTCGTTGTGTTAATGCACAGAATTTCATGTCTCCTGTCTCTCTGTAAGCTGCATAAACTTTCAAGAGGTATACTAGCTTGTAAGGGTTTTTAAAATAGCTATTTTGCTGTTGGATATGAAATTTGCACCTGCAAAAGGTGAAATCTCTCCACTGCTGTCTTTTCCCTGAGAAGCAGTTCCAGTAAACTGCTCCAGATGAGACTTAGTAATCTTGGGGGCCTTCTGTATTGGAGTTTTACCTGATTGCCCATGTTTGTAGGTATTGGGTAAGTCACCCATTGGGAAGGTGCAGAAGGGATCTCAGGAAGAGCCTTTTCCCAAAGAAAGGTTTGGAATGTATAAACCGGAAGTCAGGAGGCTTTTTGTTTAGTGATGCTAGAATTGCAAATTATGGCTTAGCCTGCTCACTTTTACTTTGCAAAACCTTTTTGTGCTTCTTGAATTCAGTAAAGAGGAAACAAATAGAAAACTGAATTAAATGAAATTATGGAAAAGATACAAAAGGACATTTTAGGCCCTGACACTGGCAAATTTATCTACACAGTAGAGGAAAGGACTGTAACTAGCCAGCTCCATTGAGGGAGGACTTGGGGGTTTCCTTCCCCTGCACAAATTGCCTGGAGCTGAGCGTGTGGGAGCTGTTGTTCACTGCTGTGATCTCCCACTGAGGCACCTCAGGTTTTGTTCCTTATGAACTATGGACTGCTGCGAGCCTGTTAGGCAGCTGGCTGTTAATCATTATGGACTCTTAGCAGGTTTGGGTTTGGGAACCTGTAAATAATCAAACTGGGGTTACCTTTAGCTGTGTCTGCCTGTTGGTCAGTCATCCCCAGTGTCACACAGAAAATGGGGAGCAGCTGGCCCACATTTCATAGCAAGCTGCTGTCTCATTCCATACATGTCTGCTGTACAGTGCTTAAGCAGGGAGACTGGTGAGTGTCTTCTTAAATGGGTGGAGTATTAAATGAGTGTGTGTGTGTGTGTGTGTGTGTGTAGTGGGAACAGGGCAAGAGATGACATTCACTGCTCAACTTGAGAATCTGTTTAGTCAGTCCTAACTTAGTCAATCCTAGTACTAGTACACTTCAGCAAAATACTTGGAAAAAAGCCCTCTTTGCAGGCTCCCTGCAGGCTCTTTACTCTTGTGTTGCTTCTAGACTATGTTCCCATCACCATTACAGTCTGTAGAACAAAAAGCCAGCATGACATGGTGCTGGATCACAGTTAACAGATAAGCAAAAACTGCATGTGTGGTTCTTCCATCATGAGATTTAGTGTGCTCCATGAATTCATCATCAGGAAAATGCCAGGCAGGTCTCAGAAGAATGTACCACTTCTGAATTTGGCATTAAGAGAAATGCTGCTGGAGTGTAGTGGCAGGATTTGGTGCATGGCACTGGAGAAGATAGCTGAATAATTTGCAGATGTCTCAGAAAAGAGCTGCAAGAATGAATAAGGGACAAGGGAAAAAAAAGCTCACTGCAGAAAAAAGGAAATATTTTCAGAGAGAAAGTTTGAAGTGGTGTTTGGGTTGGGGTGATAGAGGAAACCACATAATATGAAGCATTCTACTGCAGTGAAGGAGAGGCAGTGCAGACATGCAGGTGAAGTACAAGCAGCAGGTGGACCTGTCCTAAACATTATACAGGGATTACTCAACAGCAGGATCAGAGGTAAAAATGAGGATTTGGGACACCTGTAGAAAGAAGCTGCAACTGGAAGTTTTTCTAGCCACCCATCACAACTTTTCCTTATGCTTCTTAGAAACTTGTTCCCGTCACTCTGAAGCGAACCAGACCTTTTCCAACCAGTGTCAGTTTATCAAAAGTTCACAATTACATCCATAAATTTTACTCCATATTTACTTGGCAGAACTCCTCTGCGTTGTCTGGCTTCTGCAAGCTTAAAATAATTAATTACTTTCTTGCTTCCAAGACTTCAGTCAAGCTGAGATTCACTGATTTGTGATGCCACCAGATACTGGAGTGTGATTCCATCTGCTCTCCATGCAGAGGAGACATAAAGGAAAATACTAAGTTAAAAGCTTGGCAGCTGAAGAAATATTGGCAGCTGAAGCTTCCTTGGTGGTAGTTCTTCTCATGTCCATTCTTTCATGTATGTAGTTCCTTTCTCTTTTCTGTCAGACTTGAACATTTCAGAGAAGATAAACTGGAGGAGCAAAATAAATACAAAGTAGAAGTCGCTGAATTTACACAGTCTGCAGAACGATATAAGGGTTTTTTTGGCCATATTGGCTGGAAGCAGATGGTGAGTGTCCCTCTGAAATCTGCTTCTGGCTGTTAGTTTTGGAGACCTTTCTTGATGGCCAGTGTTTGGGGATTTTTTTATCAGAAAATGATTTGGTAAGCTGCTGTCTCCTACTCACAAAAGAGTATGCATATCAGCATAGTGTCTAATCATGCCATACTACAGATTTGTTGGTATCCTGGCAGTCTCTCCTAAGAGACTGCCCACACAGTTTGTTAACAAAAGAAAAAAACTGCATAAAGTAGTAGGGATACTTAAATCTAAGGGTGAGGGGAAGCAGATGTTTTTGGTGCGGCCATTACAAATTTCTTTCTGATTAAGGTAATTGCTTGACGCTACATGACTGCAAAATTTTTGTTTTGCTTACCTTTTCAGTATTTCCAGAGAGATGGGGAGAGGGTTGTGTTTTGTTGGTGTCTCCCCTATGATTTTGCCACACAAGCATTTTATAAGTTACATGTATTTTTCTTCCACTGTCTGAGATGGAGGTGTATTAGTTTATCTGTGCAAAGGTCCAGGTTAAAACATCTCTGAAGCAGAAGGGGATTATTCTGCTCTGTTTTTAAAGCTGTGGTGGAGGAGGATTTCAAGGGCATTATCACCTTCATCATTTATAAACCTCTCCCCTCTGGAGAAGATAACTTTAGAGGAAGACTTTTATTCTAATAAAATAAAAGATACCATTCTATCTTGTATTGTTTTTAATGGTTCCTATTAATCTGGTGACATTTTAGGAATTCTGCCTTTTTGGCTTATTTTTAGCTAATGCATTTCAAACTCAGGCCAGTCTTAATGCAAACTAAACTTAAGTGTAGAGTGAGGCCTTGCCTTAAACTTCTAAGCTGCATGAAGTCCAGCTATGAATGACACAGTATGTTTCTCTGCTTATATTACTCAGAATGAAAATAAATACAGTAATTTAGTCATCTCTATGATTAGTTGGTCAACGGTGTGATATTTAAGAATGAATAAAATACAACCTACTTAATTAATTGCATCCTGTCACTTCAGTAATAACCATGGACAACAATTGTAGTTTCTCTATAATTCTTATGTACAAAAGACAAATGGAAGTTTTTATCATTTGTTCTTGCTAGATTTTGCAGTCCAATAGCATGTACATTAGTGGAGGAAGGATAGCTAGAAAGGCAGGTTTTAATTTCAACTTTCCATGTTGCACCAGGATAACTTAACACTGCTTGTAGTTTGGTTTGTGGCCCAGAAGAGACACAGCAAAAAAATCATAGCTGTCCCACACAGGAATGCTCCAAAAGACACAGTTCACAAAAAAAAAAAAAAAAAAAAAAAAACCAAAAACAAAAAACCCCAAAGTTTGAAGTTAAATAGTTAAATACTGCTTTACAAGCTCTGTACAATGTAATTGACATTGGTGAAAGTTTGTGTGCCAGTATAACTGGATGTGAGATTAAAAATATTACTTGTGTGTGTAGAGCACCTAGTGACTGGGAAGAGGCAATCTTGTGGCCAGGTTTTTATGTACTGGAAAAGTGCAGTCTTAAAACCACTAAAGGGACTTACTCAACCAGCTGAAGAAGTGAAGCAAGCAGAATGTGACTTTCATGATAGTTTGTGCTCTAGCTGAGTAAACTTGCAGAGCTCATGTGAAAACAAATTCATGAACACTGCTCTAAGCCCCAAAAATTTAGCATGAGGCCCAACCTTTCTCTCCAGCAAAACCTTTCCATCTTTACCAGGGTACCTGCAAAATTGCCTTTCCTTTTCACTAAAACAGACATGCTAGAGTACAACAGAGCAAGGTGTGAGTGACTCTGTAGACGCCTCCAGATACAATATGGCAACTACACTTTTGATTTGGAAGGTAATCAGGTGTTCATGAGTTAGGTTAAAAGTAAACTCCTGTTAATTAGGAAGATAATGGGTTTTTAAATTAATAATGGCCCATGATTAGCATACATCTAGTGAAAAATCTAGCCATAATTTTTAAAGGATTGTTTGCTGATGTGAAAAGTTGTAAAGGAAGAAAAAAGTGTGGTGTTTTAAACCCTAAATTAGTGTCATCCTGCAATTCCCCCTTTATCTGTTGTAGATTTCAGAAGCATTGCCTTTACCTATGAGCTTGTACATTAAACCCTCTGCTCTCAGTGTTACAGATTAGCTACTGCTTGAGACACTGGAAAAACCCAGAAGCAAAAGAAACCAGAAGAATCTGCTGTTTTCACTTTACACAGTGTGAGTTATGATGCATGTAGGATGTCTGTCGTTGTTTAGTGCTTTCTGCATTACTGCAAGCAGAGTCATCTTGACAGGAGCAAGAGCACGTCTGTGCTGCGTCCAGCAGCCGAGTGGAGCCCAGTGAGATGTGCAAACAGCAGCAGCACTGACTGGGGCAGCAGTTCTCACTCTGTGTACAAGGAGGTGTCCTCCTCACAGAGAGCATCAGCCCACACCTCTGTGCTCCCAGTGGTACATCTCTTCTGGTGCCCTAATTAGCTGGGCTGTCATGTAGGTGTCACACAGACACATCTTTAGCTGGAATTGGCAATGACTAAAGTCACTGTTTCCCAGTCATACAGGAAAATAAAAAGGCAATTTAGCTCCTGTGGTAGGTTTGCTTGTTGACTCCTACAGGGTCCCTAATCCTGAGGGTTAGTGTAGCTCCCACCTACTTAGTTCATGCAAGAAGCTGCATTAACTTTTATATTTCATCTGAACAGGCTGCTGTTAGTCTCAAATGCAGGGTGTAGTGCTGGCAGTTCAGGCTGAGCAGCTCTTTCCTCTTTTGGTAATGACTTAATTTTGATATTTATGATTTTAGATGTGGTGACTAGTTCCCACAATGATTTTGATTACATGAACTACTCACCTTGGGAATGTGCTTCCACAAAAAGTTAGGGTAGAGTGCAGTCCTCCTGTATCAAAGTCTTGATCTTTCCTAGGTGCCATTGTGCATGAACTTTTGTTCCTGTTAGGATGGGGAAGGGAAACAGCTGGTTGCACAAATAACAAGTTGAGGTGATGCTAAGAAAATGCAGTCTTTTCTCAGAAGGTGGTTCCCTAAACTTATGTATGTAAACAATAAAATTAATATTCCTGCTTGTTCTGGATGTTCTTTCCCCAACTTAGTTAAGTACCTGTAGCTCTCACTGCTTTCACTGACAATTCATTCTGATATTGCTCTAGTTTTATGTGAATTTTGAATTCCAAATTAATATACCTTCTGAAATTTTGTCTGAGTTTCTTTGCTTTTACTGCATCCTTCCTGCTTTGCTTACACCTTCTTTATAGGAGGTATTCCTACAAAACAGGTGGTTACCTTTCTGTGCTGAAAACAGGTTTTTTTTCCGCAGCGCACTAATGAAATTTCCTTTTATTCTGTGTTTCGTCCCTGCAACAATTCCAATAGAAGATACAAGCACTGCACATTTGACTTTTACAGTGTTGCAGTAATGCCATTGCTTTTGGGGCATGTTGTGAAAAGCTTACCACATCCTTGTTCAGTGCCTGGATCTGCATTCCCACAGCAGAGACACAGACATTCACTCCAAGGGTAAGCTTTGGTCCAGTGTTTAAATATAGCTCAAATATTCAGAAGGATTTTTCCCTTCTCATGCCCTCCTACCCTTGAGCAAATCTCTTTTATGGTGCTGCTTTCCAGATGTTCTTGTGAAAAGCAGAGAAGCATCACTGGGGGTTTCGTGGGTTGTGGTTTTTTAATGGTTTTTTCCATTAGCTCTGCCGGGCACCCTGAAGTGTGAGATCTCAAAAAGTTAGATGGGCTTCAAAACTGGGATGAAGGAGAGGAGACAAATATTCCATCAGTATTAGAATTTGTTGATGTCACCGGCTTGTTCTGTAAACTTTTTTTTATTACTCCTCCATGCAACCAATAACCGCTGGTGCAAGGTGAAATCTATAAGAATGAAAGGTCTGTAGGCTTTGCACAGGTCATTTCACATTCTGGGTTTGCAATTGAGTTTGTATGAATAGCTAAATATAAATGTGAAGGTTTAGTTATGCCAGTCCCGAGACTCTAAGGCATGAATCCAAACCTAGGAGTTCGGTGGCAGGCTGCAAGCATCACGAGTTGTTCTGCTGTCTCTGAGGTCTTTGCAGGGAGCAGTGGAATACTAATGATGGAAACAGGACAAATCCCTCCAGAGTCGAAGTGTTCTTCAGTTCCCTTTCTGGCAATTTCACTCTCTGAAAAACTGCAACCTTTCCTTTTGGACGTGCCCTGGTTGTCAGAAAAATACTTCTAAGATAATACTCCTGCTATCTGGTTTGTTCCTCCCTGCAGTTAGAAGGGATGTAATGATAGTGCTCACCTGCACTATCCTGGCTCCTTTTTTTGCCTCACAGATTTTTACAGATACTGAATCATGCGCTTTTAAGTCTTGAGTTTTTCTTTGGCTGTGTCTGTTTGCTAGGGTCATTGAAGAAATATTCCTGGTGGTATTCCACAACATTAGAATTTGAGTTGATACACAATTCACTCATACATTTTTTTTCTTGCCTTTTTGAGGTCAGAAAGGTGTGCCTAGCACCTTTCAAAACAGATAAGGCCATTCAAGACTTCACAGTCTGTTTTTTTACCATAGTTACAATAGGTCAGAAAGAAAATATTTGCTCAGAAGAGAGAGGAAATGCCCTGACTTACCAGTGTTAATTTTTAGCTTGTTAAAAAATTTAAAATATATGCATTTGACTCTCTTTTTGTGTGGATACTGTGTTAAAAAGAGCCATCCAGGAGTCTTAGGCAAGGTGAGAACTGTCTACATGAAGAAGAATGAAAAGGACAAAGCAGAAGTTGAGAGAAATGAGCATGTTGGATGGTACAGATGGAATTAATAATGGACCCGTGTCGGTAATGAGGTACATAATTTATGTTTGACCTGTAAGAGTTCCAGCACTGAATCTTCACAGTTTCTAAAGAGCTTTCAGGATTTCCCTTTATTTCCTCATGAACTTGCAGTTTGCAGCAGCATGTGGGAAATGTGGAGTAGCTGTTTTTGTGGCTCTTCACTATGTGTTCCCAGAACAGCTTTCCTGAAAATGAGGATTTCTGCAATGAATTCAGTACTGGCTTTCCTTCTGTCATTTCCAAAGTTTTAAGTATTTTCCAAGTGAAGTGGTAACCTAAGTCAGATAAATGCTTCTTCCTTTGGTTCTGACCCTAAGAGGTTCAGATAATGTTGTATGTTATGTGCCATTCATTTCCACTGACTCCAGGTGGGAGCAGAGAGTGCCCAGCATCTTGCCAATTCTGGCCTTTAAGTTGCAAATGATTGTAGCACTTTTGATGTTCAACACTCAGGGGTACCCTTCTTTTTACAGAGTTGCTAATTACCTGGTTCATTAAAAGTAGTACTGTATTGCTGTGAATGAGAGTTAAGCTTTCCTTTCAAACCTAATGCTAAACTTCCCAAAAGCACAGTAACCTGATGTCAACCACCTGCTGATTTTACACCCAACTCATGTGAAAATTGGTGGTTTCAAAAAGGATCCCCACCTTTTATAAACTATATTTGAGGAAGCAGCTCTAACACCACAGTATACGTGCTTGACCTACTTAACAATTCAGATTTCTGACGTTTCATATGGTGGGATTGGTAGATACTAAAAGACTTGGAAGGTGATGGTGAAACACCACCTCTCTTCTCTTACTGTGTGTTCTGATAAATTTGAATCTCTACTTCCCTCTAGCTGCTGTTCTGTCTCTGTGTCCTTATTGTTGTGGGGCCAGCAGAACTTCTAGGTTTTTTTCTCACTTGCATGCTAGGTCCTTCTCCCTATAGCAGTGTCTTGCCACCTTCTGTGCCTGCTTCTGCCTCAGTCACACAGCTATTGATAAACAGGCATAACTCCAGCTGCTTTGCTTTGACCACCATGCTGTGCTCTGTCAGTGTAGCAGCAGCTGTGCCATTTTGGCCTCTTGATAATTCCATACTGCAGCTCCTTAACTACACTCAGAGCATTCAGTTTACCTCGCACTCTAGAATATGGCTTTGCATTGGTACATGCTTGGCTGAATATCCACGAAGGTATTTTTGCAGCCCTGAGAAGCCAGGAGTAATCCTAGGCTGTGCAGAATTAGTGTATTAGGTCCGTGCACGCAGCATGTAAAGACTCTCAGATGTTCCCGGTGAGGTGAATTCCCGTGCACCTCAGAGGATTTTTGTCAGAGCACTGCCAGAGTGATTTGCAAGAGTGAGAACTGATCATGCAAACCCTGTTTGGCAGAAAATAACGGTGGTAGTACAGGTAATCTCACACAGCTGGTTTTTAGATCATTTCTGCTCTGCTGCATGCTTGCAAGTGATTTTTTACCATCGCTTAGTTGTTTTAGGTGGAAGACAGAACTTTCATGAGTTCAGCTACTGGATCAGTTCATACACTAGGTCGGATTTATTTTCTGCTAGCTTAACTGCCTAATTTTCTTTCAGTTGCAAATAAAATGTGCTCAGAATAAGCCTAAAGATTACTTTATCAAAGAGTCAAATGGGGCTGCCTATTTACAACAGTGAAGTAGGCTATGCCTTAGTAACCCTATGAAAGTTGCAGAACAGTAAGCAAGAACATCGGAGTGGTTCAAGATTTACTGTGTAATTTCTAGATTCCTCTGCTGCTAAAAATGGTTCTAATACCTAATGAAGGCTCCACAGATTAATGAAAATGTGATTCTATTTGGTACATGGTCATTAGGTGGAATATGATTCATATCGCTACCATCCCTTAGTACAGCAGTGGCCTGCTAAGTTTAAAAAATATTGAACAGATTAGTCTGTTAATTTGCACTCTTGATGGAAGATTTGAGACATGATATATAAGTGTATGTATTGTGAGTACCGTCTAAGTTTTCTCTCTCCATCTCACATTTGGTCCCTCTGGATTAATGGCAGTGCAGCATGAGGAAATCTGTGCTCTCTCTTTTGTTATTAAGTGACTGGGGTTTATGAAGTCTGCCCTGCTCTGTACTTGCCTAAAACCTTCCAAAATGGCTTTTCTCTTGCACAGCATCACAGCCATGTAGTTACAACTCTGTCCTGGTGCTCAGTGATCAAGTACAACTGAGAATCCTTTCAAAGTTTGAAAGAATCTTCCACTTTGCCAGTGGGCTGGATGTTTATTTTTGTGGGTACAATTTTTTGGCCTCCTAGAGAGGTGTGCTTGAGGAAGCAGGCACCTGGGGTAGTTTGTGTTGCCAGGTCCTACCCCAGGGAGGAGATACAGGAGCCCAGGTGCCTCCTCTGCTGCAGGCCAAGTGGGGATTTAAGAGAATATGTGAAAATACCTGCTGTTCTAGGGACTGGAAAAGTGTCCCAGACACTGCTTGGTTTCAGGCATGCCTGCTTTGGTATGCCAGCTCTGACCTTGAGAGCAGCAAGAGGAAAGGTTGCTGGGATGTGCCAGGATCCAGCTCCCCAGGAGATCAGGAGCACAAATGAGCCCAGCTCCTTGCGTGGCTGGTGGGTGAGTCATGCATTCCAGTAGATGGCATTTTCAACACTTGCAGCCCTGAGTTTCCTACAGTGATGAGATCCTGGGTTCAGTGGCAGGGCTTCTGTGTCTCCCCACAGTGAGAAACCCAGCTATGTCTCCTGGTGCTTGTGGGCTAAACTATTAAAACATGACAGTGGGGCTACCATGTAAAAAGGAAAACAGCCTGGCATGGTGGCCTGCCAAAACACCATATAAGAACAGCTCTTTTGTTCTGAGATCTAAGGCTGTGACTTGAGGGAGCATGCTCTGTGCTGTGCTCATGGGAACTGAGCGAGGCCAGGGTTCCAGTGGTGTTCCCACTCCTGCATGCTGGCAACATGACTGCCCACGGCTGATGCTCAGCCCTGCTTCCCCACAGAAGCATGGCTTGATCTCCCCTCATCCTCCCCAATTGTATGCCTTGGTCTAATTAAAAAGAATTAACAACACAACTGTTATAATTAAAAAAATAACACTTCCTTTTCCTCCTACAGATCATGCCTCAGGATGAAAGTGTGCCATATAAACTCAAGCAACACTGGTTGCTTGCAACTGGTGTGGTTTTTGATGCTGCAAGCCAGTTTAAGCTACTCTTGTCCCCATCATCTGGGGTTTTTTTCCCTCCTCTTTCCCCTTCATTTATATAGACCAATTACCAGGGCAGTCAGTTCTGTAAATTGGTTGCTGTTCCTATTGATCAGAGAATTGATCAGCCTATAACCTAATTCCTCCATGCTTTTCCTGCCCCTGAGGTCCCTTTTGGTTAGCCTGTGCGCTGAATGGTCCATGGGTGCAGATGACAGTGGCAGGGACAGCTGGAATGAGCCTGCTCCTTTCTAGAGGAGGTCAGAAAGGACTTGGATCTGCTCTGTTTGTGAGATTCAGCCTGGGGAGGATGGTGATGGGTCATGAAACATGTGAGAGAGATTGATTTTCATCATCACTGAAAGCACACGGGCAACTAAATCCAGTGTGGGTCAGATCACATGGGTTCATATCCTTAATGAGCAGGGTTTTTTTGTGTTGACCTCTACTGCTAATTAATATGGAAAAGTAAACTGAGATGGCCTGACTTTTTTAGTATTTTACTGGTAATTGATGATGCTGCTCAAAGCAAAAAGCAAATTAGCCCTTTATCAGTTTTATTTTATGTCTGCCATGTGTACATGAGTGTTTGCTGAACTGCCCAGAGCTTGTGAGAACAGGAATGGGATGCGGAACACATTCCCCTCATAGCATAACTGCTTCAAATGGTTGTGGTAGAAGAGCTGCACAGCCCTTTGCAAAGGGCCCGGCTTTCATCAGAAGGGTTTTTTTTGCCTTTTCCTAGCACTTTGTTCCTTGATTTAATATTCCCCACCGCTTTACACTAGCTGCTTTTGTTTCTTTTGGAGGGAAGAAAAGATCTCACCAGCTCTTCCATTTCTGTTTTGAAGTTGTTCCCTCTTCCCCTACTCACCTCCCAGCTCATGGTTTGTAAAGGTGTTTACGTATGAAGTTACTATGGGAACACTTTTTTGATGAGAGGTTCTTGTTTTACGTATTCAAGAAGTAATTTCTTACATATACCTTGGTGACATGGTCTGCAAATTGTGATTTACACCAAGAGACTTCTTTCTGATCTCTCAGATAAGATCTCTCACTCCTTAGATAAGAACCAAATTTCTATATCGTTTTTCAGGGCTGTTTTATTTGGTCTTTTCTAGCCTCCACATTAGTAAAGAAAGTTGAGGAGCTGAGATAGAATTTGAGATAGCTATTTGATACCTGGAGTTGTGTCTTCCTTTGGAAATATGCAGCTTTGCATGTTTAGAACCCAAGTGCAATGCTGAAAGGGTTGTTCTATGGCAGCTTTAGCAAGCATCTCTAAAAATTGCAAGTTTACATTCATTTAGGCTGCTTCTTAATTTTCTTAGCACAGTGTGGTGAGTAATTTTGTTCTTCAAAGACCTAAGCACTTTGTAGAGTTCATATAAATCCCAATTGTAAAAAAATTTGTTATTTCTGAATATAGAAATTTCCTGGGCAGGGAATGTATTTAAAGGATTGTGCTGTTTTCCCAGAACAGCAGCCAAAACACCTTCTTAGTTTGTACACAAGGGAGGCTGGATGTAAAAGATGCTAAGGAAGTGATGTGGATGGATTCCCCTGCCACCTCTGCCAGAAATGTTTTTTGGTTATTACTGCGTGGTAAACAATGTTTACCTGTTTACCATCATTGCTTCATTTGCCTCTTGAGTACGTTCTTTTCTTTCTGCCTGTGTTTCTGCAAGTACCACTGTCCTTTCTCTTTTAGCAACTCTTCCACAGTCTCTCCTAGAAAAGTTCTGATTTTGGTGAAAAGAGAAATCACAAGCTGTTGGCATCATGATAGCATAAGGGGAAATTTATTGATGCACTGTTCTCCTTCCTTTGTCCTTGATGCTAGAGAGCTTTGCATGTGGTGAGCTGTTAAAGTAATCTGCTCTGCCTTTACACAGTTTGTTTGCATTTGTTGCCACTATTCGCCAGGAAAACCTTCTATATGATTAATAGTATTTATTTGGTTTTGGCATAGTACTCAGTTTAAATGTTTATTCAGCTCAAGCTAAAGGTGTTTTCAGATTCCTGTTTTGGCTTTTCCCTTCTTTTTGTCTAAATCTGCAGGGGATCAAATCAATGCACTTGAATTTTGGGGTTTGTACATTTTATCTTTGAACAGGCACCTATTTTTCCTGTCTGGATAGATCTGGATGACTCAGTGTTTGCTTGATGGGCCATGTAAATTTCTTTTCATACTGAGCAAAGAGACTTTTGGAAATATGATGATTTTATTTTCTGTTAATAAATTTGCAGTATTTTCTTTATCACCTTAAAAATGTTGATATTTGGTCAACTTCTACCACACATATTTGTAGCACTTCTGTTCCAAACTAGATATCCTTCATGTTAGCCTTTTAGTTTTTATTTTGCAACTTTTTCTACAAAGGTGGCCTACATGTCTTGTGAATGCTTATATGTGAATACTTTTTATGTGTATAACAGTAATCACTACGTCTGGAAACTTTCTCTGTTGTAGAAGGGTTGTAGCCTTTGGGGGGTTTTTTGACACTGACAAGCTAATTACTAGCTTCCTGTGGTTTTCTTCACAGGCTTCTGGGCTGGCTAAATAAGAGATACCAGCTTTCACCAGGGGTCTGCTCTTTGCCAGTGATACGGTTCTCCTAAACCCAGGGGAACGTGGAGATTTTGCTTCCTACACTGTTGATGTTTTCAGGCAGCTGATTTTCTGTTAAAGCAGCCAGGCAGCGGAGTCCCTGTGATAAGCATCTATCTCTCTGATGTTTATCCAGTAGCTGATCTTGCCAGAGTGAGCAGACCAAGAAATGGAGCCCACTCCAGATCGACTCACTTGAGATGTCTCTGGTGGTGCCAGTGCAGTTGTGTTGAGAAATGAAGGTCATCTTGATCTGGTAATTTCCTGTTACCATTTAAACCATGGTGTACCACTGACATGGATGTGTTTGTGGGGATCCAGATACATATCAGAAAAAACAACAGCCAGAAGGTTTTGATACCTCTTGTTCTCTGGTTTCTGGAGTCTTGGAAAATCCCCAATTCTCTCCTCAGTGCCTGGAAAATAAGGACACATCCCTTTTCTCTTTCCCTCCCCCAGCTTTTATGGATGGATGATTGTAATTACACGTTGACTTACTGATAGCAAAATTTGACACAGATGAGTACAGTTGAAGGGAAGTCACTCAGCTTTTCTCTCTGAGGAGGCATAAGCAGCACTTTGAAGTTGGAGTTTGGAATGGGAATGGGTATTTATTAACAGGAGTGCGGGCTGTGCTCCCCACCCCATGAAGCCGAGGGCTGTAAGATGCCAGATGAGCTGTGGCAGAGCGCTGCTAATCACACACTGCCCGGGGTAAGCGTGTATGGATTGCCCTTGTAAATTGCTCTCAGAAATCCTTTTAACTGGATGATGGGCCTTAATTTTGTTTTATGACATTTGTTCTGGCAGGTCAGCAACTGTTTATGGATTTGATGACATTTCAGCTGTCGCAGGTGTCCTAACATAAATATGTCCATTTGCTTAGTTGTCCTGAGAAGCCATGGGCATTTGGCAGAAGGCACGACCTGCTGGGATTTTTTTTTTAAACTGAATCACTTCCTTTTGTGGTAGTTGTTCTTTCTCAAATGTGAAGGCAATGAGCGTCCCAATGGAGAGTAACAAGCCTGGGTGTAAGTGAGGACCAAATTAATGTTTTAAATATTGTGACAAAATCAATGTGTTTCACTGATTTTGTCACAATATTTAAAACATTAAATAAGATGTCAAGATTTTTGAAATAGTGGTCATTTTGGAATATTTCCAATTAACTGTTATTTCTGGAGGGGTTTTTTGGGTTTTGTTGTGGGGTTTTTTGTTTGTTTTGTTTGTTTGTGGGGTTTTTTTTTTGGTTGGTTGCTTTTGGTTTCTCTTTTTTTGTATCATTTGAACTTTCTATACATGGTGGTCAAACCTTATATTTCTTATGGAGCACTTACTGTAGACAGTACCATGCCATAATCTCCACTTACATTACAGAATGGGGAAGCGTATGTCTAGAGTAACTTGTTTGACATAGATCTTCTGTTCCCTTAAGCGCTTTAGATTTGTGAGGAAGGATTTTGATTATGTTTTTGTCCTGTCAGGAAGTTTTTCCACTTTCACATGCAAGTCATGAACCCTGACATGTTAACCCTTTACAATTATTTTACTTGTGCAGCAGTGCAAAATCTTCTGAGTGTACGTTTCTCCCATCAGTTCCATTTCTACCATGGTGCAGAAACAGTCCTGCAAGTCTTCTGGAGTATAAAATTATCTGCTGCTCTGGGAGAAAAAGTTTGCTTGAGTTCATTTAGAGAAAGCTGCATTTCCAGTATAATGGGGTGCTTCAACCACCAATGTTCTGAGATTTGAAGAGCCTAACAAATGGTTGTATACAACTGCTACTACTGATATAAACAGCTTTGCTGCTTTGTTTGGTTTTCCCTCCATCCAAAAACCATGTGTTTGATTGAAACAATCGTGTAGTGGCCTTTTATATATGTTACATGGCATGCCAGAGTAGAACAATGATCCCAAGTGCCTTTCTGGCAGGAGGTCATCGACCCAGCAGCTCTCTTTGCCTTCTTCTCACAGCTGCTCAGAGCTATGAAGGGATGGAACTGTGGCAGTACAGACTCCTGCAGTTTTCTCCCTGGGCATTCTCCACTACCTTGGGATAGGGCTGAATCTGCCAAGGTGCTCAGGAGGGATGCTTGCATGAGTGTGATGTGTGATAGGGATGCCCACGTGCAGGTCAAGCAAGAAGCACCTCTCCAGTCATGCCATAAAAACTGGGGAGAAGCTGCAGAAACTTGCCTGGCTCACTGCAAGGAAAGCTCTTTGCCAGAGCTGTTGTCCCTGCTCTGTTTTCCTGATTGAGAGAGAACTGGTTTTCACAGAAGAACATTTGATATTTTTAATGTCTGTTTCTGAGATGAGTCCAGAGTGAAAGAACCATGTTTAAAGTTCTGAATGGATCAATGTCCATCTTGGGGAATTTGATAAATTCTTTTTTAGGTCAGCCCTTCTTGGGGTGACCTGTGCAGAACAGAATTTTAGAACCTGTGGAGGCTTAATAAGCCAACCCTCTCTAGCTGGCCTACTATTTTTTAATAGGCCTGTCAGTGGACAGCAGATTTTTTTTAAATTTTTTTTTTTTTTTTTTAGCAGGTAGACGGCTCTCATGGCAGAGCTGTGCTTTCTTCTTACTTAGCAAGAGAGTGGGTATGTGTTGCAAGATATCCTTTTGCTGGCATGGTAGGGACATGGGAGGAACAAGGGGTCCTTTGAAATGCAGCTTTATCTCTCACTGTGCTTCTGCCTCTTTTCCAGCCTAAGTACTGCAGAAATTGGGCAGGACTGGGGTAGGCAAATGCTGCTAAAAGCATCTAATCACAGCCTCAGTCACGGGAGTACCTACTTGCTGCCCACTGTCCCGCTTCAAAGACTGTGAATTTTCAAGAGTTTGAGCTGGATTTCGTAGACCTGAGTGTCACACAAAAAAACATTTGCTGTAAAAGTCGAGGGCACCCTCTTCCTGCCAGGAACAGCCTGGGCTGGTTATGAGCACAGAGCTGCTATTGTTCTGCCCTGGGAGATTGTGCTAAAAGCTTTGAAGCAGCGTTTGCATGTAGGTGTCCGTTTTCTAAGCAGTTTTTTTTTTCTTTCTTTCTTTGTTAAAAAAAAAAAAAAAAAGGAGAAAATGAAAGAGAGAACCCTGCCCCCTCACCTCCCAGCCTTTTCTTGGCATGGTTCTTTGACTTGGTAATTGTTGATTTTACAAGGTGTTGTTTAGGCTTCCTAGTTTTTCTTTGGCCTGGCTATTAAACTTATGTTCCTTTTTGGATCAAAATCAGAGTATACTCAGTGAGTTAGTGCAGGAGCTTTGCCATCCCAGATAACAGAGGTGCATAACATTATATCATGCAGCGCATTTTGTGGAGCATTACAGGTGATAACTGATAAACTATTGGCTATGTCTAGCACCTACATTTTAAAATTCTGCGGTGAAATCAACAGGCTGCACTAAAAATGGGCAGGAATTTAAGGACTGTCATGCACAGCACTGCTGTTGTGTCTCAGCTGCTCTGCACAGCTCTTGGGCTGCTTGATCCTGGCCTTTATGAGCAGGGTTCATTTAAGTTTCAGTCTAGTAATCTGTTACTGTGCAAGGTGTCATCCTGCTCGCCCTCTGCATAAATCTCAGTCACATGCTAGAGGACATATCAAAACTGTTTTAATCTAGAATTTCAGGGCTGCTGTGGGTAATGTAGGATAAGCAATAATCCTACTTCCTCTGTGATTTTTCCCAGTCTGCTGACCTGCACCTGACTTGCATTGTATGGGGAACAGCAGTCATGGATATCTCTAAAACATTGATGTTCAGCCAGTGTTTGAGAAGGGCTCAGGAAGAAATTCTGCTTCACCATGTGATAGTTTCCTGCTCTCTCTTAGCAAAATGCAAGCTCCTACCCCAAGTGGAAGAGAGAGGCATCTGTTTACAACTAAGAACGGGAAAGTCAGTGGGAGGGGGAAGGGTGGTATAGGAAAGAGCCTGGTGTGTCATGCTTTATTACTCTTATCCCTTTCAGAAGGAAAATCTAGAATGAATCAGAGCAAATGTGTAAAGCGTGACCTTTCCTTCTTCAGAGAGCCTGTGGGGAACAGGGGGTGATTGAGCACTGGTGGAGAGAAACTTCCTCTGAGCTGGTAAATGTGAGTTATTGGCCATGCAGGACAGGGTATCCATGGTCTATTCAAAAACATGATATTGCTGTACCCAGAAATCAGAAAACAAATTCTGCAAGTGTAAAAAGTGGGAAAAGTGATTCCCCTTCTCTGTTTTTTAGATATTTTTAAATTTTGTTTGGATTGGTCTTTTATTCTTTCACATGAAACTGTGAAAGCAAGGCAGATTTATTTTTCTGAATGGATTGTCAGTATATTGGACAACGTGACTCCAGATACTGAAATTTTAGTGACATCATCAGGACACATGTTTAAAAGGGTAAGAGTTGGCAACGTGGAACAGGGCTTACTAGAGACATTCCCTGTAGTGATTCCTTGAAAAGAGCAGGAAAGACTCGACTTCTTTACTCTGGTACTCCCTTGAATGGTGGATAAATATGAATTACTCCCTGGGGTCAAGCAGTGCAGCTATGATGTGAGGAAGACTGACTGTGTTCCTGTTTGCCTGGGTGTGAGTGTGTTCTGAGAAGCAAGGAGAAGAAAAGTGGAGGAGGTCACTGTCAGGAAAGGTGTGGTGCTCTTGCAGAGGTTATGCTGACTTTCCTTAGAGCCCTCCTGACCTGAGCTGCCATTAGGCCCTTGATTTTAGCACTCCTTCGGGCAGCTGAAGAGGTGGCTGGAGGGACTGGGCAACACTGGATGAGTGGCTGGTGGCTGAGTGGGTGGAACCACTGTGAACCCAGGAAGATTCACATGGAAGGTCCCATGAGGGCCACCGAGGAGTGTCTCAGGCAGTCAAGGATTGCAGCATCTCATGGCTTCCCTTTCCTGCATCCCTCTGTTGCCATATTCTGGCCTTGCTCAGAAGCTGTGGTCTCTTGGTTGGCCTGGTACTGCCTCACCTGAGGTGGGTGTCCCTTCTCCCAAGTAACAAGAGACAGGATGAGAGAACACAGCCCAGGGGAGGTTTAGATAGGATATTAGGGAGAATTTCCTTCCCAAAACGGTTGTCAAGCATTGGAACAGACTGCCCAGGATGTGGTAGAGTCATCATCTCTGGAGGTATTGAAGAGATGTGTAGATGTGACACTGAGGGACAGATTTTAATGGTGGACTTGGTAATGCTGTCTTGGCCTTTGTGATCTTGGAGGAGGAGTTTTCCAAACGAAATGATTCAATGATTCTATGCTTTGGCCCAGGTTTTGCCAAAATGCTTATCAATGTTGCCCTTTGCTACCTTCCCCTTGCTCTTCCAGAAGCCCGTGTCATCTGTGGGAATGTGCATGGAGCTGCATGGTGGGAATGTGCATGGAGTCCTGCCTGGCAGCACCTGCTCCATGGGAATAGCCCCTGGATTACCTGCAGTAGCTGCCTTCTGGTTCTTGGCCAGTGGGAGTGGATCAGGCTTGTGCCTGCTGGGTTGCAGGGAAGGGAGGAGACGTGAGGGAGAGTCTTGCCAGGTGGATCTGCCTGGGCAGCCCTCTTACACAGAACATGTAGAAAGGAGCCGAAGATATGGTGGTTGTAAGGATGCTCAGCCTGTGGAAAAACAGGCAGCAGCCAAATAAAAGTAATTTGGAAGTGCAGTAAAGAAGCTGGAAAGAAAAAAATTAGTAATAACAAAAAAAAAAAAAGTGTAGTAAAACCAGGGGGAAGAAGAGATAAGAGAAAATTAAGATATACTTAAAAAAATAAGTTATAAGGAGTTTAATGGATTGCAAGAGATTTTTGGGTGGGAAAAGAAATGATAAATAGTTCTACATACCCTTAATCTCCCATAGTAGACATAATACTCAACTGAGAAAGTAAAATCTGTGAAACCTCATTTTGTGGCTAATAAATACTTTACTCTGGGATGCTTATTAGGGATGTTGAATTAACAGCATTGAAAATGAGGCCATTTGCCACCTTCAAATGTAATTTTTTTCTTTTTTTTTTTTTGTTCTCAAATAAATAATTCAGTAACTTCTTATGAGCTTTAGAGAGCAAGCACTGGGATGGCAAAGTTAAGTTCTTTATCGTCTCTTTTTTGATCTCTGCTAAGTTGCTGTTGTGAGAAGTGTAAATTGTCCTTGAGTTGAAGCTGCTGCCTGCAGCACCTAAGTACAGAGTGCTGATTTAACTGGGGCTGCAGTGCCTTTGCACCAGCCAGCTGAGGGGAAAGGGCAGTTCTTAGGGCACACTTTACCAAAGCAGGATGCAAAGGTTTCAGTGGGGGGCAAAAGATCTGGTGCTCTTTCAGAAGATGTGAAGGAGTTGAGGATGTGTGGAAATGCTAAGGAAAATCTGTTTTGAAAGAATAATGTAGAACTCAGCAGAAAAAAACAAGACAGTGGGTGCAAAGCCCTGGTGTATGTCTGTGTTTTGCTTGTCCATAGAGCAGATGTGCTCAGAGAAAAGTTATCTGTAAATGGCACTGCCTGCCTCTGCTGAAGAGGTGCAGCTGTGTTTGGCAGCTGTCCCCCAATAGGCTGATTAAGGGGGGAAAAAGGTGATATTGCTGTGTGAAAAGGGAGGCCAATAGACTGATCAAAGCACAGAGAAGAAAAGTATTTTCACCAAAGTAAGACTTTCACTTTCCTTTTTGTCCACTGAGCTTATTTGGGAGAGCCTTGTCAGCTTTGTGTTGTGGAAAGTACACATCTGCATGTTTTGAAAATATTGTCTTTAAATGACACCTTCAGTCTTCCATCTGATTTTTATAGTGTTGGTTTCAAAGCAACCCCTTAAACAATCTTAACTGTATTTAAGCCATAATGAAGGAAGATCTGCTTGTTTTTTCTTTCCAGTCTGCATCCTGGAAGATGAAGGAAGGTTCTCTAATGAGCTGTGGTGAGACCAGGAGACGAGATAGAAAGGGGACAACCAGGGTGTCAGCAGCAGGGGGGATGTTTGCTAATACAGCCCTAAAATAAAGAAGTAGTGCATTTTGATGTGTTTTTTCTCAAGCAGCTTGGGGGAGAAATTTATATTTGATGTGACAGAATTATTTTATTCATAAGGGGTAGATTACAAGGAAATAAACTCTGGTGACCTTCTAGAATGTGTTCCTTCTTTCTGGATTCAATAGGAAAAAGAGCAGTGACATTTCAGTGTTCCTGATGTGCCATTAACAAACTTATGTTTATTCATGCATTTTTCAGTTTGCTGTTGAGAGTACTGCATACTTTAGGAGGAAGAGAAGTCTAGCATAACCCAGGCTCAGAAATGTCCCCAGTCTTCTTCATTTCTCTTTGTGTAATGTGGAATTTTATCTTCTTTGCACCCTACATGAGTGATCTTCACACATCTTAGAGAAGTATTTGACAGTAACCATAATTTTTTTTCCTCTTGACAGCTGAGTGAGGAACAAGATGTTTATCTCATTTGTTATGCTTAATTTATCATTAGAAAGATTCATATGATGTTGATAAAGATGGATATGAGATGTTCCCTCTTGTGGCTGGTTCTGCTCTTGGTGTGGTGGGACACTGTGAATCCTTGAAAGGGAAAGGAAAGGGAACCTATGGCTGCTTCCTTATTTCTGAGTACTGCAAAGTTGTTAGTGCACAGTGCACTTCAGAGTTCAGCGACCAAAGAGTCATGAAACGTGGTGCTCTGCCATTTTCCCTCCTTTGTAATTGTAGAATAGAGATGACAAAGGTGTTTGAACACAGAATTTTTTTTTCTCATCTGTGATACCTTTCTTGATGAATTAATAGAAGTGTAAGCAGATACTAAACAGCTTGGGCTTGCTGTACAATAGGAAAAGAAGATGCGATTCTCAGATTAATTAGCAGTTTACTGTCCCTACAAGCAGAATGTCAATAAAGATTTTACAGAATTTTTTTTTCTCTTTTTGTTTGTTATGGTAGAAAAGGGAGGGACAAGGTGTTGTGAACCCATTTAAGAGGAGGGTCTCCTCAGGAAAGTATGTACTTTTCAGAGGGAGCATGTAGTGTTGCAGGAATGTTACAAATTTTCTGTGTTGAATATGGAGTTGGTTTAGCGTGATAAAAATCATGATTCTGTATGTTGGAAGCAATGTTTCAAGTACAGCTGGAGTATAACTGAATGCCTGCAATTATTTTTCTGGGCTCTACAGGCGTGTCTCCCAAGAATGATGAACTTCATCATTCAGCTTGAGAGAAGCTGTGTCAGAGAGAGACAGAGTGAGGCAGGGAGGTTGTTTGGCACACTGGGATTGCAGAAGAGAAGCTGGCCCTGGAAGCAGCGTGTGCTGCTCAGAAAGCAGCTCTTCCAGTGAAGGCCTTGCCAAGGAGCCACAGCCCAAATGACAGCCATGTGGAGCAGAGGGGAAATGATAAATTTGCTGATGTGTAAAAAAGCATGGCTTGGAGAACTGCAGGAGGCCAACTGCTGGGGTCATGCTGCGAGTTTGAGACATAACAGGCCTGTACCCTGCTTATGCTTAAAAGTTTTGATGTAAGAGAATTAGGAATCTTCATTTCTGACAAATGGAAGATAATGCAGGTTCCTAGAGACTGTTCTTTGCCCTAGAAGATGCTGGGAGTTTAATACATAGAGGTTGTATAACTCTGCATGTCACCACTAGTTATCTTCAATTCCAAGTAGCAGCCTAAGAAGGAAAAGAAAAAAACTCTTGTTGTCTTCAAGTAAGTGTGACTGGATGGGGGTTCACCTACCAGCTGGGGTCATCCCACCACGAGGCAGAAGGTTAAGCAGAAAGAAGTAAGCGTAGCATTTTTAAAAGGATCAATCATTTTAGGAAAGCTTGCTTGTTATCAGTGGCACCCACATCCAGCAAACCCGCTTGGGTGTACCAGGGATGGGCACCATGCATGGAGCCAGCTGGAACAGGAGCTTGGGTAGTAAAGTGGCCGCAATCCAACTGTTCCTCAGAGGTCCTGCCACCAGCAAGGGTCTGAGAACACAGCAAACCTCAAGGCATATTTCAGAAACTCTTCCTTTTTTGTCTGGGTTTGGTTCTGCCAAGTCGTATCTAGCCCAGCCAGTGCTGGAGATCATTGTTTCTGACTCTTGTTTTCCTGGTTCCTGACTCTTGGGTTTTTTGCAAAGTTATGATACCACGTGCTCTAAGAGAAGAGCTAGCAATGAGCTGCACACATTAATGCCATTTATTTGCTTTGATAGAGTACACTTGTCAAGTGACAGTGTTTGAGATATATTTCAGCACAGGAAAAGATTTCACCTTCTGATGTGAATGTCATCCTGCCAAAGGGAAAGGAGTATTTTCCTCTGACAGATTGTTTCTTCTTGGTTAATCAGCAGGCAGACACTACTTTATTCAGTTTACCTCTGAAGAGGTGACTAGACAGTTTAATCCTACCCAAAGAGCATTAACATTTTTACGAGTTTGTTGAGGGCAGGAGAATAACATTTTAATTAATTCCCTTTTCAGTCCTTCTGAGGAGCAGAAGATTTGTGAAGATTTGCATAGATTTGCGTGAAGGTCTCCCAGGGAAGCTCTTTTTGTGGGATGTACTGCCGCTGGGGTAGGCAAAGCTCCGGGACTTTGGACTAACCTAGGAGCTGGCAGGGTTTATGCCTTCAGAGCCAGGAAATAGAGACAAAGGGGAAACCCTCCTGGCTCTGATCTGCAGTACAGTAAAGGTTAATTTTGGTCTCCTGTTCACGTGTTGCTAAAGAAATTGTTGTCACTACATTCCATGTTCAGATTTTGTAAAGAAGTTTTCAACTCTCACCCTTTTCTGATTTTAGGGGCAATTCAGAATGACTGTCAAACACAAAAGTCTTCAGTTGTCATCATTGTGAGGATATTCAGATGTTGGGCTTCCCCACACAGCTCTCCCAGGCATTGGAGAGATGATACAACAAGAAGCTGCCGTCCCTGTTGGGAATTACTAATGCAAGCTTCTCTGTGATTGAGATGACTTTTAATGGGATACAGCAGTGTAGTCAGAGGGAAAGAGAGAGGTTGAAACATGTGAATCTCCATGGGGATTTTGAACAATATCTCAGTTTGGTTTTGCATGCCTGTCTGGGTATATGCAAATGACAGCTTCAAAATAATTTCATTGTGTGCTCCTCTCTACTGCCAAAACATCTAATGCATCAGTAGATTCTGTGGTCATAAAGCTAAATCCTACATTAGTTTCAGACTATAAGAAGCTGAAATCATTAAGTCCTTCTAGAAGACAGTGTTGAATGCAAAGAAAAAAGGATCGTATGATAATAATTTTCACTCTGTTCACTGTCTTCAGCACTCAGTCAATCTTATGGATGTTTTCTGGTGGGAGGAGGTGGATGTGTGTTTGTGTCAGTCCTTTTATTGCAAAGAACTTGATTCATTGGGATGGAGCAGAAGTGATTTTTTTAAATAAATAAGTCCAAAATTGTTGAATAAAAATGCCAAAAAGACTGTTCCCATTGTGAACTTGAGGCTTCAAACATAAGCACGTTGTAGAATTAAGGCTGAAGCCTTGTTTCACATTCTGATACAGGTGTCATAGGCCATAAATTAGACCTTCTAAAAACATTATAATTTTTTGTGCAATGGTTGTGGTAGTAGGCTATTCCTTCTCCAGATTTTAAGCCCTTTCTCAGCAGCCTGATACCGCCTGAAAGTTTTCAAAGAAATATTTGCAATACACTGAATGTTTCCCTCTTCTAATTTTTAGTAGTGTGCCTAAACTGCTGTAGTTGAGAGCTCCCTAAGACAATCTGCTTAGGGTGGAACATGAACTAGGAAAATTTTAAAAGGAGCTGAAAGCAGCATTTAATAGTGGAAAGTGCCTGACAACCCAACTGTAAATGGTACTATCCACTTCTATGGCATGTGGTGTGTCTTTCATGCACCATCTACTTAAAATAAGTTACCTAAACAATAGCAGGAAGCTTTGGAAGCTTTATAGCTTACATACCTGCCAGTTGTGTCTGTGCTTGCAAGCATCATTGCATCAAAACTGAATCCAAACTGAAATGCTAGCACTCCACCCTTTTCCTTTGCATCCAGTCTCCTTCACTGGTAGTGGCTGCCTAGAGTTGCTGTCTTCAAATTTTTGTTGACAGAGTACTGTAAAGACTAACAAAAATCCTCCTGCTGTTGGGGCATATCCAGTTGATTTTTCCAGTACTGATCATTCAGCATCAAATGCTACAGTCCTGTTGATACCTGTTCTTCTGTTGGAATGCAGTTCTTTCCTTTTGTGTTTCTTATCCCAGTGAGGAAATGGTATTGTACTGGGATTTGAGTATCCCTCTCTGTAGAACTGAAGTGTATTCCCTCTCTTAACTGATGGCAACAGAATCCTATGTTCAGTGGAGGATATTCTTGTAAGGACTTTGTCTCCTTACACACTAGGAGTAAATCTGAGGGGCTTCATTAAAATCAGACAGATTCAAATAGAGTAAAAAAAGATTGTTTTATTGAAGAATTTTGGGTTGCAGAGATTTTGCATTATAGCATAATTCCAAGTAAGCAGAATTTAGGAGAAAGATGATGAAGTGGAGGAAGAGTGGTGGTTACCAAAGCAACAGTTTTGTAGGGACTGGTTGCAGGCATAGTGGCCAATGATGAGTTGAGTATTTTGTGAAATGTGCTTAACTGGCTGCTTTTTAAATGTGGCTACAACTTTTTTAAATGAGTGGGCATGACTCAGTCATTGTATGGATTTAAAAATTCACAGCACATCAGTGTGTTGCTGGATATTAGGTTTGATGAGAAAAATTAATTCACAGCAATGCCTGTGGTGGCTTGAGGAACACTGGCATGCAAATTATTATGATCATTCTTTAGGAAGCAAAGACGAAATCACGTCAAGTTGCAGCGGAGAGGTTTAGATTTTATATTAAGAAAATAATTCTTCACAGAAGGGGTTAACAAGCATTGGAATGGGTTGCCCAGGAAGTGGTGGAGTTACTGTCACTGGAGGTATTTAAAAGACATGTAGATATGGCACTGAGGGATATGGTGTAATGGGGGACTTGGCAGTGCTGGACTAGTGGTTAGACTTGGTGATCTTAGGGAACTTTTCCAAGTTATATGATTATGCAAGTAAACTTACTAGGTTAGAGATATTAACAGGTGATGCTTAACAATTCTTGATTTCAAAGAAAAAATTAGTTTCTACCTTGTGAAAGCCAATGCTATTTATATTGTTATTTGTTGAAAATAATGCTCTTTCATTAATATTTAAACTGTCTTCATACTCAGCATAATTCAGAACTACTGGACCTTTAAAATATGAATGTAATATACCCGAATTACAGACATTAGATGCTGTTGGCATTAATTATAGATTAAGGACTTCTTGAAGATTTTAGCAGATTTTTCTTCTGCTTCTCTTCTGTACTGTGGTTTGTTGTTCAGATTGGGAAGAAGACAGACTGAATTGTGCTTGTGTAATTTTCCTCCGATTGTGCATTCAGAAACAATGTTTAAAAAAATATGGAAAGGGATTTGAATTCTCATTTTCTGGACTGCAGACACAACAGGCTAATGCAGCTGTAAAGATGTGCTCAAGTAAGAGAGTTTATGTTATGAAAAAGTTATTTCTGAGTAATTATAAACAAAACCATGGCCCTTGGGATAATATAAAACCATTACTCATGGAACAGTTGTTTTGTTACCACTAAAATATTTAATTTTTTCTTGCTTATTCAAGGTCAGCAGCTGCTTCCAAGGTCTGAAGCAGCAATTCTGTTATAATAGAATATAGCATAGTACATGAGGGACGTGGATGGCTCAGACTATGTCCTTGTTACCGCCTTTCCCTAACGTATCAGCAGCAAATACCAACTAAGATGGATTTTAAAAACAGTCTTTTTTTTTTTTTTTAATAATTACTCTCTTAAATACAGAGGGAGCCTGGCAGATGAAAATGAATCTATAAATCTTTCTATCATAAATGTGGCACTGTTCACTACTGGTTTTTTGTGGTAGCTTCATGTAACAGATTCTTTGGGAAGCTTTGGCTTCACTTTGCTGGGCATTAGGCACGTGGAGAGGGACAAATAGTCCCATGTGAAATGCTGACAAGCAGGAGCAGAATCCTTTAGTTAAGTGTCATTCCTTGCACGAAGCAGGGACCCTGAACCCAGCCAGCTGAGAGTCAAGAAAGTGCTACATGCTCATCTGTGTTTCTGTGGCCTCTAGGAGAGCAGGCTGAGGGGGCTTGGCTTTGGACTGTGCCTATGAAAGTGTTTGTAGTCATGAGCTCACCTCCCTGCTCCAGAGGTCATGGATGCATTTTCTCCCTACACTTGAATTTGATATGAAACTTGCTGTTGGGATGGAGAAGACCAAAGCCCAGGTGTGTGCTTTGGTGGGATGTATTTGTGAAGGGTTTAGAGGCTGATAATCAATAATTCCTGACTAATCTTGCCCAGTAATGTAGGTTAGGATAAAGGTGGGAAAAGCTGAAGAATTTGGGTATGGCTTGACAGACCTGAAAAACAAGACAAGTGTAAAACAAGAACTTATTCTTTTCCTCCTGACACACTGAGGGCTATCTTTTATGTAGCCCATTTTTAAAAGAATTTTCTAATGCCTCCAGTTTATCAAAGCTCTTGTGATATATTTCCCAAATTTTCCTTTTGGAGTATATAAGAATGTGTTCCTCTACTTGGTGCCAGCACCTGACCTTCTCTTTTTATTTAGAAAAATATTTTCTTTGGACAGTAATGGCATGCTTGCTTAACCACTAACATGAGATAGTGCCTTCAAACTCATCAAGTATAATTTGAGTGTAAAGCCTCCAGCATGGCACCTACCTTGCATGACATTCAGAGCAAATTGAATTGTTTGTCACAAGAGAGAGTGAACGACTTGGAGGTTGGATCTTCCCATCAAAGATCTAATCAAATTTTGAAGCATTTGTGCTCTGCAAGGAATGCAGGGCTTGCTGCTGTTAGTGTAGCAGAGAGGATGGCTGGTTTTTATTGTGGGGTTTTTTTCCCTCCTAGCTGCACTTTGTTCAAGCTGTCAAAGTGATGGTATGGTCTTACTGTGTCCTAATGGTGTACCCTAGGAAGAGATTCCTGCTTCTCTGATGTGTCATGTCAAAGGTAACAGATGGTATAAAGAGACAGAGCAATCAAAGCTGGAGAAGTATCAGGGAAGTGTGAAGGGATGAGACCATAGAGCCAGAGCAGCTGTGGAGGTACTGTGAACAGGGTAGCATCCACCATTTGTGCTTGAAACTCCTGTCTGCCCACATCTTCAAAAACATGAGAACTCTCAATCATCCTCATTACCTCTAGCAAATACTTGGGTTTGATCCTGCCTTGAGAAATTGCTCTCAAGTCTGCCAAGAATAATAGAAATTAATTTCATAATTGTAACAATTATTTTTAATATTACCACAGTACATGCATTTCATTTAAATGCAAATATGCAGAGCCAATGTAAGTAAACATTTGAGAGGTAAGTTGTCTTTTAGAAACAGATGAAGTAAGCCTAAACCTGAGAAGTGCAGGAGTTTTTACAATTAGCTAGAGTTTTTGGAGTTTGTTAGTAACAGGATGACGTTCACGGTTTGCCTCACATATCAGCATAATTTTAAACAGGTTTTTTTATTTGGTTTACTGACGTTTGCTTAGTAATGACGGATCTCTAGAGGAGGAGGAACTATGACTGGCAATGAATCAGGACAAAACCAAGGAAGAAGACCTCAAAACAGCTGAAAACCAAAAAGCATTGTGGCCAGGTCAGCTGGCTGAGTGAGAGCTTTTGAGCAACCAGAGGGCTGTGGTCAAAGCTCATAGCTGCTTCCTGCTCTAAAGCAGCAAATTTCAAGAGCTCTCATTTGAAAGTTGAATGTTTAAATTAGCCATCTACACTCTTCCATTTTTAGGCATCCTAGTGCTTTTGTGTGCTGAGTTTTGGACTCCTTCACACTTCTCTTCTTTGAATTGTCAACCTAAGCATGCAGAAATCATGAATCAGCCTCCCTCCGTCTCCAGTGGCTTAGAAACCATGAGATTTTAAGAAGTAACAGATGTTTTGTTCTTTTTATTTGCCTTCTGGTTTTTGAGCTTGAAGAGTTCATATTTTAAAAGTGTTTCACCTCAAACCCCAGGCGAACACTTTATTTATTCATTCTTCAAATGTAAAGCAGATTCTCCCATCAGCCACAGTAATGGGGGCTTAGAGAAGAAAAATTCTGTGTTCATGAGAAAATCGTGAGTTGGCATTGCTTGGTTCCTTTAGGTTGTGTTTGGGAATATAGGATGGGACTTGATTTTCTGGGTTACTGGGAATGGTCCTATTTTATTGCAAGCAGCCGTATTATATAATCCCATCTGAAGTTTGGCGTGACTGCATTTATTTAAAGTACATTTCATTTCAGTCTATTTAGTACTTACGTTTACCACCCTGTATATTCCCTGTGGAAAACTCTTCCAGAACCTCACTAATCAAACAGTTAAAAATGTCTTCTAGTTTCTCGTCTGTATTTACTCATGGCCAGGCTAACACACACTGGGTATTGTGTCTACATCCTGCTGCAGCTGCTGAGAGTGTGTAAATGAGTTTTATTTCTGCTTTTGCTTGCTTTCCTGGCACCTGGCTTTCATTCAGGTGTGGTCAACATCACCTTCATCATTGCAAACTGTGAGAAAATCAGTATAAATCTCCAATTGTTTTAAGTTTATAAACCACCCCCAGTACACAGTGGCCTGTCATAATGGTCAAATGTTGACTCAGTTACGTTAGAAGTAGCGTAGTCTAGCACAAGACAAGGTTGTGCTGCCCCTGGAAATCAGTGTAATCAAAGGTATGCATATGCTTTTGATTAACATTTCATTCTAAAGATTAAGTAGAATTTTATATGTGAAGTGATTTAATGGCAGTATGAGGAAAGAGTGGGGAAAGTATGCTGCTTACCTCATGCTGCTTACCTCCCATGTGCTGGAGTCTGACCGGTATGGTGTCGCTAGTGTAACTGGTGCTGTATGGAAAGTTGGAGTGGAAGTCATACAAAAACTCAGGCAGAATGGGTGTTCTCTGGAGATCATTGTCCCAGGTAATCATTGTGGATTATATTGGCTCACATTTCAGTCTAACTTTGAGAACACACTATTCAAACTTGAGTGCTAAGAATAACAAATTAGGCTGACATTTCAGGACTTTGAGTGATGATTTAAAGGCTGATTAAGCTGAAGATCTGCACCTCAGTCGCCTGAAAGATTTAGCTGGAAATTTGTCCGTGTCCTGGGCTTGTTTGATGTACTTAAAGCAATGTCTGTGAACATATGGGACATTGTGTCAGACCTTTGGTAATTAGGGTTCTGGTGGATTAGCTCTATGGAAGCTTCTATCTTTATCTCAGACTTTCACCTGTGTGTCTCAAATTCTGGGTCAAGGAAGGTGAAAAGTGAGATGCCTGAAAGTGAGAAAAAACCTTTCCCATGGTTATTTGTTCTCTGTTAATAAACAATCTTTTGATAATTGGGTTCCTAAGGAATCATGGTTCCTAGTTGCTGGCAAGTAAGATGTCCCCAGTGAAAGACACGGGTTTGAAATGGCAAAATGAAGGAAGATCATGGAATTTAATCACAGGATCATTCAGACTGGAAAGGACACTCAAGGTCATCAATTCTTGATGGCCAGTTTCTGCTTGTGCTACCACTTTCCTGATTTAACTGCACAGGCTTAGGGAGTCATCTCTTAGGGAGATAATTCAACATTTAAATATGCAAGCTAGTGTTTTTTCAGGCCCACCAATCCAGTATGTTTTGACTATACCCAGGTTAATTGCATGGCAGTTCACAGTACCAGATTTTCTGGAACTGATTTGCTGAGTTTTTACCAAAAAGACTTGAATCATAATAATAGTGGGGGTTTATTTTGTTTTGCTTTTCTGGATGGTAATCATTATATGTAGAAATGGCAGTATATGATCAGACATACTGGATTTCAGCTGCATTTGTGGAAGAGTACTTATGCCTTTGTCAAAAATACATTTATTCAGGATACCTTGGTCTCCTTGGATATATTTTTAATAATTTCTCTTAGGTTTTTTCTGCTTCAAAATATTGCTTCTGTTTTGAATTGCACATAGAGTATGGCATTAGACTAGAAATTTTGTTCAAAAAGGCATAATGCTTTTACTTTTTTGGGCATCAGTCTCTTTGACGAAAGACCTACCGCTTTGAAGATCAAGTGGCAAACTAAAGAACACTGAAATATGTTCTAAATATGTTCTTTCTGTGCACGCTTTTTTTTTATTTTATTCTGTTTGCCTCCCACCCAGAGTACAGTTTGTTTGATCTTTAGCTCTTGTTCAGCACAGGATTTCTCTAAAATCCATTTCTGCTTCCTCCTCTCCCCTGCACCTTCAGTGAAGGAATACCATTACTTTCACGCTTCTGTGATGGGTGTGAGAGCTTGTAAGGAAAGGAGTTTTGGGTCCTTCTGCTGCTGAGGCTTGCCAGCCCTAGTGCAGGAAGGTGATAAGGCGATGTCAACTTACAACCCAGCAGCACCTCAAAAAATTTGTCACCTATGTAAGTCTCTGTACCAGGGATTAGTTAGGAAGTTTATTGCCACTCTTGTGACAGGGTCTGGTTTTGGGCTCTGCCTGTTTGTGAGAGGAAAAAAATCAAGGTAACTCAGAAACTGACCATTCAGCTAAGCTCAAGTTCTTTCTCAGATCTCCTGCTTAGACTTCTTTTCACCTCTTGGGGTATTTACAGTAAGTTTCTTTGGTTTTGTTATTACAGGCATTCAGACTTTTGAGTTAAAAGTATCAGTAAACTCAGATTCAACTCAGAGCAGCTGTTGCTTTATTTGTTTCTCTTTGTTATGGTACTTGGCTAAAAGGTTGGGTTTGTTATTTGTTTGTTTTAACCATATAAACAAATGTCAAGGAAAACAAAAGATTTGCTTACGAGGCTGAGGAAATGTAATATTTATCATTTTGGTCTTGAGATAATCAAAGGTTAATTTTTATTCTACTGGACATGAACTTTACGAGTAGACTGCTGTGGAGTGGGAAAGGCTGGCTCTTCTCTTTATTTCTGTATGACTTTGAAATGTGTCTGTCTATGTTAGTGTGTGCCTTTCTTCAGCAGCACAGGCTACAGGTAAAACACATATGTGCACATTTCAGAAATGAAATAGAACAGCCAAATGAGCTTTGGCCCTTCTCCTTGTGAGTGTATAGGGGAAATTTTCAGTGAGGGCTGCCACCAAGTTCTAGTGGGTTTTTGGAACCTCCTCCTTTTACCTCTCCTGTGCTTGTTCTTAAGGACACAAACTTGTTTTTCAGTAGTAGTAACTTCTGGGCAGAGTTTTGATGTAAAGGGCTGGTGTCCCTAACATGGTTGAGGCCTTTGTGACCATAACCCATGTGTTTAAAAACCAGCCATATAGTAGCCAGCACAGTCACTGAAAAGTTTATTTCTTTAAAAGAAAGAGAGAGAGAGAAAAGTGTGTTGTCATGTTGCTGAGTGTGAAAAACCCAAAAACCCCCTGTTTGGTGGAATCAGTACTTCAGTACTCACAATTTATTCCAGACATAGTGATGCTCTTGAGGTGGGAGACATTCCAAAGACATTAAGAATTTTTGGTTCAAGGTGTGTGGTTGTAAAGGACCTAAGTCTGCAGTTCTGGGGTTTTCTGAAAAGTGAAACTTCTCAGAAAAGTAAGTATGGAAAGGTGAGTCTGAGCACAGAATTTTGGGTGATATTTTCCATTGGTCTTTTTATAGGTGTTTGATGGTTTGAAAATATAATACTTGGTGTTGTAGCAGTGGCTTGGGATTGTCTATGAATAGTAACCTTCTATTCACATAAGAACCATCAGAAATAGTACTATATCCTGTATGCTGAGTGCTCTAACTGCAGGATTGAGTCTTTAGTTCATAACACCTGTTGAAAACTTAGCAAATTATACTTTTCTTTCCAAAGCATGGTTCCTGATATCCTAGCATATAATTGTGTTATTATATGTTAGAGTGTTATTTATATGAGTATTTAGAAGTTATAGGTATGGTTTTGTTAAAGACCCAGTTTTGGGGTTTTTGCTTGTTTTTATTTATTTATCTTTTTATGGTACATGGACTTCCATAATGCTTGGAGCTGTGATTTACATACAGTATTTCAAGCTTTTTGTGAATCTTTAGATGTCCTTCCAACCCTTGTGTAGGATTCTTGCCTTATACTGACTGCACAAAACATCTTAAATGTAATCACAAAACCAGATTTCACAAACCACTTAGCAGCAAAATAAAAGGCTAATGTATGTTTTATGCTGGATTTGGAGGCAGTGTTTCGGGTCTTTTTGCAAAAAACCCTGTCTGTTTAATACAGTATACTATTGCTGGAAATAAGAGTAACAGTAAGCAGATTTTTGCCTGTGGCAAATATAATCATTAAAACAGGGCTGTAAATCTCCCCTTGTATAACTGCATGCGTGGTGTGTGTGCTGTGGGTATTTTTCAGCCTGTTACACTAAGTGGTGAAGGAAAAAAAGCACGGCTATATGTATTTTCAGTGTAACTATATAGCTATATAATGGTTTTTAGGAGTTGTATCTTCCCAAATCTCTTACTGATCTATCAGGGTGACGGTGCTGCAATCAGAGACTGAGTGTATTGCTTACTTAACTGTTACTTTTAATTCATAATGCTAGTTCTTCACAAGTAGAAAAGTATGGCTCTTGGACAGACATGTTGTTCCCATTATTTGGCATTTATTTTAAGACCTAAAGCAGCAGCCTGCACATAAAGAGCTTGGTTTACATTTTTCCTATTTGAGTTTCTTTGTCGTTTTTGAAGACCACTGCTGAGTAATTTTCTGCTAGCAAAATTTTGCCCGTAGGGCCACATGTGCTCTGGAAAGCACTGTGGGAGGTTCCAGCTGGCTGGCCTTGCAAGCTGCTCAATTCCTGAAGAGCATCTCCATATGTCTGCAGCGCTGGGGAGTCGCTCAGTGCAGGTTCTCAGCACCACCTTACGGGGTGGTGCTGAGAACGGTTCTGCTAAGCCGAAATGTGATCCTTATTCAGTAGGCTGCTCTTGGACTTCAAATCTCCTTAAAGCCATCACTTGAAGTCTGAAATAACATGGAAGTCCTTCTTTTCATAGAAATTATAAAATCATTAAGGTTGGAAAAGTCCTCTTAAGATCATCAAGTCCATTTGTTAGCCCAGCATTACCAAGTCAACCATTAAACCATGTCCTTGAGCACCATGTCTATGTGTCTTTTAAAGCCTCCAGGGATGGTGACTCAAGCAATGCCCTGGGCAGACAGTTTCACTTCTTGACAACCCTTTCAATGAAGAAACTTTTCCTCATAGCCAGTGATTTGGGCTGCTGTGACCCAAGTGCAGGACCCAGCACTTGGCCTTGTTGAAGCCACCATTGATCTCAGCTCATCAGTCCAGCCTGTCCAAATCCCTCTGCAGAGCCTTCCCACCCTCCAGTGGACCAACACTCCTGCCCAGCTTGGTGTCATCTGCAAACTGACTGAGGATGCCCTGATCCCTTTGTCCAGGCTACCAAAGAGGGCTGTCCCCAGTACTGGGGCCTGGGGAACCCCACTGGTGACCAGCCACCAGCTGGATGTAACTCCATCCAGCACCACTGTCTAGGCACAGCAATCCTGAGAGATTCTTACCCAGAAAAGAGTGCACCCATCCAAGCCACAGGCAACAATTTCTCCAGAAGAGCACCTCATCATGCTGTTGAATGGAATTAGTTCTTTTTGCTTTGGGAAAACTTGGGATTTACGATCCAGAATTAGAAGCAAAATGTGTTGTCAACACATGTAGAAAAAGGAGGATTTTGCTGTTGCTCATAGCCTGTGCTGTAGCTCAGCTCTGAGAACCTGTCCTTCTTGTAATACATTCTCAATCCTACTGTCTTTATTTCTGCTCTGTCTGGTGTGGTCTTCTTCAAGCTTTTCAAGACCATTATCTTGCTTAAATATCAGCTTTATAAAAACGTCTCTTTCTTCTGTTTCCCAGGAAAGGAAATGCCACATGTATGGTATCTCAGGCATGTGGAAAAGTTGCAAGTAAAAAGTGTGGGACCATAAAATCCTGCCTAGAAAGGTTTTAGATAAGAAAATCTCATCTCATCTCAATCTCATCTCAATCTCATCTCATTTTAGTTGTTTGAACATCAGATTCACAAGGAGTAAGAAAGGCTCTCCCAGTTTTCCATGGGGTGAGAGTTGTGCCAGTGGGCAAGGCACCCCAAGCATGTGAGCCATCTCTCTCCAGATGGGATGAATTTCCTATCAACGATACCCTTCTCTCGTCCAGCTGTGGAGAGACAAGCTAGACAATAACTTAAGGCATAACATGTAACTTTCAGACAGCTGAATTTGGGTGAGTTAAATTCCACTGTGGCCACTGGTGTAGCTGTGGGAGTGCTCTGCATGAGCCCTCCACTTGCCCCACAGCTCAGCCCTGCTGGAAATGCATTGCTTTTAATGCATTCATTGCCTTATTTAAAAGCATATTTAGGCACAATTGGGTACACAAGTGCATTTAGGGACATTTGGGGACGCTGTTGCCAGCAGTTATGAGAAGTGAAGTGGATTGTAATAGTGTCATCTTTTGATCATAATTATCAGGAGTGGAGGAGCGTTGGTTGTGCTTCTGCTGAAGTGCAGGTGATGGGGGAAGTTCAAGTCTCCGCTGCTTTCAGGATGAATGGCTTTTTGTACAATGGCAGATATGTGGTCTGTAGAATTTTTCTATTCCGTATTGATGTCAAACAGATCTTGTGATTTCTCAAGCTTTTAAAATTACTCACTCTAATCCTAACCCTAATTATAAATCTCCAGCAAAGGCATATATCCAGATATATTCAGAATCACTCAAAAAGAAATGCAAGCCTTTCCTTAAATACTTGATTTAATGTCAGGAAATAGCTGAAATAGCTGGTGGTGAAAGCTAGCCATTCATAATGGATGTGAACTACATATTTTTTCAATTGAGAAATATTTGTCATTAGTAGTTTACTCATTTGAATTCAGTTTCAGAAGACTATTTAAAATATGCTGATTATGTCCTCTAATATCTTTTATGTAAGCACTTATCTGTTTCCTAAAAGCAAGTAGACAAAATACGTCATGAATGTTAATGATAGCAAGAAATAAGCGCACCACCATATTAAAGATCATGTTATCCAGGGGCAGAAGCAAAGTAGCAATGAGATGAAGGCCAGCTTCATCTGGTCAGTTTTGCCTGGCCTGAGTGTTTCTCCTAAAGTACCCTTCCTTTTCACTTGACATGGAGGAATTCCAGGGCAACTGGATGCTTAATTGCTGTTAAAATGGAGAAATCTCAACTCAAGGCTCTGAGGGTAGTGGGGGTAAATACATACCCTAGTAAATAATGTGAAATTGTGTGTCCTGGTTAGCATGTAACTGGGAGTGAAGAGCACTCCCAGTGCTGGGAAATCGTGTTTCTTTACGAGTGAGAAGGAAGTGTGTGGGCTTGGAATGAATTGTTATTGACAGTGATGAGCATACCTCACCTTTTCCTGGCCTCAGTTGTTCACAGTCTACATATAGTTGTGATATGTTGCATGAAAGGAATTATCTGGGAGGGAATTGAATTCTTTTGGATCATTTTTTCGTTTTCAGCCCTTTTCCCTGTCCCTGTCGGCTATGGAGGGAAAGTAGGGGCAGCTTGTGGCTGTAGGCACATGCCTATGGGAGCAGTGGGATGTATTGTCTGTCAGCATTTGTGCTTTAACTTAAACTGGAGGTACTGCTTGTTTCCAGTGCCGAGACTGTCCGGGTGTGATGGTCCCACAGGGTGAGAGCCACACACTGAACCTGTCACTGGTCTAATCTCTATATCATACTGCCACTTGAGTAAAATGCACTTTGCTCTTGGAGCAAAATGTTCTGTAGCTGCTTGTAGCATGTACTAATTACTTTGTAGGATTTTTAGTACCAGTAGAGGGGATGAGATGTAAGTTGCAATTATGACAGACCTCTACATTTGCTATTATTTGCATTTCCTCAGCATGATTTTAGACCTGCTGTTTTAGTATGAACATGAAGGCTTTTTATCTTTCTTTGTGTTCTCTGGGTAGCTGGAAGCAGAACTGCAGCACTTTGTTTGGTTAATAAATCCTTGGCTTGCTTGGGACATGATATCCAACCTCCTCAGCTCCCCCCACTGTGTGGTCTGAAGGCGTCTCCCACCAGGACTCACTCAGAAGTTGCTGCCTTTGGTTAGCTTGAATGGACCTGTCAAGGAATATTGATGATCTGGGAAGAATTAAAGAGCCAGAAGGGTGCCAGTGACATGTGTCTTCACTTACCTTTCTCATCCTGCTAAGCCCTTCTCCTGGCCAAGACCTTGCTTGATGTTTTAGTGTAGACAAGATGCCTCAAGCTGTTTGGTAGCAACAATTCAAGAAATACTTACAGTCTGAAAAAGCAAAAGCTGATAGTATTGTTTGCTTAATGCCACATCAGGGTTAGATCTCTCCCTGGTTTAGTCACATGGTGTTTTTGTCAAGCATTATTACACATTGTGAAGAAAAATTAAGTCCAGTACAAGAAGTATAATAGCAGTAATCATTGGTCAATGCCATTGTGGTCTTCTGCAGACAAAAGTTCTTTGCCTAAGGAGATCTTTTCTGAGTCTGACAGGGTTGTCTGACTTCTCTAAGTAAATTATGATGAAGAAAGATAATTCTTGAAGCTGGTAGCAAGACAGTGTTTTGATGGAGATCACTAAAGTATGTATGTATGCTGGCATAGAACTTCACTTGAGGGCTGGTGAGAGCATGGATAACCTAAACATTTTATAAATAGGCAGAGATGAAGTATATTTACTAAGTTTCATACTAGGCATCTTGGTCATAATCACTTACAGCACAATCAAGGGAGAGAGAGAATTGTCCTGCTCTGCTCTGCTGTGGCCTCACCTTGAATCCTGTATGCAGTGCTGGGCAACGCCAAATAAGAAAGATATAAAGCTGTTAGAGAATGTCCAGAGGATGATGAAGGGCCTGGAGAGGAAGCTGTGTGAGGAGCTGCTGAGGTCACTTGGTCCATTCAGCCTGGATGAGATTGGGGGGAGACTTCACTGCAGTAACAGCTTCCTCATGAGGAGAAGAGAAGGGGCAGACACTGATCTCGTCTATGGACAGTGACAGGACTGAGGGAATGGCCTCAAGTTGTGTCAGGGGAGGTTTGGGTTGAATACTGGAAAAAGGTTTTTCCCCTAGAGGGTGTTTGGGCACTGGAATAGGCTCCCCAGGGCAGTGGTCACAGCACCAGCCTGACAGAGCTCAAGGGGCCTTTGGAAAATGTTCTTGTGTACATGGTGTGACTCTTGGGGATGGTCCTGTGCAGGGCCAGAGATGGACTCCAATATTCCTTGTAAGTCCCTTCCAACACAGCTTGCTATGCTATGTTGTATGATCCAATTATGTTGTTATGTTGTAAATGAAATGTATTGCTCTCACATAGCCCAGGAATCTCTAAGTTACCTGGGTGTTAACATTAAACAGATTATATTTACAAATGTAAATTTAAAATGAGATTTATGCTATCTCTAAAGACATAAGAACTAGGGTTTCAGCATTAAGAAAAACCCACAAATTAGATAAAATCAAATCCTTTTCCAGCTACACACATTATCCTCAAGGTTAAATGGATTAAAACTCCTTGTGGAGGAATTCAACTCAGACTGAAAATGTGGTCAGAAAAGTCTCATTGTGGCTGCCTGATGTTTGACTTTTGATAGCACATCCCCAAAGACTTCTCTTTGACGTACCTTGAACAGAGAATGCTTATTTCCCACGAAGTCTGTTGTTGCTGATAAAGCTCGTTTATATCTAAGTGGTATCTAATACGGCAGTGCTGGATTCTGGCCTTAAGGAAAAAACAGCTGAATGGCTCATTTGCCTTTTTAAACCTGCTGTGCCTAAAGATGTGTTTTAGCAATTTTGTCCAAAGCTCAAACCACAGTAACTAATTCTGTACAACATACGGTTTTTAAACAGAGCATAAAAGAAAACATTTTTGCACAGTAAAACAAAATAGAATCTGTAAAAGTTGTGTTTCAGAGGCTGTGTTTATGCACTTGTGATAGTAAGTGGTGAGGCTGTGTTTATGCACTTGTGATAGTAAGTGGTGATGCTTTCCTTTGATATTTGAGGCCTCTATCTGAGTGACACAGAGCAGATCTCCTAGGAATCTCCTTAGCTTGAACAGCTGGTATGGCTGAATGAGCAGTGAAGCAGAAGGGTGTACATTCCTGTCTCTGAAGTATTTCACATTAATAGGAGGCACTGTAAGGTACACACGCATATATGCACACACACACATGCAGAAGTGGTGGGAAATCAGGTGGAAGTTGAATGTTCCACCTTCAACATAGGTGAAAGTAAAATCTTGCTCACAGTCAGGAGGAAGCTCTCTGGAGATAAATGAGAGGCTTTTGCCTGGCGCAGGCACATGCTGTTAACAGACACCCTGTACAGCTTGGAAATCCTGCTGGCCTTTCTTGCCTCTTCACCTCCTTCTGCTCCAGAGATATGAGCACAAATCCCTTCTTTGCCTGGTTTGCCACACCTTTATAGGCAGCTCTCTGCTCTGGCTGTGCTGCTTTGCTGTTTGATGCTGGGTTGAACATGCAGGTCAGTCCCGGCAGGTTTGGATTTCGAAGTGGCTGGAGGTGAAGTCACTGTTTCTGCAGTGCACACCGGCACCGCTGCACTCGTGCTCCCCCCAGTCACGGCTGTGGCTATGTGGTTTTTGCTGACATAACCATTCATCAGACTCCTCCAGTCTAGAGGCAGTTCCACCTTTCAGAGACATGAGATGACCCATGGATGGAATTTTTAGAGCATCTGCTGTGTGAGGAGACACTGCAAGTTGCAGGCAGGCTACAAAAGGAAGAGTGGAAAAGCTCCTGAGGATGACTCTGAAAACTGTCTAGTTATATTAAAAAGGGAGGTAGTTATTTTTTATCTTTCCTTGAAATTATGCCTTGGCTACATCATTATGAGGTGCCTCTGAAATCTGCTGGTAGAAGCAGCCATTATTGTAACTCTTACCATACCAATTCCCCTAATTCCTATGTCCACTCTAGTTTGTGTCCCAAACTAAAGGTAGCACTTTTCAGTGATGCCCAAAACAGAGCTTGTGTCTTCCCCTTGCAAATACCCTAAGAGTAAAGACAGTTCTCACTTCTTCTCCTGTGCCTTCCCATGTTTAAAAGACGGATCAGACTCCAAGTATATTCAGTTTTAAGGTCTTTCAAGGCTGCTTAGAGAAATATTGAACACATTTCCTGTACATCCATCAGGCTGGTGAGAGGTCTTGTGCAACCAAACAAGAAACTTTTGTGTATTGGGGATTTGACTAGCAAAAAACTACTTAAAAGTTCTGCCTTTCAGATACTTAAAGAAGGGATTGCTTTTGAGACTTGTTTTGCCCTTGCAAGTTTTGCTTCCATGAAAGCGTGTTGTTGATATGCATTTTGCTCATTAGGAATGAACTCAGATCATCCCTGTTTCAGTTTCACACGTAAATACAAGATTACTCCATGTCCAATCTGGAGCAGTTGCAGAATGCTGCAGCCAAGCTTTTCTTTAGACAGTCCACATCAGTTTTGGAAGACAGGCTGGTACCAAATGGGTTCTACAGAAAGTCTTAATTTAAATTGCATGCAAGGTTGTCTTCCTTACCCTGCCTTGCACTTTGGCTGTCAGGGCACTTCATCCAGCTGGAACAAGGCCTAGCTGAAGACAAAGATTTAGGGTGTAAAATTATTACATTATAGCTTAGTAACAGCCACAGGCTGAAGGCTTCATCTAGGAGTGTCCTTTTTGGAAACTTCTGTATCCAGTTGTTAAAATGTGCTTTCCTGCCTCTGATAAAAACAAAAAGTAAAATATATGCAGTCCTGGATGGTGTGAGCTCTTTTTGAGACTAATAGTAATGTTGAGACTGATTGAAAGTCAGTTTTTCCTGTTGCCATTTGTTTTTTCTTTAGAGTTAGGATTTAATATTTTCCCTGAACACCTCTTATTTTTGTTGGGGTTTGTTGTGAAGTTTTTTTCCAGGTCTTGGACTTGCATTTAAATGAAATTGTTTTCTTCAAAGGATTTTAGTACAATCATGGTTGAACTAAAATGTACCAAAATAGAAATAATAAATAGTTGCTTTGCATCTCAACCTGATTTTATAGTAATAACTCCCATATTCCCATAACACTTCATATTCTCATGTTTCCAGTCTGTATATAAAGGTTCTGGTTTTACATTTGATGACTTAAGAATTGCCTACTCCTTCATTCTAGCAAAGTGTTTGCTTATGTGTAAAGAAAATGAGGAAAAATGAGCAGGCAAAGAAAACAAAACAGAGAAGCAAGCACTTCTTAACATTAAAAAAAGAAAACTTGAGAAGGTGGTTAAATGGCTTTTGCCTTGAAACAGAGAGAGGAGTGGTAAAAGTGGGAGGCAAGGGGTGAGGGGTGTCACAGAGTTTGGGTTTTCCATCCCCAATTATGCGCTGGCTGCTACGCTGCTGAATTACACTGAAAGCCCTGAATGGTGCCATTATATTCCTTTTCAAAAGTTGTGGGCTATGAAATTCAATCTGAGGTATTTTTAATGAGTGTTCTGAGCCTCAGTTGCAGCTCTTCCCAAGAAACAACGAGCACAGTGTGCCACTAAATAGTGCCAGGGCCGGGGGTTAAACTCATTCAGTTTTTTGCTTGGAGGGAGAGAAAGTAATACCAACATTTATTTGACAGGTATATGCTTGGTTCCAGAGTTCAGCTTTAGTAAAACAGCTTTCCATAAAGAAAACGTTCTAAAAAATGAGGTTCTATCAACTTCACATCAAACTCCCATCTGGTTTCTGAAAAGAAATCTTGTGGTGTGCTTTCCAAAGCCAGTGCCCACAGTGCACATGCTGGGCTTGTTTTGTGGGCATCCTTGGGCTGCAGAATGCTGGCAGGCACATCCCCACGGGCAGAGCCTCGTGGTGGAGTTGCAGCTCATGCCAGATGGAGACATCTGCCCAGGTACACTCCTGGCTGTCAATTAAACATAGATAACTCAGAGGTAATCTTTGTTAGAGAGATGCCTGCTGGCCTCCTGTGTGTCCACTAAGGGTTTTGGTGTCATAGCTGGAATGGCTTTGGTGTGGCTCCCTCCCTTATTGCCCCTCTGAACTAGACACAGCTTTTCAGTGACAAATTTGTAGTGTGCACCTGGTTTTAAAAAAGCCATGTAGCACAAAAGTATTGTTGCCTTCCACCTTTCTTGCATGCTGACTTGCAAAGTTGTGTGTTTCAGATCATGAGGAAAGCACTGTTTAATGCATCTGCCCTGCAACTCACACCAAGATCTTAAATTTGTCATGGGCTGGCTCTGGTTTTTGCAAGTCATCACCATGCAGTGTCAAGGCTCTGAGGCTGGAATACATCATGTGGATGTTCCTCCTCAGAAAGGAAAATAGTCACTTCCAGCAGTGGATGGTTGCCTTGCTAAGGGGATGAACAACAGCCACAAACCACTTTCAGTTTTGCTAAAATTAGGCAGAGATGACTCAGCATATACAGGAGCTAATTTAGGAAATAAGATGACATATTTTTAGTAAGTTTTCTCATTGTTCTTTTAATGCCTCATTTTTTTTGTCCACACTGTGCATTTTGATGATGTTCAAGGAAAGTAATTTTAGTAACAGTGGTGCTGCCAAGAGTTTCCCACTGGAAGTCCTAAGAATTTAATTGTTGGTTGGTGAAATTTTGCAGCCTTAAACAGTTATTTAAAAGACTTGCTCTGCCCCTGCTGTTTTCCCACAAATGTTTTACACCTATCTCAAGGAAATTATGGCTGTACTACAAGAAACAAGGTTTGTTTTTTTCCAGGAGGACTAATTAGCTTCTGCAGAGACCTGGATTTGGGGTTAGGGGTTTTTGGCATTACTGAGCTCAGCATTCACATTTCATGGGAAGTAATGAGTTGTCTCCATTGGACAATTTCTTAGAGGAGTTTTAGGCAGATAACAATGAAATTTTCCAGTTGAATTCATAAAAGCAGATGTGATCAGAGCGCCACTTTTAAATCGATAAAGTGAATTTTAGTTGCATATGTGTGAAGTGTAGGATCTTGTAAAATCAGTACAGAAAAGTTCATACAAGATCACTTTTTACTTTCTATCAGAGTGAGATGCCAGCTAGTTAAAATGCTGTAAACAGAGCCAAAGGAACCAGTGAACCAGGAAACTAATCATGAAGTATTTTGTTAATGCTTTTCACCATGAGTAACATTTTGTAACAAACAGATGTGTCCTTAGACTACTGTGGCCAAAAGCTGAATATTTTTGGTTTATATGGTTTGTGGTGTTTAGCCTGTGAGTTTCAGTTTTTCTTTGGCATTGATGAAAGAGGGATGAATGTGTGAAAAAAATTCTGTGGAAGTTTGTCTCTACAGTTACTTGGAGGAAGTTCTCTAGGCTCCATGAATCTGCCCCTTTCTTCCTCTTTTTTCTTTACAAAGTGCTCCACTAACTTTGTGGTGGTTGCTGCTGATTCTGCAGAAACAAACATCTTGTCCACTAGAAATCTGAATAATTGAAAGATGGCAAATAAAATCAGTATTACTATCAGTCTGCATTTGTAAGAACTGCAAAGAAATCAAATTATTGGAGGATTACACCTGGAGATGACACGTTGGTTTGTGATGTGGAAAGCTCAGTCCTGAAGGTGCCCAGCCCATCTCTCCTCCATTTTTGTGTCCTCTCATGCCCATTGAAATGGCATATGTAATAAATACAATGTGGGTGGTGTTTGCCCATTAAGGTGCAAAGCTGCAATTTTATGAGCCAACTGAAAATAGACCAAGCAGAGGCTCCAGCTCCATAGCTGTACTGTACTGTAATTATGGAGATGTGCAGTTACCTGAGGATTTACTGTAGCTGAGTTTTGTATTAATCTGACTCTGCTATAAGAGACAGCTTAACCAAGCAGTACTGAAAATAGCTTCATCATAAAACTTTTCATTAGCTTTGCTAGACAATATTTTTCTTTTTTCTCCCATGGCATTTAACTATTAAAGTGGATTATTTAGTATTTACTGTTCACCTAAATTTTACTGTTGGCTATTTCTACTGAATTTGATTTTTGAGCATTGGAAGAGAGTTTAAGGTGCAAGAGCAGTCCACCTGCTTCTGCCTATTTTAGAAAATATTTTGACATAAGCCAGTTTGTCGTGGTTAGAAACCCAAGACCATGGTCACAATAACAAATCCATGCTTCAAATATAGAAAGCTGTAGTTTTCTTTTGGAGATCATGCCATAAATTCAAGCAAATGAGAGAGTTATTAAACCACTTCTCTTTGTACTCTTTGCCTCACTAATTGTTTACTATGTTGATTTTTGGTTAGCAAAGAAATTCCTAAGATAGTTGTTGAAATTTGTCATAGCTGATAGGTAGTTGAGGGGGGGGGAAGTTTAACTTTGCAGTTGCATTTTTTTTAAGGGCAGTAAAAGATACCTGAAGTAAAAACTACCATATCTTCAAATCGTGCTGTTTAAAAAGAGGTGCCACCACCACCAAAACTGACCGAAGGGTAGAAGGGTGCATCAGAGACTGTGGAAGGCAGCCACTGGCATTAAGGGAATACAGCTTATGTGGTGAGTGCAAAAGCAGTCCACTAAAATCTTGAAAGAAAAGAACACTAAATAGTCTCATTGTACACACACAGCAGATGATCAATCACCCGTTTTTACGGCAGCATAAGAGCCTTATTCTGTTGCTGCTTCTGGCCTCAATCCACCCTTTGATGGCATGTGCACAGTCTGTGCAAAAGCATGTGGGATACATGCCAGCAGTTGAGCCCTCAACTACATTCAAATGGAAAATATCTTAAAAAGAATGAGGTGCCTTTAGGTTATCATAAAAATCTGCCTCTCCTGCAGCCCCTTTTCAGATGGGATGCATACCTGGTGGCTGCAGGTCCACTGCTAAAAAGCAGAGGTGGGAGTGTGTGGCTGCTCTGTTCAAAGGTGCCACTTTGCTGCCCTTCTTTGGCCTGGGATGTAGGAGGGATGAATCACACTTCTCCCAACACTTCTCAACTACCCAGTCTGAGCTGGACAGCCTGGTAAAAACTAGTAAGCCCAGGTGTAAGAGCTATCTTGGTGGTCTAATGCTATTTTTATATTCACCTAATCCTTCCTATAGGATTAACACCTACGCTTTGAAAGGGAGGAGAGGAGAAGAAGGGCAGAGGGTCTCCAAGTGCCTTGGCAGTATTAGGTTCAGAGCAACAACACTCAGACCAGTGATTCTTGCCTTTAATCCCACCTTTCAGGAAATAGACTTTTGCTAAATATTAATTATGCATTTCATTTTATGCCAGTAAGGAGAACTGTTTAAAATATGAAATTTGTCTTCAGATGCTGACAGCATTGTTCTCCTCTGAGTAGTTTCTGAGCCTTCTTTGAAGTATAAATTTCTGACAGAGTTATTTGTTTAAGAACCCTGTGCTCAATCTCATCTGTGAGGTTTTTTTTATACTATTTGCTTATCACGAACAGTTCTTGGTTGGTTTTCTTTCATTTCAAAACTGTAGATACATAATTTTTAACAGTTTCAAATAACTGAGAAAGTTAAGAACATGGGGTTATTTTTAGTAGTGATTACAACTGTGTATGACTTCAGAAATAGTAATGAAGTTACTGAATGAAGTTTTCACAATCATTTCAATGCAGTTATTAAATTGGAGTATAAAAATAATTTAGCAATCTGATTTGGCTGATCTGATAAAAGGCTGATCAGTAAAAACGGACTTTTTTGGTCATTAACCCTGAAAGACCAAATACATTTTAAACCTCGTGCTTAACCTTTGTGCCATATAGTATTTAAATATTTGTAAAATATTTAGCATGACCAAATTGTCACATTTCATTTTAGACCATTTGAGCACCCAGAATGTCATAGGAAGAGAGTGTCAGTGGAAGAAATGCCTGCCTTTATGTGGTGCCAGGTGTGAATTATGAATGTACCTCTTTCTTTAATATGAACATAAAGGAATTATTTTCTCTCCTATGAGCAAAAACACGTACAAGCAAGTGTAATTAAAACCCAAAACAAGCCAAACTTCTTTGTGACCCATTTGCAGCAGTTTTGAAGAAGAGAAAGAGAACAGAGTAGTCTATGTTTCCACATGAAACTATTTCTTACTTCAACTAAAAATCAGACTTAAAATTTTTCAATGTTCAGAACAAAGTGTTTCTTTTATTTGGTTCTTTTAAGCTGGTATTACTGCTCAGTAATGTAAAAACAAGAAAATAAACAAAAACCTTTCAAACCTGTTCAAGCTGAGATCAGAGATTATTTCGCTGAACAGATAAAAAATGGTAAAACCTCTATTTGACCATAAACATATATACTTATTTTTTGGTACATATTTAGTGAAATAATTGCTGAATGAACTGTGGGAGGTGGTGTAATGTGTCCAAACCTGCTGCTTTTAAAGCTCTGAATATCATGTATCATGGCTATCAGATGTAGCCATGTACTTTCTGGGTTTTTTTTAAAAACAAATTGTGCTGCAGTCTGTGTCAAAGAGTCTAAACTGGTCTAAACAAGTATGTAGAGGGATTTTTTTTTTAAAGGATTGGTGTTCGCTAGAACAGGAAAGAATTGTTGAACCAGTTAAAATATTTACTGTTGGAAGATCATGAGCAATATACTGTTTTGGATTTTGGTGGGGGTAGAGTGAGGCCGAATTGAGTAGGACTGAGGTAACGAGAAGACAGCAAAATATTGAATATATAATGCATAAAACAGGCTAGTTTGACTGGGTACCTTCATAGCTTGCAGCTAAATGTGATGATGCACATTATTCATAATTTAGAACTTGACGTTCTCTGAAAATGCAAAGCTACTTTTAAAATGTGATTTCACAGAGCTAAATGAAAGACCTGTTCAAAATGCATTAAGGAATCAGAATGTGTAGCTGGAAGTCATTGAGCTTCTTTTCATTGTAATAAATTTCTAATATTATTTTGGTATAAGTAAATACCACATCAAGAGAAAAATAGTAATTCTCTGGGATATCCGTCTGGCTGGGGCCCTCCTCATCTCAGATGGTTCAAACAGATGTCAGGGCTCCTTGTTGTCAGGGTAAAAGATACACCTGTACTGCTCAGGAGAAGTTCCCTGCCAGTGTGCTCAGATGGCTCGTTTGGGGTGGGAAGAGTTGCTCCCTGGAGCTGCAGTATTTTTTCATTGGTTGTACAGAAATCTGGCTGTCAGCAGAAACAGGAGCAGGGGACTGCCACCTGCTGCAGGTGCTTCCCAGCTCCTGGGACAGCATGTGACCCTCCCCCAGCTGAATTCCATCAGGATACCATGCCGTCGTGGTTCCTTTCCCTTGCTCCCTCACAGCAAGTGGTCTGGGGGTATAGTCTTGCCACCAGCCTTCATTGCTTCCATGCTTCCATGTCAGTGACCCCCATGGAGCAGACTGATGCTGGCATGGAGCAGGGAAAGCAGCCAGGCTCTGGCTTATGCAGATGCTGCCATGGGGCTGTGGAACAGGAGCCAATGGAGCCTGCCTAGAACTTGCTGTCTGAGGCATGGCAGTGAGGCCGTGCTTCGTGGTTGGAAAATGCCTTCCAGGTTCTGTGGAAAACTTGTGTTTTCTCCTAGGCCTTGTAACCTCGCTGAAGTCAGGCACAACTGTTGACTTCAGATGATGTCATCGGTGTGGCACACTCATTCCTGAATGCTCCCTCTGTCAGCTCGTGTTTACTGTGCCCTGAACGACTCCTGGTTTGCTTCCATACCCAGTGGACTGAGCTTTTAATTTACTGTGTTTAAATTTTTTAGTAGAGATGTCATGGAACTACACTGAATCAAGATCTCTCTGAAACCTTGAGCGTTCCTGCTTTTGTGGATGTCGTACTTGTACTTCTCCTTCTGGTCTTGCAAGACTGGAGTTTCATCAGGCTCTAAATCTCAGCAGATTTTATATGCACAGCATTTCCTTTGAGGGAACTGTCAGATTTTATTTTGAGATACACTGATCAAAGATAAGATGAGTTTAGAATAATAATATTTACAAATACTAGAGTAAGAAGCATTTGATTTTATTGAGGCATACTCCAGAGAAAATGCCAAGTGACATAAATACTGCAAGACTGCTGTTCTATCGTTTAAATGCCTGTAAGAAAAAAAAACCTTTGTGGAAACACTCAGCAGGTATTCATCAGAGGCTTTTTACTCGTGGCCTGAGATCAGACAGCCAGGCTCTTTTCAGCTCATGTTGCGTGGTGTGGCTCTCTGCCTTTTTTTTCCTGTTGGTCAAAAATCTCCACTCAGAGACACTTCTTTTTTCCAGTGAGGAAAGATTAAATTTGATCTTTGTCAGACAGAAATCCATCAAATACTTTAGTTAGGCATATGTACACACTCACTTGCATGTTACCAAGGCTTCTTGCTGTGAGAATGACTAATAAACCCATTCTCCCTCTCTCTAGCAGCTCCAGCCAAACTGTGAAGACCTGAGACTAGTCTGGAAGCAGAAATATTTACTTCTAAATTATTTGTAGGTGTGTTTTCAGAGCAGTAAATAATATAATTCTTGCACTCAGCCTAACATGTTTCATATTCTTGTGTGGCCTCCAATGAAGTGTCCTTAGCAGGAAGCTCTTTCTCTGAGATGATGTGTTAGTGTTTGTGCCTATGTACAGTGACAGGTGGAGTGGAAGGTGTGGGGAGCTTTCTGTTGGAACTGACATGCAAGGCACAATGGCCCGTGCAGGCTGGGTGGTGAACACTGGGAATGATTTTGGTTTTATGAAGCTGGAGAACATAGAGTGTATTCAATTACACTTGCACTTGAGACTTACTTTGGATGCCATTGGGTCAGATCAAAAGTGCTCTATCTATAAAAACATAGGTCTTTTTTTCCCTTGTATCCTCTTGACATTTTAGTCTGAATTACTTCAGTTACTGCCAGGTTATGGTGAATGCTTATAAAAATTAGTACGTTTATCAGTGATTGTTCTTATGTTCTGTGGGGTTTTTTTTATAGTATTCATGAGGCTAATGTTTGCTACAACAAATATTAACAAATAGTTAATGGCTTGAGTGAATATTGCTTCCTGGTGGCTCAGGTCTCTCAGAAGCACTGGGAATACGTTGGGTAAAAACCTGTTCAGCAAGTTTTGGAGAAGTGAGCTTGGCTCTTCCCTTGAGACTTTCAAAACCAGCCAGCATTGAAGGGTTCAGTCATTGTGTTCTGCATGACCAGGGTGACAGTGCTGCTCTGGTGGCACACACTTCCTAGAAAATGTGCTTTCCCTAGAAAAACATCATCACTTTAATTTCTCTGCTGTAAGCCTGACTACTGCTTGTGTACTTTTCACAGCTCATATTAGAGAATGTTTGATAAATTACCTTTGGAAAGATGCTTTTCCCACCTAGGGTATTACTCTAGGTGGAAAAAACCTGTTTTTATTTTTTGATATCCCAGTGAAACAGAGACCAGACTGCATTATGATGCTTTTGGGAGGGGGTGGGGTTGAGCAGCTGCCCACTCTCAAGTAGGCTCTTGGTCTGGGCAGTGCCTGGAGATGCCAGGGCCTGGGCTCAAGCTCTGAGCTGGCCTGCCCACCTGTAATGGTTGTCTTTTCTTCACTCGGTTACCACTGTTTCGTTCTACTCTATTATTTACTGGGCTGAAAGGGAGGGGACCAGTCTATAGGTTGAGTGCAAATCCAGGATGTGATTGTTCTCTTGTAACAGCTGGGTTTGTGCAATTTAATGGGTTATTATTTGTTCTGAAGTGAGTGTAGACCTGTGTTTCAGTGCCTCTTGAGTTAAAATAGGTGCATTTGTCCAAGGAACAAAAATATTTGATTTCAGTGATTGGCCTTTTTATACAGAGATGGGTTTTTGCAGAAGACTTGCTGGTGAACTGTAATTTGTAGTATTTTCTGCAGGTGTGGATTTAATGGATGGGCTGATGAAAAGAATCCTTACAATCAGCAGAGCAGTGGCTCTGGGAGCTAATATTGGGCTAGAACATCTGGTCTTTATAGAGGGAAGGCTTTCAGTGTGTTTGACTCCTCCAAATCACTTGCCAGCTCTGCCAGGGTAGCACAGACAGGCCTGGAGCAGCCTCAGTGCCTCCCAGCAGGCAGCTTGGGATAAGAACATATGAAGTCAGAACCCAGGGCTTGAGCCTGTTGCCTATCAAGCAGCATCCAGCAAACCCTCAGTCCTTGGTGTTTTGTATGACAAGTGAACACCCTGGAAATGAAACCAGGACGTACATCTGTGTTGTACGCAGATGCACACGCACCACCTGACATCACTTGAAGGGCTGTAGGATAAAATAAGAATTCACAGCAGGAATTAGCCTTGGTAGGCATAAGAAAACTGTATCCCAAGTCCCCCTCTTCTATTTCACAGTACTTTTCCCTCAAAAAATAAAAATGCACTAAAGATGGATTCGGAGCTGCCATGCATGGATGGATGGATATAGTCTTTAGCTTTAAGTCTAGTGTAATTATTGTCAACTGCCCTTGGGTATGGCTGTAATATCCACTGGTTTTGTAAACAGTTTTGGCAGTGTTGTTTGCTGAATAATTTCTTAGCATAATAATTTTTCTGCCACTAATTAAAAGTATCTTTGTAACCCTAGGTTTTGTTTTCTTCTTACAGCAAAGAGCTCCAGGGAAAGTTTTGCATGATGCTGTTTGCAACCACCTCAACCTTGTTGAAGGCGACTATTTTGGCCTTGAATTTCCAGATCATAAAAAGATGATGGTATGTAAAAGGATCATTTTCAGCTGGTTTTCATCTGCATGCACACTGTTTTGTCTCCTTCTGCTCCTTCCTTGTAAGATATATTTAATCCTCAATCTTCAAAAGGGAAAGGACTTCTATAAAAGAATTGTTTTTGCCTAGTGGAGTTGAAGAAATGTTTTTAAAACCTGATTATTCCTGTCAGATTTCATCTGCATTGAAAGTAATGGCTAATTCAGACACAAGTTGGGAAAGTGTTTTGTTTTTCTAAGCTGCTGTACAGAAGCCAAAGGCTGGACTGTTACAGAGCCTCAACTCTTGATTTTATAGTCCTGCCTGATTTGGAGTGCAGAAATAAACTTTCTCTGCTGATAGAAAAGTTGCAATGATTGTGGCAGAGTTCATGAAAAACATTATGGGGTCAGAAAAGGGTTAGATAAAATATTGCAAGGTTAATAAAAAGGAAAGCAAGTCCAAGAACACCCCCAAAGATTGATGGGAGTCCTTTCTGGGGAGCTGTGTGGCACAGGCAGGTGTCCTGGTCCTGACACTCAGGAATCTGAGATCAGTTCAGGCATTGCACTGCCCATGTCATGTACCAGAGAAAGCCATAGGCTGATGACTTCTTAGTCTTTAATGACTTTCTTTTTGAAGTTTGTTTTATTTTAGACTTATCATGTAACCTACTAGCATGGGTGCTAGTTACCTGGATTGCTTTCCTAGTGCATTCTGAGGTACGTTGGATTTCATGCCTGTCAGGTGAATTTTGCACCAGTGGCCTGGGTGACCTAAAAGAGATGATTTTGGGCAGTTGATTAAAAAAAACCAAACATCTATGTTCTTTCCATCTAGCTAAAATATGCATAAGGAACAATATTTCTTGATGAAATGAACAGTAGGAATCTCGTCTGTCATGCCTTAGTGCAGGCACAGGCATTAGACAATAGACATTAAAACAGAATGCTAGTGGTCGTAGTGTTCTAGGCTAACTATAATTGAACAGGATTCTTTTTTAAATGGATGTCAGTCTTTAGAAGGGATCTGCTTCACAGTGTGCTGCTGGAGTTACATAAAACACAGTTCACTGGAAGGGTTAGCATTCTGCCAAATACCCTTGGCTAATGCTTGAGGTAACTTGAGAGCTTAAAGTAACTTTTCTCAGCAGTGCAACAGTACCATTGCAGCAGAGGGTCCAAGTAGCTGTGTTAATAATGGCATTCTGGCATTATTGATGTATGTATGTAAGACTGAAACAAATCCTAACATCTTTTGTATAGATGAAATACATCTATACAAAAGATGTTGTCTATACATCCTTTTAGTTTTCTAGGAAATAGAGAAGGTCATTTGATCAGCCTTCTCTAACTTCACAGGTCATTAAGTTTTAAATAGATGACTGTCTGCGTTTTGCTCAGAGACCTGAAGTAAACTAACAGTTTTCAGTCTTGTGAAAACAAAGTGGTTTATTTGCTTGAGGCAGAACACAGGAGAGATTGAGGTGCTGCTGCTGCCCGAGGCCCTCATGGTGGCAGGAATTGACTGGCTGGAAATATGTCCAGACAGTCACAGTGGGGGATGCAGGGCTCTGAGGAAGAGGAAGGGGGATAAACCCCCTGAAGCACAGTGCCAGTTTGACCTGAAGGAAAATGCTTCCATGCATTGAGCATGGTAACTCCGCTGGCCCCTACTCTTGCAAAAAAAAGTACCAGCCAAATATCTGAGAGCACCAGTCCATGTCCTTGCTGGTTGGTCCAGTCTTTGCTTCTTAAAAATGGGGAGCTCCATAAACCTTCCCCATATCTAATCAGCTGTGCCCCAAGAATGGTGAAATTCAGTGGAATTAATGCCTTCAGTCACCCAAAAGCAACTCACAGAAACTCTGAAGCAGAAGATTTGATTATGAATTGTTGTTTCAATGTGGAGCAGCACTCTGAGGGTATTATTTACACTTAACTTATTGTAACCAGTTTATATGATTCAATTGAGGTGAATGTTCCCATGGTATTTAAAAATCTCTGAGTTTCCTAAAGGCCATGATGTAGAACTCAAGCATTGTGCAAGTAAAAAACCCTGCAGTTAATAGTATGTCTGAGAAATCAACCACACATGCATATTTTATATTCATATCATCTGAAGAGAATGAGTTGCTTTTCCAGTGTAGACTGAAATGTAAAAGGAAAAATAAATATTTGGACCATATTTGTTTGGATGTAATCATATGTATGTGAAGTTATATATTCACAATTTGGCTGTGTTTATTTCAACATGCAAGGCTCCAGATCTCATATCTGACATATTGACAGTGGTATGTCAAGTTGCCTGGGAGCTGTGTACATTCAAGCATGCCATGCTTGGAGCAGACAAGATCTGCATGGGAGATGATTGTGGAGGGTCTGAGTGCTCCACTTCCTGCTGGGACAAGGAGAAAAATGAGGCATTGTCGCCAAGCCTGGGGTTTCACAGAGTTTCATCACACTTGATGTCTGCCCCAATTCTCCAGCTGCTGAAATCTGGTCACCATCGTGGAATGCCAGCTTTTGTTTAACAAATAAATAATCTAGCATTGTAGCTCTGGGGAAAATGAGAAACATTCATCTTAATTAAGTCCTTGCATTAGTTTTCCTTTCCAGTCTATAAACCAGTCTCAGACTGATGGTGTTTAGGTGCAGTGTGGGAGCTGCACGATGCAGAAGTTTTGATTGTTTGGGTTTGGCCGTAGTGATGACATGGTCGTTTTGCCCCACCTTTCTCACTACATGCATTCAGTACATGGATTTGCAGTATCCAGCAGTCTGTTCAAGGATGTTATGACTTGCTTGTAGAATGGTTGGGAAAGTAGAGAGAGGAATGGGGCACTTCTGTGCTCATGCTGTCCCATAAACCACCTCTGTGGAGAACAGAGGGGTTTTTTGTTGGGTTTTTTTGGTGGGTCTTTTGTGGGTTTGTTTGTTTGTTTTGGGGTTTTTGTGTTTTGTTTGTTTGTTTTTGGCATCAAGTAGAATACATTATTCTCATAGTCTTGTAAATTGGCTATTTCATATTCAAGGTGTCTTTTCCCCCTGTCATTAAACTTGGCAAAGTCCCTGACCTTTGTTGCAGATTATGTACATGCGAACTTTCCGAAACAAAACAGTTTTAAGTTATTCAGCTGTCAAAGTGTGTCAGAACCAGTTTAACATGTGATTAAAAACTGTATTGCTGTTCTTGGATAACCAAGTTTATTTAACCTCTGAAACAAAAGAAAAAGACGTTCCTAGACTGAGAAACGTAAGAAGAATTCCATTGAGTAACATTAGTGCGTGGGAAAGGGGAGGGCTGTGAGGTCTCTGCTAACTGGAATCCCTCATATTAGTAATAATAAAAATGGCACATGGCATTGGAGCAGTTACAGCAGTGATATAGGCCTGCTCCTGTCTGGCTTCTCAGGTGATTTTGGGAAATTGATATTTTGAATATATTTCAGTCGCTGCATAATCTAAAATTACTAAAGGTCAAAGAAGTAATAATTCTAATACATACTCTTTTTCTAGAGGAAGACTCAGGTAATTTGGTTTTTAATGGCTTTAACCTTTGTGATGGTTTCAGGCCGTTCTTCCACAAGTTCCAGATGTCTTCAAGGGAGGCCCTGGGCAATTTAGTGAGATAACAAAATATAAATCATGGGCATGGGTAGTTACCAGCTGAGGACTGTGAGCTGTCTCCAGGGCCTGTGAATCATCTGGCTTTTACCTTCTGTGTGATTGTTCCTTGGCTTTCTGTAACATTTTGCTCCAGCCTTTCTGACTTGAGACTGCAGGATGGGGGGATAGGCTCTCAAAACTGCATTGTCACCCACTGCTTCACTTTGGGAAGCTGAAGAGAAGACCCACACACTGTCCTGGAAAATGGCTTGTCAAGTGAACTACATGCAGAAGTTATGCTGTCCTTAGTTAAGAGTGCCTGGGCCTGAATTTTCCAGGTTTATAGAAAAGAGAAGATGTTCCATAGCTCAAAAGTAAGCTTTCTCCCATGCCTTGTCCTGTTGTCTGCTTCACAGCTGTGATCTGAGAGAACATTCGTCCTGCAGGTGGTGGGAGGGAGACTCCTTCACCTCCATGGAGCCCAGCAACAGAGCTCAACGTTTATGGCCAGACCTCATACTGGGATTCCTGTTGGGTCCCCCCCCATACCAGTAGGCTTCTGCCATCTCATTTCTCCATTTGTCCAGCATTCCCAGCCTCAAAGGCAAGCACCAGCTCCCTTCACTTCCCTTTGTCAATATTATTCAGGGTTTGGAACTCAGTGACAATATAGGACTGTCTTTTCCTAAACTCCTCATTTCAGTTGTTCTTTCCACAAAATTAATGGCTCCTGACCACATGTGCTGGGATTGTTGGTGTCTGGGACAAGTGAGGAGGAGATTTCCTCACTGTTTCCCAGCTCTCTGAATCTCTACTGCTTTGAAAGCTGTGCCCATTCACAGTGCTGATACCTGAGCATCTCTCAGAATTTTGGAGAGAAAACCCACCATGTATAATTAAGGAAGGCGTAATGACTGGAAAGAATAAATAGTTAACTGATAAACCAGGTACTGCAATTAAAAATGCTCCTCTGGTAGTTTGTTTCGATATGATAACACCACCTTCTTTTGTTTTCAGGTGTGGCTCGATCTTTTGAAGCCTGTTATGAAACAGATTAGAAGTAAGTACTTCCTTGTTGACATTTCTTTCCTCAATCTGAGAGTACTTGAATAAATTAGGACTCTGTCGGTTGCAATCTTTATATTCTCAACCTTCTGCACTAAATGTTGCTGGAATTATTTTCTGATTCTGGCCTGTCCTTAAAAGATGTACCTGTGAAGTTATGTCACATGAGCCTATGAACAGGCTGACCCCAGCCCATGGGAGGCTGGGCTTCAGTCAGTCACTGGAGGAGGCACTGGTGGCAATGGAGGGAACAGCTTCGTAGAGAAAAGGAGTGCAGTAAAAGGACTAAAGGAACATACATTGCTGGCTGGTAGTAGCAGGAATCAGAATAGAAGGAAAACAGCAGGAAGACTTTATTACTGGGATGGAGCTGGCAGATGTATTACCGCTGTGTGGAGATTGCTGCAGAGCCTGGGACATTTGGAGACCAAGAAGAGGAAAGAGGGATGGGGGAAGCTACAGTGGGTGGTAGGAAAGAACAGGAAATTGTAAATAGCCACCAGCTCTGGAAAGAGTAGAAGTGAACAGGAAAGGTTCTGATTATTTTCTTTCTCTGTCAACTGTCAGCCAAGTTCTTAATTTATGGAGCTTTGCCATTGAGATTCTGTTTTTCTAGGTGCTTTTCTGGTCATATTAGTCTAAGTGTATGCTCTGGCAACTCTCCCTCTCACAAGATAGGGATGCATTGGTCCTTTTGTCACTGGTCATACTTGTAAGAATTGGAAAAAATGTGCTGTTCTTAAAACAGAAATAGTAATTTGCTAGTGGACTTCAAAAGTAGAGTGTATTTTAGCTTCCTCCTGTTCTGAAGCAAGGAAAGTAGATACACATATTTTATTGGATCAGGTGATGTAATTGCTCAAAACATACTTGGTTTTGGCAGAATAGCCCTTGACCAAGTTACTGTTCTCTTTTATTGTGTGTAAATTTTATTGGGCAGTTTCCAAATATCCTGCATACTACCAAAGGACACGAGGTTAGCATGTCTGCATGCACTGCGGGTTATGTGAATCATCCCATGTACATCATTGTGCATATTTGGCCAGATGATGTTTGTTAACTTCCTTTGACATTTTCCCTAGGACCGAAGCACGTTGTTGTAAAATTTGTGGTAAAATTCTTCCCACCTGACCACGCTCAGCTGCAGGAGGAACTGACAAGGTTAGTAGCTGTGTGACTATTTCTTCTTGTTAAATCTCTCATGATCAGAGGGGAGAAAATGAAATTTGAGATGACTGGATGAGGATTTTAGCTTGGTGTTATTTGTCCCAGCCTTGAATGCACCTGAAAAAACAGGCCCTAAGATTCAGCTGCAGTCTGTGCTGAGAGGTTCTGCAAAGTGCAGAAGTCCTTTGCATCCTTGGATATGGAGTCCTGGGAGAGCTTTACTAACCCCAAGAGAAGTCAGTTTGGCACCAGGATTTTCTCTTTGGCACGATCAAGTCATGTATGGGCACCCTGGGGTGCCCCTCTGCCAAGGGACGTGTGTGACTCTGCACCTCCATTTGGGAGAGAGCTGTTTTGTGTGAATTGCTCATTTGCAGCAGCATTGGACCCTGTCTTGTAGCCAACACAAATGCCAAAGGTTTGCACAGGTGGAAGTGTGACTTTGGAGATAGAGAAATGCAAAGGAGAAGGAATAAAATGAAAAATAAGAATGTAGAGAAATATACACATATGCAGACAGAGGACCTTAATACTAATGTTTAAATGCTTTTCAGTGCATTTCAAAAACTTCATTTAAGCTTTGAATTTTACACTGTATTGGCACAAAACCTCCTATTTCTCTGTGAGTAAATATGTGTATGAGGGACCCGTTAAGGTTCTTTTTTCACCAGCAAGTCCTTCATTTATGGTCTGAAACATTGCTTTGTTGCAGTATTTCTTCATTGCAACTTTTCACTCTTTTTCTGGTCTACAGTATTATTAGCATTTAATTACATGTTTCCATTCTAATTGAGAATATTCACTATTAGTTTTTATTTTCAATCTTTTCAAAAGAAAAAGCTCTCTTTTGCAGAGAGCTCTAGTGTCCTTATGACTTGCATTATAAAGAACAAGCCTACTTTTGTGATGTTCACTGTTAATCTTTGTAGTGTTTTTATTTTGGCTATAGAGCATTGGAATAGAAAAAAAAATTAATTGATATTGCTTGATGGCCTGGAAAGAGAAAAGTAGTAATGTGGGGTAGGAAGAAGGAGTATTTACTTGGTAAAGACAAAAGAATAAAAGAAAGAGGAAAAAGAATAAAGGGATAAATGAAAACTTGCCATGTGATATTAAAGAAACATTTCTGAATAGACACTCTGCATATCTATTTCTTACTATGTGAACTGAAAATTAATTTTTGGTAATCTCTGTACCTAGAGATGTGTCTCTTAATCCTAATGACTTTTTTTTTGTTAGATTTTAAATATGTATGCCAAGGGACTTGAATATATATACATAGCAGTGTGTAGGATGTGAAAGCATATCCGTGGGGAACTGCTACATCACTTGAAGAAGAAGAGACTATAACATTTTTGTGCTATGTTCCTCTGCCAGGGTGAATTTTGTATGGGTAAGCAGATGTCTGCAGGTTTCAAAAGGATGTTATGTAGATCTGCTGCATTATTTCAGTATGTACACACAAAGTACTTTTCCATACTCCTCAAATCAGCTTGCCCTTTTCATTTAGTGCACCTACATCTTCTCATTCAGAAACTCACTGTTCAAATGAGAGCTTTTGTTTAAATCTATTAAAATCCAGTCTTATTAAAATTATTGAGATCCTAGTATGAGTTCTGCAGAGGAGCTGCAGTCTTTGGAAGTCTTGTTAAGGTGTGTCTCACCACTTCAGGTTTCATACCAGCTGTAGGAAAAAGGCTCATTGCTAGCTCTTCTTTTTTTGAGGGAAGAATTGGATACTGGGTGGAACTAAGCCAATTTCTGTAGTAGCTAGAAGAAATGTAAATGATGAAATAATGTCTTGGACTTCTGTTGCCTCTGCATTTAAGCTGGCAGTGTAGAATTGCCCTGCATGGCTGAAGTGGTTTGGAGGCAATGTTAGAAAGGGCTGGTACATGGACGGTGCAGATATTAGGGCCACAAAGGTATCAGAGCTAGCTAGAGTAGTTTGATCAAGATTTTGTGCCTCATTCCCAAGTGAGTGCCAAGGTGGAAGTTTAGAATTCACTTTGTATTCTGCAAGAAGCAACTGATAACTCTAAATCAATGGTTTATCTGTCATTTCTTCATGGTTAGAAGCAGCTGCATTGTCTCTAGCTGAATACTTAATAGCTGTCACATTTTCTAGCACTGTCATATCTCATTGCTCTGGTTCCAAATGGAGGGAGGAAGAGAGAAAAAGAGAGATATCTTGGTTCTTCAAAGCAGCCACCATGTACAGCTCCGATGGCAGTAATACAGTATCTGTTGTGTTTTATTTACCCTCTAAACTTAAATAGTTCAGATCACTTCTGTAGATTCCAAAGTGTGAAGGGAAGGTGCAGGTTGGGATACTTTCCCCTCTTTCCCTCTTGCTTTGTGTAACTCTTGGTTCACTTTTGTTTTGCAGGTACCTATTTGCATTGCAAGTGAAGCAGGACCTGGCACAGGGAAGGCTAACATGTAATGATACCAGCACTGCCCTCCTAATCTCACATATAGTACAGTGTAAGCTCCCTTTTTTCTTCTTTCCAGATGGATATACAGGATGCTTGGTTGGATATGCTTTGCAGGGTTACCTGTTTGTAGCTGCTGTAGGGACAGGTTTAAGCCATATTGACAATTTATTGTAGCTCTGTATAATGGCATTCAAACACAGATAATTTACTCTTTCAAACAAAGAAGAGTTTCTGGTCACTGGATTTGAAGTTTCAAAGCATTTGATAGGCTGCCAAAGATCATTTAAAAAGTAGAGTTTGTGGGCAGTGGCAAATATGTTGAATTCTGCTGAAATCCTGTTTTATTATACTCTGCATCATGTCAGTAGGGTATTCAAATTCCTGGAGATCTGTATGCTGTCTAGAGAATGTAGTAAATAAACATGCTTAGAATGCCAGACTCTAAATCACAGTCCTAAGAGGAAACTGATAGGGAAGAAAAGAAAACAATAGATTTGAAGCCCTTTCTTTTTTAATTGCAAAGTATGCACAATAACACTGTCCAGTAGAATCATACATTAATTTTGTTCATGACATCAAAGCTTCTTTTAGCTTCCACATCACTTGAAAGACAGTATATGTTTTCCCTTTCAAGACTTTATGAATACTCATATTGAGAATAACATTAGGAAAAACCACTTAGCAGCAAGAGTAGTGGTTGTAATCGACATTGTTTTGCATGGTAAATGTACAATGTACAATTCCACATGGTGTACTTGCACTGTAAAGCTATTGTATGGAAGGTGCAGTCAACAAAGACATTTGGAAGCTCCTAGGAGGTGAGCAGATAAATCTCGTGATTCTTTGACATAGTCTGTTAGAGTGTTAGGGCAGTTTCTCATCAGTTGCTGTTGGAAAAGCAGGTATTTTATGGTTCTGTTTGCTACAGTCATCATTGACCAGTGGGACTGAGTAGCAGTAAGATGCTGTGAAATTTTGTAGTCCTCATATCATTTTAAAATTGAGTATTTTGGCAGCACAGACTTAAAAAAATAAAATCCTTGATTGTGAGGTTTTTGTCTCTTGTTTTTTCCTGCTACAGTGTCCAGCAATCCAGCTGTATTTCTTTTCTCGGTTAAGCTAGTTCCTAACTTTCTTTAATCTCAGGCAGTACAAAGAATCTTGATAATTTGGGGAAATTGAGTCTCAGCACTCTAGAAGGCTGAGTTTTCGTACTAAATGTCTGTGCACCAAAGAAAAATGTTGAGGAGCAGACACCCTAATGCATGTGTCTCTCTTCATTTGAGATGTTGATTTATGATTCTGTTTGCTAGAAAACTCTGGTAGAAGTTTGCAGTTGTCCTTTTCATTTGTCCATCTTGTGTCTCATGAACATTTTTCTGTGAAAATTTTCTCAGGTAAGAGTCTGTAGCTGTATCTTACTTGCATGGCTGTCTTTATTTTGTCTCTAGTTTATTTTTCAGTAGCAAAAGAAGTATTATGTATTTGTCTGCAATAAAAATCAGAGTAAACAGATGATAAGAGTAATGGTATCAAAAAGGAAAGATTGAGAGTGCAGGTTAGTTATTGTATGTCTTACTAATGCTGTGCCAATGAGTGGTTTCCATGGGGAATATCTGATTCCAGGAGGCCCATATATTATGTATGTAAGCTTATGTCAATGCTATATACTGTTACTTATCATAAAATCACATTTTGACAGCAAATAAGTTTCTGCTAAATTAGCATGTATATTACAGAATGATTTTTTTTTTTAATTTGAAACATTCAATTTAAAGCTAATTTAAAAGCATTGTAAAAAGTGTTAGAAGTGAGAGGACACTTGGATACTGCAAACGATGCACTACAGTGAGTGTGAGAGGTATGAAGATGGACTGACCATGAGCCAGAGTGTGCCCAGGTTGCCAAGAAGGCCAGTGTGACCCTGGCCTGTATCCAGAACAGTGTGACAGCAGGACCAGGGCTGTCATTGTCTGTCCCCCTGTACTCAGCATTGGTGAGGCCACACCTCGAATCCTGTGTCCGGTTTTGTGTCCCTCAGAAAGAAATTCAGGTGCTTGAGTGTGTCCAGACAAGGGCAAGGAAGCTGGGGAATGTTCTGGAGCAAAGGTCTTATTAGGAGTAGCTGAGGGAGCTGAGGTGGTTTAGCCTGGAGAAAAGGATGACTGGGGGGGCCTTGTCATTGTCTACAATTGCCTGACAGGAGGTTGTAGCCAGGTGGAGGTCACCCTCTTCTCCCAGGTGACAAGTGACAGGACAAGAGGAAGTGGCCTCAAGTTGTACCAGGGAAGCTTTAGATTGGATACTAGGAACAATTTCTTCATGGAAATAAGAAATTCAAGCATTGGAATCAGCTTCTCCAGAAAGTGGTAGAGTCACCATCCCTGGAGGTATTTAAGGGATGTGTAGATGTGGCCCTCAGGGACATGGCTACTGGTGGACTTGGCAGTGCTGGGTTAGCAGTTGGGCTTGCTGATCTTAGGGGTCTTTTCCAAATGAAGCAATTCTGTAATGCTGTCATAAGGGGAAAAGAGCTGAAATACAAAGCTTTAGATGTATCAGAGGTGCTAATGCAGACAGAATATTGTGTGGTGTAATGCACTTGCCAGGTAAGAGAAAACACATCAGCAGTGTAAATAAGTCTTTGGCTAAATCACATGAGAAGATTTTAAAGAATAGTTACGTGTGAGGCTGACAATATTTGCAATATCATTTCCTCTCATTCTCGATGAAGTGCTTCTAGAAAGTTATTCAAGGTGGAAAAGGAAAGTAAGGTGGTAAATGAGTTGAGTACGAGGTCAGAGAGAATAAATTCAGAAGTAACTTGAAAGCCAGGAAAACAGTTTTGATTAAGGATTAGCAGTTGAAAAATGAGAACATTTTAAAAATCATGTAGAGTTGAAGAAAGTGTCTTCTGTACTGCTGACTCTGAAGAAAGCCCTACAGGAGGTGTGTTAAGCTCATGTGTGTACACAGACATAGGGGTTTTGAACTGCATTTTGAGGAATCCAGGCCCATGTTGTTTGAGGTGTTGCAAACTTAGGTGGGCTTATGGCTTCATTAAAGAACAGAAGCTTGCCATTTATTTGAGGTAGGATTAAAAACAGACCCTGAAGATATTTGAGACTTTACTCATTTGGGATGAGTAAAACTGGAAGCAGAGAGCTGTTTCTGAGATGGGGAAAAATGGGACAGTTGTAAAAAGGGAAATTCTCAAAGGCTGTGTAGTATTTCTACCATTTTAAGGAGTGATTGAGAGCAGATGTGGTGAATGAAGGGGTGTAATTCAGACAGTGTCAGTTTTCAACTCTTTTCCACCTCTGACCTTCAAAGTAAAAAAATGTCATCATGTGTCTGCAGGCAGTTTGGGTCAAAAAAGCTACTGCTCTGTCATTCAGAAATGCTTTGGTTCCTCATTTTCAGTGCCTGCACAGGCTGTTGCTTCCCCTGTGCAGTTAAGGTACATCTGATCCCAGTTTGTCAGATACACGGTGTTTTAAATGTGATCTGAAACCTTTCCTTTTTCTGAACAGACTTAGTTTGAGCAGAACTGGATCAAGGGTTCATTTGCATGGGTGAAGCAGGTGCATCTGAGCGTGGGTCTGTCATATCCTGGGTCAGCTGTGCAACAACGCATCTGACTGCATCCTGCATTTAATTTGAGGGCACTGTATTTTAATTTCCCTGGCGTTACCAAGGTAGCAGCCTTTGTTGCAGCAATGTTGCTATTACTCCATCAGGTTTGCAGGCAAAAGCTGCTAGGCCTGTTCAGTGAAAAAACTAATAGCAAGATTTTTCGGAGACGTTCCAAGAATAGCAGGCAACAAGATAGTAATTTGGCACCCACAGACAGATTGCCTGCCCCTCACCCCCACACCTGCCAAAAAAAGGAAATATCACTGAATGGACTGCAAAATGGAAGGTGGGTGTGCCATACTGTTGCACACACAGTGTTGAATAACTGCAGCAGATGGGAGCAGCTTTGAGGAGGAGGGAGACAGAATGTGTCTCAAACTGCTGCAGAATTAGAGGAAGACAAATGTTTCATAATCCCATGAGGTGGATTACAAGCTAGTGTTCAAACAAGCAAACAGAACCATCTTTCTGACTTTCTCTCAAAGGTTACCATGTGGAGCATGGGCCTGGAGAGGAAGCTAGTGCTTGGCTGCTCCATGGAGAGGCACCTGAGCACCATGGGAGAGTGTGAGAGAGATGGATGGATGAGTTCAGCTCAGTTAGTGCTGCCCTCCCTGTTACCCCTGCCCTTATCCCCCACACAAGCCAAGGTAGCACTGATGGCTTCATCTCTTCAGCTGACATCCAACAACTTACTTAGTTGTGATAGATGGGAGAAGTTAGTATATCAAATACTAACACAGAGGAGAAGAGAGTAATGTGTGGAAGATAATGTACTGGGAATCTGAATTGTAAAACCAGGGCACAGGTTGCAAGGAACTATGTTTGCTTCTCTGCCCTCCTCCCAGCTGTCAGGGTCTTCTGGATTATTCAGATGTAATATGGTGCTTTAATAGAGTCCTCTTGCAATTCTCCACAGCTGAGATTGGGGATTTTGATGAAACCATAGATCGTGAACACTTAGCGAAGAACAAGTATATACCTCATCAAGAAGCACTAGAAGACAAAATCATGGAATTTCACCGTAACCACATGTAAGACTTGTTTGTTTTTGTTATTGGCCTTCTTTTCCCATAGAATAGTTCTAGTGGTAAGTATATGCTAGACGTGAAGTACAAAAGAGCTTTGGACCTCTGAGTTTCTCAAAGGTTGCTTCTCAAAAACTGTTAAAGCCTATGAACTTTCTGAAGGTTACTCCTGCCTTTTTCCCATCATCATAACAAAATGTTTAAAGCACAGTTGATTCGATATCCATTCAAGCGTGCTGTTATTTTACAGTCTATTTCATACAAAATGCTTTGCTGCTGATTTTGTGCATGCAGGTATGATTGCAAATCACAACTGATCAGTCAGGCACTTCTGACAGTAGTCCTTTGGTTTCAAGGACACTAAATGTTCCCTTTCAACCTTTCCATGCTGTATTTTGGGATCAGTTGAAGAAGGGGTTTAGTGGTAGTTTTAGGAAAAGCACTGAGTACTTGCAGAATTATGGATGTGGGGCTAGAGAATTCAAGATGATGATGCAAATTGGTATCCTAATGTCTGGAGAAAAGACCTGTACTAGGAAGAAGGTGAACAGAAGTACCAGTAAGGCTTAGAAAAGAATTTTTTAGCTATCGAGAACAATTCAAGGTGTGAACAGTTTTATTTTTGTGCTAGGTTGAGTAATAGGTGAGTGGTAGTGATTTCTGTGGCAGTAATAATCAAAGCTTTGCATAATTTCATCACAATTAATGATGGTGATGCTTATGGCTTCACAACATTTATGGTAAGGTTTTCATGCCTTCTGTTTTACTTCATTTTGGTATTACAGTCACTTTTACAATGAATAGCATCGTTACCTGCTTGTATTCATTATTTTTTTAGGAATATGGCATGTCTTCTAGTGGAAACAACAAAGGGATGTAGTAAATTCTGTTAGAGCTAATGATTTAAAATCTATCTGTATCAGGTGTCTCAGAATTGGAGCAATCAAAATTTATAATAGACTGTAAAATCTGTGTATTCTTTGATATTTGTTTAGAGTAAGTTGTTGTTCTAGCTGATAAAAGTCTGGAGATGTAGAAAAACTAAACATATTATACCTCTGACAGTTTTCAGTCTCTTTGATCAAATGTCTCTTTGTTCTCTGGAGGACCTCTTGCTCTCTATTAAAAGGTGTGACAAGCTTGTGAGTGTTCTCTGTTTTCTTTCTCAAGGGGACAGACACCAGCAGAGTCTGACTTCCAGCTGTTGGAGATTGCCCGTCGGCTGGAGATGTACGGGATACGCTTGCACCCAGCCAAGGACAGGGAGGGGACAAAAATCAACCTGGCTGTTGCCAACACAGGCATTCTGGTGTTTCAGGTTAGAGCATGATTTTGTACTTCATAAAGCAGAGACAGCAGTAAGAATTCAGGAACTCAGCCATGTCTACAAACATTCAGTTGGGAAAATGCAGGAACTTCCAAAATTTTCCTAAGGATTATCTTAAACCTCTTACAGCTGCATTGGGTCCTTTGCTACCAGAGCTTTCCTACCTTATGTGAATGCACAGTGTGGAGCTCCATCTTCATCCACAATGTGCTGATCGAGATGCAAACTGAGCCGTGGCTCAGAATTTGCAGGTTGATCATGCTGACTTCTCCTACATGTAGGAGCAGGTAGGTCTTACAGGCCTGGTGCACATTAAATGGGTGAGAAGCAGAGACAAGTAGAACAACAGATAGCTGGAGTCCATGCAGAAGGATGAAGGCAGTAAATACAAGCTCTCTGTAGTGTTACTTCTTCAAAGTTTTTACAGTTTTCTTGACCAGCCTTGGCCATTGCTGAATCCATGAATCTTACTTCTTTCCATTAAAGATCCAAACTGTTTTCCTTCTATTTTTTCCCTCTCCTTTCCTACTGCAGTCATTCTAGTTCATATTCATGAAGCATCGTTAGTAAATTTGTCAAATTCTCATTCTGCAGTTCCCCTTATGTAAATAACAAATTTGGCTTTTACAATTGTGAAGCTACCGGTAGTCAGCTGGTGTCAGCTGCTTTCACTTTAGATGCTTACCTGACTCTGTGCTAAAAACAGTAAGTAAGCTGCTCTTTAAAATGTCCCTTTTTACAATTGTCAAAAAAGACTATTCATTTTAACTGTTTGACTGTAATTAAAATACCAGTATTTTCAGCCTTACAAAGTACTTTGAGTCCTTTCATAAAGAAAAGTAATGGCAACAAACAAGCTCAGAAGTGTCTGACCCAAATGCTTTAAGATTTAAAAATAACCAACCAAACAAACTGCCAAAAAAGAGGCAGCAAATTAAAAAGATCCCAGATCAACTAAATGGTAGTAGAACCCCAAAACTGAAGCATAGGTTGAAACATGAGAACACTAGGACATTGTTAGAAATGCACATAACTCAAGCAATTGTGTGTTCAGGCCCTTCCCCTGCTTCCCCACAGCATTTTCATCAGCTGAATTAATGAACTGCCAAGCCTTGTAAATTAAGGCTGTCTTCAAGGTGCACGTGTGTGTCCACAGAGAGCAGCACGGACCTCAGAGTCCCAGCACGCAGCTGAGATCCTGCTGTAAAGTGTAGCTGCAGCTTGATGGCCCAAGGCTTGATTTGACATGGTCTGAAGTCATGTCTGCTTGGCCTGATGTGTTTGGGACTTCCAAAACAGTTTTGTTTTATTTTTAGAGTTTCTGAAAAGCTTGGAAATTTTACTGGGTGAAGCTCCAAGACTGAATGCTGAAAAGGAAGCTGGGCTCTGACCTGCTGGAGTCTGCTCAGCAATTGGTGTCTGTCAGTAGGCTTAGGGCTTCCTTCAGCCACTTCATAGGTCAAGAGCTAAGTTCTTATTTTGCTTGTAACTGATTGAAATATGAGGATCTCATTAGAATGACCCCAATGAAAATAAAAGTTCACTCACAAATGGTATAAGCTGTAGTCAGGCTTACTTTAAAGTCTGCCATTTATTTAGAAATCAGTGTCGGTGCTGCTGATTATTTTAAGGAGATTAATTATGTGATTCTTAGACAGCTGGTTGACTTAGCAGAGATCATTACACTGTCATTACTCCTACAGCTGTCTGGTGAGGGTGCCCAAATCAACGTGGGTTTCTGCTTTTAGCAGTCCTGTAGTAGTTCTCTGAAACTTCTGTGCTGTGCTCCAGGAATGTTTGTACTGAAATCTTCATTGAACAAACTGCTGTAGTGAATATTTTAACATGCCACCTCCAATACCTGCTGACATAGATTGAAAATGAAACTTCTGGAGGGTAGGGGCTAATGATGTAGTGGCTGGGAGTTGGAGTATTATAAAGATAATTTTCTTCTTGCTGTTTGCTTATGGTATTGGTTGCTTTTTCCCAGAAAATCATTTTGTGGCTCTTCAGAGAGAAATAATTTGCTTTTGCTTCTGGTGGTCCTTATAAAAGGCAGTGTTTTGTACTTCCTATACAAAACCTGCAGTTGCATTTTTTCCCCCACAGTTAAGCAATATTTAAAGAGATATTTATTTTGCCCTGCAGACATAAAAAGAGGGAGAAAATCTACTTCATCAAAGTGAGGTGACATGTGTCTGGATTCACTGCATCCTCTGTCACTGGTGGAAATAGAGTGAGGCACCTTTGGAAGGTGATTTAGTCCACAGAAAATCTTGAGTCTGTATAGTAGCACAAGATAGCAAAATCTGGTCCACCCTGTCTTGTGCAATGATACTGAGTTGGATATTTCCACAGTAACTAGTCCTGTATTGCAAGAGTTTAACCATAAGTGCCTGCCTTCAGTCATTGCACCAGATGTTTATGGTTTGCATTAGCAGAGGATGAGTTATAAGAAATGTCATCATTTCAAGTGAAGTGAACAGATGATTAATTTATGACAAGCTTCTTTAGTGGTTTAGATTTTTCCATTCGGATCTGGAATGATTAAACCCAGCTGGCTTTGTTCTCTGTAGGGTCACACCAAGATCAATGCCTTCAACTGGGCTAAGGTTCGGAAGCTGAGCTTCAAGAGGAAACGTTTTCTTATCAAACTACGGCCTGATGTGAATGTAAGTCCTTGGTAGGAGTTGATGAACTTGACAGAAGGTTATTTGGTAAATTTCTACTCACAGGTCACACGTGGTTTTTATCACCTCATGAATATTTTAATTGCTTATGTTCACTGTTGGTATTGTGCATATCAACCTGGCATCTCAGGTGAGCAGTCCTGGCAAAGGACATGTAAACTGAGTCAGCCATAATAGAATGTTCCAGAGTCATCTTCTGGTTGTAGCTCTGGTACTGTATCATCAATTCTTAAGGTATAGCATGTAATCAACTTCTTCTCATTAACGTTCAAACTGCTGCTTTATCTCTGTCATATTTGCCAGTGAAAGGAAGTTTGAGCAATAGCTTTGATACTGACAGGCAGACCAGCAATGTCTCAACATTAGAGGGACAGAGCCTGCTAAGCCTGAAAGCCAATAAGTTGGGAAGAAGCTTTTGGGTTTTTTTTTTTTTCTTTTTTTTTTAGCATAGCTCCTAATTTGTCAATGCATTTCTCTAATGTATGTTGCTGCCCAGCTTACATTGCAAATGCTATCCCAATTTTCAGAGTTCATTCCAGGACACCCTGGAATTCCTTATGGCCAGTCGAGATTTTTGCAAGTCTTTCTGGAAGATCTGTGTGGAGCATCATGCCTTTTTCAGGCTTTTTGAGGAACCTAAACCAAAGCCTAAACCTGTTCTTTTTTCTAGAGGTTCTTCCTTTAGGTTCAGGTAAGACATGCATTCTTTCCACCTTTGTTGCCTCTTCATTTCAAAATCACATTCATAATGGTCTAGGATTAAACCTGTTATTTTCAGCTTACCTTTTTTACCTTGTAGTTTACTCCTTAATATTTTCCATTGCATCTTCTCAGCCAGAATAGTGCAAAGAACACTGTAGGGAAAACCCTGCATTAATTTTGCAGCAGCTGTTGCAAAGTAGCTTTCTGGAGGTAAGATATAAAATATATAGGGTCCAGCTGGCTTTGCACAGGAAAATTCACCTGTGTCCTCAGCAACACTAGCTAGCAATTTTTGGGGATTCTTTGAATCCTCTGCTCCTAGGATGGGGTCTCTCCTATGTATCAGAGTAGAGATTGTTGCATGTTCCTGTGATAAACCCGTATTTGTGTAGTTAAAAGCAATGACTTAATGCTCACAAAGGATTTACGTGACATGACCACTTCTGCTAAGACCAGGTATACCTGTGATATTGTTAGACCTGTAGGAAAGCTTTCAAAAGTTGAGTTATTGTTTTGTTGTTTTTTTTTTTTTTCATTACACTGGCAGAAGCATTATTGTAGATATTGCATTGTGTATGCCAGGGGGAAATCCTTTTATTCATACAGTTTATTTCGTTTGTGAATGTGATACAAGCTGTACAGCCAGAAGCACTCTTTGCTGAGATGAATGATGCACTCTAGATGCCTTGCATAAGAACACAGTGTATATATAGCCATTCTGACTCTCTTTCCACTTTGTTTGCTGCCTGCAAAGTAAATTAACATGGAAGGATCTATGTTGGGTAAACAAACTTTAACTTGTTAAGTTTCTGCCTGAAGTAAATGGAAAACTGTAGGTGCATTCAACTTACCTCAGGCTTTGGAAAGCAGGTTTTGGCTACACCCTCCACTCACTGTGATCTGTGTTACTACATTCAGTAACCTTTTCCAGTCCCTGAAAGCCTCTAATGAATTGGAAGAATTTGGCTCTCAGTTGAGCATTCTTGAGGTGTGGGCTTCCTGTGCTGTTTCCAGTTTGCTTTGGAGTTTATAGCTTTGCACAATAGACAGTGCTGAGTTTTCTGACTACCTTACACCCTGTAGCAGAAGGGTAGAAAGGGATTGCCAGCCTAAATCTCTGCAAAAAGGTGTGTTTTATAGTAGCAACCAAGGAATTAAGTAGATGTCAGGGGTTTCATCTTGTTTCCAGGGTTTGCTAATATCAGATAAGGCTGGTATATGACTAAAAAGGATTCAAGAATATACTAATTCATTAAAGGAAGCTTAACCCCTGCTTCACTGTCCATTGTAGTGACTTCCCAAGAATGTAGTAGCCTATAGGGCCCACAAAGCTGAATTGAAGCAGTTCTGAAATGACATCAAAAAATAGCTCCATAGCAAAAAAAAAAAAAAAAAAAGAGGCAAGTAACATGCAAAATGGTAAAACTCTCTGTGTATCTGACCAGGTCCCCTTGTATGATCTTAACAAGAGTTTCTGCTGATAGTGCCAAATATTTTTCTGGTTGCTGTGACTTAATATGCAAGCCATATGCAAGGTTATGATGACCAGGTGGTATATTGTATTAAATACTTATCCTCTGGTTTTCTTCCAGTGGTCGGACTCAGAAGCAAGTTCTTGACTATGTTAAGGAAGGAGGGCACAAAAAAGTGCAGTTTGAAAGGTGAGAGGAAATAAATTTATTATCCCAATATATTATGATCCAAGAAAAGTCATGATTTCCAGTTAGTCTGAGATCTTGGCACCAGTCCAAGGAAAAAAAAAAAATTCCTTCTCTGCTGGTTTGACTGTTTATCACATGTGTAATATCCCATGGTCCTGCATGTTTTGGCAAAAGTTTCATAACTTATAGTTCACTTAAAATCAGTAGTCTTCAATCTGTTTTTCAGCAATGAACATCCTGCTATCACAGGTAACTTTCTCCCAATTTGATTTGCACCTCTTTGTTGGGATGTGGTTAATATGTGTGAACAGACATACTCAGCTCAGATTAAAACTGAACATAAGAAAAAGTACAGCCAAGCTCAAGGGAGAGGTCTCCAGGGAAACTGAAGGTCTTCTAGCTTGCTAGAGCAGTTCTGTCTGAACTCATCATGCTCATGGTGAGCTGAAAGTAATGACCAAAATGCCACAAAGACCATGAAAACAGTTCATTGCTTATGATTCATGCTTACCTGGTAGACCATTATTGCTTCAGTGCTTTTCCCTTTTCTTACAGTGGTATGTTTGCAACACATAGCACGTTAAAATTTTACAGAAAGGAGGAATGTTAATCTGTTTTGGAGCAAAATTTTATGAAAGCTGTTATTCAAAGGTTTTGTTTTAAAAGCATGTCTCTTGATTCCTGTTTGTAGGAAAAAAAAAACTGAAATAGCTCTTTATATGATTTTCCTTTTATCTCCAGGAAACACAGCAAGATTCATTCCATCAGGAGTCTGACTGCACAGCCTTCAGAACAGCATACCGAGGTGCCAAAACAAGTCAGTGATGTTGATGAAACCCTGGAAATGAAATCCTTTGAAACATTTCTTGTTAGATTACCCTCCACTGATTGCTGTTTTCAAACCCTAGGAGCATAGTTTTCTGCTTGCTTACCATTTAGCTGGGAGCTAAGGAGCCCTGGGTGTCATAAGCTTTAGGTTCTGCTGAGTGAAACAGCATTGCTTTCAGACAACTAGACAAATAGAAATAGTGAGCTTGTCTGAGCTGTGCTAATGACCATCTGAAAAATTGCAACTCTCAGTGTTGCTGCCAGGGTCCTTGGCTGAAGCTGGCTATTGCATCTGGGGAAAGTGTAATTGCTTTTCTTTGCTGAGAGGTCTTGGTTGCCCGTTTCAAGGTGTTAGGTTAGTGTTAACCAGGTATTAACCAGGGAGGAGAACAATTATTTCCTCAAAAAAATTGCACCTCTGACCTTCTAAGCCATTAGCTCTGGCAGATACCATATGCATTTATCTGATGCTGACAGCTGCCATGTGCTGGGAGTTCACAAGTCCAAAAGCCCAGTAGTGGGGAGGCTGCAGCAGCTACAAATTTTAAGGTCCCAGTAAGGCTGAGCATGTATTCACTATAGGCACCCATGTGATTGCACACATACAGTGCATGAACACATAGCCACACATGTAAACACAGAAAAGAGCACTCCCACAAACACAGACAGTGCCAGTGGCCTCACCCTCCTCCACTCTTTGGCTCTGGTTTCTCCAGTTGCTGGCATCCCAAACACACCAAACATAAGGGGCTGATGGCTCTCCTGGGATAGCCTCCAGAGGACACAGGTCAGGAAACTTCATTTTCCTGACTCGGTTGTTGTGATTTCTCCACTTGCCAGTGTTCTCTGTGCTCATCTGTGTCTGTGGAGGTGAACCTTTGATCACATAACCTTATGTTAGGTAGAACTAAAAATGTCAGGGGCAAGCTACTAGGTTAATACATTTAAGAATGCTATCTGAACCTTCACCTTCTATGCTTCACTTCCTTTTGATATTCACAGGCTCTATCCTTTCTGCAAATTTAGGAACTTCAGAGAATTTTGTTATAGATGGAGCTCATTTCAAATAGCTTGTAGCATTTTAATGTTGCTGAGACAAGCTCAGGTAGATGGAGCATGGCTGCTGGGCAGATGCCTGCAGAAAAGCCAGCCTATGAACCAGGGGCAGGTATGCTCCAGGGAGTGAATGTAGGGTGCTCAAAAGCCCACTCGTGACTTTTTTAGTGTATCTAAGTAGGCTATGCAGAATTTGTTTTATGTTTTTATCTTTTCCTCCAGGTTCTCAGAGTAGTGTGCACCGGTTGATGTTTTTAGAGTGTTAGTGGCTGCTTTAGAGCACGGAAACACCTCAGATACCCCTTTTTACATTATCACTGCACTGTATGCCTTCTTTTCCCTTGTTTAGCCTATGATTTTTTTCTGTTCTTCCAGATCAGAAACCTCTTTTTTTTTTTTTTTAATTCCAATTAGTTTTAAGGCTTGGCTTACCTCTTTTCTTTCCAAGAGACTCCCATGTTGCTGGTGTGTAATTACATGCAGCCTTTTCCCTCTGGCTCCCATCCCTCCCAAACCTCTCCCCTCCCACCCTCCTTCCCCTTTTGTCCTTCCCTTTGTGTCCCCCTTGCCTTCCCTCTATTATCTTTCCAGACTGCTAGAGCCTATGGAGACAGCAATGATGCTGCAGCAGTGCAGAGCTGCCGGCAAGGGAAGGAGTTGAAATCTTCAACAGAAGACACTGGACAGCACAAGAGCCCTTCCTTGAAGAAGAGTCCAAAGGAAGGGAGAAAGGTGGATGGAGCAGTGGTCTCAGCAGTGGAGGAAGAAGAGGAGCCTGCTAAGGATAGGATGCAGCAGAACAGACCTCAATCACAGCAGCCAAGCACAGGTCCAGCTTCCAGGGCTGCTCATGGCAGCAGCACCTCCATTCCTTTCATTGACTGCAGTGATGTAGATAGCGAGTATGATCTCCTCAGAGGACAAATAACCCGGTCATATTCCCAAACAAATGACAATTATGAGGGTGATTTGACCAGTGGTGCCTATATTCACTACAGAGATGAAAATCGCAATAGAACTAGATATAGGGACTCCTCAGCTTCTCTAAAGTCTTCCCAGTATGTCTCTGAAGAGTACCTTGATGATAACACAGCTAATCTCTCCTTCTACACTGGGGGAAGCCCCAGGATGCCAAGGCATAGCTCTCTGGTGGATGAAATGTTTAGAGGGCCGGGAAGCCGTAGCCCGCTGGCCACTCCATTGCCTCCCAGCAGCAAGGAGTCCAGCCCTAACATGAGCCTGAGTAGAACTGGCTCTCAGGGCTATGTCTCAGAAAATGGGCACGAGTGCAGGGCCAGGACTGGGGAGGAGGACGGCCATGCCACTAACTGCCATGGCTATTGCAGATATTCTCCAGGTTCTCCACGGCCTCGTGCACAGAAAACCCATAATCTCTGCAATAAGTCAGTTACAGATCCATTTATCCTGAGCCAGATATCCTCAACCCCTGGGCAGGAGTATAGATCAGAGAGATACTGCAGAGGAGGTGGGGTGGCTAAGATGTCTTCTCCAGAAGGCAAAATGATGGCCAATGGTATGGCAGCTGGGGCACAGTCAAAGCAGAGCCCGGTGATGCAGTCGCTGCGTGCCAGTGGCATGATGGATCACATGGCTGCCATCCAGATGATGGAGGGCTCCACCAGCAGTGGGACAGAATCCAGTGATTCTGACTCGGAAGTCATTAATCCCTTCACTCACCCCCTGGTGTTTGGAAACCCCGTTGTGCTGAGCTCCTCTCCCATGCCTAGAAATAAGTACTCCTTTGGAAGCCTTCAGCTTGATGAGGAGGTAGAGGAGGATGTGTCTGTCGGCCTCAGTGATGAAGATGGTGTGCAGGTCTTCAGCTGCTAGGCACCATCTTGTATGAGACCAGGGGATACTGTGGTTGCTCAGTGGTGTGGTTGCATCTCCTGGGGCTCATGATGAGTGGCTGATAATTTCAAGTGCATGGGCTGTTTCAGACGTTATTGTTGTGCAGGCCAGCCAGAGGGAAAGGATGCTAGAACACAATAATAAGTCTCAGTGATGCTTAGCAGTTTGCATCTCCTCTGAAAGGCAGAAAGAAAGGAAAATTATTACTGATTTAGGTACCTCTGTAAGACTTAATAACACTCTCCTCTTCTTTGTGTGAAGTCTTGTTTTAGATACATGTTGTAGCTGCTTTGATATTTGACTAGTTATTTTGACAAAACAAACAATCAAATCAAGTAGGTACATTGTGCTCTTTTATGTCTGTTATAATCTCTTTCTCTCCATATAAGGAGAGCAACTTACGAGTGCCTCAACAGAGTTAGAAGAAAAAATTTAACTTGCAGCCAAATGCAGGCAGCTTGATATTCAAAACCAGGACTTGCTGAAATCTTGAAATATGCTGGAAATTTTTTTCATAGCAAGAATGTGTCTGATTTCCTCTTCTTCATAACTCATTTTATAATCTGATGAACTGAGGGTACAAATCAGGCACGTATAAAATGTCAGTGTTGTCTTTTTCTTCAGTGGGTTAAACAGGGTGATTTGGTGATGGAGATTTTGAAATGCCAAACTCTTTGTTGGGCAAGAAAAAGAACAGGATGAAAGATACAATTCAAGTGGAAAAGACTTTGATCAAAACAGCTGTAATGAAGAGTGATATGAGTATTACTTGCAAGGCAATCCTTTCTCTCCTTTATCAGTTAAATATAGAGATATATTGCAAGAAATTTTTTAATTGCTTATACTTTCAGTGAAATTATTGTAGAGACATCTAAGTTCTGTGGTGGGTGGTTTGGAGATGGTGGCTGTTTTATTTTTTTGCTTTGATCACAAAAAATCTTTATCTGTGTAGGATCCAATTACTCTGTCATAGGCTACTTTTTTAGTAGTGCCACCTCAGAAATTTTTCATCCCCTGACAAGAGAATGATAGGAGTAACTGTGCTCCGGGGTGATGATCTTCTGTTCTATCCATAGAGTGGGTATGGGCAGAAGGACAAAGAGACTAATTCTCTGTATACTTCCTTTTCACAGACTAGAAGTATTGAGAATTAAGGTATCCTAATAAAATCTGATGTTAGTTCTCCAAGTTAAGTAAGAAGTCCCAGGCAAAAGGTCCTCTGTATGGAAACTGTTCTACAGTTACTAGAGCTGGGAGACAAGATGTGCTCTTTATAATTGGCCTTATTTTTAACTTTTATATATTTTTCTTGTGGAAGAATGAAAACAAATCCCAGAATTTTAACTGATGAACAACAGCATTGACTGAACTGCAGGTCACTCGGAGTGATCTGCATCATGCAGTTCATGCATGCAGCAATGATTAATCCATTCGCATAATTACTCCTGAAAAAGTTACAGGACTTTGTAAATTTAGACAATATAAAAATTTTCAAGATTGTTTTTACAGAAATTATAAAATAAGAAGTCTTTTTAATTTTTCTAATGCCTTGGTCTATGCACACTTTAACAGAATTTAATCTGAGTGAAGGATATTTGAAAATATACCTAGTAGTTAGACATGTGTTGTTCTATACTGTTTTGAAAGTAAAGTATATCTTTGTGTAAATATAAGTATTAACTTTCTCAGCTCCTTTAGAGTGTTGGTTTTCTTAGAGATTAGATACCTCATTCTTGAACAGGAATGATTTAAAGCATCTCTTTAGATACTGATATTTTGGGGACAGGGAATACTCTCATTTATTCCTGTAGTTAAAAGCATGAGTCTACAAACAGTGAGATTGATAATTAGGGAAAAGCTTGCTTGTATATGATTCTAAAAGAGGACGGTTTGTGTTTTGGATTTAGAATAGCTGTAAAATAATTGCCTTGAAGTCCACGGTATATAAGATGAAATATAAATAGTTGAAGCTCACATCAGCAAATAGTGTGAGCATGGGGAAGTGGGTGCATGACTCTCCTTTTGATTTATTTTTTATTGCCTGTGCAGCAAAAGTATCAGTAAGTATAAAGTAAAGTAATAGCAGTTTGGACAAATGAATTAATTGCTTCATTAGCCAGTAAAATTAGAGTACAAGTAATGGATTTTCAACAAAAGGATTTGCAGTCATTTCTGCTACTTAAAAAATGTGAACAGATTTCACATTCACTGTGGATTTAAGTGAACATAAAATTTTATAAGTAGTGTTTGCTATTTTGCATCCTTTCGGATACTGTTTCCAGGCCTGGTTCTTCTCTCGTATGCCTACAAAGACATTAAAGTCTAAACCTTTTAGAGCAGACCCACTGGGTAGCTGGAGTTAGCCTAGTTGCTAATAAAGTATCTCAACAGCTTTTCTTTTCCCACTTCAATATTACCCTCAAAAATGCAATATGAGGAACTTTCTGTCTTCTGGCATTTTTTCAACTTTGAATGGTGAAGTAGTTGTTGTTTTAACACATGGAATTCTTCCAGTTAAAAGAAGTAAAGTTTATAAATTACATAGGAAATAATTTCATTTAGGATTAATTACTTCTGCAGCATTCTAATGCCTGTGAAGCTCCGTTTAATATCAGCAGACAAGGTTGTAATTAAAGCAGTCTGTGGGTCAAATTCCTCCAGCAGACATGTGGTTCGTGTCTGAGCCCTTGCCAAGAATGGTGAAGTGAGAGAGGAGTTTTAAACTTAGATTTTTAAAGAGGATCAGGCCCCTTAGAGTTCATCTGGGAATTTGTTTCTGTGGGACAATCAAAAGGACCTTGCAGAAAAAGAGGAGAAACCATTAGGGCAATGAGATGAGGTGAAGGAATTCTTGTCCTGGCTCACAAAGTGCTCATGGCAAGAGGAGCTTATCAGTTCTAGTTAGTTGTTGCAAACATTTATTAATCTGAATATACTGGACAACAGCAGTGATCTAAGCATACCTTTGTCTCAAGTATAGCAGGTAGTTACAGACAGAGTAACTAACAGATTCTCCCACCAATTCCAGTAGATTTTGGAATGAGGCTGATGGTAGTTTTGATTCACCCTTCTAAAATTTTTATTGTCAATAATGAACTTTCAGTCCCAAACTCACCAAGTGCCCAGATATCCTTAGGCAGTTGGTACAAATGAGGCAGCTGAGTCCCAGTGAGACTGAGCAGCTATGTCCAGTAGGAACTGTGTAGTCCTGCATCACCCATCTCCTGTCTTTCCAGAGGATGTGGAAGAAGCCTCTTGTTGGGTTGATGAATTCAACTCTGTCCATGTGGTTGGGTAAATATGGAGACAAGTTGCCAAAGCAGTTAGGGGTTTGTCCATAATAATGTGCAGATCTAGGTAATCTATGGATAAAGACCCTCTTTTTAGTTAAATTATTTCTTTACTATTCTAACTACTTAACCACATTCAGCCATCCTCTACAATGGCAGTGGAAAGGTCATGTCAGACAATTTTGAGGTTTTTCCTATTCAGCAGCAGCTCAAACTTGTGATGTCCTCTTGAGATCTTCTGGAATTTTTTTTTTTCATGACAGCCTTTCCTAGAATCTAGTTTCCTCAGTGACCTGGGATATTAAATCTGTCAATAAATAGATGAAGGAAAGATGGAGAGTGGCAAGTTGTTGTAGGAGCCAAGAACTACATAGGATATTCCAGGTATGGAGCTTTGGATAATTGATATCTGAATGGCCTAGACTGCACTGTTTTCAGTTTAAGTCCATATCCCCTAGCAAACATGCTCGTTGTGCATGGCAGAGTGTTCTCTGAAGATGATTTACACCAAATGCTGCCATTTCACCTGTGGCTCATAGCCTGCCTAACAGGCACCACCCCATCAACCATTGCAGTGCACGCTGAATACAGAGTATATCAAGAAAAACTGAAGAGAAATTCCTGTAGGTAAAAAATGTCAACATGTGACTGAAAGTTTTTAGGTTTGCTGTGTTCTCATTTATCTTATGTGAGCTACACTGAGCTGAGTTATAGGCAGATGAGCATAATGAAAGAATTGCATGTCATTAGTTTGAAAAATCGTATCAGTCTATTAGTTTTCTTCAAGATTAAAGGGCATGCAAAACTAGAAAGAATTTTCTCCACAGAGCAGCATTGGTAATGTTGAATGTAATCAGTAGAACCCAGTAAAAAGTGAAAAAACAATGGTTTGTGAATTAATTCACTAAATGGGGCCAGTATTACTTGACCAGACTGCTTCAGGACCTGTACTTTCTCCCCTGAATATTTGTAAGACAGGTTTTTGTTTGCAGTGAGGCTTTTATTAGTTGAAGCAGCTCCATTCATTCTGAAGCAAAGGCATTCATGCCAGAAGTTCCTGTTTTGACCTCTCTATCTGTACATGCAAGTACTTGGTGGTGACCAGAGAAAGTCAAATGGAAAGGGGGTGAGGCAGATATAAAAGCTGTTTATAAGCCCCTTTTTTTCTTCACTAAGAAGCAGAGATGTTTTAAATTCTGTCCTCTTCAGTCCCGCGATAAGCACACAAACATAGACTCTCTGTAATCACTAGAAGTTTCTTCTGGGGAGCTCCAGGAAGACAGGAGAAAAAGAAGAATAAAAAACATCTTCAGCACACAAAAAAAATGTCTAGCCCTATTTATTTGCAGTTCCCTTTGGCATAATGTGCTTTCCACTCTTTTTCTGAGAATTTCAAGTCCCAGTAGTTTTATAGGGTACTCGTAGAGCAAGAATTATGTTGATCAGTTGAACTGATGAAGCAGACCCAGTTTTGAATTCTGGTAAAACCAGTGATTCAGATCTCATTGGTATGATCTACATGCAATTAGCTGTGGTTATTTCTGGAACAGTTCTTTAACAGAAAAAAGGATGCCTGACCTATAAATTCTGTCAAATTCCGTGTTTGTTTAACTAATCTCATTTGTCTTAATGAGCCGTTCGACTGCTGTCAGAGGTGACTTTAGAATGAAATTTTAATTGCTGCAATTTAACTTCTAATGACGAAAAACAAATTACCAATCCAAGTTTTTCCTGACTTCCACACATGTTTGAGGAAGTTGAGTGTCACAGCCTTGTGCACAGAAATGTGGATCGCTGGAGAATCCCTGTCATTCAGCAGCATGGTTGTCACCAGCTGGAAAGAGTAGTGAATGTAAAGGAAAGAGGTTCCCTGTTCAAGCTTGTACTAAAGTGAAGCCAAAATCCCTTTTAGTCTTCCAATAATGCTTCTCTCTCTTTCTCTCTCTCTGAATAGTGTAGTTTCTTTAAGGCAGTTTCTGTATACTTTAGCTCACCTCTTTCCTCTTCATTTAGGGGATCAGTCCTCTTATCCATCAAAAAATAAGAGAAACCCTAAATATATGAGGGAAATTGAATCTTCTGGAACAATTTTTAATATGTAGGCCTTTCTTTTGTTAGCTGCTGTCAGACACAAGTGGTAGGAGAAGAGTCCTTTTCTCAGAAATCCAGCTGCTAGTTGGTGTCCCCTACTTGGTGGTGGTGGCTGTGGGTCTTCTGATGGTAGGTGGCAGATGCACGGTGTTAACATCACGAGGACCCAAGGCTCAGACTGGTGTGTAACTTTTCTCAAATGTGAGTAGCAGTGGGCTCTGGTTTCAGTCAAGCTACATCAGGAAAAATTTTTGCCTGTACTGTCAGGTTCTAGAAAGGAAGGAAATTTAAATCCTAGGAAACTGACATCAGCAAAATCTTTCCTCTTCTGTTTCTCTAGTTTCTATAGTTACTGAAGTATGCCTAGACAAAGGCACATATCTTAGTTACTTATTTGTAAGGGAAATAATTGTTGTGCAACATGTGCATCCTGAGCAAAGGTGTCTTCTGTGTTCCTCCCTACGGTTAGGCTGTGTGGTGCCATTGATATTTTTAAATACAGAATTTCTTCTTAAAAATCAAAGGCATCGTATGAGCAAAAATCCTAGTTTGGGTGACATGTAGCAGTTTTACAGAGTGTTTTGTCTTTTGTTCTAATCCTGTGTTCTATAAAGAGCATGTAGAATAAGCTTGGTTTATGTTGTTTGTTATTAAAAGCAGTGAGCACTTTCTTTTAATTGTTACGAGATCTGGAAACCCTTTGTGCCTGGCTGAGCAGTGTATTCACAGGCATGTTTTTCTCAAGTGTGTGTGTAAATAATGGTGGTGTTATTACAGTAAAGGGAGTAAAGACCTTAGGATCATAAATTTCCATGACATAATGGTAAATAGTTTGCTCAAGAATGGTTGCAGTTGTAAGATGTAATTTTCGCTGATTTTTTTTTTTTTTTTTTTAAGTTTTGGCCCCTGAGAACCATAAAAATCTACAGTTCACATTGGTAAAAATCAAGTCTAAAGGCAGTAATGATACTGACTGTCACGGACTGAGCATGGAAGGATGAAGGAAAATGAATGCTTTCTGATTCAAGGGCTTTCAAGCTTGTTAAAATTAGATTAGATGCTTTCTTTAAAATGCTGCAAATCTGGTTTTGAGAAGAGAACAGGCTTTTGCCTTTGATGGTTTTCAGCAAGATCAGAGGTAGATCTTTCTGTTTAGTTCAGAGAATGTTAGAGCTCATGCCTGTTGCTTTTCCACGAGGCACTTAAAAATATTTGATTAGCTGAATCCTTGTATTTCCCTTTTCCTGCTAAAAAAATCACCTGGGCCCACTAACAAGAGTACATGAGCTTGGCAGTATTCACTTACCCAGCCCTTTCCTGATTTTTGTGTGTGCACATGCATAGATTTTTTTAAAATAAATCTCAATAGTTAAAATTAATTTTTAAGATTGGCAATGCTGGGGACTTCATTCTCATTTTTGTCATTTGTTTAATACCTTTTAAAGAGAAACATTTTTTGTTTCATTGTATGCACTGTTTTGTCAGCATGTACCTCTCTGGGAGAAAAAGCCTTTTCGATGTTCTGTCTATCCTCAAAGCATGGTATATCTTCTGTTCCTTGCATTGTTTGGAGCACTGTCTCAATGTCCTTTTACTGCAGAAATGCCTATTTTGTATTTGGAGTACCTAATTCCTCCTGTTACAGTGATCCTGCCTCACGGAGCACTCCTCGCCTCAGAATTAATGAAAACCCTCGCCAGGTTGTGACTCTCGGGCTGAGAATCCACACCATGCTGAGGAGCAAAAGAGAAGAGGGAAGCGAGGGGAGCGAGGTCTCTTTTCCAGGGCATTTGGGCTTCCCTGAGCACCATCAGATTGCCCTTCATTTCCTAATGAAGGCTGCACGCAGCAGTCCGGGCTGTGGGCTCGTAAGCAGGATCACTGCAGTCCTGGGGAGGTGTCTTGGTGGAATGGACAGTATCTGTGGCATTAGCTTACATGGGGGCTGAAGGTTTCCAATTCTGCTGTGGCACTGTGTCGTGTTGGTTTAAAGGCAAACAAAGGCAAACTAACCCTAACCCCGGGTACGGCAGGAAAACCTCCTGGAGGTCGCTCTATTTCTGTCTGGAGAGATCAAGGCTAGACAAAGGGCTGATGCCCAGTGACCCTGCATTCTCCCCAGACTGCAATGCTCGCTCTTTTGTTCTTGAGATGTGAGCAGACCCTGATGTAGGCCAACAGCAGTTACTGTCTGATTTCACACTCACCGCTGTCTAATACTGCAGTACACCAATAAAGCATGGACCTTTACCAGCTGGAGAGGTTGCTGGCTACTAAACCAACACCAAGCTTGGTGAGACTATAAGCATGTCAAGCCATTTAACTGTGTATGCATGGAATTAATTTTTTTATTATTATTTTTAGTTTCACCTGTATCTGAAGGCTTTTACTCATTCTAACTGGTATTTTGCTGTAAAACTGTCACTGGTTTAATTGTTCTGTCCAACTGCTGGCTGATGCTTTGTCCTAAATAGGAGGAAACTGGTTCGTTGAGAAGGTGCACCATTTTCCCAAATTCTGCTCACTGCTGTGGGCATGCATTTTGCAGCTGTGACATCAAAGTGAACCTTTCTTCCTCTCAAGCTCCTCTTCAAGCCAGGCAGAGTTAGTGGTTGTGTGACATTGGATTTCTCCACATGTTTGTTTTTAATTCCTGTTCCTCCTCAAAATCCTTGGTACTGCATTCAGGGATGTTTGTAAGTTAATTTACAGCTGTTGTGTAACTACTTTTCGAACTAACGAACTGTATCCACTGCTTCAGCTTGATTGTTGTCATGGGGAAGAGAAGTGCAGCTTGATGAACTGGTTCCCCTCAAGCTTTTGTGGAAGTCAGTGGGATTTTTTTTCTTACATTGAGGGAGAACAGAGCAGAATCTCTATCCCATAACTCTTCAGCAGCATGACTGTGCCTGGTTCACAGCTGGGGAGAGAAGGGATGGACACCATTATTGAACTCTTCTTCAATCTGAGGTACTTTAGTGACTGGTGAAATGCATATGAAAACTTCTGCTGCCTCATCTGGTGCTATCTCTCCCCCATGCCACATATCTTCTCTGACCAAAACATTTAGATGCTCATTAGAGCTATGCAACCACTGTGAAAATGGAAAATTAAGCTAGACTGTGTGGCCACAGCAGTGGCAGCTCTGTCAGATTGTCAGATACTTTTTTATTAAAGAGCCTTCTTAAGTGATGTGCTCGGTAATGACAAGGAGAAAGGGGAAACAACTTGGGTTTCATCTGCCAGACCGGAGTTTAGAAAACACTGATCAGACATTAAAGTTGAGTAAGTGGGGTGTGGATGTCACAAGCCTTCCCTGACTGCAGAGCAGACCATGGAGCAGGAGTAGGAGAGAATAAGCCCTGCAACATTCCACATATTGAGAAAGGTGCTTTTCTGATTCTTGATATGTTTTTAATTTCTAATAATAATAATAACAACCTTGAGAACGGTAAAACTCTCAAGAGTTGATTTGATGAGATCTTAAGCAGTACATGAAGTTTTCCAGCAGAATTTCAGTCACCTTTATAATGTTTTCTCTCACTCTTCATAATTGAGTCATTATCACTTCTTGGTACTCCACAGAAAGGGAGCATTCCCATGGGCATCTTAACACTACTGTACTCTTCCTCTCTGTTAAAAAAACACTGTGTATGAATGGGAACTGTTCCTTTTGAAGTAGGTGCAGAGCACTAAGTGGCCTGAGTTTGTTATTCTGCAGTTTCAGAAGAAAAGGAATGGAGGAGGAGTATCTTCAGGATACACTGAGTCCCATTTGTCTCCCTCACAAAGAGGGGAGCTCCCCTGTGTTAGGTTAGTTTCTAACCAGGGGTTTCAAGTCATCTCATGCTGCCTGTGTAGTTAACAAAGAGGCAGCAGGCAGTTAAGGCCACCTGTGGTGTGAATTGACCTCTGGGAGAGACTTGCCTCATCATGTGGAAAGTACTGATTTTAACTGTTTTTCCTTTGATATGGGCCATGTTTAGAGCAGTGTCTCTCAGCCCAACACTCCATGGGCACCACCCTCAGCCCCTGTGGGTTCACAGCTGTGTGTGACAGGAGCCAAGAGTATCCAAGGTGCAGTGAGTGGGATGGATTGCCTCTGGTGGCCGAGGGCAGAGCCTGGCCTGTCCCTCTGGCAGGGCACCCCCACCTTGCCAGCACTCTGTGCCTTCCTGCCCCCAAACTGCAGCAAACAACTGATGTGTATTTTGATAAAGGTGTAGCTATTAAGTGTTTGATTCTAGCTGCTGGCTTCCTTCTGTGTAGCACATGGAATACGTGTGTTGGTTGGGAGCGATTGGAGACACGTGTAAAGCTAGGAAGATAAACCATACTTTCATGTCCTGTGGCCATGTACAATGCCATTGCCATTTCATAGATTTTTTCCCCCCCAACTTAGATTTCAATCTATCTTCAATAGATTTCAATCAAGTTTTGCTTCTTTTGTTACCTTCCCTACTGCAGAACTTTTCTCTGGTGTCAGTGGAACTAAGAATCACTCCAGGAATTTTGGCATTGATGGTAAAATCTGGCATGCCATGGTAAAGTGCATTCTCATTATTTGCCACTGTCATCAGCCAGTGTTGGTTTCTCTTCTTAAACCCATACTTAGAAAATAATTGAAGCACATGCATGATAATTTCTACCCACTCCTCCAATGATGTCATTTTAGTGTACACTTAAATAATCCTCAGATAAACATTCCTTTGTGCTTTCTCTTGGTTTGTGTGTATACAGCTGACTCCATTAAATTTGAAAGATGGCCCAATTCTAAATCTAAATAAAAATCACTTGAAGTATGAGCATAGACAATTCCATGTAACCAGCTGCAAACCATTTAGGCCTCCAGTGTGCAGTAGCATTTGCTATCTGGCAAATGATATGCTAATAATTGCTTGTCAATCCATGAATACTTTAGGGTGAATTGTGAGGGATTTCAGTACCTTGTAAATAGTATTGGTCTTCTCCCTTCTGCTTCTGTTTATATTCTGCAGTATGTAGTTGATAAGTAGAGCCTGTATGAATATACTCTTCTGTGACAGGAGATCAGATGAAACACTTTGTTAATTCAGGTTATTTATTCCTCACCTCTGTGAAAAAGAGAAAGTGGCTTTGCAGCACTGCCGTGGCCCACCAGCATGACACGTGTCCTAACTGATTGGTGATGGGGGAGGGAAGAACCTCCATTTTCATTTCTTCATGGCTTACTGACTTTTTCCCACCAAAATGAGCTTGTTTCCCACATTTCCCAGAGCAACATCCATTGTGTTGATATCTGTGGCTGTGTTGGTTGTAATTCGGCCCCAGAATGAACTAATGTAAGGACATTTTGAGGGCCTCTCATAATGCAGCCACTTTCTTATAATTAGTTTCAATTTTCATTTGTTCAGTGTATTGGCAGGTGGGGTCTGACTGAGCTCTTGCTTGTAGGTGGTGGTGCTGCTTGGGTTTGGTCACTGCTCATGCCCACATTGGTACCAAAAGGGAGGATGCAGCATTTCAGCTTGCTGCAAAATAACTTTGAGAATGTCAGTGATGCATTGACGTGCAAAGTCTTTTATCAGTTGGGTGTATACACAGTGCTGTGAGCCACCAGGCACATTTTTTGTGATACTTTCTATAATACTTTTCCCAGGTTAATGTCTTCCAACTATAAGACAGGGTGTCTTTCTAATTCGTTGTCCTTTTGATATTTTGTAGTTTGAAATACTTGAGTTGTACTGATAAAAGTTACAGTACATCAGAGCTTAGTTTTAGGATTATAGATAGGTAGATAGATATGTGAATATATCTATGTCTATCTATCACAGATAGGTGCTATTTAACTCCTAGACTACAATGCTGTGAACTTCTCACAGAGGTGCAAATCATTTATTCGCTGTCGTATGACAGGCATAGTGCCAGAATTTCTTTGTTTCCACGTTTGAGGTGATATCACTTTTCTTATGTCTTTTGTAATGTAGTTAAGTACTTTTAACCTTACAACCTTGCTATTAATCTGTTTCACTATTTCTCAATGATGAATTCCATTTCTTTGGAAAATACTGTATACAGTTGTGTGCTAGTGTCAATAAAATTGACATTTGTGTAACAAGCTGTGGCATTTTCTCAAATTTCACTGAACATTGATTTAGTGTGAAACTGTTGGTAAATCCTTTCTTGCTAGCTGTAATAATACAGACCTTTATTTCAGACAAATACTGCTTCAACTTTTATTTTTAATAGGCTACATAACTGTCATGATTACGTAAACTGATAACTGTGCTGTTTTTTCCTTCTCTTTTCAAAGGAATGATTTATAAACGTGAACTGGTTTGGAACTGGAAAACATTGATGTTCTAGCAATAAAGCTTGAGTTCTTCCAGAAAATAAATAGGTTTTACTACTGGCCTAATTATATTTATTTTTTATTATATTTAATGGAGTATCTCAGCTGTGTTTTTTTAGCAACAGGAACGTTTACCTATCATTATTTAGGGAGGACATAATCACATGATAGTAAATTGTATTTGACCCTAATTATATACGGCGATGTATGTGTTTTACATCTCATCTTAGACAGCCTGTTGGCTGTGGTAGTCAAGAGCTTGTCACTTTTTTTTTTTTTTGGTTGGATTTTAATGTACAATGCCAAAATGGCACAGACTGTAAATGTTCTTCCACATGACAGATTCTTCTTCTAAAACAGGTTTAGATTGTCAGATGTATGGAGGAGGGGATAACTGGGAGAAGACTGGGCATTTTTGGCAAACATTCTTTCTGTGCAGTCATTAATCTGGCTGCCTTCCAGAAGACAAAATGCTAATTTCAGTAGTTTAATCTAGTGTATATGAATCCATGGAAGTGTAACTAATTGTCTAATTCTTTAATATTTTTAATCCAAAATGAAATGGGACTTTATATCTGTGAAAATCTGAAATTGTCATGCTTTGTGCATTAAAAGTATTGCTTTTCTTATGTAAATGTAATGCTAGCATTTCCATCCCAAACAATCAGAGGAGCATGGAAAGACCTACAAGGTATAATATACATACTCGTGTTGTGTGTAGACGTTGGGGAACTAGTAGTTTTCTCCCTTCATGTTAGATCTGACTGATCGTAGCAGCAACACTTCTTTAGAAAGTCATCCTTTTTCTCTAGACCTCAACTAGATAAATTTGTACTAACTTGTCCTGTAGTTCCCTATGAAGTACTGATTTGAGTGTTTGAACTTCTACCTTGCTGGAAAGAATGGCACTCCTGGAACAATTACTGTATTGTTGTATTTATTCTCTTTCTATAGAGTGGATTACAATGGTGAAATGTTTTATACTAAGTCGATGTTTAGAATCATAGAATGGCCTGGGTTGGAAGGGACCCTAAAGATCTCCTAGCTCCAACCCCCCTGCCATGGGCAGGAGCACCTTTGACTAGAACAGGTTATTTAGAGCTCCATCCAGGCTGGCCTTGAGCACTGCCAGGGCTGGGACAGCCAACAGCTTCCCTGAGCTGTTCTAGTACCTCACCCCTCCCACGGTAAAGAGCTGCAGCCCAGTCATCTGTGCCTTGATTCCTTCCCTACAGAGACAGTAATTTCAGCCAGTTTTATCAGCTAAAAGACACTTAGCCAGTCCCGTGGTGAATGCAAGTGGATGCAGTTTCTCTGGCTTCAAGGCCATTTGGGCTAGTTTGAGGACCCTGATGGCTGTGTCTTGTAGCATGATTTCACATGCTGCAATTTAAGGTTATGACTCCTTGTGGTACTTTCTTTAGAAAGCTTGTCCTAACTGATTTCTCTTTTATCATTTTTCTTAGCAGGTTCTCTGACTGGCAGCCCTCACCTTTCAGAGCTTTCCATCAATTCCCAAGGAGGACCATCAGTGGCAAATATGACTTTATCTCCAAACTTGAGCCCTGATGCCAAGCAGTCATCTCCCTTGGTCAGCCCTTTGCTGAATGACCCGTCATGCATCAGGGCTGATGATGAGGAAGAGGTCAAAAGAAAGGTGAGGTGAATGAAGTTGGCCTTGTCTCTCTTCTCTCTGATGTGTTGTGATAAATCTGGGTCGTTCCTGTTGCTCCTGAGGTTCCAAGCAACCTCAGGAGCTTGTTTGGATGGGGTGTCCTGTCAATCTGAGCTTGCTTTTAAGGAGTGGAGTTTGGTAGTTTGTTGTAACTAAACAGTCAGCTCCATTGTCTCACTGGAGAGAGAACTTCCAGGAGACGGAAAGAAAAGGAACACTGTTGAGCCTTTTCTGGGAATATCCAACCCAGGCTCTCCAGTCTGTCTCTGCTGGGAGCACCACTGGGAGCATCTGGTTGTGGGAGTAGAAAATGCTCTCTTTGAGCCACAGCCTGCAGCAATCAGCTGGGAGTGTTTGGCTCAAACCCATCATTGCAGCAAAACCATAAGGAAGCATCACATCCAAAATTGCTTTCTGAAGATAAAGTGTTTGTCTGAGCCAGGGTGTTCTGGGTGCCTGCTGGCTCATCCCTCCTCTGCTGCTGGGTGAGAGGGGCTTCCTTTTGTCCTTCTGTGGCCAGTTTCAGTTTTTTCTCCTCATCTTGAAGCATCTCAGGAGGGAGAAGGAAACTCTGATGGCTTTGCTGGGAAGTGGGAGTTTGTGTAAGGAAGATCTCTTTTCCCACCGTGCATAGTTAGCAAGATGTGTGAAAGAAATTTGAGAAGAACAAAATCCGAGAATCGGTTAATAGAGCCAGGACTCCGTGTGCCAGTCCAAGGTGGAGCAGCCAGTGACTGTGTACACCAGCTGATGGTGGTTCCTGGGGGTGCATTCTGACTGGGAAATGCCCACACAGACTCCCTGTGCAGGGCATTCACAGTGTTTCCACTGCATCATTTGTCTTCAGGGAGGAAACAAAGGAAAAATATCTATGGATTTTTTTTCTTAATTTTTGCTTCCTGAGCAACACAGAGGAAGATCACCTGGGTTCCTTTGGCTCTTCAGAGTTAAGAAATTTTAAATCTGTAGCCTAATCTAAAATCCTTCCTCTCATCCCACTGTTAGGTTATCCAGCCAAGAAAATCTTACAGTTTTCAATTTTTTCAGAAGTATTTTTCCTATGGATTACCGTCCTGATGATGAAACTTTAAATAATCAGACACTAATTTTTGTCGTTTTGTCAGATTTGACACTTGATTTAAACAGTCATTTAGCCTGCAAAGGATTTCTTCATTAACTTCATAACATGAAGTCCTGCTCCAGAAATAAACTGAAAGGAACATCAGCACCCCAAAGCAGTAGAAATCGTCTTGGCAGAAAAAGAAGTCTCTCAAAAACCCACAGAAAGTTCTTGTTCTCTTGTGTTTGCAAGGAAGGGTTGCTTTTAGGGCTTCAGGGCTTAGGAACATTCAAGGATGAGTCACAGCATAGCCACAAGCAAGGGTCACTGGTTTGTAACTCTCTTTGTGATTTATTATCTGCAGTTTTTTCCTCCATAAAAGCAGGGGAAAACCTAATGTGCTTGCAATTCACAGAGGTTCCCAACTGAGAAAGCTTACTTCATTGCTAAAGAGGTGGCGACCACGGAGCGAACATACCTGAAGGACCTCGAAGTCATCACATCGGTATGTTTGCTTGAGCCTCACGCACAGAACACAATTTGGGAAGCTCTGGGCAGGGCTGGGATTTCATCTGCTCCGTTTAACATCCCCGCTGCTTTTACATTCTGCACTGTGGTTACTCTTTTTCTGTGCAGGGCAGTTCTCCTCCAGGGAGGAAGTAACACGAGAATCAGAGAGTAGAGGTTTGCTCTGTGGTTGGTAACATGCACTAAGAAACTGGATCAGGTTGAGGAACTTGGGACACACTTCAGTTATATTTTCTTGCTCTCATGCTTTGTGGTTGTAATTACTAAAAATGCCTGTGGGTTTTCAATGACTTCTCTTAAAACTGAAGTAGCTCCTTAGGGGCACATATGAATGTTTTCTACTGTATTAAACGCCCTCCATTTAACATGAAATATTGCAGAGTGCCTATTTGAATGATTCTGATTTTTCAGGAAGTGAAACTGTGTGTTAAATGAGTCATTCATCTACAGCATCTGATCAGAATGTGATTGTTAAAATCACCAAGGCAAATAGCTGCCATCTTTGCACACACAGTAACAGTCTTGTTTCACTTCCAAGGATAATGTGTGCAAGAACTGGTCTGAAATAACCATTTTTTTGTGAATGGCACTGGATCCAAACCCCTTCATGGCATTTTGGGCAGCTCCAGACCTCTCAGCTCTTAAATCACCCAGACAGGTGCATTGCCTACTCCTGTGTTGAGTGTTGTGGCAAGGAGGACATGCTTCAGGGGAGAGTCTTGGGACCAGCTGGGAACCAGGGACACACTTTCTCCTCAACTGCTTCTCTGTCCCAGGATCCCATGTGACAGATGCAGCTAATCCGACCCCAGCTTAGACAGAGCCACTAGGGCATGGTTTTTACAGGCAGCAGGGTAGCTGTGGCCCCACTGCTACTTCCCCTTGCTTTTTGGGAAGCCAGCCTGCTGAGAGAAGAGGCCAGGTTCTCTGGGACAGTCATTGCTGTAGTCTCAACAGCAGATATGCTGTTTTCATCTAGTATTTCACCCAGGGGCAGCAGAAACAAAAAGTTGTAGCTCTTCAGAGCTAAAGCCCATTTTCCACCCCATCCTCTCTTTCTTGTGGGAGGCAAATTTGAATTTGCTGGATCACCAAGAGGGATGAGCCTGATGATTAGCATACAGTTGTATCAGCTTGTGCTCCAGAAATGACTGGCCCAGGAGGACACTGAAAGTGAACAAGTAGCCAACATAGTTGGAAAAGGAACAACTGCTGTGCATGAATTTTGAGACTTGGTAGATGGGCTTCAACTTTAGTTCTGCTTGGTGCTAAGATAAAGCAGGGGAGAGGGAAGCCTGGGAGGGATCTCCTTTTATCCCAGCTCTGGCTCAGCTCCAGCTGATGCAGTGTCAAGCAAGACTGCTCTAACAGTCTTCTATGGTCCCAGCAGCCTTCTAGGCACTGCTGGAAGCCAACCACAGATAGCTGGAACCCCTGGGGGCAGTAAGGAGTGAGCAGTGTTACCCTGTTGGAGACAATAGGCATTACTACCTTGGCAAGCTGCCCAGTGCTGTGGTTTTGTGTCACCCATAGCCTGTTAGGGTGAAATAAAGAGAATATGGAGCAAGACTGAGCAGGAGCCTGTTTCAGTCTTTACAGTGCCCGTCACTGCCACTCCAGTTTTGTGATAGCAGTGTCTTGCACTTGCTCACTTTGCAAAGGGGTGTCCTCTGTGTGCACACAGCAGCAGGGGCGTGGGTGCTCGCTGAGCCAACTCCTGCCGAAGGCATTTCAGGCGGAACTCGGCAAAAAGAAAATGCAGAGTATATTTCTTTGCTTTTACTGAATTGTTTACAAGTATTGTAATGCTCTTTCTCTTGCACCTGCAGCATTTGCAAATTCAGTTTGTGTTGACTAACCAGTTTGGATTTGAAAAGAATTCTCAGGTTTTGATCAGTGATGGCAAAAGGGAAGGGAGTTCGTTTTTCAGCTGTGCAGGGTCTGATCTCTGATAAGAGCACCAGTTCAGTACACAGGAATGTCAGGGATAGTTTGGGTTGTGTTCCTAGTGCCAGATAAATAAGATCCTTGCAGGCTTAGCTGTTAGGAGTATTTGGGTTAGGTACATAAAGTCAGAAAATGATCATACCTTCTGAATTCCACTCACTGATAATTTTGCTTCTTTTTTCCTTTATAGTGGTTTCAGAGTGCAGTGAGTAAAGAGGATTGCATGCCTGAAACACTGAAAAATCTCATTTTCTCCAACTTCGAACCTTTGCACAAATTTCACACTGGTTTTCTCAAGGAAATTGAGCAGAGACTTGCTCTGTGGTAAGACTGTCAATTGTTATTTATCTGTATTCTTTCATGCAGTTTAGCATTTCTGCACTCCCTTTTTGCTAACTCCTTGTGATCTACTGTAGGGCTTAATTTGTGAAAGTCACAGATGTTGGTTATTAACAGACAGGGTTTATTGAATCCTGCTTTGTTCATGTATACTTGACAAACTCTGTTGTTCAGATATCTCAGTTACAGACATATGCAAATGAGATCATAATTCTGGATGAAGCTTTCCCTTGCCAATTGTCAGTGTTTCTACATGGCAGCTCCTTTGAAGAACATGCCGCAAGCAAGGCTTATCAGTAATAAAGAGGGAGAGGCAAAGGACCAGGTTCTGTTTCTGTCAAAATAGGTAAAGGCTGGGAGGATTTCACAGGGCAGCTTCTCATTCTGCAGCTTCACAGCTGTGACACTCACAGGGCCTACAGTGCTCTCTACAAACTGAAAGAGTGTTGGAAGAGGACACTGGGCTTGAAAATTATCTATTCTTAACATAATACTGACAGTAAAACATGGCATTTTTTACAAAATAGCTATGAAGTGAATAATTCTTCCTGGCAAGGCTCTTAATTCATTTGACCACTGAAATCTTAGCAGAGGCAGCAGCATAAGCAGGAGCCTTCTACTCGCTCTGATTAGACCTGTCTGGACTAGATTGTCTTGCCCTGTGTAGGCATTTTTTGTAACTTATCTTTGGTTCTAGTAGCTGAGCTTTTCCTTCTCAGTTAGAAAAGTGACAATGAAAATCACGTGAAAGCAGAGCAGGCAGACCTAATGGGTGTTAATCAGTTTAATTAAGACGGGTGCCTCTTTAACTAATGAATCAAAACAAAAGCAAAACACAGTCTCACACAGAGCATGTGAGTTTAACTCCTGTGATGTACTGAGATCATTTAATGAGGGCACAGCACAGACTAGTGCTGTCCAAACCCACCCTGCAGAGTTGCAGAATTAGCAGGTGTTTTCTGGGAGGAGGGCAATGTGCTACTGCCTCTTAGAGCTGACACCCTCACCCAGGATCCTAGTATAATTTTTTTTTTTTTTTTTATGTATTTATATATAACTAATATAGTTACTCCTAAGACACATTCTGCACAGCTACCCTACCTGTATCACTCTTTTTTCCATTGGGCTGCTACTGGTGTTCATTGCACTGCCCTAAGCAGCATTTATTACAGGTACTCCAAGAAGGCTCTTTCAGATGTTATAAAATACTGGTTGTTTCTTCAACCTTGGTGTAAGATTAACAGTAGCTGGAGTTAATCCCCAGCTAGCTGAGGTTAAGGTGTGTGGTGAGAAAAGGGAAATTTATGCAGTTAGTAAGGACCAAGTTCTGCTCTCTATCAGACCAGTCTGATCTGGCTGGGTGCTGACTCCTGAGCACATGTGGAAATAGAGATATTCCCTATATCCTTCTGGTGGCATTAGAGGTGGATGCAAACCTCCTGTTCAGGTGAGATGTTTTGCAAAAATTGGATGATGCTGCACTACCAGCCTGCTGTGGGAAGGTGACATTGTGGTAGGTGGAAAGAAGGAGGAGTTATGTTAAAAGAAAGAAAAAGTATTTAGGCTTCTAGACTTTCCTTGGTTTTACTTTCTTTCTCCTTTTCAAGCTGAGTAAACCTTCTGTTTTTCAGCTTCCCCATAAAGTTTGTCAGGGTGGTAAACCTCATTTTAAAGCCTCTAATATCATATTTTAACTGCACTTACCCAGTGATTTAAAGTGATGATCTGCTACAAAGTTACTTTGCAATCCAAATTTATTCAGAAATATTCTGCTGAGGTAACTTTGTCCCAGCTGGGCACCTCGTTCTGATTTTGTCAGCTCAGCTATTGCATGTCCTTCCACAGTTAGTGTAAGGCCTCTGGGACTCCTCTGTTGGCTGCTCTGAACCACTTGACAGAAGAGCAGACACGTTCCTGCATTCAGTTTGCAGCCAGCAGCCTGGATACCCCTGCTGTAGACAGTGATGGTTGGTAAAGTTCTGGAAGATGTGAATACATGCCTTGGGAAGGGAGGCAGCCTTGCTACCAGGTATTATTGTGGAGGTGTTGATGTTTCTATATAATGGCACAGATGCTGAGATAAGCCACAAGCAATAAACTCTATCCTGTAGAGATTAGTGTTTAATTAAAGAGTGAGTGACAAAATTAAACAGCCCCTCAGCATCCACAAGAAGCTGGTGGCAGTGTGGTAGGGAGTTCCTTCAGCAGCTTGGTCAAGGTCACTTAGCTCAGTGCCAGATTGGTGCCTCTCTCTTTGGCCCCAGGAGTTTTTAAGGGACAGGGCTGTGGCTGTGTTCACCACCTCAGGGCAGGTCTCTCCCAGCTGCCCAGCAAATAAATCATGGGCCTGGCTGGGCACAGCTGCAGGCAGGTGTGGGCAGGATTCAAGCCAGCTCATTTAAATCTCACTCTTCCAGTTCAGCTCTTAAATTTCCAGGCAGGTGGAGGGGGGGAGGAAGGTCCTGAGACATGAGCTTGCTCTGCATTTGTCAGAAGGTACAAAAGAAGGGCCTTTGAATGAAAGAGTTGTGGACTTCATCAAGCTGCTGGAAACCCCTAGCTACCAACATGTGCTGTGGGAGCTTGTGAGACAGAGAGCCTCCTGCAGCCAGTCCTCTGTGTTCCCCTAGTGAGGAGGATGCTGGGTTTTATTAACTTAAAGTGCAATTCAGCCTGCTCACTCTACACAGGCGTAAGTGCAGTCCTCTAAGGTTTGTTTCAAACTTCATGCTGCATGTTGGAAGATCTAACAGGAGGTCATTCCCTGCTCTCTTAGGCCTTGCACCATATTGAAGCTGCTGCTGCTGCTGCAGAAGAGCTGGGGTGAGAACAAGGCTCAGGGGGATTGTACATAACAATTGTTAGATGTCTCCATGCCTTTCATTTGTTAAAGCATCTATAGACTTCTAGTATTTGGCTGGAGGAAGCTCAAGTTGTGTACATTATTAAAAGCATTTCTGGCTTGCTTGAAGGCTTCTGAAGTGTTTGCATCTTCAATCAGGGGCAGGCTGTTTGCTACAGAACATCTTAAGGGCCAGGATCCTTTTGACCTGGCTATAGATTCTGGCAGGTCTGATCTGTTTCTTTACACAGTTCGCCCATTTTTCTCTTCAGTGCTGCATTTCCTAAGAGCAGCACGTCTCAGTGTCCAGAGCCTAGTGACAGTTTTCAGTATGACATAGATTGATACTGACACCAATAGTCAGCTGCAGAATATAGGCAATGAGTGCATTTTTCTCAGCTAGAGTTTCTTTCTGGCCATGAGATTCCCGGTGGTTTTATTGCGCAGCATCCTAAGATGAGTGATACCATGCTCTGGGCCATGTTTTCAGCCCTGCCTGTGTGGTTGCAAGGCCAGTAAAGCATTCCATGAATCTCCTCCGTTGCCACAAATCCGCTGAGCTCTGGAGGCTGCCCATGTTCTGGGAGCAAGTGAAATACCCCACTGAGGCTGTGTGGTTTGAGGAGAGGAAGGATGACCTTTGGTGCAGGCAGGCAGGCAGGCATGGTGCTTTGCCCTCTCCCACAGGGAGGGAAGAGAAGAGGAGAAGAGCAGGAAGCTGCCTCAAGTGGGAGAGGGAGCAGCACATGTCAGGGGTGCTGTTCAGTGAGCAAGTGCCAGAGGAGCTGCATCTGGCACTTGGGCATTGGATGCTGGTCCTGGCTGCCAGGACTCCTCAGCAAGGCTTTGGATGCAAGGCCAGGAGTTCCCAAGCCTTTTTGCTGGGAGAAAATATGGGAGGCATATGTCAGTGACTTTAGGCTGGCTCCTGTTTCCCAAGAGCAGGGAGATTTTATGGCAAGGAGTGTGGGCAGTGCACGCAGAGTGTGGCATACTTCATCAGCTTCTGGGTGGCTGAATCTGAGAAGTCAAGAAGAACTGGGTTCTACTCCTTCTTTTACCTCAGCTCTTTAATAAGCTTTTCATTTGGGCCACAAGCACCATTTTCCATCCAAAAGGATTGAGCTCATCTTTCCACACCCTGTTAAATGTATTACAAGTTTCCACACTGATTTCTTTAAATGATGACAGAAAGTGGAGAACCATAAGTATCCCCCTTTTCTGACCACTGAGCAGCATAGAGAGCAATGCTGGGCCAAGCCAGGATAGCTGTTTCTGCCCAAGGATGCCCTCATCAGGTAGTACAAATCTGTGTTTTGGGCCTTATCCATGTGCTAGGAAAGAAAAGTGTTATGTACTTCCCAGGAGTGCAGGCTCTTCTCCCAGGGAAGCTGCTAGTTTGACTTGCAGATCTTTCTGAGGAAAGCTGCTGCTCAGTGTTACCAGATGGGAATGTATGGCTGTAATTTGCAAGAAAAAGGGTTCTTAATCTTAGCATATGAAAGGAGAAGGCACAATCAGGGTTTGTGGAAGCAAAATTGAAAACCTCTAATAAAAAAGCACTCAGGGAGGTGCAGGAAGATGAGCCAAACGTTGATTTATTAACCATTTTTTGTTTGAGAAGAAATACTTGTGCTCAGGAGGAGCAGCCTGATAGACAGTTTATATAAACAAGGCAGCAGTCCTTATCTGCCTCCTCAAAAGCAGCGTGCTGGCTGCTCAGCTGGCTCTGCTTGCCTGCTGAGGAGGCACGAGGAGGGCACTTGCACAAGTGTCTTTGTCCTGTGTACAGAAGTGAGGTGTGTGCAGCAGTACAAACCTCCGAGGTATGCACTGCAGATTCCTGAGACCAAGACATTGAGAGGGGCTCGGTGCCAGCACACTGGGCTCGATTTTGAGAGGATAGTTTCCATTGCTGAAGTCACTTCTGGGTACCTCTGGGGATCGGAGCTGTGCTACGCCCAAATTAATTGGAAATGGTGGGAGAGAAGTAGCACATCCAGGATCTGTTAGTCAGAGCCATGTTGCATCAGTCTGTGGCTCTCCTGGCAGGATATGCCCAGGGTCAGCTCTGAGGCTGTTCCACAGTGGAATCCACAGTTCCACTGGAATGCTGCTGCATTTGCAGCCCATTTTCATGCAGTGCTGTTACTTGCTCGGACCCCTTACTGTTTAAAAGCATTACTGATGCATGTTTGCTGTAGGTTGGGTTTCTCCCACAACAGGGGTTGCACACCCTCCAAAGGCTTGGTATGACTCTGGGGAGCTCTGATGGCTTCATCACTGCATTTCTTAGGCTCTGAGCAGCGTGTCATGCACCACTCACTGCTGAAAGTCCAGCTGCAGTGCTGGCTGGGACAGACAGGGCAGTAAGAAGCAGGGTGTGAGCAAGGAAAGGGGTGTTTGCTTTTTTTGGCTCTTCTTTTCCAATTACAAAACATGCCTCTTACTTAAAAGGCAGTTGTAATGGGGAATGTTTAAGGGTTTTTTTAGTATTAGAGCTTTAGTTAATAGTAAAGTCATAAAAAACTTCAAAGTGTCTAGGTGTTCAAAGAACCAGCTATGGTATTCAGGAGGGAGTTCCTGAGCATGTAACACAAGGTCACACATTGTAAATATAATTTGTTACAATTGATTTATTATTATTTTGGCTGCAATTCAAGGGCTGCAATCAAAGGCTTCTGTGTTTGCCTCCAAAAAATCTTTATTGAGATATCTTTCTCTTCTTTTTTGCCTTTCCACCATCCCCATTGAATTTCTGTTCCTTCTGTTTGAGGGTATGGGCTGACTTGAGACTCCTTTCTATTATTTTTTCAATTATATACACTAAAAACATCATGTAACTAGAAAATCTGACAGGGCTGCTTGTGTAATCCCTGTAAGTCAAGCTGGTGGCTGTTTGGAGTAATATATATATATGGTAATGTCCTAATTTCTTGCCAAGTGTAAGCCAGTCTTCTCTTATCTTGCTATTGTACACTTGCATTGCTGTAAAAAGGAAGGGACTACTTGGATAAAAATGGGAAATGATCTTTTAATGACCAATAACATCCTCACTTTTTATCATGATTTTCAGTGGCTTTAGACCTCCCCACAATGTCAGTGGAGTAAGGGCACATTATGCATGGGGAAAGCTGCTCCTACATCTTCTGTGGAGATGGGCATCATCAATCAGCTCCTGATGAAAAGCTGTGAGACCCTGGGCCCTGAGTTTTTTCCCTTGTCACTGGCAGATAGATACCATGTTCAAACAGTGACCCGTGAAAACAAGGAGTAAGAAGAACAATTTAGCCATTGATGCACAACAAATGATCAGCTTCTTCCCTCTCAGCAAGCTGAGTGTTGTTATTCAAAACATACACCACAGGGAGAACTCTCTTTTGTGCTCCTGTGCTTTGGGCTGTTGCAGCAGTAAGAAATCATCTGATATGTTGTGTGTTTGGGTTTTACTTTTATATTCTGTGTATTTGGATCCTCTTTTCTTGGTGTTTCTTGTTTTCTTGGGATTTGCATGTTGAGGAGCTGAGGAAGATGGCAGTGTAGTTTAGGCTTTGCTCTGGGGTCCCAGCATGGAGCTGGGGCAGAGTGGAGGTTGGGTTTTAGGAGGCAGATGGGAAGCTCTCGTGTTCCCTCATGCCCAGTTTCAGCTTTCCCTGCCTCTCTGTCCACATCACAGCCTACATGCCTGTGCACCATCTCCAGTGGGAAAATCATCTCTGTGCAAGGGAAATTCACTTGCCTGGGAATAAGTAACTAAAGCAAGAAGAGTGGCTGGAACAACGAGCAGTATGCAGCCATCACACTTCTGTATTTTCTCCTAAGAAAAGCCTGGGTTTATTTCTTCCAGCAGGATGCATCTGTGTGCAGCACGGGTCGTCTCTGTCGGCCTGGGCTGAGGGCTCTGGTGGCATTCAGCTCTTCACTGCTCAGCCAACAGCTGGAGTGAGGCTGCTGCTTCTGGGGACCCCCTTCTCTCTGTCTCTGTCACTCTGCCAAGATGCAGAGTAAGTTTTGAAAGCCCTGAAAGTCTGTGGCTGATGCTGATGAAAGGGGGACCATTCCTGATGTGTGTGACTGATGTGGTGAGATGCTGTGCAAGCACTCAGTGCTGGTGGTGCTGAAGAGGGGTCAGGATTTGAAAAGAAAGGAGCTATTGAGTTTCAGTGCTTATAAGTGATTATGCAGTTTTATTGCATGACTGAAGAGGGTCCAGCAGGTCAGCTTTTAGGAAATAAGGACCTGACTGTTCCATGAACAGCCCCATTAATTATTAGGTGTTGGAAGCACTCGCTGTGACTTTGGTAGGCTTGGGCTCAGCCTCCAAGTAGCCAGCTAGTAGATAAGACATTTGCTCTGTGTGTTCTAGCCAGTCTGTATTGTAGCCTTCAGATCAGAAGAGCAGTGTCTATTTAGAAAAAGCAGTTTGTAATGATGTGCTTAATATTTATCTTGGCATTAAGTAGATAAGCATATATTTCATACTCAAAAAGGTACAAAACTGCCAAAGTCCATTAGATTAAATCAAATGTAGACACGTGGAAATGGATCCAGGTAGTGCCAGAGAATGAGAGAATAACACATAAAGCAAGAATTCTTGTAGAGATAATTGCTGAATACCATGCCACTGCTGGCAGCAGCACAATTTCATCTGGCTTTGACACTTCTGAGCTTGTGTGTAGAGGCCAGCATGAACCATTTGGGAGGGGATGCTGCATGCTGGCCTCATGGGCGCAGGGTGGCTTTCCCTTGCTTCCTGCCAGGGTGGGGCTTCTGCCTGGGGCTCCAAATGGTTGTGGTTTTCAGTCAGGGGCACTTGGATATGCACCACTTGGAGCAGAGCTTTAGTGGCTGGAAGGTTTTATTTACAACCTGGCAGGAAATCTCAGTGGGGAGAGCTGCTGGATGGGCATGTCATGGGGATAGGGAGGATTAAGGAACAGCATGGAGTGGAGATGATTTGACAGACAGAGGCTTCCTGAAGACAGAAATTGTACTTTCAGTTTAGACATTGCTCAGGCATTATTTGACTATGGCAGTGTTTATATGACATAATGTTTTTGCAAAACAGTGATGGTAAGTAAAGTTACCACTGACACAACCCAACTTCATACCCCGGTGTAACCTTTGGGTTCAGGAAAAAACCATCGAAAATCTTGTTGAGTAAAGGTTTTCCTTGCCTAAATAGGCATGTGAGTGTTAACACACTAAGAAAACACGCAATAGGAAATTATTAAAGACAGCCTATGAAACTGGGTGATGTTCAAATGAACATGGAGTAATCCTTTCTTTATCAATGGAGTCTCTTTGCTTAAAGGTAAAATTGGAAAGGGGAGGGGGACAGTGCTTGTCCCCACACAGTCCTAGTGATGTTCTTTTGAAAGCATAGCTTTGTTGGAACAGGTCTGTAACAGGTTCTTATAGTCATGATTTTTCCTCCTGTGTTTTCAAAAAGCACACTTTTGGTTTCACTCAGAGCGTGGTATCCTTGCCTGTCTCACACATGGATTTAGATTCAGGAATATCTTTTTTATCAGGAGCAGTGTTGCTCCCAAGTGCTGCAGTCACCAAAGTGCAGCTGGCTGGGTGGGAGGCAGCACTTTGCATTTGTAATACCATAAGTGAATGGAAATTCCTGCCAGCATGTAACACGTATGAGTCAAAGCCAGATGCTGGATGGATTTTTTTTTTTTTTTTTTTTTTTTTTTTTGGCCCCACTGTCCCTTGCACAAGCAGAAAACTCTTCAGAGGAAGAACACCCCCCAGGTCCTGTTCTGGGGTTCAGCCATTGTATCTGAGCAGAATTAACCTTCTGCTCTAAGGTCACATATTCTCAAGGGACTCAGATGCCTTCTTTTTCCCCAAACCATTTCCAGCCTTCTCTGGTGTGTTAAAAAATGCTAGCAATTTTCTTTAGAAGTCTAATCCTTCTGTTAAGTGCCTGCCCTCTCTGTTGTTAGGAGTGAAAGGCAGGCTGGGTGGAGGGTGTGCTGTACCTGGGAATTACAGGTCTGTCAGGAAGATTCCTCACAAGCTTCTGAGCGAAGGAGCATGGGGGTCAGGATTTGAAAAGCAATGAGCTATTGAGTTTCAGTGCTTCTAAGTGATTATGCAGTTTTATTGCATGACTGAAGTGTGTGGCATTTCTGTTGCTGACAGGGAAGGCCGCTCTAATGCTCACATTAAAGGAGATTACCAAAGAATCGGAGATGTTATGCTGAAGAACATTCAGAGTATGAAGGTAGGAATGATCCTATAACTGCAAAGCTTTGACACGGATTAACTTCAGCATGCTTTTCATTTTCTTATGATGTTGCCTCTTGTCCTGGTTTTTGCCAATTGTAATCAAGGCTCGTGCTATGAAAGTTTCCTTTGATGACGTAGCAAGCATTTGGTGGATTTCCCTGGGATTTCAGAATTGCAAGCTGATTTTAAATTGTCGAGCCCCTTTCCTCCACTCTCCTAAGAACAGAAGCAAGCAGCAAACACAAAAGTTCGGGAATATTTCATTTCCAGTTCTTTTTCCCTTCAAATAAGAAGGCAAGGCATTGGAATGTGTGTGGCTGAAGAGACTGTTCAAATGCTGAGTGTGCCTATTTTTTCATGCAAATATTCATGTTAAGATATTGCAGGATTAGTGACCATAAGCTGGATAGTATTTGACTTGGTAGAGTTCTCTTTGTGCACTAGAGTGCCAAGTTAGGTGAAAGGTTTTTGAATCATGAGAATAATTGCCTCTGATGCCTTTAAAACTAGAAGTAAAAATACACGTATGAACCATAAATCTAGGTGTAATGTTCAGCGGACTTTGCAAGTGTTCTTAGTCTGGCCAGGGCAGTATTCTCAATGCTCTGTGTTACTGAGAAGACAGCATGGGATGCAGGCTCAGGAGCCTGTGAAAGCTCTCCAGATTAGTACAGTGTGGCTGTAAGCTCACCTTACTGTATTGTACCCACACCTCCAGGTCGCTGTGGGCAGAACACGACATTTCACCGTCAGCACACAGCTCTGCGAGTGATGTTGAAACTGTCCGATAAATCTTTCCTTGGGGATGGCCACTTGGGCATTCTGCAGTTAGTAAATGGAGCAGCCTTGAGTCCTTGGCTGGAGGAAAGGGCACTTTATTCATTACAGCTCTCCCGAGATGTTGGCTGGGACTCAGTTCGTCTTTCCAAAGGGCAGAGAGGGACGCGCGGAAGCGAAGTGACGCACGAGCGATTATATGGCAGATCAGAAAAAGGGAGCACAGAAAGCTCCATTTCCCATCCCCAACACAGCCAGCCTCGTCACCAATAAGGCAGCCTCACTCTCTCTGCAGTGTACTTAGCCAGGAACTGCTTTTTCCCCTCAAGATGTAATTCATATGCCTTGGAAGAAATGTAGAGGGGACTTTTCTGCCTCCATCTCTGCTCTCAAGAAGGATGCAGCTCTTCACAAACAGTTTTTAGAATACCAGAGAGCTTTGGACAGACTTTGTCTCTGTTCTTGGTATCTTGCAACATTAAATTGTGTCTCCTTTGCTGTCTGCAGGTCCTTCTGGGTCACTAGTTTAAGGGCAGTGTACAGTCCTCACTGCAACTTAGACCGGGCAGCGTGCTTTCACCTTTCCCATTTTCCTTATGCCATTAAAGGGTTTTACCCATTTGCTTTGAGATCCACCACCACTAAAGTAAAGTAAAGAGACAAAAGCTAGTTTAACTTAAAAGAACTGCACAAGAAACAGAAATAAAGTTAGTAAAAACTGTACTTATTTATCATGAGATCTGTTAAAAGATCTGCAAACTGACACTCCGTGTTTAATTAACATAGGAAAGAAGTTAAGAAAAGGAATTAATGGGTAGTCTCTGTGGTAGCCCAGAGGATCTGCTGTGTCTTTTCCTGAGTTACAGACTTGTAAAATGAATATGCAGTGTGTGGAGGAAGCAGTTTGGCTCTAGGGAAGGTATGTTTCTGGTAAACATGTCACAGATCACAGGAGAGAGAGAGTTGACTGGAAATGTGTCAAAAAGCATAAACCTCAGATTAAGACAGAATTTCTTCTCAAGTCCGTTCAATGTATGCTTTCAGTTTCTTTTTGCTGCTGCTTAATATTCTACCATTTACTGGAAGACTTCAGTTGCCTGCTCACAGAAGCTCTGTACATCCTGAAGAACCAGTTTACCTTTTTCAAAACACAATTAATACCCTGTGTAAATTGTTAAAAAAAAATACTGCTGAACTGTTTTAAGGGGGAGTTGTGAGTACCTGTGATACTGAGACCTAAATGGAATTACATATTTAATGCAAACCCCATTCATTGCTGGTGTGCAGCTCCCCTGCTGCCAGTGGGATTCTTTAGAGACTGCACTAAGGAGAGGATGTAGTCTAAGGCTGAAGAGCTTGTAACATACCCATTTCTATCAGACAATGCCTCTGGTTTTGTGTTTGTTGAGCTTCACAAGAGATGCAGCTTCTCATTAATAAGAGGAGAGCAGAAGCCAGAAGTCCATTTGCCTGCATCTCTGTTCCCCAAAACCACCAAAGGGAAACTGGGGCATCTAAATCCCTTCATCCTTTTAGAAAATCCCTTTCACATTTTTTGGCTGTCTGCATTGCACCTACTTGCATGATCTGTGTTCCTGTCATCTCCTTGCCTTTGGATTTCTCACTGATTAGAGAGTTTTGTTGAATTATGTACTTTAGTTTTCCTGTGAATGCAGAGGGGGTGGGGGTGTCTACTTCAAATGAGTAATGCCTTTTCTCCCTGGCAAGTGAGTATCAGAACCATTGTGTTGTACAGAGATTTTGTTTGCAAAATCCCCACTGCTGTGCTAGTTGGATGTGTTATTGGATTAGGTATGGGCTGAGTCATGTCTCTCAGTGATTGTTAAGAGCCTCCTCTTTTCTTTCATGCATAAAAGCAACTGACAATTCACCTGCGAAAGCACAATGAGATTTTAATGGAGCTGGAGAATGGGATCAAGAACTCCCGCAAGCTGGAGACCTTCTGCAGAGATTTTGAACTACAGAAAGTCTGCTACTTGCCTCTCAATACCTTCCTCCTCAGACCTTTGCACAGGCTTATGCACTACAAGCAGATAATGGAGAGGCTTTGCAAGCACTACCCTCCAAGCCACATGGACTTCAGGGATTCGAGAGGTAAGAAAGAGGAAAGACGTCAGTTCCCAGAGCTGGGGAATGAGATCCAAATCCATTAGAAGTGTATGGCTGGAGGAAAAAAAAAATCTTTTTTAAAGCCTACATAAAAAGAGGATTGAGTTGCAAAATCCACCACTCAGAACACCATGAACAGTAGGATTAACAGGAGGATGCTTTTCTATACACCTTATGCCACAGTCTGGGCAGGTACTTGAAAGAGAATTCTGCTGGGGGTTATTAAACACACAGAAATGACAGCAGGTTCAGGAAGTCTCTTGAACTGAAAACAGTTGGAAGGATGGAGAGAGCACAGGGAACATACCATATGTGCTTGTGTTGTTCCTAGCTTTCCCTAGAGATCCTCTAATAACACAAAATACTAGCCCAGGTGAACCCTTGGTCTGACCCAGTAGGGATGCTGTTATTATGTCTTTCAGTGTTATTTATCCTCTTTTCCAAGAATACAGTTTGCTCTGTTATCATTTCCGTGATTAGTTTCAGGAGCTCAAAGCAGCCAGCATGGGCTGGTTTTGGATTTGGGGTTGGTTTGTTTTTTTTTTTTTTTTTTGAACATGAAGAAATTGCCCTCCTGTAGCCCGAACTCGCTGCCTGCCGTTTCTTTCTGCTGGTTTGTTCTCCTTCCCCCTTGCACCCACCCCTCACACCTGTTGTAAGCTGTGTGTGTTTAAGGATAACTCCATTATCTTTGGTGCATTGGTGCAGATCCGTGGAAGAACTTGGGCGGGGAGCAGTGCTCAGCCCAGCAGGCAGTGCACAGAATGCAGAGCTAACCTGACCTGTGGCAGTAGGAAATGCCACAGAGACCTGTGACACTGGGGTGCTGTGTGACACAGGTGCTGGCCCAAATGTCTCTGCTCCCTGAATGATCTCAAAGAAGGCAGTGAGTAGTGCCTGCATGCCTTTCAGCCAAGGCTAGGGCGTGAGGATGATGTGTCCCTTCTCCTCTCCCCGGAGAGTGTAGCAGGCTGATTTCTGCTTCAGTTTTGAAATGGATGTGAGCATAGGTTTCACAGGTGAAAATTAGACAACGTGAGGACAGTGTGACTTAGAGACCCCATCACCTTGGGATCAGTTTCTTACTAAGGTGTTTGCAGATTCTTTTTAAAGGTCAGAGTCTAAAGGAAGCAAAAAAAAAAAGTGAATTTAATCCCAGAAGAGAGCATAGGTCTCCCACTAGCAGGTGGGTGAACTGTGTAGTGAGCAATGATGAAAGAAGATGGAGCCACTGTTGCTGTTCATGGGACTGTGTGTTTTTAACACAAATGGCTGTAGCTGCTCTTCTGGCACTGTCAGCCAATGTCTTTGGCCATTCAGAGCCTGCCCACCCAGCCAGGTGTGTCAAGGTTGGTGCTCCCACACAGGATGCAATAAGTGACACTGCCATTTCCTGCTCTTTTCAAATACAGACCTGGCCCGGTGTGCTGCAGGCAGGGGGAAAATGCTTTTTTTTTTTTTTTTTTTTTTTTGAAGCATAAAGAACATCCCTAGATTGATCAGAGTTGTAGGAATTTAAGTCCTTTATGAGAATCTATTCATTGGTGCTCTGGATTGACGATACTCTTCTTATTAGCCACAGTTACTGTGGCTAAAACAGGGCAAATTTTTGGGAATAGACTGTCTCTTCATCACAATACTCCACCCCATCCACTGCATAAGATGATGTCCAGAGTTTGTGTGGGTTTTAGTCTGCCTGAGTAGCTTTATGCTGTAGAGGAGTAGCACAAGAAGGTTCATGAGATGGGTACTGCTGACAAAAGCCATATTTCTTTTTGAACGTTCTTGTAAATTTTTAATAAGCACTTTATGGATTTGTCCATCTAGCTGCTTTGGCTGAGATTTCTGAAATGGTGGCTCAGCTCCATGGCAATATGATAAAGATGGAGAACTTCCAGAAGCTGCATGAACTGAAGAAAGACTTGATAGGCATGGACAATCTGGTGATCCCGGGAAGGGTAAGTAACAGAGTTGTGATTGAGATTTGATACCATTTCAAATCATTAGGTATGTTTTATTAGGGGCACCTGTGAAATTTTCATCATCTGAACCTTTTTCTGTCACCAAAAACTCTCAGATATAAACACAATCATGCCAAATGTCATGATTTAGCCCCAGCCAGCAGCCAAGACCCACACAGCTGCTTGCTCACTGCCCCAACAGCAGGACCAGGGAGAGAATCAGAAGGGTAAAAGCAATCAAGAGAACTCATGGGCTGAGATAAAGACAGTTTAATAGGGAAAGCAGAAGCCATGCACATGAGCAAAGCAGAACAAGGAATTAATTCACTGCTTGCCAAGGGCAGGCAGGTGTTCAGCCATCCCAGGGGAGCAGGGCAGGTGTAATGGGGACTTGAGAAGACAAACACCATCACCTCATATGTTCCCCCTTCCTCCTTCTTGCCCCCACTTTATATACTGAGCATGATGTCACGTGGTCTGGAATATCCCTTTGGTCAGTTTGAGTCACCTGTCCTGGCAGTGGCTCCTCCCAAGTTCACATGCTCCTCCAACTCCCTCACCAGTGCTGGCAGTAGGAAAAGCAGAAAAGGCTTTGGCCCTGTGTGAGTCCCGTTCAGCAATAACAAAAACATCTCTTTATTATCAGCCCTGTCTTCAGCTACTTGTGCCCAGCACAAATCCAGGATACAGCCCCATACAGGCTATGGTGAAGAAATTAATTCTACCCCAGCCAAAACCAGCACACCATAGAAAACAGCACCTTTAAAGCAGAAAAGGCAATCCTCTTTATTACCTTTTATTGACTTTTGAAGTTCTGTCTTTTGTATAGATCTGGACAGTTTTAGGCAATTCCAAACATCTTTTACAACAGAGGCAGTAAAAATGTAGCATTTATCACAGCATTCAGAGCTTGAGCAGTTGCACATTTCTTCATGCTGGCCTTATTTTCTTTTCCCAGCCCTTGATGCTAGAGCTTGACAGATTAAAGGCGAGTAAGGCATTTGTGCTGGAAGAACTTCAGCCCTTTCACCATGCCTTGCTTTGAAAATCATGGCCCTGGGGAGGAGCAGTCCTTTCAGCCTATGTGTAACATTAGGCAATAATTTTTGAGACAGTGTTGCCTTAAGTAAACACTTTTAATTGTGCCGTAAGAATACCAACTTCTCTTTCTTCCTTATCATGCCTTTTTAAAATCAAAGGCTCATTTCAGAACAAATGACCCACAGTGTAATATTTGTAGCCTTTTTTATTTTCTTAGGCACACGTATCTGTGTGTGCATACTTGAGAGTTGTCTCTTGCTGAAGTAGCTTCCTTCCCACTCCCTTTACTTTTGTGTGTAATACACAAAACCAGAACTTGCAGCCGAGTTTGAAGTTGATGTGCCATTGGGAAGGCAGTGCTGAGCACAGGTATTTCTGCATTTGTGGCTGCTCCCCACTCCCTCCCTTTACCTCTTGCCTGTCTCCAAGCAGCTGCCACAGCTCATGTTTCTTTCTAGTGATCCACAGACTGTTCACATCCTTGGCAAGTCCCTCAGGACATTTCACAGCCTCTGCATCTCTCTATCACATGAAATTAAATGCTGTCATCGGGTGTTTCTGCTACCCTAGTCTATTTAAAGTCTGAGCAGTCTTCCTGTCCTAGGAAGTTCAAGGAAAAGGCAGATGGGGGGCAGAAGTTGTTTCCCTGCCAAGACAAGAAGCACTGGCCACCATGCTCTGGCACATGCCCAGGGTGTTGCTGCCTCCAGCCCTTGGCTGTTCTGGCTCTGACTCAAGTCGCTGCCCTGGTGCAGGCAGGCCTGGGAGGCAAATGCCGTTGTAACCCCATCCTCTTCAGGTTGTCCAGAGCAGGATGTCTGCTGCTGCTGAGCTGGATCCTGTACTGGGTATGAAAACCCCCCATGGCTGGCTGTCCTTGCAGGTGGCAGTGACCTGCAGCTCTGGATCCATGCAGTCCCCACTGCTGGCCATGCTGGTGCTGAGCCTGCCAGGGACTATCGGGTGGTACCACATGGCCCTAGTTATGATAAATACTCCTTGGTGGCCATCAGCAGCTTCCTGTGGCCTCTCTGGTGCCATGAGCCTACTGTGGCATAGGGATAAGCACCTCTAGCCACTTTTCCACCCTTCAGCCCCTCAGCAGTGCAGGTGGGGGGACTGGACACACCAAAGCAAGCCTAAGGCGTTTGCGTTGTTTCTCTGAATAGGTTGATCTGAGCCAATTTATTCCTAAGATGCAGCTGGTTAAGTGTTTTATATAGGTTTTTACATCTGCAATTGTGAGTAGAATGACCTTGTAATAAATAAATAAATATAAACCTCTTAGCTGAAGCTGGAGGAAGTGACAGAAAAATGATATTTTCATGGGTTTCAGAGAAATACAAGGGTGAGTTACTGCATAGTTCACAGTAAGCCCAGGAAATCCAACATTTTGAAAGTTTCAGATGTTCTACTTTTCCTCTGTTTCCATCCCTAAACTTTTTAAACACTATGGTCTGGATTAATGTGCTGTATTATATGACATGGATGGTGCTGGGATGACTCACACTGCCAGACAAATGTCTTTCTTTGTCTGCTGCTAATGGTGATGTTGAGTTGTGTAGCTGGTTTACACTGCAGTGAATGAGAGGAGTGTATGCCATATGCACCACAGAAGATTACCAGTGGCTAACCAGGAACACATATATCATCAGTTTTTATGTCATTTCTGCTGTGAAAAACACTCATTAAAAACTGAGGAAAGAGGGAGTTGTCTGAAGGAGATATTGTCAGGTAAAAACAATTTTGCTTAGCTGAATTTCCATAATATGAAAGAAAGGAGTTTATCCTAAAGACAGTTACAATCAGAAATTATCCTATAAATTAGATTTCTAACATATTTAATAAAATTAAAAGTCTTAGTAACTGACAGTCAAGTCATTTGTATGACCAAGTAGTCATATTTCTGTTTACATACTAAAAAAATAAGCATTTCTGCAGGAGATAAATTTTTGTCTTGTATTTGTTTCCCACAGGAGTTTATTAGGCTGGGCAGTCTTAGTAAGTTGTCTGGAAAAGGTTTACAGCAACGGATGTTTTTTCTGGTAAGCAAGAAGACAATTTTTCTTTGTACAATGAAATGTAACTCTAGGCATCTACTAGACATAACTGTTAGACTTGAATTTTGAATTACAGTAATATTTTTAAACAGCCTTATTTAAATTAACATGGTACATCACCCATGCAGCTGGTTGTTAAGAACCTACATTTCTGTTCAAATCCGATATTCCCTTTGTAACTGCTTCTTACAAAGAGAAAACTATTTTTGATATGACAGTGTGAATATAATGATAAAATAATACCTCCTTGCGCCTTGTCTTAAATAAAAGCAGCATCATTACAAAATAAAAAGTGGCACCAGGGATAGTGATCATATTCAGAAAAGAAGATAAAGAGTGACTCCTGGTGATATGAACAATAATTCACATAATGCTCTCAGAACACATTACAGAGCCAAATTTTTCCATAAATCTTCTAATTCCAACACGAGGGCCCATCCTGTTGATGGACCTGCCTGTATTTGGAGATGCATTTTGCAAGTTTTGTACTAGGGAAGTTTGTCTCCTCCAACCAGTTTGACATTATGATGATCCCACTCGGTCTCTCATCCACAAGAGTCCACTGGATAGTTCCTCCTCTCTTTTCTTCTCAGCCAGCTGATTTGCCCCCAAGCTCCTCATGTTACTGCTGTTGTGCCCTTGGTGCTGGGGCCTTGGGGAGCCCAGCAGAGTGCACAGATTTTTTTAGTACACAAAACCCTGAAGAGTCAGTGCAGTGTGGCAGAAGAATGCTTCTTTGGCTTCTTGTGTGCTAAAGGTGAAGGCCATGGCTGTGTAGAAAAGCTTATGAGTGTGCTAGATTTTACAAGGTGTTTGGCATTTAATCTTTTAAATGAGCCAGAAATATAACCTGATAAATCTACCTGAGTAGGATTATCCTCTGCCTTTAAAGGCACTGAAGAGGAAGCCTAAATGAATACAGTGCCTATTTTCTTGCATACCAACAGGTACTAGATGATGCCTTGGTGTTATACCTGTATAGAACAATAAAAGCAACACTCTCAAGTCAGTTGCTTTCACTGTCAAAGAAGTTTTTTATCTGTCTTAAGCACCAGAATCTATTTTGAGGTAAAATCCCATGTCAGTACTGTGGGATCCCAAATGCACGTGTAATCATTGGCATATTTAAATCCCCCTCTAGTGGCTGATCCACAGAGTTTCATGAATTATTGCTGCTGCATTGTAGAGGTCTATGTTAAGAGCTGTTTCACACCACAGAGTGTGATTTTCTTGACACAACCTTCTGGTTTGTGAAAAGCACCTTTTGACCCAGGTGGCCCAGTGAAAATATTCTGTTCGTTTTATGGCAACAAAATGCAGGCAGTCATTTGACATGCTTTGGACAATTGTTACCTGCTGGAAGCTCTACAAATTGAGATTTTCAGTCTCTTCACCTTGGTATTTTGAACATAAAACCATCTACCTTAAAAAAAGTCTCCCAGCTTCCTTCTGAATATGGGGAGTAAAAGACAGCCACTCTGGTTATAAGGGCTGAGGTGGACACACCTCTTGGGCAGGTTTACCTATCTTTTCTCTCAAAGCAGGAGAAAATATTGGTGAAGGACACACCTTCCATAGCTTCAAAGTGCAGCAGAGTGTGAAATGTATAAAATGTACCGCTCTGTTTCACCACTGTTGTGGCTTGGTAGTTCAGACCCAGAGATCACAACGGGAACATTAGAAGTCATCAGAAAATATCCAGTGGAAAATTATGGAATCATACCTAAAACTAGCCAGAAAGGAGGGCAGGGAAGATAACAGGTGCTAACACTAGGTAGTGGAATATTGTGGAAGCCAATATTTTGGATTCACTAATTAGGACTGCCATATAAATACTCAACTTTCCTGTATTCACTGTTCTCTTTTAATTTTTTTCACATACATACATGCCAGCCAACACCATTCTAATGATGCTTATCCTTGCTTTTTAGTTTAATGATATCCTGTTGTACACAAGTAGAGGCCTGACAGCATCCAATCAGTTTAAAGTCCATGGGCATCTTCCACTGTATGGCATGACAGTAAGTATTGTGAGAACTTAAGGGATTCATGCTTAAGTGGCCAGCTGTGGTCCCATTTAATTGCTTGATGGATTTGTGCTGGGCTGAGAACAGCAGCAAAGGGGGTGTTCTCTCAATCTGTCTTGGGTTCAGCATCTGTTCCTGCAGCCTTCTGCACAGAGGTGATCACATAGCAAAAGTGAAGGGGGAAAAGGCATTTTTGAGGGCTGCTTCCTCACAATGCAGAATTCTCTGGAGATGGGTTCTTTGTTTTTTTCAACCATTCATTTGACCATGATTCTTACAAGTAATTTATTATAGACACACACAAGACAAGTAAAGAGTAGCAACAATCTAATTTCTATTAAAAATGCATTTCCTAATGTTTCCAGCTCTATATCTTAAAGCCAAAGTAGTGGGAATCTGGCAGCAAAATGTTACTTGGAGCTCTTGTTACAATTCTTCTGGAAAATAGCCATTTCAAGCCAATAGCATCTTATTACCTCTTCTTGTATTGTTTCAAAAATATTTTTGCTGATTTCAAAAAGCTTTCATTCCCTCCATTATTTTCAATGGAACTTTGCACTGTTTGGTATCAATTCTGTGTTGTTCTCCTGAGAATTGAATTAAATTGTCACTACCACAATAATTGATTTTCTCTAAACACTTGCAAGGTTTCAAGTTTTATCTAGCATTTTAAGGAATTTAGTCAGTTGTTGGTGGCCATTTGGCCTGGACTTGCTCTCAGCAGAACTGTGCTATGCTACAGTTCCCAGAGCACTCCCAGCATTTAACACATCCTTTTGGTACAATAAATCATTCTTCTGATAAAAATACCGCTATTTTCTTGGACACAAAGCAGACAAAGCCATGCTTTTGGTTCAAGATGTTATTGCAGAACTTACTATTTGTCCAACTTGAAAGGCACTGGAAATTAGCAAGTCCTCAATACCTAGCTCAAATTTGTTTGTGAGCATTTCTCCTATTTTATTCTCCCCAATGGTAAGAGCTCATTCAGTTCACTGTTTCACCTTAAGAAATACGTACTTCCTGCAGTCTGACTGCATTTGGCCTTTTACCTCTCAGATGGAGGAAAGTGAGGAGGAATGGGGAGTTCCCCACTGCCTGACACTACGAGGTCAACACCAGTCCATCGTTGTTGCTGCAAGGTAATTCAGTGGAGACAAAGTCCACATGTGAGTTATATTTCTCTGCAGCTGTCACAGTGGGACAGAGAGGCATCATTTTGTTTGTATTTGCTCCTAAAACCATCTCCTCAAAGGTATATTCTTTCCTGAAAGCCACTTGTTAAGAAAAAAGTGGATGGGACATAATAGAGTGGCAATTGTGCAAGCTGGAACCAAAACTAAGTAATCAGGGAGAAAAAAGTAGCATCTTGTGTCTGAATTTATTTATTTCAGTTAAAAGTAAGCTCAGCTTGTGTCTATTTCTTAGACACAAGCCTGTATGAAAGTGAATAAAACCTGAATTTTCATTGTCAGTACCCGTGCTGAAATGGACAAATGGACTGAGGACATCCAGATGGCAATAGACTTGGCAGAGAAAAGCAGTGGCCCTGCCCCAGAGTTACTGGCAAGCAGCCCACCTGACAATAGTAAGTAAACGCCAGAGAGTAGGTTTTATTCACTTTTGGCAGTATGATTGGTGGTTGCTTCTAAGCAAAGTGGTGAGAAGCGCTGGCCACAGGTCAAACTGAGACATTTGAAGTTGATTTATACACATATATATGTATAGATATATTGAGATATGTGCCATTTTAATGTTCTTGTTGATGTTAGCAGAAAGTTTCATTGAATAGAGAAGTGACTCAACCATAATGATTCCAGGAACTATTTGGGCAGTGCCTGTCCTTGGAAGGTATTAAAAACACCAACAAAACAGGGTAGTTAGCCTTTAATTCTAACATTTGCAGAAACACATAAATATATAAAATAAAATAATCTATTTAAAGTCTGCACAAAATTATTTCTAAAATGGTGTTTTGAAATTACTTCACAATACTGCGGACAGAATTGATTTGTTTAATTTTTCCAATTATATATGTTGTTGCATAGAGGAAGAAAGATGCTTTTTCCCTGCATTTCATAGAGTCTCCTGATGAAACTACTGTAGACCAGGAATCTGAGGACGACCTCAGTGCATCCCGCACCTCACTCGAACGTCAGTCACCACACCGTGGCAACACTACGGTGCACGTCTGCTGGCACAGAAATACCAGTGTTTCAATGGTCGACTTTAGTATTGCTGTGGAGGTATCTGCCTCAGAACAACCTGAACTGCAGCTCCAGGCTCGCTTTTCAATGACAATTTCCTTTTTGCTCCTCCTTAACAAGTGCACTGTGCCCTTGTCTCCTCCTGGGGAAGTTTCAGGCACGCTTATTAAAGCGCCTCCCATATTCCCAAACGATGGCATAAAAACCATCGCTCAAGCAGCACAGATCTGCTCCTGTAGTGGACCTCTCTAAAATAGTTAGAGCTGTAATTTTCATAAAAGTAACTGTCAAAAAAAAAAAGCTGATGCCCTTTAGAATGTAAAGCAGTTCAAACTGTCTTAATGCTTTCAGTTACAGAGGCATTAAGTCATTGCTCGAGCGGAAAGGATATTGTCTTTAGCTGCTGCAGCCAGAGTTTTAATTATGTGTATTACTAACTTACTTTCTTTACCTAGCCATCTTTTCTGGAACCTTGTCTCATTGCTCAGTCTCATTTGCTTTTCCTTTATTTGCATTTTCCACCTCAAAATAAACCCCTTTTTTACCACTCTGTTCACAGCTAAGCCAATTTGATACACATTCATTAATTCTGTACTCAACAGCCAAGGTGCAGACATTGTCTTTTCAAAGATTGAAATGAAAGACTTCTAGCTCAGTGTAGGTTTTAGGATGAGGTGGTAAGCCTGCTGAGGTGTTCTTCCTTCACCGAAGAGAGTCCAAGGAGCGCTGTGTACTTTATCACAGCCCTCAGCAAAAAGAAATTTTTGCTCTATGAAAATGGAAGAAGGAATCTTAAAGCTGGGTGGATTTGCACTTAAGTGGCAGCCCTCAAACATTAGGCCACCATTGCTCTAGAGGAGAGATACTGATCAGAACATAGTGATATAAGGACAAACATATTCACAGTTTGTGTAACTGCCTCTGGTTTTAAACGGGAGGTGAGTTTGTTGCTGACATATGACAAAATTATTCTGTACTAGAAAATGCTGGCTGTAGAGCCTCATTTTGGTCCCACATAGGTGGGATTTTCCATTCTTCATGGAATAGTTCAGCCCAGGACAAGGTCGCGTAGTTTTCCCTAAAGCAGAGGCCTTATTATAAATAGATATAGAACTTATACCAGTGACTCATTCTAATGATTAAAACATTTAGTTAGGCAAATCTAACTAGGTCTGAGATCAGTGTTCATTGTTGCTCATTTTTGTTCCTTCCCTGTGCCTCAAATGAACACAAAGCAGTGAAGACCAAGCCCACCCTGGAGCCATGCGTTGTTCTGTGAAAACATCTCTAGCTCCACTGCTGCTCCATGCGTGGCAGGTCCCGCTCATGCTCACGTTGTCCTGTCGGTGCCTCTCACTTCAGCGTTATCGTTTATTTTCTTTGTGTCTCTCCCTCCTTTCTGTCTCTCTCGTGGTAGAAGAGCCTCTCTCTGTCAGTGACTGTTCCTCCCTACCTGCTGGACTGATCAGTGATCAGCGGCCTGTTTCCATTTCATATGTCTGCTGGTACCGAATGCAAAGCCTGTCCTTTTATGATATCCTCCAGAGTAATGAGGTAACAGAAAATTAAGGAGTACACCTGTAACTTAGGGCAAGGAGGCAGTTGTCCAGATATCAGAGAACAGAATGAGTTAAAGGAAAGGCTTTAATGCATATCCCAGGCTGGTGAAAACAGAACTTTTTAAGAATACTTCATTTGTAGTAGCTACACCAGGACCCCCAGATTTCGACTATTAAGCTTTACAGATTAAGCTGTTAGCTTCTCCATTAGATAAAGAAAATGATGTAAGCAGCTACTGTGATCCAGGCAAGAGCCCTACAGTCAACAAGGAATAGGAAGTCATTGATAATTCATTAAAAACCCCCCTTCATTTGCAAGGAACAATGATGCTTGGCTTTCCATCTTCACTATGTGAAGAGCAGTTGCTTCAACTAGCCATTAAATATATGTACTTGGTTATGGCTTTCTCCTCCTTTATGTTAAACTATCCAAAATCCAGCTAAAAATAAGGTTAACAGTCCTTGTTTTTGAAATCTTTGAAAAGTACCATGTGAAGTCCCTGGGTACAGAGACCTCAATCTCTATCTGCAATTCCAAAGTATGTCATAATTTTCCTTTACATCACAAATTCATGTCAGACTTTCTGTTTCCATTCTATTTAAGTACCATTCTAAAAGAGAGTAGGATTAACAAGACTGAGGTTTAGTAACAGATTACCAAAAGCCACCTCAGTTGATAAAATAATTAGTGTAGTAGCTTTGAATTTTTGGAAGTACTCAGCTGCAAACAACAAAATACGTTAAGTACTGCTCAGCAGTAGCAAAATGCAGAAGAAAAGTACGTCCAGTCAGTTGAAGCATTTTCATTTACAACCAGGTCACTTAAAACCGCATAAAAGCAAATAATTTTTCTTACGAATAACTAAGCTGCAGGCACCTTTCACTGTTTTACTTGGCTGCTTTTGATCTGTTTCAGAATCAGCTGTCTGGAAATCTGCTAAGAAAATTCAAAAACAGCAACGGGTGGCAGAAGCTTTGGGTGGTGTTCACCAACTTCTGCATGTTCTTCTATAAATCGCACCAGGTAACCAACTGGGCAAGTGTGAGTGGCTGTGGATGACAGTGGGGGGTTCTTTTCCAAAGAGGCAGCTGAAAGAAAAGTGGATATCAGTCACAGATGCTGAAGGCTGGAGCAGCAGGTGCACTGGGCATGGCTGCACACACAGCCTTCACTGGCACACAGAGCCAGGGCTTGGTCTCACTACTCCTGGGCCAGTTCTTTCCTGACACTTTCAGCAGTCACACTACAGATCATTCTTGAAAGCACAGCAGAGCTCACCACTGCTCAGAAGCTGTGGTGCAAGTTCAAAACAGGCCTTTATCGCTACAATTAAAAACTTAATAGTGACTTACAAATTCTGTTTACCATTACTGACACTTAAGCCAAACAAGAGAACAGTGGTCTGTGATTTAATCTACCTGAGCAAACATCCTACTGCAAAAGTAGGGGATTTCTGTTTAGAATCTCTTGGACTTCTGAATCTGTTTGAGCAGGGGATAAGCACAAAGTAACTTGAGTTGCTTCATTGTGCTTTCATTGTTACAGAAATCCTTAATGATGAAAGAAGGAATTGGATGATATTCCACACGTAAGAGGGGTAATGCCATGCAGTAACTGGACTTCAGCAGTGAACCTGCTGGGTGGCCAGCACAGCTCTAAAGGAGTAGGAGATTGCAAGCTGAGGATGAACCTGGGTGGTACCCTGCCAGTGGCAAATGATAGAGCATTATGTTCATCAGTTTAAAAGTAGTCAAACTCCCAAGATATGAGCCAGCTTTCCTTCACGGAAATACTGAGGGGATCAACCTGCAGCAGATCCATATGCAAAGGGTCTGTAATGATGACCAGCTGAAATTACCAGACAATTAATCTTATTGCAATTATATAAATCTGGTATTTTTCTGCACATGTGTAGAAACACAGTGATCTTTAAATGAGGGTGTATCTGCTTTCCATTTACTTACATGCTCTCTTTATTTAAGGGCATTTGATCTCACAGCACTTTCCATCATATCTTTTCAGGACAATCATCCTTTAGCCAGCCTTCCTTTATTGGGATATTCACTTACCCTTCCTTCTGAATCTGAAAACATTCACAAAGATTATGTGTTCAAGCTGCATTTCAAATCCCATGTGTACTACTTCAGGGCTGAAAGTGAATACACCTTTGAAAGGTAAGTTTGTTTTTGAGGGAAAATTTTTGTTAAATTCCAGGAGCATTCTTCCAAAGGTTAGTAGATACAAAGTTTATTTAATAAGTTGGTTCAGTAATACAGGCGAGTGGTTCAGCACAACTGGAGAAAGGACCTTTTAAAATTATAAAAGAAATTTTAAACCTGATACTGCTAAAATCAAGTGATTGGCTGTGATGATATGGAAGGAGTAACAGTAATTACTGCAAAACCTGGAATTATCCAGTCAGAATTGATCAGGATGGCTGTATGGAGAGCTCCATGCCTCAGACTTCAGGAAGCATGTGAACAGATCACAGAACACCTCAGTAGCTCTTCAGAATAGCTTAGCTTCCTTTAGTACAACTGCATCGAAAATCCACACCTGAAACAAAATTCCAATTTTTATAGAAGCAGCTGTTCCTACTACATATTTATGCCACTTCACCATGTAATTTTTACACCTCCCACTGAACTTCAGATACGTGGAGAGTCAGGGAAAAGGCACTATTCCTAATTTGTGGTTTGTGGTTGTTCATACAGGGAACTAATTTAGCTCTTTTATATGAAACATGAACATGTCAAAAATCATGTCTTCATCAAAGAAAGCTGTTTTTAACCTTTAGCCATGTCAGTCCAAAACTATAAGCACAGCAAATTGTGGGAAAGTGGTGATAAAATAAAAACACAAAATGCCTTTATCAGTTTTAGGAAAAAGAAGCAGAAATTGTAGCTCAAGTACATTTTTTTGCTCTCAGATTAAGAATGGTTGGTCTCAATTGCTCATTGCTTGGACCACTCAGAAAAAAGATATTTGGTGTCTGCAGAGCAAGTAAAACCTCTATTAACTTCACAAGTTTTGGGACCCCTACCTGCTGTTTGGGACTTGCTGTCTGTTCTCTCTAAACCTCCTTACAGTTTTGGCAGTTGATCCTCTTGCCTTGAGATAGATTTAGGGGCAAAGTAGGAAGATGCTCCCGCAGGCACTAAAACTCAAACTGTACAACCAATAGCACAGACTGTACCTGTGAAATCCTCCCCTGGGAACTGACCTTCCTTTTGTTCGTGTCTCTCCTCGTGCTTCCTCACAGATGGATGGAAGTGATCCGAAGTGCCACCAGCTCTGCCTCACGCACTCGAGTTCTGAGTCACAAAGAGCCTCATGCCTATTGATGGCTGAACAAGCCGCTGTGTTGATTGTCCAGCAGCTGCTGATTTTCTAGACGACATTTGAAACTCTTTTTCTCCCTCCAAGTTTAGGAAAACTTACACTTTGGTAAAAGAAGAGAATTAACCATGGTTTTGCAGAAACTTTCACAATTCCTCAGCAAAACTGTTTAAGTTCTCTGAATATACAAACTAGCTTACCATCATCCCAGTGGCTGCGGTTCATTTCATGTCTTGTATTTTGTCATTCTGTGCTGTTTTTAGCTTGTGCCAGTATTAAAATATTGTCCTTATTAGAGTGCCAAATGCCAAAAGACGTTTTGTTGCCTCAAAGATTGCACCTAAAAGAACTCCCAGATGACTGAAATCTTGAAAACTTTCTCCTCTGAGGCAAACACTATTTTCTTCTCTTTTCATAAAAATATATTATTTTTTTTACCATGTTAATCTGTAGACTGCTGGGCTTTTAAATGTAGATGGATTTTCACAGTATAGAATATAATTATATATACAGCAAGCAGTCTAACAGGAATGAGATAACTTTCAGATTTCATGCTTTTTTTCCCAGTCTTTCTACATTTAATCGGCAACGATTTACTAATTTTCTGTGTTTAACAAGGAAACAGTTGACAGCTCATTCTCATTTCCCTTTGGGGTCACACATCCATGTGGTATAAATAAAGCATAGGGTTCTTATCTAACCTTTTTTTTTGGTGCAAATTGACCAAATTGTTCATCTGTTGGCTTTGAAAAGTGAGTACTACTTGCAAGACGAAAAATTTTTAAAATAATCCAGTGCAATATTATTTGGGCTGTTAATGTACTGTGAATGGTTACGTACAAGAAGAAATTAAAGGCTGTGGTGACATTCTGCTGTTTGTTTTACGAACTTGAAAGAAAACCTGTATGCTACAAGAACTGCAGCTATTTGTGATTCATTTGTAGTGTTTTGGTAACTAAATTGCTCTAAGATGGGGGGGGGGGGGGTACTACTGAAGCCCCGAGTTTTCATCCTGCTTGCTACACATCCCAAATTGACTTCCAGTTTATAGTTAGAATTTCAGTCTCTCCCTCTCTCCCCTGGGGCTCAGGCAGAGAGCGACTCACACAACCTGCAGCAGAATTACCCATTCTGTATGCCTAGCTTCAACATCAGCTGGCACGGCATTTTGGATAAGCTGGTGGCGCGCTGAGAAGGTTGGCAGCACTGTATCTGCAAGGCTTAGATGCTTTCCCTCATGTTTTAAGAAACACTGTCACTAGGGTGATGTAGAACTTCCACTGGCAGAAGTTTGCTGTGCTTTTAACACCCATCACTATTACAGGCCTTGGAGGAAGCACAGTGCTAAGCAGAGGGGGCCTGAAGGTCAGTCTGGGAAACGAAGCTGGGGAAGTTCTATCCCTGCTTTTTCTTCATCCAGCTACTCGCTTTGTTAATGGCTTGTGTGTGTGCGATGTGTAAAATGGCTTCTTACAGCTTTGCTCACAACAAAAGGGAATAAAATACCTCACAACATCATTGTACATATGCCTGTTTCGAGACAGTGAAGTGTTCTTTCTGTTACTCCCAGCCCCAGACATACCTCCGTCCAAGATGAGGGTGGGCTCCAAACCCTTTAGGACAAGCAGCAGTCCCCATGGTCAAATCCAAGCACACCCTGACAAAGGAAAACTCTTTCCAGAGCATTTCCTTCAGCTGCGTGGAGACTCTTCATCCCCCTGGGCAGGTAGAGGGCTGCAGTTGCTCTTTGCCTCAGGTAGTGCCCCTGGCTCTCCATACCAGTGCAATAATCACACTGACCCTGGAGCACTGCCTCTGGCTAGGATGTGCTGAAGAACAAACTTGGAAAGTAGGTAGGAAAATCTGAAGCCCATTTTCTCAGCTGCAGGTCCCACTGTCCCATTCTGAGCCTGTGACCCTGCCCTGTAGTAACATACAGGGATTCCAGTGCTTCAGGACTGACCAGGAATGCGAGCACTGATCTGCATAGTGAGAACAGGAAATAGCACAGCATAGGTGAACAACAACTCAGCTGCAGCCATACTGCTCTGGGAAAACAATGCTGGAAAAGCAACAGCACTTAATGTTGCTATGAAGTAAAATGCTGCAGACCTGGTCCTGCCAAAAGTTATTATTATTGAGTGGTAAAATAGTACCTTACAAGACAAAGCCCTGCCTCTTCCCTTTACAATTGTTATCTATAACAGTGAAAGGCTTTTTGTAAATGGAAATTATATTGAGGGCCATGCCCTTAATTCAGCCAAAACTGAATTTTAATTTAGAACCCTGGGGCTTGTTGGATAGAACGTTCATTAACTGCTATCTGCTGCAGTAGTTTATTCTGAGCTCTCCAAAGAAATCAAGTAACACTGTTTCTCATTAAGTTCCATTTTTACACAAGGTGAATTTGGAAAGTAAGGCAAAGACCAAAATACAGTGATATTTATTGTTAATGGCAGAGACCAAGTTAGGCTGTGGGTGCAATTCTCAGAATACCCACCTAATCATCATTTTCACCTTTTTATATTATTTTTCCTATAAAAAAAAAGTTTAACACAAGATTATTTTTTTCTTCTTTACTAGTGTGATTTTAATTTCTTTTTAAAATGGAACCATCTGAACTGCTGTCACCTGTCAGCATTTTTCTAAGTTTTTCTATTCCCAGGGTTAACCCAAAACTGAAATGATAGTAAGAGAGTAAAATCAATTGTCCTGATGCTCATATCTTGGAAATGGGCAGAGTCTACATGTGTGACTAAAACTCAATGTACTAGAAAGCTCTAATGTACAACGACTTATTTTTAATCCTGATTCCCATCATAGCACTGCCTGTTCAGCCAAGCAGGGCCTGCAGAGAGGGAGGGTCACTGTGCTCCAGGTCAGGAGCTATCACTAAACGCATCTCTCTCAGCTACAGGAAAACCTCAGGGCACTGCAGGAGATTTGCTGCTGGTGTTGTTATTACTCACCATGAAATAGCTGCCAGTTTCCAATAATGGACAAATAAAAACAAAACAGGGACTTCATTGCCTCAGGAGGTAGCACCACAGGCAAAGGGATCAAAAAAGCCTGGACTCCTGTGGTTTTTTCAACAAGATTAAGCATCTCCACCATTTATCTGCTGTCTAATTTAACCTCTGTTAAGATGTGTTTGATAATATACCTCAAAACTACCTCTTTTCAGAACATTTTATTTGAACAACACTGACACCTTAATGCCTTTGTAAATTCAGCTGAAACCAGACAAAAATGACAGACTGAAAGACAAGTCAGCAGGTAGCGGAAAACATGCTGTGATTGCAGAAATCTTGATACAAATCTCTCACTAAGGAGGAAGAAAAATTCATTTTAGAGACAAAATCGGGTGTAATAGCCTGCCATTCCATCAGCCAAGAACAAGAAAGAGGATCAAGAAAGACCTGAAAAGCCCAATTGTGCCCATTCTTTCTCTCTATACAGGACCAATTACATGGTCTTAGCCCTCGAAAGCACAGTTACCTACATGCAGGCAGATGCACAACTCCAGCTGCTACAGCACAGGGACACTGCCTCTGCCCTGGGGCACAGGAAAGCTGGTAGGGGACAAAATAATGGGCAATGTGCCACACATACAGTTTTTAGCAGCAGAAAATAGTGATGAAGTACAACTACAGGAGTGCAGCTGTCACACAGTTTGTCACCAGGTAAGATGCAATCCATGTAGCACTTAATCAGTTTCACTGGGCTGGGAGGATGGAGGCTACAAGGTGGGTTTTAAATCACTGTCATCTGCAAGTGCTACAAATTCTGATCTGATTGCCATAAAAAACCCAACACTGTTTAATAACCTTTCTGCATATTATTACTGGCACATGGGCAATAACTACTCTAGAAGCCCAGAGAGCTTCTCCAGGGAAGGGCCCCTGAATCTCATCTCACTGACCACTCAGGTGGCAACATTTCATGAAATTTTTCCTTCTTTATTTCTAGGTCATGTAGTTTACAAGGAGGTTTACTGTGCTGGTGTAGTGACAAAAGTAAAATTTAAAACACAGTTATAAACAGGCAGCAATGTTACAGAAAACGAGACACACACACTTTCATGGTCCTCTGTAATCAGGCATTAAAGGTGGCAGGAAACCCTTGCATATGATTTGTCCATGGCATGTGCTCAGTGCAGTTCCCAGCACATCTGCACAACACAGTTAAAAACAGGAAACACATTTGTGCTACACCTTCAGCTCCTCACCAGCAGCCTACAAAACACATTTAGAATTGTCCTGATCCTTGTCTGACACCTGTGCTTATCAGCACTCTGGATAATCTTCCAATGGTGACATTTTTGAAGGCAAAACACATTTCCTTCAAAGTCAGGTTACTGCAAAACTACTACAAACTGGTACCATGCATATAAAAAGTAATACAGAACGTGACATAAAGTAGTGAGAGCTAAAAAAGACATTGCCCAACTACATTAAAAGCACCTTAAGAGGCAGCTGATGGGTGCCATGGTACAGGAGGATGGGAACTCACACTGAGCCAGCTGCTTTGCAGTGAGGTGCCAACACACCCAACCTCACCTTCCCCCTCCACCTGCCTCTCTTGCACAGCAGGGGCAGAACACCCTAGTTAGGGCATTTCACAAAGATCAGTTTACCTTCTGTTCCCACAAGCTCACACACAATGATGGAGCTGCAAAGGAGCCGTGGCACTGCAGAGTGAAGTTACTGCTTTGTTACTACACCAAAAGTGTTCTGTGCCCTTGCACATCATCCTTCAGTAAACTGGTCAGCAACTACAAAGTGCAACTGCAGGGAATATTAAGGTAAAAAAGTAGATCTGAGAGTTATAAAAAAGCAAGCCTTCAGTTCAAATAACTGATTTTATTGTTTTTAAACAGTGAGTTTATTTACTGCCTAATAATGAAATCCCTGACAAATAAGCAGTTCTACTAATTTAAAGGTTTGCATAAATAGGGATAGCTTGTCATTTAGTATAGTCAAGACTGAGTGAAGTACTACCTGCACAGAAAAATCATCAGTGCAACATCGTAACACAGACATGTTTTAAGCATGAAAAAACCTCTCAAAAATATCAATACACTTCTTTTCCTCTGAGAAACTGAGGTGGTGCTTCTTTCAAATGAAGCTCCTCTTCTGATACCAATATAGACCTGATTTTTAAAGCATCAATACTTTTTAATAGCAAATGATTGTACTTCTACATTCAAGATACAGCACACTTTTTTTTCAGTGAATCTCAGTTTAAGATAGTCTATATTTAAATAATCTGTATATTACATATAAAAATACACATCTCTACCATAAATGAGGTCTTGTCTTCTTCTAAATGCCCAAACCTTTTGGCCACCTGCCCTCACCACAAGTCTTATTCATCTTAAGCTCTGACACATTCATCAAGCAAATTCTGCCACTATCTACTCAGAGAAGTACTTCCTCAACATACAGTCCTGGAACACAACTAAAATGCAACTCAGAACACATTATATATATAACTTTTCAAATGAGTGTTCAAAGGGTGTAGCTTAGAATTTATTTCAACTTGCTGATTGATAAATTCTTGACATTCAAGCCAGCAGCACAAGTTTAACTTCCCCACTAAGTCTCAGAGTTCTATGCATCTCCAAGTAAGCTCACTTTAATTCCCAGTCCTTACATTAACAGATGACTAGGGAACAACTTACACTGATAATTTATATTTCCAGTACAAACACACCTGTTGATTTCCTTGTGCAGTCACAGCACAGGGATCTACTGAAGGCTGAATGTTCTCATATTGAGACATCAACAGGTAAATTTCCATTGCACTGCATTCTGATGCCCATTTCACAAAAGCAGTGCTAAATTTGTTCCCTCAAAAGTGAGCCTATCGATAACACTTAAGAGCACACTAAACGACATAATTAAAAATATTAATCAAAGTGGAGTTGTAAAACATTGCTCAAACTTTAGCATTGTTCAATTTATTTTAAATTTCCTTAGCCATAAAGGAAACCCGTTACCTCATTAGGCTGGCAAATGAGTAATGCCTGAAAGCATGGCCTCAAGATGAACACACACCCACATTTCTTCCAACTGTCGTTCCAACCTGGGCAGAAGTTTATTAGCTCTGTTAGCAAGACAGTGTCCTCTTACTGTTAAATTCTTAAATTAATAAATTAAGGCTATTAATATGCATAGACTAAGGGCTACCATGGTGATAGAAGTCCTGGAAGGAGACCTCACCAGCTTCCACAATGGTTAGAGTACCTGGGTTTCTTGTACCAAGCCAGGCAGATATGCCTGTATTTTAAATGTTAAGCCTTTCTGTTCCAAAGCTTCCATCTATATTATTTTTAAAAAGTAAATATATAAGTTACCTCACAGTCATGCAAAGCATAAAGTCACCAATTTCCTCATTAAAAGAAGGCAAAAATGCTCTCTTAGCTACTGGAATAAGAAGAACCTGAATATAGTCTTAGTGAAACCAACCAAGGTGAACCTCAGAGTAATACTGTGGAGGGAAAAAAAAATAGCAGCTACCTAATCAACTGTGCATACAACCAATGAACTAGTATTGCTGTTTCCAAGATCTATGACACCTGAAGTCAGCTATCTAGAAGCCCTCACAGGAATAGGGAAGAAATTCCCTCACAGGAATAGGGGAAATTTAGAAATTCAGAATTTCAAGAAGTAACTTTTCTCTGGAGAGGCGAGCAGCAGGACGCAACACACAGCACTTGGGCTGTTTTACAGTCTCTCTGTCCAACACCTATCCATTGTGGTGAAGAGATGCACAGATCTAGGCAGCGAGACCAAATACTGAATCTATGGATAATTTTTCTTTTATGCTGAAAGACATTCATTTTAATGATAAAAATAGGCATGATAAAGAAATATTTGCCACTGTCTCAGAATCTACACCTTAAAGAGATATTTCAGCATAAATGAAGGGAATAAAGATTTCTCTGAGCATTTAAACATGTTCAGGTGAAAAAAAGACTGTGTCTGAATTTCACAAGCTTCACAAATATCTGTTGCTAAAATTGAACTATTTCAGAATTTGCATTGGCACAGTTTGAAACTGAAGATATGAAAGAACTCATTCTCTAGGAAGAACAATTATTTAAATCTAAAGCTTTGAGAGACCAGGTGTATGAAATTTAAAACAACTAGAAGTAACACCATGAACAGAAAGTGATGCTCAGAATATAAGTAAAAAGAAAGAAATGCTAGAGAAACAGAATAAAATTATGTCTGTGCTGAGGAACAAATAGAAGGTTCTATAATACAGGATTAACTCTTTCAATGGCAAATACTTCACATACAAAAATCTAACCGAGATTCACTTATCACATAATTCAAACTTTACATGTAATAAAGGCAAGGCAATGCTCAGTTATGGCCTGTCAAATGTTTACCCCACTAACATTATCTACAAAAGCACTTTACCATTTTGTACACAGTGATTCCTTATGCACATTGAAAGGCTTTCTTTTAAAAAAGACATTATATACATATCTGTACACAATTCCAACAACCATGCTCCATCTCTCAGTGGAATTCTTAAAGCAAGATACCTGAGGTTTCTCAATATCTTCAATTTCTCTATCACAAACCTAAATATACATTTCAGATTTTACAAAAGGACACCTCCCTGGAATATGTGAATTATCATTTTAAAAAATTATAGCTTTAAGGAGCTGAAAAAGATTGCCTCCATCCAAGAGACTTCATTTTCACTCTTAGAATGTCCTTCCTCCCAAGGACTTTCCAGAGACTGCGAGGCATAACAGCATCAGGGTGCATGCCTTCAATGCAGACACCATGGGATCTCTGCTGTCTTGGGAAAGCCAGGAAGGAAGAGTATGTCAGTAGGATGAAGAACTTCCTCCAGCTAGGGAATATCTGAGGAGAAAAAGAAATAGTTACTGTTGCAACTTTTAGAAAGGCATTCTACAAGAAGCAGCAATGAAGTGACTCCATTTTATGCTGTTGAAGTTACGGCCTTTTTCCTTGCACAATGGCACTCACCACTGCCACCACACCTTAAAGGAAGAGCCGTGGAACTGAACAACCCTGATAGAGTATCACTGCTCCCTAACAAACAGCTAAACCTGTGCTCAAATGTGTTATTGAGCAGCTCTTAACGATAGAAGAACATTTAGTGACTCCAACTTCCCTACTCTGCAAGCTTACATTAAATCTTTTCAAAATATTACTGGACCAGGACAACTCTATCTCTTGATCTAAGCAGATTTCTTAAATCATCCAAAGAAATAAGCACACCTTTTAATCACAATAAGTTTCCAGTAAACTTCACCAAACATCCAAGATCAAAGCTGGAGGGGGAAGGTAACTGGATTCACGCACATTACTGGGCAGCTATTCTGAGGGTTCCAGTTAATTCATTCAGACAAGCTTACAAAATCCAGTTCTTACCAATCATAAGGGGGAGTGAAAATATAATCAAAAACTTGGTGTTGAAAACCTATCTTCAGTAATTAGCTATCAAATTGTGTGGGTATTATACTGAATGACCTAGTAATGTAACAGAGCATACTTCTTGTAGCACTTGAACAAGGAGTTATTTTTTTCAGAATTTGACTAGCTCCAAAAAAACAGCTTTATCCCCAAAGGAAACCTACTAAGCTGTGGAATGATTCAAGCTCATTTTTAGTGGGAGTTCTTGCTATTCATTCTTTCACTCCCTTTCTGGAGTCATTATCCTATACTAGCTGGAATACAATCCCTGAAAAATAGACAGTTCACCCAGATGTGATCCACTGACAAACATTCTCTATGAATAATTCTTTCTCTCCTACAAAGAGAATGGAGTGCTTGCCTTCACTGATCTAAGACATTATGACCAAGAAAAACAGTAACAGTCCAAGGAAGCAGAACAGAAGGAAAGCTATGCTAAATAGGTATATGAAGAGTCCTGAAATCTTTCTTGCAGGACAAAAATTGAATGTTGTTGTCGTGACAGAACAAGTAAGATCACTTCCAGCATCCCCCAAAACACCCATGTCTTGGTACTGTCTCCATATGGCCATTTTCGGCCTCAATTGCAGCATCAGGTCTTTGAGGTTTCCAGTTCTAGGAAGATCCTTTACCAGACTGATAAAAATACGACACTGAAATATTAGCTGATGAAAGACTGGATTCAATTTTGGAACCCCTAATGGAAACAACTGAGATGGAAGCTCCAGCAGCTCTTTCAAGTCTGCCAGGACCAAATGAGACAGGACAGGACATCTGGCATTAGAAGTAACCTTCCAGCACTAGAGATGCTGACTGGGCTTCATTCTTAACAGCCCATAAAGCAACAAACATGATTGACTGCAAGTTTCTTGGCATTGGTTTTTACTGAAGGAGAAAGTGTCAGCCTGGAAATCCTGTACTTCAACCTCAAAGCAGTGAATTCCTAAACTTTACCAAGTTGTGGTTAGAGACAGTGTAAGGGAGACACCTGCTCAGGGTGATCTTTTTCCATGCAGTGGTCCATGATAAATCAGTGACATGACTTTTTCTAGTACCAAGCAATCCAATCTGGTTGCTGTGAGTTTCACAACAGCTGTGGGCTCCTAGAGCCTTCAATGTTACATTTATAACCTTTTCCAGCAGCAATTCTGAAATTTATACCTCTTATCTTTACTTGTGCAGCATTTAAAGGAACAGAAAATTGATTATTTCTTCCAAATATATTCCTAAGGAAGGCAGTTAGAAAATCTCATGAAATTTGGCCTTTAGAAGTAAGACCAAATATTGGTTTTGGAGATGTCACCCAAAGGCCATACAGACTGTCTTTAATGAATGAACAAAGAACCACTGACCACGTGAGTGAGGGAAACAGACCAACTGAAGAGTCAATTTATCCATGTGGGTAAAAACCTAAGAGTGACACAGAGTGTTCTCTGCAACACACACCCAGACACCAAGGAAGTGTGTGTCCCTTATATGAACTGCAAAGGGAAAAGCCTGTCCAGTCTCATTTGACACACTATGCACACTGACAGGATGAACATGCACATGTGCTATCACCTGAAGCAAAAAATTAGAACTGCTGATACAATTAGGTGTTTTTTCCAGTAAGCAAACACAACTGCACAAACTGCAGGCACAAGTGGTTTTCTTCTCCATTAGTAACAAAAATTAATTCTTTCAATTCAACATAAGCCAAATATTTATAGAATCAGATTTTCAGTTTTCTGTAAGCCATACTGTGATAGTTTCATTACCTCTGAAGCCTCTGCACAAGGTGTGACACCATGGTATCTGCAATGCCTGGACAAGCCTCTTCAGCTAAATAAACTGCCTTCCTCAGTTCTTCTATGGAATCTGTGTTACCACCACACACCTCACTCTTTTCTTTCAACTGAAAGGAAACCAGGAAGAAATATATTAATGAGATATTAATAAATATTTCTATACACAATATAATGCAGAAGCTTGTTAGGAAGTGACCATCGGTGTTCATAATGTCAGCATTTGACTTTCATCATACACCCTCACATACTGAAGACTTTTTTCAAGCAGAAGTTTGTCTTTACAGTACTCATCAGGGTGTCATTCATCTTCACACATCTTCAATCTTCACACATCCTTTTCAGCATGCTCACAGTCAAAACTGACAACGAAGCATCCCAAGGAAAAAAAGCAGTGTTTACCATAGCTGTATGGTTTCAAGATGTGCTTCCTATACTTTAGTATCCATACTTGCACACCTATAGTTTATACATATACACTGCAGTAATTTTATCAACTTTTAAAAATAATCATATCTTCATAAATTCTTCTCTTATCCTTCATATATTCTTTTCAAAGTTGTTTTTAAGTATTTGGGGCGAGAGTATAAAAATGCAAAACTTAGAATGGGAACAAAATACAGTTTTCAACACTGAAATTCAAAAGTGAAATTCTTGATGATCTGGTCTACAACTGTATCTTGGAATAGATCTTGAGCTTGAAATTTGTAATAAGATAAACACATAAGGTAGTGTCAAAAATAGAATGCTGCAATCCAAACATTTACACACCTTTTTCTTGTCATGTTCATTGCTTTAGGCCATCATGGCTGATGTTACTACCATGCATATCAAGTACTGTTAGGAGCAAAATACAGATCTCAGAAGCAGACATAGCAAAGGCATAGCTAAAACTTAACACAGCTACTTCAAAAAGGGTAGTAGCAACCTTAGGTGTCATTCGTTATATTTTTCAATTTTTTTTTTCAGATAAACTTTGGAATTGTTAAGTTTTAAAGCAATAACTTACCTCTGCAAATAAAGGGGATATAATTGTAGACAGGCATTGGGATAGAGGCCTCTTTGGGATATCCTTCTCCTTTAAAGAAAAAAAAAATCTGACCAATTTTATTTTTGAAAAAAAGCATCCTCACTGTATGCTAATTAAAGACAAAATGTAGTTCCAACATGCTACACTTTATGACTTTATGAAAGCTCTGTTTCCATATATGGAAAATGTCCTACAACATACTATTCCAAAGCACTGTGGAAAAATAGAGGCTGAATTAAAATTTGAGACTGTAGCACCTCAAATACATGCAAGCTCAAAATTAGAAGGGAAGAAAAAAGAAACCAAACCACAAACCAAAACTACCAAACTCTCACAATTCTACTGAGCATTAACTAAGTCATAAATATACTGATATTTACAAGGTTTATCCTGGATGATACAATATTTTTCTTACATTTATCCAGAATTTTCAGAGCCAGCACAGCAACAACCTGCTCTGGCCACATGGCTTGGAGGAAATACAATGGAGTAGTTCCTAAACATCCCTTATTCTGGGTTGTTTGGGTTTGGATTTTTTTTTTTTTTTTTTTGGACACTGGCACATTCTGTTCATTGTTACATTGTACTCTTTTTTCCTTAAAAGACCAAAATGCCTTCTCCAAAACTCCAGCCTAGATTTGCAATGTACTGGTTTTAGTTTACTATACATAATAAGATTTTAAAAATATACTATTGCCTCGTCTTCCTCCAGTGGTTGTATTTCAAACCAGAGAAAAATTTTGGTATGTATTTTGTCAACTACAAAAAAGGACACATTAACAGAATGCCCAAAATTCAAGACTTAAAAAGTTTTGTGAAAGGCAACAGTAGAAAATACATTTTTAGCAAAAGTTCTGGAAGTTTCACAATATAAATGCTTTTAAAGTAATAAATTATTACTAAATTATTAAAGCAGAATTATCTCCTTGTATTATGAAGTCATTATTTTGAGCACCTTATTTCTTTGCAACTCCAAAGGCTGGGCTGCTCCATTCTCTAGATTCTTGGGGTCTTTTTCTCTTATTGTAAAGATCCACTCTTCTGAGTCACTCCCACCTGAAGCCTGACCATCTGCTTCACTTCAAAGGAAAGGAAAAAAAAAAAAAAATTTTTATTACCTACACCTTACTGCTGATATTCATTAAATATACACACTAAATATAAAAATTCAGTGAAGACCAAGATCAGGATTCTATTGTGCCGGCCACTACATATAAAGACAAGTATGAAAATTAAGGTAACTTATTTTTTTGGACAAATTAAAACTTTAAACCAAGATACTTCACCAGATGTAAGGAAGTGAGGCATTACAGATTGAAAATATTTTCTCAAGTCATATTAACAAGTTAGATGATGTGTTTTATTGCTATCTGAAACATGGCTTTAGCAGAGTACCTCAACTCATTAGGGAAAGGGGAAGAAATTAGAAAACTAAATTCACTTTTCTTGCCTAGAAAAATATCTAAGACATTGGAAATGTGATTACTGGAAAGCATGAAGCCATTAATACTGTAGAGAAATAGACAGTTGTAATGTCACCCAAGAAATAACCTGATGCTTGCCATTAGCATGCAGCCTGGAATTGCAGAGAATAGTTGTGTTTTCTTTACTATGAGGTATTTAAACCATTTGTGGATAAGTTGTGTCAATCTCTTCACTTGAATCTCATTTGCACATTGTTACTTGGCTGTGCATCTTGAGACCTTCTGCCTGCAGAACAGTTGGCGTCATACCTAGGAAGAACCCTGGACCCTACATAAAAGAGAAGGTAGCACAGAATATGGGCCAGGAGAGTTTTTCCAAGTGAATGTTACTTGCATGAAATCCCTGCCAATACTAAAATTGAGACTGCATTCATTTAGCCAGGCCACTAAGCTGAAAAGCTGCAAATAACTGAATACAGCAATACATGTGCTAAAAATAACTCCTTGGCTCCTAAAGGAGGATATTTTATAGACTCCTCAAACTTACGTATCCGAGTCATCAGAACTGGAGTCGTCATGACTTTGCTCAGACTTCCATCTCTTATGCCTGTCAATGAGGTCAGCCAAGTAAGATGTTTTCTTGGAGTTTCGTAAAATGAACTTGTGTTTTAAAAGCTCTTTTGCAGTAGGTCTCTTAAAAGAAAAAAAGAGAGAGTTGGGGTTTTTTTTACCGTGTTTAAGCGTTAAATGACTCACTAGAAAAACAAAGACACCCAGAGTTTAGTCTTGATACAAATGAGATTTTAAATATATACAGTATCTAAAAATATACCCATCACTTATGTCACACCATATTAGAGAAGCTGAATGACACTTACTCATGCAATCCATGTAAAGCAGTCAAGCTCTCTACTACACACTGACAAACATGAAACTCACAAAGCTTGGGTCCTTGTTTAAGCAGGCCTCAACAAATTCCTTGAGAGATTTACTGAAGTTTCCTTCCAGCGTTGGTGGATTGTTCTTAGGAATGAGGAACAAAACTTTCATTGGATGTAATTCTGAATGAGGTGGCTCTCCTTTTGCGAGTTCTATGGCTGTTATGCCTAATGACCAGATATCTGCCTGTAAGAAAGAATGCTTTTAAGATTAGGTTGGAGAAAGAAAAGAAAGCATTGGCTTGCTGCTCTAGTTTAACCAGCAACACACATCTGCTTGCTCACACCGTCCCCTGGTGGAATGGGGGAGGAAGAGAATTTGAAGGGTAACAGGAGAAAACTTATGGGTTATGAACAGTTTAATAATTGAAATAAAATAACAATAATAATAAGTTATAATGGAAAAGAAAATAAAGAGAGAGAACTAACACCCAAGAAAGGCAAGTGATGTAAGTGGAAACAGCTGTTCTCCACCAACAGAAAGATGCTCAGCCAGTCCCTGAGCAGCAGGTACTTCCCCCTGGTTTATTGCTGATCATGAGGCCATATGGTGTGGAATACCCCTCTGGTCAGCTGGGATCAACTGTCCTGGCTGAGTCCTCTCCCAGCTCCTTGTGCACCCCCAGCCTGCTCACTGGTGGGTGAAAAGCAGGAGAGGCCTTGACTCTGTGCAAGGGCTGCTCAGCAATCAGGAAAACATCCCTGAGTTATCAACACTTGCAGCACACACCCAAAACACAGCCACATACCAGATACTGTGAAGAAAATTAATTTTACCCCAGTCACAACCATCACACTTTTAAAGGTAGATTTTTAAGCTTTGCTGTAAATAACTTCATGTGTAAATTGGTTTTGTTACCATTGTTTCATGTCATTAGCCCCATAGCCCAAGTTTCTTGGTTGTCTCTACTCTTCAGTACAAAATAGTGATACGAAGTAGAGTTTCAATTTTTTTGAAATCAATACTACTACACCAAAAAGCAATGGCTTTTAAACTAGCATTTTATCTACTATATTCAAGTACACTGTGTAAATATGGGGTAAGTCTAAAATATTTACATAAAGTAAAATGTTTTAACTTGCACAAGATTTTTCCTCAACATAAATTAGCTAGTACAACTATCAGAAATTTAATACATTAGAATATAACTTCCCTGGAGTATAACACTGGTTTTATTTATCATTCTTATTCACAGACTAGAGAAATGAATTCTTGAACAGTAATATTCAGCTTTTTGGTCCAAGTAGCCTCTAAAAGTTTTCACCATCAAAATATGCTACTCCTTCTAGGGAATGCTGTCTCCCTTGATACAAATCTTATTACAAATCTGCCTGAATTAATGTGAAGCAATGCATTATAATTCTCTTATGTTTTGCTGAAATCAAACCCAAAAGTCAAGAGGAAACAAACCTGTCAGAAAGGTTAAAAAAAAAATATTTTCACAGGATTGTCTGTTCCAAGGACAAGATACCAATTTAAATATTTATGTTTGGTTTTTTTTCCTGTTTCTTTTTAAGTGAAAGCAGAACAAAGACTTATTCTCAGGAAAACAGGAAAGATCCAACATGAGCTATCTGGTTTTACTCCCAAACAGAGCAGTTGGAATTTTGCTATGCTGTAAACAGATCTATTTCCAGGTACTGGACAGAACAGAGATTTCATTCATCACTGCTGTCTTTATGAAGTACCCCTGAACCCCACCTGTGTCACTCCTGTGGATTCTCATGGTTATCTTTGACAGACTTGTACACTTCCATTCCACTATCACAGCCACAGTGCGTGGCCCAAAACAAGCTCCCCCTTCCTTGTTCAGACAGTATCCTACTGTTAAGAGCTTAGTTACTTAATTTTGCAAGTAAGAATGAAAAGAAAAAAAAAATTCAGAGTCAATTAGCATACCATTGTATTTATGAAATGCCATTTTGTTAGCCCATGTTACAGAACAGTTCCTGAGCACAAAAAATTACATAAGCACAAGAGCCCCAAGTTTCATTTCTCTTAATAAGAGCATTATCAGCTAAGCTCTCCTCAAGCCTAATTATGAGTAACTTCCCTCTAGCAGGAAAGCTTTTCTTGGTTACAAAAGAAAAATGTCACCTGTAAAGATGAGTCTTCATGTTAACAACTGAGTATTACTATTTCAAATTTATTCAGAATTTCAGTTTCTCAAGTGTGAAGTGTTAAAGCCACAAAAATGGATAGTTTTCCTTTGCCAGACTCTCAGTCACAGGTGAAGCATGTGTATATAAAGTATAAACATTGAATTTACATGTGTACAAGTGCACAGATATCCACCTGCACATACACATATGTATATAAATACTTTCTTTTTCCCCTCATGTATTTATAACTCTACTGCTAGTGACATTCCTCTACAAAAATAAACAAAAGAGTGCAACAAACCATAGCAGCACACTACACTCTTTGAAGTCCGAGAGGGGTTTGGAAGCCCATTCCTATTGAAAACATCAAAAATAACTCACCCCATAATCCTCTGGAACCATATCCTCCCCTTTCACAGATAAGAAAGGAAGTACCAATAGCACATGTACCCAATTAGGCATTTCTAAGGATGGACTTGACTGTAACAGTGAAACCTCAGAACAAGCACAAATAGTTCTCCAAATGGAGAGGGATAAGCATGACCTCATGACATGGTGACACTTCATTCACATGTTGTCCTTTTTAAAGTTCCAAATCTTGAACAAAAATTCTTCTTCCATGTTCAGATGAAAATCACCAAGTCGCTGGTAACTACTGTTTACAGCAATACTGCCATAAGCCTTTCCTCTTCTAATCTAATGAGTAAAATTCAGTCTGGCTTTGAAGTTCTTGTAATGTGGCTATGTGCAAGAGAAAGACACTTTCAAATTAAATATCTATTTTTTACAGTACAAGTTTTATAGTAGAAAGAACAGAGAACTACATATATGAAAAATGAAGCATGTTACGAAAACATGCTTTCAGATAAGACAAGAATCAAAACAGGAAGCAGAAGCACTGCCAAAACCTAGAGCCCTTTCAAGCTTTTACTGGGAATCCCTCATCAAGTATCCAAGACTCTTATGTCCATGTGACATTGCAGGCTGAAACAGCCAGAATGGAAAACTTAAGAGCCAAATCATACTTTGTCCAAGTGATGGTCATTCCCAGAAGCCAAACCTCAAAAAAACCCAAAAAAACTCAACCCAAACCAAAAGAAATAAACTAACTAAAAATCCCCCACAAAAACACAAAAAGGGAAAAAACAACAACCACCATTCAAAAATGTTTACCCAACTTAAATTGGGATTTTGGGGTTATTTAAGCTTCTACAGGCTCTACAGTGTTTTGCTTGTTATAGCCTCTTTATAGAAAGATATTGAATAGGGAATTAAGCAATAGTACAGCCTAGACCAGAATCAGCCCTGGCAAATGAAAAGAACCATCCCTACCTGTCCCATTGCATGGAGATACAGCCAATCAACAAATCCCTACAGGGAAATCAGAGGAAATGGGCACGGAAGATGAGCTCAGGGAAGAACATAAGGAAACACTGGTAATTATAATAAAGAAAGCTGATCTTAACACAAATTGGGCTTGAGGGTGGCCTTTGTTTCAGACCTACAGCTGCAGCAGTGGGTTGGGCAAAGAGCCTTTCCTGATAACATGGGTGTCCGGCTGAGCTAGCCAGGCCATGTGGGGCAGGGAAAAGGCAGGGGCAGCAAAGAGCTGTATATGTACCTCAAACAAACAGAAGCATAAAAAACAAGCAACCAACACAAAGAACTTTGAAAAAAAGCAATACGCTTGAGCTTCCTCTAATGGGCATATTCCTTCCTGGCAAGTAGGGACACGCAGCGCCATACTGGTGAGAATACAGAGAACAGTAATGGAATCACATCTCTGTTGTGACCCAACTATGTATTACAATTGATATATTGTCCTTGTCTTGAGATTTCAGTATGCTGATGTACCACCCTGCTAGATCAACATCCTGTATATAGATAAATTTGGCATTTAATATTAACACCTCCTGAATGGCAAATCTGAAAGAACATGGTCAGAGCAGCACATTCTGACAAAGAGGAATAACAGCCCTTTCAAACAACACTTTCACATCCACCAAATTCGTATTCTTCAACTGTGTTGCTGGCTATTTCTTTCTAAAAACAAGAGGAAGAATATTAACATTTTGAATGTATTTGCACTCTTCTACTTTTTCTAAATATCTGCACTCTTCTACTTTTAAAAAGCCAAAAATGCTCATCAATAGAGTGGGGAAAAAGGTGATGGGATGTACTTCTGAATACTGTATCATTTCTTGCCATCTGGATTGTCTTAATAAACTAGGAAACTTGAACTTTAGATACAAATTAGGAAATCTTTCCTCACCAACAGCTTTTAGCTGCTAGGTGTCACCTGAACACATCCCCATGTAGACACAGCCAAAGTTATTAGCTGCATTCTGAAGACCAACTTATGCAATTCAATTTAGAAAAAGGAATGGACTTGAGTAATGCCTTGAAGTACCTCACCTTTGAATCATATGCTGATTGCTTTATTACTTCAGGTGCCATCCAAAACGGTGTTCCCACAAAGGTATTTCTCTTTATCTGTGTATCTGTTAGCTGCCCAGCTACTCCAAAATCTGCCAGTTTTACTTCCCCTTGTTCAGACAGCAATACATTAGCAGCTGGAACAAAGAAGAAGAAATACCAGAAATGAAGATATTCGACACCATTTGACAGTCTAAGGGTGCTCATACTGGTTTGCATGAGTTCTTCTGATATTCTTTCATCACAAATAATAAAACAATTTACCTTTAATATCTCTGTGGATTTTCTTTTCTGAATGCAAGTAATCGAGTCCTTTGAGTATCTCCCTCAATATTGTAGCAATTTGAGTTTCATCAAGTGAGCCAGGCTCTAACTAGGAGATGCAAGAAATGTTTAAATATGTATAAAAAAAGGACAAACAGAGAACAGAAATAACACTGTGACTATAAAAAGAAATTACTCCTTCGGTCAGCCTCAAAACTTCCAATTTTCTAACTTCATAATGTGAGACAAAACAAAATACTCTTTTTTAAAACACATAGTTCTAAACTAAGCAGCTTAATGAATAACAGGCAAAGAAATAATTTATTTTAAATATTATGTAAAATTTGTTAAAGGTATAAAGACAGAGCCTCAAGTTATTGCTTTGTGGTCAGGTCCTGGATTTACTATGCCTTTGAAAAGCATCTGATTGTTAACATCACACAGAACTTAGATGTGCAACTCCACAGACTCTATGTGGACCCAAATCTCAAAGCCTGAGCTAAGACATTCAAAGGTACTACATCCATCAGTCTATGACTACATACTGCACTGGATTTTGAGAAACTCTCTGAAACTCAATTCAAACTGACAGGCTGAGAGAACATTACATATTTTAAAACATTAACTTTTTTCAAGTAATACTGGAAATATAAATCTGCTAATTGTTAAAAGATAACAAATAATTCTTTGCATGAGAAAAATCAGTAATTTTATATGATCCCAAAGTTCTTTACATGTGGTATGAATTCTAAAAGTGAGAATAACAGAGGAAAGGTCACTACCCAGAGAGACAAAAAGGGCGTCTTTAAATCCTGTCCTTAAACAATAAGGGCCTCTCCAGAGAGACACTGAAACTTGATGTCCAACAGTTAATATTAGAAATATTCCACTATTCTAGTTTACTCCACAATAGCACTCACTAAATCACAATCAAAAAGTTGTACCTCTAAAGCTTCATTCTGTGAGAAGGAAAGCATTTCAGATAAGGATTTTCAGACAAAAATTAAAAATAGCACATCCCTCAGAAATCCTCATGCATAGCAACAGAGGTGATATTTCATGTAACAATGCATTTGCTTTAGCTTTGCAGCTTTAGCTATAATTTTACTTGCTTTTCCTTAGCTCTGATAATACACACAATATTACCACTACCTGAAACCCACTAAGACATTCTCAAAGCTTTGCTCCAGCCAGGCTGTGAGCACCAGTTTGAGACTTGGTAACACGACACAGCACATCTAATGGGGGAAAACCTCTTATGTCAGATTCAGCTCACCTTAGTGAGGAGGAATTACTGAAAACAGAGTAATTCTGAGAAGACTGACACTTGTACCTCAGTCACAAAGTCGAACTATACTCAAAGTCTGACCAAAAATGTACATGCAGTTGCATTATATGTACTTTTTCTTGTGAGGCAGGATTTTGAAATCATCCAGTGCATATTCAAGTACAGAAAACACCAAGCTAGAATGACATGTCTGCACTCTGAACATAGAATTCAAGGATCTGGGTAATCCTTGCCTCAAGTATGAAAATGTGGCAAAGCATGCCAGGTTCTAGTTGAGAACCATAATGTGCATGTTAGAACTAGGAGAACATACACCAGAACACAAATTGAAAATTAATGAAGCACACAAAAGGTGCTTAATAGACACTTACAGGATGATTCCAGTTCTGGGGTGACATTTGTTAAATAACATTTTAAGATGTGAACAAGTATTTTCTACTATTTCGAGGCAACAAATTTAGAGAATAAACACACAGTCATCACACAAGTGAAATTTGTGAGATTTTAAAAAAAAGAAGAAAAAAGGTTAACATGTGTTTTCATTCTGCTCTTTTATACCTATACAAAGAAAGTAATAGCTAATTTATAAAAGCAAACCCAATTTCTAATTCCTCTTCTGTCCAGAAGAAAAAAGTAATCACAACAATAAATACACATTTTTTATCATATCTTTACAGGGAACATAATGAATTTTTACACAAACCACAGAACTCCTAACAGATGTGGAAGCTAAAGGTATAAATGGGCTCAAAAATACACAACTGCAATAAGTCCACATTTATTACCCACTCCTGTGTTCTGAATGTCACCAGCAGAATCCCTTTACAGTGACCTTGTTCCTTTTGCTCTTTCCTCAAGCATTTATCAGTTATCCTACTTGACAACTGCAAACTCTACTACAAAGACATTCTGCCTCAGTTTGGAGAACAATGTTCACATACTTAAAACATGCATTATTATTTCTATAATAGTGGTTTTTAAATCCACAGTGAACATAAGGAGGTGTGTCATTTGGGAAGGGGCATGGGTGCTTTTCCATAGCTGAAGTGAATGTCAGCATCCAGTTACAGAAAACATGATCTGCACTGACCCCTTTGAATTCCAATTCAAACCTGGGTACCCCATCCCAGGTGCAGAATGAGGCACTTGCTCCTGTTAAATTTCATATCCTTGATGATTGCACAGCCCTTTGCTCCATCCATGGCTCCCTGCAAGGCCTCTCAACCCTCCATGGAGTCCAGAGCTTCTTCTGTTTCTTTGAAATATTATTTTTAATACCAGCCTAAATTGTATTTCTGTCTGTTTAGGCTTCAGAAAGACTTCAAACAGGGAACCTTTCATTTATTTGTTTGTGGGAGGGGGTGGTGAGGAAGATACATTAAAATGTATAAACTTGTATAAGCATTGTGGTGGCAGAATTAAGAGATATAAAAAACTATTTTCAGGCACTAGAGCTCTCTGGCTGACTGAAGATTAGCATTCTAAGATGTTTATATCCTGCTTCCAATATTATGTTGCTTAGTTCCCTTCTATTTACACAAATAATCAGTCATGCCTCGTGGAAAATAACATTTTTCTGGCATTGACAAATACTTTTATCCTTTCCTGAAAGTGAACATTGCCACAGCCAAGTGATCTATTATAGTTTCCAGAATTATAAGATAGGAATATAATTATGTAAAGTAAAGTAACAAAAAAACATGCATCATTTACTTACTAGATCAAGGGCAGAGCCTCCACCCAGATATTCCATTATTATCCATAATTTTGTATCCTGCAAAACAAAAAAACAAAAAATGCATTAAGATAAAAAAAAAAAGAAAAAAGTAGTAACTTGAGTTAATGGGACTTATCCCATTCTTTTTGATGAAAAAATTATCTGTAGTTTTTAAACACCACTTATATTTAGCTGTTCTTCAAAAATATCTCTGGATTATTTACTCAAGAGTGTGGGCATGGACGAGAATGCATTTTAATTTTAAAATTCTAATTATAGACATTCCAAATATCAAATAGTGTTACATATAACATATTTCCTTTCCTTAGAAAATATTATCTCGATTTTGTTGATCATCTTTATTTGTACAGATACCTCAAAATATTTTCTTTAGTAAGCTTGACTCTTGTCTAGTTTAAATTGAAATAGGATTTATTCTTCATTTTTCTGCATTGTTTCATTTTCTTGAACAGTTAAGTAGGTTTTCTCCACTAATGCTTATGCCTCTGATATATGGTATAGAATTTTTGGCACAGTTTTGTTCAAGAAAGAAGAAGCAAAGTAGCAATGAAGATTGTTTATGATGACTATAACAACTTACCAGCTTCAGCTAGTAAAAGAAAACCTAACAACAACATCAAGCTACTATATTCCCAAAGAAAACCTTGGTATGTATTACAAGACTGTTTAACACAAGAAATACAACGCAGTGTGCTAAGAAAGAGACGGGACCCAATCATTTCTTTCCACTGTTTGCAGCATCCTTTTCCCAAATACACTAAGAGAAGCAGCTAGCCCAGCTTCTCCTTGCAGTACAAGCCTTAAAACACACAACAAAGTGAAGCCACAAATCTACTACGTAGGTATTCAAACAAAATTGCTGCACAAAACACACTGCTGGTTTAGTTTTTATTATTAGCAAGTTATTTTACACTTTGTTAGCTTCACCTCTATGGTATGTACCAAACCTTCACAAGACCTCTAGCATAATAATACAGATATCTCTCAGAGCAAGGAGCACATAAATAGCAACAATATTAATTTACTTTATCTGACAGAATAAAACTTTATGTAAAAATAATGGCTCACAGCCAGGACATCTGAATCTGAATTCTCCTCTGTAATGATGGATTCAAATTTTTAGAGAAGCAGTAAATGTATTGAAGGACATAACTTCATCTAAATCCTCTAAGGGATTAAAATTTTAGCCCTTAGGACTCACTGAAATCTTTTAGTCATTATTTTATCTATAGTTCACTGCATCCACCCCCTCTCTGGACTCCTGCTGTAGGTAAATGTGCATTTTTCCTACCTCCAGTTACACATACCGTACTATTTTTAGATAAGACCCTGGATTAGGGTTCCTTCTTTATCCACTATTTTTAACACAGAGATTCAGCTAAATTTAGATACCTTTCTTCAGGAATCAACTCCTGCTATTTGACAAACACAGTCTTGTTAAAAAATATTTCAAGAGAGCCAGAACACAGATTTTAGGAAAAAAGAGTAATTAAAAAATATAATCTATCTCAATACTGAGAGACAACATCCTGATTGTGCTTACTTTCTTGCAGACATCACAAATATTCCAAGAACTGTAACACATCTTGATATAGTCTCTTACAGCACTGAAATACTTTTTTTTCTGCTAAAACTTTTACATGTTTTTCCTGTCCCTTCAAGGCTCCAGGTCCTAGCAGTTCCAGAATAAGAACATTACTGAGGTGTGTCTTATAAGTGAATCATCCTAAACTTGATCAAAATTTTATATTTATATTTTGCTGATAAAATGTGTTTTAAAGCTACATGAAATTTCCTGAATATTCAAAACTCACACTTCATTTTAATAGTAACTTAAACACAAACATGTCAACTGCATCACTACTTCCTAGTTCACTGGAAATGCCTGGTTGGGAAAGAACAAGGTAAAGGAAGCAAACAAACCCCTTGACCCTTTGAAGAATAGTGAAGAAAAGAAGGGGGGAAAAAATGGGAAAAACCCCCAAACATCCACAACACCTCACAATGACATCAACATGAGATGTGTCTTCTCTTTTTTATTATCTCAAGGATCCAAAGAGTAAACAGCTTGAAATAAGATATAATTTCCCAAAAGAGAAACTCTCTAGAACGCTAGGTACCAAATTCTCCAGCAGAAAACTAGAAATTTGAAGTAGAAAATAACTAACATAAATATTTAAGATTATAATTTTAATCACACAGTTGCACAACTATATAACACAATTACACTACTACATGTTATATTACTTTTAAAATGATCATTTATCATTTCAATTGTTTTTCTAGTTCAACTCGTCTTTGCTCCTGAAACTTTCAACATCAGCTGCCTGAGGCCACATGTCTGAATTTACAATACAAAAGCCATTGATGCACTAAACTCAGTAATTCTACATTTTAAAAGAAATGAAGTATGGAAATAGAGTTAAGAAACACACACACAACTGTATCTGTATCCCAGCATAAAGCTAAGTAATAGCAATCTATTACAATTATGGCATCTTTTTATCTGGATCCCAATATTCAAAGTTATTTTTAATTCTCTATGGTTCCCCCTTGCCTCAGAAATATTACTCAACTTCATCTATGATTTTGAGTTTCTATTTTTAAAGTTTCCATCATTCATATGAAGTATCTGAACAGCTTCATATGTTTGTTGTACTCAAATAAATTTAATTACTATGGTAGCAAATCTTACTATCACCTTTCCCTAATTCTTTTTGGAATTTTTTTTAAGCTTTCTTATATAAAATCCGCATCTATTGCTTGACAAGAAGATGCAAATAAATCCTTTTGGTGAGACAGCCATAATGAATTTCTCAATATGTATTTCATCTTAGAGCCAACAACTATATATACCGACTTTATGTCTGTGGGGACTTGGATGCTAGGTATCCCCTAAAAGCACTCTGTCACTCCCTTTCTCACCTGGTTATGGGACAGAGAATAAAGCAAAAGGCTCATGGGCTGAGGTAAGGACAGGGAGAGAACAATCTCCAGTTGCCCTCATGGACAAAGCGGAGTCAAAATGGGGACATCAGTTTCATGCATTACTAATCAAACCAGAGTAGTATAATGAAAAATAAAAGCAAATCTTCAAACCCATTCCCCCCCTGGCCTCTTCTCCATGGGCTTGAATTTCACTTCCAAATTTCTCCATCTCCTCTCCACATGGAAGTGGGGATGGGGAATGGGGATCATGGTCAGTTCAACACATGTCTCTGCCACTCCCTCCTCAGAGGGAGGGCTCCTCACACTCCTGCCCTGCTCCCACAGGAGACAGTCCTCCATGGACTTCTCCAACATGAGTCCTTCCCACGGGCTGCACTATTTCATGAACTGCTCCAGTGTGGGTCCTTTCCATGGGGTGCAGTCCTTAAGGAACAGCCTCTGGGTGTCCCACAGTGTCGTAAGTCCTGTCAAACCTGCTCCAGAGTGAGTTCATCTCTCCATAAGGCCAGAGGTCCTGCCAGGAGCCTACTCCAGAGTGAGCTTCCCACAGGGTCCCAGTCTCATTCAGGCACATCCACCCGTGTGGGTGGTGTGGGTATCCCCCATGGACTGCAGGTGGATCTCTGTGGTCCCATTGAACTTCCATGGGCTGCAGGGGCACAGCTGCCTCATCATGGTCTACACCAGGGGCTGCAGGGGGATCTCAGCTCCAGCATTTGAAACACCTCCTCCCCCACCCCTTCTCCACCGACCTGGGTGTTAGCTGTTCCTCTCTCTTACTCCCTTTAAGGGTTGTTCCTCTCACTTATTCTCACTCCTCTCTCCAGCTACAGCTGTGCAGGTTTTCTCCTCCCTTCCTAAATCTATTAATCCCAAAGGCACTGCCACAGTCACTTACTGGCTCAGCTTGGGCCAGCAGCACACCCACCCTGGAGCCAGCTGGCAGTGGCTCTTTAGGACTTGGGGAAAGCTCCCAGCAGTTTCTCACAGAAGCTGCCCCTGTGGCCCCCCACTACCAAAACCTGGCCATGCAAACCAGAGATAATGCCTTGTAACAACAGCACAAGGCCAGCACAGAGCTACTATCAATTGACTTTGGCATCACCATAGCAACAGGCCTCCTTTCCTTCTTTTCTGAGTGTCTCTGGCATGCCTTACATTCCCTAACACCTACTGTCACTTTCCTTTTTAAAGCTGCCCAAATTCTTTTTTTGCTTGAACTTCCCACCCTCTTCAGTATATATTCTCCTTTTGCTCTCAAACAGAACTCTGAAAACACTATATTTTCTTCCATAGCCTAGATTAGTAATTACATATTACACATAATCACTTATACTTTCAAGAAGATACTACATTTATATACTGACACCAGCAACATTCAGTGCTCCACTTCAACATCTGAAACAAGAACAGTTTTCTTTTTCTAATCATCAGCCACAACACAGCCTTGAATCTTCTTCAAAATACAGTGAAGCCATGGTGAGTCATCCACCCAAATTTAGGATTATTATTTCTCTATAAAATTAGAAGCAGATTAATGAGGGCACATGGAATATTTCCTTTTTTGCAGCAAGAACAAGGGGTTTTCCTCTGATACTATGAAACTGAAGAAAGGAACAGCTTTGTAATCTAGAAGAAACTTTTAAAAAGAGTCTCTGTAGATCCTTTCCGAACCATGGTTGCTCTTCTTGAGGTCTGACTTCTGATTTTAACTCTGAAACCACAGAAAACCTTACAACAGCAACTTCATCTCTGATGAAGTTTCCTTCATCAAGTTACTTCCATACCATAAAAGTACTTGCAAAATTAATGCAGGTACAGTAGGTAAAGAATTTCTAGTACGCAAAAATTGAAGACTGTACACTTAAGAAAAAAGAAGGCCATCCGCCAAAATACTCGTATAGAATCTCAAAGGTACATTTAAAGTGAAATCTGAGGAGAACTACAGAAACAAGTAATCAAGACTAACATGTGTCCTGGGTTGGCTATATGATGCTTGTATCCCTAGTCATCTGTTCTGTTTATGCTGGATAATAAGTTTTGCTTGTTTGTAAGTCCTTACAAAGTTGAAAAAAAATCTGAATTAACATGGGAGAGGCCTACCTTCAGAGATGCTTCATATTTCTTTTATGTGAAGAAAATACACATTTCTTACACAGTGACATTATACAGGAGAGACCAAGCCAAAGCAATCCACACAAGTATGCACTGAAGAATTTGTTTCTAAATCTCCCTTCTTGTGGGAAGGAGAGACTGCAGAGGAAAACCTAACACAGTCACACAAAAGGACTGGAAGGACCCTGAAGTAAGTGCACTGAATGACCTGTGCAATTTGAAAACTGTAGTTTTACCAACAGTAAGCATATGTTTGTTTTTAGGTGAAATAAAATCTCCTCAAATGTATTGTAAGAAAGAGAATTTCCCAACTTGAATTCATTGTGAGAAAAGACATTTCTCACCTTAAATTTATGGTACACAATTAGCAGCAGAACAAAGTATATTTATAAACATGTGTAAAAAGGTTGTTTAGTTATGGACGTAAGCCACGTCCAAACTCCACTTAGAATCTCTGTTTGCAAGCATTAAAACAACTATGAACAATCAGAAGCTAGAAAAACTATATTTGATTGAAATAACATGACAGATTTGCTAAATTGACCTATATACAGAAATTTTACCATCACTGCATTAGAATAAAAACCTCGAATACAGAAAAACAAAAAGACACAGCTTCAACTGAAAAGAACAAACTAGTACCAATACTGTTATTCGCTGCACAACTTGAGGTGTGGTAATTTGTTTAATAATTTTTTCAGTTATGCCAAAGTAATATGGGCCAGGAAAAGACTCTTATATTTCAGTACTGATATAAATTTAGTATTGATATTCATCATTCTCCAAGCATAAGAAACCAGAATAAAAGAATCTTGAAAAACACAATGCACGCAACATGATAACTTCTCTAAATTGCATTCCTGCTGCAAGTAGTTACCATTACATGGAGATATGTCTCCTGTTAATCTCATATTTAAAAACCAGACAAGCCTGACAGGTGTAGCAATCAGAAGTTTTTAAAATATTTGCATACTGATTCTTAAATGCTCAACTTGAAAAACGAGATGCAGACATCATGTATCTCGGTTTCCATATCTACTTTAAGCCACCTTTCCAACTGATTCCCTACATTTTTGAAAGAAAAAAGGATTTTTTTTCTTTCTTTTTTGAAAGAAAAAAGGATCTATTCACCCTTGTGCTTTTAAGTGCATCTGAAGCCCCTGCTGTTTGTCAAAGCCACCAGGGGGCAGGATCATGTAATGCCAAAGATGCTTTCACCCACCCCACAAGAACAATAAAAGAAGGGCCTGCCTCAAAACAAGCCAGGTAACCCACCAAAGACAGAAGCACAAAACTACCTGTCTAAAATTAATCTGAAAACATTTATCTCCCTGACACCCCTCATAACAAGAGGAAGAAGGATTAACAAGACAACTTAAGGGATACAATAGTTCATATATCTGAATTCTTCCAAGTGCCTTCCTTTCCTCAGTCATCAAGCACAGCTTCAGGCAACATCTTATTTATACACCCTCTCCTTTCAATACCAAGCCACAACTGTAGCCACTAGCCCATTATACATTATGAAGAACCCCGGTGGTATTTGAGCTCTCGTTATTTATTAACACACTTGGACATTGGGAGATTACATACAAAGATACAGATCAGACACAAAAAAATTACATTTTGCATGATGCCATAAATGATGCATTCAGGCAATGACAGGAAATGGCACTTATGTATTTGTGGTTCCTGCTCCCAAAACTTTCATCAACAATAAAGGTCATCAACTGTCTCAAATCTAAAAACATGTATCAAGACCTCCAAAACACTGTAAATGTCCTTGCCCTGGAGCTCATCCTATCATAACAAATAATAACACATACAAGAAAATAATTATTTAGGGCTTTGGAGAGAGGACACCTATGAGTTGATGTATTGCCATTACATCCGTGAAATTCATCAGGATTTGCAAACTTCCCACTAGCTGACTGTTCAATTTGTAGACCCACAGACTATTATTAGAACAGATACCAACTGCCAATATTGAGTTCTTTAGGAGTAAGAACAAGACGGCTATTACCGTTATTCAGCAAATGAACAATTTTGCTAATGAATACAATTCAGATCTACCTCATGGCCTCAATTCTTGTCATTTTTTGACTAGTTTAAATGTTACATACACACACACACACACACACACACACAATATATTTTTGACTCAATTTAAGTCAAATCAGAACTACACCCAGTGCTGCCATATGTTAACAGCACAGAATGAGTAGCATATCAATGTCTGCACTCTCATTCCATTCTTTTCAGTACACAATCCTTGGAAAGGGACAGAAGGTAAGCAATGCACCCCCGAACTTCAAGCAGCCTATCCAGATGCCAGTCTGATTGCTCAGTGCCATAGAATAATTCTTTCAACAGACAGCAAAGATTTGACAAGGGATAGAATCACTGATACCAGAAGTCAGATATTCACATTAAGTTTCTCCAAAAGTTGAACATTATAGGTACCCAATTGTGTTAGTATAAGTAGTAAATAAAGTCCTTTCCACTGCAAATGGACAAATAATCCTATTACTCCAAAACTCCAGTCCTACAGCTGCTAAACAGTTTCAGGAAAGGCTACAATGTTTTCAAAATTTTTGGACTTGTCTTCGCAGAAAACAAAGCCAGAAAAAGAAAAATCTTTCTATGCTAATTCACATCATATTTCTAGGACAGTACAGTTTGTTCTTGAAGGCAATCTCAGTAAGCACTGTATTTTTTTCTCCATATCTGAAAGAACAGAAAATTTTTAGCCTCATTAATAAGGAATAAGAATACCACTGTTATTCCAACACTTCCTACGAAGTACAGAGTTCTGCAATGTACCTAATCTTTCACTTCAGCTTTTCTTTGACAACCTAATCATCTGCTAATGATTTTCTATCTAATTCCTACTACTACTACAGCATGAAATTGTATAGATTGGTGTATCATTTGAAAGCTATTTGCTTATGTTATTAGAGACTTCATTAAGTAAAACCAAACTCTAGTACTTTCTAAAGACACTTGCTTCAAAGCACTTGAAAGTCAGATGGCATGGAAAGACAATCATTGATTTCAAAGAACAAGAGAAACTATTATTTATGGGGTAACAGCACTACACATACACAGGTATGCTACCAAAGACATGCTCTGGATGAACTGTCCTCTCCCTCCCCATCCTGACACAACTAACAATCCATGCTTTAGAGCAGAGTCTTCAAGTACTATCCTGTTTTCTCAGAAAGGTGAAAAAGTACTGAAACACCAACAGATGCCATGAATTAGTTATCTTTAACCTTGCAAATTCATATACTACCTTGGGATTTCGAGGTATAAGAGGAGCAAAAGCAGATGGTATGGAATACAGATTAAGATAAACTATTCATCACAAAAGTATGACTAAAAATCTTGCCATTCTGAAGTAGATCATCTGGTACACTACTGAAGAAAATAGTTTAAAACTGTTAACAGTTAAAACTGTTACTAAAGAAAACAGTTAAAATTGATTTTGCTTCCTAAAAGAATTACTGAGTTCTAATCTCAATTTGAAAGAGAAAGAAAGTTGCTTTGAATATCAGCTTCTTCCAGGAAAAACTGACAAGGAGGAGTAACAAGATTTACCTTTAAAAGGATTTTTTTAAGTACTTCATTAATTCCAGAGACTCCAAATAACATAACACTTCCCATCTATAGCTAGATCTCTCATTTTACCAGAGGAGATGTCCATCAACAGACACTTTTAGACTAGAAAGCAGTCTAGCAATTCTCAGTCCTGTTTCCACTTTTCCTTACTGAATTTCTAGAGAAGCAGGCGTAAGACCAAATTTGCTTTAAATTATGTCCCCCACCCAAAAAGAAACCAAAACACACACACAGAAAAAAACCAAACAAAAAAATCCCAACAAAACAAACACAACCACCTCCACTTTCACTGACAGTAAAAGGAAGATCAAATGAGGGAAAATGGCTTCATTTCCACATATGTAAGTGTAGAATTAGGCAGGACATTATTTTCCAGGACAATCCACTTCTTCACTACCTCAATATATTTGAATATACTAAAGCTTCAATAGTCCGAGGGCCAACTATACTCTCCAAATCCACACCCTTAGAAAAAAAAAGTAGCTGTTTAGCAAACATGATCATCTTCACTGAAGGTCTATTACATGCCCAAATATTCCTACTAAAGGAAAGAAAAAAATAAAACACAAAAAAAAAAACACCCCAACACAGCAAAAACCCCTAGAAGGTTCTTCCTTATAATTTCAGCAATATTCTTAGTTTTCATATAATAAGAATATACTGAAATATATAATTATATATTTATATACATATATTAAATATGCATAATTTCTATCATATATTGGAATAAGAATGTGAAAAGAAAGATCTAGAGCTGAGTGTTCATACAATTCAACTGAATTAGCTGGAGAAGGGGTTGATGTCACCCCAAAAAGTCTGCTTTTACAAAATAATAGATTTTAAAAAGCTACAATCAGCATTTTGTGTTTAAATTTATGATATCAAAGTGAACTTCTGTTTATTTTAAATTGATTTCTTTACTAAATTACATTTCCACAGGTACTTGGAAGTCTGTGCTTCATGTAGGTAGCATCTCTAACATGGAAAAAATTCCTAAGGATATATTCCCCTCAAGAGAATAAAATGCAGTAATTTACTTCCACAGAACCTTTCTGGAATAATGCTCACTGGAAATTTAAGCACACAAAGAATTAGGTGGAAATAATCTGGATATAAAGAGCTAATTCAGAAATCTATTTTAAAAATAGGTTTTAACCTGTGTGAAGTAAGCAGCATGTGATTTTGGTTTCTTTTTTTTCTTCCTCCAACTTTAACCTTAAGAAAGAAGAATTGAGAAAAGCGCAAGTTTGGACTTCATCCAAAATATGAAAATAAAAAACTAAGAGAAAGAGGGGAGCATATGTCTGAGTTATACTCCAGAAGTGTAACATGTCTTTTTCCCTTCCACTGGGGGGACAGGCTGTTAAGCAAATCAACAGCAATGGACAACTTTGTGAATCTTAAGGGGGCTGCAAGCAGCTGATGAGGCCCCATAGAGTTCTCAAAAAATTGTCACAAAGGAGCCATGAATGGTGGTAGTGCTGTAGTAAAAAGAACATTACCAGGCTGGGGTGCAGGACTGACAAGTGTTTTGTCTGGGGAGCGTTTCTGAGGCGCTTACCTCCTTTGAAGTCTCTTGGCGTCAGGATGAATGCTAGCTGTCCTGGGGCTGCCATCCCTTTGAGGGGAGGGAGATACAGATGAGCCCAAAGGTTCTCTTCTAAACACAAGTCCTTACTGCAAGCTGGCCAAAAGGTCCCTGCAATCAAAGAAATCATTGTGGTTTTGCATGTGGCGCATTTATGTCCTTTCATCAAGGTCTGTCAGCCATCTAACATGTTCAACCACAAAGGAAAAAATATAGGCATCTGCTGGGTAGCCAATGCAGAACAGAAACTAAGTAAAGAGAAGAACTGCTCATTCCAGTTTGGACTCTGTGAAGTCATGAAAAACACAGGTAACATGACACTTCAGACTAAGCAGAATCATCTCAGTATACAGTATTTTATGCATGTATAAAAAAAGTTGTTTGCCTTTGGAATCATTCTCCAATCCTCTGAAACTCCTGCCTTCTTCAGGTCTCAAGAAAAAATGTCACATTTCAACTCCTAGACACACGCTAGTCAACTCTACTATCTAAGGCAGCAGACACGCTTCAACAATTACTTCTTGCAATCACCACAGCAGTATACAATTAATCTTTAAATGCATCCTTTTTGCCATAAGCTAGTAGTAGGAGAGCTTGCAGAGCCACTTGCTTGCAAAAAAACCCACAACAATGAATGTTCTGTCATAGTGCTGAAAAAAGATTCCTTCTGCAGAGCATTTAGCAGACTTTTGTGTTTGCATGCCAACATGCTAAAGCCACGAGCTACATGTTTTTCCTAAAGTGAGTCATCTCTAACAGTGTCCATATTCACAGCCTCCTTGGCACACTTCCTGGGCACATGCCCTTCCACCATAGAAATGGTTCTTTATAGCCCAGCTGTCACTAGCCTAGGCATGTCATATTAAGCACATGATTTCCCAGAGCTGCAAACTAGTGGGCAATCTGGGTCTGTAACTTTCTACCAAAGTACATTACAGTGGAAGCACATAGACATATATTTCTTGAATTGGCTGCAAAACCAGCTCCTAGGTAGTAAATTCAAGAAACTTGCCCAACAACAGAAGAACAGCACATATTTCACTTCATAAAGGAACGGGTAACCACTATTTTGGAACACTAATTCTACATAAACTCATTCTCTTCCTCCTCCCACCTGCCTACAGCCACTTTCCCTTTCCTTGCTTCATAACAGTGGTGGAAAAATCAAAAATCCTGCCCCTTACAGCCACTATCCTTTTAACTGTTACATTTTTTATTCTTAGTAAGACTGACAAGATTCATCCTTCCCTTCCCTGTCTACCAGGTAGATAAGTACTTCATAACCATATCTACCAAGCCATTGCCTTATGGGCGGGGGGGGAAACCTACACCGCTAACTGTGGTAAGTATTTTCCCAGGAAGTCCACTTACAGAGATTAATGTGTGTGTAAGTCCACTTACAAAGATTAATGTGTGCATCTCTGTAAGTGGTAAATAATGACTTATGTGGTCCTGTGATAATCCCAACAGACCATCTACTCAGCTCTTATAAAGAGCCACCAAGAAGGAAAGTAACATAAAAATGTAACCCATAATCAAAGCTCCAAATAGAACTGAATTTTACTGATACTGGTTATTGATGAACTGTACAAGGTCCCTAACTAGAAAATTGGAACCAAAAGTAAATTAGCATTAGTTCACAGAATTCTTTACCTCAGATAAATTGCATTACATCTAACAGAAGAACCTTGCAGCCAACGAATATTGAGATTAGCAATTTCCCCCCCAAAAAACATCACCCTATACCTGTGTATCTTAAACCTTCTTCACTGGAGTAGTTCACGCCAAGAGGACTCAGGGGGTTTATAATTATTCCCTTCTCTACGCCAGAAACAAAATTCCAACAACAAAAACATGAGGCACAAAAAACCCTTCTTCTCCACTGCCCAAAAATACAATTGCTCTAATGCTTACATCTGTTCCTGTTTACCCATTACATCAAATTAAATTCAAAATGAAAGTTACAAATCAGATTTACTTCTTAGCTCAGATATCAATCCATTTATCAGTTTAACCTCTTTTTTTACCACTTACCACAACTTCTAACATCTTGCACCCTTGTTCTGCAGCCTATCAAGCTATAACCCTCTTTTCCTACCCATTTTGCATTCACATGCTATTAAACTCCATTACTCCATTTACAGAACACACCTTCTAGGCTGATGCCTCTTCAACATTCTTACTACTAATGGCGCTGTACACATATATCAACCCTACAATAGCTCAGGATCTTTAAGTCAGATTTCTGTCAAGCTCATCATTCCAGTCCCAACAGCACAATTTCTCTGGAAACCCCTCATTATTTTCTACTTTTTGTCTTTACAAATTTTACTCTGACTCTTAATTACTGGTAAAAACACCTTATATTCACATAAATAATTTCCATTCTCCCTTCCTTATGTTTTTGTTTTGCTCTTAGAAGTTGTTGTTTCAAGGAACTATTGATGGAAGCAGAAAAGTACAAAGCTCAGTACCTCCAAATGATCATTTTTATCTCAACTGTTATGCAACAGCACAGAATTTAATAGTATAAAGAAAGAAGCTTAAGAATTTGTTTGAAAACATTGGCTACAGAATACAAGAATTGCAATGTTTTAGAACTACTACAGTCCTTAAACCTATTAATTGGGCAACTTCCCTTTTGAAGTTCAGTATTTCTGAGTCTAACCAACTTTTTCCAAATAACAATTTCTGAAAGTTCAACCTTCAACCACTTAAAAATGCTTACTAACACGTTTTGCAACATGCCATAATGTCCCTTAAGTGTAAAGAATGAGACTCTGCTTTTATACCACTGTGCATACTGAGCACACAGACACTTAAAATAAGTAATTTGACACAAAATAGTATATAAATACCAAAGTATACTTAAGTAAAAGAAAGTTAACTGAGCAATGCAGAGTACCTAACATTCACATTCAACTATGTAAGTAACTATATAAGAGCACCAGATTATGATGGACATAGGTAAAGAAGTTTTCAACCAAAATGTTTTATAGGTTCATGAGAACATCAGATCAATAGGCTGGCAGCCCAGGACTAATCACATTCTAGATGAAAAGCTTTGTGCCAGGAAGTGTATCTGAGTAAAAACATGGGGAACCAGCCCACAAAACTAATGCACCTAAGTCTAAACATAAACACATAACACATACACACACACTCTCTTTTTTCAGCTCTACTGCTGGCTGGCTGGCTGATGGAAGAATCTCCATAAACAATGTATTGGCAGTGGGCTTGCATAAAACTTTAGACTAATCTGAACCATCAGTGTACAATGCTCTAATCCTTAAGACAAAAGATTTAAAAATATAAATTAAAAAGAGGTGATTAGTCCCCTACCCACTCAGTGAGCTGAACCACTTCACTGAAAGTTCCAACAGCCTCTGTGGCCACTTTTAAGGCACAGCTGGACCTCCCCTCTGCAGTAACAGCAGCAAAAGGTTTACACCTCAATGCCACATTAATACTATCTTTTCAATTATTTCAGAGGCCTGCAGCAAGAAGTGGAGCAGTTAATGCACATGTTACAGAAGGACATTTGACACAAGATTACATATGGTTAGAAAGCAATGTTGTGTCATCCTCATCTGTATGGTCAAATCCAAATACAGAGCTTCACGTTACAGCTAATCTAGAAGCCATTACCAAAACCTGTGGTACTTTCCTCTCCCCCCGTCTCACAGTTTTTAGGCCACCCAAGTCTACCATTTTTTAATTTTTTTTTTTTTTTAACCTGACCTAGTAGTTTCATAGACACAGATCAGAACTGGTTGATCTGTTAGTGTTTGGGGTTTGCTCTTTTCAAGGTTGTTTTTGGTAGGGAAGGGAGAAGACATTAAGGAACTTGTTTCCCAGATGAACCAAGTCATGATGCAGCCAACAGATCCAACACAAGTTACATGGCAGGAACAGGTAAGCAGGATGGGGAACAAGATACTGCTGCTGCCTATTTTTCATACCTGTTAGATCTGCCTAAAAGCAGGTACTGAGATGTGAAATTACACACATACAGAGGTCAGCAATCACAGCAGTACAGAGGCAGCTTTTAAGGTCATCACAAGGACAACACAAACACACTACTTCCAATAAACCATATTTCACATTAAGCTTTCTAAATTTTTATTTAAAGCAGGATCAGAATAACATGATACAGTTAAGTACTTACACAAAATACAAAATATAGTTACTACAGACACTTTTCTTTGAGATATACTAGGTGATGCTTCCCAACCTTGATGTACTTGTACAGTAAGAATTACTTAGCCATAAAAGGCTAAAAGTGCAGAACTGATTACACGGATGAACAGCAAAATTCTTGAAGTCACCACCATTGTTTACTAGGTAGATTTTTAGACAGATGTGAAAAAATAGGGCAATATGATGCAGATTCCAGAAAGTGCTAATAATCCCTCCAACTGCTAAAGGAAAATACTGGAATAACAAGTTTCTAAAACTACAATTTGAAACAGTACCTTTGATTAAGGCAATGCAAACTAACAACTTTTTCCTCATTAAGAGTACAGCAAATGGAAAGACAGTAGTAAAGACTATGGACAACAAAGGTTCAGATTTTAAGGTAACATCTCTGAAAAATACGAAGAGACCAAATAAATATGAAAACAGGACTTCACAGCAAAACAACACGACTCTAGAAACAGAGTTTATGGGTTCTTTGGCATCCTTTTGCCTTTGTCTTATTTATAGCTATTAGAGGCTCTATCAATGGAAGTTTCCTACTCATTCTCTCAATCAGTAGACTGACAAGATCTGAGAGCCTATCAGAACCACTACAGAAACCTTCTTGCTACCTCCTTCTGAGCATTCCAGACAGATGTCATCTCCACATTTACTACAGAAAAATGAAGGCAACACTCATTCAACTTCTCTGCAGGCCAGGGCTGCCTAATGAGAACAGAGGGTTACCAGGGCTTCAGAAGAGTAAGCATACCAGAACATGGGTCGGCTCATAGGAAAGTGGGCCTCATTTTGTTCTCAACATTGCCACAAGAACAGAATTTTCAACCACAGCCTTCCTCTCATTCCAGCTGCAGGAATTCTCAAAGGTGAAGACAATTCCTTCTAGCTTTGGTCAAGAGAACAAAGAAGGAATTTCAGCACTTCAACTCCTCATAAAATGCAGTGACAACAACATGGTTGCAACTGTAGCAGGAAAAATGGAAGACAGTTACAGCTTTTTTCATTTAATCCTGTCTAAATGAGTCCACAGGACAACGGGGCTAAGGAAGGGTGTGGAGCACAAGTCTCATGAAGATTGCCTGGGGGAGGTGGGGGAGAAAAGGAAGCTCAAGGGAGACCTTATTGCTCTCTATAACCACCCGAAGGGAGGCTGCAGTGAGCAGGGGTTCAGTCTCTTCTCCCAGGTAACAAGTGACAGGATGAGAGGAAACAGCCTTGAGTTGTACCAGGGGGAGAAATTTCTTCACAGAAAAGTTTCTTTCACTTTCTAGAAAGGATTGTAAAGCATCTGTAAAACAGAGAACCCAAGGAAGCAGCAGGCACCATCCCTGAAAGTGTTCAGAAAATGTGAACACATGGTTTAATGGTGAACAATGTGGTCACGGTGCTAAGTTGATGGCTGGGACTCATCTTGAAAGGTCTTCTCCAACTTTAACAATGTTATGACTCTATGGTTCTAACGCCCACCCAAAGCTCAGGGAATGTAGTTGCAAAAGTCAGCTCTGAAAGGGAATGAGCTGCTGCTGTGGGGCTGGGCACAAAGCACAACAATGGATCATCAAGAAACTACTCACACGTTTCACTTCTCCCTGTGCTGGGGTAGCACCCCTGTTGCAGGGGATTCTACAGTCTTAAAGTTAAGCAGGAAAAATCTCTGTTCTGCCTCCCACCCCGATAAGCATGATGAAACCTGCCAAAGGCTGCCTGCTATATCAAATGATGACAAAATGCACCAAGTCCATTAACGTCTGGCTGACCCACAGCATACATTTAAGGTCACATCAGCTCAGAGATGCTCAATGTTGAAGCAAACCAGTTAAACCTGCAAAGCAAAAGAACACCAACTTTAAACTTATTGAAGTCCCACATAAACATCCACATTCCAAGTTACATTACCTAGAATATTCAACATATCCACATTAAAGTTCATGAGTCTCCTAAGGCATTCAAGCTCAGGCTTCTTTAAATTCAGCAAATACTGACAAAAAAAAAACCAAAAACCTGCTAGTGGCATAAAACCCTCCTCATATAAGCTGTTCCAATATTTAAGCTGTCTACCCTTTAAAACAGTACATGAGATTATCAGATGAAATTTGCTTATCTTGACCACTCAGCAAGTACATCTTGTCATATTTTGGCATAACCAGTTAGAAAGCACTAAACTATCAGAAAGGCCTTTCCTATATACACATTGCGTCACTTCCAACCTTCTCTTAAAAAAACAAAACATAGCCTGAACTCCAGTCATCCTCCGGACAGGCTTGCCAAACTACAGGCTTCCCAAACCTTCAACTGCTCCTGAGAAGCTCTTTACTGACTGCATTGCAGTTTTCCAGCTCACTGTGAACTGGCCACGTTATTCTGAGAAGAGTATCACTGATCCTGTGTATACTAAAGCCCTAACCAACACAAGACTTGCTATGGCTCAGCCACAGCACTGTTTACCAACCTCACATTCATCTGATTACCAAAAATAAAGCCACAGAATAATTTCAGAATCACCATTTTTCATAAATAATTTTTTGTGCTGGCTGGAGTTCATTTGCCAGAACTCACTGTACTATAGAATTCAGTTAATTAAACTTCATAAAAACACTTTCTTTTTTTAATTAGGGTAGACTGTGTCAGCCACAAAATTTAACCAGAAGCTATTTTCTGTGTTGCTGTCTATAGAAACACTGGCTTGACTTTCAGCAGTAGGTATATTACATCCTAGACAGGAAATAAAAAGCCATACTGGTTTTATGTAACAAAAAGCCTAAAAATTATTGGCAGCTATCCTTTATGAACCTTCTATCACTGCTTCCCATAAACTTTTTTAAAATAATTCTTAAAATACATTCATAAAATGGGAGGCTGTCTGCATGAAATAAAGGGGAAAATATACTGTAAGTAAATTTAAACAGTTCAAAAGAGGGTATTCTCTGAAGCTCCAAAGTGTGCTAGAAAAATATATTTGGAGGATGAAGAAACATAAGCTTAGAGACAGTATTTTTTAAAATACATACTACAAAACTAGTTCAATACCAGTTTGATATCATTTGCACCTAGTTACAATGGATGATGAAAGGACTTAGAAATTATTTGCTCTACCATTACACACATATGTACAGAAGTCTAAGATGAAGAAATGAAAGAATTTTTAACATATACATATGAACACATCAATCTCAGTTTTTGGCCATATACACTTATTAACCTAAGTTTAGAGCATAATGTACATATACATACATGCAAAAAAGTCAAGGGTCTTTAACCTTCAATGTTTTAAATACAAACATAAATTAATTTGCTCATATTTCTAAATAATAACAAGATCAAGAAATATAAAAATATTATTAAGTTATAATAAAGCCATACTTCAAGAAAAACTGAAGAAACATTACCAGAGAGACATATGCATCTTGAAAATAAAACATATTTCAAACAACAAGGACAGAAGAAACACCCATGGAACCAAATCTAACAAAGCTCTTGAAAAATTGGTAAAACAGAATAAGATGCAAAAAGCAGAGCTGACAAGCTTCTCGACTGAAAAAGTTTTAAAATAAGTAGCATAGCAATACTTCCTAAGAGTTCCAGCACAGCAAAACTCAGAAGAGACAGCAAATTTCAGCCAAATTTATAAGAAATTTTTTAAAAATTAACCAGAAAAAAAAAAAAATCCCTAATCCATTGCACGGAAGAACATGGATGCTGTTAACCTAAAATCTAAATAAGTAAACAGATCCAGAGAAGTTTCATGAATTAATTCCATAAGGATCTAAAAAGAACTACTATTCTTTTATCCTTGGAGCATTTAATCAGATCATAGAGGAACAGATAAACCTTTCATTTGGAAGACAGCAAGGACCATTAATACAGGCTTTTAACACACCATGGCAGACAAGGAATGGCAATCCCTGTAGATATCTGCACCCACGTAAACCATGGAACTGCAATTTACATTAAGAGCAACACTGCAGTTACTTAGTATATCCTACAAACAAAAGACCTTTTTTCCCAATAGAATGGGAACATTAAGACATTTTATTTAAAAATACAATGCCTTTAGAAAAAGACATTTCCATTTCTGTTTTATATAAATGCATCTTGATTTCCAACAAAAAGCTGTACCACAAATAAATTTATATTCAGAATGACAACCTAAACTGGTACCACTTCACTATTGCTTTTGCTCTACTTGCATGAACTCTGATCACAGCAACTGCACACAAATCTCCAAAAACAGATGCACAGAACAAAGTCTAGAAGGAATGCAAGGCTTGCTTTATGGGAGCAATAAGTTGCTTCTTATTTAAGACTCATTGTGCTAAAGCAGTAATATTTCATATGAACAGATATGGCTTAGTTTTTGCACATGAAAGAAGAATTTGCTATAAACACGCTTTCAAAACATTCAAATAGGATATACAGAGTATTGCAGAGTTAACAAGGCTTTTGGGTATATCACACTATTCTAGGTAGAACCTAAAAACTAGCCAGTGTTTTTAAAAAGTTACTAGAACATAGAAACTTTCATTAACTCATTAAATTGTAATACTTATTTCAACTGTCCCACCATGTATATCATTCAGAAGGCACCAAGAGCTTGACAAGCTTGTCTCACATCATCTCAAGACAGCAAGAGGCCTCAGGCAAGCACAGTAGTATTATATAAGCCTTCTAAAATTTCAAGCAACAGGTTCCTGAACACACTGGCATATAAAATCACCTAGCTTAATGGAAGAAGGTGTGGAGTAACAGAGAATGAAGAACAATATAAAATTTCTCAAAGACAGATGATTTGGTTTCCTAAAAAATAAACAAATATTAAAAACCTCAAGCCCAAAACATTCTGCCTACTTAGAGAAAGGATAGCAATTCCAAAAACAATTTCAATCTGTATGCCAAAATAATTAATAGAAAATCAAATTAAGAGTTCCCTACAAACAGTAACTCTTTCTATCCAACATCCACCAGAACCACGGTCAACATGCACGAGGCTGCACAGACTAGAGGATGATAATTAGTGAAGTGGCTGGCAATATAAACTGAGATCCTATTGTTTTCCTACTTGCTTACTTCAAAGAAGTTTGTTCTGTGACAAGACATTGTTATCTTTCTTGTAATTAGTGCTAAATTGTCCAATCACAGAAGAAATAATGTCTCAAATCACTCAACACATGGAAAATTAATGTGTTGAACATTCTCAGTGATGGATTATCTACACTGTCAGAAACAGAGCCAAAAGATGGTCAGACCCTTATAACTACATATAGCAATCCTGGTTTCCAAATACAACAGAGACCAGCAGCAAACAAATTTAGTTTCTAGCCAAGAGTATGAACCAATTCATTTAAATATTATTATAGTCCATTTTGTGCATGTGTGTATATATTTATGTGATGACACAATATCTCTATCTGATAACAAGACCTTACTCTTTTTTTAGAAAGCAAATAGAACTGCAAAATGTTTCTTTTGCAAAAGAACTTACCACTTATCAGCATCACCTAGTAACTACCACACATTCATTTTTAACAGCATAAAGAAATCAGCTTTTTGTTTTGAAGACCAAAAGTGCTGCAGTACCAAGTATCTTACAAACAACACACATTCACAATGCACTGAAGCAATGAGTTCATGAGTAGCTTCACATTCTACTAACTGCAGCAAGAGCTATACTTCACTGCAAAAGTAACTGAGTCACACACGGCCACTACTGGTGCTGTATCTTAGAAAGCTGACACAAGCTGAAAAACTCACAGCCTACTGCACTGAACAGAAAAAGAGATATGGAAGGTATCAGAGGGTACCCCCCCCAACAATAAGCACAGCAATAAGTATCCCTATTGACTCTTCAACCCAGCCAAACTCATTCAGGGTACAGAGCCCTACAATCTCCTCTCACCTTCCACCAGGAAAAGCAGCCACTGCTGTAACACCTTCAAAAAACATCAACATTCACTTAGTTCAAATTTGAACTCTGGATTTCCTTTTAGCCTAATTGTAATTATACACATTTTTAAAACTAATAAGAAGTTTTCTCCTCTGACTTTTTTTATATTCTATTTCTTATCCTGTAAGAGCTAATAGCCCTTGCTGGTTTCTCACGTGGGCACAAATGACACCAAGGGTAATAGGAACTATCACATTCAATATCAGGGCTCTGGAGACAAGGGTCTGGAGGCCCAGGTAGTCTTTTCCTTAATTATGCCAGTTTTGGTAAATGATGAGAGCAGAAGTAGATAGATTTACAAAGTAAACTGGCTGCACCACTGGTGCTGGCAACAAGGTTTTGGTTTAGGACTCTGCTGACTAGAAGAGATAGAACCCACCTCATGAAACAGGTCATATAAGCCTTTGCCAACAGAATGGCCAACCTGGTAAAGTGAGCTTTGAACTAGGAAAAGTGGGAGAAGAGGAAAGGACATTCCTTTGCACCCCTACTGAGACACAGACAAACTCAAATACCTCTGTGAAGTGCTGGCACACCAATGAAGGCAGTATAGGGAACAAGCAGCAGGAATTTGAGATCTCTGTGCAGTTACGAGGCTTTGATCTCATTGCAATTACCCAGACATGATGGGACAGCTCACACAGCTGGAATGTCACAGGGAAGGGCTACAACTGTTTAGAGCAAACAGACCAGGAAGGCACAGTGGTGCAGCTGCCATACTTCATTTAACTACCAGTCTTTGACAGTGTAATTTCAAAAGCAGTGGTAGAAGCCATGAGGAAAACTTTATCCAATTTACTGTGCTCAATTAACTACCTTCTGATGCTTCTGAGACCAAACCTATACGTAAGTCCAGTTCTGGTAACAAGTTATCAGGTCTAAAAACCATTAACAAATTACTGATAAGATATCCAAGCAAACTGGTTCAGAGCACAAGGAAGAAAGGAAAAACTGTCTCTCACTTGAGAAACGCATATTCTGGATCCAGAAAAAGTCCTTTTTTCTTTGGAAATTAACTGGCAATCTCAGAGATAGAGATAGAGATAGAGATAGAGATGATAGAGATAGAGATAAAGCAGGGTCCCCCTTTCAGAACCTCCATGTCTTTGCAGATAAATAGAATACTTCCACAAAAGCAAAAGCAGACTGAATAAAGTATTTTCTGCCTACTTCTAACTTCAAATCCTGCCAAGACAACAATCTCTTATCTAGATTCTCATCTCACTGTCATAAAAGAAAGAGCTGTCAAGATGGGAACAAAGTCTGCCCAAGGAATAAAGTAATACCAAAAGCTTCCAGATACTTCCACAACCTTCAAGACATAATAAATCATTACATCCATCCAATTAAAAACAATAACAAAAAAGAAAACCTTAACAAAAGAGCAAATTATCTGGCACACTTCAAACTGAATCCTGACAATAATAATATGGCAGTGGGAGGAAAAGGAAACAGATTCACAAGACAGTTAACAGAAACCCCTTCCATTATTAGCTTCACTTATGTCTAATGTGCAAAATTACTCACTTTCAGATTTTAATTTTTAAATCACTCAGACAAAGGCTAGGTTCAGTCTCCTCAGAAGAACAACCTAAGAGCTTAGAATGTTCAGGGATCAAACCTTGACAAAAAATTTCAAGCCTCATATAACAGCTGATACTAATTGCTTTTAATGTTTTGGTAATTCAAATGCAGACTTAGGTTGCATTTTCTGAATTTAAATTAACTAATATTAGAGAATCTAAACATATTAGAGCTCAACAAACTCATGCTATTTAAAGGAGGTTTTGTACAGATATAGCAATAGACAAGCACTTTTTCTTATTAAATTCTGTCACATACTTCACAAAATACAGTAACTCATTCTTTCTTTCGAGTTAAAAGGACAAAAACATATTTTTCTTCAACCGAGGTTTGACAAACCTCACCAACAAAAACAGGCACAACTGCATAGCCTGGAAAAGATTCACCTGTAAAACCAAATAGCCACCATCTGTGAGTATCTTACCTTTAAATAGGATCCATAATATTTAGTTACATATGGACTGTCACACTGACTCAACACCGTGATTTCTTGTTGGATGTCTTCTATTTCATCTTCTGCTTCTTCTAGGTCAATAATTTTTATAGCAACAACTTTCTGAGTCCGATTGTCAATTCCTTTAAAAACTTCACCAAAAGACCCCTTACCAATTCTCTCCAGTTTTGTAAACAGTTCTTCTGGATCTGCCTTCAGAGTCTGTTAAAAAGAAATGTAAAGAGAAAAGTCACTCAGTATTTTTAACAAAATGTGGTATTTTTAAAGGCAACAAACACTTCAAATTCTGCATATTACTATTTATCTAGTTACCTTTTTCTACCTCCATAATTGTCATATTCTTTCTAAATCCCTTATATGCACACACTGCTATGTTTATATTTCACTGTATATAAAGAAAAAATTTAACACTGTCTGTGTGTCAGGGTTTTATCCTACTGGAAAAAGAAAATGCTGCCATCTCAATTTCTTTTTCTTTGCCAATAAAGAGTATCCAGAATGGAAGATCATTATAAAGATTTGTTTTTTATTAAAAGCAAATAGATCAAACACCACTACCAAAAAAAGTAAGCCTTTAGTCTAACCTTTTCTCTTTAAATTGTTCCCTCCTAGATCCCAGAATCCCTCTTTCGCATTTGCCTCGTATCTCATCCTTCCAAGGATTTCATTCACCTTCTTCAGTGCACAGAGCACTATTTCCTTTTGTTTGTGTAACAAACAATCCTCTTCAATGTTCTCCTACTATGGATCACCTGCATGAATAGCCATGCTCCCTCCCGCTCCCTGATGCCAAGGTTTTCTCAGTCAGGATTTATCTTTTTCTTTATCTCTCAGTTGCGCAAAGTCAGTCACTCCTAAAAAACATCCTGTTCCAGCTTTCATGATTTGAGCAGCCACATAAAAGCCACCTAAACATGCAAATGTAGGACTGAGGTGGAGCACACTGCCACATTTGCTTTTACTCCACTATTAAGTATTCAGCTCACTACTGCTTCTCACTTTCAGTGCACAGATGGTAAGTTCCACAGTACACCTTCTTAATCTAACAGCATGGAGCCTCACTAGCTAACAAAAAACACAAACATTACAACTACAGGGGGGTTGGACTGTATGACCTTTAATGAGCTCTTGCAATCCAAACTTTTCTATGACTAAACTGAAAAAGTCATAAATAGAGGGAAGAGTCATAAAATTAAGAAAGACGGGAAAGGATTACTTGGAATCTTGTACTTGAGAAATCAAATTAACACTTTAAGAGACTTCAGACACTTGTAGTTTTAAAAGGATGACACTCATGCTAGCTAAGTGAAAATACATAGTTCATACAGAAAAAGGTTCATACAAGAAGAATTCAGTAATGCCTAAATAAGCATAAAACCACAGTTTATGCTTAGCCCAAATGTGTAGTAGCATGAAGAGGGGAATGAGAATTTCTAGGTTACCACTGACAAGCACTGAAACATTTTCTTTAACAATTAAATTTATCTTATAAAGCACCTCTCACCTATACTTTTCTGCTCTCACATCTCAAAGTTACATAATTAACCCATACAGCTGCAAGAGGAAGATAGCCTAAAACCCAGTTTCTCTAGAGGTATCTAAATTTCACAGCTGAAAGAGGTGTTTTGAGGACCAGGTAGCTGGGACTGACTGAACCCAAAGATAAACCCACTCAGTTCTCAAAGCATTTCATCATCATCTGGCACAAACCGGGAGTACATAACAACTTTTAGTACTTTAAAGTCAGCTATAAGACATCACAGATTTCAGATAATCAATCCAGGAACACATCACTGGTGAGATTAGTCCAAAGCAAACACACTCCAAGTGTACCTACTCCAAGACTTCACCAGCCCCAAGAAATTCTCCTGGCTTCACATCTTACTGATCCATCCTTTTATCCAAAGTCAGTTTTGGGAAACAAACAGAAGGGCATGGGGTTATATCACCCTTTCACCATTAAATGAACGGAGCAAAAGATCCACACCCCTTCCACCAAAAGCAGCTTGTTCCTCCGTTAATTTCAATGTAAAGTGAACAACATGCTATTACACACTATTAAATATTGCATAATAAATCTATATATTTATGTATCTCCCACTTAAGAAACCAGACCAGGGCACTTCATATTTTTCCACAGTCATCCCTCAGCTGCACAGTAACCCTTACCAACACTTCCAGGGACATAATTTCTAAGAGATCACTAAACTACAAACCAAATTGTGTTTACTGGTTCTTCTCATGCCTCACAGAATGCTCTGCTCTCAATATTCAAACCAGTCTTGTCTGAGAACTCTTCATGAATAAAAATAACCTTAACACCGGCATCAGATATTTTCCCTTGTGGAAAACAATTATCCGTCTACACTTTCATACATCCTGTGTTGGAATTTGAGATGATGTGCTGTAGAGAGATGTGCACGCCTAATCCAACCACGCAAGCCTTCTAGTTCCATTCACTAGCCACAGGAATCTGAGCATTACATCATTACAAAGGCATCTGGGTAAGCCACAAACCAATCCCAGTTGCAGCTGCCTAAAACATTCCATGTTTCACCTCCTGAGACTAAAAAGCCAGCACTGCTCAGTTGCAGTGCACTGCAGTTGTTCATATGGAGAAAATGCAAGAGCTACCTGCCAGCAGCTTTTTAAAGTTCTGCTGGTTTTATAGATACACCCCCTATTTTCCCTTTTCCTCTTAACAATCTATGACTATCATATATTAAAGCTCCTTGTTTCACAGCACCACAGTCTTCAGAGATTTTCAGGAACCTCACAGCTTCTTTTTTACAGTGTCAAGCTCCTGGGATTCTGGTGTTGGGCTGGCAGTTTTATAAGATCACTGTAAAAGAGAATTAACAATTACAGAAAAGTGAGGAGGATAACTTGCTGGAAGACCCGAGAAGAAGGGAACAACTGTTTGCTTGAATTTTTAAAATCAAAATTTTGCAGCCATTTTGAAATGTTAATTGTTCAATAATAACACAACAGAATCAAAATCATTATCAATAATAATGTTATTTCAGAAGCTTCCTGTGAAATGACTAATTATTAAACAAACAAACAAAAAAAAAACACTTCTTCCCAGTTCACAACTTTTGTAAATTCATTCCTTTGTTCTAAAATGTAACAGTTGTCATTCCTGAATTTTCTTCTGAGCAACAGAAGGTAGCAGTTGTTTCAAAGAACCCAAACAACACACTCTTGCTCTGTAAGAAAGGTCTCAGTTTTCTTCTCAGAACACCAGGTGTTTGAAGTGAGAGCCTTAAACCACTGGCAAGCTATGTTTTTGCAAGAACTAAGAGTTGGTTTCTTCAATGACCTGCTGTGAAAGCAAATGAGTGGCCAATTCCCACCCTTTTTTCTGCAATCACATCTGGAAAGGATTCTTGCTAAATTTGATTTTGCTTGGTTTTAAATACTTCCAACAGAGACAAAATAAACAAATAGCTTTATAATTATTCTCTCCACAGAGAAAATTACTTCCAAAGACACTGTCACTATAGTCTTGCTGACTCCATTCTTTGCAAACTTTTACTAAGCATAGAGCTTATTCCTACTAATATTAAAATAATGGGAACTGGTAAAAGAACCTTCATGTAACGGAGCACATCAAATATTGATAGAAACCACAGATTAGAACATCAATATCTGCTGCAAATGGGTAAAGCTAATCAACTTGATAAAGAATTAGATCTCTACCACTAGAACATTTTATTCAAAGCTTGTCACAGAATACACACTGTGACAAATCAAAAACAAGTTTTGGAGCATTCAGATTGAATGGTTCCAGAACTTTCAATTTCCACAGACACTTGAATTACTTTGCTTTTTATTTCAAATAGTTTTTCACACTTCTCAACACAAACTGCAACCATCTTGTCTCACTGTCCAGCTTGTTCAGCCATGTAGAACAAAGTCCTTTTCACCATAAGCAAAGCTACCATTCATCCAATAATTTGAGTAATCTCTCTGTACTTGTTCCACATTGGATGCATTACTTTTGACCTTAATCAGCCAGAAAAACATACTCCATTTAAAATTAACTCTTCTTAGTACCTAACAACACTGTTGCTTACTTCTACAGAATAAAAATAGTCCAATACACTCTCAGATCCTATTTGTTCAATTTGGTCTCATGGCTCAAACTCAGCTGCAGTCAAATAAACCAAATCACCTCCTCCTAATGCTCTGTATTTCCAACTAATGAGCTCCCAGACTTTTGCAAAGGCTCTTTGTAATACTCACACTTATGACAAGCTGTACTTTATGTTGTTTTGTCCAGTAATTCCAATCCCCAGGGTTGCACAGTTCTTCAGCACTGCCTCTCACAGGTAACAGGTGCCTTTAAATTTTGTCTTTTTCAGGCATTGCTTTTTTCTATGCAAAGGTCACTTTTCAGTCAGCAATTGTCAAGAACAGTCCTGTGACACTAGCAGTGTCACCTACTCTGACACCACTACCTCTGCAGTACCCTCTTCACAGTCAGGGTTACACACATCTTGTAACATTTATTTTTATGAATCCCCAGTTCTCATCCACACTGACTGTCCCTTAAAGCTCAGTAGAAAATGTTACTGTAATTCAAACTAGTTAGATTCAACTTTATCCATAACCATTCTGACAGAAGATACAGCTTTGAGTCTTTCCCCACATCTCACTCCAGTTCTTATTTCTAACCTCTTTTTATGAAGAGTTGTTCCAGTTATTGTAGAAAAGCATTAAAAATATCTCTTTAACTTACAAGAATTATAAAGCATCTCCATAATCCAAGTTCTTAAGCTTAACTGTGCAACTGATTGTACTTGCAGATCTGTTATGTCTCTTTGCAGCTCGTTTGAAATAGACTATCATCTTTTATCATCTCATTTTGTATACTTTTCATTTCACCAAATCAATTTCCAATTTTTCAGTCCAATTCTCATTCCCTATCAAGACTGAGCCCAAAATATGATAATCGGAAGAGGTTCAGAGATTTCTGGGGATTGTTTAGCTCGGAAAAGAGAAGGCTGGGCAGCTAGAAATCTTACTCTGTGTGAATACCTGATGGAAAGGAGTAAAGAATACAGGGCCAGACTCTTCTCTGTGGTGTCCAGCAGAAGGACAAGATGCAATGGCCAGAAATTGAGTTATAGGAAACTTCATCTAAACTTCCAAAATAAAAGAGGAAAAGAGGAAAAAAAAAGGGAAAAACAAAAACAAACAAAACCACTAAAACAAACAAACAAACACCCTCACAAAGCTAAAAACCCAGCCTTTCTTAATATAAGGATTATCCTGCATTAGATTAGGGCTGCCCTGGCAGGTTGTGGATCCTTTGAAGTATTCAAAACTAGGCTGGATGTTGTCCTGAGCAATCTGGTGACTCTACTTTGAGCAGGAGGTGGAGTAGATGTGCTCCGCAGATCCCTTACAATCTCAGCTATTCTGTGATTCAATTCCTATCACATCAAGAATTAGTTTTGCTGCTAAATTTACTGCAAAGAAACGTAATTTCTTCAAAATTGAGATACCATTGCTGCACATAATTTCTTTACTTTTTATCTTTGGTCCAACCAGAGAACAGAACTCTACCAAAGACGTTCACGCAGGAAATTCTCCCACATACCCTGAGAACTTAGAGCCTAAAGCCAGTCAAAGTGACCAGCAGGCACAGTTGATGTCATTCTCCTTCACACAGCTCTCCATTTCAAGAAGGCACTGCAAAGGTTTCCCTAGATCACTACTTGCAATCTTTCAAAAACCATTTAATGTCTCTTCACCTCAACAGACCAGTATTAAGGAGCTCCCCTTTTTACTTTGATCCCCACAAAGCTAGCAGCACAGGGGGCAGCAGTAGAGATATATATTCAAATAAGCCCTCCCACAAACTTGGGGTACCAAAGCAGGGGGCAGGGAATAAACAAACCTTCGACCCAAAAAATTTAAAAAAAGCAACCACCAAGACCCCAAAACACCCATATAAGATGGTTTTGCATCAGAGAAAAAACTACCTCAAGAAAGGAGAAGCCTCCAAGTTTGCAACCCAGCATTTCAGCTATCTCAGAAGCTCACAAGGTCTTGTTTCCAGCAATATATATACCCATATATGAATAACTGAAACAACACACAAAATTATTTCCTGCAGTTGGTGTGAAATTGAAATATAAAAGAGGCACTAAACAAATGATAAATTATTTGGTATCAATCTCTACCTGTACTTTCAAAGAGCAGCCAACTAACGCAAAAAGACAAAATATAATCAAGTACTTGGATTTATAGTCTGGGACTTTTAGATAAACAAGGAAAAAATAAAATACATTTTTAGAAGCCTTAAAACTGGAACCAAATTTGAACCATCTCTGTCTTATTTATCAATAATAAAGTAAAATGAGACAAACTACCATAGCCATCTTAGAAATATCAGGAACAGCAACAACTGATTTTATTTTATTTTAAGACAAATCAGCAAAACATTGAATAAGAGGTACAAACACTAGAATGAAAGCATTTATCTGTAATAACTAGGTGTAGAACTAAGATTCAGCTCTTTCACCGAGAATTTGTCAATTATATAAAGAAACACAAAATTGTTTTCTTTTTTTTCTTCATACACATTCCATATTTCTCACTTTCCATCTCCAATACTATAATTATTCAATTCAGACACATGCTATCAGAAGGAAATTGCTTTTTTCTGGGAGAAAGACAATATGCCAAAAATATGGAGAATTAGCAATAGCAATACTTTTAACTATCGAGAAAAAGGAACAACTGCCATAAATTCTGCCATGAAACTTCAATGGGTTTAAACAGGGGAGAGTAAGCAAAAAATAAAGCTGTAAACCTTGCATCTCAAACACTGAAGGTAAAAACATTTAGCATGAATCACTATGGCCTACTAATACTCATATTTGTCACACAGTTAACTCTCTTGTTCTGATTTCTATCTAGATTGAAACAGGTTGTAACATTTCCAGCAGGAATAAAAAAGTTGCCTAAAGTCAGCCTATAATAAAAGTATTCCTCAGCCCTTACATAACTCTCTTTCCACTTATTTTCAAGAAAGATGCACTTATCTTACATTCAGTATACAAAATATTCGATTCTTCATCAGTAACATAAATATACAAAGCATGCTTCCAGATTTCTAATTAACCAATACCATTTTCTGGGTGCAATGTGGCCTGCACAAATCAGTCTGAAATTTTCTGATATTTTTCATTCAGAAAACTGCTTATTGTACAACCCTAAGAGTTTAATACCAAAATGAATAGTTACCTAACTGCAGCCTGTTTCCAGAAAACATTTAAATGGAATTTTTTCCTGAGTTTTTAGTGCAACATCACAAAAAACTTTCATAACCTGTAGCTGACTTCCTCCCTTTCATCCATCACACTTCTAAACTGTAAATTACTGCAATTAAAAATCTCTCCATGCCTCAGGCACACAGTGAAAGCAACACACAAGTATCAGCAGTATGTACAGTATGGCAGCGAAACACAAAATGTATTTTAGACACCAAGAGAAAGATAGCTAAGGAAAAATGTCCCAAAACCAGTTTTAGAATAATGTCTCTCGCTTGTTTACACTTGCTGAAAAGTTAAAACTTCCTTGATGAAAATCACTCTTAATTAGCTAAGCTACTGATAAAAAGAAAAATAAAAAAGTAGCTCTTCAGGGAAAACCCCATCAATACGACAAACAGCTGAATAAAGAATGCTAATAGAGGCAATTAGAAAGTTATGTTGCATTAATACTACTTGAGAAAAATAAGGAAAATAGTGAATTTTAGGTTCTACAGCAATCCCATAATTTGAGGGGAGACTCCTCTTGCACCCATGGTATGTGACAGAAAACTCAGATGTCTGTCTCAAGAAGCTGCCAAGCAGAGCAACTAAGAATACAATAAATTGTCCCGATTCAAGACTCACTTTTTATTAAGTTACACTGCAGAAGGCTCTTAGTTCTATACTAATATACAACCAGCCCAGTCTGACATTTGTGATACCTGCACATAGAAAATTACCCAGATCATCAAAGAGTTTACAAGTAAAACCAGCTTTGATTATAAAGCTGCATCCAACAAATTACTACTATTAAGCACACAGAACACTACTGAATTAAACAGTACTCCATAAAAAGTGTATCATCATAAAAGCAATAACCAGATCAAAATCAATCACAGTCACAGGATACCAGTTGGAAGGGATCTCAAGGAAAATCTAGTCCAACCTTTCCCAGCAAAAGCACAGTCCAGGCAAGACTTAAAATTTTGAATCCAGCATTGGGGAATCCACCATTTCCTCAAGAAGATTATTCCAATGGCTGATTGTCCTAATTGTGAAGAATTTTCCTTTTGTGTCCAATCAGAATCCTCCCCAGGTTGTACCTCTTATCCCTCATCTTTCCATGTGATTCCTAGTAAAAAGGGAGTCTCCACCTCTCTTCAGACACCTTTTAAATACTGTAACACAGCGCTAAGGTCTCCATCCTGGGCCGTCCTTTCTCAAGGCTAAACACACCCAGCTCTCTCAGCCCTCCCATGTGAAAGGCTTGCCAGTCCTCCAGTTATCTTTGTGGCCCTTCCCTCGACCCTCTCCTTCTGTCCACATCTTTTTTTGCATAGAAGGGACCAAATTATTATAGGATGGATGCAGTATTTTTTATTATTATTAATTCATATTAGATGCCTCTTGACTTTGTCCATCAGTGTTTTGTGCATCCTCTATTCCCCTTCCCACTCCACCCACAAGAAAAGGAGTACAAGAAGAATTTAAGCAAGTTTTGAAAATGCAGCCAAGATACATTTTCTACTTCAGAAACACAAAAGATGCCACTATGCCAAAGCTGACATCAGAGCTTTGTACACCACTTGTAACACAAGGCCCGGTATTTAAATGTGTCTGCTACATCAGTAGCCTTTTGTCCATCCAGGGAACAAAGATGCCAGCTGGCTAAGAGGGTACTTTACTCACACATGAAACTTGCCACAACACAGGGCCAGTCTGACTGGTCTCTGAGGACACCTGAAAGACACAGTTGCCATAAGCTGTATCTATTTACCTATTCTGGAAGGACATACAATGGAAATAGGTTTTCCAGACTCTCAAACAGCTCCATACATCTATTATATAGCCCTGAAACAGCCTTTGACTACAGAGTGAGAAGATGCCCACTTCTTTTTCACCAATTAAAACTCTCCTATCCTGGCACCCAAGGGCTGAGCTTGTAATATGTCACAGAACCATGACATCTGTATTCAGGATATTTTATAACGGTCCAAGGATCCGTCCAGTATTTAAGTGCTGTAAGTTACTGCAAAGTATTTGTCAAACTGCAACATAAACAGTAACAGTGCACATAAACTCTCAAAAAAAAAAAAAAAAAATCAACTGGGGAAAGCTCATCTCCTACACAGAAGCTGCAAGTGGAAAGCAGGAGAAGCTAAGTGGCCTTTCCACAGTGCCTTTGATTTAGCAACACAATATTTTGCAGTTACCAAACAGAGAGCTCACACAGGAAGTACTTAAAACAGTTTATTGTAGAAGGAGAATGAGTTACAATAAGGAAGACACTAATACCTATAGTGTGTAACTATGAAAGAACTGCCATGCTGGATCACAACAAAGGATCCTCTAGGCCAGGACACTTTTCCTACAACAATCAAAAGTAAACATCTTTAGGAACCACACAAAAATAGACAAGTAAACAGCAGCATTTCCCAAAACACCCTTCCACTCTCCAGCAAACTGACACTTCAGACACTTTCTGAGCCTGAAATGGTGTCTTTATGCTTAAAAACCTTTCCTGTTCATTTGTCAAGTTCCCACTTAAATTTAGTTTAACTTCCAGCATTTCTTGAAGCAACTCAGCTTGCATGTCAATGCTTATTTATATTTTGCATGAAGAACCTGTAGCTCTTGTACTGAAAATGCAATGAAGAATGAATAAAAATAATTTACTACATAAACATTGTTATTGCTACAAAAACAACTGAAAAGGGAGGAAGATAAAAAAAGAAGTTTATCACACAGAAGAGGCTTGTCTTCAAGATGATGGAATTTTAAAAGCACCACAGGAATTTATTACCATAAATTTATAAACACAGTACTTGGTTTAAAATACAGCTTCCTTAAAGAAGCTCCAGAAGCTTACCACAGCCTTGAAATGCAGGCCAGTCTGAAAATCAAGGTTGTATACACTTACTCAGAGCCAGTCTTGCAGGAATCTCACACATTTACAGGCAAACACACATTCTCCCCAGGCCACTTCCATAAGGCATGAAGAAGCAAGACAACACATCCTCAGTTTAGTCATGATGCAGCTTCACCCTGCACACCCAAACTCATATCTATACAGAGCCTTAAAACAACAACAGCAAAAACTTTGAGTCCAAACTTAAACCGCACGCACAGAAATTTAGGTCAAAACCCAACTCTGTTTTTATTCAGGTTACAACATGCCCACTGTGCAGCAGACAGCAAATCTCAGGTTTTGACAATCTTCCAGCACCATCCTACATTTCCTCCACAGTTTTTCATTCCTTTGGCTCACTCTCTACCCACTCATTTTTATGCATCACTCTTCAAACATCGATCAGACATCTTGTTTAGGGAGAAATACATTAATCCTTCATTCCTCTGCTCTGCTGACACTACCATGCTCACGCCAAACAGCATTAATAAAGTGATGTCCCTCCAAGTGATTTTTTGGGGTCAAGAAGTTACCCTGCTCACACAAGCACAATGGGTGCTCCCTTGTGTGAGTACAGCAAAGAATGTCAGAGAAAGCTGCATAACTTGTCACTGACACTGCTTCCACCGTTTGTGGCAGAAGCTGGTAGGTGGGGAGGAGGGATCACACTACAGAAACAGAAGAGATAGTCCCGTGATTTAGGCAATTTAATTATAGCCCAGAGAACTAAGTTCTATTTCTCTCTTCTGCACAATGAAAAAGTCCCAAATCTTTTTCTTATCTAAGCAGATGTCACACATTGTATGTACTTTACTCTTTGAACATTTATTTAGAAGTAAAATCAAAGAGAATTGTGTACTGAAAACAGACCACTATAAAACTGCTATATATTCTGACAGAATGAAAATGGATACAGACATCTTGAACTGGGCACAGGAAATGAGTGAGCAGCATTCACATTGCTCACAGACTTTATGCCTCTACCTATCAGCAGATCTCTAGTTTGGTGTTCTTGAGTTTGTTTCTTTTTAGACTATGAAAGTTTACACTTTAGCAACTCTCATAGTAATAGAATAAAAATCATGAGAAAAATAACACCATTTTGAATAAAACTATTTGAAGTAAAGTCCCAAATTACGTGGACTAACACGTAAGAACCCTGAAGATCCATGCATTTAGTACAGCTAACAGTATTACAAACCAAATAATAAATCAAGTCAATAAAAAGCACAAGTCCTCAGATCATGAAGTGACATACATTATCAGTACACGCATACTGATGGAATAATCTTCATTCTCTCACTTCCAAGCAGCTACAAATCTGATTTTTAAATGCTGAAGTGTTATAGGCTCTGTTTCAAAGTAGGTAGCTGTCTTAGTTCTAATATGTCCCAAAGGAATCAATATCCATAGTCAATCAAGAAACCCCCACTTCTCTGTCTCTGGCAATCAGCAAACTGCTCATATTTGGAAGGTGAACTTGAACTCCCAACAGCAGGACCTACACAGCAATAAATCAATTAGCTCAGTGAGTGGGCCTACGTAGGCTACAGGGCATCCAGTACTATGTATGAGCACATAATTCATGCTATGCCTAAGCATGTAACATTTTCAATTCAAATCCTCAGATTTCCAAAGAAAAGAGATTCATGACTTAGAATCCTGACTCACAATAAAACAAACCATGATAAATCAATACTTAAACCAAACGATGCACAAACACTTTCAATCCAGGAGACAAATTTGAGAGAGATTCTTACATGTCATTCATAAGTTGCTCCTTTGGAGGTAAAGGCAAGAAAGTTTCTAATCAGATGTGAGAAATATTAGAGTAACAACACACAGATACCAACGACCTTAATGTATTCCTGGCAGCAGTTTCCATTTAAACCAAGAAAAACGAGGTGGGGGGGGAGGCTCAGACAGAGCCAGTTCAGCCAGCACAAAACCGCACCAGTTATTTCAAATATATAGTTTAGATACGGAACGAGCAAATTCCACCGTATAACAACAGCAGCTGACCAACTCCCGTAATCAAACACAAGAGCCAAACACGATCCCCGAGCACCCACCTCAGAGCAGCACCACAGACATGGGCACTGCAGCATGCGCTGAAGGTCAACATTTCCAGGCCCTGCTTGTACGGACTGGTTTTACGTATGCTTGCCCTACGCACCTCAAACTAACGGGGCCGAAAATCGCCCACTGAGCCGCGGCTGGCTTCAGGAATTAAAACACCGACCCGAACTCCCGGCCGGGGGAGGGGGCCACACGCCCCGCTCCGCTCCGCACGCCTGCAGCGACAGAGCGGCTGCCGAGGACGGATGGAGGGAGCAGAGGCAGGCAGTGATCCACCGGGCGGAGGGACCTCGCTGGGCACCACGCCAAGCGCCGACAGCACGTTTCGTCTCCATCCCGCTCCTCTGCCCCCAGCCCAGCCCCCGCGGCCGAGACAGGGCCAAGAGGCGCTCTCTTCCCGCGCCCTGTGCCCCCAACCCTGGGAATCCCCCTCGTTTACACCCAGCCCGGCCCGACGTGCGTGTCCGTTCCTGCCCTTGGGGCAGCTGCTCACCTGCATCCCCGGCAGCCCCGCCTGCACGGGGGAGTGAGCCATGGCGGCGGCGGCGAGGGAGGCTGGGAGGCAGCCGGGTCTCCTCAGGCGGCTCCAGGGCACAGAGCTGAGCTCATCTCCGTGCTCTCTCACACACAGCACCGCCGTCCTCCTCCTCCTCCTTCTCCTCCTCCTGGCCCTTCCCCCGGGCGAGAAGCGCCTGTGCGCCGGCGGTGGGAAAGGGGCCGTCCCAAGCCCGGGCTCTCCAGGCCCCCGTCACGGATGCAAAGGCGGCAGCGGCTTCCTCATCCCTCCTCCTCTTCTTCCTCCTCCTCCGGGCCGTGCCGGCGACACGATGACAAACCTGAGGCGGGAGGAGGAGGCGGAGGAGGAGGGGGCGGAGCGGCAGCGGCCGCCCCGCCTGCCCTGCGCGGTACCTGCCCGCCCGCCGCCATGGGCGCGGCCCGCGCCCCACACGCCCCTCACGCCGGGGCCGGGGCCGGGGCTGGGGCTGGTGCTGGTGCCGGGCCCGTGCCCGTGCCCGGGGAGCGCACCGCGACACCGGTGCTCCGCCGAAGGCTGCGGTGCCAGGGAGCACTTGGCTTCCTGTCAGAAGCTACAGAAGCCCCAGCCCAAAATGCCAGTCGTGCTTCTCCTGTAGTTCCGAAGCGGGAGCAGAGTGGGTCAGCACTGAGGGCTCTCCCACGCAGAAGTTCTGCGTACATGCAAATCCCTTGAGAACGCGACAATGTTCTATTCTTTGTTACAACTGGAATTTAGCAGCTCAGTCGCACAGCTTCCCGTGTGCTATGGAATGCTCTAAGAGTCTCTCCTTTTTCTGGCCGGGCACGAAAACCTAGGGAGTTTCAAAGTTTTTGAAACCTGTCAGCCGGTGGGGCTGGGATCCATAGGACAGCGAGGATCGCTGTCTTTTCAAGTGATTTTTTTTTAAATAATGTGAGCATCCTCTGCAGTACAAGCTGCCTTTCATTAGATAATTCACTAGAGTTCATACAAATGTCTTAACTGCAGGAAACATTTGAAAATAGAAAATAGTCTTATTGAAAAGTGGTTGGAACTTCCACTGAAGCTTTTCCCATAGTTATGATATTCTTTGTTGTCTTATGTGGGCTGTGTTAATGCTACACAATCTGGCTTTCCTGAAACTTGGGGATACATAAATGTTCCTAAGATGTCTACGTCAAAGTATTATTCAAATAAAATTAGCCAGCAGCCTTATGCAGGCAAATAAGTGTGCCCACACACATGCACATTGGTGTTTTACCTGAGAAAATAAATATACCAGCCCTTGAGTATAGTTAAACAGGAAAGGATGATGGCTAGAAACCAGAAATTGAAATATTGGAATTCATTTTTTAGTTCGTGAAGGAGTTGATAATTTCCTTATTGCTGGGATGGAGTTAAGATTCTGTGGAGTTTAGCTTTAGGAAATATGAACAAGTTTCTGATATTTACTGGTACGTAATTTTCAAAGAAATGTAAAATCTTTTCATTTGTGTTCTACCTCAATTAAAAATCAAATAACAGTCACGAGAATCAGTATCAAAACTCTCTATTTAGATTGTTTTCGAAAGCATTTTTGCCATCTTCCTCTTTAAAAAAAAAAAAAAAAAAAAAGAAAAGGTTTAATATCTCCATGGTTGCTCTACTGTTCGGAGGAAGTTTTTCTATCTTGCTAGGGAGAAAGTTAGTGGGCTAGAAGTGAATCTTTTCCTTTGTCTCGTGAATATCGTTGAGCTTTTGTTACATCACATAATGTTAAAAATCCTCATTGAGAAAATGTCAGTTTTACTATTGTTTATGCAGTTTTATTTTGGGTTTTTTTTCTATCTAGTCATTACAATATGGATTTTATGAGCTGCTTTACTTTTTCTGCAGTTGCACATTCAGTGTGGAGTCAAAATAAAAAAGGTACACAATTTTTCTCTTTTGTATTATGAAAGGTATGCAACTGTTATTTTCTGTCCATGAGTATGTTCTTTGGGACTGAATTAATTTTCACAAGGAATATACACTTGACTTGGTAGAGGTGATTCCGGTTTATCTTAATTCCATTTCTATGTTTAGTTTGTAGATTCTCTAGCTTAAGGCACATAAGGGCAAAAAAGTTTCCTTCCTACTCTGAAGTGACTTCTGCCATGTAACCTCCTGGCCTGTGGCCACCATGAGGTCTTTCTGTCGTTTGTGTACCATCGTGGATTTCTTCCGTCTCAAGGTTTTGAAGTTCTGCCTTATATGTTCAACAAGATTCTGTGCCTGAAAAATTATTGTTTGGGCTGTGGAATAAACTCTGTGGGCAGATTTATTTGTCAAATGCAGGAAAACAAAGGAGCAGATTCAAAACTCTTCAATCACAAACCAGATACCAGTCCAAGTTGAGTTCTAATGAAGTCAGAACAATGTATTAGAAGGTCTAATATCTTGTCAGCTTCTAAATTTTGTGCTGTATCTCATGTTCTGATACACTTCCAATTTCTCCCAGAACTTGTAGAAATTTTTAAATAATAGTTTTGAATGTAATTTTAAAATATTGAGTGTATGTGTGTGCTGTTCATTTTGTAAATGCTACTCTTTCCGTCTAAATTTCAACTCCATCTCACAGACTAAATAACAGAAGCCTTTCAAATTTTCTTCTCCTTTTCTCAACCTTTTTTAATCTTTTTGAGAGAAAAAAAAAAAAGAGATTTTGTGTATTATAGTCCAAAGAAAGGCTAGTCTTGCAGAAATCTTTATTAAATAGAATGATTACATGTAATGCTAACCAACCATCCCAACACAATGACTGAGACTTCAAAAATAAACACTTCATATCATTAAGACAGTTCCCTGATGTATCTTTTTGAAGCCAGATGTTCCAAGCATTCAAAGATTCAATTTATTTTATGTATCAACTTCTCAATAACTGGTTTGCTTTCAATTTAACATGATACTTTGCATATGCAGAGATTTTCTGCCTTGTTGGTTATGTTTAAGCCATAAATTATAACATTTCAGTCTCTAACAGTAAGATAAGTGTTACAAAAGAAAAATATAATTACATAATTGTAAAGGCTGTGAATGTGAATTTCTGTTTATAAATACCTTTGAAGAAAAAAACATTTTCCTTACTGACAAAGACTGAAACTTCTCAAATGAACAGTGTAAGGTCATTGGTGTTTTCTAAGATGAAAGGTGTACCAGGAACCCAGCTCGTTTTAAATTTGTAATAATAAAAGTGGGATTCTTGCCTGTATCACACAATGCACAGCAGCTTTAACAAGGCTCTTCACAAATGGACCTTTAAGAATTTAAGTGTTCCTGGGGCAGGAGGGGAGGTCCTCACACGGGTCTCTGTGAAGACTGAAGACAGAGAGGAAAGAAAAAGACAAAAAGCTTTCACAGTGGGGTGTGTTACCAGTAGGCTTTCTCAGGACCAATATGGGACCCATCTTGCTCAGCATATCCATGAATGAGCTAGGAAATAGACTAAAGAAAATTGAGTCTCATATTGCCAATCATCATGAGGGAGAAACTAAAACAAAGCCCAAGGAGTTGAAGAAAAATCTCAGAGTGAGTGACTGCTGAGTGACATGCCAGCAGATGGGGGTTCAGCATTGAAAATGTGCTCCTTCAGCAGAGTAGAAGAATGTCAGAATATGAGTGCTTTCAATATCCTCAATGTGGCCCTACAGAAAAGCAGCTTCCTGGGAAAACTTTATAAACATGAAATATCTAAATCAGTGAATTAAACCCCAAAAGTAAAAGTAACACTCATTTCTGCACACTGAGTCACCCTGACTATGCTTCTCTTTTCAGATCAATGTCCAGTGCTTTCAGCTTTCCTTTCTGAGAGATCTGCTCAAACAGCTCTTAGTCTCCCAGGAATGAGCCAAGGAACCAGACAAGGGTAGGATGCAATTTAATTTTTTTAAAAATATGTTTAGTGATAAAAAGCACATATCCCTGTAAATAACAAAAAATATCCCTATGTTATCCAGGACTGATGTTTTCCCTGCTTTTGGTTGTGTTGGCTCCACAAGATTAGTTTCCAGTGTACTTCTAAACTAGGCAGCAATGATACAGCTACAAAACATTGGAGTTTTCTCTGTTTCCACCAAAATTCTAAAATTTCAGCTTTCAATATCAGTTGGAAAGGGTGTCCCTTCTACAAAATTCGTGATGGAGCCTTCCTTCCTCTCAAGATGCCATGGGTAGCCCTGCAGCTGTGTATTTCTTCCAGCAGAGGAAGCTTGTGTAGTTTCAAAAGCACACAGCTTGCCTTCCACAGCTAGATTTGGCTGTGCATTTACATTCTGGTTCAACAAGCCACTTGTCAGAAAATGGTTTTGTCAATTACAGAAGTAGAGCTGGAAGTTCAAACAATGGCATTCTAATTTAGGTCTTATGAATGCTGAAGGGGAAAAAATTGGTTATTAAATTATGTTCCCCCCCAAAAAAAGCCTTTTTTTTTCCTCTGTTTGTATAAAACATGCCATTTTGTATATATTTCCCTTCCTGCAGTGATGTTATTCATATCATTCATAGAAAACGTCAGGTTTTTGCATTCAAAATAGAAGAAAATTCACTTTCTTGTAGTACTGAGAATCCTAATGGATAAGCCAGAATGAGGCAGAAAATGGAAGAAACATCTTGAGTGTTATATGCTGTTTATTAATAATGAGCAGAATATAAGTGCCTGAAAGTATTTTAGTATTCCAGGCAGACAATTAAAATTAGATGGAGACCTAGAGCTTATTAAGAAACATGAGATTGATTTTACTGTCCTATGCCTCTGCCCCTGAAGAGCATCGTTGCATTATATCTTGCTTTTTATAAGCTTTTCTCTTAGGTCCTTGTCACACAAACCAAACATATGCAAATGGAAGAAAACACACCTTCTCTATCTTCTCACATTTCACATTTTATAATGGAGACATCAGCTCTTATCTCGGGGTAATGTCTGTGTAGACAGCAGACTAGCAAACTCTCTGGACTAAATGGATCCATTAAGGGTGACCTTTAATGGTTTTTAAACTAAAATAGAGTCAATTTAGATTAGATAGAAGGAAGAAGTTTTTTACAAGGAGGGTGATAAAACACTGGAACAGGTTGCCCAGAGAGGTGGCAGATGGATGCCACATCCCTGCAAACATTAAAGATCTGATTGGACTGGGCTCTGAGCATCCTGGTCTATTAGAGGATGTCCCTTTCCCAACAGGGGAGTTGGACTAGATGACCTTTAAAGGTCCCTTCCAGCCCAAGCTATTCTGTGATTCTGTGACCCTGTAATCTGCTGGGACTCATACCTTAGACAGTCCATGGCATCAGAGACGTGGAATGTTTGCTTGCAGGCTACAGTTGTCCCAGCAGAAAAAGTTGTACTCTATCTCATTGATAACTGATAAGTAACAGTCTTAAAACTGACTGCACCACTTGACTATTTTAATTCAACGATTATCTCATTTTTTACTCTTCATTAATTTAATTATATACCAGCTGTTACCTGTAAAATCTTCTGTTGACAGAAGCGTATTGCATTAATCTGTTGAATAAATAAACAGATGGGTTCCTGCAAGTACCAGTTGTCACTCTGGGGTGCAGTTACCAAATGAAAATCATCATGATGTGATGAGTTTTTCAGAGTACAGCTTTGTGCTATGTTTAATCCAACTTAACTGCAGTCTACTGCCAAAGTGCTGATCCCACTCTTCCTTTCTCCCAGCCCTGGCTCCAGTCCTTGCATTAGCAATCACATGCCTGCTTGGTGATTTGGATCAGTTCACTGATCCCATGGGAAATGCATCCACATCCTGCTGGATTAGTCTCCTGTGGCAGCGGTCTCTGGGTGTCACGCAGCAGGGACACCATGTGGAGGGAGTGAGGCCAACACCTCCCATTCTCTGCTAGCCCACAGTTAGCTCAGATGAGCTAGGAGGTGAAACTCCATCCAGAATGTCCTCTATGGAGTGGGATGGTAGTTCCAGCCCTGTCATACCACAAAAGCCACCTTCTCAGCTTGCAGGAATTAATGCTCCTGCCTGTGATTTAAGCCCAGAGCTGTGTATTCATAGCAGTCAGTCTTCACAGAGAATGTACGGAAGTAAACAGTGGAGGAATGACTTTGTGGACAATAAACCTCTTTGCTAGGAAATCAGAGACCCTCAGCCTGCAGCCTTCATGGGCCAGAATTTCACACCCAAAAAGGAAAAGCCAAAAATCATATGCCCTCAAAAAAAGTGAGCTTGTTATTTTGGGAAGGTTTTTATTAAGCCATGAGCTATCTTCTAGCACTTGAATCTGCCATCATCCCCCCTAGGTATGTGTGGGGGACAGCTACAGCTTGTAACTGTACCCCACAAAAATGCAGCTCCTGTGTGTGTACCTTCCTACTCTGCCCATCATACCCTTTCCATTTAGCCTTCTAAAAGTAATTACCCAGCAAGTTCCTGTTGTGCCCACAATGCTCTGACATGATCCAGCCATCTTCCACCTCCTCCTGCAGACCTCCTCTCATTCACAAAAATCAGCTGCAACCTCCCACTTGCCCCAGACCTTTGGCAAGATCCCAGAGCCTTATGTTCCCTTGACATCTGCAGTTGCCAGCTCAGTTTTCCTCCTGTCTTTTTCATCAGAGCAGGCTTCCTGGGGATTTTGGACTGAGTATCTCTCTTCTGCCAGCTGAGGCAGTGGGTACCTGATGCTTTTATTGCAAACAAGAGCAGATCTTGCTGTTCCACATCAGCACTACTGATCTTCCCTGCACAGAAGCAAATTTACAGAGTGAGCTATGGTAGGCTTCTATTTACACTTCAGTGGAGTAGCAGACTGCACAGTCTTCCCATCCCACTGTCTCTTGATAGCAGAAGGATTTGCCTCAGCATCACAGCTCAGAAGGCCACAAATCTGCATCTTTTTCTGTTGAAGCTTAAGTGAGAAAAACACATATAAGCCCTTGAAACTACTATCAAGAATTACCATCATGAAGAAATACAGGGATGACTCTTCTAGACAGTTTTGTACAGACTTATTTGGGTTAAATGCAAATTTCTGCTACACTCAATGTGCAGAACTCACCTTGACAGTCTGTTCTTCCTGGATGAGGTTCTAGTTTCTTATCTGAATACTGCAATTTTGTCAGATATTTACTCTCAGTTCTGCTTATCCCACCCCAAAGTGCACCTTCTTCTCAAACTCTTCAAGGTGCAATTCATGCCTTTCCCTACCATTCTTTTGAGAAACTCTTCAGTACCAACTCACAGGTGCTGTGGATCAGGTATTATAGATCATTATATATATATATATATTTATTTATTTATTTATACATGTATATATATAAGGTGATGTGGTTCTGTCCACTGATATCAGCACAAAGATTCTCATCTGCTTCATTGGACTCTTCATTTCTGATATTTGTAGGTAGTACAAAGGCTTCTCAGCCCATGGCACGTCTTTCTTTTTACATGCATATAGGTTGACACTATTTCCATTTCCATGAGCAGTTTTCTCAAAGAGTGTAATACAGCCCTATGCTTGCAGTTACTTGTATTTATGAGAGTAAAACAAAAATTTCTAACCCGTTCCTCACTATAGCTCAAGGCTTTACCATGTGTCTTCACATGATTCTTCCAGAGCAGAAACACAAGATCACATAGTTTTTATGTTCTGACTGTTAACCAAAGAAGCACTTTCAGAAAGATGCATCCCTGTGATTTTTATACACATGAAGTGTTTATATTTAATGACTTGAGTGTTCAACCAGCATCTGTAGAGATTATTTTAAAAGTATTTCAGTTCAGCTTTAAGATTATATTCCAGGCTTCCCAAGAACTCCATGTGAGGACAACAGTACAGCATCATTAGGGTGTTTAACTGCTCAAAGACTGTAATTTCCAACAACCACATCTTTCTTCAACACTGGCATAATTTCATGTTGACTTAATCTGATCTGGAAACCACACCTCTCCCCTACAGAGATCCTAAGCTGAAGTTTCCTTTGCTTTCCATGGGGCAGACACAGTGGAGGACAGAGCAGGAAGGAGCAGTCCCAACAGTCCTTGCACACAGGTCCTTGGCCCCAGTCTGAAGATTTGGTTAGAAGTACCTGAGGAGCTGCCATCCAATGACTTTCCTAGCTCCTCCTGTCCCAAACCTTTGTCACTGAGCATCTCAAATGCCCACATCAGCCCTTCCCAAATTATTTCAAGTATGTGATGTTTGGGTAATGTAAATCTCCTCTGAGCAGTCCTGCCTCCCAAAGCTCTCCCATCCAAGTTGAAATTCACTGCAAATCCCATCTGCTTTGACAGCCTCCCCAGGACCAGTTGCCTGAGGGTCCATCCAGGGCCTGATCACAATTCTCTCAACCCTTACAGCAGCAGCAGCAGCCATAGCCCCACAGGCTACGGATGTTCCTTGTTGTCCTCTCAAGGATTATACCCAAAGCTCTTTTCTTAGCAGGTCCAAGTTTAACTCTGAAGTTTGCAGGATAGCTCTAAAAGCTGCATCTCTACACACTTGACAAATGCCAGGATGAAAAGTGCAGTGCTTAGGAGATGTCTAAAACAGAACATTATGCAGGAATGAGTTGTGTTATCATAGATTGCATGAGTTCTAACGTTATTATAGCGCAAGGATTTCACATCACCAGAGGTTCATACCTCCTCAGTGCTTTTCACAGGCAGCTCCTCTAAGCACTGACTGTTCCAAACCCTTGCCACCATCATCTAACTCCTCTCACTCCATATTCCACCAATCCATTCTTTTATACCACTTGCTCTTATTGACTACAGGTGTGGCCTGTTAAGATCAGGCCTGCTTCTTATCTTTAGTAATTGGTCCAGCTGCAGCTCACTGGGGGATAAAATTACCTTCAATACCACCTTCATTTACCCATACTGTATCCCCCTACAGAGCTGCTCTTCTAAAAAATTCCCTTAATGGACAGTGTCTAGCTGGTATGGCCTTACTGAGAGCCATCCTGGAGAGCTGGGGCCCCTATCAAATGCAGTGATTATGGCTTTCTTGTTAAAGACAGGGTGGGCTAAGTAGTTGTACAACAGATTAACAGTCTGGGAAGCCATCCAGGAGGCAGGATTCTGAAATCAGCGCATACTCAGTCTTTCAGAACCAAATGCAGCCCAATTCAGCCCAAATTTGTATCCACTTAATCCCTCTGTTTAACATGGTGCTGTTTTTTTTCTGGGGATTAGTCTGCTGTGCCCACAGAAGGCAATATTGCTTTGTCTGATTGACATTTTGCTCAGTTACAAAAAGCCCCCTAAACTTTCTTGTGTCTTTGTTTCTTAGGGCAGTTTTGTGCCTGGGGTTTGAGTCCTGCAGTTAAATTGGATTAAGCCCAACATGAAGCTAGAGCCAGTGATTTTATCATCTTTTGGGGGTAAGAGTGTTGGGTGCTGCAGCACAATCAGCTTTATTCTTGTTCTTTACTATTCTTCAATATCAAAGTCTCTTTTTTATAACACCCCGTGGTATTTTGGAAATTTTAATAAGTTTTTTAAAGTTTATAAGAGAGGCAATTTCCATCAATGTTGCCAGAGACTCTCTCTTGCTAAAATCCACCCAAATATTTTTATTTTTCTAAACACACAGCAGCCCTGTGGTCTTCAAAAGCGATACTAATCTATGTATCTCATATGATACAACAGTGATCCAGGTATTTTCACAGGGTAATCTGAAGCTTGTGATACTTGTGAGTGAAGAGCGATTAAGCTAATGATGTAGGGGGGTGTTCTGGCTGTGCCTCTCCCTCCTCTTCCCTGCCACTGTAGAGTATTTTTCTGCCACCTGGTGGTGGAAATTGAGTTTCTGGTGAGGGACCCCGGGCTACACTTAAGGAAGCTTTGCCTGAGCAAGAGGCCTAGAATTGGCAAACCAAGACAGGTTAAATAAAGGTAGGGAAGTGTCACGTATTTTATATCTACCAATATTACCTAGAGTCTGTAGTCACGGACTGGCATTTCACTGCAAAAAGCCCAATCCGGAAAAAGCAAATAAATCCTTCCTGTTAAACAAGCTGCCTCAAGGCAGGTGGAAAATGGCTCTGGGCTTCTCTAATTCCCCTGGTTCTGCCAAGCTCCCTGAACTGGAAAAGAGTGTCACAGAACAGCATCTTAGGTCTGCCCCCTACAACAGTGGTGGCAGCAAGTCAGGGAGTTCATCACCTGTGTACTGGGGGTGCTGGAGCAGCCATCTGCTCTGAGGCTGTAGTGGGGAAATCATGAGTCACACTTGTAATGACTGCATGAAATAAACACCTAAAACCAAAAACCAGCCAACCAAAAGATGCCAAACACCAGCCTGGGTTTCCATAACTCAATCAGGAATGTGTTGGTGAGTGACCATAGCGTGGTCCAAAACGGGGGGAGGAGATGATCTGTGGCAGTAACACCTTGCTCTGCTACAACAGAGAATATAATGACCATTAATCTCATATTCCTGCTCCCTTCAAGACAGAAGGGGAAGATGTAGAGAATCTGGAGTTTCTCTCTTCCCACCCTTCCCAATTTCCATGTTCAGTTTCTTAAACAAAATCTCCCCCTCCAGTTTCAGCACTCAGCCAGTCCCTGCCACCCTGGCACACTAACAGCTCTAACTTGAGTACACTTGTGTAGCAGTGTTTTACTCCTACCTTCCCATGTTTGGGATCAGATTTCCGTAAAAATGCATTCAATATCATGAATTCGCTTAGGTGGTTACAGAACTGGCCTCAGGCACTCTGTTGAACTAAAATACCAGCCTGAAGGAGCTGAAAAAATTGAATTAAGCTTTACTTGAAATATTTTTTTGTACAATAAGACCTTTAGGAAATAGAACTCCCACCTAAGTAGAAAACATTTCCAATTTTCACTACCAAGGAAGGATGGTATGGCTTTGGGAGCATTGTTATTAATTTATTTATTTATTTATTTATTTATTTATTTATTTTAAGTTTGCGAGGCTTAAATATTTTATTTTTTCCAGCTGGGAAAGGACTTTGAATTTTTTTAAAAGCCCTTTATGGGCTAAGATGGAAAGAAGCTCAGACAGGAAGATACATTGCAGTCCTCTGAATCTCACAGGAGGAGGATAAACACAATTTCACATGAGCAGACAGCTGAAATTTCATCTTAATCTCATGAGAGTTTTATTTGCCACTTACAGCAGCAGCAGCAGGTCAAATGAGGGACTGCAACAGCAGGTTGAGTATCAGTGATGTCACAGTGCCTCAATATTTCATGCTTAGCCCTTGGATAATTTTTATTAATTATTTTATTTAGTTATGCACCTTCCACAATTTCAAATTTTAACTCCCCTCCCCAAAATACAGCAATAGCGTTACAGAGACAGAGCCGCTTTCACTGCAGATATTCTCCTTATGAGTGTTTCAGAAGGTCTCATGACCATTTTGGCATTGAAGAGAAAACCAGCTCTTTCATCCCAGTACATCTGCCAGCTAAAGCAAGCCTGTCTGACTGGCATCTACAATAATGAGGAAGTAGTTGCTGGCTAGCCAGTTTGGCACCCATCTGCAAGAAATTTTGGAAGGAGGATTCCAGCAGCCTGTCAGCCTGACCTCAGTGCTTAAGGAAGGTTATGGAATAGATTATCTTGAGTGTGATCACATAGCAAGTGCAGGGGATCAGGCCCAGTCAGCAGAGGTTCAGGAAAGGCAAGTCCTGACCAAGCTGCTTCCCTTCTATGACAAGGTGATCCCATCAGTGGATGAGGGAAAGGCTGGGAGTGCGGTCAACCTAGAATTCAGTAAAGCCTCTGTCACTGTCTTCCACAGAATTCTGCTGGAAAAGCTGGAAGCCCATGGCTTGGACAGGTGCACTCATTGCAGGGTAAAAAACTGTCAGGAGTGGTAGTGGATGGAGTCACCTCCAGTGTACAGGGAACAGTCCTGTTTAATATCTTTACTGATGACCTGGACAAGAGGATCAAATTCTCCCTCAGTCAGTTTTAAGAGGAGACCAAGCTGGATGGGAGTCTTGATCTGCTGTAGGGTAGCAAGGCTCTGCAGAGGCACCTGGATAGCAGAGACCCATGGGCAGTAGCCAATGGTATGAGGTTCAAAAAGACCAAATGCTGGGCTCTGCCCTTGGTCACAACCATCTGTAGGTGCTGTAGGCTGGGGACAAGTGCCTGGAAAACTTCCCAGGAGAAAAGTACCTTGGGGTGCTGGTCAGCAGCCAGCTGAACATGAGCCAGCAGTGAGCCCAGGCAGCCAAGAAGACCAGTGGCATCCGGGCTTGTTGCTTACTGCATCAGCAATAGTGTGGCCAGCAGGACCAAAACAGTGATTGCCCTCCTGTATCAGCACTGGGGAGGCCACAGCTCAAGTCCTGTGCTCAGTTCTGGGACCCATGTTACAAGAAGGACATTGAAGTGATGGAGCGAGTCCAGAGAAGGCCAATGGAACTGGGGAAGGGTCTAGAGCACAAATCCTGTGAGGAGCACCTGAGGGGGCTGGGGGTGTTTAGCCTAGAGAAAAGGAGGCTCAGAGGAGGCCTGGTCCCTCTCTACCACTGCCTGAAAGGAGAGAGTAGCCAGGTGGGCATCAGTCTGTTCTCCCAGGCAAAGGATGAGAAGAAACAACCTCAAGTTGTGCCAGGGGAGGTTGAGATTGGATGTGAGGAGAAATTCCCTCACTAAAAGAGTGGTTAAGCATTAGAAGGAGTCACCAGTCACCCAGGACTTCCAGGGTGGTGGAGTCACCATCCCTGGAAGCATTCAAGAAATGGTTGAATGTGGCACTTCACAATATGGTTCAGTGGGCAGGGTGGTGTTAGATCTAAGGTTGGACTCGATGATCTTTCAGGTCTTTTCCAACTTTAATGATTCTGTCATTTATGTAAACACACAGTTACTCTCTGACAAACCCAGGTCCTGTTTTGCTCATCTTCCTGTCCTCTTTCTCCCTCCTATACAGTCAGAGCAGCTGTTAAACTCCCTGGGATGTGGACTAAAGCCCACCTCTGGGGTTAAGGTGGTTTATGCAGAGCTTTGACTCAGGACTAGGAAAGAGCATGGAAAAGGAATAACATTTAACAGCCACATTAGAAACCCACTGAATTACAGCTCTCATTTTACCCTTGTGCTGTGCTAAATGACACAAAATCCTGTCCTGCAGTGGAGTCTGTAGGAAGAACAGCATTGGGTAATCTTTGATTTTCCTCTTCCCAGAGGAGGAGGAGGATTTTGCTTGTTACTTCCCCTTTGCTAATTTGTCTCCCTTTCACATTTTAAGGCAAGACCCAGTTGTTTTATTACCACAATGGTCAGTGAATGTTATGCTAAAGTACTACATCAAGCTGTGAAACAAAGAGGCAAAAGCAAGTTGTTGAGTACGTATAGGTGGCTTGCAATTGCTTCCAGGAAATTTTAAGAAACCCAATAACTTCGTATAGACATCTGTCTGTAACTACAGGTAAGTTTTTCCAAAGATTATGCTGCTAATAAGCCAAGTTTTAAGAACAGCAAATGGCAGAGGATGGATTCACATGGTTCAGAGAATATGACATTGAACTATTTTAAGTCAGGTGTCATTAAGCTGAGCTAAGGGGGAATATGGAAAAAACACAGAAGCTTTACGATATATTTGTTATATTATTAAGCATACAGACATACACATTCCTGTATCTACCTGGCCACACATGAGTGCAGATTGAATTGCAAGAGCAGGGTGTCATAATTCACTACTCTTGTATATTGTTAGTTTAGAATGATCAAAGTTAATTTGGTTCATTTCAGGATGTTTTCTCTGTAACAGAAAATTATATGCAAAAGACCCTATCAGCAGGTTTGACAGTCTAGACAGCAGCATGCTACCCTAAAGACTGTCATATTTAGAGGTTAACTGTACCTCTTAAATGTTTAAAACTAAGGAACTGAAAACACTCAGTTTCAGCCCAAAGACCGATTCCCCACACACAACTTCTAGACACATTCACAGCAATGCTGACAGAAACAACCTGGCTAGACACATGGATATTTTAACTTCAGTTACTTAAATCTCTGTTGAAAATGTGATTAAATTCTTGTCACACACAACTGTCTGCATTCTACCTTACAGGTAATTTTCACCTCATCAGAAAGGCTCCCTAGCTAATTTTACAGAATTATTGGCTTTCTAAACATAAACCACATGTATCATATTGTAGACAAGCTAGTGGTTTACTAAAGCACTAAAATACACAAGCTTATGATTTTAGCTTTTATGGTATAAAAACAGGACACATGACCTGTATTCCAAAGAGAAAAATAGGTAGTGTTAAAATGATAAATAAACATTTCACCTGGCATGGATAGAGTAGTAGGCAGAAGATGCTTTTCTACTGGATACAGTTAGGAGATAATTTATTTTGCTTAACTTGCATGGCAGAGGAAAAGCTGGCTGGTCTGCCATAAATAAAGCTGGTGTAAAATTCCCTTCACTCCTCAGAGGATAGCAGGGAGCCAGTTGCTCCTGTGGCTGTTACAGTAGACCCTCAGTTCCTTTGGCTGGGGGACATGCAGTATCACAAATCCATGGGAAAGGCTCTCCCCAGATGACCTGAGAGACCAAGAGGGGATTACTACCTCTGGGTAACAGGACTATCTCTAACACAAGGAAAGAGTGCCTTGGACTTGCCTTTTCAAACTTCATTTGAAACTGTCTTCATGGGTGAGGGACTCCATTCTCAGTGCACATGGAGGCCTAGGTGCCAGCAGCTGCAGTGGGAACAGGGAGCACAGGGGCCCATGGACCTGCAGTGTGAGCAGAACACCCAATGGCTTCAATATGGATGTCTGTGTCATCACTTGCAAATACCAAAATGGAACTGCTGTAAAATAGGGTAAGAGTATTGGAAGACAGGTGTGAAAGCAGCTGAAAGTCTGGCCAGGCTACTGGAGGGGCCAGTGAGTCCAAGCTGCTGGAAAAGTGTAAGATGTAGACCCTAAGAATGAGAATTATCAAAACAACATGCAGACCACTGTCACTCCAGAACATGGAGCTCAGGACTACAGGAGCAGCTCCTGTTAAGCAGCAAAATTTCATCTCCCCTAGCATAAATTTGATAAGTGTTACGGTATGTTCAAATAGAGAAGACCAGCACTGATCCGTTAGCTTTAGGTGATGGAGCATGTAGATAAAGGCACCATGGAGGTGGTATTGAGTTTTGTTACCATGCAACTGCAAGCCATGTTCTTAAAACACTTTCCTTATTTTGTTATTATGTAAGTTTTATTGCTCTTGCTTGTTCCAAAGGTCATTTGCTGTTATCATTTTTACCTGAGTGGGCACTTCTAATATTAACTAAAGACATAACAGAAGTTAAATGGGTAGTTAACAGGCAGATAAAGCATTATATTACACTGCACATCCAAGTTATGCCACTTGGAACACAGACAACAATTTAATCTGATCACTGCCAGAGCTTTGCTCCCATTATCTACAAGGAAGTACAACAGAATTTAAGGCACGTGTGACCTGCTGTCTTCAAGTAACAGTGATGCTAGAGAGATCATGCTTGGCTTCAATTGCTGTTCCTTGACAAGTCTTGTTTCCTTCATGATAAAAATTGAAATACAGTATAAAAATACATCTTTTCAAAGGGTCCAGTAGTTCCAAGTCTAATTTCAACATTTTAATGCTACAATATTTAAGATTGAGGTACATTAAGAGTGCAACTTCTGCTGGAGTTTCTTCAGGATCCCAAATTCAGTACATGGGAAAGACTAGTATTTTCCTGTTGCTTCCCTAGAGAGGCTGCACTTTAAGTTAAAACAGTTTTGTTTAATGTCTCACATGATACATGTAATCCAGCGGTGTTATGACTGATACCCTGGTTGCTCTGACTGCAGGGAGAGTGGGATTTCCATGATGTACAAAGACTCCTCAAATACAGCTTTTACAGTCGAGAATCAGTTTCAGCTTCCTTTTCATTGCTGTCTTGATCCTTCTTGTCTTCTTCCTTTTCTTCCTTGCTGAACTGGGCTTCAATCTCATTTGGATCAATATAGGTATAAAAAGAAGCCATGATAGCAAAAATGATGCAAACTACCAGCAGCAGGGCAGCAAACAGCACATACTCTGCCCACTGCAAAGAAAAAAAAAAAAAAATGTATCCACCAATATTCATTTGAGTATTACACCATTTCAGTATTTTCAGGAAGGGAACTCAGAATTTGAAACTGAATAAACCTAACAAGTATCATATGGTTTACAGGACTAAGTATTAATTAAGCATATAATACATATTAAAGCAACTCAGAATTGAGGCTCTTTTGGCATTTCTATCTTCACTGAAAAAAAAAAAATTCTGTGAATGCTGAAAAATTCTGCAACATCCTTTTCCTGGAGGAACTGGAAAGTGAGTGAAAGTCTGAGAAGGAAACTCAGCCCTTTCCTTTTGGTCAGATCCCTAAACCAGGCTGGCACTGATTCTGCTTACAGCTGACCTAGTGACCACAAATGTGGGCAGAGATTAGAAAAGCCTCTACCTGAAAAGCCTCAACATCTCTGTTTCATGCTCTTGCTGATTTAATTTAGCTTAAACTGGGGACTGCCAGAGCTGTTTCAGAGACAAGCTCTTCTCTCTCTCAGATAGCCATTTTAATTCATTACAGAGCACCACAAATAAATAGAAAGTCTTGTACAACTGCTCTTCACCAGGACAGATGGAGTTTTTATGCCCCAATAATGAGATTTGAAACCAATGAAGCCAGAAGAAGGGATGTGGCAAGGCTCTGGTATGCAGGCTCATTTGCAATTAACAGAACTTTGGTAGGTTTTATTCCATTCTTGCAGAATTTCAGCTCAAAATTTCACAGACTTTCTATACCATGAGAAGAAATTTACTGCAGAGATGCTAGAAACTGCTGCTTGCAAGCAAAGGAGCCTGGCAATAAGAGTTAAGGATGCCAAGTAGAAACCTTTGCAGAAAAACCATTTGTTTTATCTGCCATCATTCCCCACTGGATTAGAACTGCTTTTTCCCAGTGTAATATAATAGCACACCTACTGCTTGCATGCTTACCTGCTTTTGGATTGCAGATACCCCAGCCACGATAAGGACAATTATGTTACCAACAGCCACAGTCAGCAGCCATCCAGCCTGCAGCACTGACTTCATGTTAGACGGGGCCTGTGGAGACAGACATTTGGTTTTGGTGGTATCATTTATTTTCTGATGCATTTACTGCAATCTTTACCTTACAGTAAACAGTGTTTCTCTGTGTGGAAGAGGATTTCATGGTTTGCTAGGTTTTGGTGGTGGTTGAGGCTTTTTGTTTATTTATTTTTTGACATTAAAAATTGCTAGAGAGCTAAACGGGCCTGGAGAAGGCTTCGAGGAGCAAGAGACCACTAGCACACTAACTGTAACACCTTTTACTTACACACACCAAGTAACTAACAGGTGCACAGGTGTAATTTTACATCTCAGGAACATGTGGCACACACAAGATGAAGAAATTCAGCACATCACCTAGCAAATCACACCTCACAACATTTCCATCACTACAGTTTCTAGATTCAGAATGAAGAGAAGAAATACACACAGCTACTAAAGTGGAGTCAGGAGACAAAGGAAATAAAAGTCTATAACTAAACACTAATAAAAGCTAACAAAAAGGCTGTATGGACTAAACTGGTGGGGAGAAGAAGTGCCACTACTTCCTCATTTTATATTTGAGAGCTCTCCGGTTTGGTTTTATTGCAGCAGTACAGTTGCACTTATTTTCAGTGGAAAGTCATATGGGAGAAGGAAATTTGAGGAGTGGTAGTCAAGTCTTCAAATGATATTTGAGGAGTGGTAGTCAAGTCTTCAAACTCAGCATAGCTTCATTGAAAACACTAAATCCTTGGTTAAACAGGGCCAACTTGCATCAGTTTATACAGTCCTTCTAGGAGCTGTGAGGGACATAGGGATTAAAGCAGCAGCACAGAACCACTACTTAAAAACAATAGATCATGGAAGATCACTTGCACCAAGATTCTTAACTCAGGAAGAAGAATACCTACCTGTGAGTATGAAAACTCCAGCCCAGTGACAGAGAACAGTACTTCTGCACATGTAAGAAGAAAATACTGAGGGATCTGCCAAGCCATATGAACTGTATTTGGTGCAATATCTTCAAAGTGTGTAATGATAAGTTTATTTTCAACACACTAGAATTAAAAATAGCTTGTTAGGAACAGTAATAATGAGTGTGCACAGTAAGGCATTCTAAGCAGTTGTATAATCATATAGAAAGTTCAGAGTAAATAACAAATATTGCACATGAAGCACTGCATACCTAGTTGTGAAGTACAGCTTTTTTACAGCAGACTTCATGCAAATTTATAGTGTCTAAGAGGGCTAAAGTTTTAAGGCCATTAGTGGTGATCATGAATTCTTGCATTATGTTATTATTGTAACCATCATTATTTTTATAGTTAATAATAGCTTTTAGTCCTGTTTAGGATACCAGAATTCTACCACATAAACTTAAAGACAAGAGGAAATTAAAGGATTAAAGACAAGAGGAGTAATTCTACAAGTGTTTTTTTAATTAAAGTATCAACATGGAAAGGAATTCTATATTGTCCATCCAACAAGTGGAAACTCACATCATCAAGTGAAATGGTATAGGCACTACCATATCCAAATTCTTTTGAATCAACTGTACAAGTGTACTGAGGCAGTGAAGCCTTAATGGTATATGACCTGAAAAAGAAAAAACACAAACCCCACAGTTCAGACCATAGGTGTAGTCAATTGTGTGCATCACATATTTTAAAAAGCTCTGTGCCCTTTCCCAAGGACAAGTATGTCTAGGAGATTAAATTAGGATAAAGGAAAATGCTTACCAGCCTGGATTTGGAATGATGTTGTAATTGCTAACAGAAAGAGGATCCAGTTTTCCAAAATCCATGTCTCCCATAGTAACATTGACAGTAAAACTGAAATTGTTTATGAACCTTTAAAATGGAAGAGTGATTAAAAGAGTGATTAAATGCTGCACAAAACATACAGGAGTCAAAGAATACAGGTTTTACTTTCAATTGTATATTGGCAGCACAACAAGTATCGAGTCTTCCCATTTAATGCCTTTTTAAAAAAATTAATTTAAAAATTACCATTTTGTCAAGAACTCTAAATCTCCTAGAAATGTTGCTAATACAAAAAGCCAGTTAGGCCCCCATCAGCCCACTGCCTTAGGAGAACATAAAAAATGAGTCACTACTACAACCAGCAGGAAATGCATCTGCAAGTGGGAGATGAAGAAAAGCAGAGAGGGGAGAAATAATCTTCGATACCTCTTACCCAAAATTAAAAACAAGGTATAGATGTGTAATCCATGCCATTTGTTAAAAAAAAAAAATCTAGGCCATGGAACAAAGAATACACTTCCAATTTTAGCTAAATATACCCAAGCAGGTGTGCAAGATTACTTAAGTGAATCATGACTCAGACATTATCCCATCCCCTAAAACGTCAAGGGAAGTGTCCAGCAAGATGAGAGGTCCTACAGTATAGAAAACTTTACTTCAACAAGAAGAGGTTACCGAAAGACAGATTGAAGAGAGAGTCACACTACTGTCAAAATTTACGCAACAAAAAAACTCTACCTGACAAGACTTTTTCCATCTTCTGGTTTTGATGTGACATTGTCCTCTATCTAGTGGAAGATACCATTATCAAAATATGTTGTTGGCATCAGAGAACAGCTTAAACATGCACTATTACACAGCAGTGGGAATTAACAGAGGCTTCAGAGCAAGACTCCAGGCCTTCCTCTTTAGGTTCCTACTAGCACACACATCTACTAGAAAACTCTGTATGACTACATCTAAGTCTTGGTGAAAGGGTAGTTGTCAAGGTACATAAGAAATTGGTAATTTTTTTTCTAAAGGATATCCTGGTGTACTCTCTGCAGCTTACCAGTCTTACTGGTACAGGAGAGAAAAGGAGAGACAGAAATCAAGACAAAGGAAAAAATTATCCAGAGCTTGGCCTCTCAGCCTCACACATTCCACATATAAATCAATGTTCTGACAACCATCTATCTTAAGAAATAAGCAGACTTACCCAAGTAGCGTTGATGCTTGTTGGAACCCATTTAAATGCCAAAGTGTAGCGTTGTCTCTCTGTCAGCTCCAAATGCTCACTTTTATTTTCATTTCCAGAAATTATGTCTAATGATTTCAGCTTAGAAGTCTCAAATGTCATGTAGCCAGTCTACAAAGACAAATTACCATGGATTTCTGTGCAACTGCATATTTGTCTATTGAGGGAATATTATAGGCTCTGGGAGGGTCAGAAGTTTACACATGTTACTTCTGAACTGCCAGAGATCATGTACATCCTCTAACTTTTCATTTTTTATTTGTTTTCTACATCAAGCATTAATTCCATTTGATCATTATTTTTTATTAGTTTAACTTGTTACACAAGCTTCAAAATTACATGAGCTTCCCACGAGCATTATGGAATAGCTGTTCTATTTTCCTATTTCTTGCTCCAGATAAATAAAGCTTACCATAACCACCAAGTAAAATTCAGCCACAGAAGAAGCACTGGCATGAGATGTGATGCAGTATTTTCCAAAAACCAGTAATGACATGTTTTAAATATTCAAAACACATTTATTCAACATAAAATACTTAAACCAATAATGAACGTGTTAGTGCTACACTAAAATAGGCTCTGTGTTTTATAGGATTATCAAGAGCACTTTATAATCCACATCTGGATTCCCTATAATAGGGAATAGAGCATTCTATACCTTTCATTTTCAGGTGTGTACCATGGTACATCAATTCAAGTATACAGTTTGGGTGCCCTTATCTTCTCCTCACAACTCTGTTCCTGTGTGAGGGAAACTTGGAGGAGGTTGGAGCAAGATCTCTCCTCTTCAAGGGAAACAGAGCTGCAGGCTATCAGAGAACACACTTTCTAAGTTCCCATATCAAAAGCATCCATCAGAGCCACCATATTTTGCTGTCAATAGAACTACCAATGCTGTGCTGTATTAGAACCTGAAAAACTTCTTTGGCAGCAAAACATGAAGCCTAATGTGTGGTGTGGCCAGAGAAGGAGCTCCCTGTTCAGGTAAGTCATTCCTCACAGTAATAGCAGCAATTCACTAGAGCTGAATGGACATTTACTGCAGGAAGGGGCTACTTTTAGGAAATGGAGCCTTTTTAACAAGAGTGAAATTTTCATCTAGTTCCAGGTTACTTAAGTTTATGAAAGTTTCTTGGGAAAAAAACCCTACTCTTGTCCGACCAAAGTAGTAATACTTCAAATATTAATATAGTTACTATTTCTTCAATCACTGTGTTTTCATTAACAATTAATTCCACAATTAAAAAAAACAAAAGAACTCATTAAAATTATTGGAGTAAAAATGTCCTAGAAAATAATAAATTTTGAACCATTAGTTAAGAATTACTCAGACTTACTCCATTCATTTTTTCAGCTTAATTAATTTAAATTATTTTTTAATATTCCACATCTGCCCTTACTTACTTCCATATTAGGTGCTACATCCACACTCTGAAGTTGAGGCTGGAACTGAACTGTTGCAGGAACAGCACCCAGATTTATTAATTTAATTTGAGCTTGCCCAGCTGCAGGGAAAACTGGATTGCTGTTCTATAGGACAGAAAAAAAAGGTAAAATCAGTGCCCTAAGTCACTTGGAAAAATTACTATAATTACTGTAATCTTTATCATTTCATGTTGAAGATTAGCATTTGCCTGCTGCTCTGTGACTGTCTGACAGAGGAGTCAGGTTTTGTTACTAGTCTCACAAGTTGCTTTAGGAAAGAAGTCTCTCATCCACAACAGACACCTCTAGACAGCTGCTCAGATCTTGGGATGCAATGGATCACCACCCAGAGGTGTTGTCAACATCCCAGGTACAGGGGAAAGATTCATTGGGCTCAGGCATGGCACCTCCCTTTGGGGCAAGAAAGGTTAGGGAAGACAAATCCTTCCTTCAACAAGTGTCATCTTTGCACCTGCTGTGATGATGCTTCCCAGACTATCACACTTCATCTCCAGTCTAAATCTCAGAAGAGGTCAAGCATACCCAAAGCTGCCCTCTGCTAGGCCAAGCAAGTGTCTGGTTTCCAGCTTTTAGTCTCAGTTTAGAGATTGAGGTTGCCTTTAATGCATGATTTGTATTAACTGCAGTGTGATATTTTGCAGAATGGTGTTTGTTGCTTGTTAATTTTACTGTGCTAGCCACAATATTGCAATATATTTCCCCTCCCTCTGCTTCTATGCTTACATGATTGGCTCCAAATTTAGGAGTCTTGGTTCATTTTCCCCTTAAACATGACTTTTTTTCCCCCTGAATTAACAGCTAAATATTAATAGTAAATACTTGCATGTGGCTGAACTTACATCTATTTGCACTTGCACAAGGGCAGCAGCAACAAAAGCCATGGAGCCGAGGAACATCCCCACAGTCATCTTCTTCAGGGGCCTGGTACAACAAAAGACACAAGAGCTTTAGAGAAGTGCCAATTCAAAGCTTCAGCTGCTTGTTTTTTCTTTCCACTCTTGGAAACTCAAATGGCCACAACTAGCACATTATCACCATTTGGAGGGCTGATGTTATTACAGAAAGTGTTCTGCTAAGCTGGGTACCTCTCAATTCAGTTACACCATCAGGAAATATATCTTTCCTACAGCACCTTAATAACCTGTTACTCTGCATCTGCTGGGCTCAAACATTGACTGACCATGATTATTAGGTTCCTGAAAAAAATCTGGTTTTGCAGGAAGAAAAAACCCAATCCAATACAGTTGTTAGCTGTAAAACAAGAAAGAGACAAGAAGATAAGCCTTTAAAACCAGAGGGACGGCTTGTCTCCATAGTGCTACGTTTTAATAAGATTGAACAAAAATGGTCAGGGAAATTTGTTGAATTAGGAGACTTCTACTGGTATGCAGTTAAGCTGTAAGGATAGATTTAGATAAATTATATTCTGCATTGGATAAATGATTTGTGGCATCATTTATCCAGTGTAGAATATCCACAAATGAATGATAGTGTTCCCAGCATAGCACACACCCTAGACTTTTAACAGCTATATGGAAAAACAGCAGTGCACCTTAGCTCTCTGAAAATGATTTGAAGAACTGAATTCTCTTCTGCCTCTCCAAGCACTCTTGTAACTGCCAGACACTTCATTAACGTCATTGAAAAATATTGTGTAATACCCCCAAAGCTCCACCAAGAAGAACCCAGTAAGCCAGACTCCCAGCTGAGACTGAAGAGGAAATGTCTTGTGTCTCAGTTGCTTTTTAGCCCAAAGCATGACAAATGCCAAGGATGTATGTTGTATTTCTACCTCCTATTCTTCAGGAGAGATGGGGTAGACATAAGGGATATGGAGAACAATCAAGATCATCTCTCCTGCAATCAAAAGATTTTGTCCTTAACTGAAAAACATTGTCACTCTTCTCTTAGATTCTCCTCTTCTAATCTGTGATACCTCTATATACCATTTGCAGGATTCTGTTTCTTTTAATATTCTGTTAAAAAATTAAACCATTTTGAATATACTTCTCTTGCATCCTTAGCTAAATGCTTGCTCTTTTCTTACATTAGGGCTGGAAGAGCCAGTTACAGAAACCAATAAAAGGAGCCTCTGTTGAAGTCAGATAATTACATCAACTTACGTAAAATTCAGCTTGCATTTCTTGATTAAAGGATAAACCAAAGAATCTACAACTGGGACCATTATAACAATCAGGATTGGATTCACAATCTGGGGAAGATGAACAGGAGAGAAAAATTAAGTATTTTTCAAAGTGATTTTTGTAAGTAAGGGCAATATGTATACAATCTTTCAGAAGTACTTGAAATTGGCAGATAGAAAATTAGCATACCTGCATTTGGTCTGGTTGAATTTGAAAACCCTGGTGGAGGAAAAAAGAAATAGTTTTTAATATTGGGACAGCAAATACAATGGGTCTGAAAAGTGTTAATGAAAGAAAAAATGAATAAAAAGTAACCTACAAAATCCCCATTCATTGCTGTGGCTTGCAGTGTCCATCTTGACCCCTTAATAAGAGAAGAAAAAATTAGGTGTCACAGTAAATCAATGTTCCAAAGGTCCTTTTGAATTATTTTCATAAGCAAAGTGTTGGAAAAGACATGCAATACAAGAAAAAGTAAAGCTAGCTTGCTATGGGAGTATTCTTAGTCTGCAATGTAAACCTTGGAACAAAGTGAGCCTCATGGCCCATTCCACTTCCTTTACTTGTTTTGTCAAATACAGCAGAAAATAACTTAGATGCAGAAATCAGCTGGAGAGAGGACAGGGCGATCCTGTGCAGGGCACTGCTGTGTGCTGGGCACAGGAGCCACCCTGGAGCCTGTGCGCCACCAGCCTGAGCCCCAGCAGCCCACATGTCCCACTCACCCATCCTTCCTTCCCACAGCCCAGAGCCAGAGGACAAGCCAGGGCCTGACCTGCCTGGAGCCCTCTGCCCCACAAACCTGCCTGTGGCTGGAACAGGCAGGGCAGATTCAGGCCTGAGCCCAGGATGAGACAAGAACACGACCACTGCATCTGTGACATGATCCTTCAGCCACCCACGACACAGCACTGCCCGAGATATCACCCAGGGAACGAGTACTGAGCTCTGAATTTCAAATCAGGAATTCAGAGCTCCAACTGCAACAGGTCACACTGGCAGCTACAACTCACAGGCACTGGACTGAAGCAGTAGGATATGGGGAGTCTGGAGCAAGCTTTCTCCCGTCTGATTTGGATAAGGCTTTCAACCCTTGGTTATCTCAAGCATCTTCCTAAATTCATACTTCAGTGCTTAACTATAACTGACGCTTTTGTGAGTCTTGAGCACCTAGTTCACCAAGTGAATGGGAATTACAGGCTCACACTTCTGCTTGAAGGTGTAAGGTATTTATAACAAGGTGTGAGTGATTAAGCAAACTGGCATCCAGATCATTTAAACCCTGTTTCTCCAGCTTATTTACACAAGGACCCTAAATTTAAAATCTGACAACTGACAATTGAAGAAACATTAGTGCTAAGAGAGCTTTAAATTACTGTTTCATCCTCTGAGTCTCAGGCTAATACAAGATTTGGAGAGGCCTCAGTCACTGAATCTGTCCTGGATGTACTCAGATAAACTGAGATTGCCCCTGGCTGCAGATCATCTTGTACTGACATGACTCAGTGACTACCCTTTTGCAATAAAACCAGGATAAAGAATTTGTTTTTCCATGCTCCCATAGAGACTGACATGGTACAGCTCTAGTTACAAAGCCAAACAATTTCAATTTACCTGTTGGTCAAAAACTGCCCAGAACATGGGGAGAGGGATGTAAAGGAAAAGTACCCTCAACACCATCTTTATCTGAGCAATCAGTCGTTTCTGCAGAAAATAAAAAATTAAACAAGAGGAATTAGTTCAAAAAAGAAAGGGAAAGAAAAAAAAAAAAAAAAGACACAGCTTCAGACTGCTACTTACATGACAGCAACAGGTAAAGACCCATCATGTAATGTTTACCCACACATTCAGCTTTGGATGTTGTGGCTATATCTGATGACTTCTATTAAAACAGTACAAAGTCTGCTTGTATGTTATGGGAAGGGCTGCTGGTTAAAGGTGACTGATACCAGAAAGACTTGGGCCTCTTTGCATGTGCACTGATGGCAGCAGGAGATTCAGCACTTAGTGAAGTGAGCATTTGAGCAACAGGCAACTGAGGAATTTCACATAAGAACAAAGCATACAGGCAAAAGGAAGATAAAGGTGACAGGCTAAGGTTTGTGCTGCCATTGGCAAAAGAGTAGAGAGGGTAGTAGGCAAGGGACAAGTTGGGAACTATGGGATACAAGGCTTTGAGAGTCATGATAAGAAATTGTACTGAGTGTGGAGGGGATGAGTGTTTACCCACTTAAACTGAAATTCCAAAGCGTAATTCTGATGTTTTGTGGCAGCAGCTCTCTATCCACAGAGAGCAACAGACAACTTTCCCAGGCATTTTCCTGGGGAAGCTGTGAGAAGATCAGAGAAAAGAATGAGATACATTTCTTATCTCCACTTGCTGCACCTGTTGTTGTGCACGTGTGGAATGATTTATGCAGATTTGTTTACCAATGGGTGATTTCTAAATTGGACACTGGATAGTGTTTGGATTGATTGACTAGTTAGGTCAAAGCTGTATTGGACTGTCTGTAAGGGCATGAGTTTCTTAATTAGGATAGGATAAGAATAGGATAGGGATAGGATAATAAAGCGATTGATCATCCTTCTGCAATCATGGAGTCAATGCTAATTATTACCCAGCAGTGGGCCTGCAGCTGCCCTGTTTCATACCAAGACAAGTATTATAGCCCTAACCTGTGCTTTAACCATGATAGGTAGCTTCACTTCCCTTTCCCCCTCTGCAGCCATGAGGTATGGGAAATAGAGAAGGAAAGATAATGCATGCTGTTTCCCTAACCAAAAAACTTAAATGTTTGTATTTGTTTGGCAAGGGAAAGTCTTTTTTTTGTCTCCCTTGAATTTCCCTGGACAGCCTATGATTACACACAGCATTGAGACACAGAGCATTGAGTCACACAGCTCTACTTTCTCCCACAGGAGCTGAGGAGATAACCTGCAGTGCCAGGAGAGCACTGAGGTTTGGCCAAGTCAGCTACTGAATGATGGAGAGGCCCAAAACTATTTGCCCAGTGCATAAGGCAATGGATCAGAGCAGACAGAGAGAAGCTGAGGGTCAACAGATATCACAGCACAGGAGGCTCCCCCAGTACTTACATCATACTTCTCACTTGCCCAGTCCAGCCAGTGTTCTCTCTTGGGGAACTCCTTGCTGCGATGACGAAACCTGTTTTTGATGGCAAACTGAGGAGAGACAGATTCATGTTTAATGGCGCTACAAATATTTAGAACAACAAACTGGTTTGTCATTAGAGATGATGCTCCTGGCTTCTTGTCTTTAGAGGGTGCTAAAGGTGACTCAACTTCTGTTACCCACTCCAATCATCTAGGGGAATGTTGTTTTTAAGGTCTCACACTGCATAACCAGCAGAGCGTGCACTTGGGGTTAGGTGGACCAAACAGCTCAGAGCAGGCCCTCTCAGCGTGGGCTGCTGTGAGGAGCTGGAAGATCTGCCTTCTTCAGACTTACTTATCTACAAAAGTAAATAGAGTAGTGTCATATGCACAGAGCTGAATGGCTGAAGGAGTACATTTTAATATGAGAAACTCCATCTTGTAGGTATGTCTCACACCTTGACATTGAATATATACAAAAATGGTCCCAAAGAACTCCTAAGATTTTCTGCATGGAATAACATTTACGGCCAAGCTGGGCCTTAGGAGCAGCATTCTAAGTAATTGCCAAAGTCTCCTACAGAGATTTGGTTTTGACAGTGCTTACAAGACAGGCAATAGGCTGAGCTGTATAAAGCTGTCAGATCTGTAGGCATGTGTGGATTTGGCATGGCCTGACTTTCAGTAGTCGGGGAGTGCCACAGCTTCCACCACGTCTGACAGAGCCAGTCTCCGATGGCTCTGAAGATGGACACACTGCTGGCCCAATTTGAGAGGCTGGTAATGCCTCTGTGATGACATATTTAATTGGAAAGAACAGGACATGTGCAGTTTTTTCCCCAGGAGTGCAGAAGCGCCATGCTGGCACTGCCCACAGCAATACACCATCTCAGTGGACCCTGCCTAATTGCCCCTAACTAACTGCACTGCAGGTGAAAAGGGCAGGGGCGGGTGGAGCAGCTTCTCCTTCCAGTACCCCACATGAAGAGAGGCATTAAATTGCCCCAGTGCCGCCGCAGCTGCCAGCACGTGCACAACGGCGGCGGGACCACCCAGCCAACAGCAGAAGCATGACAGGTTGATCTTATCTAGGTTCCCCGATGCAGAACCTAGATACGATCAACTTCTCTGTGCTGCAGGATTCTGCAACAATCTTTGAATCACTGCAACTTGTTGACAACGGTACCCACAAGTAATAGTTTTTCTTCTAGTCAGAGGAGAGAAGGAAGTGAGGACGTGAGGCAAAACAACATGGTGGCACCAGGGTCAGTGGAGAAGAAAGAGGGGGAGCAAGTGCTTCAAGCACCAGAACTGATGTTCCTCTGCAAGCTGTAGTGAGGACTATGGTAAAACAAACTGTCCCCTTGTAATGCATGAAGTCCACAGTGGGTGCAGAGATATACTCGCAGCCCATGGGGAAAGTGCTTACAGGGGAGCAGGTGAATGTTAGAGAAAGCTGTGGTCTAGTGGGAGATCTGAAAAGAGAGAAAGGGCTCCCGCTCCCAGAGACAGAAAGAGCCCTTGCTTCCAAACTAGAGCAGCCTATCCTTAAAAGACTGCACCCTGTGGACAAGTGACCCATGCCACAACCATTTTGGGATGACTGTTTGCCTGTGGGAGGGACCCCAAGACAAAGCAGAAATAAGACTCCTCTCTCTGAGCAAACAGAAAAAGATCTCAAATGATGACGTGACCAACACCCCCACGCCCTGTCCTCCTGTGCTGTCAGTGAGAAGGAAGGAGGGGCTGGGGGGGGAAAGGTGTTTTAAAAGCTTATTTTTGCTTCTCATTGTCCTCTTCTGACTCTGTTGATAGTTGATTTATTTTTAACCTTTAGATTTGAACCTGTTTGGCCCTTGGAGTGGTTTTTTTTCCCCAGTCCTTGTCTCCTTTGATCTTTTTCCCTCTCCTTTGCCCAACTGTAGGAAAAAAAGCTAAGCAAACTACCCTCATGGGTGCCTGGCATTTGGCCAACGTCAAATCACAACAATGGAAAATGAAGAAACTCGTACATGAATAAATGTGATCTCAAAGTTGAGGCTCTGCAAAGTTGGGACATGTGGTGCTATTCATGTAGATTCCACTCCTTTTCTGGCAGGATCACACTGATGTGCAACCCTCAGAATTTCCTTAACACAGTGGGGATCAATAAACCTCTGCATTGTAAATAATATTCTTTTAATAAGTAATAAGTTTTTGCTGATAAGATGTACTGGTAGCTCTGCTCTTGACTCAGCTCAAGGCCTGTTTGTCTCTTTCTGCATAAAGGGGCACAAATGTGGAAGGAATGAGTCCCACAAGTGGGGATAAGTTTTTACATAACACTGACACCTTATTTTGTTTCCCATGTGTATAAATCCACATATAAATCAAGATATGCATGAAAAGACACCCTAAATGTGGTGGTGTCAGTAAGAAGCCTTTTGTAATAAAGCAAAACACTTCAGAAACTTTCTTCATATTAAGACAGATTTCTGATTTAGGCACATTTACAGAACAGCTTTAGGAATGGCTGCCAGGGGTTTGGGGAATGTAAGCAGTACTTACTCCAACACATTTGGAAACTTCAAGCATTATGTTTCCTTGTGGTTTAACTTTCTTGTACATTCTGCTTCCAATTACGAACACAACTACAATATGCAAACAGAAAAGCAACTCAGGATTAAATTAAAATAGTGGCAAATAATTTGGTATGGAAACTGCAAGTCAAGGAGGTAATCAGGGTGGGAATAAGCCTCCCAAGAAGCAATGCAATTGCCTATTCACATGCTATCATACAGTAAGACCAATCAAATTAATACCAGCAGATTGCTTCTATTCAAGACAAAGAACTAAATCTGGAAACTCTGATAGTAAGTGCTCAGTGGGAGGTTTGCTCGACTCAGGGATGGCCAAAACAAGGGCATTTAGGACCTTGACTCTGGCCTTGCTGTAGGGGCTCCTTTTCAGGAGCTCACGATACTGCAGCTCACATGGTGCAGGGACACACAAGGCTCTGCCTGAACTGCAGGACTGGCCAAGGTGTCCTCTGTTCCCAGGCGTGTTGCTCAGCCTCATCATCCCACACACAGGGCAGGACACAGGCAAACTCCCACATCCGCCATCTGGCCTGAGCTGGGCTCATGGGCAAGGCAAGGTCACTGGCAGCCAGGTGGGCTCCCAGGCAGGACCAAGAAGGACAAGGACCATGGGGTAGTACTTAATGGCACCCCCAGTTTCTTGGGCAGCAGTAAGGCTTGGGGAGTGACCTGTAGCACAGCTGGTAAAAATGCAGGTGTTTGACAAGTACTGACATATCAAATACAGGATTTCTCCAGCTCAGGGACAATTACCTCACACTGTGTATAATCCTGGAATAGAGATAATGCCCAAAATACACATTTTCTGAGAGTTTTCACCCTCCATTCAAAAGATCCATTTGTACACACCAGTAATCCAAGAAACATAGCCAGTAAATTACATAATGTACTGAATTCAAGGATAGATTCATGCCTCAGCCCAGCCCCATCCAACTCTCCTGGGAAATCAGACTCTTCAGTAAAAGTAAGTGCTTCAGATTAATCCCACCCACCTTCCCACCCAAAAAAAATTTTAGTCAAAAATCACTGAAATGATCAGGTATTGGGAGAGGTCAATACCTGGAGATTTCTATCACACTTTCATTATTCTGAGATTGTTATCATCTAATTACCAAGGCAACAGGATGGCAAGAGATTCACCTACCCAAGGCAACAGCCATGAGGATAGCAGGAACTCCAAAAGCGAGGGGGTAACATTCCTGTTTGCTATGAATGCCACACTCTGAAGCTGAAGTAAAAATAAGATCAAATAAAAGTCCCAGTCAGCACTGCTGATGTTTTCCATATGGTTTCTGGTCTTTGCATTCACTGAAAACTCGCAGAGGAACAACAAATCAGTCTACCAACATCCACAGAGTGGAGGATCAGGATCCAACTTATCTCTCAATATTGGAAAGGGGATTTATGTATCGCAGATTGGTTCAGGTTGGAAGGGACCTCTGGGCATCATCTGGGCCAAGTGCCCTGCTCAGCTAGGGCTACCTGGAAGCAATTGTCTAGGACTGTGTCCAGATGGCTTTTGAGTATTTCCACAGATGGAGACTCCACAACCTCTCTGGGCAGCTTGTGCCAATTGTTGATCACTCTCAGAGTGAAAAAGTGTTTCCTGATGTTTAGAGAGAACCTCCTGTATTTCAGCTTGTGCCCATTCCCTCTTGACCTAACAGTGGGTACCACTGAGGAAAGCCTGGCTCTGTCCTCTTCATTTCCCATCAGGGACTTTTATACTTAGATAAAATGCCCCATTTGCCTTCTCTTCCCCAGGCCAAACAGCCTAATGCCTCTCAGGATCTCCTCACAAGAAATTTACATCTAGTTTTACACTGAGACATGAAGAATTACCCTAGAAGTGTCAAAAGCATGTCCTTAGTGAGAAAGGAGCTAGATTACAAAAGTTTTGGGCCAAGTTCATAAACAAACATTCTAGTGATATAAGTGAAGCTTGCTGAAACAAAATCATAATCACCAGCCTCCTCCCCTCTTTGGCATTAGTCACAGATTTGACTCTATTTGACTCTCATTGACTTCCACAGTATAAAATAAAAGACTAAACAAAATCATTACATTCTTCACCATACTTCTTCTAAGAGGAGAATTAGAGAATATGGTTTGGAAAAAAATGTTAGCTTGCAGATAATTTATGTCTTTATTTAGTTGTATTAGTCTTCTGGTCAAACCTTTCCAGGTTGAAACAGGTTATCACTTCCCTCAGCTCAATTTGTCATTTTCTTCCAAGGAATTTTTCACCTTCTATCAGCAAGGAAGTAACCTACATGTGGTGCCTCATGCATCTCTACTTCGTTTTTTGAGAAAGGATAGAATTTGCATTAAGCAAATATCCAAAACTTCTACAGTCTTTTCCAGTCAAGAAATCCAAAGGCCAGAAGTTCAGCCCTGTGCTTTTGGGTTATTCCAGAATAGACATGCTGTTTCCTTGCTTTTGAGAAAAGCAGCCTTCTGAAACTGCTGGCAAGTGCATCTATACAGCACCATCTGTGCAAGCCTGCCACAGAAATCCATATGCATATAGGTTAGCAAATTGCTGGGTTTTGTTTAGGATCACACTCTTCTTCACAAGCAAAAGAGAACATAACTGCCTTATTTAACAATATGAAAAATTATTTACTTTGTCACATGGATTAATATACTCCTACATGCAGAGATGCTTCTGTACTTAGCATGGGCATGTTTCCAGAGGAGAAGGCTCTCTCCCCTTCCCTTCCCAGGAAGCAATACAATTCTTTCTAGTGTGATACTTTAAAGGTATTGGAAAATGTGACACATTTGTACCTTAGTGGAATCAAAACATGCATTAGGCATACAAGCTGCTAGCTCCAGCATGTCTTTTCAGATCTAGTACTTCTGACCCTAAAGGCAATAAAGATTTTCAACTGGCTTGTTTTTGAGAGTACCTCATCTCTGAGAAGCTGGATGACACACTGAAGACTATTTGCTAGATAACTCCAGTGTGTCAGAGAACAGAACTTTAAGCTGGACTGGACTGCAATCCAACACACTTTTTCTGGTGTTTAACAACTGTCAACAAACATGTGACCTTACCTCTGATACTTGGAGTGATTAAAGTAGATAAGAGACTTCCAGCATTAATGGACAAATAAAAGAGAGAGAAGAAGGTACTTCTTTGCTTTTCCTACAGTAAAAACAGAAAGATGTTTAGAAAGGCTTAGCCACAACCACATTGATGAGCCTGGATCAAAAAGCCAGTGCCTCTGTTTTTAAAGTTCAAGACAAATAATTATCTAGCTCCTTCTTCAGCTCCTCAGGAAAACCCTGCAGTAATGCATCTATCTAAACATGTATAATATTAGAATACTATAATTGTCCCAACATTAGTTAGAGAATCTGTATAACTGAAAATCTGAAAGACATTTTTACCTGATCATCTTCAAACTGATCTCCACCAAACGCTGACACACACGGTTTGATCCCACCAGTACCTAAGGCAATAAGGATCAAGCCAACTATGGACAGAGCACTGGAACAAAGGAGAAAAGAAAAAAAAATCATTTTCTGTTAGTTCTTACAGCATATATAATAGACTGGTTGAAAGACAGTTGATATTCAACTAACATAAACTTAAGTTATCCCATTCTTCAGCTGCCTGGGACAAAAAAAGTCTACAAGGCAACTCACATGTTCACTGCGATCGCATCGGGAGAGCCATCCTGGTTGTGATCCGTCAGGTCATTTATGGAGCCCACAGACAGCACCGCCTGCCCAATCGCATAGACAATGGACAGGTAGAGAATGGTCCTGAGAGGAGATACATTTTCTTAGATATGTTAACACACTTACACACAGATAATTCCACAGCTAATGCAGACTTCTGCTTACTTTAAAGATTCTTGGTAATGAAAAAACTAACAGATACAATAAGTTATGGACTGAACTTGTCAGAAGCTACTATTTAGTCCCATGCCACTGCCACAATATTTCTATTCTTTTTATTATTTATTCTTATTATTCTAGGTAACCTTTAATTAATTAAGGCATGATAACAAATGGATTCCATGGGTATCACTAGGTCACAATATCTTCAGTGGTTGCCTTTTTAATGACCAACTCAAGAATGCCTATTTCATATTTTTTATAAGCTGAAGGTCAAATTGACTGCTCTGCAAAACTAAAATCTGCAATTTACACTGCTTTATTTTTCTGTGCTATTTTATATTCTAGTTGCAGGAGTAAAGAAAAAAGAAAAATCAAAAATCTGCTTCAATCATGGCAATTCCCCTCAAATACTGTTGTGAACAACAACTCTATAACCCCACCTTCTTCGCTGTAAGTGTACCAACATTTTTGCACTCAGATCTGAGCGAGAGCAGCACTGAAGAGTGCAAGCTGCAGGCTTTCAGCCTGACTACCTTGGCTAGGAGGTGCCTAGGATGATAGCACTGCATAATCATCAGCCCTCCCATCCCGGCTTTAGGGTCCAATCCTCTTTTCTGTAAGTAGAAGCATGCTCCATTTTCACCTTGTTGGACGTTAAGTGCGCAGCTGAAGTTTAACCCATGTTCACTTGTGTGCTTGGGTGGGCCTCCATTCAATAGGCACAGACACAGGTCTCCAGGTTGGAGGAAAAGCAGGAGAAACACAATGCAATGATGGGAAATTATTTAAAAACCCAGCTTTCAGGAGTAGTTCCAAACCAAGTGCAAGGCAGGAGAATGAAGGAGAATGCTCAAAGACCAAGAACAATCCAACTACTTGACATAGGCAAGAGATCCTCACACCAAGCTTGGAGCAGCACTCTGAAACAAGAGGAACATTGACAAGTTCCCCTCACTTTAAAACAAGGTTTCTCTGACTTAAAATTAACCTTGCTTGTAGCAGAGAAAAAAAATCTATAGTGTGGGGCAACATGGAGTCTGCTCTTTAGTGGTATTTAATAGACACGGTTAAATGAGTTCGTTTTTTTTTTAATAGCACTGCCAGAGAGTTACTTTATTTACCCAGCAACCTGGGAAAAAGTTTCCAATTAAAGGTGAACCTGTGATCAGTGATCAGGAGTGAAACTTCTGGGTTTTATTAGTGAGGCTTACAAACTCACTGCAGAGACTTACATAATTGGCACTGCACTGATGGCACACAATTAAAAACTAACTGTAGTTTCTGTACTATTTTCCCCAAGAAATTCACATCCAATGATCTGTGAGCAGGTCCCATCACACTTCTTGACAGACATTGCACCAAGTACATGGACGGTGGAAGACTGGAGTCTCTCTTTAAGAGTACTTAACAGTGCTTAGGTAATCTCCTCTTCCTCTTGACATCATAGATTTTTTTTTTAAATTCTTGTTTAAGCCTTCCTCATGACACTGTGCTGCATTTTAGGGTGTTAAAGCCTAAGGGTATATCCTAAAGCTTGTTTAAGCCATCCTAACAAGCTCCTGTTAGAGGTCTGGGCCTTTCAGTTGTGGCACTGGCATATCCAAGTACCAAAGGAGAAGAGATGCAAGGTCTGCAAAGTTTCATCTTGATAAAACATGAAAAAGCCAAAATAAATTTAAAAAACAAACCACATCATCTAGACAAGCAAGTGCACAATGTATTTAGGCTGCTATCTGTAAGATATCCAGCTAGTTGCAGCGAGTTTGCACTGCTCAGAGCAGCTGCACAGAGCACGCAGGGCTGTGGTCTCAGCCCTGGGCTCCCAGGGGCTGTCCCTACAGCAGAAGAAGACAGTGCAGCTGACTGCACAGCACATCTCTAATCCCTGGGAGACCTTTGGCAAGTCTGCTCACATTCATGGCTTATAACCCTCCATAAAATCTTTACTGTGCTTTCTCTCAGGCAAAGTAAACACTTTTATAATCAGAACATCAGGAAAGGACAGGGAGATAAAGCTATTGGAAATAACCTGGTTACATTTCAAAGCACTGCAGTGCTACTATCCTGACCAACTTGCCTGCAGCTAAAGAGACTAAAGCCGTCATTTAGAAAAAAAATTGCTACTCAGTAAGACCCCTCACTGATCTGTCAATTCTGAAATCACACAGTATTTTAAAACTTATTCTAAGACCCAGTTAACACCAGACAACACAGTAATTTGCTATTTCATTGGCCACTTGCAATAGGTAGATAGACTGTCCTATGTAATTATAATACCCAGTATCTAGTTTCACAGCTTGTGAATACTCTCCTTAGCGTTGCTTACATTTTGCCCAAGGGAGAGGAAAAACATGCAGCATGCTCAGAAAGCATGTTGCCACCCTTAGCCAACTAGCAGATCAGGAACATTTGTTAACTCACAGTGCAGTTTCAAGTCTGAGTTGAATCAGTGAAAACCTCAAGCTTTGCTGAAATAAAACTATCCTGGAGTAGTCAACATCAGCTCTGAAGCTGTTGTTCACAGCTGCAGTTTTAGGTGATGATTTAAGTAACACTGGTTTCAGGTGAGCTTTCAAGATCTTTGGCTGCTTTCTGAGGAAGCACTCACTTAAACTTTCCCAGCCAAGAGTCTGCAATGATGGCTCCAAGGATCGGCGTCAAGTAACACAGAGCAACAAACGTGTGGTAGATGGCAGTAGCAAAGTTGTCATTCCAGTGTAGGAAACGTGTGAAATACAAGGTGAGCACAGCTGTAGGAAGAACAACAAAACAACAGGTTACAAATCCAAGTCAGGCCTGGGTGATGCTCAGCACAAGGAAACAAGGAACGTACCTTTCATGCCATAGTAGGAGAACCGCTCGCAGAACTCATTGATGACGATAAAGAAAATGCTCAAAGGGAAGCCAAAGCAGACCACCTGGAGGCAAGAGACAGTGTGAGCTCAGAGCTGTGCAACGCAGACTAACACTCTTCACTGCAACCCACAGCTCAAGCAAGCTCAACATGGACTCAGTGGGAGTGGGGAGGTACTCAGGGTCCGGAGTCTGCAAAGGCTTCTGTGGGATAACAGTAATTTACCTGAACCAAGAGTCAGTTGTCACTTTCCTCTCTTGGTCCCCAGACGTCTGCACACTTCTCATCTGCCCTTTCAAGATACCTTTAGCAATGCTAGAAATGACCTACAAGTGTTGCACTATGCACCTTTGAGGTCTCCAGCTCCTAACCCTTACAGCAATCTTCATTGGTAATGAAAAATATGCAAAAAGCCAATGTTTTTGGAAAAACAAAAAATCAAAACCCAAGGCCAACGAAAAATGCACCAAACCCCTGCAGTACACCAGACAGAAGCTCAGGGCTATTTTTAAGCACCTGTCATTAAAACAAATAAACTTTTCATTCAAGCAAATCTCTCAGGAAAACTACTTATCCTTAAAAATACTCTGCTTGATGAAGAATCCTTCATTTCTTCAGACCTGATAACAGAACAGACTTTATTCCTAACCTGAACTGACATGGCTTTGGCTGCCATGTTCTCTGAGCCTTCACCTGCTGCAACAGGCATGTCCATGGTCATCATCATGCAGTTCTTGCCATTGAGACAATGGTTAAAAGGCATACATCAGGTACAAATCTGACACGGTCACTAGAACTGCAACTTTAATTTCTGATCACCTACTTAGCTTCATGGAGTGGATTAATATATAATTTATAATAAAATTAGTGGCGATGCCATTTAAACATAATCCTACATTTTAATCTTTTTTATGGGTTTAATCCTGCAAGTAGAAAAGAATCAGATTTTAAAGACATTTCCAGAGGCAAAACAGTTCCTCTCCTTGCTCAAGTTGAATTAAAAAAAGGCATTGTTTAGATTGCAAAAGTTTGGGAATTCAACTAATCTTTATTTTGTGTGTAACAGGAAGAAGTTAACTTTCTAGATCAAAAGGAAAAACATACAAGGAAATCATGCCTGACACAAGTAAATTGCAAGGCACTGTCTCCAGCAAAGTCTCAACAAACAACACAACACTTGGAGACTCAGGTGCTACAGCAGGCTTTTTTGGGAAATCCTGCAAAAGAAATGAAAATAAGAGAGTGGCAGGAGCATTGTTGCCTGTACTGACTCAGTCATGAGGATGCCTGAGCAGCGCTGATCTTTGTTGTTTGCAGAGCCAAGTACATACTGCATATCCTACCCATGATAGGCTTCACAGCAAGAACCCAAAGCAAGTGCCAGGTGGGACTCCTCTAGCTTTAGAGCACACAGATTTTGAGCCCTAAATATAAACTCGTCACTCTTGATTTATTACATCCCCGACTGGCTGAAAGAGGTGCCTCCAAAGGAAGACTATCCACACGTATCCCAAAATTAGATAAAATTCACTTGAGCTTGCCCATTCCCTTCAGCTGAAGGCAGCAGGAGGTTTGGACAACTACTCCCCGCTTGGACATAGGTGTTGATGGGCTGGAGCTCACACAGAAGAATGCCTTGTGCCCCATCCACACATCATTCCCCTAAGCCATGCAAATGGTCGCGGGATGGAGAGTCACACACCGAAGTTTTGGCTCAGCACATGTTAAGTTGGTTACTGAAACAGTAACCCAGGCCATCTGACTTGTAATTGGGAATAGCCCAGGTGGAGAGGAGGGAATGCCTGTTCCTGAGGCAGAACAAAGACCTCCCCATGTCTTTTCTTGCCTACAGAGGAAAAGAAAGACAGAGCAGTCCTCGCTGAGGAGCTGGTGGGACCCATCTCCACCTGAATTTCACAAAATCTCACTAAAATCTTTTGACCACTTGGGGTTCTCACAAACCTCTCCAATGTTTTGCCATCACCCTACACAAGACCTTATTCTTCTGGAGGGTGTTTCATGCTGGTCTGGGGAGGTCACAGTGCAGCAAGGCTAGATTTTTCTTTCAAGCCACCACTGCTTCTGTGCCTGGTGGAGCTGTCCTGCACTCCCATGCTGGCACAGCAGCCACTGGTGGGTTTTCAGTGGCTGCCCCCAAACTGGACAGGGTCTGCATGTCACAGCTGGAGCTGTGCATGGACAGGGGCATGCAAGAGAAAACTTCTGGGTCTTTGCCAGGTGACAGGCCTTCTGTTTTTCCAAGATGCTACAGGCAAGAAGAGACTATACAATTAATCCTTGCTAACATATGATGTTTATTGTCCTTGTTTTGCACTGTACTGTCCTTTCTTACAGTATTCATGTGCCCATACACAAATCTACCAAAACCTTTTCTGTTGTTACCCTCATTGGTCACGAAGCACCAGATCCACCACCAAAAGGTAATCTGAAGGTTATGTTTTATAATCTCCTTTGTAACCTCACCCTGCCCTGGGGATGCCACCACCCTGCTGCACAGCTTTGTCTGCTGAGGAAAAGTCTGTGCTGTAAAACCTTGCAAGATAAGAAATGCAAAGGCAGAGTTAGGGTTCCTGAGACACATGTCATTAACAGTTGAAAGATTCAAGAGCAGCTGCAGTTCAAAGATTCAACTCAGCTGCAAGAAGGATGGGCTCCAGGGACCAATCTCCTCCTTACCAACATCTGCTCAGTCAGCAAAGGCTCTACACACATTTATCAGGGTGGTGAGCAAATTAATGCTTAGCTAGAATTTAATAAGTTACTAGGCTGCTTTTGCACATTTGCCAGTAAGTCTTTATTGTATACATTTAATGTATGTTTATAGGGTGATTTTTATTTTGGGCACTGCTAACATTACGAAAACAATATAACCCAAAGAGAATCAGTGGAGCAACTTTTTATGAGGGAAAATAATACTTACCGACTTGCCAGTAGTTTTTCCACCTGTTGAGGGAAAAAAAACAAAACACAAGTTAATAGCAACTAATAATTAATACTCCCTTAGTACCAATGGAAGATTCAAAAAAGTTTCAACTCTAAATACACATTGAAATATAAACACAGTACTGGTCAGGGTGAGTAAATTTTCAGTTTATTAAGGGGAGACTTTTCATAGTTATTAGGCAAAACTTCACTCAACAGCCTTTGGTTTTCCAGAGTGTGCATAAACTACTACACTCCCAGGAGGTGCTCAAAAGGACTGACGAGGCAAAGGATCCCATGGCTGCTCACCACAGATCATTCAAGGGGGTGGTAAAGCAGCCACCCACAGATGATGAGGCCTGTAACAACTCACTCTTGGGGATGTTACCTTAGAGGCAAGTCAAGCTTAAAGAATAGGCTCGAGATACCCTGCCAGGGATGGAGGGCAAGTCCTGAAAAGGGACTTACAGAGGACTGAATATAAAGCCCCAAGTGAGTGATCCGCTTTAGCAGGCACTCCCATAACCTGAACCCTTAACCTGGGAAGACCTGAAAGAGCAGAGGGGTCCCATTGAGGGCAGCAAGAGCAGACAGCTGCTTGCAGCCCTGAAGTCACTTCCAGCTGCTCTTGGCAGGCTTCCTACCCCTGGCAGCACTCCAGGTAGAGCCCTGAAGGGCTTCCCCAGCTCAGGAGGCAGGCTTGAAGGCTGAGCTTTCACTGTGTCACATAAAGGCCCCGTGCCCATATAGTGGATGACAACATTTTCCATAAAATCACATGAGCAAGCTCTTTATCATTAAGATAAGAACAAGTACAAGATGTGAACTTTGAAATCCCTGCTTGTAAATCAAGTCAGGCCATAATACATCTATAAGGCCATAATACATCTTATACTACATAAGAAAAGTATGTTTGTAAAAATCATTATTTAGTCCATAGTCCACAACAGATGAAAACAGCTGACAGCAACACTATCATTTTTGACACAATATTCAATGAAGTAAATCTTCAGAAATCACTGAAACAGATTATTCCAATTCTTTCCTTCACTGCTGTGGACAAGTAGTGTCCAGAGACAGTAGGACTATGCAGGTGATTCAGGAATATATACTCCTAGAGAGCAAGCAACATTCTGAAAGTGTTAACAGACCCAGTTCAGGGCACATGTGGCTACACGAGTTATTGAAGTTATTGTCAATGTCCCTTCCACAATCCACCAGAAAAGATACACTGAAGGATACCAAGGTGTCAGCAATAGCCCATCTTCATATCAGCTCCTTGGTTAGTTCCAGTTCCACTTGTTGGCCTTTCCAACACACGTGCATCCCACTGCCAGTTTTTTATAACACGCAAAGAGAAAAACAGTTTGGGCAGCTCACTTCTGTCTCTTAGCTAAGCCTTGGCAAAAAATATTTAGGATCTGGTTGTTCCTTGCATTTGTGTTTTTTTCTGCTTTCCTGATAGCAAAAGTATCACCTCTTCAAGAAACCTTACCCAGAGGACATCACAGAGGCAATTTTTTTTCAGACAACATCATCTGACTTCAATGTTTAAGAGACACAATTATTTCTAAACATTTTAACTTCACCCTTCTATTCTCATTTTGCAAAGAGGGTTGGGGAAACTCCAGATAGCATTAAAGCCAACCCTTCAACACAGATGTCTAAACTGACAACTCCACTGTTGGGCAGCTTCAGGGTCTGACCTACAAAGCACAGAGCACCCACCATCTTGCAACATTTTCAGTGATAAATCTGAAGTTTTCTAGTGGCATGTTGGAGCAGTCCCTCTTTGGGGCAACCTTCAGCCCCTCTTATTCTTTCCCCATAAAGAATGACCTGTAGAACTGCTCATTTTCACCACAAAGTACCAAAGAGCTCCATTTTTCATTACAAAGCTCCAAACAGTTTTGCGCTTTGTATTCCCTTAAGATATTTAATGTTTTTTAAGACATGTAAAATCAACAGCCACTTCGTTCTTGGCTTCAGCACCACATCTAAATAATTATCAGTGTGCCATTCTCTGCATCCCAATCTTGTGGGTCAGGTGGGGCAACCTAATAGCTCCAGCCCCCTCCCACAGGGTGGTTCCTTCCCTGCAGTCACAGAGATGCAGAGGATGCTGCAGCTCTTGCAGCTCACAGTTGGTGACACAAGACAGGAACACACTGCCTTGCTCCATGCAGCCATCACAGCAACTCTGCCTGGATGAAATGCTTCCTGTCCGTGGCCACAATAAGTCTGTACACACCCACAGCGTCACCTAGGATGTTTCTGCCTCCAGAGCAAGCCTACAGTCCTCACACCTGACTTGGGGCACAGACAAGCCTATTGCCTATGCTCCCTGGAGCAGCCCTACAGCACCTTCAGAAGGATGCTGCTACCATCAGGACATGCCCCTCCAGGAGTCCCCGCTTCCCACCTTGCTACTCCAGAAAAACTCCCACACAGAAACTATCTAAGCAAATCCATAAAGCAATAAGCCTGTTATTAAATGGGCAGACACGGCTGCATCCCAGTTCTTTTCTTCAGAGAACAATCTCCATTTTCCTGGTTGTCTGCCCAAGCCAGCAAGACTGCTGGCAGCACTACTGACATGTCCTGCCTGCTCATCACTATGGTTCCTTGTCCCCAGAACACAGATTTGCTTGCTGCAGGTGCAATGGCACTTTCTGGGGTTCGTTTTTTTGGGGGCTGGAGGGTAGAAATTTCAGGTTTGTTCCCTGCGTGAGACAAGGTTTCTCCAGCCCAGGAGCTGCTTGCTGTGAGAGACACCGATGTACTCAGACACTGCAGGACCAAAAGTCCAAACAAAAGGCAACGGAGACATATACCACAAACAAGTTGGGCTTGTACCTCTACTACTCAGTGCTCCAGTTTAGACAGGAAAAAATCTTCAGGATTAATTAGATAGATGGGTTCTGTCCTTATCTGAATCTTCCAGCTATGTATATCTATGTATTTAAAAAACACTAGGTCAACCCCAGGCAAACACTCTCAATGTAAAGGCCTTATACAACATCTGCAAGAAACACCACATTAACTTGTGCTCAGATCTCAATCTCCACATGCCTTAGAAGAGTAGTGTAAGATAAACCTTACTGGCCAGGGGCTCAGCTCTCAGAGCTTACAGAGACGGAGGCAGCATCTCTCGGCTCTCACTCGGGTTTCAAGGCAGGGTCGTATAAACCAGGATACAGCATTTGCAGAGGGAGAGCTGTCCCAGAGGGAGAGGGAAAGTAGAGACCCAGGAGTAGCCCAGGACTTCCTCAGACCGACACCGAGCAGCAGAGGCAGCCCTAAGCGGGCGAGACCCTTGGCCACGCTGTCAGCTCACAGCCCGGCACGATCCCCCGGCTCGGAGGGAAGGGGCTGGAGGGATGCTCATCCCGAGGCGGCATCCCTCCCGCGGGCCGGGCACAGTCATCCGCTCCGGGCTGCCCCATCCCGCCCCGCCACACCTACCCATGTCGCCAGCGCGGTCCCGCCGGAGCGCTCGGGGCTGAAAGTCAGCAGGAAGGCAGGGAAAGAGGGAAGGAGCTGCCGGGGGCGGCCGGGCTTTAAGGGCGGCGGCGGGGCCCCGCCTGGCCCCGGGTGCTGCGGGGCGGCGCCGCACAGGTGTCGGGGCGGGGAGCGGGTCGCTCTGGCCGGGAGCCATCCCGGGGCTCACCTGGCCTTGAGCCGCCGCCAGCGGCCCCGGCTGCCCGAGCGCAGCGCTCCGGGAGCCCCAGCGCTCTCCACTACCGCCCGCTCCCCTTACGGCTGCCAAACGAGGGCTCTCACCGGCTGTTCGGGGCTTGCTTCCCTCTCTGGCCGCCAGCAAGCACCGAGACGGGGCCAGCAGCTGAACCGAGCGCCGTGCGCTGCTGCCAGCTCCATATTGTCCCTTTGATGTCAACGGCCTGAGGCAAAACTTAGTAAGCATGTAAGGAAAATACACGCTGTGGGGAGAGCAGCTTTCTGCCTCCTTGCCTCCTCTCGAGCCACGGAAACAGATCTCCTAGACTGTTGCTGCTGCCACCGGTTTCTAATGATCTCTGACCTGCGGCTCCTATGGACAGATGCTTCAAAGAAGTTGCCTGGAGAAGATGTGGATGCATCCCTGGAAGTGTTTAAGGCCAGGCTGGATGGGGCTTTAAGCAACGTGGTCTAGTGGAAGGTATCCCAGACCGGCACAGGAACTAGAAGAACTTTAAGTTCTTCCAACCCAAACCATCCTGTGAGTCTATGTTTCCATGACCCACTTTGCTCATCTCTTGGTCAGCCCACAGCAGACATCTGTCCCGTGGGCCATTTGTGCCACAAGCCATCAGGAAAGCTGGGAGAATGCACATCAATACAGCATGATGTATGTCACATGCGCGCACCTTACTGAGCCATGCACATGGAATAAATGGCTGAGAAGTTTAGCATGAGCAGGAGAGATAGAGTGCAAGGCTGACCAGAAGAACAGCTGGAGGAAGCTACGTGTTACTAAGGCTTGAATGAACTCAAAATGCAGAAACAGTAAAACATTAACAGACGTTACAAAAAAAAAAAAATATTCTGATAGAAGAATGAGCTCCTTCCTTGAGGCTTGAAGATACAGTGGTACGCTCTAGTTTATGCAACCAATCCAACAGCATTTTCTATGGCATGCACTTAATAATTACCTGGCTGCTGAACAGGTTCATTTTGTCTTGGGTACAAATCAAACAAGCATTGCAATGCACTGCAATTTGGAATATCTACAGTCAGCACTTCAGCTGCTAAAGGCTGCTCTGATTTGTGGTACAGAGCTACAGCTGATCCTAGATTTCTTAAATTGTATCTATATAGGGGTCATCTACTCAAAGGAGCTCTAACCTCTTAGCAGTTACCTGTACCCTTGACTGTAAAAATTAGAGAATAAATTCTAAAGATAAAACATGAGTAGGTGGTTATTGCTATATTTATAGCAAGTCCTCCAGTAAGAAACATAAATCTTGCTGTATAAGCTCCACTGACACAGCTGATGCTAGTCATGTATCACTTCTCAGTGGGATATACATATATGGCCACACAGCACAGGCAGTGTTGCGTTTCTCTATTATGGTTACTCCAGCAAAACAAGCAATCTGTAATGCAGCAAACACTGCTGAAACCTCCAATGGCTCATTCATCTACAGAAATAATTGAAATATTACCACCATTTTCTGTTGAAGTATGAAATTACAGATGTCATTTCTTTCCTGAACTATGGGAAACTTCCCATTGCATGACCAGTGGTGGTAAAAGGTTGGTTCCCAGGCACATCTTGTGTAGACCCATGCGTTTAGTGAAAACAAAGAGTAGGCCTTTGCTGCTTCTTCCTAGAAAGCAACATACAACTGGAATTCAGATGTTAAGGAAAAACACCAGTTTTCTCAAACATTCAGGATAGATGAGCTAGTTTGATCACCCCGGGTTTCACTCGGGCCGTCTTTCAATATTTAAGGTCTCTGTTAAATTATTCACCCGGATGAATACACATTTTAATTTGTTCCACAGAGAGAGATAAAAGGACACCCAATTGCTTCACAGCTATTTCTGAGGTGGATTGGCTTCTGTTGTCCTTTAGTAAGCGGATGCCACAAGACTGATCACTGTGGAACTATTTTATGGTTGTACTTGTTGGAGGGACAGAATTTGTCCTCAGAGGATTAAAGTTTCTCACTGAGTCTCTCTTTCTGAGAGTAGTCAGTGCACAGCAGGGCTGTTAAATACTCAGCAAACAAAAATGCAGAAATGCATTTCTGCTTTTTTCTACAAAACTCTGAAGTCATAGAATCATATTTTCAAGGTGTAATAGAACACTGTCCTGCTTTTTCCATGCAGAATCCTATACTCCACCATCTCATGGTCACCACAACCAAGACTACTCCCAGTTCTCATATCCCAAACCAGTCCTTCTTTCTTAGTTCGAGGTCCAGCAGCACAGATCCTTAATGACTCTTCCACCACCCGTGTCCAAAACTTACCATCAGTGCTCTGCAGGGACCTCCCAGGCTGTTTGTGCTCCTACTATAACGATCTTCCACACGAGGGATCATTCCACATATTGCTCAGTTAAAGGTTGTAGCTTAGTCTGTAAGATTGTTTCCTTGCATCTCCTAGGACGGAAGAATACAATCATTTCAGAGGAGCAGGTGATGTGAGTCCATAACATGGAACAATTGGTAACAACTGTTCATTATTTAAGGATGAACAACCTGAATTGAGATTGAAGTATTTTAAAGAAAATTAGGGCAAATTACTATCTGTTCAGATTATGTGTGATTTATAAATATTAATAGATGTTTTTGACTAATTTTTTTAGATTGGAAGAATTGTAATAAGGATAAAGAATTTACAGGGGTGTGCAGCTCATCAAAGGATACTCAGTATTCCATGGGATTCTGCAAACTAAGTGAGGTTATACATTCATTCATTTTAAACAAAGGCGAATGGATCTTGCTCTACAAGCACAATCCACAGGGCTTTCATGACAGTAGTAGGCAAACACTAAAACTTGTCACTTCCCAGTAACTACTCCTCCCAAGATAATACATCCTTCCAAGAAAAGTTTATTCCTGCTTTCCAGATAGGGAATCTCAGGGGGAAAAGTCATTTTTTTGCTCGGAGTTTTCTCATGCAGTGTATCATGTTTTGCTAGCAGAGCAAATAATAGGTGGGACGGTTTGGAGGAGGAGGGACTGCTGGGAAGGAGGGCACCAGAGGTCTCTGCAAGGGGGTCTGCAGCAGTCCAGGTGTTTTCAAGCAGCAGCAGTCCAGCTACTGGGCACTGTGCACACATAGTGACATGGGCTGGTATTTGAGATGCTCACTCAACTTTTGTGTAAGGAGCATCTCTGGCCCCAAAACATATGCACTTGCTTCTTTAGGAGTTTTCTAAACCAGACCAGGGACATGCAGAGAAAGAGGTTTCTACCAGCCCAGCCTGCCAGTCCAGCTCAGCAGCATTCAAAGTCTCAGCAGCATTCAAAGTGTCCTCAAAAAGGAAAAGATTCATGTGCTGTGGCCCACAAGGAACTTGGCTTTTCTGGCACGTCTTTAGGTATGCACACTGGATGTGGGTGGAGTGTAAAGCAGGGGAGCAGGAACTAGAGCGTAGACTTGTATCTAAATAAAGTAAATGAGTGAACTCTATTTATCTGGAGCTGCCAGGCAAAAGCAATGGTAAAAGTCTTTGGCTCATTACCAGTGCCTGTGACAACATGCAGAGTTAACTAATATGGCAGATGTAGACCTAATGAGTTCATGGTAAACAACACATTGTGAAGTCACTCCTGCCAAGATGTGGGTTTGTTCCTTTTGTTTTTGCCAAAAACATAACTTGAGGTTGATAACTCTGATTGTTTCCCCTTTCATTTACTCTGATAACATTGTTTCCTTGGTAGAGCCAGATTTACCCCTTGTCCAGTTCTCTTTTTATCTTCATCCTGACAACACCTTTGCTGCTGCTTCCTTCCATGGGTTTTCCCCTTGGGGAATCTGTGCTAAGTCTCGATTTAATAGAGAACCTTGGTTCTGGAAATGTAGGTCTGTATGGAAACCAGCCTTAGATGACAGTTGCAAGGAGGCATTCAAAGTCTTCACTTTCTACTTAGAGATGTGACCATCCCTTCCAGCCCTGAAAGGCCTTTGTGGATCCAGCCTTCAGCCTGAGTCTTTGTACCACAGCCACAGCCAAATGTGAAAAGTCATTGTCTTGTGCCTTCGCAATGCATGAGGCATGAGACAAGGAGAACAGAAACACACACAGTAATCCCAGATTTGATACTGATTTATGGTCAGATGTTGTGCAACCCATCTCTGAGGCTGGGAGATTCTCCCTGCCAAGGAAGGGCACTCCCAGCAGGTATGTGGGGTAGACAAATAGGAGTGTTAGCCTAAGTATTAAGGGCAGCTGGCAAGGGAAGTAGGGCAGAACAAAAGAGCTCCTGATTTACATACTCCTTTCTACTGCAGATAAACACCTATTTCTACCCCTGAAGTATGTGACTGCATTCAAGAAAAAAAAAACAACAAGTGTATGAGTATCCTTCACCCAAGTGCGGAGTCAAGCCTTTCAATAGGTAGTGAAAGCTTTTTTTTATTTTTAATTATGTACCTCTGCTTTTCTTCATATTAAATTTGAATTTGCCTGACACAGAGCATCACCCTCTCTCACCTAATGCAATGCAAGGATGCTGAATGTTGTTCAAAGTACCTTGAAACCATCCAAACATCTCTTCAATAGTCTTTTTTCTTTGTACTGCCACACTGCTATTCTTCTGAAACTTCAGATCTGTGGTATAAGCCCTGACATTTTCAAATGAGCTTTTTATCTTCTCATTGCATTGTGTCTGCTGAAATTTCAGTTCTATCATGTTTTTAACCAAGTTGTGTTCGGCTTTTTTTTCATAAGGAGAGCACATGAGAGTGTCAGCAACACAGTAGCTGCTAGGTAGAGCTGGCTGGATTATCCTGTCAATTTATGCAACCAGGCCTACAACATGAATCATGTTGTTGACTGGACCATGCAAGGACAAGTGTCATCTCTTGACCAATCTGTATTTTGACTCAAGCAGATGTTAAAAGACTGGAGTTAAACTGACACAATATTTAGGAACTGATGTGAGATTTGTATTTTAACTTGTGAAGATACTCAAGGGATTATTTTTAAGTGATGCACCCAACAACACACACACAACCCTATACACCATCCTCAAATAAACTATTTTACAAGACTGGATGCTCATATTTTCAAGGGAAAGCATCCTGACATCCTTTGACTTTACACATAATTTTTGGGGCAGGTGAGGCAGCACTGATGTACAAAGCATACTCGACTACAGATGACATCAATGTCCACAGTGGAAAATAACTTTTTTTATCTGAGTTCAGATAACAGGACAATATAATTTCATTTTCTAAAGACAAATTTTCCAGTGTGGAAATTCTGCAGCTGGAGATCAAGAGCTGACACTGTCTACCTGTTAAAGACCTGTTGGAAGTTTGCAGATGGATTCATTCCTACTGAAATGGATTTTCATGTTATTTCCACATTCATATTTTCACCACAGGTTCCAAAGCTTCCCTTTTTTCACTACCCAGAGCTGCCCTGTGTATTGTTCAGATTTAAATGAAAACTTTACCAGCAGTATCCGACAGATTTTGATGTGCAATTGGATTTTTTAACAGATTCACTTATCTCGCTGCTCTCTCATGAAGTCTCTATAAAGCAAATTTTTGTATTTCATTCTAGAAGTTTTGGTCAGTGCTGTTGCTACTGAAAGATCACAGCATCTAGGGCTCAACTGGATTAATTCACCTGTGCACTGCAGTACCCCTGAGTGCTTCCCTGCCTCCACTTCTTTTTGGTCTTTTCCAGTAGCATCTCTAACCCTCTCTACATAGTCTCCTTATTGCTGTGATATTTGTCCAAATTAACAAAAAGATCTGTTAGGATGTTATTGATCTGTGTAGTTGCATCCTTACTTGCTTTATTCTTGACACTCTTGAGCAACTGATTCCCAATAAGCACCACAATACAAACCAATTATTTTTGTCCTGTCAGCTTCTAGAAAAGGGAGGTCCTCTTACTTTCTCACACTTAAAAAGCCCAGGATCTGCTGTTACTTTGCAGGAAGTGTAAACAAATCCAATAGGTCAACCCATTTTCCTGTTACAAGAGTGGGAGATTTTGAAAAGAAAGAAAGGAAAAAAAAGGAATCCCAAACCACAACAATAGAAATCCAACCAACGACAGCTTTTTCTTTCTTGCAAAGGCAGCTGAGTAAAATGCATTCAATACAAAGGTTACAATGTGGCAGTACATAAACCACCTGAAATTACATAATATATTTCATAAACCGAAACTGTAGCACATAAATAATCTACTTGTCAGCATAACATGTTGCTGGGTCACTTGCTGCTTCCTTCACTATAAAAAACTTTTCCAAAGAACAAGAAACTGTCTTCCGAGAGGAATCAGAGAGAGAAGAGAAGCAGCATGTTCACACTGAGCAGAGCTATTATGCAGAATTACAGGGAACATACCTAACAACAGGGAAATATTTTTTTAGGAAATCATTAAGAATTTTACCCTGAAGGTTAATACTTTTTCTAAAGATGAAGTGAATTGTGTTCATTTTAGGTGTTTCAGCAATTGTGTTTTTTCTTTGAGAACCCAGTTGTAAGAGGCAAAGAATACCAATAGGTTTTTCAGCCTCTACCTACAAATAACTTTGTAAATACAGTCAGATTAATCCACTTAGGCTGAAAACTTTGGAGTGTGAATTTCAGAGGAAACCCCACAGATACTTGAACACATCCCACAAGAATATTTTCACATCAGGACAAAAGCAAAGCCTGAGAGCTTACTGACGGCTCCTCAAAATGGTTGGGCTTCTTCCTGCTCAGGCTAGACTCGTTGTTGGAATACACCCAGCCATTTCTTTCTTTTAAGCACATGTTTATTCATATGTGTTGAAACATATTCCCTTTGTCAGAAATGTCTCCTGGAGATACCAACAAACAAATGACTGTCTGTGGCCTTGTAGCATATTCCTCATCAAAAAAGTAGCATCAGCAACATAGAAATTTTAGTTCTGTAATGAAAATGACTGCAGTTCTGGTGCTGAAAGCTGAAAGAGTGAGCAGAGACTCACTTTCTGGCAGCTGAGGCTGGAAGCACCTATTTTCAGATGTTTTAAAGAGCCCTAACCCTGACAGATGGGTTCTTTTCCATCAGTGGGTCTTTTTATCTTTGTTTCTCCCTCCTCTCATAAGACTGGAAACTGAATTGCCATCTCTCACTTTCTCCCTAAAATCCTTTTGCTGAGGGAAGGTTGCAATGGGAAGGAGAATAAAGGATATTACATGATTGAGCTCTTGCAGTTTCCATTTCTTAGAATCATGGAATCTACCCATCTTTTAAATACCTCCAGGGATGGTGACTCAACCATTTCCCTGGAGAGCCTGTTCCAACATGTTACAGCCCTTTCAGTGAAGAAATTTTTCCCAATATCCAGTCTAAACCTTCCCTGTTGCAACTTGAGATCATTTCCTCCTGTCACCTATTACCTGGGAAAAGAGACCACCCCCATCTTGCTATAACATCCTCTCAGGCAGTTGTAGGATGTGAGAAGGTTTCCCCTGAGCCTCCTTTTCTCCAGGATAAATAATCCCACAACCCTCCTCCACTCCTCACGGGATGTAGGTTTCAGACCTTTGACCAGTTCTGTTGCCCTTCTCTGGAGGCACTCCAGCACCTCAATATCTTCATTGTAGCAAAGGACACAAAATTGAGCCTAAGGTTCTTCTGGTAAGCATGACTGCTAGGTATGGAGATGGTAATGAACACAAAACCTACCGCTATTTTTATAATAGTTTAAATGTTTAAAGATAATATGCTGCCTAATCAAAGGTTATATTTTGTTCCATATATTGAGCAAGGCTTAATTTTCACTGCTCTCTGAGCTGTCAAAGTTTGCAGAGAGTGTAGTTATTTTTTGACTGTGCAGTTTTATAAATGATCAAGTTTTACAGAAAGAGCTGTTATTAATCAAGTCAGTAACCGGCCTAATGGATTGAAAACAGGTCCAAAACTCACAGCTTTGCTACTTCTTTCTTTGCTTGACACACTGATGCGTCAGCGAATCATCTAAACTCTTCCATCTGTAAAAACAGAACAGCTATGAACCTTTGCAGATATCAATCAGATTTTCACACTTATAATTTGTACTTCTTTACCCTAAAAAGGCTATATAATATTATGATAAAATATCAAGTCAATACATGTATCATTCTAAAATTCTTTACAATATCATTCTAAAATATCACGTCTGCTTGTAAGGAGATCATCAATTAGCACATTGTAAATCTAGTGATCCCACACATATGCTATGTGAAAACCTTGTAAAAGAGAGATTTCAAATAGCTCAAACTAGCCAACAGATACACTACATATGCAGGAAACATTTTCTATAAGAGAAGCAAAAGCACAATGCAAAAGCAGAGAAATCTTTCCACATAATCTATACTGAAGAGCAAAAGAAAAAAAAAAAGAGGGAAAGGGCATACAAGCAGAATTAATTGCTCTAGTTTTTGTTTGTTTGGAAACTGATGCAGAACAGATTATCTTGCATGTAGTGCTTTCTTCCATAAACAAGCAATTACATTTGGTCAAAAGCAAAGCTGTTTAAAACAGTCCTAGCTAGCTATAGGTAAAAGCTCAGAAAAAAATGTTGCCTAAAATGGATGTGATTATGGAAAATTATAATAAATGCTTGTTACTATGGAAAGCCCTTAAGACCCTTGAACATTTTAGTAATAGGCTGTAAGATCATCTTCCAGAGAACAAATGCAGCATCAGCTTCTAAAATTGCTTGAACTGGAGTGGCTGAGAACTGATACTTTGTGTATCAGAAGTTCCATCCAAAACTGTTAAAACTTCAGACAAAGCAAGTACTAGAATAGGGCCCACATTTATCTGTTTCAATACTGGAGCTAAAAACTCTTAAATTCCATATTTAACCTTATATATTGTTACAAAAATACAGTGCTTTATTATTAGCAGTCTCTAGGACATTTAAAAATTCTTTTTAACTGACATAATATTGGTCAGAAGTGATTTCTTAACCAAGTCGTGCTACTGCTGCAGCAATACCTCTCTTTTGCTTATGGTAAAAAATCAAGTATGTCCAAGCAGAAATGGTTTATCTGCATTATCTCCATAAGAAACAGAAATATGTTTTTCATTATATTGTACATACTGAATTGGTTTGTACTTTGCAATTTTCTTTCTGATAAAATCACATCGCTTGTCTATTACCACCTCTCTATTACTTATTGGTGTGTCCCAAAAATAAGCATCCCCAGATACATTAAGCCTCATATTGAAACAGATAGATTTGGGTTTTGAGAACATTCTTAAAAGGGGATGAGAAAATACAGTTAAAGAACAAAGTATCATCCTTTTGCTCCCATATCCATTAATTTACAGTTCCTGGAGACAAGGAGCAGTTCCTGCATTCTACTAAAATGACTTCCTATTCTTTCTGTTATCAGATAACCCAATCTTCCAACACTGCCTCTCAGCCATAGATGGTTTTGTTAATATTCACACTGACCTTTTCCTTTATGGTTCACTTGGTAACAGCTGATGCTGGGTATCTGCCTGGGGCTTGAAATACTCCATCTAACAACCCTGGTGGAGTTCCCCTGAAGGCCAACAAACCTCTCCAGAAAAAAAAGTTTTAGTGTTCAACTGTACTCAGCTGAGACCCCAGAGGTTTTTCATATGGCAAATATTGCCTACTACAGAAAAAAAACCCCAGTATGTTCAGAAATCTTGTGCAGAGATGGATGCTGTCCCACCAAGGATCCTCACTAACACCCCCATTTGCTTCATGGGGTTATTAATAAGCAGGAAGACACATATCTGCTGCAAGATGCCCATGGTCAGAATGGATTGAGGTGAAATTTAGGACACCATTGTAGTACAAGTGCATAGTTCAACATATTTGTGTCCAGCTCACCTTAAACATGATGAGCTGAACTGTGACATATCAAGAAGTTCTGTCTGGTGCTGATAATGGCTATTGTTTGAACATCAATGCTGCTGACACATGCTTTGAAAGAGCTCTCAACACATAGAGGGACTTTGGCTAAATGGCTTATCCATAGGGAAGAAAACTACCTTTTTTTTTCCCCTGGAATGCCACCAGATCTGAAAAGAATGAAGATGGCCAAAAAAGTGTGTTCAGGACTGGGCCTTGCAGAGGGACTGGTGAGGAGAAAGACCAGTGGACTTTATCTAAAGAAAGTAATGATACAGACAGAACAAAAAATATTTCAGCAGCCAGGCTGCCAAAAGTGAGCTGACTCAAAAGTCACATGGAAAGGTCAGTCCAGGCAGAAGGGACACACTGCACCTGACTTATCTTTTCCCTTCTCATGATTAAATATGTATTTTTCACTCCTGCTGTTATGCAATGCAGCTGTACAGTATGAAACCATTGCCACATCCTCCTAACAGGTGCTGCCACATTTTGTATCGGGGTGAAGCGGGAATCATATTATTTGTGTTTGAAATTACTTGGGATACAGAGGTCCCATTTAACTTTCACTGTAGTGCCTCACTATTTTGGGTTTTTTGAACAGCAGTTTGACATATCTGATAACCAGAACAGACAGATGGAACAGAGATGATGAAACACAGCCAATCTTTAATGTAGTGGTTCAGTTCTCCTAGCAAGGAGATTTTAAAGAGTTAAAGTTTCAGTAAGGAAGGAGCCAGGCCTGAGGCAGGGTCAGGAAGCTGGATGATCCCTCTTATGGATCCTTGTGGATCTCTTCCAACACAGAATATTCCGTGATGGTAAGATGCTAATACTTCCAATAGATAAATTTAAAAATTATCAATTATGCTTAAATATAGGACCTGGAAAATGGTTCTGATGACAACTGTATATATTAATTGCATGCTATACATAAAAAAGGGAAACAACAATTTAGTACAGGTTTTGGGCAAGAATTTGCAAACTTCAATGGCAATATAACACATCCTGCTGGGAAATGAGGGAGATCTGTTCACATCTTAATTTACATATAGTCATACAACTAGCTTAGGATAGAGTCAACCTGATATATATTAGTCTTAAATGAAAAGAATAAAGATTAATTAAAATATACAAAATAAATGGATTAAGCAAATGGTGTTGAAATAGATTGAATTGAAATGTTTTCTATTAAATATGTAACTGTTGGACAAATAACTCTGATGTAACATCATGTGTACTTGACTTGCTATTTGGTAGAAGGGGAAAAAAAAAAAAACAGAATTCAAGACTTACAAGCTTTAGGAGGACCACACCTCAATAAACAGCTTTTACAATTAAAGAAGACAACAAAGTATATTGCAGATTTATGTCACATACTTATTATTTAAATAAACTCAATTTGCAGTACAGCCCCACTCAGATATCTGGAAGTTAACCCAGAACAAGAACAGCTACAAGAACTTGCAGCCATTCCTAGGACATGTTATACTAAGTCTGAACAGTTTAAAAATGACAAATCAGGACACAAGACACATCATGGGTGAAATTCAGTTAAGGAATTCCAGCTTCTAAGAACTTCAGCCCAGGACTTGGTTGCTTTTGACAGGATGAGACAAAATACAACTTTCATGCTGCATGGACCAAATGACATACCTGTGTTGCAGAAGCTGATAAGTACCACCCAAAACTGAGTTCTTGTCACTACCTGAAAAGTGGAGGCAGAGAAAAGGAACAAGATTGAAGTTCTAGAATATTCATGCAAGACACTGTTCTCTCAAAGAAGCATCTCAGGAATTTCTTCATTTATAAATTTCAAACCACTTCAAACTCTAGAAGTATTAGGATGTAGTTGCCTGGAAACTGCTTCACCAGTGCTTGTGATACAAGTTTCTGCTATGATTAATGCCAGGCTGAAATCTGGCTGTTAAACACAAGTCTTTTTGTAAGTATCAATGTGCTGTCCTGAGTTAGAACCCAGTCCACAAGATCACTTTCTAAAATTATCATGTTACAGACTGCATTTCCCCGTTTTTCCAAAACATTGTTAAAAAACAGCCACGAAACAGAATAGGTTAACAGTAACTAACATTAGCTTAAGACAGCTAATGATTTCAGGATTTCAAGTTTTGCTTTTAGCACTTAGACCTAAGAGAGACCACTAGCTCTGAACCAGGTTAACCATACTTGAAGTAGACAATGCTGCATCAATACCTTTGGAATTCAGCACAGATGATAGTGCTTCATGGAGCTGTTGACAGGGATTAAGAATCTGATTTGAATTTCTAGTCTGAATTTGCCTTGCTTCAGTATCCAATCTCTAATATGTCTTCCTTAACCAAACTATAAGAGCCTCACAGCATTCTCTACTCACTTAGAAAAAACTGATTTTGGGTTGTACACTCCTCGAATTTTTACTTGTTAAGTTGAAGTGCTGTTCCCCAGATCTCCTACCACATATTCCTTGAGTATGGATTTTTGTGGCCCTTGTATCAATTCTTCAGTACAACATTTCAAAATCTCAGCCCCAGTGCTGACCCAGTAACAAGTGGTTTAACAGTGGTTTCACAGGTTCTGTAGGACAAGGGATAAAATCACCACAACACATTCTGTTTACATCCACTACCTGCAATAGTTCTCTTTGAAACAGAATTACATTAGAAGTCTGTTTATGGGAAGCTCCATGTTCAGAAGATTCCTTAAATCCATTTCACTGGTGCTATTTACCAAGACATAATGTGTATATTTAAGTTCTTTTCCTGTTCCTAGAAGCACGACTTCGTAGGTGATTACACTAGCAATAGACACTAGCATACTATGTTAATAGGTATGGTGCAATTAAAACAGAAGAGAGCAACCTTTGTTTACATGCAACTTAAATAGGCAGGGTTTTGTCACATTTGTTTCTGGAATACCAGTGAAAATGTTGAATAGTACCACTATGACACCAATCTTTTAGAAAGACTCTGTCAATGGTCTCGAAAAATATTTGCCAGGCTGCACTTCAACATTTGGACACAGCTCTGTTATAAAGGCCTGCCTGTCACACTGCTCCAGGGAGCTGAAACAGAGACATTAAGAATGGTTTTAATGAAATATGAGTAAAAATTATTTATGTGAAAGCACAAGCAGCAGCAAAGTTTCAAGGGACAGCATGAATTGATAACTGAGGACATGACTAACAGCAATTAACTAGTAAATGCTGAGGAATGTGCTGTTTACATCAAGACCAGGAGGACAGAGCTCTGATAAGGCCATGGTAGGATGTCTTGTCAGCAGAGGACCGGAGGTCTGATAGCAAGAGGATGGCAGCAGGGTTCCAGCACAGTGCATGCCTACCTTCTTCCCCAGCATGGAAAAAGGCCAAAAAGTTACTGAAATGAGGAAACACACACAGGTAACAACCCTCCCTACGATTTATGGGTGATTAGGTAAGCAAGATGATGTTGGAACATCACCTTGTACTAGCTGATGGATACAAATACCTGGGTGGCTCTGGTACTTTTATCTGGTATTTAACCCTGGCAGGCAGCTCAGCCCCACACAGGCACCTGTTATCCCCCTCCTTATGGGATAGGGGAGAGAACTGGAAGAGTAAAAATGCAGTAACTTGTGGGGCTGAGGTAAACACAATTTGCCAAATAAAACAACAACAACAAAAAAATTAAAAAGCTAAAAAAGGCAAGCAAAGTTAAAAAAAGCCCTAAATCAAGAAAAGTGTTGCCAAAAGCCTAATTGCTCATCAGCGACAGATGCCCAGCCAGTTCCCAAGCAACTGCTGCTCCAGCTGACCTCCTTCCCCTCCAGATTAATTTCTGAGCTTAATGTCATATGGTGTGGGATGTCCCTATGGTCATTTGGGATCAGCCGTCCCGCCTGTGTCCCCTCCTCCCAACTCCTTGTGCACCTCTGGCCTGCTCCCTGGTGGGCTGAGAGCAGAAAACGCCTAGACTCTGTGCAAGGGCTGCTCAGCAACAGCTAAAACATCCCTGAGTTATCAACACTGTGTCAGGCACAAATCAAAAACACCCCTACCAGATACTGTGAAGAAAATTAACTCCATGCCAGCCCAAACCAGCACAATGGACAAGATTTCCACTGCCAAGGAAGAACCCCAGACACGTGGCACTTACTCAAGGGTCACCACTCCTTCTCTCCCACGGGGACCTCCAGCCTGCCCGGAGTAGCTGCTTTAACATGGGCTTCTTGGTGCTTGTGAGCATGTGAGTGTGAAAACACAGCTGGGTGAAATCTATCAGATTCAACATGAGGGACTGAAATGGGTTGTGTTTAAAATAAATACCAAGTTCCCTTCCCTTCTTGAGTTGAATTCTGTCCCATTAATTTCATCCTGCATCTTTTTTCTATAAGCATGTTTTACTATTGGCTGTGAGCCATTTTCCCCTGACGATGTGCAAGGCAAGTTAATCCTCCAGTTCTGAGCCCACATTTTAACAACACAGCTCTTCATCAACACATCACTGCCTCTTGCTTTACCAGCTGGTGCATTCCTACAGTTCTGCTTCAGTTCCTGCATTTTGGATCTCCAAAACAGATAACAAGCAATTTTAGCATAGTATGTCAACTCCCCTATTTTTTGTGATTCTCAACTAAGTCAAAAAGAAGAAGAAAAAAATCACAGTCACAGAATTTGTCCAGGTACATTCAAATAATTTTTTTTCAAGGCTTTATTGTCTATTGTGTATGTATTTTTATCGTCTCCAGGCACACTGTGATGAGAAAATATTCAGCTGTTTCAAATTACGGATGCCGAATAAGGATCCAACGCTGCTGGTAATGAAAGAAAAAAGCTTTAAGCAATCTAAAAAAAAAAAACCTTCAACAGGCTGTTGTTGATGAAGAGTTTTTCTTTCCTGACACAGGCCTTAAAAAGGTTTAAGCAGTAAAAATTGACTATGTTGACAATTTTTCTATCTCATTACACCAATTGTAAAAACGGTTGGTCCCCTCAGTGCCATGTTATTGATTACTATGGGTAACGTGGCTACTAAAGCTTCACTAAATGAAACACAGCTCCGGGCTTGTCCCTCCCCAGGCAACGTTCATGGAGTTCTGAGAGTTATGGAATGAACAATGAATTGAACAGTTTTGCTGAACTAAGGTCTTTTCCTTACAGTTATCTGTGCATCCTTGGGAACTTATCTCTTCCTTTTACAGTCCACACCACTGATAAAAACCCAGGGTACTTAGCAGCTCTATGAGAAATTTCACTTCTATCTTGATACTAATAATGTTGACTGGAGCAAAATGGTACAGTCACTTTCTTTTCAGACTTCTTCCAGGCTTCAGAATCTTTTTTTTTTTCCCCCAAACAAATTCCAACTCAAAGTTACTTATTCAATGGCTACCAACATTTTCTTGTATCAAGTCTAGGCTCGTAGGCATTTGCTTTCCCTCATACACTTGGGAAAAAATCTGATGTGTGTATTGTAAATCTGTGCGTCTATTGTGTACCTGTGTAAGGTCAGTAATTGCCAGCATATCAGGAAAATCCGCGTACTGCGGAGGGGACCGGCTTCTCGAGTGGTTTCTCAAACCTCTGTTTCTTCCGCCGACTTTCCAACCCGCCCTAGCTCAGCTAGGGGGAAAGCGGGGCGTGAGTGCGTGTGTGTGCCACAGGCTGAGATTGTTTATTGTGGAGAGAAGCATGACCATGCCAAAGTTTATTTCGTGTTTAACACGCGCGGGTTTTGAATGCGGGGCTCGCCTGGGCATAAACGGGACAGGGGTGGGCCCGGCCCCCACCGCCTATGTTCCGTCTGTGGGAAAGGAGGTCCTAGACCTGGGCAGGCCGAAGCGGGCCAGTTCGGAGAGGGGCTCAGCTTCTGCTGTGAGGAAGGCAGAAATTTTGTGGGGTGTTATCTCCTGGGCTCTGAGGCAGGGACGAAACTACGGCCGAAAGTCACGGGGCATTACCGCGTCCCCCGTGAGGGGAAGGGGGCAGCAGCCGCGCTGAGAGGGGCCGAGTGGCCCCTGCGGTTATCCCGGTAACGGCCGGGACACGGGCCGGATAGGGAACCCGGGCACAGCCAGGAGCCGCCGCTGCACCGCTGCACCGCTCCACCCCAGGTCTGGCGAGAGTGGAGCACCACACCGCGACCACGGCCCGCCCTGCCCGTGCCGCCCAGAGGAGGCCGGGAATGTGAGACCCATGGGCGGGACGCACTCCCCGCAGGTGGCGCCGCTTCTGCTGCGGCGGAGCAGAGGCACAGTAGCGCTGAGCCGCTCGGGGAGGCTGTGGTCTCGTTTGTAGGCGGGAACGGCTCCACGGCGGTTTCCAGAGTAACGAGTTGTGTGGCGTGGAGCTCGGCGCCCCTCGTGCTGGGTGTGTCGCCACCGCGGGGCCGTCCCCGCGCCTTGTCTTCCGCAGCGCTCCCGCATCTCCGCTGGGAGACGCTCTGTCCGCAGGGAGCGACGGGCAGCGGGCAGTTCTCGTCGGCGCACGCCGCACAGGTCAGTAAACAGAGTCCTGTTTTAATAAACCCCTTAGAAGGGAAACTAAGGTACTGTATGTAAGTATTATTAGTGCCACAGGGGTAGGAGAAATGAGACCTTTCTTCCAAACTTTAAAATATGAATTAGGAAAACGCTGCGTGATTTATCAGCTTCTCTGTTCTCCCAAGAGGGTCTGGTGGAATTTTGCGAAAGGAGAAGACTAACAGATAGTCTAAGATGGTTTGCTGTGTTAAATTCTAAAATACCTTCTCCTGCACTCCTGCAAATAAAAAAAGCCAAGGACTCTGGTATGAAGTGGAAGAATTCTAAAACAGGGAAGAAGAGCCAGCTCACCAAGACCATCCTGCCTTAGGGTTTAAAGAGCAGCCCAGTTCTATTCACAAATCAGCTGGCAAAGGAAATGGAGAAGGCATCAGCTAAGAATTGCAGCATCCAGCCATGAGCCAAAATTGCTGCATCCAACAGTTTTATCCAACTCACTGTAAGTTTATTCTGTGCAATTATTAATGACTCCTAGTTTCCTACTAGCTGCAAAATTATTAACACTATTGTTGATCTTATGTAAATCAGAGTGACAAAATTAAGAAGGATTTGGTTGAAATTTGAAAGCAAACTCGAATTCTACACCAGGTAACTCTCAAAGGAGCTCACTAAACCTTGAATATGCCTTCAGTACACTCACTTCACATTTACCAAACTGGGCCTGGATAAAAGAAGTATTCATAGTAGCTGTAATTATAGTTGTCATCTGTATGATATGATGGTGTGATTAAATATGGAGAAGAGACTAGACAAAGCAGAGTCTTGTTAGTGTCTAAAAAAGGCAGAAATTGTGCGGTTTTCATTTTTACCTTTTTTTCCTCCTCTATATTCATTGTATTCCTTATGCATATATTTGTAGCTTTGTAACTTCTTACTGTAACTTAGCTTCAGCCCTTTTTCTAGGCAGGAAGACAAAACAAATTTCAGGATCCCTATGCTATCTTGGGTCTCCTTGGCTACTGAAGTTCAAAACAGCTTTTTGAGACACATTTTCCTAAACAAAGTACAGTAAATACCAAAGGAGGTCTCCAGAAAAGAGGCTTTATCTGAGGGGGAATTGCATCACCACCTCTCCTCCTAATTGGTGATTTTTGTCAATTATGCTAATTTCCTAAAACCTATAAAACTGTATTCACCATTGTGGGAATGGGATTTTGTGGACATTTTTCCATAACTGCCTCTGGAGACCTTCAAATAAAGATCAAATTTTCATTACTTCCTATTGTAATTTTATCTCGAAGTGTGTGTTGTTTCATTTCTAGGTTGGAAAAGGCATCAGAACACCAAGCTGGATGGGAGTCTTGATCTGCTGTAGGGTAGCAAGGCTCTGCAGAGGCACCTGGATAGCAGAGACCCATGGGCAGTAGCCAATGGTATGAGGTTCAAAAAGACCAAGTGCTGGGCCCTGCCCTTGGTCACAACCACCTGTAGTGCTGTAGGCTGGGGACAAGTGCCTGGAAAACGTCCCAGGAGAAAAGTACCTTGGGGTGCTGGTCAGCAGCCAGCTGAACATGAGCCAGCAGTGAGCCCAGGCAGCCAAGAAGACCAGTGGCATCCGGGCTTGTTGCTTGCTGCATCAGCAATAGTGTGGCCAGCAGGACCAAAACAGTGATTGCCCTCCTGTATCAGCACTGGGGAGGCCACAGCTCAAGTCCTGTGCTCAGTTCTGGGACCCATGTTACAAGAAGGACATTGAAGTGATGGAGCGAGTCCAGAGAAGGCCATGGAACTGGGGAAGGGTCTGGAGCACAAATCCTGTGAGGAGCAGCTGAGGGGGCTGGGGGTGTTTAGCCTGGAGAAAAGGAGGCTCAGAGGAGGCCTGGTCCCTCTCTACAACTGCCTGAAAGGAGAGAGTAGCCAGGCGGGCATCAGTCTGTTCTCCCAGGCAAAGGATGAGAGGAAATAACCTCAGGTTGTGCCAGGGGAGTTTGAGATTGGATGTGAGGAGAAATTCCCTCACTAAAAGAGTGGTTAAGCATTAGAAGGAATCACCAGTCACCCAGGAGTTCCAGGGTGGTGGAGTCACCATCCCTGGAAGCATTCAAGAAATGGTTGAATGTGGCACTTCACAATATGGTTCAGTGGGCAGGGTGGTGTTAGATCTAAGGTTGGACTCGATGATCTTTCAGGTCTTTTCCAACTTTAATGATTCTGTCATTTATGTAAACACACAGTTACTCTCTGACAAACCCAGGTCCTGTTTTGCTCATCTTCCTGTCCTCTCTTTCCCTCCTATACAGTCAGAGCAGCTGTTAAACTCCCTGGGATGTGGACTAAAGCCCACCTCTGGAGTTAAGGTGGTTTATGCAGAGCTTTGACTCAGGACTAGGAAAGAGCATGGAAAAGGAATAACATTTAACAGCCACATTAGAAACCCACTGAATTACAGCTCTCATTTTACCCTTGTGCTGTGCTAAATGACACAAAATCCTGTCCTGCAGTGGAGTCTGTAGGAAGAACAGCATTGGATAATCTTTGATTTTCCTCTTCCCGGAGGAGGAGGAGGATTTTGCTTGTTACTTCCCCTTTGCTAATTTGTCTCCCTTTCACATTTTAAAGCAAGACCCAGTCGTTTTATTACCACAATGGTCAGTGAATGTTATGCTAAAGTACTACATCAAGCTGTGAAACAAAGAGGCAAAAGCAAGTTGTTGAGTATGTATAAGTGGCTTGCAACTGCTTCCAGGAAATTTTAAGAAGCCAAATAACTTCGTATAGACATCTGTCTGTAACTGCGGATAAGTTTTTCCAAAGATTATGCTGCTAATAAGCCAATTTTTAAGAACAGCAAATAGCAGAGGATGGATTCACATGGTTCAGAGAATATGACATTGAACTATTTTAAGTCAGGTGTCATTAGGCTGAGCTAAGGGGGAATATGGAAAAAACACAGAAGCTTTACAGTATATTTGTAATATAATTAAGCCTACAGACATACACATTCCTGTATCTACCTGGCCACACATGAGTGCAGATTGGATTGCAAGACCAGGGTGTCATAATTCACTTCTCTTGCATTTTTCTAAGGGTTATTTTTTGTTCAGAATTACAGCTGTTAATTTGATTCGTTTCAGGGCATCTTCTCTGTAATAGAAAATTATATGCCTAAGACCCTCTGAGTAAGTCTCATAATCTAGTATAGTATGCTGCTGTCTAAACACTGTAATATTTAGAGGTTAACTGTACATCTTTAATGCTTAAAACTAAGGAACACACTCTATTTAAACACTCTATTTAAGCCCAAAGACCAATTCCCCAGACACAACTTCTAAACATCATCACCACAATGCTGCTTCTGAAAGAAGAATGAGCTCCTTCCTTGAGGCTTGAAGATACAGTTGTATGCTCTAGTTTATGCAACCAATCCAATAGCATTTTCTATGGCATGCACTTAATAATTACCTGGCTGCTGAACAGGTTCATTTTGTGTTGGATACAAATCAAGCAGGCATTGCAATGCATTGCAATTTGGAATATCTGCAATATCTACAGAGCAGCCGTGGGAGTTCTGGACAGGCAGGGCCTGAGACTTTTAACCCTTTTCTTGGATGCTGGAAACTTTACAAATTCTGATTCCTTCTGGAGTTGAATGAGAAGAGAAATAGAGATAAGAGGAAATGGGCCATGAGAGAAGTTAAAAAGAATCTTAGGTGGGAGGAGATGTCCCGCCTTTGGCGGGACTTTTCCTGTATGGCCATGGACAGAACCATTTTTCCTGTGACACAGAGACTGCATTTAGGGGAGAGGCAATGGCTTGGAGCCAAGAGAGTGCAGTGATGTTATGCAAAGGAGTGGCATGAGCAGAGACAACGGGTGAGGATGGTGGTGGTGGTGGTGCCATCCATCTTCAGGGAAGAAGAGGAAGATCTCTGTTCTCGAGACCCCTTGGCCCAAGGGGTGAAATTTGGGGGGAACAGGTGTCCCAAAAGTGAGAGACTGTGCTTTTTTTGGAACTGGGCAAAGCACGCTTAAAAAGGAAAACCCTAGAAGCAGCTCTGGTCCATGTGCAGTGGTGGGAGCACTGGGCATGGAAGGAAGATTGTCACGATGGCAGATGATCTCCAGGCAGTGCCACATGTGATATGGAAACACAAGAGGTTTCAATTGTGTTTCCTGGGGAAGCCTATGGTACAAGAGGGACTCCTCTCTCCTTGATCAACTGACAATTGATTATCTAAAGGGTGGTGATGGACTGAGAGTTGATGATCTGAGGGGTGGATGTATTGGAAATTTGATGGGGGGAGGAGGAATATTTTTGGAAAGTTTTCATTCCGAGTTCTGTGTGTTTCTCTTTATATATAGTTGTAGGTTAATAAAGTTTTTCTCCTTTTATTCCTAAGCTGGAGCCTGCTTTGTTCTATTTCTGATCACACCCCACAGCAGACACCAGGGAGAAGGTATTTTCATGGGGGCACTGGTATTGCGCCAGGCTCAAACTATGACATTTTTGGGGGTAATCTACTCAAAGGAGCTCTAACCTCTTAGCAGTTACCTGTACCCTTGACTGTAAAAATTAGTGAATAAATTCTAAAGATAAAACATGAGTAGGTGGTTATAGCTATATTTATAGCAAGTCCTCCAGTAAGAAGCATAAATCTTGCTGCATAAGCTCCACTGACACAGCTGATGATAGTCATGGATCACCTCTCAGTGGGTGTTGTGTTTCTCTATTATGGTTACTCCAGCAAAACAAGCAATCTGTAATGCAGCAAACACTGCTGAAACCTCCAATGGCTCATTCATCTACAGAAATAATTGAGATATTACCACCATTTTCTGTTGAAGTATGGAATTAAAATGTCATTTCTTTCCTGAACTATGGGAAACTTCCCATTGCATGACCAGTGGTGGTAAAAGGTTGGTTCCCAGGCACATCTTGTATAGACCCATGCGTTTAGTGAAAACAAAGAGTAGGCCTTTGATGCTTCTTCCTAGAAAGCAACATACAACTGGAATTCAGATGCTAATGAAAAACACCAGTTTTCTCAAACATTCAGGATAGATGAGCTAGTTTGATCACCCTGGCTTTCACTCGGGCTGTCTTTCAATATTTAAGGTCTCTACTAATCCACAAAGTATTCACCCTGATGAGTACACCCTCATGAAGACATTTTAATTTGTCCCACAGAGAGAGATAAAAGGACACCCAATTGCTTCACAGCTATTTCTGAGGTGGATTGGCTTCTGTTGTCCTTTAGTAAGTGGATGCCACAAGACTGATCACTGTGGAACTATATTATGGTTGTACTTGTTGGAGGGACATAATTTGTTCTCAGAGGAATAAAGTTTCCCAGTGAGGCTCCCTTTATAGGAGAACTCAGAGTACAGCAGGGCTGTTAAATACTCAGAAAACAAAAAAGGAGAAATGCATTTCTGCTTTTTTCTACAAAACTGAACTCAAAGAAGCATTATTTTCAAGGTGTTATAGAAAAGTCAGGCAACATAACTTTGAATAATTAAGACTGTTTACGTATGAGGGAAGCTCTCAGAAGCCCTGCTGAAATCAAGGTAGACAGCATCCACTGCTGGCCCCTCAAACCCTCAGGTAGTCATGTTATCAAAGGCCCTCAGGTTGATCAATCAAAGTTTCTCCTCGGTGAATCCACAGTCACTATTCCTGATAAGCTTCTTTCCCTCCATATGCTCAGAGATGACAACCAGGATGAGCTATTCCATCACTTTTTTGGTGACTGAGGTGAAGCTGTGACTGCCTTGTAGCTTTCTGGGCCTTCCTTCTTTCCCATTTCCAAGACTGAATTGACATTGACCTTCCTCCAGTCCTCAGGCACCTCTCCTGTTCCCCATGACCTTTCAGTGGAGGAGTAGCTTAGCAGTAACATCTGTCAGCTCCCTCAGCACTCATGGGTGCATCCCATTGGGGCTCATGGATTTGTGGAAGTCCAGTTTGCCTACTTGATCTCTAACCCAGCTCTCTGTGACCAAGAGAAAGTCCTCCTGTCTCCAGATTTTCTTTCTTGGCTTCACAGTCTGGGATTCCTGAGGGCAGGCTTTAGCAGTAGGAACTGAAAGAAGGCGTTCAGTAACTGCTCCTTCTCTGTGTCTTTCATCACCAGGGCACCCACCTAACCCAGCAGCTGGCCCATGTTTTCCCTAGCATTCCTTTTCCTACTGATGTACTTGAAGAAGCCCTTCTTGTCCTTGATTGAATTAGGGTCATAGTCCTTCTTATCTCATCCCTTCATACTCTGACATTCCCATATTCCTCCCAAGTGGCCTGTGCCTTTTTCCACATTCCATAAACTTCCTTATTTGTTTGAATTTTGCCAGAAGCTCCTTGCTCATCCATGCATTTTTCCTCCCCCCTTTCCTTGACTTCTTACTCAAAGGGATGCACCAGTCTTGAGCTTGGAGGATGTGATGCTCTATAACGGCAGGGTTTTCTGGGTCTGCCCGACCCCGGCAGCCATCGGTGTCCCGGACGGAGGAGTACTGCTAAGTACAGCCTGAGGTGCCTCAGGCAGGCTCCCAGCCACAGGCAATCTTAGCAAGCAGCTCAGCTCTTTAAGTGAGATCAGCTCTTTGGTGAATTCAGCTCTTTAGTGATTTCAGCTCTTTGCTTGCCAAGTGCCTCGGCAGAGGCAGGGATGAGAGAGGAGAAGCGCTGTATGAGGTTCCACAGATGTGTCTTTATTGGCAACCTCTGCGAAGGGAGACAGTGACAGCTCTTCTGCCAAACTGGGCAGAGGCAGGGCTTTATGTAGGGTATTTGGGTTTTGGGAAACAGTCCAATAGTAAGGGTTGAGGTGGATCTGATCTATGGTCTTACAGAGAGATAATGAGAGTGCAAGGCAGAAGAGGAGTTTCTTGGTCCAGTCATCATGACCAGGCATTTCTTATCTTAGGCAACTGACTGCCAGGGAGGCCTTGCATGCCCTGTGGCTGCTACAATGCTCGAATATAAACCCTTGGACCCACCTACCTTCTAGGCCTCTTGCCCATGGGATTCCTCCAAGTAGCCAAAAATATCTCTCCTCAAGTCCAGGGCTGTAATCCTACTTACTGTCCTGCTTCTTCCACGGAAGATCCTGTACTCCACCATCTCATGGTCACCACAACCAAGACTACTCCCAGTTCTCATATCCCAAACCAGTCCTTCTTTCTTAGTTCGAGGTCCAGCAGCACAGATCCTTAATGACTCTTCCACCTCCAGTGTCCAAAAGATACCATCAGTGCTCTGCAGGAACCTCCCAGGCTGATTATGTTCCTATTGTAATGAACTTTCCACAGGAGGATCATTATTATTATTATCATATTGCTTAGTTAAAGGCTGTAGCTTAGTCTGTAAGATTGTTTCCTTGCATCTAGGAAGGAAGAATACAATCATTTCAGAAGAGCTGGTGAGTAACATGGAACAGTTGATAACAACTGTTCATTATTTAAGGATGAACAACCTGAATTGAGATTGAATATTTTAAAGAAAATTAGGGCAAATTACTATCTGTTCAGATTACATGTGATTTATAAATATTAATAGATGTTTTTGACTAATTTTTTTAGATTGGAAGAATTGTAATAAGGATAAAGAATTTACAAGGATGTGCAGCTCATCAAAGGATAGTCAGTATTGCAACGTTCATGGAGTTCTGAGAGTTATGAAATGAACAATGAGTTGAACAGTTTTTGCTAAACTAAGGTCCTTTCCTTGCAGTTATCTGTATATCCTAGGGAACTTCTTATCTCTTCCTTTTACAGTCCACACCACTGATAAAAACCCTGATAAAACACTGACAAAACGGTACTTACCAGCTCTATGAGAGGTTTCACTTCTGTCTTGGTACTAGTAATGTTGACTAGTAAAAATGGAGGAAAATGATGCAGCCACTTTCTTTTCAGACTTCTTCCAGGCTTCAGAATCCTCTTCTCTTTTTTTTCCCCCAAACATTAAATTTTAACTCAAAGTTACTTATTCAGTGGCTACCAGCATTTTCTTGTGTTAGGTCTGATAACTGTCTTAGACTTGTAGACATCTGCTTTCCCTCATGCACTTGAAAAAAAATCTGATGTGTTACTTCAATTTATTTGAAAATTGTATTTGTATAAAGCTGCTTAAACCCTATACCAATTCTTAAAATATTAAATTGAAACAAAACTGGTTTGCTGGTTTTCATAGGCCAAGGTTCAGCAAAGCAATTACACATACATTTAGATGCATATGTGCATGTGTGTGTGCATATATACACACATATATGTATATATATATACACACACATACATACATGCACATACACAGATACATATTCACTTCTGAATACACACGACATTTATAGCTTAGTTGTCAGATGCATCTTAACCCAAGAGATGTCTCAGTGCAAAAGGGAAACTGTCAGTTCTGGTCTCAAGGCAAAGCGGAAAAAGTCAGAAAAAATGAGGCAATTGAAAGAAGCCATCGTGATATACACAGTAGCTCTTAATACATGGATACAGAAGTCTTCCTGAGTGGCAAAACCAAAACAGCTTTAGAGGATATATTCTATATTCTCCCAGTAATGAAACACCTTTTGAGGTAGGTGTTCCTACACCCATTTCCACAGACAAACAGAAGTGTGAAGCATTTAGGGCAGAAGAGAAGAAAATGCCTCTTACAGCATTGTGAGTTCACTGTCTAGAAGTATGATTTTTTTTCCTCTTTAAGGGAAAGAATTTTAAACAATGAGAAATTTTGTTTCAGAAACATAGAGAAAGCAGAATATATGTAGCATTTCACTGCCAAGATGAGCTGCTTTAGAAAAAACCTTTGATGAGTAATGGCAACATATGTGTTTCACACTGTGCTACAGAAAAATGACAGCAAACCTTATGTCATAAAGAAAAGATGATTTCTACTGTCATGTGATGAAAAGTTTTGAAGACTTCCTAATATTAACTGTTCTGGTGAATAACAACCTGCAGTTACAGTAACATGGTACTAGAGGCAAATGCAAGGGACTCGAAACTGGTGTCTCAACCAATAATTTAATTGTCTTTACTGACAAGGAATATGAAATAAGACCTACAAGTGTCTGCATCTCATATGCAGGATGCAAAAAGCCATTTTTTTTAAATTCAAGCTTTCATTTTTCCCAAGTATCAAGGGTGAATCTAAAACAAAAAAACGCAGCACACAATGAGAAAAGTAACTACATTTTTTCTTTTAATATAGATGTAGTACAGAATGTTTAATTACAGCAGGACAGTGCTTCCAGTTAAATAAAATTAAAAACCTTTATTTTCCCCAAATATAAAATTACTAAATTAACGTCTTAAAAGAATAAGAATATGGGAAAAGCTTTAAATTATACCACCATTTACCACAGTAACCATGATTACCAATTACATACTCCATTGCTTTGGCAAAAAAGGTTTTTCTTTTAATAACTGCATATAAACCTAACATAGCAAAGACTGTATACATCTTTATATTGCACTTATTTATATACAGGGATAAATGAACTGTAAAGTCTGCATATACTTGGAATGAGCAAATTTTCAAAATAAACTAAAAGCAGAATGGTAAGAGCAGGTATGAATATTAAAAAAATGCTTAGAAATGTAATACATTTATGTACAGACTGTATGGACTGTATTAACAAACAATATGTACATAACAATTTACTACTATTGATATTTTAGTATAACTCAGTGTTCATTAATACAGACCTTTGGTTGTATTTAGTTGTTTAGTAAGATCCAAGCTTGCATACCTCCAAAATGCAACAAGGTATAAAATAAAGCACAACAATTTGTCAAATGGTACAAAAACTACTATTGTCAGTTCCATTAAACCCCAAAAACTAGTGTCTCTGTCTAGCCCCAAAATAGTTCTTGTACTTGGAATCTCTATGTGCCATACACAAAAAGAACACCTGAATGTAACATATCTGCAAAATTACATCCCACAACACTTTTTTTGTAATGTGCAATTCATTTTAATAATACTTCCTAACGAAAAACAGAAGCTAACTTCAACTTCATAATTTTCCAACACGCACTTCTGCAATGACATTGTGAACACTTTTAAATTTTATCAGCAAGATTAAAAAATATATATGTGTGCCTCCCTTACTCTAAAAGACTATTACCAGTAACTGCTATTTGCTAAGTGTGCTCAGACATTTGTATGAACTACGCAGTTTGCATGTGCCCAACATTTAGCTTCAAGGTCATCCTGAGTTTGCACACAATGAAGCAAATCCACAAACTTCAAAAGAAACAAACATACTTTCCTTTACAAAACAATCATGCAACTGAAGAAGAACTGGGCATCCCGTGAACTGTTGTGCTTGTCGGAGTTCCACTTATGGCGTTGAAAATGTGCAGAGAGTTGGGCATGACACTGGCCTTTTCTTCCACTGGAGTAATCTTAAAATGAAAGACATGGATTTACCAAAATGTTTCAAAATGGCACAGGCATGTCTAAAACAGCTAACCAATTTCTTGATGTGCTGCTTATTGACTCAACCTCCCAGTACTTTTTCAACTGCACAAAACTTTGGAAACGGTTACTCTTTTCAGCTTCAGGAGAAGTTACTTCTCCAATATCAGTTCTCCTAACTCAGATATTACACTGTCTTCTGCAGAGGGTGCTTGGACAGTTTCTATCATTCCTCCTGTTAACTTTCAAAAGGAGTTTCATAGTGACAACAAGCTAACTTTTTGCCCTTTTTTGGTTGTTCTTTTTTTGACTTAGAGGTATGACTTGAGCATTTCTTACAAAAAGCTATCAAAACACTGAAAAGATTTCATTCTTAACAGCTATAAACAAATTGATGCTAAAATTAGACATACCATTAAAAAAGGAATTTTATTAAGATCAGACAAACTAATAGAACAGAAGTAGAGAAAACTAATTACCATCCCATCTGATCATATTGGCAAGCAGCAGAGGAGAAAAAAAAAAATCTGTTAAGATTCTTTTATGCATTTTTATCACAAATTTTTTGCAGTTTTTAAGACCTTGTATGGTTACATTACAGCTAATAGTTTATTCAGTGATGCAAAGCTCTTTTCCCCAAAACAGCAATAGGCAGATACATAAAGGAGACATTTTAAAAGATTTAAGTTAAGACCTTCATGTTTTTAAGCCTTCAGGGGAATTATCAGTCTAATTGAAAAAAAAACCAAAACCCTAAAGCAAAACCACTAACAGCATGGCATGTTTTAATTATGTACAACTAATTACATTTGTATAAGAACACAGTGGTAGGCTTATAGTACATATTATTGCAGTCAGTGCTGTACTTGCTATTCTGTTCAGTATCTTATGCACAGTATTTTATGGATATCAGTTGTTTGTCTAAATGTAAACCAAGAGAAGTAGGGGCAATGTGATTTACTCCTGAAGTTTCAGGACATGCTTTTTCTTATCACCAATCTTTGGAAACTCACACATGTCAGCATTTTTTAAACATCTAACTCACACATGTCAGCATTTTTTAAACATCTAGATCTTCCACTGAGTTCAAAGAACTTTTTCCTCTGTACAAATTTTCATTATATTCTTTTACTTTTTCCTATGCCAGGGAAATGCTAATCTTGCATTTATCATTAAATTCTTTGACCAAAACACTTGCCTCTCCTTTCTAAAGGGGTATTCTGTATCATTGTCTAATTCTCTCACGTACCTTGTTCATCTCAATCAGCTTTCCAGTTAGTTATCCTCCATTCCAAATTCTCCTCTGCTTATCAATAAATCACATTGAAATATAGTCAAACTGTCCCACTTCTGCTAGCTAAGCAAATTCTTTTTCTGTTCCACAAATCTTTCAAAACTGTTTTCTTCTACTACTGTTTTTTATTTAAAAAAAAATCCAACCACATATTTCTGGAATGGTATCACTTCCTATAAATTTTGGCTCACAATGTCCTCTATTGATGGTAGTTAAAAAGAGTTGTGCCATAAGCTCGTCTCTATGACAGGATATCAAAACAGGTGAAGGAAAATAAAGCCAATGTGCTTCATCATAATTATATCACAGAGATATAATTTTTATATATATATATATATATATATATATATACACACACACACACACACACACACACTCAGAAGACAGTACCTGAGAAACCACATTGGGAAATTATGGAAAGCAAGAAAGCATGTGAAGTGAGCTTTAGACAAGTGGCACATTTTTGAATAGAAAAAAAGTTCCCATAAAAGTTTTGGGTACTATCTAAGCAAAGGTTGAATAAAGGCAAATCTCTCTTAAGAATTATAAACCATTCAGTGCTTCTGGGAAAAGGTTATAAAAGTAATAGTGGACAAAAGAAAAGGGAGCTGAAGTGATGAATACGACAAAAATGTCTAGCATGCAGGGATTGAGCACTGAACTTCAGCTCTTCCTGTCCTCCTGGAAATAATATCTTTGCCTTTGAAGACCTGAGGTATTTCTACCATGGAACCCAGACACAAAGATTGAGTGGCACATCTCACCCCACAAAAGTTCTGGTTTCTTTCCCCCCATATTTCTATCTTGTCAGTATTGGACTTATCTCGAGAACATGTATTGGAATACCTCTTGAAAGACATTTAACTCTTTGATTTCATGACAGGCTTACACTCTGATAGAAAGAATTAAAAGGAACAATCCTTTTGTGTAAAGCATTCCATACATTGCTCCTATTCTTTTCACATTATAGCTACATTCTGAATGATAGTGTGTGTAACTTAATTTCAGCACATACTTGTTCATGCATTATTTCAGAAAGCTCTTTTGCCATTTCTCTGTAGTTGGCCTTCATTTCTTCTTGATATTCCAACTGATCTTCCTTTATCAGTCGTTCATTTACACCCAGAGCATGCCCACAGGCTTCAACAAATTGCCTGATATAGAGAAAATAAGAAAGTTCTCAAACAAATGATTAATTTAAAATGTCAGCTTAAAGTATGTTTTTAATGAATCAGAACACTTTAAAAGTTGAAAGTTTCAAAAAGAATTTTTATGAGTCTTGGGAAAAAGGTCCATTTTTTTTCCCTCTCCCCCATCCCCAAGAACTGCCAAACCTTCCATGCCATACCTAAAAACTTCTTTCAGGAGCTTTACTTTATTGTCTGGATATCTCTTGGTGTTAGTGTCATCTAAGAAAGCTCTTGCATATGCTAATGGACCAGCATTAACCTAAAAAGAACAAGAATTTACAAACAGTCAGATATCTGCCATACTGTCTTAGCAATAACAGGTGCTACAGGTATCTATTGGATTTGAATTTCTTATGAAAATACATTGATTTCAAAAAAGCTGGACTTAGAGAACAAGAAAACTGCTAAAAGTGGAGCATTAAAGCAGGAGAGGTCTCTCCAGTGCTATAAATCTGTCCTGGCACAAAGAAAACATTTCAATGATGTGGCAAAGGAACTGCAGATATTGCCACTCTGTCATCTCTGTTATGCAATTAGGGTGGGAAAATGAGCTAACCTCCTACTGTTTGGTCTGTGTATCTATTGAAAACAGATTTCCAAGCTGAGGATTCTGCAAAAACCTGCAGAAGTTTAATTGTGCTCCTAGGGCAGCTTCAGGAGAAGTGGTTTCAGTGAATTATGACTCATCCTTATTATTCCTTCATATTTTCAACAAGAGCCTCTCCCTTCTCATCCCATAATACTAGCTTACAACTTACTGACTCTGGAACCTTGGTTTGTTTTTTTTCCCTTTTCTGCTGAATGAGACAGCTGGTGATGTCAGATGACTGTGTTAACAGCTCCTTTGTTTCCAATCAATTTAAAATAATAGAGCAGCACATTTGTCACTACATTTTTTGAAGATCCTTTCCATGCTGACTTGTACATGCTACACCTGCTTCAGGTACCCTATTCTGGTGAATCTGATGGCTCCTTTATACACTCCACTTCCTGCCTGCCTTAGGCAAAAAGGCACACACACAATGAGATTTTCTATGGTTATCTTCTTCGTATATGTTATCACTCACTCTTTATCTCCACAGGCTTCTTACAAAAATATCCTAGACCTACTGTGGGCAGACCTACAGCTGGGCAAAATATGCTAATTTATCTTCAGGTTCATCTATTATCTTCTAGCAGTTGCAGCTTTTCACCAAAATCTGCTGGGGCTTGGAATGCAACATATTCCAGAGATGAATCTTAATTCTTTTGTGTAACTGTCTCTGATCAGTTATTTATATTAAATACTTTTATTTCTTTTTCTATTCAGGAAATAACTGCAGACAGTGAGCATATTTCTAATTTAGGACACTCTTGAATGTGCAGAATAGAAACCAACTATAAAATGCTACTTATATAATTTTTCAAGGACAGAAGCAAATGAATCTGCATGGCAAAGCTCTTACCTGAACACTGACACTTCCCTGTAGCTTCAGCTGCAATTTGATCATATCTACTTCAGCTGAAGAGCAAAGCTGCCTAAGCTCTGCAACTTTTTTACTCATTTCATCAATGGCTACTTCAATTGGGTTTAAATCAGTGTGGTGCTGGTACATCACTGGAATGCGCTTTTTCACGTATGGGAAACAATGTATGGCTGTGGACAGAAACAAGTTTAACTTAGTAACAAAAAAATTTTTTTAATCAGGTGTGCTTTGAGAGAAGCTTATGCTAAAATCTCATTTTGATGTAATCAGCTGCCCAATTTAATAACTTATATAATTAGAAATATTACCAAATGGACAGGGAAGCAAGACACTGAAATGTAAATATGCACAGTGTTACATGCATTACAGAAAAGAAAGATTGCTGTCATGACTGCTGCTAATAACCACTATGAAATAAACCACTGGAACTTAATTTATAGGAGAACTCTGAAAAGAATTGCTTAACATTCACAAATCTCAAGGAAGAGAAGAATCAAAAATAGTGAAGCTGTATTTTCTATTTCCTCACAAGTACTGGCTATGGACAGCTATAAAGTCACTTTTTATTATAAAGTTACTTTTTTATTATAAAGTCATTTATTTGTTTTTACAACTATATTAATACAGAAACCCATACTTAACAGAGACAAAACACAAAAGTATTTTTCTAAGAAAAACAAAAGCCAGAGTCCAGATTCAGAATTCTGAAAGCTTAATGAAAAGAAGGTAACAATTTTGAGGATTCCTCATTGAAGAAATCAACCTGAAAAACCTAGTTGTGGCCAAAAATATGAAAAGGATTTTAGCTGACAGCTATAAAGGACTTGGTTAGGTGAAATGAAAAACCCATACAGAACAAAATTAGAGCATTTGAACTAATGCTTCCAGTGAAAGCATTCCATTCCACCAGTACCTGTCAAAATCGTCCTTCGTTTACACTGCTCTTCTACTCCTCCTTGTCTTTTGCCACCTTGAGTAAAAGGCATCTCAAACATGAAGCGACGAATGTTATGAGTCCTTTCAAAATCTGTTTTTCTTTCCTGCAGCTCCTTTTCTTCAAAGTATGGAACCACATGTGTAACTTGAATATATGCGTATTTTGAATCTAAATCCTTAGGATTTACCTTAAAAACAGGACCAAAAAAAAAAAAAAAATCAAGTAGCTACATTGTGGATCTAACAGTAGTCACACAACTTCCAGAAATTAAATTAGGTCTCTTAACCTCTAAATTATTGAAAACATGGGAAATGTTCATGCTTTCACAGGGGTTTCCTGTATTCAGTTTTTAACTATTAGGAAGAAAGACTGCCAGATGCATTACAGTGCACTGTGGATTTTGTGGTTTGTTTGGTTTTTGGAGGTTTTTAACCACTTGCAATCATGAAACCCAGCCCTTTCATCAGGTCTTCCTTCCCTTTTAAAGTTCAAATATTGAAATGCCCACCATTGTTGCACTTTAAGGCCAAAATGCACAGAAATTTTTGAATCAAGGGTTCAAAAGGATCCTTATCAAGGAACAAAAAGAGCCATGACATTATACCAAGAGGAAATCACCATAAAGTCTAAGGGTGAGGTGTGGAAAAGGGAAGAACTTCCAAAAAATGACTGTGCATGAATGGGCAAGAAATATAGCTAAAGTTAACACAGAATATGCTCATAATCCAAATTTGTTCTAAGATACAATTACTGTTTTGAGAGGTAACACTACAGAAATTAAGCTTTTTGGTTGCTCTAAAAGGCATACTTAGTAGGAGATAATATTCCTCTCATGCCTTTCCAACAGCAGAGCTTTTAGATGTTTGTGTGCCAAATGAGTAACAGCCAGTGATCCCACAGTATTTCAAGTAAACTAGTGAAAGCACTATATAAAAATTTTTAGAGAGAATAAAGATCATACTTTGCCAGAATCCTGAATCATTTTGACATTTTCAGCTCCAAATTTGTCAGAGTAGAGTTTCTGGAGTCTTTGAGAAATTTCTGAAAGAGGTGTGAGTTTAGGCTCTTTATAGATATATTCCTTTCCATCTTCATCCTCAAAGAAACCCTGTAAAAAATAAAGTAATCAAAATCTTGGGGAATGAAACAAAAGTGAAATGACTAAGATGGACATAATGTGTGTGGCTCAAAGGAAATATAAACATTTAACATTAGTATTCAAGCAAACATAAATAGACAGAAATTAAAATCTAAGTAAAAAGATTTTCTAAGAGAATAAAAGAACAACAGAAAAATGTAATTCTCTACTACAACATGAGCGAAAGATAATGGAAACACAGAGATTAAATTTTAAAAGTTTGTAGCAATTCTATGATGTGACAAGCCTTTGAGATAAGTTTCCTTCACTTTTACTTAAAAGTGAACTTGCAGCACTGTTTCACTTGCCAAAATTGGTAGTCTTGCCCAACAGGACTATCTGATTTACAAGTGACTATTTTGGCAAAAGTTTACATAAAAACAATCTGAAAATTTTCCTTAGGTAGTTATAAAAAATTAATTCCGCAAGATGAAATATAATTATGCAAAGATCTTAATTTCATGATGAACTATTGGTATATACTTCTTTATTTTATTACACACAGTACTGTTTTTAAAACCAAACCTAAATGCACAATACATGGAAAGTGAAACAGTTCGTTGGTTTAAAACAACAAGCCATGTTGAGTTCATGTTTGAAACCAGAAAATAAATATTTTTGTCATAAACGAAACAGACAAAATAGAAAAGCACAACATATCATGTATAAACACAGGCTAGATTGACAAAAATACCCACACCAAACTGAGGTGAAATGCAGTATCTTGTACTGCATTGCTTGCTTTGTAAGCAATTACTGTAATTACCTCAACATCTGTCTCACTGTCTGTAAACTGGTATTGCTATAAAGTCATAAAAGACAACAGAATACATGTAAAATTATACTGCTCAGAGGATTTTACAATTCTCCATGCTCAGCTGGACAATTAAGCAACTGGGCTATGCATGTAGAGAGTGTATTACTGGATACTGCGTGATACCATAGGGATACAGAGGCATTCTAGACACGTACCAGAGGATGTGAAGCTGCCCCATACACAGCCAGAACTTTGGTTGGAAGCATGCAATACTGATGCATAGAAAAGAGTGATCTGTTCTCTAAATGGAGCTTGATGTTACTTTTTGACTTGCAATGGCTATTAATGCATACCAATCTAAGAAGCAGCCTTGCAAACCACACCGTAGCACTACAGACATTAAGTCAATGCATTGCTAAAAACTGACATTGCAGAAAACTTACCGCTGCCTTAAGGTAGTAAACAAAAGAAGAAAAAAGGAAAAAAGGCAAAAAAATTTACTGAGGAAAATGATAAGAATTTTACTGGAATTGATAAATGTTTTAAAAATAAATTACTGATGGTGTTTCTTTACTTCATACAGAACACATTCCTTGTGCTTTTTATGTCACGGTATCAATACAGATGATGAAAGAATAAACCTTGTAAAATAAATTCAGGTTTTTCTCACTGCATAGAGCGGGCCAGTGAAAGGAACACTTACTTGTCCAAAGAATGCTACCCTGAAATAAGTCCCCAGCAGCCTCTTGCCTGTATGCATAACTTCAGTAACTTTGCTGTATGCTCGATGAAGGGTGTCATATAAGTGAGCAAGCCTCTAAAAGAAAAGAAAAGAAAAGAAAAGAAAAGAAAAATGAGGGAGAAGAACAAAGCACAACTTTCCTATCTTAAAATAAAAAATTATGTCCTTGTAGCCAGTAACAACTGAAAACATTCTTTTATTGAATGGTAGTATTAGGTTTAGCACTTGTATCAGGATGACAATATGTAAGACTAATTTTTAATTATTTATATTTAAAGAAAAGAATTTAATTATTTAAAATTGAAACAAACATTTCAACACATTCACATTTCAGTTACAATTTTAATACTCCTATTATGTGATGTCCAATGTGTCATGCAATTAGACTTGAAAATTTAGGGTTTTTTCCTTGCTCAAATTTACTTTTGATGAAATAAGTACCTCAAAATCTCTCCGTTTTTCATAAATGGGAATTATAAGTTTGTATATATCAGCAATGAGTTCATAGCGTTCTGCCTTCCAGAGTCCATCAGCACACTGCTCCAACAATTCCATCAGCACATCCTAGATTTGGATACACATGTGAAAGTGTAAAACAATTCAGTACTTATCAAAAGCACAGCAAATAATTATACCAAAATTCTTCCCTGTGAAAAGGGAAATCTTGCCTCAAAACAGAATTACGTACACTTTGTAATTTAAGTTATTGTGGCAATCAAAAATTGCTAAAAGGAAACAAAACAAGACAGAATGATCTGAGTTTACACACATACTCCTTGTATTTACAAACAACATGTATCTTTTAGATATTCTTGAAACCTCTATGGACCTTCTTTTATCACTCTTGCATCACAGTGGTGAAGCCAGAAGCTGAAAAAAACTCCTTTAATGCTTAGAAGCTACTCTATTCCACCTCATTTTTCCCTTTGGTAGAGGACTAAGTCAGCTTAAAGACATCACTAAGAAAATAAATTTTTAACACTGCGAGCAGACTAAAAAATGGTACCCTTATCCATGTGCTGCAACAGACCTTAAAACATTTCCTCCTTTCCCCTACTCATTATGGGGCTGTACAGACTCCTCAGTACCTCCATTCTCAGCAGCCAAGTGGTGACAAGTGACAGACCAGTGTCACTGCTGGACCACAAGGGCTGGCCACTAACACTGGTTTGGAACACAAGTCTTAATTCAGACACCAGAGGGCATCCAGATGTAGCAAAGTAAAATTTTGTTTACAAAAGGAAAAAAATATGAAGAGCACAAGCCTCGAGAGCTGATAGGAAGAAGCCAAAGAACACAACATTTTTTGAGCCACATGTCTCAATATTTACCTAGTCTCATGGGAAAAGTTCTTTTCCATATATGCAATGTTTCCTTTGACCTGTGAGAACAGCCTCTTGCTCCTAGTGGTGCTTTTCTTGGAAAAGTCTGATTCTGAACTGGACTTTTTCCAGTTTGTTGACACCTGTCTTGACTTTTGGGGGTCAGTGCTGGACACAAGGTTAGAGATAGGGTTCCACAAATGCCAGCATAAAAGGGAAAAAACTCCCTTCCCTCTGCTTCTTGAGTCAATCCTCTCAAACACAACACAACCTGCACTGGCTTTTGTTTCCACAAAGCCACACTGATGACTCCCATTCAAAAGGCACTCCACTAGAACTTCCAGGTCTTTCTGCAGAGCTGCTGCTTAGCCTGTACTGAGATTTTTTTGCTGATTTTTTTTTTAAAGGTGCAAGGCTTTGCACTTGTCTTTGTCCAGCCTTCAGAGGACACTGTGTTCCTGGAGGTCCCTTCATTTACCCATCTGCAAGCCAGGACAATGCTTCTTATGGAATGTCACAGGCAAACAACTGTTTTGATGAAATGCACACAGTAGCCTCATTAAAAAGCAAAATCTCAAACTAAATTTTGTTTCTTTTCATCTGGCAAGCTTAGACAACCCTGGCCTCACACAGAATTCTTTTAAAATGAGAACTAAATTGAGAATCCCAAAATTTCAATTTTTTAAAAATGAGAATCTATGTAAGTCTTAAGAAAAATCTGACTTAATTAGGAATAGGTTTTATAAACTGGAGAATATGAAAGATATTTGACCCTTTTAAAAACATGAAGGGATACTCTCTGATCCTCCAATACTTGTAAATGCTCCTTTGGAATTTAACTCTAAAATAACTAGCAAAAAGGGAAATCACAAGGTTTAAAGGAAGAAATTCCACATGGCTTGTTACCATGTATAAGAAGAATTCTCATCACAGCATCATTTTGCTAAGTAGTAGTAAAATACAACTTGAAATACAACTTTCTGCTTTTTGACTTCTGCACCCAACTGATCTCATTTTTTTCTCAGACAATACAGTTCTGCTTACTTATGAACACACTAAGGAAACACTCCATTTATGAATAATGTTCCTATTTATGTTCCTATTCCTGAAGGAACAGGGCTACCTGTTCTGAAGAACTTCTGAAATTATTTTCATTCTGGTAAAGCCAAACAGTTCTTCCCTTGTTATTATTAATATTATTACTTCTCCCCTATTATTACTTTTCCCATGTTTTAGATGACTTTCAGAAGTTATCTGAAAAATAGTAACTTTTTTCAATATTTCATCAGTTAGAGTACTACATGGTTAAGTTTAGAAAGGCTTGCATGCAGGGAAAAAATGAAATTTGGCTTGGTCTGATCCTTCTGCAAGCTGTACAGGCTTCTATTTTCACTCTTGGCTTACTTCCGTTCCACGGAAATACTGAGAGATGGAAATAAATTTGTGTAGGGTTCAATGACCCAGAAAAATCAGTATATTCTTTTTGCAGGGAGTGACTAATGAGAAAAAGAAAAAAGACATTCCAATTTTTAAAAAAATGCATCATAATTTAACTCTGACAAATGGTCTGGCAGGATAACAGTGACAGAAATTTCCAACAAAACTTTCCATTAGCAGTAGTCACTAGAATCCCTGATCTTCAATAACTTAGGGCAGCCTGCATTTTGCTTTGACTAACATGCTACATTTCATGCTGGATCAGAAGAATCAATGATTTTAAAAAGACAGCACAAAAATTGAAAAAAAAAAAATTTACAAACCACAAAACAATTTGCACAGTCAAGTAATATTGTCATACAGCTTTACCATACACTAATTAAAACACAAAAAGAAAAATATTTTTGTTGCACCATTACATTCACAAACTAGAGGGTTTTCCAACATGACTGCTGCCAATTGTGGTCTGCCCCTCTCTGCCACAACTATACCAGCAAATACATAGTGCAGACACAGCTTTTCAGAAGGAAGATTATTAACATTTTCACATAGAAAATGTTAATAAATTTTACTGTAGAGCCTGCACAGATGGATCAGCAAAGACACAAGGAGTGAAACTTAAGCCAGAAAAAACACATGGACACGAGTCTGGTGTCAGTAAAACTACTTTCATTGTTATGGCATATTTGCTTTGGGAAACTGTAAACAGTAAAAAACCAGTGAACACATTATTCATTATTTCTGGTGGAGTAATACTCTAAATCCAAGTCAGTTTTACAAAACAACAGATTTTGCTAACTCTAATAAGTAACCCACATTAGTGCTCATCCTGTCAACTAGAATAAACCCCCAATTTGCTTTTACTCCAAAAGTGGAACAAAAGTTGAATTGATGTGCTAGCACTATATTTAAAATACTTGTCTACAGTAAATTCTCTAAATCTAGGACACCTCATAGAATTTTTTTATTTCAGTTTTAGGGTACAAATAGCAGATCATAAAACAATTATTGTATCCCCTGTATCAGTAATTCTCCAGACTGAAACATAAAATTTGCAAAAAACCCCAGCCCTTCCATGTATGTAAATTTTAACATTTTTATGCTTACTTACTTCATTGAAGTGAACATCTTGCATTCCAACATCCTCCATCATGGAAGCCTCTTCATCTATATTTGGTGTGATTACTCTGAAAGCAGTACAGCCTTGCCTGAACATCCCTGTCATTGAAAAAGAAATAGAGACAAATTTCATTTTCTCCAGCAGGAGAACATTGGGCTGGTTTGTGATTCTGGGTAAAGCAGAAGCCATGTTTAAATATACCTATCACCAAATAAAGAAATAGATCAGCCTTCCACTGCATGGTTAAAATACAGAACCTTACATTACTGTGAATGTACAAATGGTTTTTAAAAAACCCAAAAAATGTTAGTATCTGGACCCTTACCTACCAAACTAAGTAGTGTCTGAATCTTTCTACTTTATCTTGAATTTGTGTCTAATCTACCCCACCCTAAGTTTAAGGTACTCAAAGTACCTTTACAGCATTTCATTAAACTGCCATGAAGTCATGCTGGAACTGAGTACAGGGACAGGACCTGGCACATAATATTTTCCAGTCTGAACAATATGAATGACATTAATCATAAAAAAATGATCATGGGATGGCAAACCAGATTATTCAAACACAGAAAAACAGGAAAATAACTAATAAAATACCAATCTAACTTCTTTTACTGAAAAAAAATACTTGACAAAAATGGAGTATAGAATGTTTCAACATGAAACCCGTGTCTTTTACTCTTGCTGTTTAGATATTTTTGATTACATTAGACTGCTGAATTAAGAAAACAGGATTTTCTGTATCAATTAAAACCTCAAGGGCAATCAGTAAATATTATGGAAGCTTAAGGATTTGCACATATTTATTTTACAACTCATTCCTCCAAAGATTCTTGCTGCTCAGTGAGGAGTTCTGACCATCAGAGGTTTTATTGAATGACTGCCTCAAATGCAAGGGGCTTTTCTGTTCTTAGGAGTACCACAGGTAGGAGTTTGATCCTCTGTATTACTGAGAGGAAATGAATTCTATATGATAGTATACAAAAACAGCAGAACACCCAAAGGACTCACAAATAAATAGAGACTATCACTAGTTCTCAGGTATCATCAGGCTTCCCACTGGACACAGTAGTTTGAATATGCAGCTTATTTCAGATTTGGTCTCAGAGAAGGTTCTGAAATCACTGGGGCAAAGAAAATAACCTATATACTGCACAGGCATTTGGTGAGAAGCACAACAAGAATAGAGATAAGTCATCTTTTAGACTCATGATTTTACTTCATTTTGAACTGTCAGGCAAAGGCAAAGCTAAAAGGATGCAAACATAAATTTGCCCACAAATCCAAAACACTGTCTCAACATCTAATCAGTTTTAACAGATTCCTGAACTTTTCTTCAAGAGAGCTCTTTTTGTTAATTTAAGTCATATCTCAAATCCCTGACTGAGAATTCTTCTTCTCCTAAAGATGAAAGGTAATTTTCTACCCTATCTCAAGGGTCATCAGAATCCACTTTTACAAACAGCTGCTGATACCACAACAAGGTGAAAGAGCCTGAGCACTTTTGTCATTGATTGACCATCTGAAAATTTGTACAAATTTATTTTGACTCCTCTGGCAATGCCAGGTTTCCCTAGAGGCAGTGAGAGACTGATTGCTTGTAGAAACAAGAATATTCATGGATAACTGCTTTAGAAAGAATCTGATTTGAACTATTAGCAGCTCTGGTATATAATTAAAATTTTTACTTCCCAAAAATTTTACTTTGCCTTCACCTGAAATGCTGCCCCTTAGATATGCAAGTTTACTCTTATGTATGTGAGTTTGCTACCTGGTTAGGTCAGAATTTTTTCCCTAGGGAACACTGAAATGCCTACAACTTCCTCAAGGAAACAATTGATTTTCCCAAACTCTGATAAAAATATATTTGAATACATTAAAATAAGGTTTTGAAATCATACCTTTTCGTGTGAGATATTCTGCAACCAGTGCTGCTACATGGACATAGCACATTGCTGCCTAAAACAGAAACAGTAACAATCTTTTAAAATACAACTAAAATGGGAATGTTAAAAACAAGGTATATATAAGGAGAGCAACAGTATGAGACAAGTTCTTCAGTTTTGCTTTTTGCTGCTTTGCAGGAGATATTCTATGACTGCTGCAAGAATTCTCCACCTCATTTATGTAAAGCAGTAACTGTGCGAGTGCACTCACTCCCTCTTAACCAGAGCACTGAGTGGCACAGACAGCAATTCACAATCTGAGTGACCCTGGGTCACAAATCACAAGGTAGGAACATCATGCTGTAATAAAAACAAGTGAATCTCTCTTTTGTGGGGAGGTATTTAAAGTGTTCAGCTATTAATGATTCTACTCAACATTTGGTAGCCCTTCTGCTAACCTGTTTTGTCTGCTTTTTGGCCCCTGACCAAGAAAAATGCAGAAGAAACTGGTGACAGGCCATTTGAGAGCAGCAAGAGAGATCTAATCTGTGAATGGAATTTGAAGGAATTAGTGCAGTTTGGATAACAGAAAAGCAAAAGAAGAGGGACAGAATAATTTTCATATATCTGAGATTTTTTATGGATTTGACACTGACCACTTTTCTCCAAAAAAATAAAAAGATTTCACATCCTTGTTTAATTAAAAAGGCTTAGGCTGTCAGCAAAGTAACTATCAGTTGAACAGCTCAAATATGGAGGCTGCACAGCCTCAAACAATGCAGGTGAAGGAAAAAGGTAAGAATCTGCCAGAAATTCTAACTCATACTTTGTATCAAGTTGATGATTTGCAGACATCTTCATCTAGTTGTACAGTCAAAGATTCTAGGATTTTAACAAAAAAATGAAAAACGTAACTGAAAAGGACTAACAGACCTTTTCTTCTCAGCTGGTGAAGCTGTTCAGTCCAAGAGAGAAGCTAATAACAGAGCAATGTGTATGCCTTCTGTGTTGCTACCATGTAGAAGAAGAGAATTCTAGTACTAAGAACTGAGTTTGGAAGATAGCACCTTCTATTTCTTGGAGACCTTTACTTGCTTACATGATGCTCATTTTAACAAATGTTTATGAAATGCAATGATTTCATGCAAAGCAATTTACCTTCAGATGGAAAAACCTTCTAGAAAGAGACAAAGTTAATTGGTATCCACTTAAAGTGTTAATGTCTCATTAAGACATAGAACAATCCCCAATTCCGCTTTTTGCTTGAACTGAATATTTTAAGAGCACAGTAAAAACAGAAAGCTTCCCTTTTTTTCAAATACCACAAGAAATTATTTGTCAGTTTTAAGAACATTAGTAGTTTTTTTATTAAGCAATTTGAAATAAAGTCAAGCTAATTCTGTAAAGGCAACTGGAGGAGAATTCAAGGAGTGGCTTTAAGTGTTTAAACAAGTAATAACAAAGATATTTTTAAGCAAAAGGCCTCTCTTCCATGGCTTGCATTGTGCATTCCATTCTTAGTAGTGTGTCAGCTATAGCAGTTAAACATGTTCCTTACATTAACAACCAGAAATTACTTACAGATGTACTTGGGTAGGACAAAAACTTATCAGCTATTGAAACCAATCCAGCAACAATTCAAAAATTGTTAAAAATACTTATTATGTTACATGCTAGCAACTACATACAGTGCATTCCCTTTCTATAAAGGGAAGCTTAAGCTTATTACAGAGCCACAACTAACTTGATTTTTTTTTTTCCTCTTACCTCTGAAAGATCTCCATTTTTAACATGGATCCTTGCCATGCTGTCTAGCCATGTCTTCCTCAGTTCAGGTGTACTTGCATAAGACTTTGCCAAGCTGTACTGGAGGTCTACAAGCATTTCTGGATCATTCTCATGTTCCTTCATCTGAGCCGTAGCCATCAGCACCGTACGAATCCGCTTGGTTAAATCCTTAACATCAGAAGGGAATGTAGTGTGCTAAAACATGGCAAAGTCAGGTTAGCTACTGTGTTTTCCTAGTCATTGCACAAAAAAGTGATAAAGCATAACTGGGAAAGATGCTGTGAAAGAGTCTTCAAGCATCCTTCTACAGTGTGGAAACAGGAATAAAAACAGACCTTAATAATTCTGTCGTTATTGGCACAATTGTTGATGATGGAAAGAGACTGCTGGAATCTAGTTCCTCCAATTCCAACCACATCAGCAATTAACTGGCTTACTGAAATAATAACCTTGACAAAAACAAATATCTTGTTAGTGCATATTTCATTAAATACCCTTGAGATGTACCTCTGAGGCAATTACAAAGGAAGTTTTGTTCTTTTTAATTGAAAAATCATTCTCCTAAATAAAATAATGTTTGGGGGTTCTTTTCCAATTACTTGTCCTATAACATAGGCAAGATAAAACAGGCTTGTGTAAATTCAGGACACATGACTGACTGCTAGGTGAACTAGCCAGAGGTCATTAAACTGGCAAACTACTGCTCCCAGCTTTGTCAAGACACACAATTTTAAAATTATTTATTTTATTTTAGACTTCAGAGTGCTTGTTGCTGCATTCTTTTCCTTCTTCAGATGCAACAGGATACAGCATTTAACAAACAAAACATCTACAAAACAGAATGTTTGCACTGACAAATAAAATTTACTTCCTACAAAACACAGGGTCATCCAACTGTTTCTAAGTATTTCCTTGTACTGAATATATTTTTATGGCCATCTTCTTACTCTTAGTACCTTATTTGGGGTTCAAGACTTGCTTGAACCCCAAATAAATTACTTTAAATCTATCTGACAGGGCTTTGCATACTGGTATGCAACTGTGTATCTACAATATTAAAACAATAAAAATAAAAAGGAAATATACTAACTTGCAGATGTGTTCGAACAAAAGACTTCTTCCCCGTGTAGTCAAAATTATTTCTCATCAAAAAGTACAGTAACTGTGAAGCTTCATTACGAATTGAACTCAGCTTGGAATTACAGTACTTCAGAATTTCATAGCACAGTGCAGAACACATATCAGCTCTACCTTCATAAAATGTAGAAGGAAACTGAGGAAAATGAAGAAAACAAGGAATTTATTCATTAAAACTAGGGTCAGATCTTGATAAACTGAGCATGTCAAGAAAAACACAAATATATTCATATCCTCAAACTGTGGAAAGAGCAAGAGTCAGAGTAGGTCATGACACAAAACAATTTTTACAGCAAATCAAAGGACAAGCATTCCACCCTGTTGAGCTCAGATCAGTCCTTATTTACCAATTTTGTTTTAGGATGTTAATTCCTAAATTCTTATATAGTATATTGTTAACTAAAGAACTGGACAAGTACTTGAAGATGAATTTTTTAAAACTTCTTACCTTGTAAATAAGTGCCCTTAAAGCACTGAATACATTTTTCAATGCTGTTTCAGACTGATTCTTTTGAAGGAAGCAGAGGTATACATCAAATACTTTCTTCATCAGTGGATTATGTCCGTGATCAGTCAGTAGCTGATTCTTTAAAACAAGAGCAAGGATTTAGGAGTTTTGTACAGCAATACATTTATACTACTCTAAGAACATATACAGACCATCAAAAAGCAGGACACTTAAAAAAATATAACCTCTATGGCATTACCAAGATGTATAACACACATATATCTGAATTCTAACTAGGTATTTCTAACACTTCATTATAAAGGAAGCGTTGCCTTCTGAACAGACTTACAGAACATGATTGTTTTTATCAGTTGTTAATGAAATCCATTACTATTAATAGCTTTTTGAGGGGCACATTCAAAGTATTAACAGACTTTGCTTTCACTGGCTTTAGCAGCTCAGAGAGGGAAGTTTTCTCATAGCAGTATCTCCTACTACAATGTGATTCTACAAGGTCCTGCCTCTTCTGCAATTCACCTCAGGGCACTCCACTCCTCCTTGTCACTAGTGCATTTATACAGGCATATATAAAGGAGTGGAAGAGGCTGGTTCAGACTGGACATGAGGAGAACTTTTTCTACATTGAGGGTGCTGAGGCAGAGGGACAGGTTGCTCTGGGAAGTAGAGGATGCCCTTTCAATTCCTTGAAAGGTTTTTTCAAGGCCAAGCTGGATGGGGCTGGCCTAGTAGAAGTTGCCCCTGCTTATGCAGAAGGGTTGAACTAGATGATCTCTCAAAGTCCCTTACTACCCAAACCATCACATGCCTTTGATTTAATATATTTTAGTGCAGTTTATTGAATGGAAGCTCCTGATTGTCCTGTTTTATTTGGACCTTTGAGACTATTCTGGCGTACTCTTGCCTGCCTTCTCAATATACAACACAGAGATAACCTTGAAAGATTGTCATTCCAAGCATGATGGGTTGATAATTGAAGGAATAGTGTTCATTCCTCTTTAAATCTTTACAGATAGTGTATTAATTTTCAATTCTGTAACCAGATCTGTGGACAGAACTGGCTCTAAACTCTACTAAAATAATTACCAGAAAAAAAGGAAGCTCATTGTAAATAAGCTCATGTTTTCATAACTAGATTAAAGATAAGACACTAAATTTGAATCTTCAAGCAAGAATCTGGATACACTGCCCCAATTAAAGGAGCAACAAGCTGGAGTTATCATCTCTCCTTTTTATGGCTTCAATTTTCAAGTCTGGAAAAACGTCAGAAAAACAGCCAAGAGGGGTAAGTAAGTGGGTGTGCTATATAAAGATTCCACAGGAGAGCTACAGCAACTGATACAACTAAAAGAAGACTTATTAGTGGCCATATGGAAAAAAGTTACAGAAGAGGAACACACAAATCACTATTAAGGAGTGCATTACTATAATAAGCAGCCAAGTTCAATATGAAAGTCGGAGAGTATCCAATTATGGTTTTGCCATAGATCTTTCACCTCAGATGGCCTTTAAAAGCCACTTTTACCACTACTATTAGGTAGACACTAAAGCTCCTAGAACAATTTTTAAGTTAGGCTGAGGAAGGAGCTTTTCCCACAGATTACTGCTGGTGTATGATGTGTAGCTGAAGCCAAAGCGTTTTCCTGTGAGATATTATCAGTTTTACATGAAAATAATAAAATACAATGCTAGAGAAGCTAAAAATAGCAATGCTATTTAACTAGACTATAAAAATGTAATTTAAAAAATAGTTTTTAAAAGTGCTTCTTCTCAAAGATACTTAGGGGAAAAGTTAACACCAAGTCATGAACAAACCTTAAAAGCCATTGTGAATAATGATAGAGTGTCCAGAATTGTAATGCAAACTTCGGTGGCAACATTTGCTTCAAGTAAAGACTGGTGAAGGACATCTGCATCTGAATGGCCATAGCCTATAGAAATTCCAAATGAAGTGTAAGTGCTGGATACACTCATTTAAATGTTTCTTATTTCCAAAAGACTTGCTGAACTAGGAAAAGATGAACGAGTAAAAAGCCTGACAGAAGTTAGTATTCAGTACAGGAAAATAATTCATATGCATTTAAATAGTTTCAAATATGGTCAGACAATTATTCTAATATAATTTGCACAGGACTATAAAATATATTAAGTAAGAATTTCAACAATAGAAGCATTAAACAGCAGTTAAAAACTATGTGATATTTCATATATATGTGCATGTAGACACACATGTGTATATATATATATATATATATAAAGCTATACAGTTTTTTATATATATATACACACACACACACACATATTGGTAAGTACTGCAGTAGGATGATGTTATAGCTGAAAAGATGTAGTTTTGGCCATTTAGTGATGTTACAGTGGTCTCAAAGTTAATGACAAGTCAACCAGGATAAAAACACAAAATAGTAAGAGTAGAAGGAACACAATCCCGTTCTTACACGCAGTTTACCACCCCAGTAATGAATTCTGCTCTTGTAGCAATACAGTGCAATATCTCCATATTTAATAAAAACATTCTAGCACTTCTAGCTCTACAGTGAATTTTAATAATTTTAAAAACGTACCCTGCCTCAGCACTGATAATATCATGTCACTTATGTTCCCTAACACTGGTCATGAACACCAGATTGACAAACGTGCTGCTTTATAAACATTTGGTCTGGGTCATGTTTATATGTCAGATTTACAAACAACTTAGCATCACTAAATCAATGACAAGGATGACAAACTTGTCGAGATCAAGTGAAGAACAAAAGAAATACCAAACTCCTTTGCAATGACACCTGGCCACCTCTTTCTGCACCTGCTTGCTTCCCTGGCTGAACTACACACGAATACCATAACCACCAGTTTCTTTAGATGTATATGTTCTTTCTTTAAGCACAATACTATACTGAAATTTCTCAGAGATGAAAGGCATCATACCTTTCAGGTATGATAGGTATTGAAAAAGTATATATGAAAAGGTATTTCAGTTCTATTTCTAGCTTAGGTGGTTAGAAAGGGAGAAAATTAGTTTATAATTTACACTAATAAACAACTATCTTGCCAAAGAATCTTGATTTTAGAAACAAGTAAAGGAACTTTTTCCACCCGACACCTCCTTTCTTTATGTATCCTACACAAAATACCTGCAAGATTATTCAAGCTCTGAATGTTACTTTGGATACATGATAGAGGCAGACTGACAACTAAACAAAACTGGAAGTTAACAACAACAAGAACAAAGAAATAAAAATCAATTTCATACTTGATGTGGTTTTTACAGCAACATATTTTCGATTTGTAAAACCTTGGTCAATACAACGTGCAATATCCTGATATTTATTAACTGTCCATTAAAAAAACCCACCTATTATCAGTTTAGACAAAGTTATCTGAATAAGACACCTTCCTTCATAATTTCCTTCAGTTGGAAAAGAATGGAAAGTTTCTTTTTACATAAGCATGCATTTTTTAAAAATCTTTCAGCTCATTGTTTCCTAAAAAATCAGTAAACATTGCCAAGTTCTGAAAGCATGAAATCTGTTTGCACAGGGACACGTTATCTGTTTCTCTGAGGTTTTTTTTTTAAACCAGTCTTTATCTGCAAAGTGTTATACAGTACCAAATGTGTAGCCACATAGTGTAAAGGCTTTCTTTTATGTATCAACAACCATGTAGAATTTATGACAATACAGCAGAAGCAGACTGATTGCAAGGGAAAAAAAAGTAATTTCCACATACTTGTCTGCTTTTAAAAGCAGGCAATTGCATTTCTTACATTGAAACAGATGTGATAATGCATTTATGAATAGAGAGGTTTTGTGGGACTTCTTTTTTCACTTTTCACGCAAGACAATGTGATAAGTCTTGTGCAATTAGGCCAAATTTTGCTTTATATTACAGAAAAAGAGCTAAAAGATTTTAAGGGACAGTTAGATATGCTTTGAGAAATCAAAGAATGAACACAGTGAAAATACAGTTAACTCAAGTTTTACTGCACACAACTCTTCAATACCAGTGCTGTATTTTACTGAATTAGTCAACCAGTTTCATTGTTTTTTGAAGCTGAAATTTGAGAAATGGTGCTTTAGAATACTTTACATACAGTATGTTGCAATTTAGAAGCAGAATGTTTAAAAAGATAGGCCACAAGCAGATTTAGTTTTCAATACAGCAGTCTATACAAGCTGACTTCAACCTGATTAAATCTTACCATTGTCTACAGAAATTCCAAGAATACTTGATATCTTTCTCACACTGAAAACAGAAAAATCACTTCATTATTGGACGCTTTTTCACTTCCAGACAAACTAAATCATGGGCTCGCAATCTTTGTAGAAATTCTAAGAAACTTATTTCTCCTCAGGGGATGTCAAAACATGGAGATATGGTCAGAATACATATATTTAATTTGAGACTAGTAATTTATAAGACCACATCGGAGAAAAAATTTGAAGCCTAATAAAACAAATAGAAAAAAAAAAGTAAATTTTGTAGTTATCCGCAGCACAAGTCTGAGGTGTACGTAACTAAAATAAAATATTAAAATACAGTTTTAAGTTAGACTGTAGCTAACCATGCTCCATGTTATGGCACCACCCAGCAGTGATTGTTCTATCACAAAGCAGAGAACAGACCATGGATTGCTTCCAGCTGTTTGATTGACCTGGAAGAGTAAAAGTCATTGGGATGCACTGGTGCGGCTCTGGGACCTGTCTCTGGTGTTGTGGTACTGGTTGAGGATGACTGATGTTATCATGTCATGAGACTTACTGTGGTTAAAAGTGAGAGAGTTATCCAGGCTGCTCAGCTGCTGCAATCTGGCATGCATCATTCCTGTTCTGTTACGGGAAACAGGCAATGTCTGAGATTTTCGATCATGAACTATGGATCCTAACCCCTCCTGGTTCCTGCAAGATGGGTGAAATGGGATAGAAGCAAAAGTTAGACATGTCAAACTGCAGCAAGACAGGAAGTGCTGTTAGTTAAGCACAAGAAGTTTTATAGAAAGAATTATAATGCAACCTATTCACTGTTTTCTTTATAAAACAAAAATAGGTAGCTCAAAAAAAAAGCATCACAGCAAACTCTTTCTTAAAACCTCAAAGCATGAAAGCAAAAGCACACAAGCAGTCACTCTTGAAGTGCTAATTTTACTTCAGAGCTTTCAAAAAAAATAGTATTTTCAAACGTAAATATTCTGAAAATATTCAGAACCCAAAACTGAATCCTCTATTTTGAGTGCAAAAAATTTAGCAAAAAAGTTAGGACACACAGCAGTAAAATTAGAAAGCACACATGCAAGGGAGAGCAGGAATTAACTGAGATAGCATCATATACTTCTTACCCAAGCAGGAAGGGAGAAGAGCCATAGACTTTGTTAAATTTGCAGCAATCAAATGAAGAAAACAGAAAAGTGATCTGTGTTAGCAATCAGTACAGGCTAACTTCCTACTGTGTACCACCACCAGAGCTGATGAAAAATGAAAACCAGTGCTTGAACTGCAGAATTCCCTGTTCCCTCTCGTTCTCTGTCATTTGTGCATTCTAACAGTACGTGCACTGACTGTGATCTACTTCAGTGTAGTGACAGTGTGAAAGACACGACAGTTACATTTACTGGGAAAATTCACAACACCTGATGCTTTCCACAGCTCAACATTTTCAACATCCACATGCAGCACACAGACCAGGTGATCAGTAAACAAAAAAGAAGTGGAGTAGTGTCCTCTACAAGCTCATCAAACAAAGCAATTGGAAAAATTTTTACAAGAAGCCTGAGAGTTATAGCTTCCTGTACATCCAGAGTTTGATGTACATTTGAACACAAAGATTACAATCAAAACCTTACGAAAGCCAGATTTATTTTTGAGATTTTTACGTTAGGTGAACCCTTCCCCACCCCCACCCCGAAAAATCTCCAAGGAGATAGTCAAGTCTGTAGAAGAAGATTCACATCATCTAAATTAAAACCAAAAAAAGCTAACATTATAGTTAGAATGTATTACCATCCAAAGTCAGCAACAAATTTCTCACTGAGTTAAAGAGGACCAGTATTTTAACCATATCAGTTTAATTATAACACTATTACCATGTCAACAACTATGTTAGGCCTAAAGAAGTTGCTATCTTCTACTCCATTAAAAACCACTTTGTATTAAAAAAAACTAATGCAAAGATAGTAAAATAAATTAATACAAGTTTCTGACTCCCACGGATTTTCTTCAGACTCCAAATTTAAAAACAGCAGTCTTGGAATGTTCACTACTTACCTTCAAGTAAAACCACTAAATATATGAAATTTCTAAAGCATTTAAATTTACGTGGTTTTATGGCCAACTGAATAAACAAAACATCATAAAATTTCTTTCCCAAAGACATTATTTCAATAAAAAAAAGATGTGAAAGATAGCATTTAAGGGGGGGCCTTCTCAAGTCATCATTAAAAAACAGCTCACAGAACATTCTTAAACAAATACCAGACTTCCAGGCAGGATACAGATTTGTTATTATGGTAACCAGTTACTTACTTCAAAATCTTATGCATCATCTCACAATAACTCTTCTACTTGTGCAATTTGTTTGTTACAGAGGTTCAAGGCATATCTTACACAGTGCAATTATTAACAAACAAGACAGTGAAATTTAAATTCCACACAGTACCTGGCTATGTATCGTTTCCCCATGTACTGGAACTGATGTAAGCACACTCTGCAGAGAACACAAGTCAGAGAAGCCACACTTAAAAAAACCTTTTCTAGATTTATGTACACTGGAATTATTCAAGAATTATTGTTAACTTTAAACTCTTGCATCATAAAAGTTCTTTATTTCTCCCAGCCTTAAAATTCCCTTCCAGACCCCAAGCCAAGAAAAAGTAAATGTGTCAGTTATTTACAAATGGACAACAAGACAGGGCAACTAACATGGAAGAGGGAAGCAAAGAGATAACCAGACATTGCCTACTTACACAAATTTTGTAAATTGTGTGTAAGTGTTCAAAATAAGGGCAAAACATTTTGCTTCCCCCCACCCTAGCCTAAATTCACTTGGTTACAAATTGGCTTTTTTTGTTTTGTTGGGTTTTATTTAAGGTCTTCAGATTCCAGGATAATAGTTTCTGAAAGAACTATTTTCAAAAGGGAATATGCTTTTATAATAAGATGATGACAAAGCCAAGTTAACAACAAAAAATTTTCATTAAAAAAGTAATCTATATTACTGGTAAGTGCACAACACTAATGACTAACTAGAAGTCATATTTTCAAATCAAGAGAAGTGGTGTGAGTGGAGCTGTAATACTGATTTTATTTTACTCTTTTCACACTGTAAACATTTATTCCAATAATATGGAAAACAACACAACATCCCTTGTTGCTCCAATAAGATGTTCTAAAAGTTCTTCTTTCAAGTGTAAATCCAAAATGAAAGCCAGTTTTCAGGCTCTGTCTTCCATGACAGCTGAGAATAAGAGAATAGACTGCCTAAATGACTTTTCAACTCAGCTTCATTTTTTCCTGAGACCTTGAGTAGCTCAGCTGTCTCCAACCTGCCTGGGCAGAATGGTGTTTGCCTTCCCCAACCTTGTCATTCTGAGCACAAAATAACCTCAACTCCCCCTTCTGAGATCTTCTTGTCTTTCAGACTAGTGGACTCATAGTGGAATAGTGGACTCATCCTGCACCTATTCCCTTAGGGAATAGCAGAGGACACATGAGGAATGCTAGGAGCACGGCTCTGAAGTTAGGCAATTCAATCAGTTTTGCTATGCAACCAGGTATTTAACAGCTGGTATTACAAGACACAGTTTAATGCAGAGGGGTATCAAGACATCTGGTTCCTCCTCCATGAGCACTGCAATACTCTGAGCACTGCTTCTTGTTCAAGAACCTCCTGACATCCTTTCTGTAGAGCCTGATTCCAGAGACTATCATGGACTTGGACAGATATACAATTGAGGACATCAAGTTCATGACTTCTGAACAGACCAGAACAATATTATTAAAAAAAAAAAAAAAAGGCAAAAAAAGCATTTACACATGCTTATATCCACACTCATGTTGTTCACAGAACAGCAAAACATACGGCTGCACGACAAGCACAACAAAAACTTACTCTGTAATGGTGAAAAAGTCCATGAGTTCGGATTTTGTAGCCTTGTTCCAATAGGTAAACAACGCATCTAGGAAAATGAAGAACAATTTAAAAGATAACAGTTACTATTTGAAGTTTTCCTTAAAGTTGATTATACACAAATGCACATATCAATCCTTCAAATGAGTTTCTGCAATATGATATTAATTAATAACCCATAATATTCCCATCCACTTTCATATTTTACACAGTAATATTTGTGTAGTCTCTAGTGCCAACAGCCCTGTAACAATGTAAGACTTCAAAATATTTCAGACTGTTAGTTCTATAACCTGCTTCTCTACAGAAAGGTCCCAACATTTTTTTTTATTAAAATTATTTATTTTTTTCTTTGATCAGAGACAGGATGATTCCAAGATGTATAATCCTAACAAACAAGTAAGATGTGCCATTCATGCCCTATTTCTATACCTCTGTAACCTTCTCCAGGATAACATGACTCTTTCAAAAAATGGATCATCTCACAAACATCCCAGGAGAATGAAGAAGCACTAACATCCCCATATTCCAGAAATGGAAATAGATACAACAATCAAATCATTTGGTTCCTTGTAATGCAGCAAGTTCTGCAGAACAGAGCCCAAGACACTTTTACAGAACAATGAATCATTCTTCACCTCTGTTTTCCAAGCCAAACGGTACCATCACACACAGATGTTCACTTCCTTAAAAAGTCCTTTAGTTGACCTCACACTTTGAATAAATAATGAGTACTTAATGCTTACAAGGTTTCAATCAGAGTTTAATTTGAGGGATCACACATATTTGTAAAATGTAGTACACCATAGTACCTACACCTACATTTTGCTAATTTTGAGAAGTTATTGAAATAATAGGCATAAATCCAGGAAATTATTTTGAATTTATAAAAAGCAGGAGGAATTACCTACCATCTGACATGCTTCTTAAAATATGAAGGAAACACATGAGCAGACTTTTGATCTCTGCCTGGTCAAGTTTGTCATATCGAACAACAGAACTTCCCAAAGTGCTGCTCTGCTGGTTCTGAAAAGCAAACAGATGTATTTTGGCTGAAGAGTTCTTAAACTGATAACAAACTAAATTGTTTTCAATTGCTTTAATAATTCCTGCAGCAGAAAAAGGATCTCAGAATGGAGACAAAAATGTTTCATATAGAGACAGGTCACTAAAACACACGTTACACACACCAAGTATACCAAATTAAGCCTCTTTGCTTTGCTTGTTCTTAATTCCTTCTAGGTATATTTTTTTCCTTTAGGAGCAAAAGGAAAAGTCACCTAGGAGTGATTATTGTAGAAGTTAATTATACCTAGGTACTCACATTGTAGAAATCAAGCCTGGCCCTTCTGCTTAGATGGAGTACTTGAAAACCAAATACTACTGTTAGGTGATACACACATGCTCCCTTGCTTTTCAAGAGACTTTCTGCTGAACTGTAAACAGGACCACCTCTACAAAATTCATTCAATTTAAAGATCTCAAGCAAAATTCAAATACCCTCAAGAAAAACATATATGAAGGCCAATAATATGCATTCTGGAAGACTGACTACTACTAAGTAACTTGCTCTTGCCCTCCCCTCCTCCCCCAACATACAAACAAACAAACCCTCCCCCCTGTTTCATTTTTTAATGTAAATCTTACACGTGGGGGAAGTTTATCCCACAATGCCATCGTCTGTGCAAAAAGAAAAAAGCTCTATAATTGATCTTGCAAAATGTATACCAGCAAACAAAATGGAAAAATAAAAATTGTAAAAATATATAAATTGTACTTTGAGCAGAGACTTGTTAAAGAATAATTTCCACACAGCCTAGTGTTACAAAATCCTCAGTCTGAAGCTTTTATAGATATACTGCATAAACTTTTGTTTGAAGTATAAATTGTGCCCTTTATAGTGCCTAATTCTCACATCCAATATGCCACTTATGCAAATGGAAAATGAACCAGACATTTAATAAGTTTTCTGTAAAGTCAGCAGTCTGGTATAATTGATCTGTACAACTCTTACTATAAAAAATTTACAAATACAAAGGTAGACTCAAGGGAGAAAAGCACTTGGTTTCACAAACAAAGCAAGAAGTGACATTAGAACAACCTTTTCTGGCATACTCCTAACTGAAAGCAGGAGACACACTAACCATGAAGGAACATTTCACAGCAACCATTGACTGCTGAGCCCATTTTATGCATTCTGTTGCATAAAAGAATTCCTGTCCTAAACCAGTCTGTGAATCTGATACCAGTAAATGTGTGAATCACATACTAGTCATTAAATGGATGCACAGTGAAACTATGATGAATGCTAACCACAAGTTACTGTAATTTAGGAGCAGGTGGACACCTCTGTAAGCCCAATTATTGCAGATTCTAAAGACCTCAAAAACAGTTTATCTTTGAAATCTCTCTGGTGAACAAGGAGGTGCTACTCTACAGCTTTTTGGATGCCATAGCAGGCAATCAATGGGTGACAGAGCACAAACAGAATTGTGTTTCCAACACTTTAAGAAACTGCCCAGAGCACTAGATAATATACCCACTAAGCCTGTTGAAGATACACATAGACAAAATAGGACTATAGCTACTTCATTTAGAATCATGTCAATAACCTAAATATATAAAGTATACACATATTGAAATAGAAACTGATATACTTCCAGTCTATTCTGATTCCACAAGCATAATGCTACAGATCATTCTGAAAGAAAATTAGAACAAAAACATGGCTCTTCACTATAATCATATCAAGCAATGAGCAAAAACTTGGAGATAACATGCACTGAACAACTGATCTACTAGAAAGAAATTTCGGAAAACAACACATAAGAAACCAGGATTAAGTATTGTTTGGGGGAAATATCAACAGCATGCAAAACATAAATCCTCTGTTACCTAAGTTGGCAGACCAGAGCAGAATTTTCAAAGGATGTTGACTCCTTTGAAAACCCTTTTCCTTGGTGAAAACACTACACATTAGTAATTAACAACACGACAGCTAAGTAATAGATGACAGCATTGCCATTTAGCAACAGTGTACACCAAGATATTTCTTTATTACCTTGGTCATAACCAAAGAACTTTCAGTTGTATCAAAGACTCCAAGACTCAAATTCTGCAGTTTTTCAAACTGACTGGATTTTTTACACTTGAAGTGGATCATGTGCATGTACCCCAGGTTTGACATTTGAAGATATTTTACACGGTCAAATTGCATATATTGGGTTTGAGATTCAACTGTTGCAAAGAAGCGGCAAAACTACTGACCACACACTTCACTCAGAAGCTTAACTATACCAAGCACAAAAACCAGATACTTCTTGTAACTGAAGAGAGAAAGTAGTATGCAAAATTTTCTCTGGCAAAGCTGGAATTGTCAGAAGTGAAAAATCCATAGTAACACGGTTTTTCTTTGGAGGGTGACAATTTTCCTCTTCTTCTCCGCTTGGGCGCAAAGCATGAGCAGAGTGCCTTCTGAGAAGCTTCTCTCTCTGCCCCACGAAGGCATGTCAGAGTCAAGGGGAAAAAGTCAACATGTTGTGACTTGCACAACCAGAGCTAAGAAAATGAAATGTGATCAGTATTGGCACAAACTCTAGAAAGACAGGACTGAATACCTCATAGCTACTGCAGCCAGAGCTCCTAATTTGTAACAGCTTTAAAGAAATGGTTTAGAAAAGTCAAACTAAGACAAAGAAATCACCCAGGGAAAGCACAAAAACTGGTTTTTTCAACGTTTTAAAAATGCCAAGTATATTGAGCATAGAAAGGGATGGAGTGATGGTCTCCATAAAATCAGAGAAGCTGTTCTAACTGGAATTCAATCCTCTCAAGCAACAATCAATACACTTGTGCCTTTCACTCGCAAAGGAAACTACAAATGCTTGCTTTTGCCTCTACATTGAAAATCTGTTTGCATTTTTTGTGAAACAACTTGCTAAATGCAATGCAAAAGGAGTTCACAAGATAATTATTTTGCAAAAAATTTATATAAAATACTTCTTTGAAGTTATTCTAGAAAGCCCACTCAACATCAGAGAATCAGAGAAGCTAACTTCTATGAGACTTAGGATGAAATTTCAGAAATACACTTTTAGGATTTATCTTGGTCTGTTTTTTGTTACCTTGTCAAGAGAATTGCTCTTGTCACTGTGTCTTTCTGGAAGACTGTTTCCTGAGTCTGTGCTTATAAGAGAACCTCTTGAGTCAGCATTCCTCACACTATTAATATTTGGCGTTGATGTGGTGTATGGGGAAGCTAAAAAAAAAAAAAATAAAACCACAACCTCAAACAACATAAAAATCTCAAACAATACATACAACAAGTCACTTCATAGCTCAGTCAGACTTTTAAAATCACCATATATTTTTTAAGAAGGCAAATAATTCCGTTTACTTATTTTTAATGAAGACAAACTTGTTCAAGAATTTCAGCAAATTATATATGTAAACATGTCTAAACACAGACTTACATACAACTAAGAGACAAGCATAAAAAACATATGTAGCAACACATACACACTTCCATGAAGAAGCATGTCTATTTAATAAAAAAATCCCCAAACTTTTCCCATTTTTTATATCTCACCTTTGACAGGAAAAAAAAGCAGCCCTGCTCCAGAAAATAGCTTTAGTTTCATATTAAAGAGCAAACCTCAAAAGATCCCAAAAGACAGATTTCATGTACAGAGGAAAAAAATAAAACAGTTCTTCTTTAATAATTTTATTTTACTTTTTTTAAGTGCTTACCAATGCCAGAGATAACACCAAACAGATCTTTAGGAAGGTTATTATCCAGTGTGTTTCCTGATTTTTGTGGTGTTACTAACTGACTTGCAGTCGGCAAAATCGGCACATCATCCTTTGCGCTCTATTTGGAAAAGAGAGGAAAATGTGATTATTTTCCTGTATTAAGGACTTAGTGAATATGACATGTCTTCTAGAGAAATATTTATTATTTCTTCCTTAAAATTTAACTTCTGTTAAATATGCTCAAAAGAATGGAGAAGTTCACATACTTGCGTAAGCTTGGAATACCTTAGAACTTTAGATACCTCAGGAAACATTGAAGAAATGAGTAGTCTATTGAATTTTAAACACTATTAAACAGATATTTCAAAAAGACTCACATTATTTTAATTCAAACACCCATATATTTATCTTGTTGGAAGAGTTTGTGAGGTTTTTTTCCTTAATACTAAATGGAACACCTCAAGATAAAGACAGAAGTAAAATACATGAATAATTAAATCTTAGATTGTGTGTTCAACCATATCAATATATACCCTTCACAAATTACATTTTAATTAATTCTCCTCTAGCCCTCTTGCAGTATAGGTCTTTCAAAATCACACTCCTTTAGGGTTAAGTTCTTTTCTAATTTCTAGAAAATTACCAATTTTCCTGTGTCTATTTGTTTCAGTGCTGGACTGCACTGAAAAATTGCAGAATTCTGAAGCTTATGAAGCTTTTTTTTTTGCCAGGAGTATGCAGTGTTTCATATCCAGGTTACCAATAAATTATGATAAAAACAATCCAGAATACCAAACAGCAATTGTCACTCACATTGCTGGAAGGGTTAACAGGAAACGGAGACACATCTTTCACATTGATCCGCTGAACATTTTCTATGAGCAGACCAAAGAGTGGCAAATACATAGTGGCTATTCTTGCTTGATGGCCCTAAATAGAGTTCAACAGTTCATTAAAAAACTACAGTTTAAATTTTAAATCACCACTAGTTTTAATCTATTCACTCCTAAATTGCAAAAAAAAAAAAAAAAAAAAAAAAAAAAAAAAAAAAAAAAAGGCACTTAATAAATATTTGCCAAGCCAGAGCTCACATTCATAAATTCATAAATGGTGAAAGCAGTGATCATCACTGTGTTTCATTCTAATTTACAAAAGATCAGCAAATCATGTTAGCTCGATGAGTTAATGATACCTTTCTACCTTTCACTAAAATTTTTTTGGCTTCTCCGCAGCACTGCTGATATTAAAAAGAGTCAGAAAATTAAAAATCACTCAAAATTTACCACCATGACTTGTAGTTTTCTTATACCCATTTCATAAATAATAGATGATGGAAGGACAGCTTCAAAATTTTAAGAGCTAATATTTTATTAAATTAACATCTTGAACACTTTTGTAAAAATCTGATTACTTGAAGCACAGCAGTTAGAGTAGACTGTGCTAAAATGCAAATCCACACGTTACTATATTAAAAGATGTTTTGTCATTTCATTTGGTAAAAAGATGGAATTTGCAGATTGGTCTCAATACAGTTTTCATCACAGTCTGGGCAGAAACAATTTTGCTGAAAATTAACAAGGGTTTCTTCTCTTAAAGAAAAAACTTTCTGTAGGTGTGCAAACCTAACCTTTATTATTTCATACTATTAACATAGCAATAGACTTACCCTGGTAGCATATCTATCATCAAAAGAATGCTTTATCATCAAATTTTTAAGCACACTGATGGCAATCTGCCTCACATCTCTGAATTCTTGTAAGGCATTGCCCACCTCCCTTAGAAGCAGTCCAACCAAGAAATGATTTTTACAGAATTCATCAGTTAATGAATAGTCCAGCTGAAGGTCTGAAAGTAAAATACAAATTTCACATAAGGAATGGTTTTATTTAAATCAATTTGTCAATCAGCTTAAGGCTGAAGTAAAACCCAGCACATTAGACACAACAAAGTCAAACTGCTCCCTCTTAAAAGTACCTTTTGTGTAATAAAAGAATCCAGTCTATTTATGTACTGAGTATATGACATCTCTAGAGAAACTTCAGCTTGAAGGGCTCATTTAGAACATATATATATTTACAATGTCAGCTGAGGAGGTGGAGAAGAGTTTCTCATGTTCACTGTCATTGCTCAATACAGAAATCAAAAATGAGATGCTGATCTCAAAGCACTTTCATTTTCCAAAGGACTCTCTCAGTAAGGCAATCCCTTAAGTCAGAAAGAAGCATATCTGAGACAGCACAGACATTCTACAGGTGTTCTTGTAACACACTTAAGAGCCAGCCACATCACCTGAGATATTTTTTGCTCAACACAGCAAAACAGAGCCAGAAACACTTCTCATAAAGGTCATCTTTCCTGGCTGAACTCCTAGCTCCCAGGGAGCATTTTACATTCTTCTTTTCTGTGCAATCAGAAACACTGTCTTCTCTGGTTTTGCTATTTTCTAAGGTTCCCTAAGCCAGAAGCTCATAGTCTCTCCTTTCTATTAAAATATTTATGCAGTATTATTACCCAAGACACTCCCGAAGGCTGAAAAAGCCAAAGACAGAAAGGAGTTCTAAGCAGCTCTTCAGCTTGTGGTCTCAAATCTTGCTTTATATAGCTCAGCCTTGAGGAAAGTGTTAATTAGTGATATTCAACTCTACTAACTAGCAGAGTCTGCTGAATAAATATTTCAGAAAAGTATAGCCTATTCTACAAAAATGTGTTAGGCAGGTTTCCTCATTCCTTGTAAAAGCACCTTCCTTGCCTCTATCACTGATTTCTGCTGTAGTTCAGTGCCTGGAAGAAATTATTGTGTCTTCACAGCCACAGAAGCAATAACAAACATATGACTTGTTTTGGCACAAGACTGGATGTACCAGGAACCCAGTTGGGCTACACAGAACTTTCATGACTGAGCTCCTGAGCTCCTACACACACCAAAAAAAAAAAAAACCAAGTCCAAACCCACAAAGTGGAAGCGAAAATGAGCTACAAAAGAGGAATACAGAAGTATTCAGGGAGAGTGCCAGGAAAGCCAAAGCTCAGCTACAGCTGAAACTGGTAATGGACATCAATAAAAGCAAGAAAAGCTTTTACCACTACATTAGCATTAAACCCCTGAATAAGGAAAACGTGAGATATTTGCTAAATGGGGATTGTGATTTAGAGACAGTGGGCTTGGGTAAGGCTGAAGCACTCCATAGCTTTGTTACTTTCTCCTTCTCTGACCTGAGTCCCAGGCCTTAACAGTGCAGAGACTATCTTCAAGAAAGACAATTAGGATCAGTGGATAAGGATCAGGTCAGGGATTTCCTGAGAGACCTCCAGTCTCTCCATGGAAATCCATGTCATCAGATGAGATGCTGACAGAGTTAACTGATATTATTGGAAGATTGCTCATTATCACCTTTGTTAAGCCATGATGAAGTCATTTTTCAGCAAGTGAAGGAGAAAAGTGTGACTGGGAATGACCAAAATAAATTATTTACCCAGGGTAAATCACATTTTAAGACTGGTCTGTTTACAGGGGAGAAAAGCAGATGTTGACATGGTCATTGTAACCAAGGTGGGACATTTCAGTCTAGGTAAAGAGACACCCAAATGTGAAAAATAACTATGTGGATCACTGGGCTCAAAGTTTTAGGTTAATGGTTTGTACCCTACTTGGAGACAGCTGCAAGAGGAGTTTCCCAAGGACTATCCTACTTAATACTATTTCATCAACAACCTGAAAGGGGACATGGAACACACCCTCATGAGGCTGCTGGATAGGTACAGTCCATTTGCTCAAAGGGCAGAGCTGACTTTCAGAAGAATCTAGATTCTACAGAAATGGCAATCAAATTCCATAAGGAATAATGCAAAATTCTGCAACTGGGATGGACAAACTTCCTGCAATGACACCAGAAAGGAAGGCCTGACATGACCAAAGCAGAAAACTGGGCTACAGACCTACTCAAGTCCCTTCAAACCTGAATGAATATATGAAAATAGGTTTACCATGTCTCTCTTTGGAAAGATTACTCTGCTACCTAAGCACTTCCTTTAACTTTCAATGACAGGATTGAAACTTTAGACTTTATTTAACAATTTCAAGCTTTCCATCATCTCTCAGACCTGAAGTTACACAGTATACACATGTAATAATAAAAAGTTGACATACAAGAAAAGTAGCATACACTACTTTGGAAGAATTTACCTTGGTATCTCTGAACTCTGCCTTTTCCAAATGGCATTGGTAGATTCAGTGGTATATAGTGCTCATGATTACAGACTACACGAAGAAATTCAAATTTGAATTCAAAAAGAGCCTGCAAAAAGAAAGTATAAGTCAAACAACTGATGCAGTGATTTGAACTACATATTAAAAACAAATTTCTAACACAAAAGAGTGATTCATTTCAGTCTTGCACTATGTTGGATATAGACCTGTCAAAGTTCCACACATCAGCACAAAATTAATCCAGAATAACTCATACTTAACAACTTAACATACTTAACAACTCATACTTAACAACTTAAACTTATTTTCATTTACTATTCCCATTGTCCAAAGTTTACAACCCTGTTATGTATTGATGTAAGAAAGGTTTGGGCACACAGCAGAATCTCTTTGGGCACCTGATACATGCTTTCCCCACTCCAGTAAGCGCAGCCTACAATATTCAGTATCAACTCTTCCAACTTCAGACTTCTTCCACTCATGCTTAAAATTTCTGCTTAGTGTGGCACCCCCACACACCACTACTTCTGTGATTCACACACTCTAGAGTGGCAAAAATTGCACCCGAAGATGGGAATCAAAATAGGAAAAAGTGGTTTGATGGAAAAAAAATGCTCTAGGCACAGAGCAGGGACTTCTAATGTAACTGGGAAAAGACTTAATGCAGGACTTTACCCCCATGCATCAAGAAGAGACAACACTTAAAAATAGCTTGTTTAAAAACTGAGTACCTTTGGATCTCCTGGGGCAAAGCAGCTGATGTAGTTATTGATCTGCTTGAAAACAAAGCCTCTATCCATAAAAGTGAAACACCTCTGGGGAGAACAAGTAAAAACCAAAATAGAATTGATTTACTACTGTCTCTGCATTCAGCAATTATATTTCTGTATTTAATATGTTTATTTTTGAAACACATTATTGACATTTCAGTTTGAATATAAAAACAATAAAACAAGCAAACTAAATATATGTATACATATATACAATATATATATCATATATGAATACCAAATTTTCCCTTAAGAGTGCTGATCATAAATCACATATAAAAAGCAGCTTGAAAAGACTCTTGACAGAAATGAAAATGTCATGCCACTAGAAGTTGTATCTACCATTTCAGTTCCCATCCTTTTTTACTCCCTTGTAGATATTATTGGCTGAAAAATGAAAGACAGTGAAATAAAATGCATTCAAACAAAGCACTGCTGAAAAGTATGGCAGGATTTGGAGATTTGAAGGCCACCCAGATGACATTAAAAAAAAAAAAAGAAAAATCAAAATATATTTTGAATAAAATACAAATTCATTTCTTAAAACTACCAAATTTCTGAATGGAAGTCATCTTGTTTACAGAAGATGCAAATCATACTTCAAAGCATTTTAACATGGACATAAAACCATATTTAAAAGGCTTTATGCATGTTCAGCTTTACATGAGTTGGCTTTAAGATTCCACAACATCCATATAGAAGTAATATTATTGAAAAAATAACCACAGAGTCCAAATCTCTTTGTGTACCTACTTTTATAAAGGCAGCCAGGCTATGGTTTGCATTTTTTGAGGCCTCTGGATTGTCTCTGTACTTCTGAGTGATGTGTGGCATTAGCATATTAACAACTGTTTCCACTGCATGATGAAAGGAGGCAGAAAATCTCTGGTTTCTCAACAGCTAGAAATTAATTCAGATACAGTATTAAACATGGTTTATAACAATAGAATATATCAGAAAATTTACTTTAGATAAGATATAGATAACCTATACAGGGAGAGAGGAAACAGTTTTCCAACTTTCTCATTTTCTAGAGTGAAGGTTCATTTGCTTAAAAGAAAATATTATAACATGCATTAGCATCTCTTACTGAAATTCAAGCAAGGCAGTCTTTGACATAAACCACATGTATAAAAGCTTCTAAGTATAATGCATTAATATTTTTATATACTGCAATAAACAACACAAGCTTAAGAATAAGAGGGAATCTTCATTTCACCCATCTTCCTCTCCAAAGCAGACACCAGCTGGCTCACATATACTAATTACATTATCAGACAGTCTTTTCTGTCTTGGAAAAAAAAAAAAAAAAAAAAACCTTTCTTCTGTTCTGCAATTATCTTGGTAATAACTGCTTTCACCATTGAGGAAATTTTCATCCATACTTCTTTATTTCTCTAACTCCTCAGCAACTGCAAAATCTCAGCTCTTCAGGCATCAGAACCTTACTCTCTGTGCTTTTAAGTTTCCACAATCAGAACTCCTCTCTCTTACTTTTTGGTAGTTTGCCAATTAGCTTAAAAGATTTTCTCTTCATTCATAATTTCTTTCTTTCCACTCACCACCTATATTATCTTCATCAATGAATTTGTACACTCTGACAAATATTGCTCTTCAGCTTTTTGGCACTGCAGAGTCTCTTTTACTTCTCTACATCTTACTCCCTCTACTAAAGATTCTCTCTTTTGTGTGAAGAGACTAAATGACATCTGGTGTGAGGCTGATGACATTGTTTCATTTTGTAGGGCCATTATCTCTTTTCTTTTTGAAAACTGAAATCAAAACACCCATGTCCAAGTACTTTTATTTAAATAGTTTTTTGAGCTACATTAAGTGTAGCTAATTCCTAACATTCCTAAACAGAACAAGCCATTGTCAAGGCCCCACATAAATCAATAATTACATAATTTGCTTCCTTTGTGTTTGAATTGTGGTCCAAAACCTCCAGTTTTAGTTAAAAAAAAAATTTAAAATGCACATTAAGGCTGAAAAAGATCCCTTTATAAATATAAACAGTACTCATGCAAGAAGTAACAAATAAGAACTAAAGATTCTGTTGGTGACTATGCCAGTGTCCTACAACATCCTTGTAGCTCAGTCTTTTTTGGACAGTAATGAAACATAATCCTTGCTATGGAAATAATTTTGCTGCACATAGAAATGCATCTTTTTATCAGATATCATAAGCAGGAAACATCTGAGGGTATGTTGCATTTATTACATTATCTAGTCAGGCAGAAAACATCTAGCTAAATAATTTATATTTAAGGGGCTTGTAAATTGAGAAGCAATGTTCAGGGGTGAGAATACTTGCAAACTGCAGGAAGTTCTTCTCCTCTCTCTTTCACATTACAGAGGAGGTGACAAGGAGGTTCATTGAACTGGGACTCAAACTCTAGTGATGATTCCACAGAGTATTAAGTGTAGAACTATAAAGCTTTTTTCCTGATCATTGTACAATTATTTTTTCCCTCAGGTACTTCAGACTTCCAGTTATATTCTAAATACAGTGAAAACAGTGATAACAATATCATAAGAACCTGATATGTTACTCAGATGAGACTGTGTTGTATACTTGAAACTTGTTTCAATCCAGAAGTAAACATACTAAAAAGTTGTCACCAATGCCAAAAACAGTGCTCATAGGGTACGCTTGTAAAAAAATGCATTTCTGAAGTTTTAGCATTCTCCTTCCAGAGCAGGAAATAACACAAAATTAAATATTAACACTTCTTACTATATACAGAAAACTGTAAATTTCATAACTCACTGTTCTCAGGGTCATTTACAATCACAGCTACAGTACTGCTCAGGAAAAAGCCCACATTTTTTAGATACTGCTTACATCAAAGTGTTATCTACTGCTCCCAACTTCTTTGTACCACAAGAATTACAAATTCCTAATAGAAAGTCTGATGATTTACACAAACTGCTCTACTCTATGGATTTTAAGGGTTTCTATTATTTTATATTAATGTTGAATCCAGCCCTGTAGTTTTTTCTACCAAATATTTAATCTGATTTCTCCTGCTGCCTCTTTCTCTCCCTTTCTTTCCAATATGCAATAAGAAACATGTGACTGGAGAAAGAAGAGACCATACAGATCTTCCTTAGAATATTTTTTTGCAAAAGTCGACATACCTTCACTTTAGAGTTTTCTATCAAGTGTTGAGCCATTGACTTTATCAGAACTTCAAAGAAAAACCATGAATACTGCAGAGGAAAGAAAAATTCAGTAAAACTGCCACATGTGTTCAACAGCTATTTCAGAACACTTAGTTCCTGTTCTTCAGTTATGACTACTAAGAACATACAGCAAAAAGTACAGTTCAACACATACCTTAAGCAATTTGTTGCTGGTAAGAAAGTCAGCAGATGGCTTTAAAATTGTTGTCATTGACTTTGTCAACTCTTCATGTACTGTCTTATACTCAGAAGCAACATAGGGCTCTGCTTTATATGCATACTTGGGGAGGAAAACCAGAATTAAATACAAAATTATGGCATAATACAACAGAATTGAAATTAAATAGATGCAACCGAATTTAAATATATTCTTTATTAGGGAAATAAAAAAGGAAATATTCAATTTACTTTTACCTACCTTCACATAAGACCTCAGGTAGCTATCCAAACCTTCTTCATGACACTGAGCAACAATATGGATAATAACCCTAAACAGAAGTCAGAAAACAAGTAAACCTATAAAGAAAGCTGTGATTGCAACAGCAAAATTGCTACTCCGTTACGGATTCACATGCTAACCCAGTCATCATGTAGACTCTATGAACCACTTAAAATTCTTTACCTGGTCACGTTGACTGCAACTTCCTCTTGAGTGGCTCTGGTGAGAACTCTGAACAACTGGTTGAGAACAGTTGGCAGGAAAGCTATCATCACATGGCCTTCCATGGCATGAAGGCTCTAAAAGAGAGTGGTAATACTGTCACTCCTGTGAATCAACAGCATTTAAATCACAAATTCTGAAACCAAAAAATTTATTGCAAGTCTTTTTCCAAAAATACAAGCTGCTTGCACCACTTGGTGCTTGTTACCAAAAATATGGTGCAGAAAGCAATTGAGGATATTTTCCAATATAAATATTTAGCAAATGTTTTCTACAGGAAAGTAAATTAGGGATACAAATTAGGTGCTATTAACAGCATTTTAGAAGTACTTATTTGTACTTTTCCATCGAAATGCACTCCAGGTAATGATTCAGTGAAAAGTCTGTCCATGAGCCCAACAGCATGCTGAGACTGATATTGGTATATTTTGGTATTTAATCCATCAATGCAGACATCTAGCAAACAGAAGCTCCACAAAAACATGCAGATTTCTTACTTGAGCTAAGTGCAATACTAATTGTACTAGTTACTGCTAAACAGTAAACTAGCAACTATGTTAAAACTGAGGATGAACTAAAATCCCTAACTACTTAATGGGAATTGGAAACAGTGAATTATTAATGACAATTTCTTCTTGATGTGCCTTTGCATTCCATTACATGCAAAACATCCTACAGACATAACCATCCTAACAGAAAAGGCAGTGTATGAAGTTCATCCTACAAATTATTATGCCACAAAATTCCCTGGAATTCAGGAGAATTTGACAAAAAGAATGCATTTGCTGAACATGCATGCAGATAACAAATGTCAAACATTTCCATTTAGTGCTGGGTGTCAGGCAGCTGTCTTGTCTCTGACTGTTTGCCTGCACATCCACACTGTTCAAGAGATAAAACAGTCTTTCATCCTATGTGATCTGTGTCAGAAAAAATTGAAGTGGAAAACCATTACTGATCTAATCCCAAAAGACAACTGAAGACACAACAATTATGTCCTTCTAAGCAAAATTTTAGAAAAATCAAGAGTTGTGATTCCTTACAATTTCCATACACAGTTCAGTTTGATTATTTTGACAAACTAAGCCATTAGTGTTTTGAAATTACCATTCATAAAGCCAACCAATACTGTCTCATTACTTCTTTGTGGTTTCCTCTTACATTGCAATTGTAAATTTATTTAGGGCAGAAAGTATCTTTGTGGCCTTTTTCTACAGCATATTCCATTAATACGGGTTACAGTCACAGTACTAATCCTCACACTGAAAAACGAGACCTGTAAAATGTCTGAAGCTCCAAGGCTTTGCAAAAGCATAAATGAATTACATAATTTGTTATTCACTGCCATTTTATACCTTAAGATATTTCACAAGATCAGTTCCTAGTGCTCGAGCTCCGGACTCTGTTTTCTGACAGTACTGAAAAAAATTATGCAAGTGCTGGTCCTGTCAAAGACAAAAAGAAAAACAAATTAAACAACATCTCACATTACAATCTATAATCCACTAAAAATATTTACATGCATAAATACATATCTTTGTCCATAGATTCAATTTTCAAAAATAATAGCTGAAGTCCACTATTCTGAAGACTTAATAAGTCTTATTTTTTTAAATGAAATTTCAAGAGTTTTTTGAATACCCATTATACAAAATGCCACCTATATTTGCTTTCTACTGACAGAAAACAGCATACTTAATTATCCCAACCAATTATAATATGTTTTCCATGAAAAGGTCTAACAGGACTCATTGCTCTGCAGACATGCCAGGAAACAGCTTTTACACAACTATGGCCTCTCATCTAACTGGAAAATTCTAACTGAAATGATGACAGGAGACAAAAGGCTCAGGTTTTGAACAGCTTCCATTAAGATCTGTTTTTTACATCTGATGTAAAAGAAAGAGACCATGACAAAAGCCTAAGAGAAAAAAGTGGTGAGCATACTGAGTTTAAGAATCTTCCCATATATTGTATATACATGCTATGTACATACTATAACCATACATCATTCCTAAACATTATATAATTAAATTTGCTTTATAACTCACCTGTGTATACACAGTTGACACCAGATGAGTGGATATTTTTAGCAGTTGTTTGCCTCCATCTACCCACTTAATTTCAGGACCAGAATGCTGCACACACACGAGGGGGAAAAGTAAAATTATGCAGTAGTATATTAAAATAAAACAATTAACAGTACCATTAATAACACTTGTTTCAAAAATAAAAAAAAACAGGTTGAAGAAATGCAGTGTGCAATGAATAAAGTCATAAATAAAGCAAAATTATGCAGGCAATATTTCCAAAAGCATTTATGAAGCTTAAAATGTACTTTACAAGTCCCACAGTATTTTTATTTTCTTTGGTGGTTAACAAAATTGATTCTCTGCAAGTCACAGATTTTGTGTTTCCCCTACAACTCTGCAAATAAACTTCTGACTAGAAAGAAATATTTACTAGTTTTCTCAGAAAAATAACACAAGGATTTCCACAGATACTCACAAGGTTTAAATCTTAACACATGTCACTGATAGGTAGCAGCCCTTCCTTTCTTCTCATCCCATTTGCAAAGAACTGAGAATGAGAATGCTGACCCTGCTATCCAGCTAGGGAGAGATTTTATTGCTAAATCTACCACCAGTCATATTGGTCTAACATTCTACCTATGGGCATGAGCAGAGACAAACAGCAGAGGCATAAAGAATACACCTACAATGTGAGAAGATGGAAGATGTGAGGGAGACAATGGTTGGAAAGCTTACAACAGAGTTTAAAAAAGAGCAGGTGGTAGAACAGGAGGAGAGCAGCACCTCTTGCTGTCGATTTTAGGTCTCTTCCTCCAAAATTAGTCAATTTTGTCTCTGCATTCAAACTTTGTCAAATTCCCTACCACGTTTTCATTTTGTATGCTCCTTGGTATGATTTTTATGACCACAATTATGCAAGCTTTCTGCTTTGAAAAATACAACCATAAATTTTACTTGTGAAGTAGAGAGATCACAAAAATCAAGATGTGAGAATAAGACTTGTTCAGGAATAAAGGACTTACTGAAAGGAGACAGCATGAAATGCTAAAAAAAATTTAGTAAAGGACTTCAGATTATTTGTTATTTTCAGATCATTATACCTTCATAAACTCAAAATAATTTTAAATGTTTAAAAACTACTGTAACTTCTAGTTAATTATTACTACAGAAAATAAAACGTAAGCATATCTTAATTGTATCAGCTAAATAACCACAGAAATAAGTATGTAACAACTTTCTGACTTTTACAAGAATCTGTCCTAATACAATTTTTTTTGTCTCCCATGCCTCTTTGGGTTTGTTTCCTATAAGTCAGACATCTGACTTTTGCTAAGCATTCCATTTAAGCTATTAAAAAAAATAAATTCTATTGGAAAATTACTTAAATCTTATCAGCAGACTGGGGAATTACAACCAAACCTTCTCTGCACTATGGTTGGGTTATTTTTTAAGATTAGAGCCATCTTCTGCAACATACCTTTCCAATACCCACTTCTTGATAACTAAGGTAGCCCGAGGGAAGGTTTGCTGATACTGGGATTTGTTGCTCATTGGTGACCACTCTTCCATCTTTTATCAAAGGAAGCCAAGAATACCCAACTACAAAATATAAAAGGCAAGTAAATTTAAATATTATGAAACTTCACATACACCCTTACAACAAAAGTCTTACCAACACGTAATTCGTAAAACAGAAAATGTTACTGTAAAGGCCAAATGATTTGAACTCAAACAAGTACAAAACATTGAAAGCACAAAGCAACTGTCACTGATTTTGAAAAACACTGTACACTCAATGGACACTCTCAACCAAAATTTGAAACATTTAAATGAGAAGAAATATTTTTACTAAAACTTTCAGTCAGTCATATGTAATTAGAAAGCATTACAGAGACCACAAAAATTATCTGGCTTACCAGATAAGCATACTTCAAAAAAGTTCCCCAGTAAATACTGAAAGTAAGGCATTTGTGTACAAACCTTGTGTTTCAACAACATCCTTCTTCTTTGTACTCCCTTTGCTTGAATTATCACAGCTGACATGGTAGAATGTGAACAACAAATGGTGCTTCTCATGTAACTGAGTGGGGAGCTCTATTTTGATCTGAAAGGCAAAGAAATCTCTGTAGAAGTTTTCAGCTAGAGCACTGACATGTGTCACTGGTTCTATGTTTAAAAAGCAATTCCAGGCTGTATGTTTTTTGAAGGTAGACCACAAATCAAACACACAAAACTTAAAAAAAGTCCTTAGAAAGTAGACCTGATTTAACTGGAACTTTGTAATCCTCTAATATTTTCTTGTATTTTGAAACTTAAATAGTGGCTGACCTGGTTGTTTCCTCAGCAAGGCAGCTTACCTCATCATAAAATTCTGGATTTTGATGGTGATGCAGAACAGCAGCAAATGCACTTCTAGTAAAAACTGGTCCACCCGGCCTACCATAGATACACTAAGAATACAGAAAAGGAAAAAAAGAACAAAAAGACCCTGTGATCCTTTTTTACTCTCAGCTTAGGATGTCTCACCCAGAATCTGAAATATTTTAACTTGTGTTTAACTTGGTTTCTTTACATGAAGCTTAAGTCTGCCAGCTGTGCAGTAGAGCTGACAGTGTCATCTCACTTCAGGATGTCTCTCCATTTCTCTACTTCTGGTCTTCCAGGCACCTTTTATACACTGTGATAGCTCATAAATGGAGTTTGGCTCTGCAGTTAAAATATATCTTTAATGTTTTAACTTACTGGGGAGCAGGTATAAGCTACCCTTGTTTGCAACAAGTTTATTCCTGGAATTTTAGTAAAAAAAATATTAAAGACATGAAATGCCCTGAGGACTCTTTAGAAACTCTTTTATCAGAAACAAGCAATCCAGAAGTTACTCTCAAGCCACTATCCCAAACTAGATCAATTAATCCAGAACCACTTTTGCTTAGCTAACTGCTCACTATTTACTTCTATCAGCCACAAAAATGAAAAGACTGACCTTCAAAGGCAAAGAATCCTCTTCATCAGAATCCTTGAACTCAACACACACTGCAATATTTCTAGCCTAAAGCAGTAGTTAAAAACATAAACCCAAGCAATTAATCATAGGGATCACCATAGAAATAAGTATGTAATCTTAACTAAACCTGAGAAAGGAGGTGGAAAAGTTTTCCTCTACTCACCTTTGCAAAAGACTTTTGACTGTCATATTTTAAGTGCTTTGGATAAACATAAAGATGATTGTTGTAGATGGTAAAAGGCTGAGTGCATTTTGGTATACAGGGAACAAACTCCTCTATTTCAAATGCTGGGAGTGTCTTGGTACTGTTTTCAAACTGTTTCATGGGAATGTATGATGAGTTAACATAATCTGAAAATACATTGGAAAAAAACAAATAAAGAACTGAAGAGGAAAAAGCCTGAATGTCAATTTAACAGTGTTTGTTAATACTTACTTGGAAAATCTGGTGACACATTGTCAATTGTAACATCCAGATTTCCTAAAATAACAGGAAGTTTGGCCATCTTTTCAGGTCTGTAGGAAGGGAAAAAAAAAACAACCTCTCAAAGTCAGGCTAAATGCAAATCAGATGCCAGTAAAAAAAGATAATAGGAAACAGAGGCAAAAGTAATATCCTGAAATAGGAATATGAGAGGAAAAGTGGTTTGAGGGTGCATGACTGATCTGGTCTTGCTTTTTGCCTAGATATACAGTTTTCTTTTCCTTTAAATTCTCAGGAAAAGAAAAAAAAAGACCTGACAAACAAGTGTGTCAAAGGTCACAGAAAAGCACGACTTTTTCTTTCTTTAAATTTAAATGAAACGCTTTTTCAAAATCAAGTTTTGCCGTGTAGTAACTGATGGTAACTATCAGTTGCAGCCAAGAGGGAATCTGTAAGTTTTAAATCTCAGTGGTCAGTGATAAGGATTCATGGCAGTAAAATAAACCTGGGGGAAGAGAAATCAGCAAGTTTCATCTCCTCCTTTTTCCAGACTAACAATTCCCCTTGCAAAACTCAAGTATAGATGTTATGGTGTAGCTACTTCAGAAACATGAAGTACAAGTATTTTCCATGCCAAAACCATACAGAACCCTTTATTAGTAAAGACAGTCAGCAGCATGATTTTTTAAAATTATTGCACAGCAAGGGGATGCCAAGTTTTCCCAAAAAGCAATCCCATGCTGTGAAGCAAACTTCTGGTTGGGGTTGGGATTCTAATTCCAATAGATTCTAATTCAAATAGATGTCTAATGCCTTAGACATTAGAACTCCTTTCTTCCTTTATTTCCTGTGAAATACTGTAAATGGTTCCACAAACATGATGCTGAAATAACCAAAAGCACTCCCTTAACTCACAAAGTAGTGTGGCAGGCTAATTGACTGTTTGTTTCAATTCCAGTGATAGCATTCATGGCAAGGAGTATCAGTATACAGAGCAATTCCACTGCTGTGTGAAGTTCAACAAAACCTTCAGCCACTTACTAAAAGTGAGCTGAAATATCTATTACAAATCTCATCTCCTTCTCAGATTTGCTAAGCAAGAAGAAAAACTAGAACACATTTTGTGCTTAGTGATTGTTCAAGTTAATACAAGCCTTAACACATAAGCCTTGCACACAAACTGATGAAATCTTTGAGAATACATTGAAAAAAAAAATAACCAATGTTCTGTTCCTTAGGTATCCTGAGACACACACATTCCCAAGGAAGGTGGACTGGACACTTGCTTGAATCCCTTTCCCTGAGAGCCAGCATCCCCTGTCCAAGGTCAGGGAACAGATGATTTCTGCTCATACTTGTTTTCCTTTGAGAAACAGATGAGCATAGCGTGCAAAAATAACTCCCAGCACAGAGATAGTTCAGGATATGGTGCTGACTGCATGTTACACGTGGGATTATTCTTCAGTCCTGCTTACAGCCCCCAAACCATGTAAAAGACAGATCTGCAGCTTGTTGGAAGGCCTTAATTACATTTATACAGATTCTATATTTGATGTGAAAGACATGTATAAATACATACATCAAAATATTAGATGCTCCAGTTCAAGACCATAACAAAATATGGTGTGGCTCAGGGTTAGGAGTGAGGGGTTTTAGGTTGGTTTGTTTCTGTTTTTTACAAGTGGGAAAATCAGACTTACTTCCTGAAATCTGCTAACAATTTCAACATGTCTTCATTTGAGAGTTTATTACTGTCTTGTCTGAAGAGAGCAGAAAATCTTGCATTTTTGTCCAGGGTTCCTGAGGCATCTTTAAACAACGTCCTGAAAGTAAAAATCCTGCTTTTAGCTGAGTTTATGAAAGTGTTGAAATTCATTTCAGGACTTTTTTTTAATTACAAATCACGATATCCTGTACCATCCTTCATTAATATTCATTAAGCACTTAATATTTTACTCATTGTAGGTGAGTTAAACATATAAATAGCTCAGTCTAACAAATAAGTGTGAGCCATTTTATCCTTAATAACGTAAAAAATAGTGACAGCAAAAAACAGCTGGCAGTATCTACACTTTGAATAACAATGAATGTTTATGACTTTTTTCCTAATGCAGAGCTGAAGTGCAAGATTGTTGGAAATCTTGGGTTAATTGAAAGCAAAAGAAGAAATCATTTAAATAGCACATTGAGGTTTACAAGAAGGGAGAGGCAAAAAACCATGTTAGAGAAAAGTTAAGAAAAAAATACAGATTGACAAGATTTGTCCTCACCTAGCTGCCCAGGCAAAAGGCATTCTATATTGACCTAATCTCTGGCATGCCTGCTTAGCATTCTTCAAAACTTTCTGTGCAACCTACAAGGGACATAAGAAATAGCCATATTTGAAAAGCTACATTTTTCTGAACCATTAGTACTCAAGAAAAAACCCCACATATTGACACTGATATGAATTAGAAAATCTTCTTTGGAAGACTATAGATTAATCCTAAGTATGTGAAGGGAAAGACAATTGATAATGCCTCTTAACTATTCATTTCAGGTTAAGCACAGCCTGCTGATTTCACAGCACTTCATGGTGAAAACAGACCCATCTACATTTCTGACAAAAATACTTAATTAAGCAGGAGAAACATTATTATACACAGAATACAGACTGAAAGCTAGAGCAAAATTAAGCTGCTTTTAAAAATAAAGCTCCAAGTCCAAAAAAAAAAAAAAAAAAATCAAACAAAATTTCCCCTCTCACTTGCTCCCCCACCTGTATCTACCACTCACCCTATGTACCAGAACACATTCCTGCAGAACAAGCAGTCCAATACTCTGCAAGACTTGTACTACAAAATCTTCCACTACAAAGTCTCTTCCACACAGACTATGGGAAAGAGCTGCATGAAGATCACATGGACAACCCTGTGTATTGAACACTGCAACACTGCTCTCATTTAAAGTTTAATTTCTTGATTTTGTTAACTTTTAAATGAACAAAAAACTCCATTATACAGAACCCACAAATACAACAATCAGAAACTAGAAACCCACTGGTTTGAGATGTTCAACCCTGAGCTGAACCCCTTGGACTTCTCTTTTCCAGGAATCCCATGTGTTCACACAGAGCAAAACTCTTTGCCAGAGGCAAAACCAAGTACAGGCTAAAACTTCCTGAATATTATTCCTGATCTGTGCTGTTGATCTTATAAAGAGTTGATTCTTTTAGTGTGTTTGAGAGAACTCTCCATTACCCTTTCCTGTAAAAGAGGGGGAAATAGCACTCGGAAGCATAAAACCTTAGTAAGCAATGATCATTAAATCACTGTATTCAACATTGAAGGGGATAAAAAGTGATTTTCTTTTTTTTTTTTTTTTTTTTTTTTTGGCTGTAGAATTTGCTGCTTCCATTTTCCCTTTTTTCTGTCCAGACTAATAACTTTGCAGGGAACTGGAACTCTCTCCCTACATTGACCCACATGGAGGCCTATGTAGCTGGTACTGCTCTAATTTATTTCAGATTAATACAGTGTAGTCCCTGAGAACAAGAACAGAAGAAAAATTCAAACTAAGCATTCATTTGTATAAAATTATAAGTGATTGAATGCTAGAAAGCATAAGTTAATATAACCATGAGCATTCTCATTGTCCACTCCCATCACACAGGGCAACTACCAGTCCAGAACTCAGCATCAAATGTGGGAACACCTGGGCTTACTTGACCTTCCCACATGGCTCAGGCCCAAGGACACCAAAATCACCTACACTCAGAGCTCAAGTTTTATTTTAACTCAGTAACAGTCAACATCAAAACCAGACTCCTAAAATACAAAGCTGCTGTTTTCCAACAATAGCTGGGGGGAAAAAAAATAACTCACACATTCCTGGAAAAACGAATCAGTAGGCTGATCTATAATAAACCCAAGTGAAAAATACATGGTTTTTTACATGCAGCTTAGCCAGCATCAAATTTGTAGGAAAGAACACTGTTGCCCTGAAGAGACTGAGAGTTAACTCTTTCTTCATAGCTGAAAACAGGCAGGATGTCAAGAGTAGCTGACCCTGCTTACAAAAACACTTCTCTCTTGTTTGCTGGTCTGGCTATTTAAGCATAACTGTAAATCAAAAACATTGAACCTCTGCTTCTTCACTGACTAACAAGAAGTAGCAACTAACAAAACTTTTTGTAGCTTTGCTTCTGAGGACATCAAAATGTTATGCCATCCTAGAGTGCAATCCCAGAAGTGATATGGGGATCTATCAAATCTGCAAATAATTTTATACATAAAACCAGAAGCTTAATGATCTCAATGGTTCTGGAGGAAAAAACCAGCAGGAGTGCAGATAAAGATACAGTGAACTACTATCACCAAAAAGAAGCACAACAAAACATCAACCAGGTTACACTAAGTAAGATGCATTAACTAAGAGAGACATACACTTATGATCTATATTAAATAATTTCCCTGTTCAAAATTTTTCAACTCAACTTTCACACTGAGGTCCAATATTCTTTTGTCAAAACAGTTTACTTAAAGACATTCTGAAAATTACATTGTCACAATCATAAAAAGTTAAATAAATGTTTCCAAAAATGTTCCAATGTTCCTTTATCTAGAATGTAACAAAAGCTACTTGAAATAATTACAACTTACTAAATCAAATTATCCAGTTACATGAATTTACTATAAAACAACTAAGATTTTGATTTATAGTTATTAATTTGAAATCAATCTGGTTTGCCTCAGCATTTTTTTCACTCCACAGAAGAAAATAACATACCTTTGATGAATCTGAACTTTTCATATATGGCTCAGCACAATGTGTAATACTTCCCTGTAACACCTTTTCTATTCTAGCCACAAGGAAGATGTCAGTATGAGGACATGTGACTGAGAATATTCCCTAGAGATAAAACAAGAGATAAATAAAGAAGGAAAATGCACATTTTACATCACATAATAGCAAGCAAATGAAATCATACAGGAAACTTGCATCCAAAATCCCACTAGTTCAGGTTCCTAGCTCTTACCTGCTTTGGATATTGCAAGACAGTTTCATGAATGTCCTGAATTCTGTGTAAGCTATCACCACTGCCATTCATCATTTGCTGAGATGCACTGGACAGCATCTGCCTTACTGAGGCATGGTTCAAATCAACATGGAAATCTGCTGAAATCTTCCTGTTGTTTTTAATATCAAATAGTGAAAGTGTGACAAAAAAAGGTTCTACCTAGACATTTAAAAAAAGAAGAAAAAGAATCAAGTGTCAGTGCTGGCACCTAGATCACTGCAAAAATGTGTATGAAAAACAGATAGGTAATATTTTCATGAACACATATGGCCATCACCCTAGGAATTACTGACAACATGTAAAAGACAGTGAAAGAAAAATTTCTCTCTCCACCACCCAACAAAAATATCAGCAGCAAAGTTACTTTATATAGGATTTAGGCTTTCATTTTGATTTAAAAGAGCAAAAATCCCCATAATATAAATTTCTCAATCACAACAAGGAATCCCTGCCATTAAGGAAAGTGCCAACCAAACATTAGGACATTTATTTCCAAATCAACAGAAAGTAATTAGATTAATTATTTACATTTGTTGTTGGTCCTTCTTCATTTTCTGCAACGCAGCTTTGCAAATTAAAAGATAAATCATTACACCTCACAAGAATTTTTTTTCCAAATTTCTCTTCAAATGGCTTCACTTCTGGTTCAATACTAGAAAAGTCAAGTTTCTTTAAAAAGAGAAAAGAAAAATTAAGGTAAGTTTGCTTTCATCTCAAAAGGATCAACATAAAATACCCCTGCTTCCTTGTAAGAAGTCTAACCTGTGCATCTGGATCCAAGGCAAAAAGTTTGACTCTGCTTTCAGTTTTCAGCTTGATTTCTGCTTCTCTGGTACTCTGTTCAAAACAAGAAAAGAGGTCTTGACATCACACTATTAAAGTGGGCTTTAAGTTCATGCCTTTTTCTGTGATGTTCAAAGCCCCACACATCTTTGATTCCTGCATTCATTTCTCCCTTGCTGAGCTTTGTAGCTCCTTAGTTTACACTGATCAAACATGACTAAGCACAAAGTGAGAGCCTCTTCTCCTAATGCTTTTTCCCCAGCCCTAAAAGTACAAAACCTTACATCAGCAACATATAACCTTCCATGTTCATGAGAAATACACTTCAGTGTCATTTATATATCTTTACAATAACTTTCATAATCCTATTTTATTTAAATAAAAACACATAGTATGACTGCAGGTTAAAGCTCAGAGCTATCCTGGGACCATAAGAATGCTGAGTAAACAACAGAACACCTAAATTAAGAAACACCATCGTAGCTTGCTTTCTTTTTTCTTTTTGTTGGTTGCTTTTTTTTTTTGTAACTTTTCTTGAGCTCTACAGCCAGAGAAGTGGTTTTCCTGTGGGCAGCTGGAGAAAATCCAAAAAGTTCCAAAAGATAAACCCCTCCCATTTAAAAGGTACTTTGCAGAGTTCACTGGGATTTGTAGATACTTATCTTTTAACAGTAAAACAAAAATGAAGTGGAACAAAACAGAATGTGAAGACTGATGGTATACATAGGTTACCTTTGTTTGAAAAGGTATTATTTAAAGAGCATTCTATGATTTTTAAAGTCACAGGACATGACAAATGACCAGATGCATGTACCAAAATTAGCCATGCAGGAGAAATGCCATTCTTAAAGTAGCAGCTGGCTAAACAAGGATACAAAATATGACATTACAGGCAGGTGTTTCTTTTTGGATCAGCCTGTATGGGTTAAAAGAAGTTATAAACCCAAAATGCTCATCACTGACCATCAGCAGGAAGTGATCTACTGTCTACATCTGCTTTGCTGGAGACTGAAGCAACTTCTACTATGTCTCAAGAGAAAGAAAAAACAAAACAAAACAAAAGAACAATCTCTAAGAGCTCATAACCATATTTTTAGGTTGATAACAGGAATTAAAAAATAGAATTTGGCTTAGAGGATGTATTACAGAAGAGAAAATTCTGAGGTGCTATTTTGAATATAAATGCTCCAATGGTTTTCATTTACTTTGTTAACTTTAACACAAAAAGAAGAAAAGAGGAGAGTTGCTGTGAAAGAGACGACCCAGATACTCAATACCAGCAGAGTACTGGCAGAATTAGCTGGTTGAACAACTGGTATAATTGGGAAATACAGGAAATGTGAAAAAGTTTAAGGATGGCACCAAAGTTGTGTGCATGTTTTATGTGCAAGGTAAAATTTAGTGGCAAGCACTGAGGAGGAAGATTGCCTCGGCATAGGAGCCAGACAGAAACTGCTTCAGCTAAAGCATCTTGAATAGTTTTAGATTCTTTAGTGTTTTGTGCACAGATGATTATATGCATTTCTGACTGACAGAACAGGGGCAGTTGTCAGAACTCAAGAACTGAAAATGCATGAACCTGTTACCTGTGACCATGAACCCTGCCTATAGCACATCAATCACATCAGTGGCTCTGTGATTTTATTTCCTCATCTGTAAAACTGAGACAATATTTTCCCACCTCAGGGTATTCTGGGAGCAATAATGGTTAAGGAGGTGCTTGGGCACACTGATATGACAGTCACAGCTACTTCAGAGGTATAATTCATTTTAAGATTAATAAACGCAACAAAAACAAACAACCCCAACCAACCACAAAAAAAATCCTACTACAAAACCCCTTCATTCACTATTGGTAGTTAAATTACAGATAAATGGAACACGAAATAGGTAGAAAGACAGAGACAGATGTGTGTGCATGTATGCACTGAAGTGCAAACTACCATCTTATTTAGTTTATGCTATAAACTAACAGCTATTGATAGAAAAATGCAGGTTTGCAGATGTATGTACTCACAAGGGTTAAACCCTTCCTAGGAAATCTGTTTTTTCCCCTACTGTCAGGTGCTCTGCAATCACCCCTGAAGGAATTTCTCTCTCCTCATAAGGATATGAGGTCAGCTATTGTGAAATTTTCCTTCTAGAACCAACAAAAATAATAAAGCAGCTTTAAACTCTTCTAAAAGAAAGCCCAATGCCCTGCAAGGCTTCCACTGGGGAAAAAAGAACCAAATCCAAACAACAGCTGAAAAGACAAGGCAAGATAGAATAAAGGACAAAAAATCCTCCAAACAAACACCATTTATATATAGCAATCAAGTGAAGACACAAAGACTAATGAAAATGGGCAGAGTTTTCCCAGTAATTTTCCTCAGGAAAAAAAGGGCTACGAAAATACATTAGGGGAAATTATTTTGAAAGGCAGTGTTTAGGAAAGGTGAATTGGAAGGGGAAATTTAAAAAAATATATTTTGAAGGAAACATAAATGTAAATAGGTTATAACAATGGAATAAATAACAATAAAAATAAAAATAAAAATAAAAATAAAAAATAACAATAACAATAACAATAACAATAACAATAACAATAACAATAACAATAACAATAACAATAATAATAAAACATGCCAGTGCTTAAAGAGCTGACCAAAAATAATATTCTGGCAAATAATGAGTTTTAAGAGCTGAATGCTTCTGATGCAAAAGTTATGAAAACAGCAAGTGGCAATTGGAGTACTAAAACTATATGCAGCCCTGAAGTCAAGCCCCTCTGTAAGGAATAAGGACCATAAGCATTATAAGAAAGAAAAATCTTCCACAGAATTAGAGCATCTAATTTTGTGTTTATTTCTGAAAGAAATTTTCATGGCCTTATGCAAATATCCTATTTGATGCTTACAGCCCTTCCTAGGAAGCTTTGATTATATGCACCACAATCCAAATTCACTCCTGAGTGCAGCCATAGCTGGAGCTAGATTATCACATAACAGCTTTTTGTGAACATGTGCTCAATTGATTAGAAGGCAGTAACAGAAAGAATTAAGTCAGCCAACCAATTTGGGTGCTAAAAGCTTGTTAATGTAGGCTGACTGGATCCTTTGATATGTTAGTTACTGTAGTAAATAGAATTTGGTTTGCTTATTCTCAGTTCATAAGCTGCACTACTTTCAGGAGGAGTCAGACACATCCTCAGGAAAAAAAGGGAGAGCATTCCAGAGAATGGTCAAGCAGAAAAGTTTCAATACTCCAGGCTGTACCACACAGAAGAAAGAGTAAGGAAGTCACAGGAAGGAGTTTGGATTCTGCAGCTTCAATAAAAAAGGTCACCAGTTTAAGTTCTTGGGTGATCTAACAAAAATTTCTCCTTTACAAAATTCACAAAACCAACTCCAACACAGAATTCACTGATTTAACTGAAAGTCTGCAAATGGGCTGAGGAAGAGTTATGGTTATTTTCTATTTGGTTCCATTTTATGTCATGCTTGTTTATATCACACTTCCCTCAGAAAAAAATTGAAAAGCAAGAACCATAGCAACACAGGAACTGCCAGTTCATTATAAACACAACCATCTTAAAATACATTCACTTCATCACTGCTATGAAGCTGCTCTGGATTTTTAAGTCTAAAAATAAAAATAAAACTTGACTTTAGTAAAACTAGATTTCTATACAAACACTTGAACACTTACCTGAATGCAATAAACCAACACAAAATATAATGAATTAATAAAATAAGACAGGCTGAATTTAAACAGCATATTAAGATTTATCTATGAAACTTCAAGACAATATCTTGTTTCCTTCCAAAAGCAGAAAATAATGAAGCTCAATAACCACACCTCATAAAAGAGCTTCTAAGCTTTCCAAGCACCACAAACTACGAGCCAATGCCTTACCTTTACTGAAAGTTCATGTGGCTAATTTATGTTTTATACTTTATATCCCAAGTTGACATTTACAATATGTATTACCTTGGCAATTTCAGGATAGTAGTTATCAAAACTACTTGATGAGCTTTCCAGTTTGCTTTGTTCATCATCTGAAATTATAAAACTCATTTTAAAATAAACATAAAAATTCCAATGTGCGCACAAAACTCCATAGCAAAAGAATTTCATCTTTTTTAATCTCCTGCCCCCTCAAAAATGACAACCATTAACATAAATAGGTTGTGGACAACTGCATCATTTTGATGCAGTGATTTCTTGAAAGATGTAACTAGTTACAAAAGTCATTAAAATAGCAGTTACTTCTAATCTTAACAGAACACATCTTTAATTTTAATATCTGCATGAGGCAAGCAGATACTCAGTGCACAAACTTACATTACTCTTTCAACAATGCACCATAACTTGATTTCAAAACAAGTTTCCTCTGTTCATTAGGTTCCCAGCTCTACTCACCAGCAGTTACTGGATTTACAAAGCAGCCATTCAGTTAGCTAAAAACATCTTGCAGTGCTAAGGTCAACTAAGGACCACAGACTAAAATGTCTTTCCCAGAGCTAGATGGTTCTCCTTTTCAGATTTGCCTCTGTTGCAAACATCACACTAAGTTCTGACAGTCTTTGAAGACTGTGATTTCTCATTTTAAACTCTTAATGATCCCTTTTGGTATTTTGTACTACCTATAAAAATACAACCTTCTATAATATCCTCCAGGTTCTTTTGGATATTCATACAGTTGGGTTCACACCAGTTTCTCTCCCCATCCACCCTCAAGAGGAAAAGTGAATGAGAGGACATCTAGATTATCCTTTTGTCACTGAGATACTGGTGACATACACTGCACTCCTTACAGATACCTGCCTGACCTATTCTTAAAGGGCTCCAACAGAAAGGATTCTACACCCAAGCAGTCTATTTCAATACTTGCAGGAAATATTTATGGTCAAGGGAATTAAATTTAAATTTAAGCCCCACACTGTAACCACCATTTCTACCTGCAGTGACCACAGAATAGATTATTTCATTTTCAGCAGCATTTTACACATTTCAAAACAAATCCATCCTAAGTTTCTTTCCTTCCTTAACTGCCTCAGTCCTGATTCTATGTTGTGGGTTCTACTTTTCTAGACTTAATCAGTCTCATAATTATCTTCTGGACTTGACTCAACTGGAATCAACACAGAACAGTTCTGTTTTAATGCCCACAAGGTTAAAATACTCATCAGTTGAAGTGGACAGTAAAAAGGCCTGTAATTTTTCTGCCCAAAGAAAACAACAAAAAAAAAAATTAGCCACATGAAAGCCCTTCTTTCCAAAATGCATGTAAGAAGACAAAACATCAGCCTTGCTGGAAACCCTGCTTACCTTCGTGGGACTCGCCATTTCTTTTTTCTTGCATTGCAGCCTCAAAGTTAAGCTGAAGGATTTTGTTCAGAGTGTTTATCCACTCTTCCATTTCAAGTTCACTGTCTGCAGCTAAAAGGAAACTACTCTTGTCTTGCATCTTGAGCTCAAATGCGAAACGTCTGACTTTATTGTTCTATAAGAAAATAAAAGACCTGTGTAGCACTTCACATACTGTCTAACCACTAGCAAAGGAAGTTACACATATTTCAGACATTCTATACAAAAATACAGTTTGATATTTTGAAAAAATGTGTCATAGTGACACTTTTTGCTCTCTGACATTTGACCTTTTGGAGTTATTCGTAGCACTGCAACGAGTGCAAGTAGGAAAGAGAACAGCCTGTTTTCCAGTTTCCAGTCATCATTCTGCTTGCAATCATTTTATAAAAACCCAAAAAGGTCCCATTTCCAAATCTTTATGTACTCAGACCACCTAGAAATGAAGCTAACTAAGGTCTACTGAAAAAAAAAATGAAAAAGAAAACAAAAAGCATGAAATGCTATTATATTTGAGTTACAACCATTTGCAGACTGGGATTTTACACTGGAGGTAATATTATAACCAACAGCAACCCCAAATGCCCTGATATTGTTAGTCATATAGATATACATAAAGTTGTGAATCAGTTCCTCCTTTTTTCCTCAACCATTTCTGTCATCCTTCTCTGCACAATTTAAACCAGGGTTTCAAATGTTACTTAGCCTGACTCATGTTTCTGGGAACGAATTCAGAAGTCTTAAATGAAAATTCTATATTATCATCAATTTAGTTTTACAAATTGATAATGCATTAGATAAACATTAAAATTAACAGTAAGGCATATTTAATGGTTGGGGGATTTCTTGTTTAAGATAAATTAAATGCCAAATTACATATTAGTTTCACTGTAACTCTGATTCTTCAATTAACAGACTAACTACTTGTTGACAAAACAGTCAGCTTTTTACCTAAGTTGAGTTTCTGTCAAGCATACAAAGAAAAGTGTGGACTTCAGACAGACCTAAGGCAATCTTAGCAGCTGAAGTCAGTGCTGAAATAAATGGAAAATCCTGAGAAAAGTAACCTCTGTGTTTCACAGTATAAAACCTTGACACAAGCAATAGATGGCACAAATCTCAGATTTCCCAAAACACTGAATTAGAGCAACTACACCTACACATATGGCTGAATGTGTGAATAGATACACTGCATATATTATGTGTTCCTCATCTCTGATCAGAAAAGTCTCTATGGAATTTAGTATTAAAACAAAAACCCCAACAAAACAAAACCAAATCCGAAAACGCCAAACAGAATTCCAGGAATTCCAGTCTCTTTATTTAAGTTTGGGGGAAAAAAGAAATCCACCCAAACCAAATACCCCAACCAAATAAAAACCCCCTATTGCACAAATTCAGCATTCCTCTTGATACAAGTTCTGATGAAGCAGCATATTCTGGTCTAACTTCATGTCTATAAGTGAAGTCAGTATTTTTCTCTCAGGCACCTACTGTCTTTGAGAAAACAAGTAAGCAAATGCACTGAATGAACTCGGACCAGGGGAGTGTTATAGCAATGCAGTAGGAACTAATCTCCCCTCACTAAAAAGACTGACTCTGAAACAAGTAGTCTCATTCCAAGAACAAAATCTTGTAAGCATAACTACCTAAGAAAAATCATTTCTATGAATTCCATGTCAGACTACTTCAAAGTAAGATGGCTGGGGTCCTTACACATTTTTTCCTTTGTTTTCCTCTTCCGTTAAATGGAAGTGCAATTTCTACTGTGTAGATACCACTTTTTTCCCATATGAGTTTTTAAATGCTAATTCAACACCAACAGTAAGGAACAGTAAAACAATAAGGTCAGCCAGAAAGGATACAGGACATAATATAAGACAATAAAACTACAGGTCTGGAACAGGGACGTTATGGATTATATTCGATCATGTAAATCAGCATTTAGTTGCTCTCCACCAAAAATTCAAGTGAAGAAAAGAGTTATTTCCAAACCCCTTTATTCTAACCACTGAATAACTACTTGGCTTCTTGAAGCATTAGCTGGCTTTGATTTTGTACATGATGCTAATTCATAACTAGTCTGAAATTTTCACACGCAGTTTTGAAGACCAGGTACCAAGATGAACACTGAGGGTACTGTACAATACAGTACAGCAGCAGAGACGTAACCAACTGTAAAATTTAAAGCATCCAAAGTACAGTTTTACTTAGAGATGACTGTATCAGCCCTACTTGCAGTAGAACAAAAGAAACAGTAATACATTGTTTGTTTGAAAAAGCAAGCTTCTGGCAAAGTCTGAGGAAACTTGAGGTTAATTGGACTGAACTGCCGGAACAGAAAGTATGGAACAGTATGAAAGTATGTGTGAGGAAAAGAGATTTTCAGGTTTTAAATCCCAAAATGAGAGAACAGTTAGAGGTTAGATGAGGCCTCTGGTCGTCATTTCATCCAACACTCCCTCCTCAAGCGCAGCCAATTAGAGCCATTTAGCACAGGATCATGGCCAGGGAGCTTCTGAACATCTCCAAGGATGGAGACTCCACAACCTCCCTGGGCAACCTGTGCCAGTGCTCGGTCACCCTCCCAGTGAAAAAGCATTCCCTGATGTTCAGAGGAATCCTCCAGTGCTTCAGGTTGTGCCCATTGCCTCCAGCCCTGTCACTGGGCATCCCTAACCAGAGCCTGGCTCTGTCCTCCTTGCACCCTCCATCAGTATTTGCATTTATTGATGAGAGTACAGCCGTGTTTAGGAACCACTTTTGTGTTTGTTGGCTTGTTTTAAAAACACAAATTAAATTCATTTCAGTGGAGCTGGCCAGAATTGTATCTCTAAGGCAAAATAATTCCTGTAAAATTATATATATAACTTGCAATATGGTAAAATTTATTACAGTTATAAGATTTTCATAGAAGTTACCTATTAAATGTGTACCCAAAAGACAATATTACAATATTTGGATGGAAAAAATCCTCTGTAAAGCTGTTTTATCTCTTTGTGTAAACCTCCAAACAACTTTATGTTACAAAAATATTATTTGAGCAATACATTTTTATTAAACTTTGCCTGTTTCTTTATTTATTGTACAAGTTAAAAAAAAACCAAGACCCATGGGGTTTTTCCAGGTATGCTGTGCCTAACAGAACAGTTACATGCTGCACTATAAATACACAGCAGAATCACAAAAAAAAAGAGAAAAACAATCTTTTCTTTGGCACTTGCTACTGACAAACATTTTACCAAAGCCCTTAACTTTTCAAAATAAAGAAAAGCACAAAAAAGTAACATTAGAAAGGTCAAACGAAAGCATCTGGAAGGGTGTTTGAATTCAATACAACTCCCGCAACAAAAATCCCACACAAGAAGCTATGAAAAACATGTTACAGCTCATGCAAGCACAAAATCTAACTGAAATAAACTTCAATTTTATGCTGTCATTACTTTGCCAAGTTTGGGGTACTTTGTGCATTTGCCTTAGAATTTGGTTTGCTAAAGACTTGACATCAACCAGTAATTTATGTTCTTTTCAGAAAGATTTCAAAAATTCAGTCTCCTGCCCTTTGAAATCTCGCTCACTGCTTTGGCAAGATGCAGCCTGTCTACTTGTTTCTCTGCATAATAGGTACTTATCTACATTCAACAACACTAATCTATCCTTTAAATAAAATTTCACTTGCTAATAAATACAGAATTAATTGGCAAACAGGCAGAATAATTATAATTACCTGAACCACGCCCATGCACGAATCTAGAAATATTGATCCTTTAGGTTCTTTTGATATTTTTTCATCTTTGTAGAAATTGAGATTATAGGATCCATCACCAAGCTGGATTAAGTGGAAAAATCTTCTTTTAAATGACTAGTGAAAAGAAAGAAGGGAAGAAGAACAGTGACACTAGTATTAATTAGCTTCACATTATATATTCACAAGTGTTATTTACATAGTAGGTAATAGAAAAAAAAGCTTTTACTTATAGATAACATAATCAGTATCTGCAGAAAAAAAACAGAAACCATTAACTAAAAAAAATTAACTTAGGATATCTGCAGCAGGACTGTACTATATCATTTGACAGTATTTTTGACCTATTGAAAGGTATTTAAAACTGACTCTATAATATATATAAGAGGCACACTAAAAATTATAGTTTTATATAACATACAAACAAATAAACCCCCATCAGTATTACCCAGTCCCTTTTCCACTGAAATCACACAAGTTACAGTTTCCTACAGTTAGGAAAATTTAACTCCTCGCACATACTAGATTTTTCATGGCTTTTTTTTCTGATTTACATAAAATAAAAGCAATGTTTCAGATCTATGAAGTACATACAAACTTCCCTCTTTCTTTTCATACCAATTTTTTTAGAACTAAACCACATACCACAGCTTGACCTCTCCAAGGCACAGGGATATTGAACATCAGTGCTCAGGTTTTTGTTATATGTAAGATATTCTTAAACTTACTCTCATTGTCACACTGATTGCACTGTTCATGTTGCCTTTGTACAGCCATCCTTGCTTTGTTATTCCACCCTTCTGAGACCCAAGAGATGCTGCATCCTGGAGATGAAGAAAGGAATACAGGAAGAAAGAAAAAAAGAAGAAAAAAGAGAAGGTAAGTGTTTGCATCACAGTCCATGTAGTACTTACCAATAATTTCAGAAGTAATTTTAGAAGCTGGAATAACAACAGTTATAACATAATGATGATAATGTACCATGAGTCCCTGCTGAAATTCTATAGCTTTTCCATTATTTTATTTAAAGACCTGGCATGAGATTGACCTCATCTAACTTTCACTATGTAATCTGGCCACTTCTACAGGCTTTATCTACAGCCAGCAGGATGATCCAACCTATAGATAGCTACATGTTAGTCAAGACAAATCCCAGTGAAACAGGGGAATGAGCAAACAGTCAAAACTTAAAACATTTGCTTACATTTACCTTGTAACCTTTTCAACAGAGTGTAAGAATTTTCACCAATTTCTATTGCCAAAAAGAACAATGCAAACACATGCTTATCCAAAACCTCAATCAAGATTTCTCAAACCATTTTGCTTTACATACAGTTCTTCAAAGACATTACTTTCTTAAGAATTCAGAGAATTAATTCTTGAATTGGGTCTGCCCTTTTACAGATCAGAATCAAAGCTTTGCAGAGAGAACAAGACTGAACTTGGCAGTGATGGCAAGTTCACAAACAGCAGATCCAATGCAAGCATCACACATCACACCCACTGCCTGTACCCCACATCCATCTGCCAGGGGAGGGAACTGAATGACTGCATCAAAAACCTTAGGATGCTAACAACTACCAAAAAGCAGCCCTCTGCAATCAAAACAGATCAAAAAGACAGATTTATAACTGCCACAGAATAAATATTAAATCACCAGTTCCGAGTAATCTTTTAGAGTACTACGAAGCTGACGTTACCATGGTTTCCAGTTGATACAGCCCATTTGGAAACAAAACTACTAATGAATTAGACATGCAGCAGGATTTTCATCCATATAAAGGAGAAATACTCCTGGTAATTTTTTTTACTGAAACATGCAGAATTAGCTGAGCATCCAGCTGAAAACAAAATCACAAAACATCCTCAAGTACTTTTTCTAATTCCTTTTCTCGGCTCTTAAAGAAAACATGCAACAAAACCTGATTATATAAAGGGGAGAGAGTCACTAGTACAACAACTGAACACTAAACCAAATCTTGGAATAACATGAATTTGTTTCTGGAACTGAATCAAGGAACATTCCGTAAAATGTTACTAGGTAATTTATTAACAGATTATTTAGTCTGTCTAGCTTGCATACTCGTAAGCATATGCACATGTGAACTTCAAAAAACTGTGAACAGAAGGCAAAAGATGCTTCAATCTGACCTTTTAAAATTCACAGTCAGCTTGGTACTGTTGAAGTTAGGCCCAGTAAGGATGACATGGTCATCAATTATCAGAGCATGTGATATAATGGCCCAAAGGCATAGACCAGAAATAGTCTGTAAATTTTAATGTGCCTCAAAGAGTCTCACTGTCCATGCAAGACACTTCTCTTTTTTCCTTATTTTCAAGTCTTAGCCTCCACTGCTGTTCTATTACCTAGATAATTCTTTTTCTTGTACAAGAATAAAGATACAGACACAACTTAAACCACTGGGTTTCCAAATATGACTCTATATGACTCTTCACCTCCCCTGGCATGGGGGAAGGAAAGGGTGGGCTTAAATCACCTTTACAAGTGTAAGGCCATGAGTAGATGATGAATTATTGCCAAAACTTGGCACAAAACAGCCAATGATTTTCTGTAACTTCATAAACCATGCATAGGATCACCTCACATGACTAAAATTCATTTAACCTGAGTCAACAAAAATTAAGATTTAGCTCTATTAAGACTCCAGTTCCCAGTCTCTGAGGTGCACATTTCCCAACTCTGTGTAGCTGCATGCTGTTTTCTAGCAATAGAACTGAGAGTCATTTGGGCCTCTCTAGTTACACCATTTCTTCTGTCAGGCAGAATTCCTGCCTAGAGAGCCAAGAAGCTACTGAATCTTTCCAGCTGACCATCTGTTAATACAAAGGAACCCAGGATCCAGTTGTTAACACACCACTCTCACGCTGAAAACACACTTCCTGTTTCCAACTGGTAAGGTAATTTCCTCACTTTTATCATTAGTGCTGCACGCTGTGCTGCACTTTTTAAAGTGATCTTTCCCACAAACTTGGCTCCAAAGTTTACTTCAACAGCAACTGTTTCAACAAAAACAAACCCCTATCTTGATCCCACACCGGATTGAAAAATTCCATTTGCAGACATCAACCTGATGGCCTGATAGTCTGAATTAATTTTGGATAGGTAATTTTCTCCTTTTTAATGATGCATGATTAAACTAATATGTATCTGATTCTCCTCCCTTTTAAAATAACTTTTAGCTTTTTGTTTTCTATGATTCTCTTAATAAATCAGCTTTCTTCAAACACAAAAGCGAAACAAAAAGACCAAACAACTTTCAATCTAAGGTTTGCATCTGTGCTTTTTGGCATAGAAAGATATTCATATCTGAAAGAAACACCTCTGGCATTACGTCTCCCCTTGATGAAAGAATTTATGGTCCCCCCCACTCTATTGTCCCACTAACTTCCCTTTTCCTCCTAGCATGTCCTTTCCTTGTGTTTATTTTCTAAGTTCCTCAAAGAGCAGCAGACGTCTCCTCCAGTGATTGGACTTCTGAAAAAGATACCTTGTTCCTGCCTGTTCTTACAGGACACAGGCAGTTCTCTCCACCTACATTTCCTAATAAAACACATACTACCTGCTAATAGCCAAATTATATTTTTTCAATGTTTAGCTAACTCTACCCATAATGTATTTCCTGGTAGAATTATAGTCAATTATACATCCATTTAATTTCTTAGTGTTTAACTCACTGTTTTCTAATACACTTCGGTTGTCAGAAATATTATCAGAGTAAATAATGCCAAGTCTTTCAAATGTCAGTGTAATAGTAATCATAATTATTCCCATCCTACAAATAGGAGGTTTTGGATAGAGATGCATAAAGTTATTTGTCCAAATATCACAGTGCAGATTAATAGCAGTGCTGGACAAACGTCAGCCTGGGACTCTCTGCTTGGGAATCTATCTACTCAGATGAATTCCCCAAACAGCTTCCTCACATTTAATCTTTTCATTTCATATGCAGCAGTTCTGAGTACCAGGAATTTAGAAGCAAAGCAATTGCCAAGAGGTAAAAACCACAAAAAAGAAAAATTATTTTGCTTTAATTCTTGTTTGAGATGTAAGAGTTCAAGTAACTGTAAGAAAAGGTAACAGTGGCATTTAAAAACATGTTTTGGAACAGGGTGTGGTAAAAAATAAATAAATCACAAAAATAACAGAGGCAGTTGCTGAAAAAAGTCTTTGGCATTTGAAATATACTCGAAAATTGCTTGACACTATACATCTCTCCTTTCCTTAAGTCAATGACACAAGAGAAAATATCTAGGAGTTTTACTCAACTTTTAAAGCCTTTGTTTCCATGACAGCTCCTCAAGTCTTATCCTACACTCAAATATGTGATGAATTGATTTTAGCTCACACTGTATGCTATACTGTCATGCATGCTGAAGTGTGTGTGCTGTTGTTGTGCTGGAACAGGTTCACCTATGATTTTACTCAATTCCATGACTAAACTGCAGGAAACACTTCTCTCTGGAAAGCTGCCTACATAGACACAGTATAAAACAGATTTTATGACAGCTGAAGGATTATTTGTCACCAAGTACTAAAACTTCAATTTTATTATCTGTCAAAACTTTTTCTCGCTCACCTGACAGATCTCCAGAGAACAAGGTTATTTGAAAGGAGACAAGAAAAATAACTGATTTGTTTCCCAATAAGGTGGTTCAAGCTAATCTCTGTTTTCACATATTGACATCAACACTTAACCAAACTCAAAACCTCTACACACACAACATTATTTAATGAAAACAAGAGAAAGTAAGGAATTGCTATTATCTCACCTCATCTTTATCTGCTTCTTCATCCACTTCATATAAATGAACAGGAAGCTTGTCTGGCTTTGTCCCTTTACTACAAAAGAAAAAAGCTTCTGAACTACTAGGAACTTTGTGATTAGTTATATATTTTACTGATGCAAAAATTAAGATGTTCTTTTCCTACTGAAGAGGAAAAAGCAGAAGAATAACTAGGTAAAAGCATGTATTTTTCATTAATTCTATTTCTTAGAAAGCAATTTTCCACCTTTGTACATCTGGCAGCCACGTCCTTTTTGTTCTGCTTGTTACTGTGCTCAAGTGCAACTGAAGAGAACAGATGCCTTCTCATTCACTGCACTCCTAATATCAGTAAGAATTCATACCTGCAACCAGTGGCTCCTTGCAGGACAACGCATTTTTTTTAAACTGTGGTTTCTCTTCAGGGCAAGTGAAAACCAGGTAGTGACTTGTACAAATCCTGTGAGTAGATCAGAACTCTCCAAAGGGCAAGGTAACTATTTCTTAGCTGACAGATGCAGGAGAGCAGTTAGGGAAGACATAGATCTTCCAGAGTTGGGGTATTCAGAGTATTTAGCTACTCTCAGACACTCTGAATTAAGGTTCTAATTTCTATATAGTCTTCCTACAAAATTTTGAAGAAGTGGGAAAACATTTCTCTAGCAGATGGTTTGGAAAGTTTGTAACAGATGTCTGCTAGGCTTGTGCTTTGAATCATCCTTGTGAAAACCTGCTCCAACCAACTCAGGTTCTATTCCCCAGGCTCCTAAAGGGAGTTCCAAAAGCTGCCTTTGAAGCAATGAAAACAGGATATTACCATTTTAGGTTCATCTAAACATTAGCCTGTTTTAGTTATCATACTTAAAGTCACATTGTCAGCGACAATGTCTTGTTTTGACTTGCCTGTTAATAAGGCAATGTTATGACAGTACCTTCCCAGCAAATGGTTTAACATGATATTACACATTCAAGTTCATCAATTACATCCAACAAGTCTTCATCATCTCTACTGACCATTAAACATGGATATAGCATACTTCAGTTTAGATATTATACATATGAATATACTTTTCTAATAAATAAGTCTATATTAAATGCAAAATTCCTTCACAATTTCAATTTCTCATATCACTAAACAAACTCAATAACACACTTACTTTGGAAGCTGTCGGAACTCTCCTGAGTAATCTTCATATCTATAGTTAACAATATGCCAGTCTGAATTGTAGGTTTTGATGCACTGTTTAAATGAAAACCAAGTATCAATATTAACTGGAAGATGATTAAAGGCATTTGATAGAAACAGCACAAGAAAAGCTCTTAAGATATGTCTGTTTATGAACTATTATGGTTACATATCAATCTCTGAAAATTCTGTACACTTCCTTTCTTTTGCAATAGTCTAATGCAATGGAGGTGTTTGGAACAAGTTATATGTTTCAATGGAATGTTATCATCCATGCTAGACATGTATTTAATAAAACCAGAAAATGATGAATGCACTCAGCATCTGGATTAACCATCTTCAGTCGTCCAGAAAGTTAAACCAGCTTTTTGCTGCAGCTGAAAACATGGCCAAGTCCTTAGAAAACTCAGCTGAAGCTGAAAATGTGACTGAGCCCTTAGACAGCTCAGCACAAAACCAGACACCTTATTAAAATAAAATCTTCAATTGTGCACATAGTGATACAGAAAGCCATAAACATATTTTCCTGAATTTATACTTCCAGTGCAATTAAATTAATACTTAAATTTAAACTGTATGCTTGCAGAGGTTGAAACGCAATTATGTCATTAAGTTCTGATCTAGATCACAGGAAATACCATTTTACTCCACCCATATTGTTACAACATAAAAGTACTGATTTATCTTGGCTTTGAACAAAGTAACATAAAACTGACAAAATCTGTTGACAGAAACCATTCCATAAAAAATGTTATGTTACACAATAAACCTACATATACACAAACACAGCATCCAATAAATCGTAAATATTTTCTCCGTATTTCAAAACACGAGTTTAATACTTGCCAAGCAATTGTTTCAGCAGAAACTCATTAAACTCCATTAATTACCTCTAACACTCCTCCCTCCTCTTGTCTATCCTCTTCAAATTTATCTCAGAAATGTTCAGGTTAGGTTTTAAGGGTATTTATCAGTTCTGATAAAACACTTTGATGTAGATTCAACTATGTGGAGCTCCTTCATTATTAGAGTTACAACAGACATTTACTTGTTTTAGATGTTAAAATATCAGCATAAAGCATATCAGTAGAAAACCAGTAGATAATACCCAAAAAAAAGGAAGAAAAATTGAACCTTTAGCTCCTTAAAGGCTTCAACAAGACAATAAGTGAAGAACAACCTCATAAAACCAAAGGAATGCCAACCTAAGCAAACAGTTCTGAGAAACTTTAGGGTTGAGGATATTTTTTCTACATATAGCATACAAGTTGAACAGCCACAATGAATTTTGGCCTCTGCAAGTGTTACAGTTCTGGATACCTCTGTTCCAGCAATCTGTACAAGATTATTAGAAACAAAGTAAGAATGGCTGCTGTGAGAGACTTTATCAGAAAAAACAAGTCACAATGATTCATTCCAGATTTATTGTAGATTCAATATTATGCATTGAAATCACCCACGTTCATCTGGAAAAGCCAAAATCATAATGAAGTGGAGGAGAAGCATCTGCAAAAGCCAATGACGCAAACAAAATAATTAAAGTCTATCCTGTAAAACTTCTTTTCCAGCCACCAATGGAAAAAAATACTGAGTTTTAATACTGGGTTTTCCTGGAAATTTTGCCTTGAAATAATTGACAAGTGGCAATAAATATTTTGTTCTTTTTCCAGGGCTTATTTTTCTGGGTTTTTTTAAATGGCAAATGAAGGAGAAGAAAAACAAGTCAGGTATCATATTGTTACTGCACACAGTCACATGCAACTGCAGTATTACCTCAGTTACAAACAGGCTCTGAGCTTCTTTCTCTGCATTTTCAGGAACAGTTGAACGAATGTATCGACTCTGCCGCTGCAATAATGCTGTCTGATAAACAACAAAAGCAATTAATGAAGCTTGCAATTAAAGGGGAGATGACACACTATGGCCACACTCAGTTACACCACTACAATGAAGAAAAAGCTCAGCAGAAAACATCCTATGAATATGATGTTTCAGAATAGCCAATTAGTGAGAATTTGCTTTCATTCAAGCAACATGTTCCTTCTTTCACAATAAGACTGGAATCAGTTAGAAATAGATGCCATAGGACAGTTTTTTCCACTACATTGTCAACATGGGGAAGAAAACACTAGAAAAAAATAATTCCACCATGACAACACAACTCAAACATTCTGAAGACAGACATTAAGGTAGTGTTATTACTACACATAAAAACTATTATTCAAGGAAGGTAAGAAAACCACACCAAAATAAAAGAGTCATTCAACTGCAGATCTCAAAAAATGTGACAAAAAACGAGACTAGCACTGTTTAACTGCAGGCTTAGAGAGAAGGTGTGGGTCACTGAAGTATATATACACTTCAGCCTACCAAGTCAGAACTTATTCCTATCCTATGCCAGAACTCAGAGAGGCACAGGAAGGTTGCCAGAGAGCAGGAAATATCTGTGTGACCATGAAATTCTGCTTCTCAGACCTGTGCTGAAGTAAGCCTTAGGATACATTTGTAAAGTGAAAAAGATGAAAACTTAAAATCTTCTGGACCACAAATGAAAATAACCACAGAGCAACAGAACTTGGTTTTGCACCATATGGAAAGCAATCTCATAGCTTAGGCCATCAAAGGTGAGCAAGAGAGTTTACACAGCCAGAGCCTGAATGAGGTTGTGGTCCCTCACCTGTTAGTTACAGGACTCCACACATCCAGGAAGGATCAGATAAAAATGTGACAACAAAAGGCTCCACATGTTATGTTGAAAAACAAAGGGTGCATAAGTACATTTGCTTAACTTATTTCTGTTGAGAGTCTGATCCATAAGGTGATTATCATCTTGGTCATTACCAAAGCCTCACTCCATTAACTGGGGAGGGTATTTAAGTAAGAACATTCAATTACAGTAAAGATTGAAAGGGAAAAAAAATAATCCCATAGTCATGGTCAACTCATTCATCTAGTCTAGAGCACTAAAAGAGACAATGCTAACTTCTTGGGTGGGAGAGGTGGGGAGGTATGAAAAACAAATACCACAAACCCCAAACTATTTCATGGGACCAATAAATCTTACAAACTACAGTTAAAAAAACAAAAAACCAAACTGCAAGACAATATACATTTATATGCTAACAGTGTTTAAAAATGAAGTTTTCTTAATTCTAGAAATATCTTCAAACCATAATAGATATTTATTTTCACAAGCTATGGAAATAAAAACTTCTATTAAGAGTAATAAACTTCCTTAAGACCAGAATTTCTAGATACTATTCCAATGAAATAGTCTGATATTTGATGATAAATTATTTATACTTTATATAATGTATAAATATTACATGCAGTATTTACATATATTCTACAAGCATACAATTATACTGTGCTTTCCCAAAAATATATTATCTTAAGAAAAACCAAAGACTAAGGTGACATCTTATCAGGCACTTTTCATGGGAAACCCATGAACTCATCAATCAAATTTTAACACTGTAGCATAATTTGGTAAAATTGAATTTGCTGAACATACTTTTAAAATGTCTGCTGCTGTTACCCTGATACATAACTATCAATACAATACTAAGGGCTTTTCTCTAGTTCTTGACACATAATAAGATTTTTATCTTAGTGCTGTATCAATATCAGTGACAAATCAGAAGAATTTGACTCATCAATTTTGTTCATATTAGTAATTGTCTTAATGCATCTGTCTCCTTCTCAGCACATCCATCAGCTGCAGTAGGGCATCAAAGAGCCAGGAAATGCAAAGAGTGAGGTATTGTGATTTAGAGCAAACTCCTAAAAATAACTACTTAAGCAGCACCACGATATTTTAAAAGCAAGCATGCACATAAATACAAAATTAATTCCAAAAGAAAAAATAGGAAAGGAAGGATTGTCTTCTCAACAAACTCTCTTCACAATTACTTTGGCTGAACTGGTTTGTAGAAATGAAACTTTTCAACGCTCTGTGTTTGAGTGATCATTTGATTTATGGCAGCCTCAGGAACCATAAAGTGTTTGTCTCATGCTCTCAAAGAAAATTAAAAAACCCCTTTTAATTAGTCTGCTGTCAAAACTAAGGAAGGCCACTTTTAACAAGAGCCAGGACTCACACACACTTACTTAAGGCACACAGTTAACAGATTTTACTGACACAACTTCCTGACTGAGTCCCAGGGATTTAGGATATGTTGAGGTCTCAGAATAGAGAACAGCAGCAAGAACATTTCACCAAGTCAACCAAGGAGTCCTCAGCACCCAAAACCTGATGGAATATGGATAGTGAATTTGTCCACAAGGAGTGCAGACTGCAATGGATGCTCTTTCCATCCCAAGGCTGTGTTTGCCAGTGAGACTGTTACCACAGAGGCTCATGTTCCAGATGCAGAGACAGAAATTGTTCTAAAAGACTCGGTGGAAAAGATGGCAAGCTGTGAGATCCTGCCCTTAAAATAACCATGTGTCAGAAGTGACTTGACCTTTGCAAGGGAAGTGTCAGATCCTTTGTATGGGAAGTGTCAGAACCTGTATTATAAAGTAATTTCCAAACTAAATTGATTTAGAACAGTTTGCTAAAGACTTAAGGAAAAACACCAAATAGATTTGAAAGGGAAAAAGTAATAGAGAAATTACTTTGAACATTTAAAAATTAGTTATTTGAGGAGTTTAATTTGTGCTCTCTAAAATAAGGACATTACTTGGATATTTTTTTGCTTTTCCTCTACTGAAGATATGCCTTCTCATAGAATGACCTGGATTTAGTTTTACTTCTGCAAAGTTGGCACAAGATCTATTTTCAGAAGTACTTAACTCGCATTAAATAAAAGCTGAGAGCTTTAAGTGAAAGTGTGTTAAATCCAAATGGCTCAAACCCAGAAATAACAAAGGTGAAATGATGTCTAAGCTAAAGCACCAAACTGCCTTCAAAATAACACTGTGATAACTTTGCAAAGACAAATTTAACATGGGTAGGAATGCACCCATATTTTATTTGCTACAAGCAAATTTAGCCTGAATCTGCATTATTTGACGGGACAAAGGGGAATGGATTCAAACTGAAAGGAAGCAGTTTAGATGAGATATTAGGAAAAAGTTCTTTACTGTGAGGGTGGTGAGGTACTGGAACAGGCTGCCCAGACAAGCTGTGGATGCTCCATCCCTGGAGAAGTTCAAGGCCAGGCTGGAAAGCAAACCTGAGCAAACTGGTCTAGTGGAAGGTGTTCCTGCCTGTGCGAGGGGGTTAGAACAAGATGATCTTTAAGGTTGCTTCCCACCCAAACCCTTCAATGGTTCTATGATTTCCTTTAAAAACTGAGGTAGTACTCAAAACTTACGTATTTTGAAAGGAAAAAAAAAAGGTATTTAGATAAAGGGTGACTTACTGCCAAGCACACACTACTACTGCTTTGGGTTAAGGTTTTTTTAAATAATTTACCCACTGTGCAATTAAGACAAACATCACCAATTGTGCAGTCACTGAGCATACGACTTTAACGTGACCAGCACCACCATGAAGGTGGCCTTCTTCAAACTACTGCTATTTTGTTATGAAGCCATTCCATTATTGAGCAAATTACTGAAATTCAGGTGAGAAATTTACAACAAGCCTTGAAGAGGCACAAGCTTGGATACAAGAGTATCTAATGGATATAGTAATTTACTGTTACAAAGGAATGGCTCTTCCGACCAAGAGGCTAGGAGAAGGATAGCCTTGAAAATCTGGCAGCATTGTTGTGACTGAGAGAAGCAAGAACATTAATAGAGATGTTCCAAGGGGTGGCAGAAAAGTGGTTCTATCACCATAATTAACAAACACATTGTATAGGCACCAAAAATGAAATGGAGGACAAAAATGCAGTTAAAAATGAACAGACTACAAAGCATAAACAAAGTTTAGACACCTCACTTACTAAGAATGAAAGCAAATTCAGTGATGCCAACAGCAAAACATGTCTCCAAACACAACATGTCTGCCCCTATAAATTTGTTGAGAACAAGGTAGGGAGTAACCTGGTAAGTGAATACAGTGCAGAAAACTCAGAGCTTGAGCTTGTGAAAAGCAGCTGAAACAATCTTCAAGCGGTACATTTAAAAAGACTCAATATATGGAGACAAAGTTGCTGATTAAGAGGTCTTCTGGTAACTACAGAAAAGCAAATCTTGCTATTATTTAGATATAATAGCATGAAAGAAAACAAAACCTTGAAAGAAAAAATTACAAGCCTTCTTTTTTCTTTTTTTTTTTTATTTGAAGCTCTGCACAAAGCAGAAATCACGTTCTTATGAAAAGTAAATGAACTGCTATCAAACGTATATAAAAAGAGAGAAAACAGGTTTCATAACCTCAGCTAACCACACTTGGGACAGGGGCAAATGCAGTTAAGTGGAAATCTGGACAGGCTCCTCTAACTGGATAGCTGGCTGAAGAAAAATCCTTCCAATTTTATGAGTTGTCCAAGACTGGAGCATTTTCTTGCCCAAATGTTTCTTTGGTAGTGATTTGAGCTTTTAGAGCTGCTTCTGACAGCATGTTTAGAAAACAGTCATACCTGAACAGAAAAAGAGTTATTTTCCCCCTTTGTGTTGTTTTTTCCCCCCTTCCCTCACTAGACAATTTTAATCTGGAGGAAGAGAAAAAGAGAGGATGAGAGGAAAGCTATATGTAATCCAAAAAAGGTGAGTTGCTGTGCTTTTTAATTTCTGATACGGACTAAAAATTAATATTGGTGCTCCTTTAATACTAGCTCCTCATACCTAATAAATTAAATGTCAGTTATCTAACTGCATTACCTGAAAAAATCCAAATCAAGCACAAATATTTCTCACCAATTTCTCTCTAAATAATTTAAACTTTAACATAAATTCAATGGTGGTATCATCAATGGTGCTTTTTTGAAAACATGCAGCTTCTTCTGTAATCTTCCAAAAATTCTAAAAGTGATATCTAGTACTGCAAGCTAAGTATTTTCCATGCCATTTTAAGTGCTAGTTTTAGGGCCATGCTGAACAAAATAGCCTTACTCTTAATGTCATTATAAATTAACACTGCTGGGCTTCCTTTCCAGGCAAGGGTTTTTACATTGTAATCAATTTAACCTAAGTGTGAGGAAGAACTCTGCAAAGATAAAAACTGAATGCTCTGAAAGGAAATAGCTTGAACAGGTTTCTAGACAATGGTAGGCATTTCCACCTATAAACAGTCCTAAGTGTGTTTACAGGTAGTTCTAAATGCTCTAGTTCAGTATTTTAAATTTTTCTTGAGTGGGATGAGGCCAGTATCAAACATTTGAGGCACAGCTTACCCAGGAGCTGCTCATACACTGAGTGACAGCCACAAAATAGAGCAATTAAAATAATACATGTGAAGCTGAATGGCAAACACAGATAATATGCCTTAATATTTTTAAATTATTCAAATGATACTGACAACTATATAATGAATAGTGATTTCAAACCTGTAAATATGGCTACGGAAAACTGAACAGGGTTAAAAGGTTTACCTTTCAAGTAAAAATAATAAGCACTGAGGAGTTCTCTGTTCTCTGACTTGGGAATATTTCCTTAATACATTAAATGACAGATTTAAATGCTTTGTGTTGCTGATAACAAACTAGATAGATCAAAGTAGTGCAGAAGAGTCATGTGTAAACAAAAATATTTGGAGTTAGTTTGTGCCAGCAAGTCTTCGAAGGAAATAAAAGTTTGATAATACAGTTTGGTAGCACAAACCTGTCTTCATGTAAATCACATATAAAATGAGACTCTGCCAAAACTGGGGAAACCCAGAAAACTTGTTCAGATATTATACTGATGAGGGATAAAGAAACGGGAAAACTGACTATATTCCAAAACAGTGACTACTTGAAGGAAAATCCTCCAATGTAACACACGCTTTAATGCCTGCCTGGATGAAAATCTGACCACAGAACCCAAACAAAGTATGACAAAAGCCAATACCATTTATGACAAAATTCAGTCTTTCCTTTTGAAGGATGAGACTGAGCTATGGACTAGCCTCATTCATACTGGCCTGATGATAAGAATTGCAGGAGGTCACTAGAAATAGCAGTTAAACACTTCAGCCATACCCCCAGACTGCTCAGACAAAATGCCTGGGGATATTCTTAATGGGTTTGTTTCCTCTCCATTGATAATTCAGAGCTGTTCACCACAATGCCCCTGGTAAGTGAACCAGTCAATCAGAGAAGAGCACACTTAGCAGGAGTAACCTGGATTCCTCTTGATCTGTGATACTGAGGAGACACACTGCAGAAGGGAATTTTGGTGGTGTAGCCCACTCATGTTTTTCAGTCCCAAAGCCAACACCAGGTGCAGGGTACCATCCTGAGAGAGTCTGTATTTGAAACTTGTCTCGGTACAACATCCTTTTCAAGAAGTCTTACTCCTATAAACTTCCATGTGTAGCTGGGAACACATGAAGCCCAAACTCCTCTCTAAATAACTGCAGCTTCCCAAAGCTCAAATTTTTTAGCTGAGAGTGGGAAGACTACGAGTTATTCATGTCAGAATCAAAGAAACAGAAGCCCCCAGACTGTATTAAAAAGAGAGTCCAGCTGCATTCAGGCCAATACTCTAATAGGCCAGAGAAAATTCATTACAAATTCAAGATGTAATTTATAGGATTTTAAATGTCCTTCTGTAGAAATATACCAACTCATTATCAACCTTCCCCACAGTAAACAAACGTAGCTTCAACTACTTGGTTGAATAAAATTAATTTACAGACTGTTCAGGAGTCTGCATATTTTCAAATAGACATTTTGAGTGCAGGTATGGGCATGTGGACAAGAGACTTTCCTCACTATTTACTCCAACTCCAGTGTCTAAGATTCTTAGCAGTTCTCCTAACAAGATCTACAAGAAGATTTTTTAAAAAGTGTACTGAAATAAACTATTTATTTCGATAAACATCATCATTTTACAAAAAATAACAAGATTATCACAAAGCTTGGCTCAGTCTGGCTTAATCAAGTCAGAAACTCTGTTATGTAAGGGGTATTTTACTAGAGCACAGTTTTGGCTGGGATGAAGCAGCTAAGAGTAGAAGACTGCATTTGAACAGGTTCATGTCTTTCACTATTAAGAATGGGGGGGAAAAAAATCAGTTTAAGAATTAAAGAAAGCAGATGCTTTTTTAAAACAGTCATCACATAATTTCCTACATTGGAAAGGGAGGGGGAATACCTACAAGTGACTGATTGCCTACTTCAAAAGGCAGCAAAATTGTTGAGTTGCAGTAGACCTTATAATATGGTCAGATGAGGAAATTGTGCTATTTCTTCTGTACCCAAAAGAGTTAATCAAGCAGGGTAATGGGACTCACAGCAAAGATTTTGTGCAGATTTTTGGAGCTAAAGAGAATTAAGAAACAAAGAAATAGGAAGCTATCACCTCATGGCTCCCACTACTAAAAACCTGTGGTAAAAAAAGAAACCAAACCCAAACAAACAAAAAAACCCCACAACAAAACCAGGGTGGATTAAATTACCTGGAAGTCATCATAAGGGAACAGTAGCATCTCACGAAGAGGATCATTCAAAATCTGTGTTTTCCTCTGAACAATGACATTTTCATAGTCTATTGGCTCTATAAGTTTTGGTTTTGCCTGCAGGAAAAAAAGAAAAAAATCAAAATAAATTTAGATATATTGAGGGAAAATTACAATTGTTGACTTATTCTAGAAGTTACTCTTTAAAAGATTGGCAGGATTATATTGCATCTACATCAAAAACATACAGTATTCAAAATGCAGACTTTGTCATGTTACACCATATGGGGAAGTGCAAGTGCAATTAGAGACAAGCATGCTGATTGCCTCAGAACTATTTCACAAAATCCAGTAAGCCAGAGCTTATTAGCATAATCACATATGTATTCTCACTGCAAAAAAAAATTATAAGAAAATTACTAGTCTCTTATGTTGATGGTTGCCTTTGCTTGATACAGCCCAAAAAGCTCTGATCTGGGTTTAAGAGGAATGAAAACAACCTCAGCTCAAAGACTGAGCTGTGTTTTAATTCAGCAGTAACCTGCAGCAGGGGCAAGCTAATTGACATTCCTCCTTCCTTCTATTTTTTTTTTTTTTTTTTTTCAAAATTCCCATAGGCCATCTCCTTCCCTCTTAATTGCACATGTAGCTTTCCTCAGTAACTGTGCATTGACTCCACATTAAAACTCCTTTCCACAAATGAGGCATTACAGCTGCCCCTGCACAATCAGACAGAGAAAAACCTTCACCCTGCCAAGCATTCTGTTAAGTGCTCAGATGGCAAAGCAGGTTTAGACAGAGCTCTGAACAAGGCAGCTCTGCCTTGGAGTGTGCAAACTAATGCAAAGATGGGGTTACAATCCAGCTTGAACTTTCTGCAACTAAAATCCAGCTTCACAGTAACAGACATAAAATTGCATTTTTTTCACAAGCAACAATTACAGGAGACTACAAATTATACTTTCTCAAGATCAGTGGTACTAATTTACAGGCAAGGTACATTAAAGATAGTTGTAGCAATACCAGTTTCTGTTATCATTATAAGTAAAATGACAAGACAAGCTTTATATATTGTTTTGTATAACCCATGACAATAACCTTCCAAATTCTAGTTGTCCTACACAGAACAAATATCTCTCTCAGTAACTGCTGTTGATCACTAGTATATTAATAATATTCCTGAGAAGCCCTACAGGTGTTTTCTTCAACCAAAAGTGAATCAAATAAATTTTTTTGTCAAGGAATTAGGAAAGCTTTGGTCAGAGAAAGTTACCAAAGTTTTCAGGGTTAGTCCACAGGCTATTTAAAAGCTATTTGAGATTCCCTCACATGTACCACACAGTAGTTTTATTGGCAAGAAAAATGTGGGAACATAAAAAAGCATAACAGCTGAAGAGGCAAAAAAAAAAAAAGCAAAGTCTGGAAAAATCTACCAAAAATTATGAACAAAATGTGGCTTTGTTAGGAAAAATAGCTAGCTAGCATTTACAATCATACAGGAAGGATTTACTAGAAGTTCATTGGCTATGTAACAACATACTCAGCACAGACCAATACTTCTAAGAGCCATGATTATTATGCTGTGTTTGAGATCTTTCTGCTCAGATGAGATGGAGAAGGGCTGTTCAGTTCACTCCATATTGTACTCTGACACTTTTGGAGAGCTTCTCACCTGAACCCCAGCTACTGCCTCATCTTCTCCTGTCATTCATGAACATGAGTTATCACAAAGCCAAGAACCAATGTCAGTGTCCATCAGAAAAGGCTTAGGTTAATGTTCATGCACCCTTCTGCAGCTGAAATGGTTGGACAATTTAGCTCAGAAAAGCATAAGGCCAACACAACCTAAGAGAAGGTTACATTTTCTCTAACGTACTGATTACACAAAATATTTGGGTTGCAAGTTTGCAATTGAGGACTTGGACTGCTGCAGTGAATCCCAAGCTGATGAAATTATGTGCTCCACACTTCCTTAACACCTTGTCCACCCAACTATTTGAAACATTTCCTATATACTGACACTGCAAAACTACCCCCTCACAAAATTTCAGATTCAGCAGCCCCACTCCAAAGGATTGTCATAACCAGTTCTGATTCCAAATAAACTACAGCAACTTCACCTCTTCCAACTCATTCAACTAAGGCAATAACTGTCCATTACAATTTTTCTTCCTTAAGCACAGAGAGATAACAGGACACCAAGAGCATTTCAAACTTTACTGGTCTATAAGTGAAGTACAAGGCAACACATCAGCCAGAAAACAAAACACCCTTTGCTCACCTTTCTCTCCCTTTCAGTGACAGGTCTCCCTCTACCTATCCAGGCAAGCAAGATGCCCACCTGCCAACCACTGAGCCTGAGCTCTTATGGATTACACTCTTTCTTACATTAAAGAAAGGTTTAGAGACTACTACAGCAATGTGGCCCAGGCACTCCTTTTGGTCAAGTTTCCTTTCCCATGTGACCCCTCCTTCTCAAGAGTTTGTCATGAGAAATTATACACAACTTGCTGTGGTGACAGGTTGGTCTGAGAGTGGTGCAGGATGACTGACCTTTAGGAGAAACAAAAATAAATCCTGCAAAATAAACTGTGCAGAGAAAGATCATTTGATTTGTGTAGACAGTCTCTGCAGTTAGCTGAAAAGGTTTGGCTTCACAATTGCCTTAAAGCAATTAAAAGCAGGGCTGACACCAGAAGGAGCCTTCCCCTCTCCCATGGCACGTTTCTGAGAAGTGTGGCCTTCTCACACAAAGAGCAGCAACTGAGCCAGAGCTTTGTGACAGATGAGGAGGTGATCTGGCTTGAGAGAATTCCTTCCAAGCAGGGGCCTTCCAGTCAGACTGTGTCTGAAATGCTGATCTGACGCTGTGTGACCACTTGTGGCAACTTGGGGAGCTTTTCAAAGGAAAGAATAAACACATGCTTGGTCAATATTGTCAGAAAGCTCACAAAGCAGGACAGCTATTATCTGAACTAGCAAGTGGATAGATCACAGCCCCATTTCCAGAGCCTGGTAGCAAGGGAAAGCTGTCATCTCAACTGGATTTTGACCTGGTGCTGCACATGATCAGAACTCTCATCCACTTCTCCCTGGTGCTGAAGAGCTACGTCCATCCTCCTGTTAATTCTCTTGGGAAGGTGACAGGTGAAGACTGGAAGAACCAGTCCACCACCTGGAAGAAAGCTAGTTCTAGCTTCTCTCATTTTACCAGCAAAACCAGAGGAAAAGGATTACTTTTAAAGAAAATGTAACTAAAATTATTAAACGGGCATGCAAACACACACTTGTCTAGCACAGCTAATTCAAAACCCAAAAATGCAGCTTTAAAAATCATCCAATTAATTGCAAATGCCTCTCTTTGCCCTGTAGTCACAAAACTGGCTTACCACAACTCTAAAATTCATTAAAAGGAATCTTAAAAGAATATAAGCTTTGCTTACATTTTGTATGCATGCCGTAAACACAAGATTAAAAAGAAAAATCCTCCCTCATGAGAAGCTTTTAAAGAATCTAAAGCTCACTGGAGCTGAGGTCTTAAATACAGACTTCTCCTATTTAATCAGTGAGGTACTTGATTTGCAGAAATATCATTTATGTAAAAATTAATGAAGAATTTGCTTCCTTGGGTTTCTCCTAAATGTTACTCATTTCTTTCTTAGTCATTTGTCAGATTCAAAAGGAAGAGGATGTTTTATAAGTTTGGACCAGATATGAAAAAAGAAAACAATAAACAACACACTGATACTGGCATTTAGCCAGACATAAAACAGCACAAGGAAGCAGATTCTCTCTCAGGCTCTTCTACAAAAGAAAAAAAAAAAAAAATCTGGTCTATTACTTCATGTAATATAAAAGAAAATATGATGGGTAGTAACACGATTGTTAAATATGATTTATGGACCAGCAGACACAGATAAAACTCAGCCCAGTTAAAACTGCAACATCAACTTTATAGGCACTAAAAGTCAGTCTTTACAATAAGGCTTAACTTTTCCTATTAATCTGCAGCCAACAACATTTTTATTTCTGTAATCTAGGAAAATGCCAAGAGCATAGGCGTTCATGGCTGGTCTCAAGCCAGCCAATGCTATATTTTTGAAAGATAAAAGAGCAAATTTTCTGCCATACCACTTTGGGTTTTGCCTGAGTATTATAAGGATGGAAACTTATCAGAAATAGGAAATATTTCAAAACAGCACTCATGACACCCACACAGCAAACATTTTAATCTGTCAGAATACAGTATATATATTTGGACAAGCAGTGTCAAAATTCATCAGATAAAATAAATTTTAAGCTAAGAGTTCAGTGATTACCTACACTACACATTACAGAAAAAAACCCCACAGGACATGTTTTTCTTGCATGCTTAAATTGAGACAATTGCTATTGTCCAATTCTCTTCTCAGAAAAGAAAAGATGGTAAGGCTAAGCACACTGAATATTGTTAGCCTCCTGCTACAGAACATGATTTACCTTATAAAAATATGTTTGGCTTATACACCTGCAAATTAACAACTTCCCATAAGGAATAAAATGGAGCTACAGCCACTAGCAGGAAGCAGCATATAAATAAATGAACAGGTGTTATGTATTTCTTAACAGTGGCCTGAGGAAATCCACTGTGGACATACAATAAGATTATTTAATACTAAACATGGGTAACAGCTCCATGTGTCTTACTATCCCATAATAAACTACAAATAAATTGCCCAGCTTGAGGTTTTAAAAATTAACTCAAGAAATTATTTACATTCTAGAGCTTACTTTTAACTATTACATTTTATACTGCCAGCACGTTTCCAAGCAGAAAGATGACTTCCAAAAGATCTAACTTCCCAGAAACATCATCTGTTTTGATAGGGAGTTACTACTTGTGACTATCAAAATGCAGCTGGACAGCAGGAATATTCATGCACTAACTTCTGCAACAGCTAGCACAACAACAGCAGCTCATCCCAAGCAGGGTTTGGAGGCACCACCTGGAAAATCTAAATGCTTTTTCCATGGGCTTTTCTTGCTTGTTAACCTCAAGGGCAAAGTTATGACACAATGTAATTGAAATCACAGGGACACAAAGGAGCACACACACTGACATACTGGAACTGAAAGCAGCAGATGACTCCTTCTGTGAACCCACCCACCTAATCAGGAAAAGTTAATTCTGGCACAGCACTCAATCAAATAACATTGGTTCAATAACACATGGGATGCTTCCAGTTATTGATACCCAGCTCCCTCAATATTCCAACAGACTCTCAGTTAGCTACAGTTAAAAAAATTAAATGAATGACATAAAAATAATATCACAAAATATGACATACATTAATATCACAAAAAACCTGTTGCTTCCTGACAGTTGATTCTATCTCATCTTCATAAAGAATACTTAAATTGAGTGCTAGGCAAATCACATCATATTTGCACAAAAGGAATACATCCACACTTGAAAAAATATTTCAGACAATAGTCAATGAGAAGTATTGCTAGAGTAAACCAGAAGCCTCCTGTTTCATATGCTTTGAGAATTGCTATCTAATGTAATTCCCAGGTGTTTAACCCAGAAAACAAGAAATTCTGCTGTTTAGAATATGTTACAGCAACTAGCAACTTTGTCAGTCTTAGTTATTCCCTCACTGCGCCCTGCACCAACCACAGGGTACCTACCTTCACTGTGCCAATAAAAACTGACTGCAACATCACAGCCCAATGAAATAAAAATGGACCCAAATGTCAATGTCAAATGAAACAGACCTTACTTTTTGCTGTGTGCCTGGCAGCACACTTGCTGCAGGTTACTTGCACCCCTTAATCTAGCTTTCCCCAATAACTAGACACAAGGGATCTATAACTATGCTATATGTACACTTGTGTGTATATATATATTTTTAAACAGATTAAGAACAAAAGAGTAACTGAAATGACAGTGAAGACATTTTTAATGTGACCTATGCAAAACCTAAATGTTCTTCCCTTTAAATATTGACCTTTGTGTTGAATGCATCCACTTCACCCAAAAATGAAAAAATGAGAGCAAATACTGGAGGTATATTATTCCATTAACATTAAATTAAGTAGTATTTAAAAAATTATTAACAGGTACCTAATAAATGGTTATAAGTAAACACAGTATTGTGTTATCCTTTTTTTTCTTCTTAAGTAAGTACATGTGCTTTGCTGATTAGCTGCAGTACTCCAAGTATTTGCAGAAACACTAATATCCTCTCTGAGTATTCATGGGGGAATAAAAACAATTCTAAATAAAGTTAAACATTCCAAAGGCAGGAAAGCACACAGAAGATTAGCTCATATTGTACTGATGAAAATCTGGACCAGAAATCAGAACACACCCATCCAAAAAAATCCCACATTCTACTAACAACTCTCTGAATAGAACAAAACCAAAAAAAAAAAAAAAAAAAACAAAAAAAACCAAAAAAAAACCAGTGACAAGGAAAAGAAAGTCTCTCTTACTAGCACACAAGTAAGATTTCAGTTATATACAGTAACAATTCCCCAAAAGTTACAGATGAGTATTACTAAATGCAGATGGATAAAATGTTTTAGTTCAATTCTTAAATACATAGTGTGAAGCTCAAACAAGAGAGAGGGGACACTACAATCTGAGGATCACCCCACTAACTTCAACTACAGGCAGACAAAGAGAGGACCATCAGCAGCAGCAATTAAGCATTAAATAATACTAAATGAAGTTGCAATTTTAGTAAGAACTATCAAAGTACTTCTTTCTACTGATATAAAAGTACTAATTTACCAATTTTCCTTTGAACAGAGTTAGTGGATTCATTACTATGTTCTCTTGCTGTACTATTACAGTTCCAACAGAACTAAGTGTCTAGCAGTGTTTCAGACAAAATAGTTCTTATTTGACTATTTCCCCCACAGACAGAAAATTTCCCTTTTCCTTCAGTGGAAGCTTTTTAAAAACTTTAAATTCCTAAATAATTTGCATTGAAAGAATTGAAAAATAAGTCCTTTAACAGATAGACAGATGCTTTAACAGAAGTAGTCATTAATTTTTTAGATAGTTCTTTGATCATTTAAGTAAAATTTAACTGTTACACGCACACTTTAGGAAGTTCAAAGATACATTAATTGGAAGATATGCTGGGCAAATAAAAAACAGAGGTGTTAGAAAGAGTTTTAAAGCATATGCAGTTTTCATGCTAGGTTCAAAGAGCTGTTTAAATATGCTAGATAGAAGAGGCTGAAAAGCAGCTAGTCTGAAAGCCAAATTCCAAAGTCACACTCAAAGAGAACCAAGACCCGGTAAACTAGAACAGTAAAAATCAATTAAAAAGGCAGACAACACACAGAGAATCAAACCTAAATCCTAAATGCAAATTATTCACAAGTAAGAATGCTGGAACTTCTCATCTGCATCAGATTAAGAAGTTTTTCATTGACAGAGAGAACAGGAATTATTAAAGGGAAGAGGCAGCTTGTTTAAAGAATTCTTACCAGCACAAGCACAGGACTCTCCGCTTGCACTTCACAAGGACCTGCATCCTTGCCTTTCTGTGGAGATTCTACAGTAAGCTCTTTCTTAGGATTTCTGTTTGTTCTTGCCTGCATTCTTTCATTGAAAATACAGACAGCAGCAAAACTGTATGTTTTTTGGCATCAAAGTAATCCACATGCCAGTGATTCAGTGAAAACAAAAGCTTTTTCCCTGGCACAAGCAGCACAAACTAGTCTAACTTCTCAGCTGCAGTTTGCTAAATCTGTTATGGTGGGAATGCATGACAGACAAAGGCCAGCCCCTAAACATGCTGTACTCCTCTGGGGAAGGAGAAAAAAAAAAAAAGGTGGATCCATTTTAACGCCTTAAGGTTATGAACCAAACACAAAAGAGAATGTGCATATCTAAAATTACAATGTAAAACAGGCTGAATATTTTACAGCATGTATAAAATCAAGCTTTCAATAATTCAAAAAGATTTTTAGGGTAAGAATTAGGCACTTATTGACAACAGGAAACCCTAAGTATTCTGCTTTTTAAATTTTTTTGCATTAATGTCACTTACTCAGGTGCTATTAACAATCCACCACTAACCAAGGACATTCTCCCTGAACAGATACATTGCTCTTTTTTGGGGGTAGAGTGGGCATGACCTTTTTTATCTTAGTGCTAAATCCGTATTAAAAGTTTCACTTAACACCAACTTGTCTTTACAGTAAAAATCTTACATATTCCACAAAGACACTAACTCAAAACAGAATTCAAAAAACTTAACTCTTCAACTACCAATATCCCTCTGCCTCTTTCCTCTCTTCAGGCAGTTCGCTCACTCCTGTATTGCACATTATTTGTGCTCATTCCTCACTCCTCACAACTCTTCAACACTGTAGGTGTCCGTGACTGATCAGCATCCAAAAACACAGGGATGACAACACAACAAAATCTTCAAACATTTTGAGAGAAGACACTTAGGAAGAAGACACTTCTGCAGCCATGAAGACCAGCCAGCCATCACTCGCTGCCCCTGGCCAGTACAAAACCCTGCAGGGTGTCAGCCTTGTCTTGTGAACAGCTTGCAGAAGTGTCTCTTGGCCTCAGGATATCCAGGCTACAACAGTGCTCAGTGGTTGCTCTCTTCATTCCAGTCCTTAATTACAACATAAACTCAATCACAGAATTCACAGAATCACAAGGTTGGAAGAGACCTTCAAGCTCATCAAGTCCAACTCATACCCCAACACCTCAACTAAGCCATGGCACTGAGTGCCACATCTAGTCTTTTTTTAAGCACATCCAGGGATGGTGACTCCACCACCTCCCCAGGCAACAAGTCATGCTTCAACTTTGCTTTTTTAACCCAACCTACTCTCTTACCATAGCACTACTTACAGCCACTGTCCACCACATACATACAGTGGCAAAATAAGAAGCAGCAATTTTATTGGAATCATTTCTAAGCCATTGCAAAGGAATTTTGTATGCAACCTAGCTGACATTTTTGGAAATTTTTAAGGTTTGACTACTCCAATTTCCCCACACAGTAGTTTTAGCTAAATTCCTCCTGGGAAAAAAAAAAGTGAATGGTGATGAGCAGTTTTCTCCAGGTTTTGAGAGGAATATTTTGGTTTTCCCTTTGTTTCTTTTCAACACTAATGACTTGCAACCTCCAAGTTCAAAAACCTCAGTAGCTGTATTTACCAAGCAAAAATACATCTGAGAGAAAATTCAGCTCCCTGGAGAAACATATCCTTATTTTAGACTCTCTGTCTACTAAGGAACCAGACAGCTGTGGAAACTAAGCCACCACCTTCATTCAGTTCTCAGTTCTCTTGGGACAGTTATCTCAATTCAATATAACTCACATCCTAAATTTAATTTGGCATGAACTTTTTATCTATTCTCTAATAGAAGAGAAAGTCACCTTAAACTGCAGAAAGATGATGAAGTCGTGGAGAAGCACAACTATTCTACTTTATTGCTAGTATTCTTAAGAAGGCACCACTTGAGGCACAGGTTTCTTATTCTTCAGACCTAAGACTTTGATTTCCCGTTCTCTTCCTCTTCTCTCCACACTCACACTTGTGTAACACACTCCTATTTCAGCCTGCACTCATGAAGCTGAGTCTGAACAAGTCTGAAATTGTGTCCACAATGCAACTACATTTCTAAAGAATGGACAGAAAGAAATAATAACATTTATTTATAGTCCAGACAATAATGATTGATTATGTTTCTGACTGTTTCTCTAGGAAATACAAGTTCAATCCATGTACTTTTTAAGCTGCCTTTCTCATACTGAGAAACCAAACTCCAGAAAACAGTTCTTTATAAAGCTTCATTAAGAGTTAAGAAGGAAACCAGCAGTTTAGTCAAATTTACAAAACAGATCTTCCTGTGTATAAAGCAAGGTACACAATAGTTCAGGAACATTTAGTTACACTTTTTATTTTGCACCAGCCCCCTTTGTTTTCAGAGAACGGAAGCACAGAACAGCTTAGACTAAATTACACCATTACTTGAGGATGCAGCTGCCAAACAGGAATTTGTTTCATTGAGATGGTCTGCAATTATACTTAACTGCAACCAGAAATGCACAACCCTATTATGCAAAAGGCATTTGTGAACACTCACACTAATAAAGACTTAAAAACTATATACATTGTAAGTAGTATTTCTTCTGCTTAATTTAACAAAGGATTCTTCTTCTAAATGGCAACATTATTTTACCCTACTCAGGTACTTCTCCTGAATGCATCAGGATTACTTTAATTCAGTATAAATGTGATTTTCTTTCCCTGCCGTTCTTCCTATTCTTCTCCAAATGTGATGAGGGACAAGAAGAAAGACAACAGGCTAGCATTTTTACAACATCAGTTTAAAGATATAGAAGCTATTTTTCCTTATGAATGACTCATGCAGTTTCTAGCTTTCATTTCACTCACAGATATACCATTAGAAGAGGTTCTTTCATTTAACAAAAACAGAAATGTGAGGCACTACCTTTGGATCTGTATCCTGCATGAAATAGACCTTAACTGCCAAATTGATGTGTACTTCCAACAATTTAATTAATTTTAAAATACTTAGGGGGAAAACAAACAAACAAAAACACCACAGCAAAAATATCAAAGCAAACCAAACAAACAAAATCCCAAGAGATATTGTTCATCCAGGCATCACACAGTCAAAATATTTAAGCTACTTTAATAAAGAAGTTTATTGAAACAATTTACCAATAATACAGTAAAATTCACAAAGTGAAAGATGAAAATCAGAACTTTAACACATGATGAAACTTTTATCATCTTGTTACATGACCTGTAGTTTTAACCTCCTTGAATGCAATTTTTTTAAAAAAGGAACAAAAATAATACTCAGTTTGTTGCATCAGTCAGTTAGTTACCTCAATAATGATCAACAGAAAATCCAGGAATACAGTGCACACACAGAAAATGTCACTGTGCAAAAACTGACTGCATTTCCAACATGGTTCTCAAAACTGCAGGAAATTACTAGCTAGAGACCGATCTGCAAAATAACTCACATTATTATGGAAACAATGCAATTCATCTTTTTACAAACATTGTGGCTTGAAGGACTTCACATGGTACTTTTAGGAACCATAGTTTTCACACCACTTCCAACAGCCAAATATTTGGCTCTCTTCTTGCATCATACAGTCCCAAGGAACCAACTAAGTAATTACAAAATTACATAGGTAGCAAAGTTCTCAGGAGTGCTGGCATACCCCAGTGATGCCTCCAGCCAATCTGCTGCCCAAGAGACAAAAGATTTGATTCCTTCAAATCACTTTTCACTTCAAGAACTTACTTGGCTAATGCACAACATCACATAATAAAAAGTGAGAGATGGTAAGGGAACAGGCAGCATATGAGAACTTCCTCTGAACTTTAATGGAAGAAAAGATAACTAACTACCCAGCCTCCATGTAGGAACAGACTAAAATCTGAGTAGTTTGGCTTGATGGCACTTCTTTTGCTTCAAGTCCAACTTGAAATCTGCATCAACGTCACTAAACCTACTAGCTATAATTACAGGCATCAAACTTGCCTCTGTAAGCTGTTCTAGGGAAAGAACTGTCCCTAACCTATAGAAGTTGGGGGGAGAGGAGTTAGAAAAAGAGAAGGAATAAAGTTACTGTAGGTTTGCATGTCCTGTATATGGGAAAAGAGAAGGATTTTATATTATTTGCTAAAACCCTACACCTGTTCTCTACTCTGCGGCTACACTCCACTTTGTGTCTCTAAATTCCCTGGCAACTCACAGCATCTCTTAAAAAATAATTCAGAAATGAGAAGGATAGGTAACTGGAGGGGGGTTGATGCTTTGTTTTGCTAAGGCTTTGGGGGTTGGGTTTCTTTGGTTGGTTGGGTTTTGGTTTGGGCTGGATTTTTAAGGCAATAGCTCATCTGAAAATATGGACCCACCTTAGCAGTGTGACAAGGACCATTAAAAGCCAGTACTTCTTGCTCTCATCTGTATTAGTACGAGATATTCCAGCACTGCCCTCCCACACTTGGCAGCCTGCCTTGCAGCTGTATTCAAGGCTAACATTTCACAAGTCAGTGGAAGATTCAGTGTGGCAGCTATACATATCTTAATGCTGCCAAGTTTCCTAAGTGACCAACAGATAAGTGCTTCCCTGGAAGAACATATTCACAAGTTCAAGAAAAAGGCTGATAGCAGATGGAATGCAGCATGCAGTTCACCTGGCAATCCCCTGCCATCCATGCTACACTCAGATGAAACACAAAAAGTCACACAAAACTCAGGAAGACTCCTTCTATGGCAAACACTGCAAACGTGTAACTGGCAGTCCCACCAATAAGGAGAACATTCTCAACTGGAAACAGGGATGAGAAAAGAAAATGTGTAAGACATTTAAAATAGGTAAATAAGAATAGATAGGAGTGTACTACACATTATGCAACTTCTTATGTTCACTTTCTTTGGCAAAGCAAGAAATAAGCCTATTTCATAACAGGGAGAACAACAACCACTCTCTGTAGAGGTATCTCTAAATCAGTATGAATGATACAATCTTAAATTTTGCATTGCAGGGAAAATTACTCTCAAACCACTTTTTAGGGAGAGAGTTAAGTAGCCTGGATAGGACAGAAATGCTGAGATACTACACAGAAGAGATCTCAATCTTGAGTAGGTTGCACCAATGAAAAAAAGTAACACCAATGTGGAGGTCTGTACTACCATTTAAGAAGCTGGACTAAAAACACCTTTCTTTTAGCAGCAGTATAAAGTTAAAGGATCTTGCAGTGAGCATCTCTATTGGATCCACAGTGATTCTGCACAATGCCTTTTTTAAAAGCTTTATTTCACAGAATAAGAATTTGGCTAAAGCTGTCAACACAGACATGGCATATCTCATTATACAGTAGCTTAGTTTGGGCACTCTTACACTGTGACAAATAAAAATCAAAACAAGTGTAAAATCACAGCAGAGCTAAACAAAACACAGATTAACTTTTGTCCATGTCACATATCTACATACCATTATCTATGAAGTATCAACTTGTGATGCAATAATTTCATACCATCTTAGTGGGAATGTTTTTGGGCAAAACCAGACTTCCTTAAGATCCCAGAGGAAAAAAATAAAAGAACATAAACAACAAATAGGAGATGTCAACATTAAAACTGCACTTCTGAATTAACTGTGGTTCTGACATATGTCCTTACAGACAGGACATCCACAAGAAGACTGACTTTGGGAACAGTACTGGACTAAAGATGGCTTTTTTCCTAACTGGACAGGACCTTATGACTATCAGAAACTAACAGGGCAGAACAGACACACAAAAAGTGGATCAAACCCCCAGGTCAGACAATCTCTCAAACGGAAGTAGTTCTGTAGTTCTGTGCCAAGCAAGCTTGAGGATGGGGGAGGAAGGGGAGGTGTGGGAAGGTGCGTGGATGTGTTCAAGCCCAGGTTGGATGGGGCTCTTAACAACCTGCTAGGGGAAGGTGTCCCTCCCAAACCCAAGGATTCCATGATTTACTTCAGTTGCATTTAATTTCACGACAGAATAGGGTACCTACATCTATAGATGAGTCAAATGAGCATTCAGGCTGTTCCTAAAGCAAGTGGATAGAAGTATTAATCAAGAAAGAGGAGCAGAGATGTGAACTCCTTTCCATATGCTCGTGAAGTCTAGACTCCAGTCTTAAAAGCCCCACCTGTGCAGCTTCTCCACCACAGGAGTCTTCTTCTCATTCCTTAAATCCATATAAAACTTTACAGGGGGGTTTCAGGAGGTTTTTTGGTATGGGTTTTTTAGGGTGGTTTAGGGTTTTTTTGGTTGGTTGTTTTTTGTTTGGGTTTTTTTGTTTGTTTGATGGGTTGTGTTGCTCTTTGGAGTTTTTTTAGCTCCACACATTTAGACTTCTTTCAGCACAAGATACCCTTCTGCTACATTCAAAGGGAACATGTTTTCCACCTGGATGTAAACTGGGGCCATATTTTTGGGCTGGGTAGTACATATCTTTCTGTGCTAGTCCAACACATTTTGTCACAGATGAACAATGGATTACACATGCAGACTTGACCAACTATCCTGAGTTTATCCCCAGGCCTGAAGACTTTTTTCCTGAAGATAAAATGCTTAATCTTATCTTCTGCATGCCAGGGCTCTGAGTACTTGCCAGCCTGTTTCTGATAGCCCTCTCATGCATCTTCCAAAGATGTGTATTTGATGGAGGTACTAGGCACTTGGTGAATATGTGCTGCAATTTCCCCTGCTGAGAGGGCAGAGGGATATGAGGAGATGGACATTTGAGTATTCTTCCCAAAGGAATCTAATGAAAGGTCAAAACAAAAGAAGTCTACAGAAACCATCAGGAGATTTAGCCAAATCTACAAGTCAGCACATCAGACGCCAGGTTTTTATTCAGCCAGAGCAGTAAGATGAAAGGAGATAAAAGGAGTGCTCCAATTCAAGTGACCCATGAAAAACCCCGTGCCACAGTTAGATGCTGTACTCATCCATATCTGTTTCTTCCTCATTAAGAGGCCTAATGAAGCCTAATGCTCCCCTTGCTGATGAATAAAAGGCACTGGTAATACAGTTACAAGTTGAAGCAAGTTATGAGAGTGTAACAACAGACTAACTCATACAAATTGTCTGCACACCATTACAGAATTGCTGCGTAAGCTGTTTGAGCATTTTAAAATAAAACAACTTCCACTTACTCAGCACAATTACTTCCTCAGAACTCTCTCCTTTTATGTATTTCTACTAAACCTTTCTTCCTCATATAAACAAGTTGATATTCATTTGCAAATTCAGACAGCAAGAACACACCTTAATATAAGCTGTTCAGTAAATGAAGGCTTTAAGGCTTATTTAAAACACAACACATTAAATTAGAAGAATCTTTTCAAAAAATTAGACATATATAGTTCATTTTGAAATCAAAATATCTGCAACTTGAGTGTCTCCTGTGGAGTTATTTCCAGAATGATGTAGCTCACGGCTGTCATTAGTCAATCTTCCCACATGCCCAGACTTTGGTGTATCTTAAAAGATGTCACAGTTTATTAATAAACCAGATGAGTCATGAGCAGCACAGGAAAAGCAGTCACCAAAAAACCCAGGAGCACCTAATGATGATGCTGCTGTCAAGTCAACTGGCGACACAGACTAAGACACTGCAGCTGCTAAAATGCAGCAGGTTCTGTTTCCAGCCAACACCTAAACGTACCCTATTAAAAGCTGTACATGTACTATTTCAAAATGCCCCGCATTTCTTTTCAGAAATTGTGTAAGAGCAATTTAAATAGCAGGTATTTTCAACACCAGACAAAACAAATTTAAAGACTACTTAAAATTATCAGGCCCCATCTTGCACAAGCTACAGCCATTATACTAACTTAAGTAGGTTTACCAAATTACAAGGTTCTAAAGCTTAATGAGAGAAATGCCAGTACTGGATAGGCCATTAGAAGCAAACTGAGCAGAAAGCATGGGAAAAGAGGAGCTGTTTTCTGCAATTTTCAGACAAATATGTTAAAAAAAAGTGAAAGTCCTTCAGTGCAGTCTGTCTCACTTCAGAATCTTCCAGCTCTTCCATAGGTGCCGGTAGCCCACTTACCCCAGCTTCTTCCATCACCAAATACTTCAAGGGGCTTGTTAGCAAGCCTCAAACCTTTTAAATTTTGCTAGTTCTGTTATCACCACATCATTTACCCTTGCTCATTTTCCACCTTTATCACCCACCCAAAACAGCTGTTTAGGACCTAACTTGTACACTAACATTTGACTCTAAGATAATGTTTGCTTACACAGTGATAAAAACCCCAAAACAGAAAAAACAACCAAACAAAACAAGAATATGAATATAAAAAGAAATAACATGCACTATTGTTCTGAAGATTAATTTTTTTCAAATCACAGGAAAATAGAGAAAAATAAATAAAGTAAATAAGCTAGTATTCTGAAACTATATCCTTCAACTCACTACAAAATTAAGCACATTAAAATGTTTTCTCAACACTTGCCAACAATAATTATGCCCAAGATGGGCATTTGGGGAAAATATAATTTCATTAATTTTGGTGCAGCTTTTAACAGCAACTCAAACTAAATTTATATTTTTTTATTAAAATAAAGATCCTTATCCATGCAGACCTAAAGACCCTACAAGACCCCATGTTCTAGCAATACAAAGTGTTAGGTTAGAAATATGCCTGAAGCTAAGCTACACCATTTTCAATGCAAGTTTGAATGGCATGAGATGGACAGAAATAAACTGTACTCCTGAGAAGACATTCTCACATGGGCTTCATTTTATCTTTCCTTCAAGCAATCAAAAGAACAGGTCTTCTTAAGATAAAATTTAATTAGATTTAACTAGACTTTAGATTTAACCTCCTGACATCTGGGTTAAAGGGTAAATAAGAAAAACATACACTAAATCAACTGCCTCTGCCTCCTTACTTTCTTCTCAGAGGAGGTGATTTTTTCTTCAAGTGGAGCTACTTCCTGAGAGTTCCCTTTTCACTGGAAATTTTCAGGTTTTCAACATCGATTTTACAAGAGGATCAATATGTTGTTTAATGAAAGGAGTCCCTGAAATTCACTGGTGTTTTGACAATAGCTCTGTATCAGGAGATATTTGATCCGAAGTGGCTAAGCAGACGTGATAGGAGCTACAGCCAAAGAGGCCCAGCTAAGACATTGCAGCTCGGATATGTTACAGCACAGACAAAGAGATGAAACCACACACCCACTTGCATCTGTTGCAACAATCACCAAAATAAAAAACAACACAAGCAAGTGACACTGCCTTTGGTGTCACTCTTGGTCTTGGCCATATGGGTTCTCTTCAGAGATGAGATTCCTGGAGCCTCCACCTCTGTGCACAGCTTCTCGACGGGAAGCAACCCAAGCTGTCCCCCTGAAAGCCACTTTGGAAGGGAAAGAACTAGACAAGCATACAGACATTATGTAATTTAAGAGATACAAGTCTTATATACTTCATAAAATCCATAAAATCACTTGTCACTGTTGCCAGGATTGCAGTATCTTCCCTCTCCTTGCCATTCTTCAGAGAATCCCTCCTTCCCAATCTTCAGGGCTAAATCTGTAGCTCCTGCTCCCCAGCCTCAGACAACACCTAAGAAAGCAATAGCCAGTGCCAGCTCTGATCATCAAGTGCACGACCTTTAAACAGAGTCCTGTTTTTTTCTTGTAAAACCCTGACTTTTATTTCTCTGGACTACACTGGTCCGTTACAAAGAACAGGAAGTCATTCTGACTCCTTGATTCCGCACACTCCCTCATACTAATATTCAGGTATTTTCCCCGGAAAATATCTTATCTTAATCCACTACTTCCAGTTAAACCAAGCTACCAAAGCCATACAGGAAAAAGAAAAAAATTCCATTATTTAAAAGCATCTAGACATTTTGGAGTTGGAAAAAATCCAACCCCCTAAGAGACAGATGTAAAACTTCAGTTGCAAATGGCAGATTAAGCACATCTTGCCAGTTTGTATCAATTCTGCAGGACAAAATTAAAGAAAAATTGTTGCTGGAACAGCACCATGTGAAACAAAGAAAAAATATATGCAAAAACATTTCACTGCATACTCCAAGTTACAGTAAGTCATATTACATTAAAAAAAAAAGTATTTCTTCATTCACTCACCTAACTATATGTAGAATTCCAGGCCAGTAAGGGTGTTAGGTCTTATATTCAATGGGTTACCAAAGTAATTGAAAGTCCTCATTACACAGAATTTAACAAATTTCTAACAATATTCTATATGAGGCTAACTTAAAAATGGCTAACAGTGTAAAAAGGCTTCTAATACCCAGAGGAAGCCATTTTATTTGTATCAAAATATATTAAGCAAATGCAATGCTATCATGAAGGGTAATCTACATACTATAAGTTACTTAAAGCATCTGAAGACAGTTCAGATTATTCTGTGTTCCCTCCTAGAAGCTTGTGTGTGTATCCATGAATAAAAATTTACATATATGTGTGCATACATATACACGTGTATATAGATAGATTCACACATATGTGCAACCACACACCTTTTTTTTCCCCCTTAAATTTCAGTTCACCAAAAAAAAAGGACCTGAACAGCACAAAGACAACAAAAGCTTTATGAAATTTCTAAAGACTTCCCATAGCTGCAGGTGCATAGCATGGGTATGCCAGCAAGATAACAAGCTCAAAATCTGTCCAGCTATTTCAGTGCACCACGCCCCTCTCATCCCAACTACTGAGCCAGTGACAAAGCAATTAGCAAGTAAACTCAAATTGGTTTGAATTAAGATTAAAATCCTTAACTAGGCCAATTGGGAAGCAAGTTATGCACATTAGTTAGCTCTTGCAATTCCACCCCCTCAAGCCTAAATGTAATACACCTGACGCATGAACACGTCACAAACCTGGGGGGCACAAAGACCACAGTCTTACTTTAAATCCTGGTTCCTTTACCTCAGGAAACACCTAGAAAGCCTTTCAGAGCAAAGCAGGCTCAGGAAACAGTTATTGCTACCTTTAACCATTTTTTTTTCCTTCTAGAACACTCCTGTATGCCTTTCAGGAAGTTGAACAGAAATAGAACAGTTAAACCATTTCAGAGGAAAAAAAATGCACTCAAATTCATAAGAAAAAAATAAACCTTAAATGCTGGGTTACTGTTTCCTCAACAATGCTTCCTTAGTTTTTTCAAATAACATAACCATCAGTTGTTCCTCAGTCCAAGTGCCAAATACATTCCAAGAGTATGTTTAGAAAGATCTAAGAGCAGACAATCTTCTACAACAATTACAGAGTGGAAACTCTTCAGAGCTATCAATACAAATCTAAAAGATATAAGGAATATGAATCTTAAGCATTACCATTACAGCTGCATGCACAAATACATAACATGCCACATCCATGCAATAACATCCTACAACATCAGGACAAGACACATATCCATGTCTGTACATAGCAGATGTTAAATAAACATGCTATTCTGGTCTTAGTTTAGCTTTCAATTAGCAGATAAAATTATTAATGAAACAAGTTTTTATTTACCAGGAATGAATGAATCAATATTTCTGAATCTTCATCTGGCAAGCTGAATGCTGTGTATTCAAGGGCATTGTTTTCCCCTTGCTGTTTGCATATATAGCCACAGTTTCTCTCAAAAACTGTACGAATGCCTTTAAACAGAATCACGCTTGTCGTGCAACCCATTCCCAATCTGTTGAATTTTGCATTTCTAGCAGCCCTGATTGCATTTGCAGAATGTCTTCTTCCGTTGCTCGACTCGAGTAATTTTCCTGTGCTTTGCAGAAATATTTCTTTGTACAATCCTCATTATGTCCCACATTTAGTATGTTCCTCGACTAGAAACCATCAGCTACTGAAATGTAATCCTATTTGCTTGAGCCAAATACTGCCAAAAATCCAGCGGCTGAAGACAAAAAATCAGAGGGCGATGAAAAGCAAAGGATACCTCAGCTGCAGAAGACAGGAGGCTTTCAGCATGTGCTGCACTCCACCACAGAGATGAAAAGATATTCCAAGGGGTTATGGAAAGAGCTCCTGTATTCAGAGATCCTCAGAACATAATCAAAGATGAAAGGAAACTGCAAAGATACTGCTGCAGTTTCTGCTGCCAGCCACAAAGAATCCTCATCTGCTGCAAGAAAGCAGTCTCCCAGAATGCTTAGCACAGAGTTCGTACTGGCAAACACTTCTTTACTTGACCTACATGTGCTTTTTAATGTCTGAAACAAAAAGCTTCAATATTAAACACTGAAAATACAAGGGGGAAATTCTTAAATCACTGCTGCTATGCAGAGAAAACAGCATGCTATACACACTTCTTTCAATCAAATCTCTATGTCAGAGCATGCTATTATCAGTTCAGGCAAACCACAAGGGAGCTGAAGACTGTCTTCACTTTTCCCTTTCTTTCTTACATGCAAAGTGATCTGTCAGCTCCCACCTGCCAAAAGCTGAATTTACTAGTCCTTGATTGCAAATAATCAATAGTCACATAAGGGAAAAAAAAAAAAAGGAAAGAAAAAGACTATCTAGTTCAGATCAACATCCACCTCTAAAACAAAAATATAGAATGACATATAAAATACATACATTTCTTGGTTTTATAGTGACTCAGACCTGTACTGACTGGATTTATTACTACAGGACACCAGTTCACATGCTGCAACAGTATCTGTTGTACAACTGATACTGAGAAGAAATCTTAAATTTTGAAAACTATTTTTAAAGGCAAGCAATTTGCAAAACACAGCTGTCCCAATCCACATCACAAGAGTGCTGTATCACCCTGTCAGAGAGTACTGGTGAGTTTTATATTTCTGCTAAACTGAAAGCACTTATTTACTTACCAAATTGTAAAACTGGATGAAAAAGTGAACTTTACAGAATAACAATTGTTGCAGTGGAGTTAAAGCAAGCTAAATTAAAAGCAGGGAGGGAGGGAATAAACAGATTCGAGATGTCAGCTACAGATTTGTCCCCATGAAAATTTCCTTCTCAAGGAAATATTTGCAAGCTATTATGATACTTCACAAGAAATATTTCAGACTTAATAGCATTTTCCCCTAACATCTGCCTAGCTAACACATGTCAATATGCTTGTCATTACATTTCTAACCTAGATATAACATAACAACATGCAGACACATCAATAAAAAAACCCCAAAAACCCAACAATACTTGACAGTGATCCAAGTAGTTCCTGTCAGTCCCATATTCAGAAAGGCAGAAGTTAGACCATTTCTCCTACTGGGAGAAACACCAATTGTTTTAAGGCCGTGCTGCTAATAATGAGCAGCTTTATCATAAGGGAGAACAAAGAAGGTCATGGTGAAGAATTTGGCATAAATTCTACTATGAAGGACAGAGATACTTCATACATAACCATGAAGCTTGCACAGCAAGGTCTCCCTACCTACCCTACCCTCTTTGAAAAGAAGAAGTAGGTCAGTGAGGGAAATGCAGTGCTCCATTCATTAAGGCTGGATAACGACATCCTTACAAACATGTAAGGGAAAACAGTCATGGGAATTACCACAGAAGGCATTCCCCAAAAAGACATTCAAGTTAACTGTTTCTAGTGCAGAGGACCACTTTGTTCCAATCTGAAATGTAGGATTACAGAGACCTGACAAGGTTCAGTTTACAAAAACGGTGTCAAAAGTTAAGAGATCATTAAAAGGAAGCACTGATTAGAGGGTTTTCCATGCAATTTCAAAGACTTTATAACAGCAAATGTCTCTAGCAAAAAAAAAAAAAAAAAAGAAAAAGTAGCTTACACCTTAAGAGAGTGTAAGAAAAACAGGTCAGTTAACAACAAGTTATCACGCACTAGACAGTTCTTCCACATGTCTAGAAAATTACCTTACTTGTAAAATACTAGCTAGGTTATGGAGAAACAGGAAGACAAAAAAAATTAATTTGAAAAGGCAAACACCATAATCTAACTCAGGCTGGAAATGACCCTGGGAGGTGTTCTAATTCAAATCCAACTAAGAGAAAATTTAATTCCAACTATATCTTGAATAAATTTAGCATCAGGTTTCTACAGTATTTTAGAAACAGCAACTGAAACTGACATGGATCAATGCAATGGTAACACCACCATGAAAAGCATCCTTGTCAGTCTAGAACTTCCTCATGAGGGGAAGGGGGGGGCAGACACTGATCTCTTCTCTGGACAGTGACAGGACTGAGGGAATGGCCTGGAGTTGTGTCAGGGGAGGTTTAGGTTGGATATTAGAGAAAGGTTCTGCCCCCAGAGGGTGTTTGGGCACTGGAACAGGCTCCCCAGGGCAGTGGTCGCAGCACCGGCCTGCCAGAGCTCAAGAGGTGTTTGGACAATTCTCTCAGGCACATGGTGTGATTCTTGGGGATGGTCAAGTGCAGGGCCAGGAGTCAGACTTTATGATCCTTGTGGGTCCCATTCAACTCAGCTTAGATTCTGTGATTCCAAACAAAGCTTGAAAGGGAAATAACTATGGAGACAAGTAGGATAGGAAGAAACCACAGGGAGCAGGAGAAATCTGAATAGTATACAATGCAAATAAGTCTGCCAACAAGCAGACTTTTTATTAATTTGGTGCAAAGTGGAAGTTTCCAGCTTCATTAAGGAGATTCCTTGAATTGTAATCAGCAACCACACTGCACAAGCAGTGACCATCCAGGCAGCAATGTGACACAATGCAATATTATTCACTTCAGTTTCACATCTCAAAGTGAAATGGTGTCATGGCTTAGTAAAGGTCTTCCCCAATTTAGTGTCCTCACTGAAACACTCCAAACCATTGCCATTGAAACACTCCTCATTCACTGCCCCCTGCTCTTCCACAATGTGGGTGGCTGGAGAACCAGAGGGACAAAGATCACAGGCTGAGATATACTGGAACAATATACTGGAAACAATATAGTGGAAACAGCAATTAAATAAGAAGACACAGTAACAGCAGCAATAGTAATAACAGTGTACCAGAAAGAGGTGAACAATTGACACAATTGCTCACCACACACCCCTGGTAACACCAGAACCATCATCACACTATCCCCACTGCAAGAGATCCCCTCCCCTGTCCCCAGAAAATGACATAAGGTGGTAGAGAATAACCTCTGGGAACTAGCCATGCACCTCCTGGTTACTGCAAATATTAACCCTGTCCTGGCCAGAACCACGACAAATGGGAGGCTGGAAAAATGCTTACAAAGGTCTGACAGCACTTTGTCCACTGAAGAGAGCTAAAAGACAGCCCAAGGTAGGTAAAAGTCTTAATCCAATGGTAAAAATACCAAAGCACAACAAATCAATATATGAAGAAGCCCAGACTGTACATATGAGCAGCAAACTACCCATTGCAAACTGCCTTTAGCTGAGCCTGGGCTATGGAAAGGTCTTTTTTCCATAGGGCAGGGAGTGGAGGGGAGGAATGTAAGGTATAGGGAGGAAACAACACTAATGCCTGCCTTTTATTGGTTTATGCAAAAGGGCCTACACCAGAAAGCATGCAGACTTACAAGCTGTTTGTGTTAGCACACATTGCAAACATTACACCCCTAAGCCAAACCACTCATTTATATGGGGAACAACAAGCTCCTCCCTGCTATAGACTATATTCAATCTACACTGACTGCACCAGGAGGACAAAAAAATTATTTAGCTGTGTTAGCTCCAGATTGTTCAGATTCATGTGTTTTTGAGACATGTTCTTTTGGAAAAGTAATAAAGAAGTTCAGTTTCCTTCCAAAAAATTGCTTTAAGGGGCTAACCACTCCTCTGATTACAGTAAATTACTAATAATCACTTTGCACTTGGGAACTGGAGGATTTCAAATCAACATGTTAAGCAATCCTTTGCCAACCAAATGAGTTCCAAGAAAGTATAATGACACAGGTACAAATTAAATGTGTGTTAGCAATCAGACAGTTCTAAACAATGTTTACAAATTTCCATTTGACGATGCTTAACGTATACAAAGGTTAGGGAATCAGCCTGGGTTGATATAAAATCTTCAGCTCATCCTATAAAATTCTCAGTATCAAAATGAGAACTTGTTACTACAAAACATGCTTCTGTCTTCAGAAGAGCCACTACTAAAGGAAAACACTTCATAAAGACACAGCCCCCTATCTGCAAGAGAACATACTTCAGGGAGGATTCAAGCACCTAAGCCCTAGCATAAGGGCCACAAAAACATCCTTAACCTCTTGAAACATTAGAAGCAGGTACTTGTATTTTTACCTACAAAGTTGTCGATGACATTTAAAATGCCCAAACTAATGCCATCTTGACATGACTGAACATCTGGTTCCTTAGAGATCTTACACATCCTGACTGAATTCCTTGCTTTTCACAAAACATGACAGCATTTGTAGGTGGAAGAGCACTACCTTTCATCTGGCAGCTGCCTGTACATTGGCTCAGAACACTACAGATGGGGCCCTAAAGCCTCCTCAGCCCAGAGGTGAAAACCAGCTTGGCATTTTTGGAGTGCCTTAACAAGCCAATGACAGTATTTCAAAAGCAACACACTCACTTCTGCCTGAAAAAACTGTGCTGCAGAAAAGACCTGAAGATCCAATAGCCCTGCAAGAGTAAAAAGTGTATATAAAACACTTCATACTTAGTAGAAATGTTCATAGAGGACCAGAAAGTTCAGATGTTGGTTCCTTTTGCAAATATTGTTTCTGCAATGACTCCTGCATGCAGATTTCATAGAAGAGTTTTACCAGGTAATTCTCTTCAAGAAATAAGGTTTCTTCAGAAAGAAGAAACTATGCTGAAAGTTTACTTGTGGCCACAACAGTGAGTTTTATTTTGTCTTGAAATTCTTAAGCACTTGATTTGTCAAAAAGAGTGCAGAGGACAGGTTTAAATAGGGATTATTATTATTATTATTATTATTAGTTACCCTCATATTTGCTCTCCAAAATGGTAAGGAGGATATGGAAAACTACAAGCTGGTCAGATTCACTCCAATCTCCAGGAAAATTATGATGCAAACCCTCCTGGAAGCAATTTCTTGATGTATAGAGAGTAAGAGATGTATATCAGTTCCAAGCAGACCACATGGATTTACTCAGGACAAATTATGCCTGACCAGCCTGTTTGTCTTCTGTGATGTGATGGTTGGCTCTGTGAACTAGGAGAGAGCATTGGACATGGAATACTGTTAGTGAAAGAATGCTTCTGACAGTGTCCCATAGCATCCTTGTACCCCAATTAGCCAGATGTGGTCTGGATGAGGGGATAAGGATGGATGAGGGGATAAGGATGGATGAGGGGATGACATCCTGCTGAACGGCAAGGTGAACATGCTGAACAGGCTCCTCAGGACAAAAAAGATATTGATATATTGGACTGAGTCTAATGGAGGGCCATCGTGGTGTTTCACATATGAAAAAATCTAAAAGATCTTGCACAGTTCAGCCTTAAGTGAAGGGTAAAAGGAAACCTTATTGCTGTTGCAATACCTAATGGGAAGCTAGAGAGAAGAGACAGACTCTTCTTGAAGATACAGTCACAGAACAAGAGGAAACAGACACAGAATATTCCATTTGAATAAAAGGATTTATTTACTTTCTTTTTAACCATGAAGACTGACAGCTACTGGGGTTGAAGTATTTCCGTCTTTGTGGTATTAAAACCAGACTGTCACAGTCTCTGAGCAACCTGCTCTAACCAGATCTGTTTTGAGCAGGGGATTGCACTAGGTGACTTCTAGAGATCTGCATTTCAGCCAGTGCATTTCCATGATTCTGTGGTGGAACACTGGATAGCCACACACTAACCACTGAAACAGAAAGACAAAAGCTTTCTCCAAGAGAATTTCATCCTTCAGAAGAAAGCCAGCGTAGTTACTCCAGGAGTGGTCTTGAGAACAGCATGGTTAAATTCCCAGTAATTTTGACTGAGCATCTATGCACTGAGCAAGACCCTAAGAAGAGATTTTCATCCAACAGAAACAAAAAGCTACCATGACGTTAGAAATACTGAGTATAGCACCGGGCTGAACACCAGAGGCAGTTCATCATTCATACAAGATGCCAGGAATGTCAAAGATCACATCAAAAGTAAAAGGAAATGTTTATGAAAATTGGAGCAAGATTTAGTCTGTCCTACCTGTACAAGGTATTTTTTGTGTCTATTATACCTTTTATATATTTAGAGAAGTGAGGAGGCATAAATCAAGAAATGCTATTTCAAATTTTACATACACATACGACCAGAATTACATAGGCACTGATGGAGAGATGCATATAGATTTATAGCCCTGCTAGCTGAAAATGCTAAACATCTTAGCTAATAGTTTTGAGTTTCATATTTGAGAGCTGCAGAAAGCTCAGTCTTCTCACAGGTCCATTCTTACATGAGTAATACACTTTGATTCACAGAGGAGCAATGGGATCTGCCAGTTCTGTGCCTTAAGTTCAAACTTAACTCAAATATACCTTGAGGACAGACATTCCAATAACAACCCAAAGAACTTTGGGAAGTTGACCAAGCCAATCTAAACTGAATAAATGAGCATTTATTGCTAAGCATGAGACACAAAACACCTACCCTTTTCAACACTGCAAGCCATAACACAGGATTTCTGATACTGAAATATGCTCAGTGGACTCCATCTAGTGGTCACAGAACTTTCAGCTTTCTGAAGTTAAAGTGACAATTCTGGGCTTTTAATTAGCTGATACAATAACCACAACAGAATATTATTTCCATTAGAGAGCTACAATAGAGTAATTTCAGGATATTATTTTAGGAACACTGATGAAACCATGATGGAATAAATAATGGTCAACAATACAGCAGACTAGGAAAAAAAATTGAAATCCAGTTTTTTATCCAGCTTACTATATTCAGGTAAGAGCAGCAGAAGCTTCAGACTCAGACATCCTTTTTTTACTTTTAATTTGTCTAAGAAGGTCATTTGGGTTCAGGTCTTTCTCCTTTCCTTTGTTCCGAGCTCTGCCAGGAACAAGTTCCAACTTCCCCTACAGGAGATGAATTGCTGCCAAAATATTATGCTGGATGTATTGTCCCTTGAACTTTATCAGCAAGACTGCATACAGCAGGATTATTTGATTTTTCTTTCCTAATAGGTACCCCATATCTAATACGAGGAAAAACTATTGGATCATGTTGTATGCTCTGCCTGGGAAGAAATTAACATAACAACCATATTAAGCCATGTACAATACCAGGCAAATAACTCCAAAGTGATAACAAGCCTGGCAAGCAAGAATCCCAGGACAATTTCTGAAGGAAACTAGAATAGCATCCTTCAAATAATAATGATGTGTGTCATCTATTCATTAACCTGAATGCTCTTTTTAAACTCACTGACGTTTGAGGACCAACACAGATTTAAAATCCTTTTGCACTAGCAAACAGTGAGAGTGTGGCCTCCTTGAACATCCCTTAAAGACAAACATACTACTACAATTTTCACATAAACCATCGACCACATCAGATGACATGATATTGCACATATAAATGCCAGTGCAAGTGGGTGCAAATACGCCTAGCACAAAGACATCTGAAATACCACTTGACAACATCACTGTACTGGGAAAAATGAGACATGGGCTAGGTGAGACTACGTTCTATCTTTTTTTCACAAAGCTTCAGTTCTGTACCATTCTGCTGCCTCATAGTCCCTTACCAACATGGTTACAAACAAGTCCAGAAAGGCATGAAGTGAAGGGCAAGCAGATTCTCTGCCAGAATCAGCACCCTGGTGAAGGACAGGACTTCTTCTGAAACCAAGGGATGTAAAGACCATTATGCAACATTAAAGAACAGAATGTGAAATAGTATTGCCCATGTGATCAAACTGGAAAATGGATGACAAGCCTTCCATCACCTTAAAACTCAAGCCTCTTTTCTGTATGTTGATATGCACAGCATTTCTATTTGACTTTTGATTTCTTGACAAACCTGTTAAAATGAGAACAAGAATTATCTTACTGACATTCAACTCTCCAGCTCTTTCTGTGAAGCATCTATACCTTCTCACTGATGTATGTTTCAGCACTCCTTCCAGCCTGTGAAGGGCAGTTGTGCGTTGGGTAACCAGTAAGGTAAGCAAGATCATACATCTCCATATCAAAACTAAAGCATCCAAAGGCAATGGAGGCTCTAGATTTGCAGGCTGAAACCAAATTTTATGTCTACAAACTCAGTCACATTGAATTCCAGGCTCCTGAAATGAACTACTTTACAATCTGGGCATTCTAACAAGTGAAATGTATTACATCCTGCACTGATGTAACCCGATCTTTAAACGCTTTCTCTACTTCAAATTATGCAAACTTTATCTATTCTGATTTAAATTCTCCCACTCTGTGTTGGGAGAATAATTTTATAGTAGTCAAAATATAAGCTCCTGCCTTATCTCTGAATTCAACAAGCAACTCCTCCCCACCCACAGAGTACCTGGAAGCACTAAAAACAGTTTCATCTATGCCTCAAATTTCCAAACCCAGATCAGTATCTGTCAACATGCCATTTCTTCTTAAGTCAATAGCTCCACCTGAGTATCAAAAAACACACAGAAGTACACAAAGCAGCAGCTAAGGATTATTTATTTACACTGATGGATCTATATTACAGGCTTCTCTAAACCCTAGCAGCTATGGATCAGCATTACTCCTTCTCAGGTTTGTTATGACTACATTTATGTGTTCATCTCCCGTGTTTTGTTTTTTTTTCATTTTGGGTGGTTTGGCATTGTTTCTCTTGCTTTATTTGGGTTTGGGGAAAAGTTGTGTTTTAAAGCATATCTAGCTGGCTTAGCTAATTTTATGTGAGGTCACTTGATATTTCCACTGCATGAAAAAAAATATATCTCTCAGCAGAATAAAGTACAGAAGGGACTATTTAATTTTAACTTGTAAGGACTAACACTGTTCATTCTTCCCTGAGAACTTTAAACAAGTTTAGAAGAGTAAGGTATCATTTGAAAAGTGACTACTTTTGTAGAGTCAGTGTCCTACATTTTTTATTTTCCAGTATTCTTTCCTAGAATTGTTACTAGAAGAAACTTTCCATGACTACTAAAAATACAGTCAGGAGGAAAAAAAAATAGTCTAAGTCATGTTTCCTTGATTTGCTCAGAATTATAAAGTTGGCACTTTCTTTCTGAACTATCATTACTGAGAATGTTGCACAAAACAAGGTCTGCTTTGCATTTAACCTTTCCACAGAAATACTGTGAATCTGATTTTTTAGGCAATGTGCAGCCACAGCTGGCTTATTTCTTCCTCCTCCCAGTCTCCAGATTGAAAAATGATCCAGAACTTTCATGTTCTGTTTGTTTGGGGTTTTTTTTACACAGTTGCAGGGGTTGAATTACAAATGTTGTTCTAAATGTACCTGGCATCCTTTTCATCTGCTACTGAGCTGAAGAAAAATTCTAGCTGGTTCTCTAGTGGAATGGGTCTTTCTATTCAGAGAGGGCCTCAACCCAAAACTTAGCCTGGACCCAGAGGTTTAAAACTAGAATTGCAGAAAAAGCCTCCATTAAACATTGACACCAACAAGTACTCCGGTCTGAAAGAGCCTGCCATCTGCTTGAGCCACAGATGTACTGGAGAGAGCACAGCAATGGGCCACAAAGATGATTAAGGAAGTGGAGCACCCCTCCCATGAGGACAGTCAGAGAGCTGGCACTGTTCAGCCTGGAGAAGGCTCAGGGGATCCCATCAATGTGCATAAATTCCTGCAGGGAGGGTGCAAAGAGGACAGAGCCAGACTCTGCTCAGGGCTGCCCAGTGACAGGGCTGGAGGCAACGGGCACAACCTGAAACACAAGAGCTACCTCTCAACATCTGGGAGCACTTTTTCACTGTGAGGGTGACCAAGCACTGGCACAGGTTGCCCAGAGAGGTTGTGGAGTCTCCATCCTTGGAGATACTCAAAAGCTCCCTGGACACAGCCTTGGCAACTGGCTCTAAGTGATGCTGCTTGAGGCAGAGAGTTGGACCAAATGACCTCCAAAGGTCCCTTCCAGGCTCAGGCAGCTTGGGACTGTGTGACAGAACCATGGCACTCCTTTGCATCCCATCCGTTGGAGAGATCCTACTTGATGACCCTTTTTTTAAAAAATTCTGGATATTCACCACTAAGCCCAAGGTAACACTGCCTAGTCACAGAATGCAATGGTTAGTTTCACCAGCCTGAGGTGCCAGATCCAGACTTTTAACAAAGACTTTTGGTTTCTTCTTTCTCATTTTTCCCTTCACTTGAACTGCCAGGAATCTCTGGACCCAGCAGGAGAATGCAGAAGAGTGTACCTGGATTCCCCAGTCATCCTCTTATACCTGGTCCATTGGGCACGGATGAGGAGACGACAAACTGCTGCAACAGATGCAGCCATCCATCCTTGGGTCACTAACAAAGAATCCCATCCCTCACTCTTTGCAGTCAGATTAAGACTTTTTATTTTCTTAATGTATCTGCAGCTAAGCTGCTATTTCTCCCAAATGGCCACAATGTGTAAGTAGAAGACAACACCAGCAACAGATGTTGAATTTCTCTGACCAAACCTTTTTGGTCCACAAGAGTTTTCTTCATAAAACCCCATTCAGAGTTTCTGTTCAACTTTCTGAAGACCTTCAGATAACCTAGCACACTTTTTTTCTAAAGCAGAGTCCATTCCACCAATGGAATTCTAGCCCTTGCTTAATACAAGAAATCCAGTCCATAATGTTAAAAGGATTAGGTTTCAATGTGTGTTAATTTATTGCATCTTCAGTGCCAGACAAAATCTCTATTTTGAGATAATACATGCTCACTTTCATTCTCACAAAAAAAACTTTACTTACAGTAAAATAAAATTTAAAAAACCAAAAAACATAGCTTTCTCAAGATGCAATAGTTACCACTATCTCAAAGATTATTAAATTTAAGAGACCAAAGACATCAGTGCCTCTGGACTACGACAGAATATAAGCCACCTTTCACAAATCCATCCATCCATCCATCCATCCTCTAAATTTAGGTCTTGAATAAGCTACCTGACCAGAATTATTGGAGTATCTTCTTGTCTTTAGAAATAAGTTATTTCAAAAATACTTCAATGAGAAAAGCATTGTGTCATTCATGGACTACTTCTGCAACTTTTCTGCTTTGCATTATTAATGCTCTCCATGGACACAGACAATCTAAGGAGGGGCAAGAAAAATGGACTTGTCTTTACTCACGTAAAATGATGGAGCACCCAAGCCCAATGAAGTACTTGAGAGCGTTCAATTTCAAAATAAAAAATAAATACTAGCTAAGGAAAGAAGTTTTACATATATATTATTTTAATACATATTATTTTTATAGTCATTGCATTAGTAAGTTCTTCAGCCACCATGAGAAACTTCAGGTCTAAATGAGAGCTCCCTGAACACCAGCACAAAAGATGTTATTGCACCTTTTATCTCCATAAAGAAACAGTGTCATCAAACCACCTCTAACAATTACAAAAATTCTTAAATAAAAGCAATATAGGCTATACATTTCCCAGGAGGCCACAATCTAGCTGCTTGCTGTCTTGAAAACTGACCTCCCCTTGTTTGCTTCAATAACTTATGAATAACCTCTAATTATTTTTAGAGCAGACCAACATGAATTTGTCAGAATCTCCAAGTTACCTCAAAATACAAATACCTGGCAAAATTGACAAGTTCACAAATTGCTGATCTTGCATACACATTCATATCTCTGATGGTCATCTAATCTCAGGTACACACTACTCAAAAGAGAGCCCAATGACCACACAGGCTTAAAAGTGACTTGAGCATTCACACCTATGCAACAGAAAAGACAGTTTACACTAAGGGTACACTAGTTTTCAAGATGAAAAAGACCTTTTTGAAGCATTTGCACTGAAGCATAATGTAGCATAACCAATGACTTCAAGTGAGATACATGCTTTTAAGTTTATTGCACAAGATCTTAAAAAAAAAAAATAATCACAGAGTTGTGAAAGTCCCAAGTTTAAATGCAGGTGTAATGAGTTCTACTTCCATTGAGATAGAAACATCCTGATTGAGGATTAAAGGGCATGAGTAGGAGGAAGAGAGGAAAGATAAGGTATACTGTGGTATCCCCTATTGAGTAAGATGGAAAACCCAAACCAGCATCAGGTACATCTGACATTTGCTGTATTAGAAACAACTACTTATATAAAGCACTTATTCTTCTATCTTAAACATAATTATCCTTGTCTAGCAGGAAAGAAAAAATTCCAGAAAATAATAAAGAAAGAAATTGCACCTTACAAGAATGATCTAATGCTGTCGAAAGTCTAAACATCTACCTGTTCACACAGAAACTGAACTGTCCTGTATTTTGTCTCTCAAATTGCCTTCCTGAGCAAGAACTTTAATATTCAAATAAGTTTAATGGTATTTCTTAAAAGAAACTTTAGTACTGAAGTCCAGCCTCTAAATCTTTACAACCACAGAAACGTCTATCACACCCAGTGAGTCCTCTTTGCAGTATCAGACTTTCCAGAAGTAAGTGCTCTAACTACTATCTTGTACCCAACCAAAAAAGTTTATATATTGCACTTTGCAAAAATAAAATTAGCATCTTTATTTAAAATATCTTATTCTCTGAGAATTTTTATTTCCTTCACAAAAGGTAAGCAGTACATTCCATAAACTAAAATAACTTCTCAGGGTCAAGTACTAGGCTTCTTCCCCCAGGTAAAGAAAGTTCAGCAGTTCAGAGTGACTGAATTAGCACCACCATTTTTAGCACATTCCTACAAGATGAAATATGTTATGGTGATGTTCATTGCCAGCAACGATTTTTCCTTTAAAACCCTGAGTGTCAGTTCACATCTCCCTGTTTCACTCATCCATTCATAACAATTTGCTGCTTCCAAATTCCTTATGTATACAATTTCACATTCCATGTACAGAAACCTCAAGCTTCATCCATGTTTCCAGCTTTTCTGTACCCATTAGCTCTAAAAGATCCCAGTCCTTCCTCATCCCTTTAGCGTTACATACCCCTTTTGAATTCCTGCTTGGCTAAAGGAAGTCATCAACCCTCTTTTCTAGACACACTACAACTGAAATCTGGCACTTAATGAGGATCCAAATACTCTGTTCATCACATACAGAGAAGCTGCTGTGGAGAGAAGCACACAAGCCCTCTGTGCACACAGCATATGAAATGATACAGGAATCAGAAAGGAAAATGACAACCCAAAATAAATACTACATAATCCTCCCAGTATTTCTGGGGAAACACTGTATTAAAAACTTGGCAATAATACAGCATAGAGTGCACCTCACCATCTTTTCTTATGGAGTTGAGATTCACAGGAAGCAGAGATCAGGACTGGAATGACCAAGTTGACATAAGTTTTCTTATAAAGAAAAGAAAGAATACCAATGTATTTGAGATCAAAGACTCAGCAGCATATCCAAGCATTGCCTTTGTGATATACTGATTTTCTACCATGTCTGAAAAGCTGAATTTCCAGAAGTTTTAGAACTCAAGAGCTCCATCAGGTATCTGAACTTCATGTATGAAGCCCAAGACTGTCTTAAGATACAGTTCTAGCCCTTAAATAATTAAAACCTATTTTACATACCCAAATCAAAAAGAAGAAATGTATAGAGCAATTTGGGAATCTCTCAGATTTCATCTTCTTTTCCCATATCACAAAATTCTTCTGTATAATATTAATTTTGACATGGAGGAAACAACTTTTGCGGCATTATTTGGCATACTTAATCATTTTCATTATCTGCATATTCGACAAAGGCATTTTATTCACAGCTAGGCTAAAGCAGATCAAATTTCAAAGGCCAAACATTATCTTAATTGCTTATTATCCTTAAATGTCAGCTCTAATATAGGTATATAATTATAAATAACCCTAATGTAGAGCAATTTTGTCACTGAGTTATCATTAACATACTACTGAACGAGACACTGATCTGTATGCAACATGCTTGGAGTAACTCATCATCACTTAAAGACATCACTTTCAATTATGCATAATACTAAAACTGCATTGAAGACTGCTCTTGGCAAGATTGCTGGTTTAAGAGACACACTTGTCATCCCCATAATCTTCCCTCTCAGACATAAATGTATTTGGGTGGCCAGAGGCATCAAATTAAGTCATGTGACAAGTCTAAAGTCAAAACAACATCAACAATGCACAAGAGGATATTCAGCAAGGATGCTACTGTCAAGCAGAAAATATAAAAACTGAATCCAAATAATCAAGAAATACATTATGTGCCTTACAACACAGTGAAAAGCTGATTGCCAAATAACAAGATTTCCTTTCAGCCAACCAAACTGTACTTGTTGGTTCAGCAAACTATATCCAACAGAGAGAATGTATGAGATGTCAAATGCTGACAAGACAGCTTGCTTCATTCTGTGATGAAAACTAGCTTGGCAAACCACATCTGCTTCGTGTTTTTTTACTACACAGTCAAGTTATTTAGTCTGTCAGCTGGTTGAAAGTCTCTGATTTTTAGATCCAATGAAGAGCAATCTGAAAATTTAAGATATACTACACTATCCTGCTGACATGCTGTTTTCAGTTCTCTTTCATCAATATAATCTCAACGACATTAATAAAATGGAAAAAAATAAGTATATTTTAGTAATGTGATCTAATAAACCTCATTTAAATATGGGCAAAGCTCTTCTTTTCCCTTTTTAATCTAGCCAAACATTGTTGATTGAAAAAATGGATGGAACTGTTAAACAGTAGCCACAATAGCAACTTACAGAATTTACTCAAGCTCAGAGTAATTCCCATTTATCTGCTACTGCAAGTAATGACTGGATGTTTTGCATCACTGCTCAGTACATTCTCCTGCAGGGATGTACAGTCCAAAGCAATAGCTGGTTGTAAAGATCTGGACAGATTATCCACCATGAACTACTAGTTTAAATTAATTCCTTCCTACCTTCAGATTCTACACAGCCAACTAGTCAATGGCCAACAGCAGTTTTTCAGTACTGGAAAACCTCAGTACTTGCTCATAAGCAAGTGATGACAGTAAGATCCCTTTAGTTACCAGCACTGAACCATGTTTTCAGCAAGACATTTTGCTGACAACTCAGTTGAAAAAATCCTGGGAAAGTGCTATATCAAAGAGCTTTGAGAGGCAGCTTTGGAAGGAAAGTGGGTCTCCTTTACTTTAAAGTCCCACATCCGAACAGAGCATTCCACAACTACTCTAATACTGGTAAGACTCGTATTTTCATCAGGTCAGCCTAAGAGATTGCTCAGATAACAAAGCCCAGAAACTCCAACAGATAAGAAACAGGTAAACCTGTCAAACTTAGAGATGCAATTTTTTTTTTTAAGTCTTCTATAGCGAAAAACAGTACTATCCCACCAAAATTTCTCCTTTAAAAAAGTACTATTTCACTCCAAACATCAATGTTCAACAAAAAGAGTTATAGTATATTCACAGGAGGAAGAAAACGCAAATGTAAACTTGCAATTACTAGCCTTTTATTTCATTATTTAAACAGTGTGTGCACAAGAACACTGGAGTTCAGTGATAAAAAGAATAGCACTGATAGTAAGAGAGACATAGCAGCCTGGATAAAATACAGCTGAAATAGGAAGGTGAACTTCAGCACAAGACTGTTTGTGAGGGAGATGGGGATTCAGCATCAAGCTAACATAAAAGGATCAAAAACCTGACATGAATGTTAAGTCACCATGAATGGTAAGTCACCCCTTCTGCTCTCTAAAATGCTGATGAAGACCTTATCCGGGATAAGATCAAGACAGTACATCACTCCACACCATCAATTCTTTAATCTCTATAAAATTCTGCAGAATATGCTGTTGTGACAGTATAAAACCACCTGGGATATTAGTGCCTATCCCCCTATTATGTACTTAATGATTTAATTAATCCAGGTTCACCATTATTATGGTCAACCTGAATTAATTAAAGATTCACATAAATATTTTCCAACTCACTGACACTAGTCATGAGTGAACAAAGGAAAAACCTTCTAAAGGCAGAGGAGGGAATGGCAGGGTTGCAGACTAGAGCAAAAAAAAAAATTATGTCATGAAAATACCTAAATCTTTTTTTGTGCCCCCCCAAAATGAAAAATATTTTAAAATACATATACTCTTTTTCCACAGTTCCCAAAAAGTACTTGATCCCTGGAGAAGTGTTAACATATTTGGATGTTCACTCCATGTAAATGTGCTAGCACCTTGTGGAAAGCTGTCAGTATCCAGGAAGACTCTGAACTCTGCACATTTTATAAATTCTCTGATGTATAGATAAGTAAAGAGCAATTTAATTTTAGAGCCGTTGTCTTTTAAAAAAAGGTATTTGTCTTTCAATCACAGCTACAGCATTTGTTACTCTCAAAACACACACCTATGAGAAGACACTGTCCCAACAGGAGGTTTAAAAAAAGACAAGATCATACTTAGCAAGAGCAAAGAACAAAGGACAGATCAGCTTCCAGTATCAGGAATCCCAGCACCAAAACGTCTTCACTTACAAAGAGTTAAATGCTTACTGAAACATTCCCCTTGGAGATAACAAAACCACAAAGAAAACAAATGCATACCATGAATAAGAGTCCCCGGAGAGAAACCCTGGAAAGTCTTACTGAGGCTGCTTAAGATGTCATCACCTGCTGCCTCAGTACAGCATCTAACAGAATTAAATTCTTAGGGTTGGAAAGGGCTCCTGGAGATCATCTAGTCCAACCCCCCTGCCAAGGCAGGTCACCTGCAGCAGGTGACACAGCAACACATCCAAGTGGGTTTCAAATGTCTCCAGAGAGGGGAAACTCCATGACCTCCCTGGGAAGCCTGCTCCAGTGGTCTGCCACCCTCACTGGAAAGAAGTTCTCCCTCACCTTGAGGTGGAAATTCTGGCGTTTATGGCCATTGCTCCTTATCCTTTTACTGGGCACCACTGAAAACAGTTTGGCACCATCCTCTTTACACCTGCCTATGTGATATTTATATGCACAGATGAGAAGTCTTCTCAGCCTTCTCGGAACTAAAACACCTGATTTAGACAACTATTTACACAAATTCACTTTCAGCAGTTTAAATTAAATGAACGCGCCCAACTGCGCACTGGAGAGAGCAGCAACCATGTGCGAGCAGGGTACAGGACAGCGGCATAAACAACACACTGAAGCATTCCTGCTGCACTTGCCAGCGCTCATCTCCCATTCCGCACGACACAACGAAAAACTGCATCTTAGTTGTAAAAGAGAGCAGGGAGCAGAGAGATGAAAAATCACTTTCGCGCCGCTATTTCGACACACGCGAAAGCGACCGTGTCCCGTCAGGCCGGGCGCCAGCTGCCCGCTCCACAGGTGAAGTTTGCGGGGAGCGGGCGGAGCGCCCGGCCATGCCCGCCGGGAGCCGCATCCCGCGGCGGGCGCGCTCCCCCCGCGGCCGGCAGCGCCCGCCCCGCCTGCGGCTGCACCGCACCTCGGCCCGCCGCAGCAGCGCCCGAGCGGCCGCACGCCCGCGAGGGATCAAAGCCCGCCGCCGTGTCAGCCCGGCGGGGATCAAAGGGCCCGTCTGCTCCTCGGGGGCCACCGCCGCAGCCCCGCCAGGCCGCGGGCCGGAGCCCCGCCTGGGCCGCCGCCGCACTCACCAGGAGGACGGAGCCGCGCACCACCTCGGAGACGCTCTGCCGCAGCTCGGCCGCCGTGCCGGGCTTGCTCAGCGCCCGCGTGAACTTCCGAGTCTCCGGAGCCACGAGTGCCATGGCTGCTGCCTCCGCGCTCCCTCCCTCCCTCGGCGCGGAGCCGCCGCAGCCCTCCCGGCGCGACCGCCGGACGGACGGACGGACGGACGGACAGCCGGGGCTAGCCGGGGCTGGCCGTCGGGGGGCGGGCAGGGCGGGCAGGGAGCGCAGCCCCGCCGCCGCCGCCGGGAGCCGCGGGCAGCCCCTCCCTCCCTGCCCCGATTGGCGCGGCCGCCAGCGGGGCGGGGGGCGGGGCCTCGCCGTGCCCACCTGTTCCCGCAGCGCCCTTCTGATTGGCCACCGGGTTACCTGCCCGGCTGCGGCTCCGCGCCCCCATTGGCCCGGCGCGGACCCGGGGCTGCGGTGGGGCGGGGCCGGCCCGAGCCGGAAGTTGCCGCCTGGCGAGCGGCCCCGCCCCGACGGGAGCGGCGGCGGTGGCGGCTCCGTCGCGGAGCCTCGGCCGGGTTCTGCGTGCCCGCGCTGTGCCCCGGCAGCGGCCGCCGCTGCTGCTGCTCCTACTCCTGGTTGTACCTGCACTGGGGAGGGAGGCATCCTGCCCCTCTACTCCGCCCTGGCGGAGCCGCATCTGGAGTGCTGTGTCCGGTGCAGTGCAAGGGAGTCCTGGAGCGGGTCCAGCGGCGGGGAACAAAGATGATGAGGGACTGGAGCATCTCTCGTGTGAGAACAGGCTGAGGGAGCTGGGCCTGCACAGCCTCGAGAAGGGAAGACTGAGACAGGACCTCATCAACGTCTATCAGTGTCGAAGGGAGGGTGCCAAAGGATGGAGCCAGGCTCTGCTCGGTGGTGCTGAGCAGCAGGACAAGAGGCAACGGGCATAGACTGATGCAATGGAAGTTCCGCTTGAATATAAGAACTTCTTTACTGTGCGAGTGACTGAGCACTGGAAAAGGTTGCCCAGAGAGACTAAAGATTCTCGTTCGCGGGAGATTCAAGAACTTCCTGGACACAGCCCTGTGCTTGGGATGACCCTGCTTGAGCAGGGAGGGTGGACCAGACATCCCACTGTGTCCCTTCCAACCTTGTCCATTACGTGATTCTGTGCCTGTAGACACGCACGCACATGGAGCTGTATAAGTGAAAGAGTCCAAAACCTTGGGAAATGGGTGCTGGAGCTGCAGCACCCACAGTGTGGTATGAGCATGTGTGCTGCTCATGCATCCAGCTTTCTCTCTGAGGCTTTCCTTTTTACGCTTTTGCCCTCACAAATAGTATCTGTTTGTAGGTAAAGTTGCACTTGTCCTTATTTGAGTAAGGACTGCAAAGGTGATGAGGGCTCTGGAGCATTTCTCAGGAGGAGAGGATGAGGAAGCTTGGCCTGTTTGGTCTAGAGAAGACTGCATATAAATTGCATTGATGCATATAAATGTCTCAAATGCAGGTGTCAAAAGGATAGTGCTGGACACTTCATGGTGCCCAGTGACAGGATGAGGAGCAATGGCCATAAGCACAAGAATTTCCACTTCAAGACAAGGGAGAGCTTCTTTCCATTGAGGGGGGCAGACCACTGGAACAGGCTGCCGAGGGAGGTCACCTTCTCCAGGTGACCTTGCCTTGCCAGGGGGTTGGATCAGATGATCTCCAGAAGTCCTTTCTACCCCTAAGAATTTGATTCTGTGGTTCTGTAAAAGTGTGGATGCCTCTAGCATGTTTAATTACCATGAATTCCTGCTGAGAGCCTGGCTGGCAGCACTGCTGGAAGGTATGCAGGCATCAGACACGTTTAAATGCCTGGAGCATTTGAGAGCATTAGAGCTTGTGCACCTTTATCTTCTTAAGCACCTTTTTATATAAACTAACAACACTTCTCAACCACACTGAATACACAGCTTACCACTGACAGAGGGAGGGAGGGACTGAGTGCTGTGGACAAGGGGTAAGGGGGCGTTCAGGTGGAAAAAAAATAGCACAAAGCGTTTGTGTATGAGGATGCACACACTGCTGGATAAAGGGCCTACTTTTTTGGCTGCTTCACAGATACATCTGTAACTAATAAGATTCCAAGTAATTGAGGTAATTCCTTCAGAAAGGAAGAGGATTAAAAAAATGTTCAAACACACAAATGTGTATCTTACACGGAGTTCTTGTCCTTGAAGCATCTTTCCTACAGATTCTCTGCAGACCTGCATCAAAGGCTCATTTATTGAAGTGCACAAGCTGGGATTTTTTAGTAGGATGTCTGTCACAACTTGAGTGTTCAAACAAGTTTATACCTTAAGAAAGACATAATGTGCAGAGAGTGTGACTTGCCAGGCTCAGTAAAGATCACTTGAGTTTCTGTTTTCACAAGTCCAAGACCTGGTGTGTTTATGAGTCGATGTTTAGGCTGATAAATCAGAAAATTGCATATGGTGAGAGAGATTATCTGCATACAGAACTGGATGAGCAGTTATGTAAACATTTAGCTAGAATGAGTTATCTTATGATTATCTTTTTGATTTTTGTATCTCAATCTGTAGGATATGTCTAGATCTCCAACCTGCACAAGTAAACATGCCCTAGATTTTATATAAATAATAGATTATTATTTTCTAAAATTAAATAATTTGTTATTTTCAGAGCTCTCAGGTTCTCAGGTTAAATTCTGACAATTCTGACCAATATAAAAACAGTTTAATCTAGAGATTTTAACCATTTCTTGAATGTAAAATGGCATAACTGAACTATATTTGCATAATTTTACTGTGTTTGTTATCTATAAATAATTCTCACATATGTTATGTATTTTCCAGGAAAAAAGACAGTATTCCAAGTCTGAAAAAACTCTGAATGACACCTGTATAGGTAGAGATATGTAGGAAAATTGGTAAATGATAGTTTACTTAAGAAAACCATACAGGATACCCAAAAAATTAGGTTCTGACAACCATCAGAGTTTCTTTTCACCTAAATACATTTAGTTAAAGAAAGGCAAAAGAAAGTGGCAATTCTGTGTATAAAACAAAAGGAAAATATGAAAGCTGATAAACAGAAATGGTAAATCACAGTTGTGAAACAATAAGAATGACTAATAGTAGCTAAATATAGGAATGAAAAGTCTTGGATCATTGCCTAAAGGACAAGGGGAATAATTTTTTTAAAACATCAGGATAAAGAAAGGAAAAAATCTAGACAATGTCATGGTTTCCCTTCTACTTTGAAATACACAACTTTCAGTAACAATACCAATGCATAAAAGCATTTGGTTTTTAATAGAAATCTGGGTAATGCAGTAATACTTCATGGATGTAATTGCAAATGTTTTATTCGATCAGTACTTAGTAAGGATGCTAAAGACCAACTGTTAAAGGTCAGAACATTTAAACTTTCAAGACCAACTAAGTCATGGCACAGAATTTTATGGGATTCTAAATCCTTCATGGTAAAATCAACCTGTGTTTTTTCCAGAAATGAAGAAAAGAAACTGCTTTGGTGTCCATTAGAAGTGTAAAGCAAAGGGGTTTTGAAGCTAAAATAACATAATGAGACTCTGGCAAACTCTTGAAAGTCAAGAGTAAGAACCACATGTAGAAATTAAGGAATTATTGAGTTTCTAATATCATCCTGATTTGCTGAAATTTAGGCCTGTTCCTTAATGGGATTAGTATTTTACCTGGCAAGGATCACTGTATAATTATGAGTTTCTATGAAGATATTAATGTATATTCTATAGAATGCTAATATTCTATTAAAAATATTTGTATACAAAAATTGCAGCATAGCTTTATCTGAGAAAAAAAATAGATGCAGATATAAATATTTACAGGAAAGAAAGGCATCTAAGTACAAAGAATATTTAAAAGTCAAATTATAGAAGTGTTATAGTGTGGTTATGAACAACTCAAGAAGATTCCTGCTTATGGTACAAACTTTGGATTTAAAAGTGAAAGAATATTAAGAAGTAGTAATCATGATGTTATATATGGCATCCATCAAACTTTTACTGAAATAGTGGTATTGCACTTAACACAAATGATTGACAAACTGCAAAAGCCAGGAAAATCTGCCTTGCAGTGAGAGAATGAAGAAGCATCCGTCTAGCTTATACAAAACCTTGATCATAATGTACTAGGATTTATAAGAGAATTTCAAATATTAAAAGTCCCTTCAATCTGTCAGCCAAGATGACAGTGAGAACCAATAAATGGCAGGTGAAATTATACTCATGTAGAGTAACATGCTTCTCTTTTAGCCACAAGAGGAGTTATTTGGTATTATCCCTAAGGACCCACTAAGCTCTATTTCCCAATTTCTAAATTAAGATTCAATGGCTTTTCTAAATCCTGTGGTCTAAGTCATCCCTCAAGTAATGGACTCAAAGCAAAGCTCACATTATAAAATATCTTGGCTTTTGTTGCTGTGGAGGTCAAGATTATAATGACCTTTCTGACCTAAAAATCCTTTCAGTTGGGAAAGGGCTGTGGAGCTCAAGGTCACCGAAAGTACCAATCTCTTCACTCTTGTGACCAGTGACAGGACTTGAGGAAACAGCATGAAGCTGAGTCAGGGGAGGTTCAGGTTGGGTATCAGGGAAAAGGTTCTTCACCCAGAGGGTGGTTGGGCATTGGAACAGGCTCCCCAGGGAAGTGGCCACAGCACCAGCCTGACAGAGCTCAAAAAGCCTTTGGACAATGCTCTCAGGCACATGGTGTGACTCTTGGGGTGCCCTGCGAGGAGGAAGGAGCTGGTCTTGATGATCCTTGTGGGTCCTTTCCAACTCAGCTTATGATATGGCCAGAGCAGGTGCTAAAAGATCAGAGGAAGCAAGAGTGAACTCACTAAATATTAGCTAAGCAGACAGTCTGGAGGTTTTACAAATAATAAACAACTTAAAAATGGATGTTAAAATCCATAGAAGACATAGGGGGTTTTCTGGGTTTTTTTTTTGGTTTTGGGTTTTTTTTTTTTTTTTTTGGGTGGTCTGAAAGGCAACAGCATAAAAAGCTACATTTTGATAGCATTTTGTCAGTAATTTAAAAATATTTACTAGTGTTCTATACATGTAAAAGTTAAATTAAAACAATACTGCTGATAGGTAGGTTTTTTAGCACCTTCAAACATACTAACTCATTCAATGATGTGCTGGAGTAGGTTCATTTGAGCTCCTTTTTAAAATTCTGCCAAAGCCTGGAAAGAATAATGGAGTGTTTTTGCTGCATCTGGCTAAGACTGACTTCGTCCCAGATACAGCTAATCTACCCTTCCAAATATTATACAAGCAGTCCACACAGATATTTCTGAATAGCAGCATTTAGTTCTTCCCCACCATCCCCAGTGGAACTTATGAGCATGCCAAAGTTTATGTACAGAAAGGTACAAGCATTTAAAAATTACTTTGATTATACAACACTGGTCTCTTCTCCCCCATGAAATCCAGAGTATGTCTTTTTAAGATAACACCTTTTTTTTTTTTCTTTTTTTTTTTTTTAATATCAGGTGGTCTCTAGGTCTGCAAAGTTCATCCTTAATGCAAATACCTGAAAACAGCTGGTTAGTGTAAGGTAGAATACATATGTATTTCCACTGAGGAGATATACCATAAATTACTTTGAGGTTGTTCCCTTCAATTATATTAGTTAAAAAGAGCACATACATGTTTCTGCTGCTCATAAATGGAAATGCAAAAATTAGTTTAGTTTATTCCCTACCTAGAAATCTGGCTATATCATGAGGTGAAAGGAAGGAGCATTTAGTGGAAGTTTCTCTGTAATTTCTAGCATGTTACTGTTTAAAAGGCTACATCCACTGCCTGCTTTGCAGAATGATGTAATTAATTTCAGTGTAACTCTGTGTTTTAGGCTTAGTTCTTGTAACCCTGCCAATAGAAACTTGAGGAAGGACCAAGTGAATATTACATGATCTTTCTACTCTTTCATGTACAATTTTAAAAGCTCATTTTTCCAATTTTATTTCTCACGTTCAGAAGTATTACAGAATTAATATAAGCAAACAAAATCCTTCTCTGCACTGATGCACAGCATAAATGTACCTTCTTTTTTCTTAAAAGCAGAAGTGGTGTTACCTCCCATGACCTGGCAGAACTCCAAACACGGAAACTGTAGTTCTATGTAAATATATTCCTATGCAAGTTCATGAGGATACAAAATAATTCACTTTCTGTCTTTTCTACTGACTCCTAAGACAATTATGACACTCCTTTCAGTTTATCAGTCAATCAGTTTCATTCAGGCTTCTGGCATAGTATTCCTTCTTCAGCATTAGTTGTAAGACTCTACCCATGAGTATTGCTGACATCTTTTGGAGAGTTAGTCATGCAATATGAACTGAGTTCCACATAATTTTCTTCTATATCCAATGGAGGACAACAACTGTGTGATTGTAAACCTGATAGAAAATCGATGCAGGAATTCTAAGTGGCTGCTCTGATTTTGTTTTATTTTGTTTTGGTTTGTCTAAACTCAGTTTTGATAGTTTTTGTTGGACCAAGTTAAAAAAGCCTACACTTAACAAAAGTAAAAATAGTTGCATCATGTTTTGTACCAATAAACTCATATTTTTTAAATTATTTAGAGTTTACCTTTTACCATTTATAATGTTTATTCACCTTCACAGTTTTCTATGAACTGTTGTTTAGGATTGCTGTGTACTTTTAAGAGATGCTTCATGTCGTGCCATGACCACCAGAAGCTGCTTAAGAGCCTACAATGGGATACATCTTTCTTTTATCATCAGCATAAGGATTGTTGAAACCTTTAGAAGAGGATTTCTCTTCTCAGTAGGGATGGAGATTTCCAGCTAAGCCAGACCATATGCTGATTCCTGGATTTCTTATCTGTAATCAGTCTTTCTTTGATGTTGTCAAAGATGTTTCCACTAAAACTGCAGAATAATTCTGGTATTTCACCAGTGTTCATGTGCAGTATTTGTTACTATGAGACTACATCCCTTACTACACAAATCAGGAATACATTTCTTGCAGTGGTAATGTTTGTGATTCCCCACCCTCTTTAAACTCAGAGCACCATAGAGGAGATGGATGATAACCTCTTAACACATTAAAGTACTGCAAGGCCTCCTGCAGACAGTGTAATTCAAAGTAGTCTGTGTGAACACAAATCCTCCATTATTGACTTGCTTGCTCATTCCCTTAGTCTGACATAGCTCACATTTCTTCCATTCTGAGTAGGTAACTTCTTCCTACTCAAAGAATTCGGATAAGAGTTCCTTGTTTCAAGGTCAGGTTACATACAGTTCCAAGACATGATCTGAGAAATAAGTAAGAGGACATGATCTCTATTCAGCAAAGCATCTGAGCATTGATTGTTTACACTATAGGTGAGTCCTAAAGGTCACAGTTCTTACCTCCATGGCAGAGGAAGTGATGCAGCAGAGATCCTTGCTGGCACCAGGGAACAGCTTTCACCATATGTTGATCACAAGAAAAAGAAAACACTTTTTTTTTTTCCCTGTATATTGCATGCTTGTTCAGTATCTGCTCAAGCAGTGTATTTAGGAGCTTGTTTCTCTGGTATAAATATATACTCTAAAATGCTAGGATTTGGTTCCTGTGCCCTCTTCCTTGCCAGTTCTTCTGGCTGTCATCTATAATAAACATAGTCACAGTAAGGAACACTGTCACAAGTGTCACAAATGCAATACACTGTCATAAAATAAAATTACTATAGAATATTTTATTGTAAAGATTTATATTTTAATACAACATAGAGCTATTAAAAACAACTGCAGAATTGCTAATTTCTATTGGCTAAGGGTTTGGTTTGGAAGATTTTAAAACTGCTTGCTAACTGCTTGCTGTGGTTAGCTTACGTAAAGTAACCCTGCGGAATCAGTTTTTAAACTTTTTAAAGCAACATTTAAATAGCTGCAGGGCAATCTTAAAACAAAATTAAACAAAAAAAAAAAAAAAAAAAAGCCAAGCAAACCTGAAAAACAGTACATATCCAAAATCAAAAGAAAATATTTAAAGGGTTTGAAAGTTTCCTGTTCCTTTATAATTTTTGCATATTTGTAGTCTATGATGGTATACCACAACAATAAGCCCTATTCACATGGGGAACCACAATGACACTACTAGAAATAATCACATGAGGAACAGCTGCAAGAATGAATTTGTGGATGTGGTATAAATAAGAAAATTGTAAAATGGAATGCTGGAATTTTCATGACTAGTACAGAATAGATGGGGAAAAGTCAGACATCTTTCTAAGAAATATAAATACTAAGGAAGTTAAATACTTCATAATCAATTCTGGACTATATGACAGACTGAATTTATAACCTGGTGCAATACTACCTAAGAACAACATCTCCTAATCAAAATAATAATTCAAATCCTTATTTGAAACTTTTCAAATGTGACCAGTGATCAATGTTACTTAGGATAAAAATCAGATTTCTTAGAAGAACAGTTGAAATTTGCTTAGTTGTTAAGCACATTGTTCTTGGAGGAGTATCCCTGTGAGTGAATGAATCAGATTCCACTGTCTCCTATTTTCCTATGAAACATGATGAATGGAAGCTCATGAACATTTGTCAGCCTTCCTTTGCAAGGACAAAGGAAAAAGGTCATTTTAGGTTTGATTTCTTAGATTTTCCTGATATACTGTTTCATATGTATTTGCAAGCAAGCAAACAAACAAACAGAAGAGAAATTTACATTTAAAACTGACCTTGCTTGCTATATAGGATTTACATCACTTAGCTGTTACTTCTCTGTCCCCCAAGAACTACCAAACAGGCCTTGCATTTAACTTTAATTGCATGGGTGTTCAGAATTAGTTGTCAACAAAATGATCGGGTTCAAGCTGTCTGCTTGAAAGCTACAGCTGTCTTGTTATGTGTAGTAGTAGCTGTAGCAACCATAAAACCTACGAGCCTTCCAGAAGCCTATTAAGCAATGTGAGTAATACATTTTTGTTTGGGTTTGGTTTTGGTTGTTTTTTTTTACTCATGGAAAAATGTGCGTCTGCTGGAATGTTTTGGCTGCTTTTTAATAATACGTATTCCATCCATTCATCCACCAATATACTATGTTGTTTACTTTTGTTAGACAAGAGAAATTCAGAGAAAAAAAGCCTCCAGAGCCTGTGGCGTAGAGTGGGGAAGTAATTGCTGGAGATCCCTGGAAGGCTCTGTCTCCTCCATCGGAAGTGTTTTTCTCTGTAGAGAAGTCTCACGTGTCAGAAGATGGAGCAGCCAAACCCAGATTTATTTTGGGGCCATGTTGTCCTTAGGTTCTCTCCTAAACACTTCACAGCTGTCCTCTAAACTGGTAAATCCTTCAGGAGTTAACATGGCTTATATTCCGACTACAAAAGCAGCTGTAAGGAGACACAGGGTCACAGATTTACTGGCACATTCCAGGGGCTCCAGTAGTGATAGACTGTCTGTAAAACTCACATTTGTGATGCAAGCAACCATATAAACAAATATGCTATTTTTATATTTTACATATATAGTAAGTAAGCAAACATAAAGACTTGTGTTTGTTCTGACACAAATTTTGTTTCCATTTCTCAGCATTGTTGCTCAATCCTATAACAGCGAGTAAAATTCCACTAAATGAAAATGCTCCTGCTTTCAACAAGCTTTGCTTTTATTTTCAGAAAAACCCCTAATGTGTTGGACAGTGCCTTCAGCTCTTATCTTCTCTCAGATCTATGTTCCAATAGCAGACAGAGAGGATCAAACAAACTGTCCTCTGTCCCTGTGGCTCGTTCAGTCAGCATTCCAGCTCTGCCCTTTCTCACTTTCTCACTTTCTTACTTTCTCAGGGTCATCTCCTTGCATCTTAATTTAAAGAAAAGGGGTCATGTGAGTTTGCAGAGCACAGATCTGTTTGGGATGCCATCTGTCCTGAAGCATCATCCCTAGATTCCATGTTTGGGAGACTTATTAAATCATGCCTCACTTTCTTTCAATTTTCTATTATGCTCTAGTTATCTTCACTCATAATTTTTAATTGTCTAGAACACCATTTTAAGAAAAATCCCTATATCTTTCAATTGAATCCCTCCATTATCTTCTTTTCTTCTCTTCCTTTAGTTTATGAAATGTATTTCAGTTTCATTTCCCTGAACAAATGCTGTTTTTATTGTTCTTATCACTGTTTTTCCTGCTAACATTCTCTTTTTGTATTACTGGCCATGTAGTTAGGAAACCTGGAAAGGAGTAGAAACTATTTTTTTACCTGTTTCAAGAATTGGACACATTCATAATAAATTTGAAATAGAAGGTGGCATAACCTGAAAGGATTGTTGGAAAATGCTCCTTTAGGTAGATAATCCACTGTAAGGTGAAAGGAACAGACCAAAGAACAGTTAGAGGTTAGGATCCGATCGAGAGAACAAAACAATAACCAAGTACCAAATATACCAAAACAATGTAACAGAAAAGGAAAAGAAACAAAGTATTTAAACTAGCCTTAGGACTAAGCATAAGAGGAATGGTGTAAAGGAAATTCTGACTTCCAGTTAACAATCCAGCTGCTGCAGTTTTAACTTCTTGTAATTGTAACCTAAGAGTTTCCTGGAAGCTGCTAGCACGGAAGCACATTCAGCCTACAGAAAGGCAAGTTTTGCAAGCCAAACATTTTACTTGCTGTTAAAATGAGCTTGAAATCTGAATTTAGTCCATTTTTTTTATAATCCCACATCACAATGGGTATTATAAAGTTCCAGTGAATCAAGGTAAATGGTTATAGTACTCGTGCCCTGTGTCACCTCTGCTTTGAAAATTAACTCTTCCCTTGTCCACAACTCTTTATTGGTTTAGGCTGGAAAGAGTGAATAACTTTGATTTAAAGAGCAGACTGAGTGTCCTAGAAAACAGGCTGTGCCTTTCCACACAGGAGAATATTTTGCTCCAGCAGCCAGAGGAGCTAATGAAACCTAGTGGGATGTGAGCTTTGCTCCAGGGCAGCCCCACAACATCCTTCCCCCCAGCAATACATGGCCCCCAGCTGCCACCACAGCGTGTCATTCCCAGACAGCTCTCCAGCAGCCTTTCCACAGGCTGAGCTTCCCTTAAGCCATACCTTGTGTCATCTCCAGGTGTGGCAATGCCAGTGTAAACTGTGGTGTGGAGAAGTCAGTTAGGTGGGCAGCACCCCATGGAAGAGGCACTGGGTTGTGCCAGAGAGGTGTACTGCTAAAAAATGTTAAGGAGAAACTATTGTGGTGGTTGGATGCTGCAAAATCTGAACTTCAGACACGGCTTCTACCACAGCCTAGGTGACTTGTCTTCGTACAAATGAAGAAAGCCTGTTATAGCTGTGATTTTCATTTTCATAAAACTGTTTTCAGGTGGCAAAGAGTTGGCAGAATGCCCTTATCATGCCCCATCAGAGTACCCTGAGAGCAACATAGTCAGAGACCATCTTGGCTATGGCAATAGCCAGGAGTATGTTAGAAGGGGTGTGAGCTTGTTTGGGTTTATGCTGAGTCCTGGAGAGCTACATTTGCATTCTTGATGAAGCTGCAAATTTCCAGTAACCTTGGGATCCCACCATAGGCTTTGCATGTGACTTCCATGGGGCAAAGGCCTCAGTAGATTAGGTGGCTTGGTTCTGTTTTCAAAACAATGCAGACACTGAAGTTAGGGTACATACAATTCACCATCTAAATAGTTGCCTAAACCCCATCACGTAGATAAAAGGCAGCAACAAGTGTCTCCAGAGAGACTTTGTTGGATCTACTTCAGCTGTCTGCCTTGGACATGAGCTGCTCTCTGCAGGTGTTCCTTTCTGACCATCAGTGCTAAAGGAAGCCAAATGCAACTGGTATAGATATGGACATCCATCTTTTAGATACCTAACTTTCCTCCCCTCTGCTCTCCTATATGAGATTCCCTCCCAGGCTGTAGCCTGAGGGGGACAAAAGTGTGAAACTAAAACAGGGATACTGATAGGACATGCTCATATCATACAATCAAAATGAATTTTAAAATCACAGGGTAGCTCCTCTTTTTGATAAAGTTGTGTCAATGAAGGCAGGACAGTGCATGTAACCTGTGCTCCTTACAAAACAAACATAGGATTGTGATCTGAACTACTCCATTGTAGTAATTTCCTTTGGCACTTTAAATTGATTTTTTCTGTGCTTTCCATTCGGAGATGCCCAATGGAATAAACTTTCTTCTGTTTTATACTCAGAAATACACATGAACATCACACCCTTGCCGTGTAGTCTTTGGGAGTCCTTAGATCAGGCCTGGATTTCATACATTTTTAGAAAGGAAGGGGGAAGAAAAAAATGTAGGAAAGTTACTCAAGCTAGTATTGAATTAATAGAATTCTGTGGATTGTTGACATATTTTCTACAGTTTAATATCATTAGGGTCTAAAGTATTTTACGTGTACTTCAATTATTTGACTGGTAAAATGAAACAGGGCTTCATATAATACAGTTTGTTGTCAATAAGCTTTTAACAGAAGTGTCAAAGAATGACTTTACTCAGAACTAGTTCTGATTCTAATATATAAAAATTTTACAGCACTTCAATTTACAGTTTTTAACATAAGATGGGAAAATAAACTGTAAGTTATCACATAAATTAATGAGAGGTCATATAATGTTCACTGACATCTAGCAGAATCAATGATTTGATTACTGTTAAAGTATATCTAAAGAGTATTGCCAGTTTTATTTGCCATAAGAAGCAATGTGCTTCTGAAAAGCCCCCTTAAAATGAAAATTTTTGTTGGAAAATATGGTAAGAATCCTAAAACCTGAAAAGTTTGGGTATTAAAATTGCTAGCAGAACCAGACTTGAGTTAACATTTTATGTACAAATATAAAACAAATAAGCTGTTCAAACACTCTCTTACCAACAGATGATGCGCTGTAGTCATCAGACACCAAAGATATGCAAAATGCATATTCAGTTTAATTTCTCTAGATATCAAAAGCACAATGATTTTTTTTAAAAGAACTGTTTTCTGTAGACAGGATGGTTGGCATACAGTGGACACTGACACTAAATTTCAGGGGATATGTGCTGTGATAAGAACAGCTACTATTCGTACTGGAGAACTGGTTAAGTGTAAGCTGGTTTAGGAGTCAAATTAAATATATGCTTAATTCTGTCAAAATAATTTCTTTCAGGCTGACCAAGCCTTTGCTTATACCCTTATATCTAGCTTTAATGATGCTTTTCTAACCTTGCCCTTCTCAGTGACATTCTTCCTTTTGAAAGTCTTCATTACCCTCAGTACACTTTCTCCCTTCTCATTGATTCAGCTGCTCTTAGGGTTGCCATAACTGTGGCAGTTCAATTACTTTATTTCTGCCTACCTATCTCCTTTTCTCCTTAAAGCTGAGCATGCATCTTTGAGAAGGAGCTGTTGCAGCACACTCCATGTAAGAAGGTACTCAGAGGTATGAATGAAACAGCTGACAGTGGTGATAGTCCTTGTGAAAGCTCTGCTTTGATGCCTGAAAGGCTGCAATGGCTTCCTATTTGTCACCACTTGTATATTGGCTTGTTGCAATTGGATCTTTAAAGTGCTATGTGGTCTGGATCCTGTTATTTACAATGCTACTTCCATCCCAGTGACAGCTGAGACAATCACATCTGCTTTGGTTAGCAGCTCTGATATTAGTAGGTGACTAAAATGGTAAAAATAGAAAAGGAAAAAAAAGCAAGAAAGGCCACCTCCAGACAGGTGTCAGGTCCTTGACTCAGCAGTTGATACAACAGAGTCCAAGGGTATGTCAAAGAAATGAATGTAAGTGTGGTTTAAAATGTTTGCTGTCATACTTGTGATAGCATGAGTTTCGACAGGGCTTCATGGGACAAATAGTTTTGTTTCAGGCAACATTGGACAGAAGCCAGGGCTGGTCACATCCACAACCAGATGAGGTCAGAAAAAAAATCCAAAAGAGTTATTTTGCTTTTCTTGCAATAACTGTGAGTCTTTGAAATGCTCTCTACAGATTCCATTCTTGGGATGCACGGTGACTCACAAAGGCCACGTTTATCCACTGTGCCTTGTAGGATGTGTGTGGATTGTCTACTCAGCATGAATGAAGACTGAGCCTGGCCAACTCAGTGCCTTGGGCTGCAGGGCCAGTCTGGATGGCTACAGGGCTACAGGGCCTGCATGGGTTAGATACACAGTGCACAACTCATGGTTGGCTGAATTGCGGGTCTGACTTGTGCACTTTATCCACTTAGGTGCAGAAGCTGCTTACTGACAGTCCCCAAGAGTTGCCAGCTGCTATGAAATACAGGAAATGCCACATCTTGCACAGAGCAATGCCAGAGATCCTGTGAAGTCTGCAGCAATCCTAGCCCTGGCTGAGTAGTATCACTGAGGGCTTGGGCCTGCCAACGTTACTGTAGTCTCACCAATCTTGATAAAAGCACCTTTCTCGTGGCAGGCATTTTATGCATTTCCCTCTTGCCAGAAGTAATCCTGTGGTTTCCCAATTTTGGAGTCAGTCCCTGGATGCCAGCCCTCTTGCCCACCCCCAGCTTTGCAGATGCTTGCAAAGCCATCAGCAGCAAGTAGGTAAATTCCCTCCAGGAATCTGTGGTCAGTCTTGCCGAGGTTACTGAACATTTCTGTTCAACTAGCCTGGCTCCCAATTCACCTAGACAGAGAGTGAACAACAAAAATCCATAGACACACCACTAGTCTCCTGCTTAAGGCCTTTCAGTGTTGCAGTCCTTGTTGCAAGGAGAGGGACTTGGATTTGCTACTACCATCCTATAGTCCTGGCTGAGTCTCTGACAGGCCACTCTCCTCAAGGTTGTGCCTCCCTCTTATTGATGACCAGCTAGCCAGGGTGTGGGCAGATTTTTTTCCCTTGCCAACCTTTTACTGCTGGAGATGTTCCCAAGTAGCAGTGGCCTTTGGTATCACACTGGCTCACACACCTGAGTGCAAATATCCCATTTGTTCTCCGAACAAAGCTTCCTTCTTTCCTCCCTTGCTCTGCTCACTCATTCATTCCCCTGGCATGCTGTACAGCACAAAGCATTCCTGTGAGCCAGCAGGGCTGCTGTCATCCCTCAGAGCTTGCTGAGAGCAACCTGCCACTGCTGGCAAGCTCTTGCTGAGTGATGTAATCCTGGGCAGAACTTACGCCACCATCCTGATGCCAGATATTGTGCTGGCTCGAGTTGTTTGTTACAATGTGTATGGCTCCTTAATTTTTTTTCCCCCCAAAGGCTTTGAAATTTGATTCATGTTTGTCTTTCTGATTCTTGGTTTTTCTGTTGGAGAGCTCTGAAATTTCTGTGTCTGGCATCTGTGGAAGGCTCTTGTCCTTCTATTTGTATGCTCCAGCTGGGCTAGGTAATTTCCTCTGTTTTACAAATTCTAGTTGTTTTGTTAGCATTTAACCCAAGACTTCCAGCTTTCCAGTCTTATGTTCCTGATCCAAATAGCCTTCTTTTGTTTGAGTCAACTGTTCAAAACAGTCAGCCTGAGATCAGTCAACTTTCTGTCTTTTACCCTCTTTACCTACCTCCTGATGAAAAGAGGGTTTTTAAAATGCTTAACTCCTGCATTTTTACATTCTGTAATACCCTTTCACGATTCATCCCCCTGGTTTCATGGAACAGTATCAAAGGTACAAAGTGCTTCAGCTCTTGCCAGAAACAAAGCCAGGACCTGGCTGGTTTCCATTTTGCTGCAGCTGTTAAATTGTTACAATCATTATCTTTCAAGTACCTGGGTGAGATAAATTTGTAACAAGAAAGGTAAAATGCCTCTCATTAATATGACTTTTTTACATATACCTCTCTGGTTTCTCCACTCAGATGAAGGTTAAAAATGTCCCTGCTTATCCTCTACATTTCCTGACATTTCAGCATTTAGGGACAATGTGCAGCTTCTCTGTCCTGCTCAGACATTTTCCTGGTTTCTTCTCTTCACTACAGTGAGTGTTTGTTTGCTCAGTGATGACTCAGAACAGAAAACTATGAAAGAGGTAAACCTATTCATTTCCCTCCCATCTCCTAAAGGTGCAGTTATCCACCCCAACAGGAAATTCAAGACTTTGTGAATGGATGTTCCAGAGTTATAGCAGCAAGAGAAGTCACTGTGCCATAGCCTGGCATGTATGCAAGGTGACTTGCATAAACCAAATAAATTAGATTAATTGAGTGGAAGTAAAAATCTTCCCTGAATTAAATACACTGAAAAGAGAAATAAAAACAGACTGTGCTGCGAGGAACCCCAAAAGATTTTTCTCCTCCTCCCGTCCCCTAAAACCTGTGCACTGACTCCAGGAAGGAGCTCACACAGGAATTCTCTCACCAGGTCCATACTAAACCCTAATAGGTTAGAAAGGTGTTGTTTTCAGGCTTTAAGTGTTACTAAATGCGACAATACTAACAATATTACAACTTGGTAGTTGCTTTGTAACATGGGAAAACAGAGACCTTCCAGCTGTGTTTTTAAGACATCTCACACACAGCAAGGCCTGAACAGTGAGGCACGCTGCAGAAATTACTGGAATCTCCCTAATCTGTCAAAATGCATGTGGATTGGGATCAGCAGAGCTCATTGAAGCAGATGTGTGCATTTCAGGATTTTACATATGCCCTTTGACTGCAAGGTTACAGTGTTGACTCAACCTCCAGTTTACTTCCTCTCGGATTTCCCCATCTTCAGATTTTGTTTCCTCTGTCTATTGTAGGAGGGCAATGTTACAAAACAGGCATTGAGATATAAAAATAAACATTGCTTTTGAGTAAAATTATGGATTAACAAAGCATTTTAAAATGATTATAAAATGATTAAAATCAGTTTTATTGGTTATTAGTTGGCAATAACTGAGACACGAATCTTTTTTTTGAGGATTGACCCTGATTTCTTGTTCATGGATGGAAGACATATAAGATCTTCATTCTGTGCTATTGACAGCTCTTTGACAACATTCTCTTCAGGATCATGCACTTACCATCAATATTCCTTTCTTGCAATCTGCTTCATGATTCATTAGAGTAACAAAAGTCAGAATTGTTTGACATCCAAGGAGCAGCCACTGGAGAAGTGATGAGTTTCTGTTTCCTCACTCCTGGATGAGATATGGAGAATGGTGAAAGAAAATTTGGAGCAGCTTTAATATGGAACAGCCAGGAGAAGAACGACTTGGGGGTGCGGATGAATGAGAATCTCAACATGGGCATTGTGTGCTTGTAGCCCAGAAGGGCAACCATATCCTGGGCTGCATCAAAAGCAGCATGGCCAGCAGAGCCAGGGAGGTGATTCTGCCCCTCTACTCTGCTCTGGTCAGATCCCAGCTGGAATGCTGCATCCAGCTCTGGGTCCCCAAGGTAAGGAGGGTGTTGGAGCCAGGAGAGAGGAGTACTACAAATGGAATCAAATAGCTGGAGCATCTTCTGTGAAGACAGGCTGAGAGAGTTGGAGCTGCTCAGCCTGGAGGACAAAAGGCTCCGGAGAGACCATGTAGTGGCCTTCCAGTACCTAAAAGGGGGTTCAAGAGAGCTGGAGAGGGACTTCTTACAAGGGCCTGTAGTTATAGGACAAAGGTGAATGGCTTTAAACTGGAGGAGAAGGGTAGATTTAGATTAGAGAATGAAATTCTTCTTTCTGATGCTGGTGAGGCACTGGAACAGATTGCCCAGAGACATTGTGGATACCCCGTTCCTGGGAATATTCAAGGTCAGACTGGATGGGACTCTGAGCAACCTGGTCTAGCCAAAGGTATCTCTGCTCTTGTCAGGGCATTGAAACTTGATGATCTTTAAGGTCACTTCCAACCAAAGCTATTCTATGATTCTAATATTCACAAATACCAAAATCACATTTTGAGGGTTTCAGCTGCTTTGTCTACTTAATTAATAAATCCTTACGTGACTGCAACTGAGTGACAATCATGTGGGGAAGGAGAGGCAGAGCAACTTGCCTGTGGCAGCACAAGTCATGGGTGGAATGAGGATGATGAGACAGGATTTCCTGCCTCCCAAATCTCTTCAGGTTCTTCCAGATCAGGCTGCCTCCCAAGCAGGTAATTACATGCATATCAGTCATGCCTCTTATAATGTTCTTATCTTTATTTATGAGCTGTGATTCTCCCACTTAACTCAATTGTACTTCACTGCATTAATTAGCTGTGCTTAACAAAACAACTCGGAGAAGTATTTAGTTAGTGTGTTCATGAAGTCAGTTCCAAGAGAGGTAACTAAGCTTTTAACAAGGCTAGACAAAAAAAAAAAAAAAAACCAAAAAAAAAAACCAAAAAAAAAAACCAAGCCCAATTACAATATATTTGAAAGTGCTTATTTCTCTGCCAATCAAATGTGGTAAAGACACTTAATCACCCACAACTCTGAGGGTGAATTAGTTGCAAGGAAAATTATAGCTGCACATATTGTTTGTGTTCAGGAAAGAGATTTGCATGCCTAAACAAAATGAACTTTAACACAGTTAAAAAACTCACACATTTTGTGAGATGGTTTTTGTATAAAATGATAAGAGGAAGCTCTATCTTTTCTCAGTTTTGGAGGAGGGAGAGGGCAAATCCTCAACTGCAATAAAATGATTTTTGTTTAAGGCAATGAATGGAGGGAGCTAGATTTTTTTAATCCATCTAATGATCTACATTATATGGATGACATAATATATGACACTTTCAACTCTGAAATTCATTTTGACAGGTGGGGAGAGAATGGCTGCTTTGAAAGAAATCTTGCCTACATATTAAAGAGACTGTTGGCCAATTTCATTAGATTTGTTGTTTTGTTTCATTTTCCATGTCATTGAACAATTCTGCTCTCTGTTCCAGCCATGAAGTATTTTGTCCTGTGAGGTTGGTGGGTTTGTTTTAAAAGTACCTCATCCTTTTGATATTTTATCCAAACTGAATTGCTTCACAGAATCACAGAAAGAATTATAGAATATTCTGAGTCGGCAAGGATCCAGAAGGATCCTTTAGTTCAACTCTTAAGTGAACAGCCCCTATGGGCAGCTTCATTGTTTCTGAAGAGTTCTTGCCTCTCTGTCTCCATTTAAGAAGGGGCACACGAAAAGCAGGATGTCAGCTGTGCACACCAAGACAATGGCTAGATGATATTGCCCAGAATACCTAGAGAAGTGAACATGAAGTCTGAGCACAGAGTTTCTGCATACATAGGCTACTTTTAATGTACACAGCCACAATTAATTTCTTATAATTAATAATTTTCTGGTCTGCTGCTTCTGACTTCTTCTGATGTCTCCAAAGAAGAGCAGTGTCAGTTAGCTGTGTTTGAACATCATTATCAGTTTGCCCAAGAATTTCAACAGAACAAAACAGAATCATCGCTCTATCCTTTGCATAGCTGGTCTGACTGAGAGAGCATTGCTACTTTTACAAAATAAGGGTAATAATGCTTTATAATTATTATTTTTGGTACAACCACGTGCATAGGTGAAGTAGGGCGGAGGTGACCCTACAAAATACTGCTAATTGCATTTTCCAAAACACATGAGTAAGCCTCCAGAGATAATAAAGTGCCTTTTACTAGCTTTGGTGTTTTCTTTCTGAATCTCTGGGCCAAACTTGAACCACATTTTTCAAATCTTTCTTTGCAATGTCAAGGCCTCAAAAGCCTTTCCTTTGGAAACATAAAAGCAGGAATTCTCTGAAAATATCTGGATTTCACATGAAAGAAGATCACAGAAGGTACTAAATCTCATAATAAAGGGATGCTGTAATACATCTGGGCTGCTTTTCCATTTTGCAGTGCCTGCAGTACTGAGGTAGAATGGCAAAGGCAGGTACTGAAACACATACTGCTACCAGCTAGTTTGTACATGTTCTCCAAACAAATATTTCTATGCTTCAGGGCTCTAAGCTGAGATGAGCAAAATACATGCATATGCGTATATGTGTGTGTATATATATACACACACACACACACACACGTATCAAAACAAAATCTAAAATCAAATTAACAAGAGAGGAGAATCAAACCTTTACCTTTGTATAATTTTTGAGTACTTGTCTACACAAGGGACAGCCAAAACTGAAAAGGAGGTACAATCAGCACATAAGCTAGTCATCTGAGTGCTACATTCATGGATCGTGTAAGACATGGAATAGCAGAGCAGGAGAGCACCACAGTGTTTGACTCCTATGCAGGGTAATGCTTCTCTTGGAGGTGGTATTGATGGAGGTCATGGTGGGCTGGGTGAGTGAGCACTTTAGCCCCATATTTGATTTCTACTTGTAAACTTGGGCTGGAGAGCAGCCTCTCTACCATCACTGCCTTGTTCCCAGCAACTTCTCGGTTGGTGAGCACAAGTTATGAAAAATTCTTTAAATGTGTTTACATGAAGAAAATTCTGAAAAAAACAAGTGCCTAGAAAGATGCTGTGCACCAAGTGATAGTACTGAGTCTCTTGCTGGCGTTTTGTGTGTGCAAAAGTTATTCTGTGATAATGCTAAACCTCAAGACAACTTTTCTTGTAAAATAGGAAAGTCTATGCAGAGGGCAGATATTAAATGATTCTTAAACTCTAATTATGTCTCATAGCTATTACACAAGAGTTTCCACACAGGAAGTCTTGAAAAAAAGTCACTTGACATGGAAGGAGAGTGGATGAGTTATTTTGCCCCTGGCATTTAAGTCATAGAGCATAGACTCATAGAATCATGGAATCATAGAATCATAGAATGGTTCAGGTTGAAGAAAAGCTCCAAGATCCTTGAGTCCAAGTATTAACCCAGCACTGCCAAGTCCACCAGTAAACCACGTCCCTAAGTGCCATGTCTACCTGTCTTTTAAACAACTCCAGGGATGGTGACTCAACCACTTCCCTGAGTAGCCTATTCCAATGCTTGACAACCCCTTCTGTGGAGAAAATTTTCCTAATAGCCAACCTGCATGTTTCTTCTACCAGCTGTGCTGTGGTGCTGGCAGCCATCACCAGAGAGATTGTAACAACCTGCTGCAGGGGAGCAAGGGAGAACAGTAATAATAGTTAAGTAATAGCCCATGATGGCACTCAGGATGAACTGTTCCATGACCTTCCTCAGCACTGAGGTCAGGCCTGTAGCTCCCCAGATCCTGCTTCCAGCCCTGCTTGCAGATGGGTGTTACATTTAGTAATTAGGGCATTCATTTGCTGACATCCAGTTAACCAGAACCTCTCCCCTGAGCCAGAGCTGCTGGTGAATGGTGGAAAATAGCTTGGTGACAAGTTCCACCAAATCCCTCGGTGCCCTTGGGTGGATCCCATCCGGCCCCATGAATTTATGTGTGTCTAAAGCAGTATCAGCATCTGAGGTCACACCTCCATTTTCATTCTTTCGAGCCCACACAGTTTAATTAGGATTCCCTGTTGCCAGAGAGCAGCATGGCTGATTGAAAGACCAGGTACCTGTGCAAAGAAACTGTGACAGAGCCGTATTAGCAGCCTGCTCCCTCATTTTTGGGCAGTGGGAATATGCAGCATCAATTAGTCAAATTATGAGAACTGTCACAGCAGGAAAGGATTAAATAATCCCTGTTGGGTCTGAAGACAGTTTGATTATGAAAGCTGTTGGCAAAGATTCCTAGGCCTAGAAGTGATCTATCAGTCAGGCTACCCCATTTTGTTATCATGCTGTGAAGACACTCATTTGTACACTGTGATTTAAGGGGGCAGGGTTATTGGTCAATAAAGCTTTATAGGAGACAAAACTTTATTGTTCTTTAATCATCTTCTCAAATAGGCCAAAATCTAGAGATCTAGAGTTCCTTTTAAACATACTTACTTTTTTTTTTCTTGGTTAAATTATTATTTGTAAATCTATTCAATTCTCTTTCATTCCTCAGATCTGTGGGAATGCCAGTCAGGGTGCTGACAGAGGGACCACAATTGCTGTGGTTTAGCCAAGACAATATTAGCACCTGGACTTTGGCAACGTTGTCTGTTTTTTTTCATGAATTCAGCTTACCTCTTAAATGTGACAACCCAGGAAAAAGAAAATAGTCCACCTTTACCTCTACCCACTGTGAAAGTCTATATGAATTTTTTTCTCCACACTCTAATTAAATCCTTGAAGTTCTTAATTCTGCAGTGACTAATCTACTACCCCTTTGGATCTCTATTCTGTTCTCAAAGTCTGAAGCATTCTTATCTTGAATTCAGGCCAATGTCTTTTTAATTATGGCTATGTCTGAGAAGATCATCTTTGTTGTTACTATATCAGCAAGACAAAATGAAGAAATCTAATATGTGATGAAAGACACACACCTTTTCTAATTTTCCACATCAATAGTGTTTCTCAGGCCCCACCCCACATTCTTACCATAGCTGGTTGCACAATGTCACTTGAATTAAGTGATCCACTTACTGATTTTCTTCCTTGTGCTTCTTTCAGAGAAGGGAGAAGCCAAGTTTCATGCTCCCTGGATTTAGAAAGTATTTGCCTCTTACTTGCAAAGAACTTTGAAACTTCCTTAAGAGTGCTAGTAGTAATCACTCAAACACCAGTGAGTCATCAAATTTCAGTTCAAAGTCTATAAAATCGAGTTTTAAATTATGTTAGGATTTTTTTCTTACATACCACAATGGGATCTTGTCCCATTTTCTGCTCACATCAGGGAAGGGTTCATTCTCATAGGCTGAAGCTGCTGATAGGACTTTTTAGCATGTGCCATTACTATGATATAGTCACTGATCAGCCCAGGTTTTCATTAAGTGTTTTCTATGACCGAAGTACCAACAGTAGACAAAATTACTTTTTAAACTGTAGGGGTTTTTGCTAGAGAAGTACCCTGATCTCTTTAGCAGCCTCCCAGCACCTCCTTAGTTTAGCTCGCAGATTATGGATTGTGTGTACTGTAGTTCTGTGTGCACACACATGAAACTTTTTTTGGCAAGTACTCTCCAAGAAAACTTACTTACCTGCACATTACTTGGAGGGTTTTGGTGTGTGTTGCCTACACCCACACTCACAAGGTCCCATAATACTTGCATTTTACACAGGAAAGACAGTTTTTGCACTTCTTTTGTACCTCCTGTGGAATGTGAAGTTACTCAGAATACAGAACACCCTAGTTAGTGCAGCTCAGAAAACCCTTTTGTTGCATCACTCACAGAAAAGAAGGAGACACCATGTGGATACCACTTACAAAGCAACCGGAGTTCTTCAACATAATTCAGTAATACTGCTTTTAGTATTTTTCTTTATCTCGTTTTCTTTTTCATCTTTTCTTTCTCTTTTTTTTTAAGTCATCATGCCACCCTGCACAGACCACGGGCTCCATGCTATTGGTGTTACCTTTCCTGTCAATCCCCCCTACCACTTCTCCTCCTCGGAGCTTTTTATGGATTCCTCCTCCGCCTGTGTCAGGGGTTAAGACCTGCCAAATTGCATAACCCCAAGTGCGCCTCTGTTTTTTTCTCCTGTCTCTTGCTCCACCCTGTGCTAATTCCGCACATTCCACCCAGCCTTCCTCTCGAACCGCTCCCTTCCTCTCTCTCTTTTTGTTCTCGCCTCACTATCTCCATTCATGCCATCGCCATCCATGTAGAGCAAAGGCGGCCTCCCACTGGATGTCAGCTCCGTGTCCTCCCGCTCCCCTCTCAGAACAAAGCCGGAGCGCGGCTGAGCCCATCTGCTCCCTGAATCATCCCGGCTGTGACGGCCACTTTCCATCTGCCCCAGCTTGCTGCTGCACTGGCTGCGGTTTGGAAGTTTAAAGTGCACCCATCTGAGCCTGAGTCTGCTGAAAACATAGCAGGCTTCTGGCTGATGAATTCAGGGCACTGTGAATCAGGCCATAAATCACCTGGGGCTGACATGATCTTTTTTTGTTGCCTTTTTTTTTTCTTTCCTGTTTTACAGCAAAATGTACTGACGCATCTCAAGTGTTGCATCAAATGCAGATACTTAAGCCCCAGATTGGTGCTTTTCCTGGGCATGGTGTCAGTCCACACAACGACCTTCAGAAGAAAGCAATTAACTTACAAGCAAGCAAAATTTCCGGGGTTTGTGTGAGGCAGCCTAGGATACAAAGGGTTAATTTTTGCCCCCAAATGTATGTGTCACCAGCAAAATCATTAGTGCTGAATTCAACTGAAAAGCTGCTTCTCCTGTATACACAAACATATCAGCTCTTACTCATATTGACCGCACAGTAAGTTCAAATAATTTTTCATTGAGACTTCAACCATGCTGTTGTGGAAGGACTAACTAACGTGAAATCTGGAATCAAAACCATAGGAGAATGGCTGAGAAAACTTTCTTCACAATTTACATTCACACTCAAAATTAATCAACAGCAGTGTCCCATCTAGTACTCATGAAGTATGTGTACTAACCCTTTCTTGTCACCTGTGTAACCTGGCTTATGTGGAAAATATATAGTTACTAGTATGAATACTCAGCAAATACATACCTAAGGAACAAATGCTGCAGTGAATGCATGTCTGGTATGTATAAATCAGTGTATTGACTTTGCTGGTTCATTTTTCTCCCACTTGAAAAGTTTGCTAGCTTAGTTTACAGTAGGGACAAAGCAATAAACTTGAGCTTTAGTATGAGCAGATTTAGTATTTCATTACTATTTCTTAAGGGCCAAAAACGGCTTCAACCCTTAGCACAACTGCCAGATCAACATATGAGCCAGGAGGACATGTCTGGGCTCCAGTTACCCAGCTACCCAACACTGCCTGTGCTCCCAGAGGAGTCTGTGGCAAGAGCTCCAACACATGTAAAATAGAAAATATTAAAATACTGAAGGAAAATACTCTTCAAATAGGGCCTTCCAGTTCCTCCTCTTGCAATGAATTCCCAATTGCTGTCTCATTTTTCCTCAGTGCAGCTGCATTTGCTTAGAGGAGCCACCCCAGAGCAGTGAGGCTTGCAGCCCAGACTGGTCTGTCCAGGCTGAAGGCCATGTAGGAAGATCCCCTGGAAGCTTCATCACCCAGACATTTTGGGGTGTACTTTGAAAATTGTGGTGACACGAATTGTTTTCTGCTTTAACACCCCAGTCAAGTCTGTCCTGGGAGCTCAGTGGCAAACCACTCTCACTCTGGTGCCAGCTGACCTGAAAGTGACACGGTCCCACCTCCTGGGTGAGGTGAGGAAGAGCCCAGAATGGCAGCTCAGTGAGTCATCATGCCAGGAAAGACTTCTTTGCCACTGTTGGTGATTTCTACTACAACTAGCCCCACAACCACAGATTTTTATAGTACCCCAACTTATAAAGCACTGTAGGGATTTTAGAAATGAATTAGGTATAATAAATTGTGTTCAGCAAGTCAAGCAAGAAATACTTCCTATGTGCAGAGAAGGCAATTATGCAGTAAGAATGCCAATTTTTGCATTTAATGAGTTTTATATTTCAGTCTCTGACTAGATCCAGTCTTCAGTTTTAGAAATGTACCTAGCAATGTCGGTAGCAACAAATAGATAATGGTCCATACTGAAAAGAACATAGCAAAGAATTAAGAATAATTGTAATAAACCATATTTTCTGTGTTTTAATAGCCCTACTATACCTAAACATTATTTATGAAGACACTGTTTTTTACACATTGTTTTTACAGTAGTTCCTCTTTCTGATGATGAAAAGCAGTTTGGTTTTCTGACGGCGATTTAAAGGATACAGCTGGGCAAAATTTTACACTTTTGTATGCTAAAGCTTTTTTACACCTAACTTTGCCATTACCAACATTTATGGAGGAGAAAAGAAAACCTGGGAATGCTTATTATCTGTAGGTGTACATATTTCTATTGCAAATATTGTGCAAGAATATTGCTGGGATGAACATCCTTTATTCTTTTGCAAGGTCTTCTGAGACATCACTGTATTTCAATAAAATTATATGAACACAAACATCTTCTGATTTCAGTAATTAGATGAAAAAAAGACAGGACTATTCCTTCACGTTCAAATTTAACTCAAACACAAATGAGATAATGAGAACTGCTTAAAGCTTTATTAGTTTTTTTAATCTCTTAGCAGTGTTATGCTACAGGCCTGATAACATCACGATGTGGCTCATCAGGCATTCCCTTAAACACAGATTTGCCTCCAAGTGTAAACATAGGTGATTAATAATCTTTGCACTGTGTGGAGATACACAGATAGCGTTACAATATGGATGTGAAGCAAGAGGGTGAGGATATCTGAGAAATATGGGTAGCTAGCAGGGAGAAGGAATGCCTTTAAAAACCTTGTAAATATCTTCTAACACCTAATTTTCAGAATAGGCAATTTCAGCACAGTTGTACCTGTGTGGAGCTATGCAAATAATTTTCTGCATCTTAAAGGCTCTAGTGTTTTTGCTATTACTGATAGTTATCTTGGGTAATTTAGCATATGCTCCAGATCTCAAAGGTACTCGTTGACATAAATTCAGTCTGAAATAGATGACTGTTGCTTGATCTCTTGTACGGATCAGAGAACACAGATATGCAAAGTACATTGTGTTATGCAATGCTATACATAATTATTTGCCCTCCTAATGGATTCCTTAATTGGATCTTCTGAGCACTATGCTTAAACATTATCATTTTGCTAATGCTTACTATGTTTCACAATTTACTTTGCAGTAAATTATTGGCCTTCAAATGAGTGATGTAAAATGCAGCGACAGCTGCTCAAACAAGGGCAGCCAGACCAGTGCATTTTTAATTCTCACAAGAAGTCTCATCTAAATGAAATAAAACATTAACATAGGCAGATTGATTCTGATGCTTCTTAATTGTTGATTTTAATCTGAGTTTTTAATATTCTATCTTAACCTTGCTTTCCCAATATGTTTGTATTAGGATCTGGCTCCTGGTTATGCCTGCCATATGTTCTTGTTTTTCACAGGATCTCAACCTTTACTGAAATAAATTTATTGAAAATAAATGTGACATAGAATTTAAGTACCTTTAGGCAGTGTTTTACAAGTACTTAGAGACCTAGCTGCTGATCAAGTGCTTGATGCTGCACCTTGAACACAGAGATGCCAACATCTGGGTGCATTTGGTGCTTAGGATCACATGACTGACGGTTAAAAGGGAAGTGATGGTTCAGACCTGCAGTGTAAAAGTGCATGTGGCTCAGCTCCAGATAAGCCAGTACCTTAAACAGTTACTGCTCTGTCATTGACTGCCATTCAGGGGGTCCAGCTGAAAAACAAGACCGTGATGTGCTTGAGTTACTGAAGTAATAGCTGCCTACATTCATGTTACCAGATGCTGACATGGCATTCGGGTTTAACATGGCATTTTAAGCTTTCCAAAAAATCTCATGGCTACCACCTTAAATAATGGAACATGTTTGAGTATTCTAAAATTTTTTATAATAGGGTGATGCAAAATCAATTGTAATAATAACCGACAAAGCCCAATATTCCTTCAGCCTATTCCATTGCTCCTTACTAATGGTACACCCACCAGCTCTACATGGAAAAAACTGAGCTAGAAAACATTCTGTATCTTCTAGCTCCAGTAAAAAACCCCAGAACTATGTAATAAAGTGATCACACTAGACTTTAAGAGGACAGGAGGTCTGCCACAGTATAAAGTCTTGTTCACTTCTGAAGGAGTGAAGAAATTCACTAATTTTGGAAAGATACAGGTCAAATCAGTCTGATTTCAGCTGAGTGAGTCTCTGCCTTCTGTCCTTCTTCCTGTTCCTACGCAAGCTGCTATCAGCAAGCTGCACTGCTGCTGAATTTTCCACTGCAGGGCATGTGTGCTGCACAGCTGTTTTCCTTAACATCTTCTGTAACTGAACACAAAGGTTAGAAACTGTAGGGAGAAGTTACTGAAATCATTAAATTTAGCATTAACCTCTCTATGTATCTGTCAATATTTCAGGTAATTGTAATAACTGCAAGAGCTACTATGAATGCCATGGAAACCCTAGCTTTCAAAGAGACAGAGAACATTTGCAATTAACCTGCAGAATAATTAACCTGCATTGAGTTTAGTCAGAAAATTCCTAAGCAAGGTGTTACATTTCCATCCTGTTTTACTCTGCTGCTGACCTTCAGTCTATACGCCAGAGGAGCATCTAACTGTAGGAGATTGATTAGTAATTAAGAATTGCTTCAGAAACACCACAAGTTCAGAGAAGAAAGCAACCTAATCATATTAGAAAATAGTTAGAAATCTAAATTCCAGTCTCCTGGGATTTTCTTTTGAGCAGGAAATTTAAATAACTTTCTTTTGACCATACCACATTGACCCCATTAACTAGATGTAATAAACAAATGGGAGATATTCAAGCTGACATTTGAGCAGTGTCAAAGCCTTCTAAGCTTGTTCTGAGTAGATTAGTTGATAAGTGCTAGCCTTCCTATTCTGGGATATGTTCCAAGGCAAGCATGAGGACTGATGATTTCATTTAACTCCAAAGTAGTCAACACTGTATACTTCAACAATGCAAATAATTTGCTTCATTCTTATGACACTCTACCAGTTGACAGCGATTTTTATCATGGGTGTTGTGATAAAAATACCTCTCTGCTTGGCACTCTATCTGAGGGCAAAAACTACATTTCCTCTACTATTCAATCAGTATGTGAAACTATAATTATTAGCAAGGGGTGTGCAGCTTTCTCAAAAATACATAGTGGATCTCATCTGCTGTAATCTCAGAAATATTGACATAAGGATTTTTAAAAAAAAACAAGGGATAAAAATGTCAGGGATTTCACAGACTCTGTAATGTATTTGTAGACATTTACAGGATAGCAGCAAATAGATTGAGAGCCAGCTGCCTGTATTCCAGCAGTATTGACAAATCTGCAAGGGTTTTGGTTCGCTGTTGGGAGAAGTTTGCCAGCTATTGCTACTCATCCAGCTTCGCTGTATCTGTCAATGATAACAAGTCCACAGAGCTGCTTTCAAAACGGCCCTTAAACGTTTCACAAATGTATCCTCATTGAGTGGAATACATGCCTAAGTCTCTAGTATGTTCAGTGATTATGACTTGAATCCAATTCCAGCGCCTGACGTTACAGAGGAGAATCCCTCTAATATGATTACCTTGCAGGACATCAATCTAGTGAAGTCTTCAAAAACAGAGCCTATAAAACAGAAAAATACTAGGTCTTGGCTCTTAGGACTGTAAACTTCTAAATAATGATTGCTCTGTCACTCGATTCTGTGAGACTGTGAAAAGAAAAAAAAGCAAGTTTTATCTTCAGCACTGAAAGAACATTTCTAAACCTATTACACAGGCAATACTGGAAAAATTCTCAGGTTTTATCCTCACCTATAGTAAAGCCAGATCCACAAAAAGGCTTAATTACTTTAAGTGGAGGTTAGTCAAAAAAGTTCAAAATGGTAATTAATTAAGCCAGGAGTACCTCAATTAGATCCCTAAAGCTTCAGGAGACACCCAAGCTTTTCCCAAAGAGGTTTCATGCTGGAGTTACTACAAGCTTTGCAGGCTTTGCACCTCCTTATTTACCTTCCATTCCTTAGAAATGAGGGTTGCCTGTCACTTTTGTGTGGTTACAGGCATTCAGCAGTGCACTGGTAAGACAGTTTGCATATGTAGCATGCACCAGCCAGAGTCATTTGCATTTAAAAGAGAGAAGGAAAATTTCTGTAGCAAATAATTTCTTCCAGCTGCGCTTTAACAGCAGAGAGTAAGCTGGTTGTCTGTAGCCAAAGACACAAAGTATGGATGGGTTTCATGCTGTGAATCCAATTTAGATTCTTTTCAGAGGAAAGAACCTCAGCTTGGGATAAGTCAGGATTTCCAATGTGCCATCTCTTTGTCTCTTCCTCCTGGCTGGTTTAGACATACCTCCTGCTCTGTGAGCGGATTGTGAGTCCCAGTCCCACCCGTCTGATGCAGGCCTTGTACAGAGAGGACAAGCGAGCAACAGAAATCTCAAGTTAGTGCTGGAAACTGGCCATTTTAAAAAGACGTGCTGATATGCTGATCTTAGCTGAAGCCTTTGTGAACCAAAGCAAAAGGTCTTTTTATGTCCCCTTGGCAGTGTTTAAAAGATTATGTTTACAAAGATTCAGGAACTCAGCATTTCTGAATGCTGGCTAATAATTGCTTTTGAATGCAAATATTAAAATGCATTTTTATGGTATATAGCAAAATGTATGGAATATAAGAAATATACGATTTACCTAAAATTTCTTACTATTGGTTGCCTACTTAAAAATTGTTACCTAGCTGACAAGTCACATTTTGCAGTTCCAGAGTGGCATTTGTTTTCAGTCTTGCTCTGCGGTAAGGTAAATGCAACTTTGAGGCCCACAGTTCCATCACCACTGTCATCACACGAACACAAAGCGCACACACTTTGTGCTGCAAAGCACTGTCACCTTTTTAAATGCCTAGCATGACTTATTTCAGTAAAGTCTGAGTTCTACATTTTCATTGAACATGTCGGTGAAATTTGTTGCCCTAATAGTTTCAGCATTATGCCACCTTACCTCCTATGAAATCAGGAATCCAGCTCACCTCGTATTGTGTGCCTGCCATGCTGTTAGAGTGCTGATGTGCCATCAGAGCTCATGGTGATCTCTTCAATGCAGTCCCTTGGTGGAGCCTGGGGAGGAATTAACTGGATCCAAAAGCAGACACCTTCATTCAGCCACCTGAAAAGCTCTCCAAACTCTGCTGTCTGTATTGGCTCTGTCTCTGTTAGCCGCAATGACAGCTCACCCACGGCTCCTAATGAGACATTTACCGGCTGGACTCCCCAAATCAGGGTGAGCCTCGAGGGCCAGAGTTTTCCCAAGGGTAAGGAGTCAGGCTTCCTCAAGGCACCTACGAATTTAAAATTTAAATCGTGTTGAACCACGAAATCACAGAGTAGTTAGGGCTGGAAGCGGCTTCTGGAGGGCGATTAGTCCAACGCCCCAGCCAAGGCAAGGTCACCTGGAGCAGGTGACACACCCAGGTGGGTTTTGAATGCCTCCAGAGAGGGAGACCCCACGCCCTCCCTGGGCAGCCTGTCCCAGTGCTCTGCCACCCTCAGTGGAGAGAAGTTATTCCCATTCCTGCAGACAGGAGTAATTACAGATAACACCCTCACACCGAAGCGCCGCCCGCGCCCCAGCTCGCCCGGCGGGCCCGGCAGGGGGCGCCGCCCGGTCGCCTGGCGGCGGCGTTTGGCCCATCGCGGCCGCCTTAGCCCTCCCCACCCCGGCCCCGGCCCCGGCCCGCCGCGGCTCCTCAGGGGCTGCCCGACCTCGGGGGCTCCGCCAGCCGCGCCCGCCGGCCGGGCCGGGCCGGGCCGCTGCCATGTTCACCAGCACCGGCTCCAACGGGTTCTGTGAGTACCGGCCCCGCCGCGGTCCGGGGAGGGCGGCGGCCAGGGGTGGGAGCGCGGGCGGCGCTGCCGCCGTCGGCCCCGGGGGAGCCGCTGGCTTCGGTCCTCTCTTGGCTGGACTTTTAAACTACGTGACGGCGGGAGGAGCCGCGGGTGTGTCTGTGTATGTCTGCGTGTGTATGTGTGTGCGTGTGTATGTGTCTGCCTCTCCGTGTATGTCTGTATCTCTCTGTGTGTTTATATGTATTTGCATACATCGATATAGTTCTCCGTGCCAAGATACGTATCAGAAAAAGCAATCAACCCCTCTTTTCTACATGTGAAATTAAACTTGTTTTTTAAAATCAATTTATTGATAAGGCAAACGTAAGGACTAGCGTGCCCCTAGCTCTGCTTAGCTTTATTTTTTCGCACAGCACATGTAAATAATTTCATGTCCCTGCCACCTGAACTGACTTCGCAGGTATCTGGGGTTGGCTCTGAGCTTGTTTTACAGGACACAGAATCTGCAACGTCTGGAAGCAGTAGTGAGGAGCTGACCTGGCTGTGGTGTGGACTTGGGCACCACAGTCCTAAGAGCAGGCGAGGACAAATGCTAAGTCAAAGCTTTGCTGACTAACTGCGTGCTCCTTACAGAATGGGAGGGAGTGTCCGTCTGCTGAAGGGCAGGAGTGCTCTGCAGAGCTCTCTGAACAGGCTGGATCAATGGGCCGAGACCCAGCAGCATGAGGTTCAAAAAGGTCAGGTGACAACTCCTGCACTTGGGTCTCAACCACCCCAGGCAGCACTACAGATCTGGAGAAGAGTGGCTGGAAAACTGCCCAGGGGAAAACGATCTGGTGCAGGTTGACAGCCAGCTGAACATGAGTCAGTGTGCCCAGGTGGCCAAGAAGGCCAGCGGCATCCTGGCCTGTATCAGCAATAGTGTGGCCAGCAGGACCAGGGCAGCAATTGTCCCTCTGGTGAGGCTACATCTCAGGTACTGTCTCCAGTTCTGTGCTCCTTAGTTCAGGAAGGACATTGGGGTGCTGCAGCATGTCCAGAGAAGGGCAGTGGAGCTGATGGAGCATCTGGAATGCGTGTCCTATGAGGAGTGGATGAGGGAGCTGGGGTTGTTTTGCCTGGAGAAAAGGAAGTTCAGGGGTGATCTTATCACTCTTTACAAGTACCAGAAAGGAAGCAAAGTGAGGGTTGCCCTCTTCTCGCAGTTAACCAGCGACAGGACAACACCAGAGAACTTAGCCTCAAGCTGTACCAGGGGAGGTTCAGGTTGGACATTGGGAGGAATTTCTTGACAGAAAGGATAATTAGATACTGGAATGGGCTGCCCAAGGAGGTGGTGGAGTTACCATCCCTGGAAGTGTTTAAGAAAAAACTGGAGTGAGGTACTCAGTGCCATGGTCTTGTCAACAAGATAGTGTTTGGTCAGAGGCTGGACTTGATGCTCTCAGAGGTCTTTTCTAACTTAATTGATTCTGTGATTCCATGAAATCAGTTTGAGTGTGAAAGCACCCTCTGACTAGGGGGAATAATTCTGGCATTTAAAAAGGAACGTTAGTTGTAGTTGTATTTTGTATGAGGAATCCAAAGAAAGGAAGAGTCTTTTTCAGATGGATCTGATAATACTGTACATTGATAATGTTGGGAGAGGAGATGGAAATGTAAAAATAAACATACCTGGTACATGGTATGACTATGAGATAGGGAAGCCAGGAAACAAAGGATGCCACCTTGTAAAAGGACAAAGATAGTTTGCCTCTGCTGTGGAAACTGTTTCTCTTATCTGGCGGAGCTGGTGTGCTCTAGAAAAAAGAGCCAGTGGCTCTGGGTATAGTAAGAGACACAGCGCAGACATATGCAAATGGCTTATCAGAACACTAACCCAGCTGAGCTGACTTGTCAGAGGGCATTGCAGTGTGCTCAGGGGGCATCCTGGCAGCACCTGACTTTAGGTGTGCTTGACAGGTGGGCTGAGGTGCCAGACCCAGGCTGGTTGCTTGTGTTGCAATCTGCTGGCAGATTCGGTCTGCTTACAATGCTGCTGAAACACTTGAGCAGTTCTGCAGAGGCTCACGTGAGTGTGTGAATGGCCTGGCTGTTTGCTTTACTGTAGTGCTGCTTAGTTTGCCATGAGGCTGCGTCCCAGGAGCAAAGTATGGTCCACAGGAAGGCTTTCCCTTCTAGGACACAAAGGCCTTACCAACAGTTTAAACCAGTTAGACCAACACGAAACCTTTCTGCAGACATTGTATTATCCCCTCCCAATATTCTTCATGCTGTTTATGTACTGCACAGGAGTCTAGTAGGAAAGTCTGTTAAGTCATTATTAAGGTAAAATTTGAGTCCATCTTTTAAACCATATGCACTTCTTACATCTGAAAAACATTTGACTACTGCACACAAGCTATTTCTTGTAGTAGGAGTGAGGAGAACCCTTTGAACTCACTAGTGCAACTTAGGCTTTTACCTCTGTGACCCTTGTAGTGCAGTGCTAGCAATTTGTTAAAAATCCCCAAGGCAAGAAGGGATCTCTGTGCTCCTCTGCTTGCATAACTGGCAGGACTGAACTCTGTTGTGCATAGGCGTTGGGAAAATAATAAAGCTATGTAAATTAATGCTTTGTGGTATGACTGAAGGAAAAATGAAGCATGTACTGAATACATAAGTCTTGTGCATTACAGTATTATGCACTACAGTACTATTTGGGAAAGCAAATTAGCTTGTACATCAGCATGCCACTGTGCAGCCTGATTAGTGTGAGCCCTGGAAGCAGCGCAGCATTGAAGGCCACAAAACTGTGGCTATTCTGCTTCTGCAGAGCTAGCTCATTTCATTTCAAGCTTGTGTGGGGATCTACACATGGTCTTGTGGTGTAGCCGTACCTGATATTTCTGGCAGTGTATACTTAAAAGCAGTATGGTAACACCTCTGTCTGGTTGGAAGGAAGAGAAGTTTGCTGAATGGGGTGAATATTTTTGATACTTTCAACCTGATTCAGTTTCTATTTCAAGTATTGCTTTTAGAAACAAAAGTTTTCTTTTTATATTTCCTTTTTTTTTTTAATAGTTTGTGACCTAGGCTACATCTAGCAGTTTTCTAAACAGTAAATGTATAGGCAAGTAGTTTGATTACAGTCTTGCCTGTGCCTTTAAAAAATAGATTTAAAGCATGATCACAGGTTTCTCTATTAACTTTCTTAATACTAATATTATTCACCTCTCAGCTTCTGGATTGAATTTAGAAGAACTGTTCCTGCAGTATACTCTTACTGTTTTCACTTGCAAACGAACATCACTGCTGGTTGGTGAGCCCCCTGCAGGTTCTTGGACAGGTCTTGGAATCCAATAGATTGATTTCTGCATGATGGTTTAATGCAGGAAAAACAACCACTCAAAATGCATAAGTGCATTTGGGAAGTACTGTGGATTCGATTGTGTATTAATTATGGTTTAATTCACAGATCTTGTGTATAAGCATTTGAAAACTGTTCTGTGGGTATTTTGTGCCATTATAGTAGCCCCCAGCAGTTAATTGTCTATTTGAAAGTGACATGCTTTCATGCCTTCCTTTTAACAGCTGGATTTGGGAAATTTGCAGGTGATAGTGGAAAAAGAGTTGTTACACAGCATGTTTTCTGCAGCTGCGTATGAGCTCAGTAGGGATCCCCACAGAAATTGCCCTGAGCTAATTTGAACTTCTGCAGCCGCTGCTCATCAGCTGGCTCATCACTTCACATCAGCCAGCAGTGAGATCCTCTCCCAAGTCAACTCTTGAGTCCTGAGCCTGGAGTAGCAGTCCAGGGGGTGAAGCTGTTCCTGCAAGAGCTCTTCTGCAACAGTAGCTTGGTCTGGCTGCCTGTTTTGCTATGCCCATCTGCTGTCTCTTCATCTGTGAGTAGTGAACAGGCAGGGACAGGAAATAATTTCAAAAACTGTAGCTGTTTCTGTATCTTCTCATTCTTGTCATTAGTGCAGTGCTGATTTCTGGAGCTGCAACTCGGGCAGTTGTGTTATAAACCTCCCCCTCTGTTTGTGACAGATGGACACCTGTATCCTTCACTATCTGTACTGTAAAAGAGGCACTGGCAACCAGCAGAGTAGTAGGTTGTGGAAGAAGAGGATCTGTGGGCTTTATAGTAAGTGCAGGAGTGGAATGTGGAGGCTTAGAAGTGGTTTTCTCACTTATGTCACATTTTAGGAGCAGCTTCGCATTGCACAGTTGATAGCATGAAGGTTGGGACACTTGCCCATGAGATTTTGAGAGCAGTTTTGGGGGAGAGCTTTTCTATTGCACCAGGAAGAAGCAAAGATCTGTAGTGGAAGCTAATTCCTTGCTCTTCATCATAGTGTGGGTGTATTCTGCTGGTTATTACCAGAATTTCTCTGGGTACTTATGTGGATGCTCAGTAGATGTGTTGCAGCACCAGTGTTATAACTGTCTGTTTTTTGAAAGAAATGCCACTTAAGGAGCACTTTGGGATCACAAATTTATTCCAAGATCCCTGAAGACAGTATTTGATATATTTTAACTTTCAAGGTCATAATGAGTGTTTAGCCTTTCATTCTTCTTTCTCTCTATGGTATAATGACACCGTGTTTTCTCCTTCTGGTGAACATTTGCATTGGTACTGCCAGCAGACTGGTGCCCTGGTAGGTTTGTGATAACTATTTCCATCTCATCCATGCTTGAACATTCATTGGATTAGAATTCTGCTTTCTAAATTTTACCTTTGCATTGTAAGTAAGGAATTTGACTTGGATATCAGAATGCTCGATTGTGCAAAATCTGGCATTGTTGTCATTTTTGGTCTGACAAGCTTGAGGCATTCCACAGTATTGGGAAGGTTGTTCCTTCCCCACGACCTCACAGCAGTCCCCAAGAAGGATCTATATGCTGCTGGGGGATAAAGCAAACTGCTACACTGTGCAGTGAAACACTGGGAAAAAGAATTTCAGAGGATGCATTATTATATTTTTCAAGTTCACCAGACAAGAATAAACTTCTCAACCACGATGACATTATGAGAAGCTGGAGAGTAGAAATTTCCATCACTCATGTGATGTTTCTGTGGGTGACAGTCAGATTCATGGGTTAGGTGCTTCTGTGGTTTTTGATTGGATGACATGTCTTATAATAAGTATTTTTTCCCTGTATCAGGGTTTAAAGTGTCTAAGATGAAAGCTAAAAGGAGGCTCTTAATAAAAATGTGTGTTCACACTTTTGGAGAAAACGGATAGAGTTCTCTTGGTAGGATATTTTTGAAAGCATTCAAATTAGGAATTAACTTGATAGGATGAAGTATTTCAGTGTATATTACCTGTAATGTAAAAGTGGTCTATTAAAAAAATTGCAGTAAAATCTACATATTAAACATGTATAGAAAAATATAGTCACGGTGGGATATCTAGAGACTTTGTTCTAATGTGTGTATGTGGTAATGTGATCGTTATGTAAAAAGTTTTATAGGATTAATTAGTTCTTGTGAACTAATTAATTTCGTAAAATTCATGAAATAATGTAAATGCATTTAGTAAAATATAGTAAAATAACAATTTTAATTTAAATTTAAAATATAGTAAAATAACAGTTTTTATTGGTTCAGAAATGTTTACTGTTGTGGCTATTACAGTCCTTCCGAATTAGGCTGTACTTCCAAGTATCAAAAATCTGCATCCTGATTATAAAATTGACCTTTTCACATTAAGAAATGTTAATTTAACTAAGTTATCTCAGGGAGCATTGCTTGAGGTTTCAAATGAATATCTGTGTGCATTGTCTGCGTAGTAGCTTTCAGGAAGCTCCAGCTTCTTTTTACTCCCCAGTGTTGTACAGTACTCTGATGGCTTCAGATGGTTTTGAAAAGCCCAACTAAATTAGAGGAATGACTAATTTTTAAAAAATGAATGTCTAAAGAATATAGACTTTATTTTTGGAGGAAAAAAAACAAAAAGCAAACCCAAGGAAAGATAGTAGATTGAAATGTGGACAGTTTTATCACATTAAAAGAAAAAAAAAAGAATCAGCTAGGCTTTCTCCTTGGGTGTATCATACAATCATGACAGTAGAGTTTATATTTAGCATAGTAACATCAACCTGTGTCAATCCAAGTCACTGCCTAATTTCTATAAAAGGATGGTTCTTCAAGGCCATGCTTGCTCAAATGGAAACTGCATGTTTAAATAATGAACTTAAAAGGTATGGGTGTGGACTGAATTAATAGTTTTAAGTACAAGTTTTCATTATGATACACATAGAGATGTTTTCTTCCCATGGTGAAGATCAGAAGACTGCAGACTTCAAGGTGGTGAACAGCTAACCGTGCCCATCAAAGTAATTGTTGATGTCATGAGTTAATACTTGGATGAGGATCATGCTTAAACTATCTTGCAAGAGCCATATTTTCGATGGCAGTGGGATTGTGCCATAATTAAAATCTTCTCTTTGGTGCCTATTGCCATCTGCTTTTTCTAGCAGTTCACTGTCCTAGTGTGCAGCAGATGTTGAAAAAATCATTCATGATATTCACTTTAATCTGGACAGGTAGTAAATGTTTATTGTATTATACTGTTTCATGCAGTTTTATTCCTGCTGTGTTCCTGCTCTTTACTCCCCATTAGTACTTTTAATATAATCTCATTGCTCCTTTTATTATATTAAGAAAAATGACAACAGAACTATGGATTTTTGTAGTACCCTCCAGAAACAGTTGTCTGAAAATAAATGGATTCTGTGCCATAACTGAGGTGTTGTAAATGGAAGTAAATGTGATTCAGGTTGCATTTGTGAGAAGGAGAAAAGTCATAGAATGAATAGTATTTCAGAGTCTCTGTGTTGGCTTGAGTTTTTGGGCAAGAGTTTGTGTTTTATTGCATCAACTGCAGCAACAGGTTAGGGTGAATTGCTGGCTATGCTCCTGTTGGATATCCTACTTGGTAGATTTTAGTAAATGCGAAATGTGTACTGCAGATTTCGCTGTTCTTTGCCTGCTTTCTTGTGAATGTCCTTTCTGAAAGTCATGGCCCTAGAGTGAAAGAAGTTCTGATTTCACAAACATCCTGATTCTAATAATTTCTTTATGAATAATTGTAATAATTGTAATGGGAGGAAGATGAGTATTGCGTAAATTGACTTAAATATGATTCCTTGAATGGTGGATCTAAGTGCAGTGGTGAGAAAGTCCATTTATTCAGGTGGTTCCTGCTTCATAGCCTCTAAGAAAAAGCTAATCTTAATCCCTAAGGCAAAGGAAACAGAAGTATTTAACTAGATGTGCATGTATATTTTGCTAGAAAAAAGAGCGATTATTTTATTTCCTGAAATGCGATTGAGCCTTAGGAGGGCAGTATGGGAGGACACGACCTCAGCAGGTGCAAAGAACTTGGGTTTAGTCGAAGCTAATTTCATGAGAGAGTGTTGGAAACAAAATGTCTGGGTAATATTTAACTGTCATTAATATCTCTAAACATTTCCTTTGATTAGTGTGTTCTTCCTATCGATTCACAAGTTTTTGAGAACTTGGGAAGTTGTTGAGCTAAAAAGTCAAGGTGGTGTCACTGCTATTATGTCTTCCAGTCACCTGTTTAAATATGTCACTTTTTGAATGTGAGAGACTTTTCACTAAAATGATTTGACTGTTTATTTGTTTTGTCTTTAAGATAAAGCGCCTTTGTCAAAGAGTTTGTTACTAGTCCCAAGTGCCATTTCGATTCTATTGACTCTGCTCTTCCAACATTATCAGAAGTTCTTTGCGTATAACCTGCAGGCTGTAAAAGAGGATTTTCAGGTAAGAGTCTGTTCACTTTGTGTGAAAAGAGACTGTAAACTGTGGTTTTCTATGCAATTTTCCCCCACAGTCTGTTTGTCCTCTGGTTCTTTCCCTTTGTACACTGCTGGAGATCAGCTCGTTCTTATCTTTTTTTGTATCACCCCAGTATGTTACTATTTGGAAAACACGAGAAAAACTGATCTGAAACAATCAATATAGCATTTCATTTATTTTTCTTATCTGGGAAACTACTTGGTTCCTTTTGTTTTTCCTTTCAGGCATTGGCATATGTAAACTTGCTGTGAATGAAGTATGACTTAACTCATTTAATAATACAAGTGTTTTGATATGAATTTCAGTATCTCATTGTGCCTAATTTTTGAGGCTGAAGAAGGCTACTTTGAATAGGCATGCTGATTATAAATTATTTATTTTAACGACGGAGTCCATAATTTTCATTCTGTAACTAACTGTTGTAGTTAGTTGTGGAAAACTAAACTTTGGCTGTTGAATAGAACTGCTGCTTCTAAATTGAAAATTCCAGATGATGGGGGAGTTTATCATGCTCTTCAGTAATCAGCTGAGTTGGTTAATTTCATACTCATTCCTGTTTCAAACTAAGATACTCTGTCTTTTAGGTATTGTATCTTGTAATGTTTTATTTTAAATTTAATTAAGGATCCTATAGTATCAGTTCTAAATGTTGAAATAATGCTCTTAAAAGTAATTAGATAAGTTCTGTGGGTATTTGTTTTGGGATGTTTTTAATTTTTGAAAGTGGCATACTACTGCTCAATAGAGAAAGGTTAGCAAATGCCTCTGTGTTTATCTTACCCCACAGATTTAACAATTGCATCAAACAAAAGGTATGTAGTCAAATTAATGTCTTTGAGGATGCCAGCTGTAGTCTGTAAGCATGAAAAGATTATTAGACCTCACTAGTGATGCTCTGTGCTGTTGTGGTCTCTGTAATCTTTCTTGTCAAAAACAAGAGCTTTGTTGTAATAATAAATTACAACTCTTCAAGAGCACTACTCATATTTACCAAGTATCTTGCTGATGCTGTGCAGGGAAAATACATAAATGATGTCTACCTTTTAAAAATGTTACAGCCAAGTGTTTGGGGAAGAGAATGAAAAAGTCTGAGGAACTAGTCCAGTTTTAAATGGAAATTGTGTGGGTTTGGGATTTGTTTATTTGTTTGTTTTGAGATTTGTCTTCAAAGGAATCCTCTCTTTCCAAATGTTTGATCTGCTGAAAAACAGTAGTAGCTGCATTTTATTCAAAGAGAACATCTCTACTGTGTCTTAACCATAAACACTTGCAAGTATCTGTAAAAGCTATGACACTTTGATTGTGGTGCTTTGGGGGAATTTGTGAGTTTGGATTTTTTATTTAATGAGATCGTTTCACTTATTGCCACAGCTCTTGGAGCAAGCTATGTACTATATCACTGAGTACCTCTGAGATCAGAGAGAACAGATTGTTTAACTCCTGTCTGGTGCTAATATTCAAATGAGAACTCTTAAAAGAAATTTTGTTTAGAATAAATTCACCTGCAAGGATGTGTTTAATGGAAAGGAAATTTTTCAGGGAATGAACAAACATTTTGGTTGTTGGATTTTAACACTTCTTAAAGCTGGTAGAGGGCACACAAATTAAAGTGAACAGTTGAAGAAGAGTACATTTGATTTGGAAAGCAAAATATATGCTGTCCAAAACCAAAAGGTCATTGTCTCCATACAGCGGGCCCTCAGAAGCAGTGAAAATGTTGTGTGTAAAAGATCTTTGTTACATCATATCTGTATATTTTAAGCTGGCTAAAGCAAAGAGCAGTAAGGCTGGAAGCCTTTCATAGTCTGTGTGAGAGCTGCTCAGTTAGTGCATGAAATATTCAGCTGCAAGGTCGTCTGGCTGGGATTTAAAACTGGGCATGTTGACGTGGGACAGTGGGAATGGTGAGTGAGGTGGATTGGGGCCAATACTGTTTAGTGTCTTCATTCATAACTTGGACAGTAGGACACAGCGTTCTCTCAACAAGCCTGTGGGTGATGTAAAACTTGGATTTGTAGTTGTTACACCTGTTAGTTCTGCAGCCATTTAGAGGGGAGAAGAGGGTCAATAGGAGCCTTAGTTCAGCAAAGGCAATGCAAACTCCTGCATCAGAGAGGAGTAACACTATGTGTACAGGCTGTGGGCTGAGCAGCTGGAAATCACTTTACAGGAATAGCCCTGAGGATCCTGGTGGGAGCTTGAATTGAACATGAAGCAGCAATGCAGCATTGTGGCTAAGAAGCCAAATAGCATCCCGGGCTGCATTAGGTAGGAGGAGCCTCACAAGGAGGCCTGGATGGTGATCATCTCTCCTCTCAGTGAGAGCAGTCTGAAGTGTTGTCCCTTGTGCTGGGCTCCTGAGTACAAAATTGACCTTGGCATGTTGCAGAGAGTCCAGTGGAGGACCACCAGGCTGGTCAGGGGCTAGATGATGTGGTGTATGAGGAGAAGGTGAGAGAGCTGGGATTGTTTAACCTCGGGAAGAGAAGGTTTAGGGTAGATCTTATCAGTGCTTGTAAATGCCTAATGTGAGGGAGCAAAAAAGGCAGAGCCAGGCCCAGTGAAAGGTCAAGAGGCAACTGGCATGAATTGAAATACAGGAAATCCCATTTAAAGGAAAAGGTTTTTACTGTAAGACTGATGGAACAGAGGAACAATTTCCATCCTTAGAGATGTTCAAGACTCAACTTGGCATGGCCCTGAGCAAGCTGACCTGGTTAGACCTTCTTAGAACAGTAATACTGTACTAGTTTGTATCTTGAGGTTGCTTAAAAATTTTTTTTTATAGTTCTAAATTCCCTAGGGTTGTGATTTACATTTGTATTTCTAAGCGTAAACTAGGAACCTCAAAGTGTATTTTGAGTTAATTTCAATTGTTTATTTATTTTAACAGTTAGACATCTGCTTTGAAAATATTTTAAAGATACTCTCCATAACATGCTACTCTCTGTATTTCCCTCCTTAACTGTGCTGTGTTTCTCTTACCTGACTCCAGTATTGCATTCTCTCTAAGTGCAAATTCTGTAAAGAATTTCCTTGAAGGAGGAGTGGCTTAACATGATGATATTAACCTTCCAGATTTGGAGACTTGTATGTGGAAGAACAATATGTCTTGATTTGAAAGACACATTCTGCAGCACTCTGCTCATTTACAACTTCCGAATATTTGAAAGAAGATATGGCAGCAGAAAATTTTCAGTAAGTTCAGTTTTGAGGGTTTTTTAGTGGAAACTTTTCTATACAGTTTAGTCTTTTACTCTTGGATGAGTACTGCAGTTTTATTTCTAGTGTGTTTTATAGAAATATGTGTTAAAGAATTGTAAAGATAATTTGGTTTTAATAAATTTAAATTTATATTGATAATACCTTGCAGTCAGTGGATTATTCTAATTTCTATTTGCAGTTGTATCGCTTGTAAGATATCAGACCCATCAAATTTAATTTTGGAAACAATCTTCCTCTTGATTCTTCAGTATCTAGACAAGCAGACCTGGAATTACGTTGTGTTAAAGATTGAATTTGTCTTTATTGAACCACTATAGAGGTTTTGTTATTTTTTCTTATATATAGAGGTATATTAAAACCTTATTTTGAAACTGCTGAATTGATTCAAATTACCTTTTTCTTTCCAGTCTTTTTTACTGGGCGCTTGGATGCTCTCAGCTTTGTTTGATCTTCTCCTTGTAGAAATCACTCAGTATATATTTGGTATCACCATCAACAGCTTGCCTTCTGGTTTGTAAGTAGCTTCTAATGAATTAGTTATTTTAGATATTGTTTCAAGGGATTGTTTTCTGAAGATTTGATTTTAAAAAACCTTTCTTCGTGTATCACTTCAAATTAATTTAATCCTCTTTTGAACTGAAGCATAAAGGTTCTTGGCACAACTACTGCAATTTCAAACATTTATTTCTTAGCTATGATTTGTGTTTAATTTATAATTTACCCATACAATGATTAGTTTCCAATCCATTAGTCTCATTTTCTCTGTTAACATGATTGCAGCATGGCTTGCCACACACAAATTGTTGCTGTATTTGTTCACTCTAAATTCTTTTGATCCATTCAATTTGTAAAAACTGGAATCAGGTTGTGCTGATTTCTGTATTAAATCAGAAAGGCAACAGAACTGTAAGTCATATGCTTTATGGTCATTTTTAAATGCATATGCATTTCATATTGGTATTTTGTATGTTTTTGAAAAATTGTGTGCTGGATATTGTGACTCTGTTTTGTACTTGCAGCTGAAGTTCTTACAGCTTTAAGGTGTTCAGTGGTTCAATTTTGCATAGCCTATGTTTGAGATTTCTGCACTTAATAAAATATGTGCATATTACAGTAGGACCACAGAGCTTACAACTCTTTGTGGTTAAACTTCTGGCAGGTGAGATCACACAGACTTGAGTTTCCATGTATTGCACACTCTGAGGTAATAATAAAAGCTCTTGGAGTAAGATTTTTAATATTAAACCCCATATCAGACCTTTTTTTTTAATATCTGCTTTTCCAGAGCATCTGTTGAAAGTATCTAAAGACTGATTTATAAGGGACAAAAAGCATGTGTTTGATATTATAAAAATACATTTTTTGTAGTTTGTGAGTATTCAAAAGAAGTTGAAAGCTTGAGTAGCTACTGCAGTTACTTGTATTTGTTACCTAGAGTTTGTTGCTAGGACGTAGGCTACTAATGTGTGTGGAGAAATGAATATTTTCCTATATGTAAAAAGGTACATTGTGCAAAAGTAAGGTGTCATAAATGTGCACATCATACCCACAGGTAGGTAATGAACAATTTGACCATTTTACCCTTTGATGGTATTTTTATGACTGCATAATATAGTCAATTACAAAGAAATCTGTGTCAAAGAAGTTTTTAATTAAGTAAAATATAAATTTTACCTACATATGCCTTCTCATTATGTCATTTGAATTTGATATTGAGAGAATGAAATTAATTTTAGAAATGTGGTATATACCATAGTTTCAGGAGCATTTGATTATGCAAATATAAAAAATTCATATATGCATTGCATCATAATTCTTCAGTGTTGTCTACTTTATTGTATTAATAGTCACTTTCACATCTGACAATATTCACAGTTGTTTGAGGTGATAAAAGCATTGGAAAGTTTAACACTGATGCTAGGTTTTAGTTCATTTCAGGTGAAACAACAAAAGATGTTGAGCAAATAAAAAGAAGTGCAATTATTATTCTGTTTCTGTCATATTTACAATGCAACAAATATATCTGTTACCTTTAGTTATAGAACATCTTTCTGTGTAGCTGCGTGCTAGAATTTGGAAAAAGAATCCCTTGTTTGCATTGTAAAAGTTCCCTGACATTTTTTTTTTTATATCATTTCACTGTTCATATTATTGAGTGATCTTACACTTCCAGTTCTAAAACTTTTCCTGCGCACGCTTCGAAGGTAATTGCGGTAAAGGATTACACTGATGACTCTTGCCTGGAATTGTTTGGAAACAATGTAGTACAGTATAACATCCAAGCACGTACTGAGATTCATGAGGAAGGTGGTGAAGGCTGCCCAGGGATTGTAACTTGTATTTTCATCTTGCAACATCAGAAGGACAAAGCAAATGTGGAAGGGTACAAAGCAGATGAGTACCTGAGCAATCAGAGTAACTATAATTCTTATGGATCTCTCCTTGGCCTTAGGCTTCAGTTTGGAAGTCTTGCCATGAATAAAATTATAAATAATGACTAGGTAACACCCCATCATGATAAACAAGGGGATCAAAAAGAAAAAAATCAAGCGACAAAAATTCAATGTATTTACTTCCTTTAAATGGATGATATCAAGCATTTTCATGCAGGTGGTGAAATTTGAGGCTTGGTCTGGATCAGATCGTAAAAACACCAACGGGGATGTTGTTGAGAGGGTCATTATCCAGATTCCAGTACAAGCCAGTAGAGCTTTTTTTGTATTTTTTAGTTCTTTGACATGTTTGGGCTGGACAATAGCCATAAATCTGTCTACGCTGATAAAAGCGAGCAGCCACAGAGCAATGGCTGGGTAAAAGACGGTGAAAGCCCCGAGGATCCGGCAGAATGTATCTCCAAAAGGCCACGCTTCTGTCGCGTGGTAGATTATCCGAAAAGGCAGGGAAAATATAAAAAACAGGTCAAGTAGTGCGACATTCATCATGTATACAGTTATAGTTGTTCTCTTCTTGGTAGTGCAGCTGAACACCCAGAGTGCAGTGGCATTCACCAGCAATCCCACTGTGAACACAAAGCTGTAGAAGACCAGTGATGCAATCCTGTATTCTTCTGGGTGGGAATTTTCTGGCGTCATAGTTTAATTGAACTTAGGAATAGTTGTTGCGCTCCATAAATCCCCTAAAATTAGATAAAAGATGGGAAGTTATTCTCAGTCAAATAAAATCTGTCTTTAAAAACAAACAGGAAGATTGTTTTAGGACAGTGTTTAGTGATGAAACTATTGTTTAGCTCTGAAATGTGCTAGCTTTGTTGCTTTTTCTGACTGCAAATGCATTGTCATCCTCTGAGGGAAACATATGTATTGTCAGACTTGTGAAAACAGTATTTATAAGCATGTTTGAATAAAATATTTTTGTTACTTACAGGGCCTTTTAATATAAGGAATCAAAAAGTCAAGATTGGCATGTCAGGTGTGCATCAGTAGCTGATAATTAGATTGAAATAGTTGTATTTGAGCTACGACAGCTACTTTCTAAAGAAAATATTTCTTCAAGCTGTCTCTGTTAAAAAAATTCTTGACTAGAACTAGTTATGAATAGAAACAATTCAGCATGGCATGTAGTGACATTTGGATGTGCAAAGAGTACTGACTTTGCCTTTTATCTGTGTAGGACCTACTTAACTCCCAAAAGAACAGGTGCTTGCTTATTAAAGACATTTAAAAAAACTCTTTGAGTGTCTGCATAGCTTCTAATACAGTGTTTAATCCCAGGGCATCAGAATCACCCACCCAATATATGAATAAAATTAATAGATTAGTAAACTTCCTGTTTTAAAAACTAAAAAGGGGGAAAGCAGCACGGTCTCCAGCCAGGCCATATGGGAACAGTATTTGTCTGGGGGGAAAGTTGCTGTCTGGTAGCCAGCTACCCCAGAGCACAGTTATGTTCCTTCATCCAGCTTCTTGGTCATAGGAGTTGCACATATGAAATGTCACTGTGCAGGCTGAGGTGATGAGAGCTGAAGGAGAGGATCCCTGGTTTTCTCTGGAGCCCGTGAGGATGGCAGACCTTACCTGGTGTTTGCATGAGTGCTTTGTTTAACTTTCACCCCCAGCACTTTCCTGGCTCTTGGTGTGGTCACAGTTTCATGACTTTATGTGGGAGGGTTCCTCTTGTCTGGCCTTTTACCCAGCCCTGTGGCAGCTTTGTGAAGAGGAGGAGGAGGAACAAGTTAGCTGTTTGTCTGATCTTCCCACTTGTGACAAACGGCCAAGGAAGTTCCACAGAATCTGTTAGGCACCAGAACTGTTCTCAAGAGCTCAAGAGCAGTTCCTGTGTGTTTTATCTTCAGAACTGAAGAATGCATTAAAACCCAGGTTTATTATTACTGCCCATCTGGTTAATGCTTTCTCTGTAATGTTACCAAATACTTTCTCAGTGCTACAGGAATGCATAGGGGATTGAATTGGGCTTTATTAATCTGGCATCCTGGTTGGACACTGGTAAATACCAGCTGCATTTGAGAAGAGTACCATGGAGTAACTAACTTAAATATGAACTGCTAAATCTTTATATAGGTTAGTTTCTGCCTTGAAGTGTAAAGTTTGGGCTTCTAATGTTCTTACAGTTCTCCAGTTTACAGATATATTAAAGTTATGCATAGAAATATTTAACCCTTAACTTCAAGGTCTTTTTTTCAGCTGCACAAAACAAAAAAAAGGTGTGTTTTGTGCTCAGATGAGGACATTAGAACATGCAACAGAATTTATGTTTTGTTTGGGAAAAGCCCCATATGTAATACAAAAAGGTTTGGGGGGCATCTATATTAAATGCCTCTCAAATTCCTCATTGCGTGAAGAACTCTAAAAATTAAAGAAAAATAAAATAATTAAATAATGCTAGCAAACCTTATTGAAGGTTAGATGGCATATACTAAAAAATGTTGTGCATGTGCTAGCAACATAGTTAAAATATTATCTGGCACACTGTTCCACTTTCACTACTGTTGCACAAAATTGTCCAAATGTTGCTTAATATACACCTCCCCCTTGCCCTTGTCCATTGTAAGTGAGTTTTCTTTCCTCTTTTGTTCTGTTATTTTTTCTCTCTTGCTAGTGGTTGTGTTTGACAGTGTAGAACTACCAAGCTCAATATCCGGAGTGATTTGGCAGGTGAATTGAGTAGTAATGTATAAGACAGGTAGAATAATTCACTTGAATACTAAGAAACATCATGGGTTTTAGTTTTGGTTTTGCTCTTGTCTCCTTTGGACTTGCAGTGACTGTAATTATTTCTGGTCAGGTCATGTTTTCAAAATAACCAGTAGCCTGATGTTGATGGGAAGAGAGGAAGCTGAATCTGTTGTGATCTGCTTTTCTTGCCTTGTTTGCTGGTAATTTCAAGTTTGTGACTGTTTTGAGATATACGAAGGAACTGACCTGCTGTAACAGAAAGGGTTTGTTGGGTTTTGTTTTTGTTTTTTTTTTCCTGGGTTTTTGGAGGCTGTTTCCCAACTTTGTGAGTTTAAATACATGCCAGTTAATTTTTAAGAACCTAAAATGTAGCATTTATTTAGGTAAGAAATACTGAGATTTTAAAAGCGTATGTTACCTATCTGCATTTATACACAATTGGAGATACTTTGCTTTTTTGTTGGTACTTGTCTGCATGGAGTTCAGGTTGATATCTCCCAGGTCAGCCCAAGCATATCTTTGGGTGCCTCTGGGCGGATGGTTTTGCCCTAGTTGCCATTTTTCATAGTGGGAGGATTTACTTATTGGTATTGATGAGAGCACTTGCTGAAGAGCCCTTGGAGTCACTGTTTTCTGGAAGACTTGTCGGTATTAATTCTGAATGATTCCTCTGTTGTTCGTATGTATGTTCTATCAATCTTTTAATTTTTTAAAGATAACCAACATTCTGAGTATCTAATGTGAATTGTGAAGGCCAGCTAGGTGCCCTGTGTGAGAACAAGATGTTGACAGCAAAATCACAATTAAATCTCTTCCTCCAGATTCTTAATGTGAATTAGGTAACAGTGGTTCCATTTAAAGGGCCATGTGTGTATCTTTCTTCCCAATCCCCCTTTTTACTTTGTCTGTCCCTTATATTTGGTTGCATTTCCCTGAGGACAACATTTTTTCAGTGAAGCACAGAGACACCAAATAATATGATCTCCTGGTTTTCATTTCATGAAAACAAACATTTTTCTTTTAGTGATAAATGTACTTACCAATGTTTTCATTTATTGCATACTCTTAAAATTTTTGTTACAATCCTAAACAACAGTATTTATGGTACTATGCTTTTACAAATGCAATCATTTTTCTTTAAATGTTCTTTATAGAATGCTGCTGATATTTTGAAAGTGAATTAAAAATTAAATATCTTTTCATTAGTTCTAGAATTAATGCCCATGTTAATGCTTCTGAACAAACTCTCTTAGTAACATGTATGAACCTCCAAATTACTTTGTTAGCACAGCATAAGGGATCATTACTCACCTTTTGTGCTCTACAAAATTTCTTCAGAGATGCTTCTTTCATGGCCCCAAATCTGTAGAAGATTTAGACTTCCTCTTCTTTGCTCAGCTTCGCTTAGCTAAAATAGCTCCTCAGGCAGGAAACAATGACGTAATCTCACTAGTATTGAGCTCTTTTATTGGTCATACTTAAAAGTTACTATTTCACATAGGTGTGGTGTGTGTGAACTAGTATTTCTATTACCTTTCAACTGTCAAACTTTTGTAATATTTCCAGTGTGGTCAGACTGGGCTGTTGTACTACATATATTTTCAACTTTTAAATGTTTGTGGTATAATGAAAGCATATTTTATGTTAAAGTTTCCATAAAAAGGTATCTGCGAGAACACACATCTTGGTTATGCACAAGTTTCTAATAAGCACAATGTAAATGTATTTTCAGTAGAGCATAGTCTGGTGGATTTTTTGTGGAAATCCCCATTTTGTTTACATTGCCTTGGATAGTAGTCAGTCTGAAAGTGACAGAAAGTCGCTGCATTTGAAATGAGAAGTTTGATTCACTTGAATACACAACTTTGTTTATCCTGTAATTACAACATTTTATTAACATAGCAGCAATATTTCTATTTTTTATTTGCTGTCTGAATTAATAACATTCTTATTTGAGAGCTTTGCTGAGAAATGCTGTATGAAAAGAGGTTTTAGCCTGTGCTAAAATGGAGTAAAATCTCTCAGCTGTGTCACTGCAACAGACATTTTAGGTGGGATTGGAGTAGTCACAAAGGTTTATAGGTGAAGAAGACTAACTTCCTGTGTTTCCTCTTGGTGAGCTTGAGAAAAGATCCACCCTTCAGAAAGGCAGTTTGGAGAGGGAGCTCATTCCGTATTCTCTGTAGAGTGCTTGTTGCTTCAGGTCTCTGGCTGGCAGTCTTTGGGAGGTGGTAGCAGAGAGCTCTGTGTTGAGTAGGGGAGCAGTAATGTTTTGGTCTCCACCTGACATGTCATCAAGAATTTGCCAGGATGTTCACTTGGTGCCAGAAGCAACAAAGTCCTGCAGTTCAGAAATTGCCAGAATCAGGTTTGTTTGTGGGAACCTCTTTGTTCACTGACTGTAAAACTAATGTGGTTACATGATCCTCACTTAGTGCTCAAGATAACTTCTGGGAAAAGAAGCCCATCTCTACTGTAGTCATGTAATTTATCTCAGCTGAATGGGTTTGGGTTAGCATGTAAGTGTCTGCATGGGTCAGTGGGATTGTTAAAGTAATTAGAGGGAGGGACGTGGGTATGATTTTTGGTGTGTAGATTACCTTTAAATATTTGGGGTTTTTTTCTGTTCAGGTGGGCTAATATGAAACTTGGGGTTTTTTATGATCATTCCAAAGGCCTTTTAAATGCAGTGAGCTGCAAATCCTGCCCAGATCACCCTAGCGAAATATAAATTTATTTTTAAGCACCTAATATTTTAGGACTAAGGAGTATCTTAAAAGGACTAACCAGTGCTGAAAACTCTTCAGTGGCTTTATCATTAGTAAAGCAACTCCAGAGCATGCTTCAGCAGAACAAAGCACGGTTTTCAACTGTTCAGTGAAATTCAGTGCCATATGTATATCTTGTGGAAGAGAAGAACTGGACTTTGGCACTCTCCCGGGCAAGAGTACTTGATTTTGGGAAAAAATACAGAATTGTAGAGGCACCTTCCAAGCTGAACTGCTCTGTGAATGCAGTTTATGCATTTATGTTTATGCAATTTATGTTTATGCCAAAAGAGGCAAGTGGACAGCCTGTTTTGTGCCTCCCTTAGCAAAAGAAGAGGTCCAAAAGTGATTCTGGGTTTAATGGAAAGCGAGCAGATGTTGAGTTTGGGATCAGAGAACCTATATGCTGTGAGTTGTCTCTTGGCTCATAGCCTGTTTGGGAGAGGGTGGAAAGTGTGACCTCTTGCAGCTGTGTCACTTTGTCTGAAGGGTGGCTGATGTTCCAACTCTGCAAGGGAGGTCATACCTTGTGAGTGCAGCTGGAATCAAATCCCACAGTTTACATGGGCGGCTAGCAGCAGTCCAGTTGAGTTTGCTGGCAGGTTAGCCATCCATCTGGTTTGCTGCAGCATGTCGGTGTGTTCCGCTTTCACTCAGGCTTTTCACAGCCTTCCTGGTGGAGAAGAGGCAGCCAAACGTCTCTGCTGCTTGTAGGCTAGCAGGCCTTCTCCCAGACATGGAGAGGTAGCTCTGTTTGGCAGCAGGAGGCTGAAAAAGGGTGTTTGCAGTACCAGCAGTTGCATACTCCTTGTCTAGATGCGCAGCTGCAGGGTGATAAGCATTTGGAGGTGAACACCCAAGTCAAAAGTTGCACTGCCTGTGGTTTGTGAGAGGCAGTGGCCTGCTCTGCAGTGCCACATTCCCCTGTAACTTTGGTTTCTGCTGTAGGAAGCACCTGGCTCTATTTTTATTTCCTTTGCTGTTTTATCAGCTAGAAATGAGTGCCTTGCATTGGTTTCCCACAGATGGGTGCGTACTTCCTCTGCTCCAGCTTCTACTGAATTAAATGCTCAGTTCCATCTGGGGTCTTCTTTTGCTATTCTGAAGTTTGAGCAGTAGACAAGGTAATTTTACTTGCATTTTGTTGTGCTAAAGCTGGTTTTAAGTAGTTAAAAGCTAAGCCAATGTACTTCCTGTCTGAGGATAAGGCAGAGTGCATGTGGTCTGTTACGGTGTCTTCACTAACTGGTAGTAAGCCTCAGAAGAAATGAGTTTGATCACTTGCAACAACCTCGAAGTGCAGCACTGAAGGGATTGCCTTCATGCTGTTGCTTTTGCAGAATTAATGTGCTGCTGGTTCTTTCAGTGGTTTAGTCATGGTACAGAAAGGTCTGGTTTTCCTGTTCACTTACTGTGTAATGTAAGCTTTGTCCAGCTGATACAGAGAAGTTCTGCTCACAGTGGGACAGAAGGATTACTACCCTCTGCCTCAGTTTGGTAGGGAACTGGCTTGAGCTCATGTTCTTCTCCTTTCAAACTTTCCACCGTTGGGATCTATGGAAAAGAAAGAACTGAAGCTTCTTGCATGGTTCACTGCACCAGTGGTGCAGGAAGCAACTCTCCCATGTCAGTTTGTTAACTTACTGGCTTGCTGTTGTGGGTGAGTTCACATGCACTTTTGGGTTACTGTTCTCAACCTTGATGAAAACTGGCCTCATTTTTTATTCCCATACTGTGTTCACCATAGTGAATACTGAAGAATAAACTACTGGTTAAAAGTTGGCACTGAATGCATAAAGTCATTGCAGTTGTTTCCAGTTTTGCTGTGTGTCTTACTCAGAGGCTGTGTCATGGCATAGCTGTCCCTCCTCTCCCACTCATCTTTCGGGGGGGGGGGGGGGGGTGTGTAAATGCAGTGTGCAGCAGAGCTGAAGTAATGGAAAAGGGAGCAGCTTAAGGGAACTGAGCCTACTTAGCTGTACCTGACATGTCTTATTTACTGTCATAATTTGCTTTCTCTTCCCTGTTTTGCTAATACATGTGGTGTATTAGCAAAATAGGTTTGAGGAAGGAGATCTTGTTTTTTCCCTTAAAAAAAAAATCAACATTCCATGTTTCTCCTGGGTTCATTTCGGTTTTTTTCCTACCCCTCCTCCCTTCCCTTCACCCCCCTGCACCACCTCTCGTACAGCCAGGACACACCCTGTATCGCTAAATAGCCTAAAAATATACAGTGCATCTGGTCTGTAGTTCATCTGTTTCTCACTGTCAATCAGCCTTTGAAAGAAATAATACTTCAAAAATTAATTAAAATAAAAGTTGCATCTCTGAGATGTCTGTGACAGTGGGGTAGTGGACTGGAGACAATGGTCTTTTACACACCAGCAATCTCAGAGTGTCCATAGTCTAATATTAGCTCATGGCAAATACCAACACAGCTCCATGCTCCTTGATGATCCCACATTGCCTTTGACAAATTCCTGTGTTCTGTTTTTTGGGAAGCAGCTTTCCTAACTCAAAAAATGCACAATTCTCATGACAGATATTTCATAGTTTTTTAAAACTGGCATGAATGCTCAATTTTTTATTTTCTTTTTTTAAACCTGCATTGTCAGGAACTAGTTAGTTCCAGTTTGGAAGTGTCTAGGAGAGGTTTTTTTTCCCCCAGTACTCTTTCCTTACTAAGTATGTTGTACGTGATGCTTTTACTATTAAATTTCTCTTAAAGGTCTCAGGTGCATAAGAAGTATTGTTCTGAAACTTGATATACCTCCCAGGAATAGAGTTAGTGTTTCAAAAGAAATGTCTTATTTGGAGCTGCATGTACTCAGATTCCTTTGATGAAGTCAAGTGCATGATTAGGGAGAGTTGTTCTGACTCCTCCAGAGTTCAGGAGTTTGGACAAGCTCTGTCAGTAACTAGCCCGAGTACATGTTATCAGAAATTAAACAATTAAAAATTGCTACATAGGCTTTAGCAGACCAGTGAAGGGTTTAATCAAAAGTACCTGAAGTGAGAGTGGGCTGTGTGAATTAGAATAAGCGCTTCAAATTCAAGGGTGCCTTACAGTGTGTTTCCCAGCTCTGGCAGGTAGCTTGCTTTGCAGAAGTGATGGTCTTCTAATGCTGTGCTGCCTGCACCATCTGTCCCTGGCACAGATGAACCAGCAGCAGTGTATTGGGGTTGTGAAGCCTGGTGTGCTGTGGTGGAGTTGAGGTGACACGAGAGGAGCATCGGGATGATAAAGGGGCTGGCATAATCCAGGCTGGGACATAGCAGCCTGGTGCCTGCTGCACACCACTGAATCTGGTTGGTTAGGAGCTCTACTGGGCAGATTTGCTTGGTGTGTAGGCTCAGCACTGTCCTTGGAGGGAAATGGCTCCTGAGTATGAATGTGCTCAGTGCACCAGGACAAGACCAGCTTGTGCTCTGAGCTGGCTATGGTGGACAGCAGAGCTGGCTGCAAGTAGGTAATTTCAGAATCATTGTCTTCAGGTATAGAGCCAAGTCCAGTCAGAGGACTCTGTATTTCCCAACTAACTGTTCAGCTACAAAAATTATATCTATTTTATACACACACACACACACACATTAAAGGAAGGGGCTGAAAATCCTGAGCTTTATCATGGCAAGAGGCCAAGGAGAGTAAGTCAGGGCATAAATCTGAAGTTCAATAATTTGAGCAGCTGTTTTCCTTATGTAGAGATTGTGTTGGTGAAAGTGGTTTTAAGATAGGATGGAGCAGTGAAACTGAACTGGGGCTTGTGTGTTCCATATTCTCTGCCACTTTTATCCTTTGCCTCCAAATCATACTGCCCGTCAATGCTTTTTTATTTTAGTCTTAGAACATCTGGGACATTGCCTTTATTTGCTTGTGACTGAGTCATGTGCTGTCTGATGATTGAGGCCACCAAATTCATATCACTTACCCAAATAGCAGAAATGAGAGGGAGTGCAAAGCTTGTTTTGAGCAAGGAACAGTGAGAGAAGAAAGGGCAGTAAAGGTTGCAGGATGTTGGACAACTATTCCTTCTTCTTTCAAATTTGGCAGCGTGTGGAGGTAAACATAAGAGCTGTGAACAGCAGTTCTGGCTGGCTCTGAACCAGCAGCCCGTGGTTCACAGCATTCATTATTGTCTAGATGATGCAGTTTATTTCCAAGGTAATGGGGCAATAAACCTGTCGCAGTTATTGAATGAGTGATTGACTCAGTGTCTTGTAGTAGTGATCCTGGATCTGACTTCTCTTTAACTGCCTGACAGTTCCTGGCCTAGTGCTTGTTCTGCCTGGTGTTAGGATTTCCCACTCTGGAAAATGGGGTTTAGCCTCAAATACAAAACAGTTGGGTGTAATGGTTTTGATTTGACCTCTGCCGTGGTGAGGACTAATTACTGCATCAATGCTGCCATCTGCGGATCTTCAGCAAGCATAGCAACTCATCTTTGGAACAGCAGAAATGGCTGATGGAGGATTAATTCCTTTGTACATCTGCACTACTTAGCCAGGTTTTCAGGAAAACTGATTATAAAGAATGAAAGCCACTTTGTCTCTCCTATGAAAGGGACATACCATGTGACATGGAAGCTGTGACTGTTCCCATAGTTGTGGAACTTCAATTACTGTTATTGCTCAAATAATTACATTTCATACAGATCTCCCCTTTGCATTTCTGTTTAATTAATTCTGTACATTAAGATACCATTCTGAGAATGAGTTGAAAGCAAAGACTTTCTTACTGTGCGTAGTCTGAGTTTACCCTGAAAAAGTGAAGAATTAGAAGACACCTAGTGGAAGAAGAGAAGAAAGACTGGAAACATTTACCATTCTTCTTTTGGCTTTGTTATATAGCACAAGGATATAAACTAATAATAGAAATTGAGCAACTCTGTGTTTTTAAGCTACTCTTTTTCTGATTTTGGTGTTGTATTTGTCTCATATGTCTTTAATAAAATAAGACACAGTAGCAACAACTTTCTTTGCACAGTGTTCCATTTTTCAGAAGGAGTGTTCTGAAAGTTTTATGATTAAATTATTTAATGAGAATAAACAATGCCTTCTTTCCTATGTGGGAATAGGGCCTCCTTTTTAGCTTAGCAGTTGATCCTTGAAGGTTATTTTCAGTCTACGTGGGTATGATCAATCTTTCTTTCAATCTTTACTGGCGGCTTGGGGTTTTTTCCCCCTCTCTTCTCTTCCTCTTTCCGGAGTTAGGAACACCTTGTTTGTTCGTCATGTTCAGCCATAGTAAAGAAAGACGGGGATGTGGAAGTCCCTTTGGAATTTAAAAGGAAATCCTGCATCTAATTGTAGATGTCTGTGCCAAACAGTTCTGTACAAGTTATCATTTCAGCTATTGTTTGCAAATTGGCTCACTGCAGTGCCCTCTGTCATTTGATCTTAAGGGAAACAACCTTAAAGTAGTCATTGCATCCTAGAAGCATCAGTTGTCTCCTGTCTAGTTCTGCTATGAACATAGATCGCTACATTTTGTTTTAAGGATCTGATATCCTTTCATGTAAATGATGTTGTCCTCCATCATCGAATGAACTGCTTCCATTCCAATGATGTTCTTTGAATCTCTTCCCTCTCCCTGTGTTTGTAGGGCAGTTAATTATTTGATTGCAGTGGAGGAAGAAGGAAGAAAAATGAATGACTAATTCTTCAGAGCAGTTAAGACAGCCTTAGTGTGAGGAGATACTCTGTCTGTTCTAGCCTTTTGCAAAATGGAGTGTGGTGCTAGGATTGCTGTCCTAGGACAGATGAGGAGGGTAATGAAGTAACTTCACAAAGGAGGTCTTGCAGTGTCTGATGCTTTAAAGAAACCCCTCTTGATTTACCAAAGTAATGAACAGAAATTGATTCAGTAACTTCAGTGGTATCTAAGAAGGTACAGTTGTATGACTGAGACTTTAAAAAACAAATGTGCATGAAACAGAAGATATTGTGTACAATTAGTAAAAAAAGTATTGCAGTTGTTTCTCTAAAGAATTTAGAAATAAAAGTGTCTCTTTTTCAGCCTTAAATGACCTTGAAGATTTTTGGTATAAGTAACAAGATCTTTTAAAATTTCCTCTTTGCTTTTATTTTATGCTTACTGAATATTCTCCTTTTGTTTAGTCATCACTTTGCTTCAACTACCTTGGTCTGTAGTTGAGAAAAAGGGTTATATGGTGGTCTTAATGGGGAAGTTTGTTTTGCAAAGAAATCACTTCTCTGCTACAGCTTTCTGTTTTGTTTCTGTTTTATCATGAACAAGCTAAAGAGTTTCCTGCCAGCAACTTGTGCCTTACAATACTTACTCATTGGAAAAGTCCAACTACAGTCATGAATCACAAGGAGGTGTGAATGGTCTCTTGACCAAAAAGCCCTAAAATGGTGGGAAGCATTTTAATGTTCAAGTATTGTGAAGTAAGCCAAACTGTGTGAATAAGATAAACATTAAAACCTCCCTTTACTAGTCTTCAGCCTTTGAAGTTATGTTATAATGTCTGTTACAATATCCTTATCATAATGTGGTTAGAAGAAATTTGATTTTTTTTACCAAGAGTACAAAAGTAGTTAAAAAAATGGCTCAGCTAAAACATAGCATAACATTTACCAATAATATTTACTGTAGAAGAGGACTGAGGAGTAGCCAGTAGCTTAATTGTTTATAGAATTATGCTTAAAATATTGAACAGGGAATATATGAGTCACATTCTGTATTTAGCTTCAACTTATTGTCTCTACCATGAAAATAGGTCATAGTAATTGAGGCAAAAATAGCTTGTGTGCTTTGCCACGTAGGTCAACATTAATTGCTCCACTTTGGCTCCACTCTGCCCAAGCATTATGCTAAATACAGATGCTGATAAGATCATTTAATGCTTGTATCAGATGGGAGCTGGGAGTGAAGACCCTCTTCCTCCCATCAGATACTCAGGTGTGGACTGGGTGATCTGGGCCATTTGTGGGATCAGTAGGATAGAGAGAAGCAGGATTTTTGTGCTGAAATGTTGGAGCTCATAGTGCAGTGAAGGATCAGATATCAGGAGATGGCAGGAAAGGCTACAGCTCTCATTCATGTGTGGTGCCCACCTCTCCCTCCCCAGCACAGGCAGTAGTCGTGTAGCCAGACTTGTCCATGCAAAGAATTCTGGGAGACTGATGCTACCCAGGTGGTTCTCTGCACTTCCTTTACTCCAGGAAATATTCAACAGGTGAAGCTATTGGAGCTGTTAAGTCAGGTAGCCTCTGCATGTTTTGAAAATATTTCTCAGGTGAGGTAAGAACAGCTGTGAATCTAATAATGTTGAAAAGCAAGTCAATGAAATAGTAACCCTTGAAATTCAGGTGTGTAACTTGCCAGGGTCTTGGATCACTACTTATCAAATATGTTTTCTCTAAGGCAAGAGGTTTGCAGAATAAAAGTATATGTATTAGAGTTGAAAGCTATCTCCATTACAAGTTGGATCATTCCCAGTATAAGGTTCTACTTTTGAGATTATATGTGTCTGAAGGGCCTTTTGAAGTAGATGCTTATCTTAAATGAGGTTGCCCGCTCTTCTTGATTCAGTAGAGTGCCTCACAAGTGGCAGATTACAGGAGTAAGTGTCAAGATCCTTAAGATCTGCTAGACACCTCTCTTTAGATTCAGAAAGATTATAAAAGGCTTGGCTGTCCCCCATAGAAGCATGAGTTTGCTTCCAGGCTATCCTTGTCCAGACCTGGAGGGCAGGCACTTCACTCAGGCTGGGGTGTGCAGCCTCACATCCTTCTGTATGTGAGTGCCTTCAGTGAGCCTCTTGGCGCTGTGTCCATAGGTGATGCTTTGCTCCTTGCTTGCCTTGCACACGGGCACAGTTTGAGAGAGTGAGTGTACAGTGGTGGTAAAGCCAGTGCCCATGGGATTATAGCCTAATGTCATCGTTACCAGGTGTGCAGTCTCAGATTTCTGTGGCCTAAATCAGGAACCTCCTGTGACATCTTTCAAGGAACAGAGACCTTGTGTCTTTAGTTTGTCTATCAGCTAGGCAGCAGCCTCAGGCTGGGTGGTCCCTTTGTCTGTCTAGGTACAGCTTAAAGCTGGCAGAACCATGGTGCATTACACAGGTGTGAAGGGTGAGCATCACTCTCCTGCTTTACAGATCATTTGGTGGAACTGACTTTATGTGTTGACAAATTATAGAGTGGGACTTCAAGGGCTTCAGTTGGGTGTGTCATGAGCAGGAAATCTGAGACAGTTTCTCAGAGCTGTTTTAAAAATGTTTTCCTCTGTTCTGGAACCAGTCAGATATATGGACACCTTTTCCAGTTTTCTGACAATACAGAGAAATTGGTCAGGATTAGATGAGTTATCTGTGATGACAGCATTCCATCTGAGAGGGAGCTTTTGTTCAGGACTATCTCAGCTAGCAATGCAGTCACACCATATCTACTTCTTTTCTTTTCGTAAATTTTTTCTGGCCTGCAGATAGCTTTTGGGCTTTGCATAACATGTCCACTAAATCTTTAAGTGAGAAACAGTCAAGAAGAAGCAATTACTCCTTTGTTGTTCATAAATGAGCTGATTTCCCATTAGAATGAGACAAAATACGTTTCTCAATTTTAAAACTTTTGTTCAGTTTTTTTACCTTTTTATTTCTGTGTCTTGTACACTTAATAAAATCAAATCCATAAAGGGATACTCAGCATTAATCTCTGTGCTTTTCTGTGGAGAGCTTTCCTATTTCTTGTCATCAGGCGTTATAGCAAGGGCTTGATGAGAGGTGGTTTTTTTTTTTTTTGCCTTCACTTAATGATCCTTTTTCTTAGTGAGATATTCGTTTGATGCAATCTTTCCTCACACCACAGCTCTTTGAGCCTGTGGTCACCAGCTTTTTTTACCTTTTGATAGTGTTTTGGTCGTTTTGTGCTCTGCCACAAGTTTGAAAGAAGATTGGAGAGATTGAAGTCTGTGTGGCTGAAACAGTAGAACATCCTGTGCTTTTCCTCTTTTCTTTTTTAAGATTTCCTCAGAATTCATCCCACATTCCTGTATCACTTGTCAGAAAATCAACCTGCTGGTGTTTCATTTAATCCCCTCTTTTTTTTTTAGAACTGGGGCATTCTTTACCTCCTGGATATTAGGTACTTTTTTCTTTTTATATTTCTAAAGTTTGTTCAGGAGTGTTTCTTGCTTCTTCAGTGCAATAACTGCCTCTGTACAGACTGTCATAGTGAACAGCAGACTGTGAGGTGACAGGGGAGCTTGGGGCAAACACAAAGCTGGGGCTGCACAGTGGGATCACTACGTTCCTTCTTCAAGTAACTTTTTTTTGGGCTGTGGTTAAAATAAGTGAGTGTTTGCAGTAATCACAGTGAATGTTCCTGCAAATATTCATTCAAAGGAAAAAAAGGACTTCTTGCTTATAACTGGAGACAGAGATGTACTATCTGTCTGCAGATCTCTATCTTCAGATCTGCGTCTGAACTCCTGTGTGTCAGAAGTTTGAGGTAAGCAAATGGAAACGTTAGGGTGTGTTTTGCTCCTTTCACACTATGTTTAACCAACAAGGGAAGTAGGCAGTCAGGAGTCCACCTTTCTGGCATAAAGCTGAAATGTCTTTGTCCTTAAGTGCTTAAGTAATGCACTTCTAGACTGTCACTGATTAATCCCATCCAAAAAAAAAAATCTTGCACCAAATATGTATAGCAGGAACTCATTTAAAGAAATTTCTGCTTAATATAGGACTGATTGTGAAAAGAACTGAAAAAGTAAGGGGACAGGATCAGAAAATGAGACCAAACCTATTTAGACTCTTGAGGGAAATAGGAAGATCTTAACATATAGGGCAGAACAGACAGAGCAATGGTAGAAAAAAATACCCATATCAAATGCAAAGTGGCACTTGGTCAGTGTAAGGGAGTCTGAGGCAACGGGACAGAGGGCTCTGACTTGCATTTAACTGATGGAAAGAGTGGAACTCGTTCAAACCATAACCATGGTTCCCAGCCATGTTCTCCACTCCTCTGCCAGTGCCTTGCACAGGAAGCAGCAAGAGCAAGCACACATGGCTTGGTTTCACCTGCTGAAGGTGCTGTTTTGTAGCAAGGCTGAGCTGGTTGAAGTGTGATCTGCTGCTTACAGAGCAAGCAGTTGGCTCTCACCTGTACTTTCCTATCTACCACTTGCAGCACGAGTCTTCTGACCTCTTTCAGGCAGTGGTTATCAGGAGATAATGTTTGAAAATAAAACATATGTACGCTTATGTTTTGTCATTTGGGATCATTTCCCACCAGCTAAAATTTTAAACCTGCTCACTTCTGGGGTGGATGCATACCAACACCAGAGCAAGGAAAGGGATGGAACTGGGCTTTCTCTTCCCATTGCTCTGTACCACAAGATGCACAGTTGATTACATCAGCCCAGCCTCGGGTGCCTGATCTTAAGACACACATTGCTGCAGAGTTGATAACCTCTGACAGAGGATGAGCGTAGATGAGGCAGAAGACCATAACCTCTGACCTGGGGTTCTTTGTGGTGTATCACAAGCCCTGATTTTAGTAATTGTGAGAGGAGTCATTATCATCCAAAAGCTCTGCCCTATACAAAGTTATGCCATTCACATTATCACATGTAAGAACAAATGCATAATCAGGTGGTTTTTAAGTGGTGTCAAGATTTGCTGAGGATTTTGAGGGTGATCTTGAGATGTGGCAATGCTCCATTTTCACATTAGTTAGGATACTTACCTCTGCCTTGCAGCTGGGATGTGAAGTCTATCTGATATTGCACCTCTCAGATAGGCACACTCATGTTCACTAACAGTATTTGGAGGGTGAAAGCAGTGGGAGGTAATTTGGCAAAAAAAAAAAAAACACCAATGATTGAATATGTCTGGAAACAAGATGAAACATCTTTGAAAGGCTTCCCTGAAATGACCTATGCTTTTAAAATTCAAGAGTATTGAGTGACATTTGTAATTGCAGGCACTCATCACTTTCACACTTACTGTTTAGTTGCTTTTGTTAGGTGGAAAATACCAATCATGGTTAGAGATCTGAGAACTAATTATTCCAATTGGAAACTGGTCACCAACTGAAACCAAGAGGGGAGAGCAAATTGTGATGTTGCCCACAGTGTTTAATTTTCCTGGTGTTGTTACCAAAGACCAGCAAGGGGGGTTTTTTGGGAACCACAGTTAAGAGTTTTCAAATAGTAAAACCTAAATTTTTATATTTAGGGAGCTTTTTGTTTTTCTAGTTTGTTTTGAACAAATAAAACACAAGTTTATTTAGCTTCTGATGTGTTTGTGAATTTTTTTACACCAATATTTAAGCTCTTACATATGAAGCACAGGAATCACTAAAAATTTTGGCCATTTTTTTCCCCAAATTCATGTAGCCTTAATTGGTGGTTTCATTTTTGTGTGTTTTTTACCATCGCTGGACCATAAATATGGGAATTTTTTCAAATTCATATTATAATTCCTTGATTTCTTACAACCACTGCTTGATTACAGTTTTTCTCAGAGAGCACTGCTTGAGTCTCTTACAGATTTTAAGATCACTCACTGTTTGGTTTTCCATGACTAGTAATTTGCTTTTGTTTTTTATTCCTTTTTTATTCCCACGAAGCCATATCATTAGTTTGTTTTTTCATTCTGCTCATAACAAAAGTTATTTTTTTTTAACTTAGTGGCTTTGGTCTTTCTGATTTGATAGAATACTTCTTGGAGAAAAAAAATTGCAACTTATCTCTTATCCTCCTGGCATTTGCAGTTGGAAAGCTGATAAATAAAAGACCAAGGAGTCTTTTGCACCAAGGAGAGAACTGAATCCCTGTTGTAAAAAAGGCACAAACACTTGCAAAGCAGATAACTGTTCATTAATAGCTTGGAAAAGCCAATAGCAAGTTATGAAATCCTTTATCTTTTCCAATGCTGGGAACAACAAGATGTTACAGCACTGGCTGGAGCTCAGGTCAGGGGCAGCACACAGTGCAGATCCCATCTGTGGTGAGATTCACTCACCACAGCTCGGACATCACTTGTATTCTTTCAGGGTCTTCTCATAGTACAGATTGATCAGTCACTGGCAGAACCCAGCAGGGAGTAAGGAGATGGCTTTCATGACCCCCTTGAGCAATATACACTCCTACATCATTAATGAAGCTGCAGTCACAAAACTGTTTCAGATAATAATTCATATGAACGAGACATTACATTGTTCACATATACTTAAGTGTGCATTGACTACACATTGGGTAATTATGTATTGACTGTGCATGTAGTGATTAATTGTACTATTGATTAGATGTGTCTTGATTAAGTAGTGCTCATGTAGTTTGCACGATCAGAGGCCTGCACCTCAGCTAGTAGTTATGTAGGTCACTGCCTCTTCACAAAATAGTTGTCCACTGCTGTCTGCTACAGTAGGTAAATCATTATTTATAAGGTTATTTCTGCAACTGCCACCACTTTGGTTCAAAATACAGATGATTTCATGTTTTCTTGTCAATTGAAGAAGTATTGCTGTTCTAAGCAGAGGTCACTTAACTAAAATAAAATTGTCTTTATAGTTCTGAGGTGCTCTGCAATTCTTGGTGTGTCTTTCTGGTACACCCTGACATTCTTCTCAGGCCAGTGCTGTCAGCATACTGTGTATGGAGGAATCCTGCTGCTAGCAGTTGTGTTGTATCATCAGATGAAATAGGGTATAAGTCATGATTCTTAGTTGCTTATACCTTTTTATGATGTGTTCACAACACTTTTAAAAGAGAGTAGCAAAACCTTTTTCTGCTTGTGGGTCTGTGGCCAGTAAGGCACACTTGTTTCCTGTTTTTGTTTGGGACTAGAAAGTGGCACTTCTTGAAAGAGCACTAGAATCAGATTTCTGAGAATTTTTTTTCCTTTTTTTTTCATGTTGTGAAGACCTTATCTGGACCATATGAAAATGAGACTTCATCTGTAGTTAAATACATTATGGTACTAACTCTTTATTGATGTCTGTTCCAAAAATTATTTTTGTGGGTATTTAAAAATTACAAATCCGATCAGTAATCAGTTAATTTCAGCAGGAATTTGCAAGCTGCAGCACAAGAAGGGCTGCAAAGGGATTGTGATGGCAGTTGTGCTTGACTGCTTGAATAGAGATGCTGAGCTGCACAGTTAAGTGGTCCCACACCACCAGCAGCCACACTATTAGGAGGGCAGGGCTGTAGCCAGAGGAATTAATTTTTCCAAGTTCAGCTTCCTCATGCAGTGGAAGAAATGTAGAGAGACCTTTTGTGGAGGCAGTAAAACCAATTCAAACAGGAGGAGGCATTTCCCTGACCCTGGGCTCTCCATCTGCCGTGGCCCTCAGCTGGTTGCTCTCAGCCATGAGCTTGGCCTCTGGGTTTGCCAGCTGTGGGCAGCTCTCCCTGTGCTCTTGGGTATGGCCAAGAGCCTGGGATGTGGGTGCTGGCTGAATGGCTGAAATGGTGCGGGAGAGCAGCAAGGAGGGGCAGAGGTGTCCTGGCTGTACCTGGAGTTGTGAGCTGCTTGTCTTGCAGTCACCCCTGGTGTTTGTGGTCATTAATTTTGCTGCTGACATCTGAGTATGCTAGTTGTAGAGCTTCTCTTCTAGCTTTTGGCTTAAAAGAAGTTAAAGTCTAAAACACCTTTGCTTAATGATGTTAATACACTGTAATCTATTATGTCAGTAATTTCAGATGACTTGATTATCCTGGTAGCTGCTCCTTGCACGTTTAAAATAGCTGGGTTGCCCCCATCTGAGTAAATGAAGTAAGGTTCTGGTGGGTGTTCTGGTTGTTTCGAATAGCTGGCATTGAGAATACACTGCATTGATTTTATTTGAAAGACAAAAATAACGAATTGACTTTATTGTCAATAAAGTTGTCTTTATAGTCTGATAACTTGTGAGGAATCTTCAGTTGTCTCTGTCAAAAATGCCTCACACATGCAGCTGACTGGGGAGGTTCATCTCTTCCGGTCCCACTGGGGACAGTGATTTATCATTATTATTTCTGGACAGAGTTGCTGTAACTGTCCATGCTTCAGAGTTGTGATACTAAGATATCTAGTACTTAGTCCCTTGGTATCAGTAGCTGCCAATAAAACACTATCTGGCTACTCTTTGCTGGTAAGTTGAGAATAATCAGTCTTCAGCATCTCTATATTTAAAGGAGGCTGCCTTGGAGTTAAACTAACCACAACTTCCCTTGAAAGTTACATGACACAGGAAGGATGAAACTGCTAAGCTTAGCTGATTAGAGGGAGGAACATAGCTCTCCTTTTGCATGGTGTAAGACAATGCATACTTTTCTGGAGGGGATAGGAGAACCACAATGTTGCTGCCTTCCAACAGGTGCAAAACTTTCTTTTTTTAGTTTAGTCCTTTGCACAACATCTGTCACAACTGAGGAAAACAAAAGAGGAAGAGGAGAAATTCATACTTTTGCAGTGAGGAAAAATGAATGCAGTTTTATGAAAAGAAATCTATGCCACATCTTGACCTTTCTTTTATTTTAGGAAGATGCTCATGACAGCATTTTGATAAGGGCATAAGCAGAGGACAAGACCAGAAGATTTTAAAGCTATGTAATTTGCTAGTTTTACTGCAAGGCCATTGAGTTTCATGTTGCTTTCCTGTCTAACTTGGACTAATTTGGTGGTTGTAACAGAGGCAAGTTGAAAGGAGCCACTGGGGATTATGTTGCCCAGCCCTGGAAGTACCAATTTCAGCATGGCTGTGTCAAATCAGGTTTGGACTGTCTCTAAGGACAGATCTTTCGAAGGCTTTCTGTGCTACCTTTCCTAATGTCTGACTAACCTCATGATGAAAAAGTACTTCTTAATGTTTAATTGGTCCTTGATGCAACTTTTGCCTGTTGCAGAAGTTGGGTGGGTGTTGCTATCTTTTCTGTATCCCTCCCCATTAGGCAGTTGCAGATAGCAGTAACATCTCTCAGTGTGAGCCATCTCAGTTTCCTCTGCCTCTACTCCAGTAACACATGCTGCAAACTCCTTCCACATTTTTGGTGGCAGTCTGCTGGGCTTGTTCCAGTATGCCAAGTATCTTTCTTCTACTGGGAAACCCAAAACTTAGTACAGAATTCCAGGCATGATCTCGTAAGTATCAAATGGAGGGGAAATAATTCTTTTTAAACACAGCCATGTTTGGCTATAAGGTTACACTATTAGCTCCTCTTTAACCTGTCTACCAGGAGCCCAGAATTTTTTGCCAGTCTGCTTTCTAACCAGGTCATGCCCAGCCTCCACTGTTGTGTGGGGTTATTCTAGCTTGGTTCTGCATTTGGCTTGCTGAACTTCATGAGGCTCATGTGAGTCCATTTTTCCAATCCATTGAGGTCCAGTTCTTCCTTATTTAGTGCTTTGGAACAAGGTTATCCAAATTTGTCAGTCATGTGGCAAGATCCTAGTTTAGAGAATCTTTATGCTAATATGGTAAGAAAAGTAGATCAGTATACTGTTGATCTCTTGTGTATAGAGGTATACACACAAGATACCCTGTTCTCAACTGCCACACAGCACAAACACAGCTGTTTGCTGTTCTTTATTTATACTTGCCTTCTTTCCTTCTTTTAGAGTTTGAATGAAGTGGTGAACAGCTTTTATCTGACTGTTCACAGGAGAAGAGATAAGATAATTTGAAGAAAGGGGATTTGATGCAGGTCTATAAAATCACAAGTATTGTGAACAGGGTGAATAGGGAGTCGCTGTGTTCATTCGTTTCTGGTACAAGAGGCAAGGGACTTCAGATGAAACTACCAGGTGTCACAAGTGAACAAAAATGGCTCCAGACACCATGGGTAGTTATCCTGTGCAGCTTCTGGCTCAAAACACTGCAATTGCAGATATTTTATTTGAGTTCAAAAAGGGACCAGACAGGCAGATGGAAGAAAACATTGATTGAGGGCTGTCATGTGCAGAGATGAGACATCTGCCTCAGGAAGTCCTAAGTTAGACATTGCAGGAAGCCAAGGGAGTATTCAGAGGGTAAAAAAATTGAGGAAATATATTTTGGCATTTACTACACAAACAGTAATTCCCATTTTCTTCAGAGAAGGGTTTCAGCTTGGCAGAGTTTTTGTATTTATTTTGTACCACAGTCTTAGTCTACAGGCTGCAGGTTAGCCAAGACTGTATTAGGAAATATTGCACTCAGATGAATTTGTTGTTTTTCAAGTAATTAGTGTGTCTGTTGACACACTGGCTCTGTATTGAGCCAGCACAGTGGGATACTGCTGAATACAAACCTTAGTTTATCTTCAGTTGTTCCCCTGCTCTATACCACAGACGTGGTGATAGAAGAGAACAGAGTATGTCACGGCTTTTCAGTTCCTCCAGAAGTGGTCGTATAAGGCAAAGCTTTTCTTCTCTTTCCCTTCAGCTGCATGCTATTTATTTTTCCTATGTTGCAGGCTGTCTCATTGGTTTATTGGAGTCTCTTCATTCCTTGCTTGTGTAAAAGCTTTTAAATTTCAGAACAAAATTTCCTTAAATGGAATATCTGTTTAAAAAAGCTTAAAACCTTCCTTTTATTTTTTTACACAAATTACATTAATTTGCTGATTTAAGAGGAGTCACTAACCACTTCTCAAGAACTGTGTTATTTGTGGTAGCATGTTTACAACTTCAGACAGTTGCTGTCACTGTCTTTTGCTAAATGACCATGCTGCTTACAGTTTCCTCATCTATACAGCTTTCAGAACCACAGACCACACAGTCAGACAGCAATCCTCTGGGAAATACCTGTCCTCTTCTGCTGGGACTGTAACCCACAGAAGACTGCCTTCTTTATCTCCACAGTTTCAGTTAGTCTTCAATACCTCAGAGTCCAAGGCAGCTGAGGGTACTTGCACTATTACTGTTTAGTTTTGTGTTCTCAGTGAAAGATGAAGGTACTAGATGCTCTTCTGCTGGAAGTGTGCATGTTTTGGGATTTTTCACATGGTGCACCTTTACTTGATTATATGTTTGACAGTAGATGTCTATCCAGCTTTCTTTTCTGGACTTGGACAGAGACAGCCAAAAGGTACCAATTGGCCACCGTCATAATTTTTGCTTCCTACATGCTCTGTCACATTCCCTACCAGCCAGGTTTTGAGAGAGATGTCAGCCATGGACATGCAGTGTTAGTACTAGAACTGGGACTCCACATAGTTGGAGTTCTCCTAGCAACCGCCTGGCCCGACACTCCAAAGTTTAGAGATAGAAGAGATTCTGTCCTTTTTTCAAGATTGTGTGTTTTGAGATCCTCACTAGACTTCACCCTCCAAATAAAGACCAAGTTTTTCTGAAATGCTCCAGTCAGATCCTCACAATGAGCATGCCATTTGAACCTATTGCTACTTGTCAGTTGCTTTATTTGTATGTGAAAAGCATGAAAGAGTCTCAGTTCTATGTGACCATTTACCAGCCTTTCACACAGAAAGGAACAATGCTTATTAGAATGTATGAAAAGCTTCCCCGAAACAAAAAGCTTATTTTTTCTTTCAAAGCTTACACTACTTCAAGCCCCAAGTTGGATAAGGGCATCATGGAGGAAACCCGTTGTTTGAGAACAGCTGTAACTTTTTCCTCTCACTGTTCTCATTTAGTCCCATGCAGCAGGTTGTTACCATCTCTCTGGTGATGGCTGCTAGCCCCATGCCACAGCTGGTACAAGGAACAGGACAGATGCTCTCTGAATGTTTTGCTTCAGTGCAGTGTCCCAAGCCAAGTGAATCCCTCACTGCTGCTTTTGGCAGATGATAGAAAAGAGTCTCCTCATTGACACAAGTGTGCTTGAGCTGCGAGTGCATCCTGACAAGGAGTGAGGAGGAGCAGTGGCATCAGCTGCCACAGATGTGAATTGTCATTGTCCATCTGTGTGTCAGTGCTTGCAGGACTTTTGTCAGGAAACTGAGCTTATCTTAGCTTTTAAAAGTTTTTTATTTTATTGGTTTCTTCTGCATTTGAGAAACATAGCTTTTCTCAAACCTTTATCTAACTGCACTCATGGTAGAGTATTTTGAAGTAAAGTTAGCTGTTTGGGAATGCTGGTGTGATTTGAAACAAAATCCAATATTGAAAATAACAGAATTGCTAATGTGAGAAAATGGGATAGAGAAAGATGTTCAGTAGAAATCTTCACCTAGAAAAGTGTAGTTACCTGCCATATGTGGTGTTTTAATACATACTTAAGTTATATTTTACAGACAAATATAAAAAAGGCTTCTTCTTGTTAAGATTTTATAATCACAGTTAGATGAAATTCATATTAAAAACTCAAAAAAGCCTAGGCATCAGTAGAATAAAATAAGCTTGTACTAGTGAGATGTTAACAATACATATATTTTATTTCTACCACTTCTAGGTATTCATGAGTGGTCTATGATTTTATCTGGTTACCATTTGCTTAATTCAATAGGAACACATTCTTAAATAATGTTTTAAAATAGTTTATTAAAAAAAGCTGACAAGAACAGAACCGCTAGAACATACAGAATTAAGTAGAACTTCTCCTGATAAAAGTTGTTCTTCTTACACTGCTTTTCTGATGCTGAATAGTGTCTTTTATAATTAGAAAAGAGAAAATTAGTATTTTAGAATTAGAAACTCAATTTTGGCAGTCTAAATGGTATGAAATATAGGGGGTTTTGTGGTTTCTTTGCCATAAAAAATTGATTGTTAATTTAATGCTTTTGTACTGCTTGTCAGGTACAACCCTTCCATGTTTGCAGGTAGGCAGAGGTCAGCATGTGAGAAGGGATGGAATTGCAGAATGACAAATGTAATATGTTTGTTTGACTTCCAGTACAATTTCAATGTCAGAGAGATACAACTGAAATAAATAACATTTGTTCTAACATCTGGCATAAGCCTTTACTGATGATTATCAGGCACTCTTTAATTTTCCATCACAGCCTTCTGGTTGAGTTACCAAGTTGTGTTGGCCAGCGAAGGCATACTAATAAGATAGAACACTAAGGAAAAGATAGCGGGGCCAGGAATAAAGTAGGGAAGGAAGCTGAAACGTGACGGAAGGGCACATCGGCAGGAACCCAGGGCTTACATCCTGGATTCTCAGCTGGTATTGAGCTGATTCCAGCAGGATGTGTTTAAGACATTTGGTCTATTTCCTGAGCCAATTTCAGCGTGCCTAAAGGGATCCCAGATACGCTGTATGAAGGCATGATGGGAAAACTTGTTCCTTCCCTGCCAATTCTGCTGTTCTCATTTATTGATCTCTCAGGTAAACAGTGCTTTAAGAGAGGTAGCCATCTCACACCATCAGAATTAATCCATTAATTTACTTTTTGAATGGTCTCAATTATGAACATTTATTCAGGTTTCTAAAGCATTTGTCTTGTGTCCATGTCTGACTTCAGCAGAAGTTCTGAAGAACACTGTATCACTGTTCTTTTTACTGTTTTCGTATTACAGTCTCTTGCTTCAATTCATGTTTATAAATAATCTATATACAACAGGAGTAGAGAGAACCTTTTTACAATACACACTAAAAAGGAAAAGGAGTAAAGTGATAATACACCTTGTGAAGATGAGTGACTTTACATACAGGAGATGTTCAGTGTTGGGGAGAACCAAACAGTTCATTAGCTTTTTATGTGTTGTATTTGACAATGTTTTCTATGTGAATTGTCCAATAAGGCATTTGTGCTCCAAATATTGTAAAATTTAGTTTCGCCTCCACAGAGCTATAAACTAAGTACTTGTCATAGTCAAATGAGCAAAGAAGTTGTTCATTTTATCTCAAAATTTTATTTCCTCTGTTTGTGTGACTGGGCCAACAAAACCATTGCAATAATTGGAGCTCAGCTAGAGGTCTTGAAATTTTTAGATGTTCTGGTTGTAGTTGGTCTGAATTGTAGGCTATGTTTGTGCTCAACCCTGTGATTTGGCTCTGCTTGAGTTATTAACATCCAGGCATATGTATGTGCAGCATGGAATCTGAACATCCACAATGGTGCATATTTCCTGGAAAAAATAAGAGATGAGTCAAAAGGATATAGCAAGAAAATTATAATGCTGAGTTTTCCTGCTGTCCTGTGACGAATCTTTTTCAGTCCATCACTCCTTGATTCCTTGACATCCTGAGAAACAGAATTTTACTTAAGCTACTGTAGGGGAGCACTAAGAGTTTTTGCTGTGGACCCTGGATTTTTAGTCTTGGTTCGCTGTGCTGTTCTACAGAGTTTATTTTTCAGGTAGCTTTCCATTGGAAGATTTAGCAAGTACCGTCATTTGCGTTTCTCCTGCGTCACGGGAGCTTTCTTCGTGATGTGACCTGGCAGCGCTTGAAATTGATACACTCACTTGTCGTCGCAGTATTTTCAGTACAGTTCTCTTGTATCCTTTGCATGCAAAGAAATAGATGAAAGGATCTAGGCAGCAGTTAAAATTCATCAGAAATACAGTATAGTGGAGTGACTTCTGGAAAATTTTCTTTTCAGTGCACAAAGGTTCTCGCTGAAGTTTCTTAATCATGTGTTGTATGATTGCAACATGATAAGGAGTAAAGCAGATGATGAACACTATAATTACAAATATGATTGTATTGATGGCTTTTTTGTTTATCCCTGATTTTTCAGTCAGTGGATTTTCCTTGGCTGTTTGAAAAAGTTTGCAGCTGATTTGAGAGTAGCAAAATAGAATAATTCCCAGAGGAATAAGGTACCCTATTAAACAGGCAGCAAGAAGTATAAGTGGTAGATGTTCTATTTTCTCAAAGTTTGGATATTCCATACATGTAGTCCTTTCATTTTCTTCGTGGGACATGGATTGTATAAGTAATGGGAAAGTTTGACTGAATACAAGAAACCAGACAAAGACACAAATGCCCTTGGCATATTTAATCCTTCTGATCTTGTATCGGAAGGGGTGGACGACAGCGAAGAACCTGTCGATGCTCAGGCACGTCATGAAGTTGACACCTGCGTAGGTGTTGATGTAGAACAGGAGCGCGGTGATTCGACACAGCGCTTCTCCAAAGGGCCAGTGGAATCCCAGGGCGTAGTAGGCGATCCTGGTTGGCAAGGCAATGCAGAACAGCAGGTCAGAGAAGACGAGGTTTGTTGAATAGAGGGTAGTGGAGTTGATCTTCTTTCTGTTTTTAAAAATGACAGTGAGGGCAATGGTGTTTCCAAGCACCCCAAGAATCAAGATGGAGCCGTAGAAGACAGACAGTAATATCCGTGCTGTGTCTTTGTGCTCATATAAGTCACAGGTGGAAATGTTGGTCTCAGAGGCTGTGAAAGGGTTCATTTCTGCCACCACTGTTGTTGCGGGAAGCTCAGTAGACCTAACATGAGAAAAAAAGCCAACAAAAGGGAACGTTTTTTAAGAAATGTAGATAAACTATTTCTACATAAAAATGGACAGCCTCTGTTGCAAAATAAGACTAAAAAAATGAAATGAAACTTCATTGCTGTGAAATACTTTTCAAGACCCTATCTGAAAACAAACAAACAGATGCCTCCTTTTGGCTTTTCTGTCATGTTCCCAATTGCCTCTCTAATAAAGAAAGTCAGACAGGGGCAGTGTAGTAAACCAGGGATGTAATATATTTGGAAGTAAAGTCTATAGAGGCTCAGGAGTTGGGAGACTGTTTAAAGCATCTTGAGAGGAAAAAAGAGTCTGAAGAAACTACATGATAAAGCATCAAATGAAGTCCCCAAGGATCAGACAAGTAGACAAAATGTTTTAAATGTGTTTTAGTTAATTTTAAGGGAATTGTTGTTCCTAACAATTCACACTGTGGTACTTTAACTTGTTTAGAGAAACTTTTTTTTTTCCTCAGCACTCTTATCATATTGATATTATAGTAGAATTAGGATTCATTTAGGTTGGAAAAGACCTTTAAGATTATAGACTCCAACCATAAAAACTTGTTTAATTATAGTTTTAAGAATTGGCTTCTGGAGTCTAATTCAAATATTTTTACATATGTAAATTCTTAAGACTACTACTTTAATCACTCTTTAGTGACCCTGCTAAAGAGAAGTAGTGCAGGTGAACTGTTTTACGCTTTGTCAATTTAGTAGATGTTAGAAATTGTTTCGTCTTTACGGTCATAAGTAGCATCGAAGAGTTACAAAGTGGCAGTGATTTAAGGGGCTTTAAAATGTTTTTAAATGATCCAGCAGAATTTCAGAAATGGAAAGAACCCCATTCTGTTGATACTGCTCAAGGTGCAAACATTTCCTAGGTCTGCTGTTACCTGACATTTGTGTAGTATAAGTGTGAAACTCAGAAAGGATGGGATATCTCATGTTATTCGTCAGGCAGCTGTTCTACAAAAGGGTGCCTCTTAGAGGTACCATTTATGAATTTAAACAGCAATCAAAACAAGATTGCTTCTGTTTTAACAAAGAATACTACCTGAAGATAAAAGCTGTTATAATTAGAATTTTGAGTCTGTCTAGTACCTTTAATTAACATGTCTATGTTATTTCTGAGGATCTGTCATTCAACACACAATATTTACAAGCAACTGTAGCCTGTTGCACTTCCAAAAACTCTTTCTGGGAAATACGTCTCAGTTTTAGGGAATTAAATCACACATTTTAGAAAGCATTCCTTATCCTTTTATTAACTTGTAAAAGCATTTAAAGGTTAGTATTTTCTTTCAGGATTTGAGGAGATTGTACTGCTTATTTCAGGATGTTCACAATTAATGGTTCTCTGTAAACGGTAAACCTGCAGATAGTGGATGATGTGTATTAAAATATGTAAATTAGTTATCTTACGTTTTTAAGGAAGAAATTTGACTTCCAGGTAGTACATTAAGTCTGTGTTTGCTGCATTCCGTAGACAGGAGGGAAGACAGGTGAGTAATTTCTGACTGATTGATGTACAATGTTCTGATTCTTAGGTATTTGTAAAGTACTGTCCCTCAAGATGTGGGAATACTGCATTCAGGGTTGTATGTCAAATCTGAATTGGGAGTTCTGTGCCTTGAATAAAGGAGCTAATCTGGTAAAGAGCAACTCCAGCTGTAGTGCAGGTTTAAGAATGTCAGTAATTTTGTTTAAATTAATTCTGCATTGTTCACACTGTCTTGGTGTTAGTGTGTTTGGTGATTGATTAATGCAGTGTTTATTACCCTGAGGATAGTTCTGGTATGATTTCCTCCCATCTTTTCCCTTGTAGGAGTGTTTAGGATGGATTTCGTTTTATCTAAGTGTAACAGGCTTTGCATAAATGGTGTAGGTTGGTGTAGGTACCTGTATATGAGTCAGTGAGGTATTTTATTTTGTTTCTCATATTTAAATGCTTCTAATTCTTGTTCACACTCCCAGCATCACATCTATCTTCTAGTAATCTCTTTCTTGAAGTTTAGTTAAAATAGTTTTGTCAACATATTTAGGAAAGGATAATCTAAGATTTGTGATAAACAGTTCAATTGCAGTAACTAGCTACAGCATACTAAGTGCATGGGTTTTTTTGCTTTAAAGTTGTAATAGTTTAGGTTCAAAAATAGTGCACATAATTGTCACATCCATTCATATGTCTTTCTATAAATATTAGTAAAATGTAAAGTATCTATTAAACAAACACATTGAACCATAGTTTGGGAAGAAACCTGTATATTCAGTAAAATATGTAATTTTTTACATCAAGAGTAGAATTTCATAAATTGCATGTTTCCTAACTTTGTGCTATGAATTTGGATCTTTAATGTAATAGATTAATACAGAACTTGTTGTTCAAAATAGGCTGTTCATCCTCACATAGAAGTGTGGCTATATTGAGAAGGAGTCATAGCTGAGACAAGTGTTTGTGTCTATCCATGGTGCTAGCATGGATATATATTGGAAGCAGTTCCCTGGCAGGACAAACTGGCCACAAATGGATGAGGAGAAGGCTGGAGGAGCACAGCTCATGGATCTTCCAGGGCAGTGTGCAGTCAGCCAAGCTATGCTCCTTGCCAGGCTCTTCTGCCTGCTGTGGGAGTCAGCCCTAGCGGCAAAAAGTATTCTTTTTGATCCTCTGTTATCCCCAAAATATTTTGACTGTTAATGTAGGGAACACATTTTACAGTGCTGAAGATTAGCATTAGTGTTTTGTCTACCTGTAGGTGTGTATGGGCATTTTTGAGAGCCACCAAGATGTTTAGGTGTTGCAGTACCTGAATATATTCATTTAAAAAAAAAAAAAAAAAAAGAGATATTTTATCTGGTTTGTGGCCCAAAGATATGATAAAGTTGATACCATCCACTATAATGTGCATCACCCAAGCTGTGGTAACTTCTCTGTACTTCTGAACTCTAATTGTTGTTGGATGAACTCCATTCACCTCAGCAGGTATTTCGCATTTTCTTGGCAATCTTGGAGAGAAGGGCTTCATTGAAAATAACATTTTCTTCCTGAAAGGTGTCTGGACCATTAAATAAGATAAGATCTTATTTTAAAAAAACCTACTCCTTGTGTCAGGTTGCTCTTTATTTCTTGGCAGCAATCCTGAGTGATCCACTTACACATACAGCATATGACATCCTCTAGAGGATGTGTCTATAAAAAGAACATTTTGAGTATTTTTTGTGAGTTTTGCATTATTGGAGAATAAATGGAGAGTTTTACATCCTTACTGCTGCAAACCTCAGATTAGCTGGACGTGAGTCTGTTTTAATGAGCTGTGTGCCTGAATAACTCATGAGAACATGGCCATTTACTGTCCCAAATCCAGATGCACCAATGAATTTACCCTCTGGAATCACTACTAAAACTTTTGCTCTTCTAGACTGCTAGATTAAAGATCCTTCCAGTGGCTTTCCAAGTTTATTAATGATACTACTTTGAAGTATATACTTGGAAGAAAGATAATATTAATATCCCTTAACAATTAAATAATTTAAGAAAACAGTACCAGAGGTCTTTGGCTTAGAGTTACATGCCCAAATGTTGAGGTATAAATGTCTGTATATCTGTATTGTAAGGAAGATTGTTCAGGTTTTCACATTTTCTGAGTCTATAACCACTCTGTGACACAGACCACTTACTCACTTAATGTAATCTTCTGTATAGTTCAGATCATATTATTTTAGTTATTCTGTAACTTTTCTTTTAAAGCATACTTTCTAAGATGCTGTTTGTCTTTGGAGAACTGAAGAGGAAGCAAATTACCCATTTGTACTCTGGTCAGTGAACCTCCCTGTTGATAATGTGTCTCTCTCTTAAATGTCTCTAAAATTAATTTGCAATTGCTGTTTTCATTGAGTCTCTTTACACAATCTCATGGTTTAGGCAATTCAAGGTAAGCTTCTCAAATATATCACTACAAGGTGAAATGATCCTGTGATGTCTGTTCTAACTGCAGCTGTGTCCCACACAGGACTTGGGATTCCAGATGCCTCTTGGTATTACTGTGCCTGGAGGCAAACTCACCACTCCATCCCTGCTTTTTCTGCTCAGTGGGTTATGTATGCAAGATAGAGTTGTGTAGCAGTGCACTGGGAGTTTGTGAAGTTAGTTCGCTGTGCTCCAGGAGTATTTCTCTGATTCACTCTGTCATAGGATATCTCCAGTGTAAGAGCATGGCCATTGCTCTCTGCTTTGACCTGGGAGGACTTTATGTCTGGGAGAGTTTAAAATTAATTTTAGTGTTAAATACTATGCCTAGGCTTGCAGCCAGTGCAGGTTGTTCTTTCCCTTGCCATTTTCAAGTCTTAGCACTATGTTTGCTTTTTTGACCAGCAAATTTCTTTAGTCAGTTACTTATGAGGCTTGTTAGCTAGGCAGCTGCTAGTCTATTCTCTGTGGTTCTTGATGTTTCACAGCAATAACATCCATCTGGGGAAAAAAATTTGCAGCACAATGGCAAGCTGCTTACAAAATCTAGCATGTCTGAAATCTGTGCAGGTGTCTTTCTGAACCAATATTGTAATCTCATCAAAGAAGGAAAAATAGCTTGAGTGGGAGATTCATGTTGTGTGAAAACATTTGACTGGCATCAGTCATTTGTTTCATGTTTATACATTTGTTTTGTGTTTAATCCCCACAGCAGAAAGTGTTTGATGAACAGGATGGTTACCTCAGTCTGGAAGCACTGTGTAATCCAAACCTCTGCTTCACAAACATGTTCATGTGTGATGAGCTTTGTATGTAGTACCATAATCGTACATACATTTAACTGTTAAGAAGCATAGACTTAAGCTGTGAGCCAGCAATTGCAGTGTTGCACCTTAGATTACATGGGTTGGGACTGCGTGCAAGCAGTGGTACAAAGCTCTCTCTGTATGCCAAATGAAATTTCTTCTTGTTCTCATCTCCTGCTTTTGCTGAGAAGCACCATCTGTCTTTTCAGCAGAACAGGGGGCATGTACAAGGCTTTTACTCTGTATTGTAATCTAATGTGTGATTTCTCTGTGTCTCATCATAATTTTCATTCTTTGAAGATGAATCCCTGGTCCATTTGTCCCTGATCCGGTTGCTAATTTAAGGATACTAATTATATTCATGGAAAGGCGCAGCAGTTCGTGACAAAGATCTCTCCTGGCTCACTATACATAGTATGGTTTTATCACTATGAGATGGACAATATTTCTTTAACAAATTGTATTGAGGGTTAATGCTGTTTTTCTATGCATAAACAGTATAAATTATTTTAAAGGAAGCTCAGGAAAGAGACTTCTCTTCTATGCAAGAGTCACTGATCTTAACAGTCCTCTATACATATAATCTGTGTAGGTCTTACATTGTTTTAAAACAGTAGAAGATGGGAAATATGCAGTGCTGTGTTTTTGTAGGTTTAATTTTTTCTTTAATTTAAAAATTCTTTTTTCTGTTGACCAGTTGTATTTACTGTTTGTATTTCTATTTTACTGTACAGGTGATCTCTGTTGTAGAGTGTTCTCTGTTTGAGAACAAGGCTTGATTCAGCTAAGTTATGTGTATTAAAAAGTGTGTGTGCTAAGTTGCATAGTAGAACACCTTGTTAAAATAGAAGGAACATATACCTAAGGTGCATAATATGGTGTGTGTGGACTGGCAGCCAGGGACTGCAAAAGCTGAGGCGAGAGACAGACATGTCCTAAAGCTTCCTCTTTCTTTCTAACACTTTAACACTCATGCTTCTAGTGCTTTTTGTTAATTTCTTTTCAAAAGCTGTTGAGTTTTGTGTTCTTAAGGCTGGTGTGTCAACCTAATGACCTGAAGATTGAGTCCTCAGGTCACAACCCACAGCTAATTTTGATGAGAGAGTTTCCAGGCTTGTGCTTTTATCCCTCTTTGATATAGATCCAAATTTGTTGGTGTAGTAAACCCAAATTTGTAACACAAACGTCAGAGAATCCCAAATCTTAACAGTGTCTTAAATTGTCTTAACAGTGGCTATAAAGAATTAGAATATTCTTTAGCTGCTTAACAGAATATGCAAGTGCACAACACTGTGGGATCTTTATATAGTCTATAGTCTATTATTATGGATTTTGCACGACAGTTGTATGACAGTTATATTTGGTGCTAAAAAATAATCGAAACTACAGTAAGCGAGATGGAAATAAAAGAAGTTGAGTTGAAGTGCATAACTAATTAAAGAAAAAGTGGAAGTAATTTGAAGGGTACACCCTGGTCTTATCTGTTGGATCTCTCTTTAAAAGGTTGAAAAAGTGTGACACCTATCTAACATAAATCATCTCTGCCAAAAACACATACTGACGTGAAGAGCTCTACTGATACTAAGATGATTAATTTTCCTTCAGTTTACACTTGCTTAGGTATACCAAATGTAAAAAGGAGAGAGCCTAAAACTAGAGCAAATAAGCAGAAGAAAAGTGCGAGCCACTGAAAATTACATTCTTTCTAGCAGAAGAAAAAAGTAGTCAAATGAGGATTTGTATTTTAGTACTAGAAAACATGCACACCTGTTTGATTTTGAGGGTTTTTTTGGAGTTACATGAAACCCATACAGGTATAGTATTTAATTTTAGGGTTATACAGCTTCAGATTACAGCTTCTGTATTAAGTTTATTATTCTCTATACATGCTCCTGAGTCTTTTGACCACAAAAAAATTATATTTGAGCTCTTAAATTTTCAATCACCTTGTCTCTTCAGGAGCAACCATGAAAATATTAGACAGATCTCTTGTATTTTATGCTCAAAGGCATGTACTCTCTCTTATTTTCTAAGATACAAGATAGTTGAGTTATTGTCTCTTGAACAGTCTGTCTTGTTTTGCCAGTATAATAGGAAAAATGTATCCTTTTAAATTGAGAAGGTATAAAAATCATACCACTTGTACTATATTTAAAGATCAGTAATAAGGAGAAAGATGTTTGGCATTGCAATTCAGAAGAATGCCTTCTAAAATCCTTGAAAAAGAGGAATTAGCTCATAAAACTTTGAACTCTTCAAATGCTCTGTTGCAATGTTCAGACATGAGAAGAGAAAGCAGTTTTCCAGCTGATAATAAAGGCTGTTTTCATAGACAAGAAATACATATGATAAAAGCAAGCTATGCATTCACAACCACAGTATGAATTTGTTTTAGGGCTCTCTCTTACTATTATTCTGTGATGTTCAGTGACTTTAGAGCTTCAGTGCTTCCCTTACTACTTCTACAGTAGTTACTTCTGCACTAGTATAATTTAAATTAGTATTGCTAAAAATTTGCCTAAGTTAAGGCACTATGAAATGTTTCCCTGTGATTGTCAGAAGGCTGTACTATGAGAAAGGAGTTGGAATAGCTTGTTGATGCTTTGGATCAACAGATCCTTCAAGTGGAAACTAACTAGCATATTAATATGGGAATATAAAATATCAGAGAATTTATTCCATGGGCCTTTCCCATACAAAGCTCATTTATCCTTACTACCAAATGAAAATATCCAGTATAATGCAAAAAAGGAAATATTTCTGGAATTGTTTGCTGTTGCTCAGTGGCAAAAGAAAAAGTAAGAAGTTAGTTCTTTTCTGTACTTACATCTCTGCAGCTTCTTGGATCCTCTGAGCAGTTAAGGGCATTAACAGGATGGCCTGACTGAGAAGGTTTACCCTTGCACATTGTTCTCTAGAGTGATTACGTGAGTCTTTTGTGGGAGGGGTAGGGTTTTTTCAAGTGCTTAAAAAAAACCCAGCCCTGTTTGTGTGCCGGTCTTGATTTGCTGCCTACTGTTTTATGGGATGTGAAAGCATCTATTTTAGACCCTTTTGCAATTAGTCTGCTCAAAGAGAGTAATTAGAAACAGCACTTCCACCTCCCCCCTGAAATTGCGCACTACTGACTTTTGCAGAAGGGACTTCGCCCAGAGGTTTACTTGACTAATTGTTGAGCAACTGAAATCCCTCTCATATGAGAAAAACTTTGTTTATATGCCATCTGCATTTAAAAATACCTTAATTTACAGCACAGAGCTATGTAATCAGTACATACTTAGAACTTCTTCTTACCAATGAGATCTTATGAAGCACGAGGAAACCTCAAAACTGAGACATACCGAGATGTGGTGTTAAAGCAGACGTCTCAAACGCCCGTGGACATTCCCAGCATGGTTTTAGTATCATAATGATGAGGATTTACAGAAATGCCTTTCAAAAATGTATGAGGGAATTAAAGAACTCTGTGACTTAGAGATTAGTAAGAATGTCTGCCTTTGTAAGCTGTTTATTACATTTTAAGCAGTGATAATAATAATGAAAAATGTAAGGTAAATACATGAATGATAAAAAGCTTCTAAAACACAAATCTGATTCCGCTAATAATATTGACAAGAATGAGTGGCTAAGGAGTAGGAAAGGAATGGGATGTCAAATTGTGAGTTAATCCATTTGTACCTGAAATAACCTTGTTTCTGAGTGAAGAACTTTTAATGTAAGAGGTAAACTGTGTGTTTGTTAAGAGGGTTTTGGAGTTCAGAGGCAGATGGAAAATCCTTTTGTTTGCTGTTAGAGGCTGTGGTTGAGAGCTACCTGGGCTTTTCCCCAAAAACTGATACTGATCATTCATGACTGCAAAGGACTGTTTCATGACCTCATTTGGTGGCCTGATTTTAAACAACCAACAAGGCATGATACGGCTATTTTTGGCAGGTCCAACCCACGCAGAGTGCAGGATGCCTCTTTGGAAATGTTAGGGCTGTGTTCACAGAACAGGTGTTGGCTGACATTGTAGTGGTGAAGGTGTGTAGAGAGATAGGATCTCTGCTAACACATCCATCTCATCAGAAAGCCTCAAGGAAACACAGATCTAATGACAAAGTTACTTTGTATCATAGGAAATGTTTTTCCTATAGCAGAACATAGAGCCTTGTGAGCTACTTTTTTACCTACTTGGAGCATTTGGTTGACACTGTACACTGATTTTTCTGGTGTTGAACTCCCACTGTACACATGACTTGATTCCCCTTAGATGTCAAAGGGCTCTATCTAAGGCTTTCAGCTCCTCAGTCTTAATGGAGCATTCATCTTCTAACATCACATTCAGAAAGTTTTTGGGAAAACTTACCAGTCTTATTCTGGATTTTTTTTCCTTACTTGGTTTTGAATAATTTTTCAATTATTCAGCTTCATGAGAGAGTAAAATTGCTTTAAATGAAGTGATGAGAATTCAGGACTGCTTAAAGGGAAATTGCACAAGGAACTGCTTCATATGTTCGCAAAGTAATACCACAGTGTGGTTCTGTGTCCAGCGCCTAAGGTCTACTGTAGAAATGGGAAATTTTGAGATACGCAGTCATGTCTTTGCTCAAGGGCTGATATTAGTACCCCAGCTTCTTATTAAAGGAAATGGTTGTTTCAGAATTGTTTTATCATTATAAAACAACGGCAGTACGTGTTTCCTGCTTTGATCTGATAAAATATTGCCTTCCTTTGATTAAGATACAGTACTAGATTGTACCCTTTGAGCCACACTGGTATATTAGCTACCAGTCCAGCCTAGCATGATGATAAATTAAATGGTGCAGGTTGCATTCTTTCACTAACTGTTTATCCTTCTAGCTGTTTGTTTTCTGTTCTGATACAGCTGCTGTTGGTCCAATATCTGTTTGACTGCTCCAGGATTTGAACATGTAAATTAAGAAACTGTTGTGTGTCAGAAGGTGTTTGTGTTAACCATATAAGTGCAGACATACATTTGTGTTTTCCATATATGTGCAAACAGTGTTCAGATTTTGGTGGACAAGGTGAGGAACATGGAACCCAGCAGGTTACAAAATATATTGTTGGATAGTCTTGGCATTAAGGATTAAAGCTTACTTTAGGATAGGTGTCTGACTTGTGCCTTCGTGAGGGGATTGTAAACTATTGGTTAGATGGTTAGTCTCAAATTTTCATGAGCTGCAAGTTGCAAGATTCTGCAGGGATATCCATGAACAGGAGGAACCTTTCTTTTCACCTCCAGATGCATTTTTAAATTTTTCTCTGCATTCTTGCTGCTTTCCTGTGAAATACTTGCATTAGCTAGTGAGTATTGGGTAACAAAGCCTAATGCTTTTGCTGCTGTTTAGAGACCTCAGGCAATGGGCTGTCCTGCTCATGTGTAGTGAAAGAATTGAGTGCAGTAGGTGAGTCCTTTGAGTCCAGGGCTCCAGCAGGTAGAGGAACACAACCATCAAGGGTAGTTACATTCCACAGAGTCAATTAATTTTAAGGAATGTTATTGTGAATATTTAGCATCTTCAGAATAAAGGCTGGAACCTTAAGTGTAATATGCCAGTGTTAGAACTGCCTGTAGGAATGCAGGTCACAGAAATTACTTAGTAACTTGAATTGCAAGTGCGCTGCTTGTGTGCCTGTATTATCTGCAGCTGTTTTTATAAATGATATTTTTAGTCCCCCCAAAAATATGTGGTTGTGAATTTGTCAGTTTAATGGTTTTTTGGAGAACTTGAATGAAGAAAAACAGAGCACAGCAGTTAGTAAGTGTAATGAGTCATTCTGAATAAAATAGGTTATTTCTGCAAACTTAATGCCACGGAACTTCTATTGACAACAGCAAGCATTTTTGCAGAAGCTACATTTATTTAGCTTTCTAACCCTTTGTTCATGCATTTTAGAACCATTTTTCCTCTGTTTTGTATCTATTTTCCTCTGTATTTTGTATATATTTGCTAGTGCTAATGTTTTATTTTAATCTGCATTTAATAGTCGCCTTTTTAGACTTTAAATAGTGCATTTCTCTTGTAAGATGTACCTGCCCCTGATTTTTTCTTCTCGGACGATTTTTACATCTCTGATTTAGTTTTTCAAGGGTATTGTTTGTATATGTCTTTTTTTATTTCTTTGTACAAAACCAATCTCATCGACTCATATGATGTAGAATGTTCCTATCTTGTCACTGTGTTTCTGTTTCACTTCAAATGTTGCAATTTAGCAGGCTCTTCAAAATAAGGATATAATTATTCTAGAGACGGCTATTGCAGTACATCTTTGGGATGGACACGTAGAATGTTCAAACTCTAGAATTCAGTTTTCAGGTTTCAGAGTTTTCTGAGTTGTTTGAAAATTTCATTTCCTAACCCATGTGACTAAAATTAACTTCCTAAATATGAAGTGGGCAAAAACTCAGTTCAAAGTCAGAATATGCTTGTGTCTATAGCCCTTCTTTGCATACAGACATCACAGATTTCTAGAAGTTAATCATGTCATGTGAAAGGGGGTTCCTGATATTCTCATAGTATAATGAACAAAGGGCTGGGCAAAGGTCTCTGCAAAAAGAGAGAAAGCACAGAAAAGGAGACTGAAAGAGAAGAGAGGAAAAGCAAATACAAGAGGATAAGAAAGAAGTGAAGGGAAAGAAAACACTGAAGTAGTCTTTCAATAAGAAAATGTTTTCCCCTTGTAGATGTTGAATCTTTTATATGGTACCAAACAACTAATTAACATAACTGAAAGAGTTAAGAGCCAGCCCTTTTATTTACAGTATGTGGATAGGTGTTTGTACCTGCCCAGTGAAATACAGGAACAGAAATTCCTCCAGTGATCATGAGCTTCAGGATTAAGGCTTTGATTATTCACAGAGCAATAGCGTAGCTTAGGTTTGACTGGATCTTTGGCAGTTGTCTAGTTCAACCCTGTTCAAAACATGTCCAACAAGAATGGGTTATTTTGGGATGTGTGTCCAGGCTGTATCTCTGAGGATGGAGATTGTAGCTCTGGGCAGCCTGGTAAAATACTGGACCATCATTATCCTGTCTGGAGTTGCTCCAGTATATTAATACCTTTCTTGAAGCATGAAGCCCAAAAGTGGACACAGTGATTTAGGTTTAGGCTCAGAAGTGCTGAGCAATTACTTCTCTTGGCCTGATGAGAACACATTGATAATGCTGCCCTGTATGTGATTGACCTTTCCTGCAAGGATAGAGTGACACTCAAAGGCTGACTAACACTCAAAGGATTCTCCAGCTCCTTAACTGCAAATCTGTTTTCTAGCCAGTCTATGCCACTGCACAGGGTTGTTCTAACCCAGATGGAGACTCCACAGTTTTTCTGTTGAACTCCCTCCCTAACATTCCTAATGTCAGCCCATTTCTCAAGCCCATCAAGGAATAGCTGAATGTGGTCCTGCTCTCCAGAGTATTGACTGCTCCCTCCAGTTTGATTTCACTCACCAGTTTGTTGGGAGGGGTCTCTGTCCCGTCATCCAGGTTGTTTAATAAAGACCATAAATAGTGTTCATCCCAGTGTGGATACCTGAGGGAAGCTGCCAATAAGTCGTTGCCATTAAAGTTGATGCTGCTGATCAGAACCCTTGAGTCCAACAGTGCAGCCAGATTCCCTCAAATCTGCTTATGCAGTGCATATCTTCCCTGTTTTTCTTTAAGGGCTGAAGAAGAAACCAAATCAAAGGCCATCCAAAAGTCAGAGTGTACAACATTTGCCATCTTGCCCTTTCTTATCCACAGCACCAGAGTCAGTCTTGGTAAATCCAGATGGTATATTAGCAGCTGCTTTGTCCATCACATAACTGGCAATGGCTCCTAGGAGCTTTGTTCTGTAACTTTCCCAGGGCTAGAGGTGAGCTTTCTAGCTATCAGGATCCTCTTCTTGCCCTCATTGAAGATGGGTGTGACATTTGTAATCACCATGGTGTTTCAGTGAGGTAGCAATGGCCACCTCCCTCAGAACCCTGAAGTGCAGCCTGTCTGGTCCTTTTGCCTCCTGTATGATCAGCTGGTCCCAAGAACCTCCAAAATGTCTTCCTTCACAGCAGATGTTGCTTCAGTCCCACAGGAGGTTCAGGGACCTGCAAGGCTTGAGGGCAAAACTAGCTATTGAAAACTGACCCAGAAAAGGCATTTAGTGCCCTGGCTTTCTTCTTGTCCTTTGTCACTAGGTCCCTTTTTTCACCAGTGGGTCCACATTTTCCTTGACCATCATTTTGTTGTACTTTACCGTGTCAGCCATATTCTAGTGTTATTCTGTGGATGACTTGTCTGACAGACCTGCTGTAGATAAGTAGCGACAATATAGATATTCTAAAAAAAGGCATTAGTAAACTATTGAAAATACTGAAGACAACAGAAAATAAAGGGAAATTTTCAAAGTACAAAATTAAATAAAGAAAGTTGAGGGTGAATGTTTAAAATGAACTGGAATGAATTTTCACACAGTGGAATTGCCTGTACAAATGAGTTTCACACAGCATTTTGAAGGGCACTATTGGTATTTCAAAAAAAGATACCTGAATGGATATTTGGGTAATACCTGTTTATATTAGATGTGAACTCTGTCTAAAAAACAAACACTGATTCCTTTAGGAGCATACCTCTGTAGTGCCTATGAACTTACTGTTTTAGCAGAAAAGGCCCATCACTAAGTTTCCTCCAACTCTGGGTTGTTGGGTACTGAGCAGTGTCAGACACTGGACTTTGAATTTAGCTGATAGCCACTCTGGACTGGGGTGGTGCTTTCTGTGGTCTCTGTTGACATAATTGGTGAATACTAACATTTAGGGAGCCTTTTAGCGTTCTCTAATCTCTTTTTAAAATGCACTAGCAGTCTTGGGAAATTCCTTTTTGTACTTTCCCATCTTATGATTGAGTGCACTCTTGCATGTGATATCTCTGTTTCTGAATCACTGTTTATCACAGGATCAATAAAACCTGAAAAGCATGCCACAGTTGTGGTATTCTCTCAATTTGGTCAGAGTAGAAAGAAATAATTTAAAATTACTTTTCTAAGAAGAGAAAAGAAATTTTTCTTTGTTTTTCTTTTGTCTTCACTCATAAAACCTGATTTATTCAGTGGATATTGTCTACAACGGAGGAACTTCAGATGAAGAATAATTTTTGTATGTTACTTTCTTATAGCATTTTGACTCTTAGAACTTCAAGGATTTCAGTTTATTTCAATAATGTGTTGTGTCTGTTTATACAGGTATATTTTGTTTGTGTAGAAAGGGTTATATACAAAATTAAGTGTCTGAATGAAATGCACTAGCTCATGTTCTCAAGTTCAGTCTAGGCTTGAAGTTCACAAGATCTGATCTGGCTTGAAGTCTTAGATTCTATGAATCTCCTTCCAGTGATGGTTTAAAAATTTAAAAAGCATCTTATGTTGTGATTAAGATGAGGACCCTAAAGGGAGTTTTATTTGTAAGGCCATGGAAGTCACTGGCAAAAGGAAGTTAAATCAAAGTGTCAGTATTCCTATCTTAGATGCTGTACTCTATGGCAGTCCTCTTACACATTAAGTCTGGGTAAATACCGGGAACTTAGCTTCATAAGTGAAGTGGTTGCCTTAACCTTTTGGGAAAGGTAAAATCCTTACCATTTGTCTATTTGAATCATATTTTGTTCTGATGTAGGAGATTACTGCTGTTCTTTTGTATGCTGTGCTTTATGGAAGGACTCTGCTATTAGATGAAATATGTTGCCATCTCTTCTGCTTCCAATCCTAAATATTGGGAAATGAAATAATTTTTGTCACTTGTTCTTATTTGCTGATGAATCTATTACCTAGAATGCCAGAAGTTACCTAGTTTGTGTTCCCAAGGAAGATCTTTGTTTGCAGGGTGGTGTAACATTTTGATTGTTATGTACTTAATTTTAACTCCTTTGGATTGTTTGACACTACTGTTGCTAGTATCATTCTTATAACCATCTGTACCTGCACCTTTTTTTTTTGCAGCTTGGGTCCTGTGTTCGCGCTGTTTGTTCCATTTTATTCCTCCATTCCAAGAGTGCAGGTGACACAGGTGTTGGGCCACTTTTCTATCACAAACAAGTCTCTGGTCTACATACTGGGTTTACAGGTATGGTATGTACTTGCTTGTTCATCTTTTAATAAATACTACTAATAATGTTGTTAGTAGTTAGTATTTCTGTTTGTCTATGAATTTTGATATTTCCAGGTGCATGATTCAGCCTACATTTAGCTAGTAACCATCCTGTCAGCTAAAACATAGAGAAACATGTGTTTCTAGTATGCTGAAGTGGTGAGCAAGTGGTCTGTCCTTACCTTGTCTTATGTGGGAAAATATAATAGACAATTCCACTGGGGTTTTTTTTGGTCAGTAAAATGAATTAGATAAAAAGAGATTAAAATGGAACCTGATCCTAAAGCACTTTTATCTTTTACCTTTCTAGTTTGCTTATATTCTTGAATTTGCTTTTTTTTCTCTTGTCTATTAGAGTTCAAACAAAGCTGTAGAATACAGTATTTTTTGTGGTAAGACTGTTAGTAAATAATCAAGGTTTTGGCTGAATTTCACTTTTATATAAATTAATCTTACTTGTATATCATGCATTACCATGTGACAGGTAATTTAGAATAGTGTAACATAGAGCACAGCAACATCATGTAGTATTCTGTGAAATATGACTGGAAAAATATAGCTACTTGGTATAGAAAGCCAGTAATTATTCAAAAAACAATTTTAAAACCCCAAAACCCAGCAGCCTAGAAATGTATGGACATTTGTGTCACAACCTGAATGATGAGATGTGCAAATTGATGAGAAATTAGGCTCACTTCTATATATTCTAGGGATTCAAAAGTAGCTCTGGCACAAGCAATGGGTAATACACCATAGGTATGTGAAATGTGGGAGAACATATTTTAGAATAAGTCGTCAGTTTCAGAATATTGACTTGTGCTCCACATGAACATTTCATTCATCCTCTTTCCTGTTCAGCCTTTGGTTTCCTTCACTTTCTGCTCCAGCACCTTATTTTCTTGGTCTCTCAGAAATCTTGTTTCCTCTCTTCTGAGCCCATCACTTCCACTATTATTGTAGTCTTTGGGAAAACGGTGCTAATGTGTGGGCTGTTTTCCATCGTGTCTTTTGCCTTTTGCTTTCGTGCACACAGCACGTCCAGCCTGGGCCAGTGCTGTCACTGAGCTCTGTACGTCTGTGGGACCTCTCCCTGCTGAGCAGCTTGCTGCCATCACACAGAGCCTGAGGGAAGACTCATTTGCCTTCTTCTCATTTATAAACTCTGCCCTTATCTCAAGTCACTGTTTCCGTAGTCTGAACTCTAGAGGGAAGGTGTTCTCATGATTCAGTCAGCATCAGCAGAAACATTTTAATAACCATTTTCAGTCCATTTTTCCAGTTGGTAATAACCTTCTCCAGGTGATTAGTCACATACTTTGCTAGAATCTATGGGCTGCCATGTTGACTTATAAGGATTTAAAAAAAAAATTTGCTCCAACTTACTTCTATGATTTCATGTCAGCAAATATGTCACTGGGTAAGAACTTTATTTTCCTAATTTTGATGCTGGTGCTTAGTCTGTCTGTGATTGCATGTCTGAGAGCTTCACTTGGAGTGCCTGCCTGCTTGGAACTCTTCTCCTCTTGCTGCTGAGTCATTTCCTTTGCTTCAGTCTGTCTTTCAGACCTGTTTTTCTGTGCAGCCTATAACTGACATCCTGTTATACTTAGTAAGCTATATGAAAATAAAATGTATTGTTCTGTAGAAGGAGAACAATTGTTGGATCCCTGTGTTTTTTCCACTTGTTCCTTCTGGAATACTTTTTTTTTTAAATGGTAAACTGAATTTTAACAAAGGTGAAAGTCTGACGTCTCCCATTGTCATGACGAGTATGTAACCTATATCATTTTTCAACTTAGTGGTTCATATAGCAAGAACTTTGTAAAATAAAAATTTAAATCCCTGCTCTTTTCTTCCAGCTCTTAACTTCTGGTTCCTACATCTGGATTTTAGCCTTAAGTGGATTGGTAAGTCTTACTGTTAAAAAAATCATATGTTGCTTAAAACACTCTGTTACGTGTGTGAGCAGCACAGTATATTTGGACTCAAAAAGAACAGAAATTACTAAGTAACATTCTGTGTTGGTAAGTAGAAAGTTTTTCTCTTCAGCTTCTAAATATGTGAAGCACTGACTAGTTGGTGATAAACTGATAGACAGCAAAATTGGTGGTTAGTATTTTCAGGGTGCCTCTGCTCCCTGCATAAAATTAATTTTGTTGCCATGGATATAGCTGTACACCCACAAGTATAAATGAGATTATTGAGGAAATGGTAGAAATGTGTACCCTAGGCTGAGGTTTGTTTTTCCAGTTTTCAGCAAGCCTCAGGCTTTGATTCCAAAACTCAGGTTTTAATAACTTTGCTGTGAGGGTTTTTCATGCTTTGCTATTCTCCAAGGAGATCTATAATACCGCTCTTTCTCACAATGACAATGGCAGCAAGGGCACAAAATCACGTTCATCACATCAGTCAACTAAAGGAGCTGTGATCTGTCTTTTTCCTTTCTGACTCTGTTGTTGGTAAAGTGCTTAGTGCTGGAACAGATTGTGCTAAATCTTTCAGATTGTTAGATACTGATAAGCTTCATTTTAAATTTTACAGACTTAGAAATTAGAAGCTCAGGCTGATTTCTTGGCCCAAAAGACTGTAACCTTTTTTAACAGTAGGAGTGCTGCCACTTCCAAGGGAACTCATTATTAAATTGATGGAGAACTCAAATTATGCCCTTGCTGTGTAGAACCTACTAATTTGAATTTGGGTTGAGCTCAGGAGGAAATGCTGCTAAAACTTAGTAGTTTGATCTCTTACCGTTTGCAGTGACTGTGAATTTTTAGGTTAACTAATAACAGGAGTGACAGAGCAGCAGACAGTGATGTGTATTCATGATTTGATCTTGCTATAAATATCGATGAAAGCAGTGCAACTAACAAATCAGAATCTATCTCCCCTGGAAATCAGCCCAAGCCTCTGTGCCCACTGAAGGATCTGTGACTTCCTCCAAGCACACTACCCTTCCTGTTACTCTGCTGGCTCTTTTATTAGCCCTTCCTTTCCAACAGGTGTTCATTAGAGAGGGAAGGAAAGGAAAGAAATGGAAAGGCATTTTAACTCCCTCTTTCCTGATGACAGAAGCTCTGTTTATACTTGATTATACAGACATATAAAGAGTAGCTCAATTTTTTTTTTTCATAATACATTATACAGTTCTTATTTTAATTCCCTCTTAATATAAAGTTTTATTATTCTATATAATGAAACTTGCTGAACTTAATCTTTTTTATAAATTATCTTTTTTTTTAATTTAAGATTGACAATATGTTTTACTTAGGTGTAAATCCATAGAATTAAATTGAGTTACTTCTGTGTCACAGGATGTCTAAAAAATCATTTCAAGTTTTCATATTGCTTCAGTCAGCATGAATTAAGTCATCATCAATTATGACAAGTTTTCAGTACCAATTTTTTTCTGCAGCAAGCAGAGAGCTGCCCTACACGACTTTGTAAAAAAGTGCTGCAGTTTGAAAAGAAATTCATGTTAGGATTTTCAGCCATTTCTTTTGCACAGCATATCTGCCACACTTCTGTGATTAGGAAGTCTCTTTTTCTGCTCTGTTAGAAATTATAATTTGGTGTCTTTTGAGAAAACTTGATAAAGGAATAAAGTTTCATGGTATATTAGATAATATGAGGAAGGATATGCAGCACTATAAAGGTGCCTTTTAGCACTACAAGTGTAGTTGGTTGATAACATATGTATATGTACAATTACAGAAATAGGTTGTCAAATTAATGTCAAGTAATTCTGACAATCTATGTTATGTAATTCTTACTAGTCTTAACATTTTTCTAGCTTACTACCTTAGTCTTTGTGGACTCAAATTTTCAGGTATTTGTACAGAAAGGATGAGTAAAGGCATGAACACCAAGTCAGATAGGTGTAATATTTAGTCACTAGTTCATTGCCTGGTAGACACTTCACTGTATTTTAAGCATTGAAGATCACTTAGGCACTCATATTGAGTGTATTATGATGCTGTTCTGTAATTTAGCTTTTGTTGCACTTCTGCTTATGTGGAATCCATGTTAAAATGGATGGTGCCTGCACAATTTCTGAGTTGTTATCAGTTTCCACTTTGTCTTCAGGGTGTTCCTGGTTTAGATTTATTTAAAATTCTCACAGTCTATATTTGAACATGACTAAATGGTATCTGACTTTTTAGTTACATCCTTGCAAGTATCATGAGACCTTCTTGTGAATTCTAGGCAGGGTATAGAGGTACTGGGAATTCTACTGCCTTGAGTTCTTGTTTTCAGTGGTTTTGAGTGATGCCATCATTACAGATATGCATGTATGAGTCTATGTGGGCAGGTGGGCATTGATGTAATGTGCCTGGTGATAGGGAATTTTTGACAATTTGTAGTTTTGATGGTGAATTTTTCTCAGGTGCAGAAATTACAGCTCATGTTTTGTTATTGGAATACAGAAGGTCTGCTGTGTCTGTCTTTGTGATAAGGTATGTCTTGCTAGATCTAATTTTAAACCAGCACAGGATTACGGTCTTAAAGGCAGTTTCTCTACTGTCCACATAAAACTGGACAATCAGTTATTGTACTTTTGGTATGTCAGTTGCTGGTATGTTGTATAAAACATGCTGTTTAAATACATGATGCTTATGTATAAGGAAGAGAAAATTTATTAAGTAGACTGTAAAGAAATTCACAAATCTGATGTAATCAGTAATCTGTAATCATCTTATGATTGATAAGACTAATTTAGTTTCTTGTGATTTATTTTGCCAGGAATATATGATGTCTGGTGCATACAGACCAAATTTGTTTCTTGTGATAGGAGTTTTTTGGGGTTTGTGCCATAAAATTAGGAGACATACTAGAGATGCCCAAAATTCTTTCAGTAGTTGTTGACAGAAGTGTTTCCGTGTAGTGCATATCACTCAGTTTAGTGAAGACTTGAAACAGTTACTTCACTATTTTTTTTTCCTTTAAAATAGTCAGAACATCTTAGGAAGTGGTATTCATGTTTCATTGGATGTAGACATCTTCTCTCCCTTTTTTTCCCCCACCCCTTTAAAATCTCTTGGATTACCACTCTACATTTTTCCTCACTATACTCTTGTAGGATGGAAATTTGAGAGGTGTGTCAAGGCTCAGTCATAGCTAGAGCTCATCTGCTTAAAGAAGTCAGCTCAGATTAGTGACCAGCAGTAGACATGTCCCACGAACACATGCAGTTCCCTCCACTTTCTAGGATAATGTCGTCAGACAGATCGCATGCCATGGGTTTTTCTGAGTAGCTTAGGGCTATATTTGATAGGGGTAAGGTATCTTTCAGGCCCTTTCTGTGATTTTCGTGTTCTTCTTACCTCATGTTAGTTTTTTATTTGTTTACAAGATGACCTGCAGTGCACAAAGTTCAAAATTTGGAACCCAGCGAGTCTCTTGTGAGTTGCCTTGAATTTATGTAGAGTTCTGTTAAAACCTTAGGAAACTGAAATTGAGAAGTTTCTAAAACCATGCTTGACTTGGAGATTTCACCAAGCTGTATGCAACAGTTTTCTGCATTGTTACTGTGCTACCCTGGAATTTGCTTTTCTCAGATTGTATGAAAAGTTGTGCTCTTTATATTTAGATACTGGAAAATGTAGAGAATCTGTAATTTAGAGCTTGTACTTTGATGGCTTAAGGTTAAGATAGAAAGTTCAGACAGGGTTGAGTGCATGATTTTAATTTCAGTTCTTTTTTTTTTTTTTTTTTTAGTACATTAGTTATTATTCATAATTTTGAAGTGGCTAACTTAGTTTTACATAGAGTACAGATGCTGTTAAATGCTCCCAAGTATACTTGGATTGTACTTTTGAGTTCTGTTTGTTAAGAGCTTCATCCATCCTTTCTGTTAGTTGTTCATCCAGCTGAGGTGTTTTTGTATAGTGAATTCATGTCCTTTAGAATTGGCATATATAGGATAAAATGTGAGTCAGCTGAGGGAGCAAAATAATTAAACCAGACTTTCATTGTTTTAGTCTTTATGTAGCTAATATCTGGTCAGATCTGATCTGATCAGCTGATCAGTAATCATTGATTTTCTTGTTGTTTTTCTTGCTCTTTCACATCTTTCTTAAGTGATTTTGAACAATGCATGCTGAATTCTTTGTTGTTATAAAACATGTTTTAAAACATTTTGTATTTGCATTTGTATTACCCCACAGTATAGTGTTCACACTTAAAATATCACCCCTTCTACATACTTAATATTAAAAATGTGCTTTCTCAAAGAGAATCTTTGGTCAGAGTCTGTTAATGTATGCAGTTACCTCCACAGTTGTGTCCTGCTGTGCATTGTTCTTCATCCTCCAGTTAGTCTGGATATCCTTTAGTCATCCACATTCAGTCTTATGTAGGACTTTAGTTGAAGTATGATATTTTTTGAACACTTTGTAACTGTGCTTGTAAATGGATTCAGGTAAATGTTTGCTAAATGTTGGATCTAGTTAATTTCTAAATATCTGACATTGGTATTACAGTATAAATATCAGTAGTGTTGCTAAGATCAATGAGACTACTCATTTAGTAAAAATTCTGCCTATGCTTAAGTACTTAAGTTTTTACTAAGTAAAACCATGTGCTTTGTGTGTAGCAGATGTGATTCCCCTTTCCTGCTAGAACTACCCACCAAAGAGCATGTACTCAGTTCACAGAATCACTGAGGGTAGCAGCTGATCCAGCCTCCCTGCTCAGGCAGGGTCACCCAGAGCAGCTTGCCCCAGGACCATGTTCTGATGGCTTTTGAGTATCTCCAAGGATGTAGACTCTGCCACCTCCCTGGGCAACTTGTGCTAGTGTTCAGTTAACCTCACAGTGAAAAAGCGTTTCCTGATCCCCAGAAGGAGCCTCCCATATTTCAGTTTGTGCCCATTTCCCCTTTTCCTGTTGCTGGGAACCACTGAGATAAGCCTGGTTTTGTCCTCTTCATTTCCCTTCAGGCATTTCTTTACTTTGGTAAAATCCCCTGGGCCTTCTCTTCTCCAGGCCAAACAGCCCTACTTTTCTCAGCCTCTCCTCATGTGAAAGATGCTCCCACAGTCCTTTGATCATCTCTGTGACCTGGGCTTGCTCCAGCAAGTCCATGTACATTAACACTTGTGCTGAATCCTGCCCAAAACTAACGTGCAGTATTTGTGTGTGGACAGTGCTCAGTGTTCAGCTGAGTGACTGTAAGTGACTTGGTCTGAGTGCCACCACATTCTGCTGACTTTATTGACCTAATGCTCCCTGTGGTGAGAGCTGAGACACCCTGGCCAATCAAGGTGTGAACACATGACAACTGACTAAGCTAGCAGCACTTATTCCTGCATCAGGTAATGCATCTGAGAAAAAACGGAGTTGGCTCATCTGGAATACAGGGGACGTTGGTTTGGAAGTGAGGTTGTAATTGTCTGGGGAGGAGGGAAATGCAGATATTTCCAGCTCTGGAAGAAGGAGAAAGTAGTGAGAAAGGACAGGAAAAGGTAATAATATGTCGTAAAGCGCTTTCTCTGTAATATCTGTGGCTTCTGTAGAAAAATGGATATTGGTTTTCAGTTTGTATTTAATTTCTAAATTTCTCTTCGATCAGCGGAAGAGTCTCTGTGTCCAAAATATGGTCTTTTTGGTCAAGTATACCAACTGGCTCACTAGGAATTAGATTGTTCTATCAGTATTTGCTTTTTTGGCAGCAATGTTGCCCTTTTTCAGAGAGGAAATCCATGAGAGTAATTCAGCTGTGTGTGTACTTCGGAGACATCTGCCAAAGGATGAGTTACATCCCAAGAGTGCCCATTTCTCTCTGGTGACTATGACACTAACTTTAAAGAAGCAGCTTATTAAGTAGGCTTTTAAATTACAGATATCTATGTTGGTCAGATTAATCAAATCCTGATCTTTTAATTAAAGAGATTTGGTTAACAATGTGTTAATCATCACCTGCAGAATGCTGGCAGAGACCAAGGGAACCTATGCTTAGGACACCAGTACAAGTTAAGAGTAGCTGTACTGTGCTGAAATGGTAGTACAGTCATGCTTGCACATACACAATGTTTTTTAGCTGATAATGATTCCATCTGACCAATGAAGCACTGATGAACTCTGAAGAAAAGTGTTTCAAGGTATCTGGAAAATTCATGAGCCAAATCAATGGGAAACCAAATTGAAGAAAAATATTTTAGTATCTCTATAATCTTATTTTTCTCTCAAGGTAACTCTTACAAAAGGCTGTTTATATTATTTGCAACAATTTCCAAAAAGGAAACCCAAACAAAAATAATCTGTTAGAATTATAACATAGGTTGAAAATACATGTGTAGTGGGGTTTATTTGCTGGGTAGTTTTGTTTCTTGGGTGGTTTTCACCAATCCCTTTTGGTTTGATAAATGCTGTCTCTAATGAAAATAAATACAGAATCCTGACACAAACTTCAACCCGTGTTTTGATTCTAATTTTTAGAATTCAGAACATGCTAAGGATTAAGCAGATAAAATAGGTATAAAAATGTAACTTCACCTTAAGAAAACTATTTACTTTTCATTTGTTGGTATCTGAAAATATCCAAGTCTTGAGTACCTATGATGAATGTATTTACATTTTTCAGAACAAAATAATCGAGTATTTCACGTCAAGTTCTGTTAGTTAAAATAATTTTCAACATAATTCTCTACACCAGTCTGTCTACTTTATTTCTGTTTGATTTCTTTTTTGTAGGGAAAGTATAGTGAATTTAAATATTTAAATTTTAAATACTATTCCAGCTACTTATGGAGCATATGTGTCTTTGCAGTGTAAAATACTGGAGAGCTTTCCATGTTTGGTTTGCCTTATTGCAGAGAAACTACAGCTGCTTCCTTTTTCTCAAAAATTTACAACTTTGGAAGGACATGAGGGAAGGGGAGGGGAAGTCAGGCTTTATACAGGGGCAGGAGGAGGTTAGGAAACTTCATGAGAAGAACCAGTAGTAAGTCACGGCATTAAGAAACTGAAAATATCTAAGCACACTTTTATTCTGCAGTGTGACAGAGAATTTCCAGCATCCTCCATTTCCTCTTCTTAGCACTGTGCCACATACAATATGGTGGAAGATTCTGTGACTAACAGAAATTAAGGTGCACCTTATGTTTCTAGCCACAAATTCTCCATTTTAACAGCGTGAACATAACCACATTGGTTTTTTGTGTGACTTTTGGTGGCTAAAATGCAGTGGAAGCTCCTCTGTTTGGGGGAAGTAGCCCTTTAATCTGAGGAACAGTGCTGAACTTGGAATATGATGAGGTTATTTTATCTTCATTGAATAAACAATGGTGCTTTATGTTCTTAAAGACTAGAAATTCACTCAAAGTCAGTAACAAAAACAGTGTAAAAAGTTGCTTTTTATTTTGTCAAAGCTTATGATTTTTAAAATTATATCTATCAAGTTCTGCATATGAACCAGCTATAGAGGAAGTTCTTTGGAAATACTTGACATTAAGATGAGAGTATGACACTGAGCCAGACTGAATCACAAGACCTTTTTTAACTACAAATGTCTCCATTCTGGGCTTATTGGAAATATGGAAATAGCTACCTTGTCCTCACTATTTGAAACTTATTATTTGTTATAACTGATCACAACGTTTTAAAGTTTCTTATACTTCCATACAATAGCTCTTAATTTTAGCATGTCCGTAAACTTTTAACCTTATAAAGCCTTTTCTTCTGGTTAAGTGCTCTGGAATCACTTGCTCTCTACAACTACCTAAAAGGAGATTGTACTAAGGTGAAGGTCAATCTCTTTTTCCAAGTAAGATAAATGGAAATGTCCTTAAAGTTGTGCCAGGGAAGATTTAGATTGAATATTAGGACAAAATTACTCACCAAAATGTTCATCAAGCACTGGAACAGGCTGCCCAGGGCAGAAAGAGGTTGAGTCACCATCTCTGTGTTTAAAAGACATGTAGATGTGGCACTTAAGGACATGGTGGACTTGGCAGTTCTGGGTTAACAATTGGACTTGATGATCTTAAAGGTCCTTTCCAACCTAAATGATTCTACGCCCAGCCATCTCTGCCGAGAAAAATACAAGAATGCTTTTACTGATGTAGCTGCTAATTGGGGCTTGCAGTATGCCTTCCCTTCTGAGACAGACAAGTTCCAAAGTACTAACACCAAAGATAGGCTGCTGTTGTCTCATTGCTCTATTTTCTGTCTTGACTTGATAAATAATGATTCTCTTTGTGGTTAGTATATTCAGACACGTGTCAAGATTTGTCATATATTCAGGGAGATGTAGATTTTCCTATCACCGCTTGCTTTGTTTTCTTCTTGTGACTTTTTGAACCCGTTCAAGGTTTTTGAAAACATTAGACCTTTTCAAAGGTGGTAGGAGAGAGCAGAGACCAGTATCGAGGAGGGACATCTGAAAAAAGTGAAGGAATGTTGCTGTGATGTTGGACAAAGTATTTTGAGTGGGACGTTTTTCCCTGGCTAGTTAACACCTGTACAGTCAGGTGCAGAATCCCTGGAACAAAAGAGGGGTCCTGGCTCCATAGGCTAATGATACTACCTATACTTGCACCTAACAAGGTGGGAGGAAGGGAGATAATTTGTATGTTCTGGTGCTGCTTGTGCATTTTGCATTGAAGAAAACATCAGATTAAATGTGTATGTAATATTTGCAATCTGGTTCAGTAATTCTTGCTCCCCCAAAACTGCTTTTTCAGTTACTGTGCAATTTAGGTTTTCTAGAGTGAGGGGCCTATCTACCTAACTCCCTCAGGATCAGGGGGTTTGCTTCTGGGGGACCTTCTTGCTAGGCAGACACCTCAAGCAGTACATACCAAAAACAGGTGAATTGCAGAAGTGATATGAATTTTCTTCCTTTTGTGTTTTTGGTGATTATAGCTATGCCTTAGTTTCCAGTTGATGTGCACAGTTTTAGTCATGAGTTTGTAGTCATCTGGAACAGTTTCACTAGAGCTGAGGAAAGGATCTCTAAGGTCATGAAAAAGCTTCTGTTACAGTGCCCTGTCCAGTTAAGACCTTCCTTTGAATACAGAAAATTTTAATTAAAGGCAGCCTTCACTCTGATGTAATTATGGCCTTTATAGCATTTACCTCCTTTCTCATAGCATGACTGAAAGACTGAAGAGGTTGAGAGTAGTTTAAACTGTTCTTTCTCATTTTAGAATGACAGCCCGAGCTTGGGCTGTCAAGCAACGAGCAGCTTGGGCTGTACATCCAATCATGAGTCATAAAATGAAAGTAAAATAAAACAAAAATCATTGTTTCCAAAAGCAGAATGTGTTTTTGTTAAAAGTCTCACTACCTCATTGGATATTTGCAATAACCTTGTTAATAATCTGAAAAATATCCCCTCTCCTAAAGAATGTTGGTTTTTCCTATAGTGTCTCCCTTTGTATAATCAGCAGTGCATTTAGTATTTTTATGCAAATGTCAGTGAGATACAACAAATAGCCCCAAATCAATAAATAAATAAATACATCAGATTCAGAGTTTCTACATTGCTTTCCACATAATTTCATTTCTGGGGTATATTTACAGATTTGTTGAGGTTCAGATCTTTTCCGGTTCATTTCACTGTGCTGTGACAGCATAATTCTTGTGGCGTAACAGACAATAAAGAGTCACAAATGCTGAAATGTGGCATAAAGCAGAATGCAGATGGGACCGCTTTGGGCTCAAGTGCTGTGGCTTTACAATGGCATTCAAAATAATGGCTGAGGGATGACTGTAATTCCTTTTATGGGGCACATGATTTCTCTTTCTCCTGAGGAATCTGAAATGAAATCAAGCCCCAAGGCAAGCACGAACACAGGGAATGTGTTTTTTTCTTATGGGTAGGAAAAGGGCCTCACAAAAACTGGCTTTTTCAGTATCACAGTTTTTAATGACTTGGTTTTCAAATGGTTTATTTTCCCTCCTATAAGGCAGGTGGACTTCTTTTGGAATGAGTGTGTGCATAATCTCAGATCTAACTTCAGTTCCGCTGGTTTGCTTTTATTTTTACTAGAAGGAGAGATTCAGGTGATGGGAACAGAAGCCTTAAGAGGGTTTGGGGTTTTTCTTGAAGGGGTGTTCAGAGTGCTTCAGCTTCCTCAAGAGCCGTCTTTATCTTCTCAGGTCAGTGTGCAGCATACCCTGACCAGCTCTTTTACTAGAAATTAAAATTTTATTTTCATTTTGACCAGTTTTAGAAAGGGTCATTTGGCTTGGGCTCAAATTCCAAAACAAACAAAAAACGCCTTGCAACTTTATGAGTCACAGGCAATGCACCACACAGATTTAAAAAAGCAATTTGTTGTTGTAGGGAAGTAAAGAAATCCCCTGTTCGTTCTTTGATTCTTGACTGAGAACTGTGAGTAAATACTTTAAAAGTGCTTAAAAAACCAGAAAGACCAACTGTTATCTGCAGCCAAATTCAAAGTAAATGTGGTGTACTTAAGTTTTTTGGTTTTCAGCGTTTTTAATGTTTTGTTTTTGATTTTAGATTTCTGGGATTTGCTACAATAGCAGCATGTTAAAAGTTCATCGAATTCTTTGTGTACCCAGATGGGTAGCAAAGATATTTTCTTGGACTCTTGAACCAGTCTTCTCATCTGCGGAACCAACGAATGAAGTTCGAGTGGGAATGGGAGCCACAGTTGACATCCAGAGGCAGCAGAGAATGGAGTTACTGGATCGTCAAATCATGATGTCTCAGGTTGCCCAAATGAGGCGGCAGCGACAGCAGCAGGTACTGCTATACATTCTGTAAGGATTATCTTGTTATAAGAAATACATTTTTTTGGTTTGTAGATCTTGCATTGCCCTTGTTTCTTAAATGTAATGTATTTTAAAATTTTTCTCCATCAGTCTTTCACACACCGTTGTACTGCTGATAGCCATTTAAGTGGTTTGTATAGCTTTATATACTCAAACTGCTGCACAAGATGGGAGCAAGATGTCAGAAAATCTTGTGGGGATATCAGTACTCCTGGCATTCTATCACAAAAAATGAGGCTGAACGGTAAAGTGATTGCTTCTTGGTGGTCTTTAGTGAAAGCCATTGTGTAAAGTTAGGAAGTCAAAATGCTCCTCACTCTTTTAGTATCTGTCTGGTCAGCAGCCTTTTCAGAGAGCCTGAAATTTTTCTATGAAATTCCTTTGTTTGTAGGTGTATAGGTTGTTTCTTAAGGGCAGAAATCAAATTCTCTAACTTACAGAGGTAAAACACAAGTGACTTTCTGTTTGCCATGTTTAATCCTCTTGGTTTATTTCCTTATTGAACAGAATAGCAGAGTCTTTTTATTTTCTCTGTTTTATATAAACTAGCATATCCAGATATTCTCAGACTTTGTGTTGTAGGGCAGCAAAACAAGGCAGGTGGTGTCTCAATTCCTGTGTCTTAGATATCTTCACTGTCTTCACTGAGTTTTCTTTGCCTGAAACAGCTCTGTACTGATACACAAGTTCTTTTTGTGTTGGGGGTAGTGTAGTGCAAACAGATATAACTGTGTTACCCTTAATGCATTCCCAGAATAAGAGGTGTGATGGCATAAAGCTTTGGCCTGCAACTGGAGTATGAATCTTTGTTTCCAGCCCCTGATAACATCACTCTGTTTTTCTTATTTCCTTAACATTTCAATATGATGAAATTATTCCTCAATCAGAGACTTCTAATCTATTTTTCTCCATTCCTATTAGAACACTGATCAGTTTTAACATAAGAACTAAACTAGAAATTACTCAATTCTTGAATGTTGCCATTGTAATAGAAAATGAATTGAAACTGTGTGTTTGACTATAAGCAGCTATGAGGAGTGCAGCCGGGTTTCTTCAGATGTGAGAAAGAATCCACTTCCAGTTATGAAGGACAGTCTTTCTAATATCTCTTTAATTACAAAAAGTGGTAAATAAGTTCAGAACGATAAATGATAAAAGAACTGTTGATAACGTTTTCTTCTCATCTTGTCCTTTCCCTGGGCTATGAACAATGAAAGTGGAAAAATGTCTTTTCATGTTTGACTTCAAATAGAATTCTTTAAAAAGGTGGAGGGGTTTGACTAAAATGCAGGAACACTGTTTGAACATCAGTAAGATGCTTCCCTTTACAAGTTGCTGAAACACTTTCAAGTTACCTTCATGTTTAGCCTTTAACTTGAGCACAGCATTTATTTAACTGGTCGTGCTAATCTGTGAAACCTGTGATCAGAAGGCCATAGGATCAATGTATGAATGTTCCATAGAGGCTCTGCAGAAAAGGTGTGTCATGAAAGCTTTTGACCCACCTGGTGTTTTTTAATGACTCACTCACAGAATTTACTGGTCATCAGCTAAATCGGAAAAAGTATCACTCACAAATGTTGCTGTGTAGTGGTAAAAATGAAAAACAGACTATTTTCAATCTCAAAATAGTATTTGACAAGTTGAAAACTGTCTTCTGGATTGGTGTACTTGGGCAATTCTTTTGCCTTTAGAAATTTGCTAAGGTGTAATTTAAAGACAGTGAAGTGGAACAGATCATGCTACAGATGAAAAGAATTTAGATGATAATTTTACCTGTGGGAGTGAAGCTATAAAGAATGCAGATCAGTTTCTTAGACAGCTTTTTTTGTGAAATTGAAAATGATAAAAACTGTGAAGTACATGTCAGTCATCAGATTGGGCTTTGAATTATATTCTGGGTAAATGTTGTGTGGTTTGTGAAGTCCCAGTATGCTGTCTGTAGGTAGTATGCCACAGGTGGGATAAATTAACATTTTCTCTCACACTTTCAGCTTTGCTTGGTGAAAGAAGTGAAATTTAACTTTCTTCTCTATGCCATAGTGCAACAATTTTGTTCAGCTGCCCCTTGAGAAGGTGCTCTGCTCATTCATCATACTCCTTTACTCTTCAGTTCATCTGTTTGAGAAATGAGACAGTGCAGTTTCCCTAGATGTTGGTAGCGTTATGGAAGGAAAAGATCAGTGCTTCTGATGGGGCTCCATTGTCTGGGCAATCTTGGCAGACTCTCATAAGGGAGGCCCTTCTCTTAAATAGATGCTTTTTGTAGTAAGTTTATTCTTTGAGTCTTTACAAGAAATTCTGAAGAACATGAGCCTGACAGGTTATGCAAATCAACACTGAAAAGTTAAAAAAAAAAAGGGCGGGGGGGGGGAGGGAAGAAACTGGGGAAAAAGCCTTTCTCAGAAGTTGTTTGTAGTATACCTCTGTGATACTGAGATATAATTAATTTTATCTTTTTTGTTTTGTTTTGTTTTCCTGCTGTTCACTAAGCCCTTTATTCCAAAGCAGAATTCACTTTGCATGCTTTCTACAAAAAGGAAAAAGCAAGGAACAATCACCCCAGAACTTCTTTGCTGGCATTTCTTTGAGCTTTACCATTCCCAGCCTTTTTCTAGCTGAAATCTTCTGGTCTGGAGGAACCTGAAGCATGGAACTGTGTGTGAGTGCTGGGTTTTCAAACACCCTTGAATTCAGTGAGTGGATTGAGTGTGTGGAAATATTTGAAAATAAACTCACCAAGTTCATTATTCGATGTACCTCATTGTAGCTCTTAAATATTCAGGGGGCACTGTGTCTGAATATGTTGCTAGAAACTGTTATGTTGATCGTTTCTCAGGGGAGTGTGGTTAAATGGTGACTGGTTTTGTGTTGGTTTCTAGTTGCTGTGGATACAGCCCTTAAACCACATGGTAGTGTTCATCTAGAAAACTTTCTGGATCTTACTGTGTTCTTTATTTGCTCCTGTGAATATTGCTGAGAAATTACAATCTTGTCCCAAATGAATTGCATAGCATCACCTACATTCACCTTTAAAGGCAGTAGAATAAAATATGTGCCATATGTGTTCATTCCCTGACAATACCAGCTTGCCATTTTGTTGCTGCTTTTTAAACTTTGCTTTCATAGTTTTTTTCTTTCACACTCTTTTGTCTACCCTATTTTGCAAATAGTTTGTCCTGTTTTTCTTTTTTTCCCCATATCTGATCTTCTGTTCCCCTTCATATCACTGTCACATTTTCAAGCTTCACTATGCCATTTTCCTCCTACATTTTTGCCACCTCTTCACCTTCATCTCTCTTGTTTCCCATGCTTTGTATTTGCTCCTATATGAAATGCTTCTTCACTTTGGGGGCAATTCTCTCCTGTCATGTCTGACCACCAGTAATCATTTGCTATTTTATCCTTTTGCTACTGTAATATTGATAAAAATTGGTCTTCCTCTCCTGATGTTTCTATTTCTAGTTCTCTTTTATTTCTCAGCATTTTTCTAAAGTTTATCTTTTTTGTAACACAAATAAAACCCTGGTGGGAAAAGGGAAGCAACTGCAGCATCTGTGCACCAGTGTGAGTATCAGGGTGTCAACTTGACTTTCACTTCCCATTGAGAATGTGGAGGGAGGCTGGCAGAGAACCAAATTGTGAATAGATAGGGAAGATTTCATGCCTAAGTGGTATTGGCTACTCTGATGTCACTACAGACTGTTATGTGGAAGTGGTGGAAGGTTGTAAAAAGGTGGAGAACACCTTGTGTTGGCATTAAGTACAGCTCCTTGGAGCACTCCTTGCTGTGCCCATTCGGGATGGGTGGTGTTTCTACCTCAGTCCCTTCATCTCGAAAGAATGGGTTTTGTATCTGCAGAGCATTTTTGCTGAGCGTGTTAAGGACATCATATTGCCTTCTTCTTGGATTCTCTTAAGTGCCTTGTATCAGGGAAGAGCTTCACCAGGTTGCTCCAGACTGTAACAAGCCTACAGCCATATATGAAAATCTTCATTTCACTGCCTCTCTTTCTACCCTGTTGGCCACTTCAAGCTTATGCTGTCTTTTCCCTGCTGTATTTTTGTTCTTCTCTTCCAGCTGCCATTAATTTTCACCGAGGCCAGAATCTCCTAAGATTCATGCGACATGGGATCTCATATGTGTATCTCATCTTCATCATATATGAGATTCTGCTGTTTGCAAAGACCAGACTTCTACGACAAAGGGGCTTCCTCTAATTGTTCGTTCATTAGATGTCTTTCTCCTGGGGCACAGGAGAGATGTTCTGTGGGTAGGCACACTGAATGTCTTTACTATTATGGGGAGCCTCATATCCTGAACAATTTGCAAGTTTCATATTTTGTCAACTAAGGACTGTGTGTCTAGATTGGTAATTTACCTTCTGGTTATATCTAAGCAATAAACTCCTGACCTTGGAAAAAAATAGATTAATGGAGCAAAGGTTTTCCTGTCTCAAGAATTCTTCCTCAGGAATGTTGTCCTCATTCAGGAGGGTAGAAAAGAAATCCCCCAGTGAATATACTCCTAGACAGTCCAATTCTCCTTTTTCAAAGTGAAGAGCTAGACTTGGGAATACTTTTTAGTTCTTCTATTGGTACTGAGGTGGCACGTCAGTGAAGTTTTCTTGAATGACTTCAGAAGTTTGAGTACCAGCAAGAAGTCCTTCCAACAGATATTTTGAACCATGAAGACCTTCTGCAACCTTTATATATTGCCAAGTCCACAAAACCCCTTGTTGTCACAGCCAGGACTTCAGATGGAAGCAGCTTTTCTGTTTTGTTCCACAAATTTGTGTATCATTGTCAGGAAGGAAACTACCAGACTGCTTTACCTGAATAAATGGGTGAGACTTTCAACCAAGTGTCACACCAAGTTTTTTCTCTAATTGGGTTTCCATTCCAATCAATCTGTGTTACTAAGGCTTCTTTGGGATTTTGTGACATATTTGAGTAGAAACCGCCTTTAGCAACTTGCATAAACTCCAAAGACAGTGATATGTAGGGTACCAATAGGATAAAAAAGCTTTTGTGCCTAGACTCCTGGGATATGTGTGCCCAGGATTTGACATCATATTTTTAAAGAATTCTGTTAACCAGTGAGTGATTTACAGATTCATTTCAGCCCATGAATGAAGCTTGTATGCTGCAACAGTAAGCACTGTGGCTAAATTTAGACTCAGTATTCCATCACTCTTCCCTTCCTCTGCATGCCAATGTACACGTGTGGACACATTTTCAAATAACAGACAGCTTCCATTTTTGTAACGAAAACATTATCTTTTCCTTCAGACCTGTGCGTCTTAAACTCGTCCTTTGCTTTTTTGTGTTCTTCTGGCATTTTTCAAGCCTTGGTTATTCTCTGTAGTTGTTTAAAACTATTTTCTTTGTGTTGAAAATAAACTTGAATTTATATCAAGAGTTTATTTGGTGTAAAAACTGCATATGCTGCTGATGTTGCCATGCCCGAACTCTGGTTTTTAACTGTTTCATTTCAATAATGTATTTGTAACAACTGATAACCCACTGCTATCTAGACATTCTGGATTATTTTGCTGTATGACTTCTTTCATGGATTCTAGGTGTGAAATTAAAAATGTTGAATTTCCAGGTAATGATCAATTCATGACTATTTCCTCTACAGACTACTGCCAAAACTTCAGATTTCTGTCTTTTTTATGGAAGTTGGCAATTCCACAAGCTGACAGAACCAGAGCCAGCAGATAGTAGTACAATTATAATGAGCTGATTGTGTCTCATTAACAACCAGCTGTCACAATCACAAGATTGAGTTTCTCTATCTCCTACTCATTGGTAGCACCCTGCTTATGTAGTGAACAATCCTTTTTTCTCTTGGACAGGAATTAGGAAATTCTCTTTCATTTTGACTCAGCTTTTGAGCTATAGCCTTTGAATTTGGTTTAATATTTGTAATCAGCTTCCCTAGAGAAGCAGTGATTGGACAACTTCATAAAGCAAAACCACTGTTTTATTTAAAAGCAAATAAATTGTTTGGGAAATAGAATGTTTTTATTCTCCTATGTGAGTGGTCTATATTATTTTCCTCTGGCAATTTAACTAGAGGCAATTTCTTATAAAAAGCTTATGATATAACAAATTGCCCCAGACATTTCCAGAGTAATTAATTCACTGTTGTTGAATCAAGTTCTGTTTACAGAAGACAGGGATGTTTTAGGTGTAGCTGTCTCTTAATTTCTAATGAACATTGGGCAGATAAGGCATCTGTTGTTTTGAGGCAGTCACTAATTGGATTCCAGGTCTGCTTCTATTGTCCTTCCAACCTGCACTTAAGAAGTCTTGATGGGCCATTTCTTCTTCCAGAGTGCCATTTAGGTAGTAAAAAAGAAGCCTGTGGTTCAGGCAGTACATGGTCCTCCTTAATGTGTAGGTTTTCTGGTTTGAACTCTGATGCTTACACATAACAAGTGCAAGCTGGTTCCACCCTTGTTCCTTAATGTGCTGCTGTGGTGGCTTAAGCCCAGCCAGCAGCTAAGCACCACACAGCCACTCTCACATCCCCTGGCACCCCAGTGGAGTGGTGAGGAGAATCAAAACTAGATTGAGATAAGAACAGTGTAATAATTGAAACAAAGTAAAATATAGTAGTAATAATAATAATAATAAAAATAGTAAAATTTTTAAAACCTGCAAATATGTGATGCAAAATACAATTGCTCACCACTGGCTGACAGAGGCCAAACCCCATTCCCTAACCTGGATCAGCCCTCCTTTTGGTTAACTCAAATAGTTGTATATCCTGGGCATGATATTCTATGGTGTGAAATGTCCTTTTGTCCAGTTCAGTTCACCTGTCCCAGTTATGCAACCTTTCAGCCTTTTTTTGTGTACCTCCTCACTGGCAGAGCATGAGACACACAAAAAATAATCCTTGACTTAAGATAAATACAGCTTAGCAAACCCCCAAATATCAGTGTGTTGCCAACATTATACTGAATCCAAAACACAGCACTACCAGCTGCTGAGAAGAAATGAACTCTATCCCAACTGAAGTCAGGACAGATACCTTAAGAAGTGCTACAGGTGTGAAGTGTTGACACCTGGAATATTGCCTTTGAGATATTAATAAATGGAAGCTAATCCTGTTTGCAGCCTAAGACAACCTTTGCTTCCCAGAATAGGATTCTGATCTGTTCTTTTCCCTATGTCATCACAGACTAGCCTTTTATATATTAAGGGGCATATATTTACATTATGTAGTATTTGTATGATTATGTAGTATTTTGAAGGATTTAGGTTTGCGTTTCCTTTGTGCCAAGGGTTTGTTATCTCAGCTTGTCAAATCAAAACTATTTAGAGCTCTGATTTCTCACTTTGGTTCCAGTCTCTTCGTATTCCTTATTACTCTTTGAAAAGGTTTTTGCATAGGAGGTGAGTGAAGAATTATCTATCTAGTCATCATGCTTCAATACCAGTTCAGCGTCACAAGTCCAGATCCAAAGAGCCGTGGGGTAAGGATTAAAACTGACTCTGTTTTGTGTAAAATGTCTAATACAGAGCTAAAGTTATTTCCTCAAGTACAGACTCCATGCTCATGCTGGTGGACCTGCCTTCAGCAGTTGGAACACTGGACCCTCGCAGTGTCATGCCAGTGCTGAAATCCCTTCCATTGTCTCTCAGGCAGCTTCAGAAGCCACATTAAGGTGTTCCTTCTAGATTTCAAAGGAAATAGCTGATCAGGCTTCAGAAAAGACCACATGTGGATTTCTGAACTTGTGTGACATACGAACTCCTCAGGGACAATGCAGGCATCAAAGTTCAGGATGCAGAAACTAAGAGCTGGAGACAGAGCCTTTTGGCTGAATAGACTTGTCTGTAGGATAAATTTCCTGGAAATTAGAATATCATTAGAAATTGCTGGAGTGCTTTACTTGGTGAAAAATTCTTTCTGTTGTGATGAACAATGCTTACAACATTAATACTGTTATCTTTCTACCCCCTTTTAAAAGAGGGAAGTTATTAAAGTCAGAGGAAAACAAAACACCAAAAAAGTCTCCCCAAACCACCAAAAAACAGAAGAGTTTTATCCTCACAAAAAGAGGCAGGCTAGACTTTGAGTAAGTGTACTGGAAATTTCACCATTTTTCTCTCTTATGCAATGTTTAGGGTAGCAGATATCATGTCATCCAAGACTATGCTTTTTTTTATTTATATCATCAGTATATGGACTTTGGAGTCAATACCTTGTTGAAAAATTTATGCCAGAGAAGCAAGTCAGTGTTTCTTGTTTTCAGTAAATTTTGTTATGAAGCTTTATATAAAAAAAAAAAAAAAAAAAAAAGACAGTATTTATGTCTTTATCAAGTAAAGGCTTCTATACAGAGTGGAATATTTTACAAATGTAAACTTTAAAAGGTGAAATGCAAAGCAATTTCCTTTTTATTTTTTCTCACTGTGGTTATTGTGTTAAGAAAAGGTGAACAGGACATATCAGGAGGTGCTTCCTGTTTGTGCAAGTAGATGACAAACTGGCACTAACCATCTGCAGGAGATAACATTATCAAAATATCTTAACCACGTGCATCACTTTCAAGAGGATTTTTTAAAAGCCTTTCATTTCTTTTGAAATTAATGTAATTAAAATACGTGCATATCTGAAGGCTGCATAACTGGATATTTGTTAATTATCCATAATTCAACACTTTCATTGTGAAGCTTTGGATAAGAAGTGCTTTTACAAAATATGCCATGGCAGGTGTGTATGTGGGAAACAGGTTGAGCTGTTTTTCAAAACAGAGAAGAAGGACATTATCTGAAAAGTGGCGTAACTACGTTTTAGCAGGCTGTACAATCAGAGACATTTGCTAGCTCTAGATATTTCTTCCTTATTCTGCAGGAAAGGAGGATACTTCTTTCCTGTAAACAGAATTGTCCCAGGCACCACTAAAAGAAAACAACAACAACCCAAATTTTAAAAAAGAAAAACAAAATCAAGGATGTGACTTCAGAAGGCGCAGCTTCTGTACGTAAAGCCTTGGCAGCTGTCCAGGAGTAAATCATCAATATGGCATTTCCTTAAAACATTTTCTGTAATGAAGAGCTGCTATTTTCCCCGTTTCTTTAGTTTGCTCCATTCGTAAATCTCATTCTTTGGTCATCTAAACTGGTGACGAGTTTGTTGTCTTCCTGTAACGGAAGTTTCAACATCACCAGTGCTCTCCTAATCCATTTCCAATAGTGATTTATTAGAGACCAGTACAATTACTTCCTTGGTATATTTGTCTTCTGTTAAAATCAACTGATTCACCCAGTCTGGACTGCTAAACAAAAGGAAACTTCTGACTTTTTCTAAAAAATTACAGCATAGGATTAAAGGGAGAAAGTCTTTTAGACTTTCTTTTCTTAGATAGGCTTTTCTTAGGTTTGTCTTGTCACCCTTCTAGTCAAATAATTAATGAAGCAGTGCTTTTGTCAGATCTTTTTCCTGATGGCATGGCAAGGCAAAGACTGAGTTGGGAACAGAGATAAGGGCCCAGGCACCAAGTTGGGCACAGCATTTTTATGAATCATGGTCTAGAATTTTTCAGTGCTCCTGATTCTATAGCAGAACACCTCCACTGGCTTCTCCCCGACACCAAAGATCAGGACCAAGAAAAATGTTGCCTGAGATAATCTCAGTGCAAGATATCCCAAGTCTGTCAGTTGTGGAATCTAGCTCTGGATAGAAGAGGTTGAAGGCATCCTCCTTACCTAGTCCTGGGTCATGTTAAGTCTCAGCCCCCAAACCATGTAGAGTTCAGCTTAATTCTTTTTATAACAAACTGCCAACCGCAATCATAGAAGAACTGCCTGGATTTCACTAAATGGATTAGACTGGCACACTGAAAGTGTTATCACTGAAAGTGCTGCTCGGGAAAGGAGCTTCCATAGTGGACCCTGGAGCATCCCCACTACTTATTGCTTTGGACCACTCCAGAGAGCTCTGTTGTCTGAGACAAGGCTTCTGTGGAGAGTGAGAAGACTGGTGTGAGCTCCTCTGTGCTGTTGGGTGCTGGTGCTAAGGGTCAAGTATGATGTGAAATGCTTAAATACAGTTGGCTGATTTCCCAGGAGGGAGTCTCAGATGGTTTAGAAGCATCACTTACATAAATTATTCAGACTGGATATCTTCATGTGAAATCTTCTTGACTTCTCACAAGTAAGTCTGGTGGCACAGTGTAAAACCACTGCACTACAGAAATTATCATGAAATTATGAAGGGGAGGTCTGCAAAATAATTTCTGTAAGGCAAGAATGAATATTACTTTGGAAATCTCCTTCTGTGCATTGTTTAAACTGGAATTTGTGATATTTACTTGATATTAAAGACGTTATTTGGTGCTTGGTATGGTTCAATTTAAAACAGATCTTCATGTTTCTGCTGTGATAGTTAAGGTTGTCTGAAGGTCTTTGCACAGTCACCATCCATACTGTAAATCCATAGCCTTGATCTCCGTCTTCCGTGGATTTAAGACATTAGCTGCATTTCCCAGTTTTCCCTTACCTTTATCAGACTGACCACATTACCAGTCCCATAGTTCCTGCTGCAGTTCCTTGAATCCCTGCTCTTTTGAGCCTGACCTTGTGGATGTGTGTCATCTAATTAGAAGCAACACTGTGAAGGGAAACAATTTTCTTTCAGTTAAGATAAGTGATCCTAAAGCACCCGGTTTTGGTGAAGTTTAAAAGAGTACACAGATGAGAAGTGCACCACAATGTCGGGGTTAATCCTAACCATCAGTGTTCACATACCATTAAATGTTGGATGTTTTCCTCTCATTAATATAGTTAAGAACTGATACATTATGTTTACCACAGTTTCCAAAGGTAATTGAAATACTCAATTTTGATCTAATTTGTCTAGTCTGTTTTCTCTGAGAAGGGGTCTTCACGTGAAACTCTTTTGAATGCTTCAGTCAACATCTGTAATTTATTAAGGTATCTGCTGTATACCTTCAAAACTAAATAGTTATATTTGTAAGGAAATGGCAGTTCTTATTGAAAAGAATGAATTCTGTGTATGTCAATGCAAACAAACTGTAAGCTTAAGGTAAGGGAGTAGACAAGTCTGTAGTGTTAGGTGAGAGAGCACAGGACAGAGAGGATGCAAAACCAAACTGGAATAGGCAGCTCAGTATTGAAGCTCAGGGCACTGCTGGAAAGGTACATTTATTTTGGTCTTCAGATACACTGAGATAAAGGTAAATTAATGTATATTGTAGGTTTTGTATTTGATATACATTATTGTGTATGACTTACGGTGCCTCAAAGGGATGTGTCATAATCCTGTTAGTATTTTTACCAGTTCAATGTGAATGACTTGTGGCAGCATTACTTTCTCCTCAAGTCGTCTCTAAATCGTAAAAACAGGTAAAGCAGCATTAGTGCAGTGCTCTCACTGAACTGTAGAGCTTAGTAGACTCTGAGAAATTCAAAGTTCAACGTTCAAACTCAATGTAATTCTGAGTTATGGGAAATTATAGATGGGGAAGTACAGGACGCGATTCCCCAAGACCACAAGGTAGTGCAGTGGTGTCAGTAGAAGATCTGATCCCTCGTTCTCCTTAGGCTTATGCTCCAAACCAGTTCTCCTTTTTACTACGCTGTGCTGTTTGACTAACATGAGACTTACACAGAATCCTTTGGTCAAAACCTCATGAATGTTAAGCAAATATTTTATACAGTATGGGAAATGTAGACACATACTTTTTAAATTCAAATTCACTAGCAGTGGGATCTATGTCTTGCAAATGGGTGATGGCTATTTCACATCTTCACAGGGAAAAATGTACTCTAGTATAGAAGGGACTAGAATATTTCTCAAGCTGATGTTTCAAGTCTCATGACTCTTCAAATGCTTTTTTAAAGTGTGCCATTGTACTGCCCCCTGTGGTGTCTGGGCTGGTTGGGTCTCCTCTGGACAGAACGGAAGGAAACAAAGGAAAGGGCAGGAATGCTAAATATTTTTTTTTTGTGAGCACATTTAGCTGTTGCTGATCTGATTGAGCAGAGGGTATTTAATGCTCTAAGGATACATAAAGGCAGGAAGAGCACTCTGAGAGAAGAAAAGAAAAAGCTCTCGTAAGAGGAAGGCCTTCTGAGAAACAACGTTATAGAACTAAAATAGAGCAACTAGAGGAAGGAAGGCCATGTCCTATATATACAGAAAGGGAGGGGGAATCTCCATAGTAACAGGGAGAGCAGGGGAGGAGGGAAAGGACAACACAGACTGATAGTCTGCAAAAGATGTTTCAACTATAGAAAAGACAGATTGGGCTTTGCTCTTAACCTGCTTACGGGATCTGTGGGCTTTGTGTGATACAAAATCCCTTCAAAAAGGTCCATTTAAGCTAATGAAATGAGGATTCATTATTTCTGGACAATCATAAAGCTTATATTTTAGTATTTCTTCTTTATGTTCCAAATATCTTACTATTACAAGAGTTGAAGTTTGGTTGTTAAGAGGAAGTTTCAGTTCTGTGATTTGCACCATACCTATGTTACCGCTGTGTATTTGCATTATTGCTATGTAGTTACAAGATGTTTTGGTACTGGAACAGGGCCAGGTTTTGCAAAAATATTTCATCCACAGAAGTTAGGTAAATGTGGTGGGTCTACAAGTCACACTGATGTCACAGAAGTAGTCACTTGCATGGAAGTCCCAGGTGTCCTGAAGGTTGGGTTTATTCTGAGTTTCCTGATGTAATTTTACTGATGCATGGAGAAGTCCCTTTTGCTTTTTTCCCTCACTTATTTCTTGTACTCTTTTTCCCTCAGTAACTTCAGCAGCAATTTTGTAAAGCACTTGCAGGACCTGCTGTTGCACCTCTTGCCAGGCAAACCCCTGTTAGTAAAGACAGCTGTCTTTCAGCCTCAGAAACCTAGCACTGTACTAAACCAGATCTATCCCAAAGGATCTGAAACATCCTTTCCTCCTTCTGTTAACACTTCTCCTTCGTTTGCAGTTATTTCTTCAATCAACAAGTAAAGAAGTAACCAGTCCAATTTTTGCTTCATAGGAGACTACAGCAGTTTTTGTTATTTAATATAAAGTACTTTACTTAAACATCTGCTTTGATATAATGTGGTACAGATGATCTTTTTGTTTAAAACATTTGTAGTTCTTTTTGCAAAGACTGACAGTAGTGTCTGCTTTCAGGGTGGGATGATTAACTGGAATAGACTGTTTCCTCCTTTACGTCATAGACATAATGCAAATTATCAAGATCACCCATCTGAACAAGGCATACCTCCACCTACTGAGGTTTCTGAAGAGCAGGTAAACACTTTCTGTTTTAAAATGGCATATTAAATGGTTAGGAATTAATCTCTACTAATTTTTTATCATCTGTTTACACAGTTTCTCTAATGGTTTCTATAGCAGCAAAAATGAACATATAAGGTAATGGTTGCAATACAGAGACAGTGTATTGTCATTACTATCCAAACCAGAGTTACAGAGCTACTTGAGAGTTTCTACTTTTATGTGTAACTGCTTGTATTTTGTATTTGAAGATGTTGATAGTTTCAGTAGTGGAAACTATTCAAATCTGATAAAATAAATGTTTCAAAGAAAGAAGAATGATAAATAAATTTCATTATTTGTCATGTAGAAATCATCTTCACTGAAGTCCTCAGCTTAAGTTTCCAATTCAGTCATTTTGGGGTTTTTTAAAATAAAAATGTTATGCAAAACACACTTGGGCTAAAATTTGGATGTTTCCCTCAATAATGTGGTCGACTAATTCCTTATACTGATGCCACATACAAGATTGAGTCCTTTCTCTCAAGTATAGATTTACACTTCTAGACTTTTTTCTGATAGTTTTATTCTCAGAAGAGATGATTATTTACTCAGAAATTTGAGAATTTAAGATTAGTCTTATTCCTGCATTCAGAATTTATTGCATGCAGTCAAGTTCTCCAGGTTGTAGCCTGCAGTTAGCTGTATTGGCCATTTTATAGTTTAAGGTCTCTGCTGCCCTTGAACAGGATTAGGTTTCTTCCTCTTTTTCCTTTTTTATAAGGAGATAAGTCAACACTTGGTAGCAGCAATGTAATTTTTAGTTTAAACTGAGCTTCTCCCAAACAGAAGTCTTTTCTGTGATCTGATTTCTAGCTTTGATTGGATGTTAGATTGTGTTCAAAATGTTCAAAACTTTTAGCTGCACTTTTGACTGCAAACCTTCAGGGCTACATCTAGAAAGGGGAAAAAAAACCACCACCACCAACAACAAAAAAACCTTCCCAAAAAACCAACAAAACCCCAACTAACAAACCAAAAGAAAATAATAATAAAAACCCCACACTCAAAAGCCCGTTCTGAGGCAAAGCCCAGAAACTTAGTTTCGGCTGTCCTGAAAGCCTACTTAGTGCCAGTATGGGATGAACCAAAAGGGTTTCATCTGTTCATCTCATTAAAGTTCGTGAGCATTTCCAATGCTTGTGGTACAAAAATCTCTGCATTTCTTGTGGGGTTTTAGCACCTTTAGTTACTGTTGCCAGTTATACATGGTTTCCTGGAGCTGGATTCATTTCCTGTGGTTAAAATGCGCTCAGATGAAAAGAGGATTTTGTTATTACTATTCCCCGTGGTGCTTGATGAATATTTCTGCAAATAGGAACGTTGCAATTCCATCCACCATTTCTTAAAGTTAGAATTCATGGCAACTGCAACAAAAACTTTACTTCTGAAGTGTGTTTCTGTGGTTAGCTTTTATTCCACTGCTTGCCCTTTTTCTCATAAAAAACCCACAATCTTAGATGAAAAATAAGAGTTACAGGTTACAAAATTGAGTTGGGACTTAAATTGTTGCTGCAGAAGTGTCGAAAGTAACAATTCATTTCTCTCTCTACAAGAAAGTGAAAAAACGTGGCAGTGGATTGTAAGGTTGATGTTCTGACGTCCAAGGTAGCTGTTCTCAAATGTGTTGTGGGGGTGTATTTATATTAAGAAAAGGAGGACCTGTGCCTCTGGGCAAACTTGGCACTTGTATATTTCTCAGGAAGTCACCAAAGCAGAGATGACTAAAAATACTGAAAGTTCTGGAGGTGTCTTAGAGGAAAGAAAAGCTGCTTTTGGTGGCAACTTTCTTTTAAAAATACTTTCAGTGCTAGTGCTGCACATTGGTCTTGCACCCTGGGAAAATTCCTCTCGAGATGTGTACAGCCTCCTTTGCCTTCCTGCTTCACTCTGCTGCTGCAGGCAGAGGAGCAGGAGTAGCAATAGGTCTCTGACAGCTTCTGTAGCCCAGGATTTCCAGGTTCAGAGTTGTGGTGTCTGGTCATAAGACCCTTTGAAGCAGGATGCGGAATGCTTTATGCTGGCAGCAGCCACAGTTACTTTTACATGCCATTCCCTGCCCTCCCACACATTTTTTATTCCACTTCTGGAAGATTAATTATAAAAGTGAATGAGTTATATTGTGACTTTCAGTCATACCGAAGTGAGACTTACAGATTTTAAATTAACTCTAAATGGGTATTTAACCATAAATTAAATTTGCATTGTCTTTTTACATGTGGTGCTTTTAATATCTGTTAACACAGAGCACAAAGGTTAGGTGTCAAGTATGTGATATTATAAAGAGGACTGGTCAAGTGGTTATTGATTTAACAAAATCACTATCTTAATGTGCCCTTTTCCATGTTTTTCTTCTATCAAATGTCATTGGTTTTTGCTTTGCAGAAGTTTTTGGCCAAAAAAAATGCTTTTTTGAGTATATGTAGAAGCCCTCCAAGAATTTTCCTAAACCAATTTAAGTATCATACTTCCTCTCCTTTAGGACTAACTTTAAGGTTTATTTTAAAAACCCCAACACCTGGAATAAATAGTTTTGAGGGGGTTTTTTATGCTCTCTGGACGAGTAGATCTTTTCAAGGAAAAGAGCTGAAGATTCATTCTGGATCGGTTTTCTCATCTACTCTATAATTCTGTGTTTTGGTCAGTGTTGGTTTCTTGAGATCCTTTTCTTGTTGAGAGCAGCAAGCCCCCAGGTTAGACTGTAATTGTCATGTGTGGTACCAGACTTTGGATTTTACTCTTCTTTCAAAACTGGACCAGCCAGGAAAATGCAGGTGTGGCATTTTCTGCAATCAGCTTTGAATTAAGTGGTAGAAAAGTTTTGAAGCAAAGTGGCAAGGTTTTGAAGCACGCTGTCTCTGATAGGTATTGGATCAGTGGAAAAGTGATTTCTGACATTATTGACTAATGTGCACACATTGTGAATAAAACTCTGGTTTTAAAGTTGTGTTACTTCATTTCTTTTCCAGGTTGCACGACTTATGGAAATGGGGTTTTCCAGAGGAGATGCTCTAGAAGCTCTGAGGGCTTCAAATAATGACTTAAATGTAGCCACTAATTTTCTACTGCAGCACTGATGGTTTTGTGTGTGAAGGAGCTTCACCTGATGGGTTTGTACATGCCTGGGAGAGGATCAAAGCCACCTGCTGGGCAGACTCACCAAGGTCAGCCTGCAAGAGCGAGAGAGACACGGCTCCACGTGACAGGTGACTCAGAGCGATGCTAAGAAATGATGAGAACTGTTCCCAAGCCTTTGGATCACTTGGTGGTTTCTAGTCTGGTTATCCTTTTCAAATTAACTTTAGTTTCTACTTGTTACTGGATATCACCTAAATTTATTTTTAAATAAAATAGGTGGGTTTTTTCTTGTAAATCTTTGTTAGACATTATCAGACTTAATGACTAGGGAAAAAAAGCTCCAACAACTACAACAACTAGATTTACCTGTCAAGAAAAATCATATTTTTTTCATTTACAAGTCTAATTTCTCTAGCTTAAATGTTATTTTACAGTACTTGATTTTTTATTACAGTAATAAGAGGTTTGAAGATCACTTAATTTTCAACTCAATAAAGGGTTATGGGACTATTATGTCATTCTTTGCAAAGTTTTGTTAATGCCTGTGATATTTTATTTCTCAAATTTCATTTTGAATAAAAAGTTGTCATTCAGCACATCATAGATAGGGTGAGAGAAAATTCGTGTGTGTATGGTGAGCTATGGCAAGTGACCACTGTAAATTTGAATTTTTACAAGCAGAGTGAATTGCTGTTCAAATACGGGTCCTGAAGATACTCACTGGAAGCAATAAAGGTCAATTGAATGATGCAATAAGATCAGAACTGGAATGATGTGAATGACTTCCATGGCTAACTCAGAGATTACTTCTGTAACAATGGATCTATGCGGTGTTCTATGTGCTGCTTTCCATTTTTTCAGCTGGCTACATACTGTCTTGAAAAGAAATTACAAAAAGCTAACTTTTCTACCTGTAAGTCTAGTTTTCTAGTGTCAGAGATGAGGATGGCCCTGCATTTGCTGAATCCTCACTCTCAGGTCAACTTCGTGTTGACCACTGGAACATTAACATCCGGGGTGATCCAGGCTGGCACAGGAGGCAGCAGAACAGAAGTGCCAAGTTTGTGCCATGTTGGGTTTGAAGCTTAGATTCATTGAATCAGCTTGCTTGGCTTGGCTCTCAGAAGTGCTCAGTATTATCACCTTAGGAGTTGCAGGAGGTGGGGTGCAGAGAGGGGAACATCTCTGTAAAAGCAATCTGAAGGAATGCAGGATTCCAGAGTGCAACTCCATGAACCAATCTCCACGTGTATCTTACACATTTCTTGTATGTTTCTGTCTGTACTTGTGTGTGTGTGTGCAGCGTGTGCATATGTGTCTGTTTATATACACACAGGCATCTTTAATACATGCATACATTGAGAATAAGGCATAGGGCATAAGAAGTGTAAGAGAGGCAATTACAGGTGCATAGGGGATGTTTTGGAAATCCAGATGAACACTGTGTACCACAGCACAGATCTTTGCAGTCTCACTTGGCCTGGAAAACATATCAAGAAATTGCAGGACAAGATTTAGGGGGAGGGAGACATACTTCTCTTTCCTTCTTTAATTGACTGATAAAACTGAAAAAAGTCCTTTGGGCATACAAGTCGTTATCTAGAAATTGCATCAAATTTGTGCAGCTTTCAGTACATGACATAATTTTTAATTAAGTCAGCATTCTGTATGTATTTCTTTGTTATTTTGCAGTGGGTTCAGTAAGGGGGGTTTGGAATGACAGTGTTTTTTCTTGGGGTTTGATCAATCTCCTTCAGGGTTTAGCTTGTTTCTGTGATCATATTATTTAGGGAGGGTCTGCTTTTTAAAAAAGGTTGAAAGGTTTTGTTTGTGTGAGGCTGAAGCTGTCTGTGTGTGTAAACTACAGACACTTCTGTACCCAGGGAACTCTGGAAACCTGCTGTCTTGGAAAGCAAAGCATACATGTGAGAAAAAGAAGTCCTGCCATAATCTGTATATGCAGACTACTTAAATGTTTTGAAACAAATACAGGTTTTAATTTTGAAACATACTGATTCTTCCTTCACAAATATTTTATCCAAAAATAGCAATAAAGACTGGAAAATAATTCATAAATCAAATTTTGTCTGTAGGAAATAAAATACCTATCTCAGAGTAAATAAACATGCCCTTTTCAGACATTGCCCTGCTGTAGGGACAAGCACAAAGAGTATTCCTTGGAATTTTAAAACATGTTGAGTGGCATATGGGGTATGTAAGTGGATATTCTCCAAGTCTAAATCCTTTCTCACTATTGCCTGTACAGGGAATATTCAAATGCCATGGTTGCTTAGAAAATTCCATTTTGCTGGGCTTTCTGCAAAACATGGTTAAACCTAAGGGGTAAAAGGCAGGTCTTGGTGGTGTCAGTTGAAAATTTCAGTTGATTGTGAGAACAGTTTGTGTTCAAAATGCTTCCAGAGTTGTGATTTCCAAATTAAAAAAAAAAAAAAAAAAAAAAAAAAAAAAAAAAAAAAAAAAAAAAAGAAGTGGTAAAAGAAGGGTCTGAGACACTGTTGAAAACAGTTCCTGTTTCATGCAAGAACCATAGAAGAAAGATTCACACTTGAGAGCTGGAAAACAACTTAGTTTCCATTTGATGGTAAAATTTTCATGAACTGTTTCTGGGAATGTGAGGAGTGTGTTCTCCACCCAGCCTACGCTGGGTTTGTCTGATACAGTTTTGAATGTCTCATCACACAGTTTCTAATCTATGTGTGACACAAGCCATATTTTTTTGGCACCATGAAGAAGGCAGAATACTTTTCTACGTATTGGATTTCAAGTCCCTAGAAAATTCATTCTAGTTCTAGTAAAGCCAAGATTTGATATTTTGAAATAAAAGTAGTAGCTGCTGTTAAAATTTCCCTAGTAGACAGGGAATATCATCTCGTGAGACAGCACTGGAGTAACTTATTGGGGGACTTTCCTAGGCAGTTACATGACACTTTGAAACACACCCACAGTGAGGTTGATATTTGTGTAAATCTACCTGATAAGCCACCAGGCTCAGGTTCTCAAGCCTTAACTTTTTGCCAAGATGGAGATTGATTGGTCTCAAGACCTACCAAAATCATTTTCCTCCCTCAAAACAAGCATTAAAGGCTGCCTGTTACTGAGAGAGCACAGGGACTGTCGCAGCTGGTTCACACACCAGCCTGTGCTGTCTAGCACTTGCCAGTGCCTTTTGGAATACATGGTGGAGAAAAGATCTTGTTATTTTTGTCTGGAACAGAAGAACGAGCCAGAAAAACTTACTGCAAGGCACTGGGCAAAGGGCAACATTTCTGTCTCTCCTGTTTGTATGTATATGTATATATATGATTATATATATGCATATATGTGTGTATGCATGTGTATATATACAGAGAGTGAGTCAGAATATTTATGTATTGGTTCAATGAATTTAAGTGGAGCTAAGAGTTTGTTAAAACAAAATTAAAAGTCTGTATTCAAAGACCCCCCTCTTTCAAACGTGTGTGTTTGGAGTATCTGTGCAGTTGCATAGGCACCATGCTTTGGAAACACCCCCAACTACAACTCCCATGCTGTGAGGGGAACTGCATCTGTTTGAGGATAAATAAATCCACAGCATTCATTTGAACTGATAGAGGGATTTGATACAAAACTGCAATTAAATTCTTGTGTATTCTTCCACAAGAAAAATCTACGTGAGATTAGCTTTCTGTAACTGTGTGGCCAGAGTAATCAGTATTTCATATAAATGAGTATGTTTTGAACAAATTAACTATTTTACTAGGAGAGTCACATGAACACACAAACTGTATGTGTTTATATATATATATGCACACATACATGCATATTTATTTATATTTATATATATATGTAAAATGTGTGTGCCTTTACTTAAAAAACACTGGTTTAATTTTTAGTAGGATTACATTCCTCCTGTTTCCATATAAAAAGGGATTCTTTCACCACAGAAAGTGCATGCTGAAACTCAAAGAGGGTGTGTGCTTCCAACAGTGTTTGGTGCAAATATGAGATGAGACACCAGCGGTGGGAGCAGAGGAATGTTGGAGCTGGACAAATGGGTGTGACTGTTGAGAATCTCAACACATTGGTAGTTCAGCTGTCATCATTTGTTTTCCAAAGGAGAGTTTTAAGAGGAAGGAGAAGTTAGTTTGACTCACACCTGTTTGTAGGAGGCTGTTTCTACACCTGAATGGTTGCAGTGGAGAAAGCAGAAATATACATCAAAAATGGGTGAAACATTCCAGGATCCTGGCTGAAGTGAAAGCAGGATCCGACCTTTTGACTGAGGATATGTAGGAACCATAAGTGTCATGTAAGATTAGCAAAGGAAAGGACTTGAGAGAGATGAGGCAGGTGGAACTGAGCAAACCCAGAGAGTTTAGGAAAGAGGAGCAAAGTAGAACTGAGGACAGAAAGAGATGACCTGCTGAGAGAAAGGGGACAGAGTGTTGCATTGCACTTAGTTCAGTTTTAAAAGAATTCGCAGGATTTCATGCAGAAAATGAAAATATGCAAGGTTATGGCTAATCTCGTACTGAAAATCCACTCTTTTTTTAGGGGTGTCTGATAGGGGAATCCTCACATTTTATTTGGTCAGTTTTGCAGGAGGTGGTACATGTGGCAAGTGAGAAAGCAGTGTAATCCCAGCAGCTGGGCAGTGCAGCAAACCCTGGAGCCACTCGTATGTGAGAATGCAGATGGTTCTGGCTTCCAAAGCAGTTAACCCTGCCAGCCTGACTTCTCCTGGCACCTCTCCATCCCAGCTGTGGAGAGACCTCCTCCAGAAAGGACACAGGTCTTGCAGCATTTCCCATGGAAGTTGCTTTATAATTCCCTGTTCCATGAGAGCACACCACCTATGTCAGGGAAGTGGGTGGATTGAGAGCTTGTGCTTGCCCCTCTCTGCTTCTGGGCATTTGCCTGGGGGCGGGCAGAGGCACAGGTGCACTCCAGGAGAAAACAGTTGTCCACATCTCTGCCTGATCAATCACACCAGGGCTTGTTACTCGGCCTTGAGAAGCTTTTATTTTTAGTAGATATCTGCATAATTACATCACAATATTTTACTGGCTTACACAGCTGACTTACAAATATATTATGTGTGACATGCAATAGTTTCAGTTCAGGACAATTTAAAGCACAGACTGAAGAGGTGTGTAAGTTGGGAACCACTGCTAAGGGAAAAAAGCTGTTCTGTTTGAGCTCTCTCCAGCCCCCCTGCCAAGGGCAGGGACACCTTTCTAGACCAGGTTGCTCAAAGCTCCATCAAACCCAGCCCTTGAGCACTTCCAGTGATGGGTCATCCACAGCTTCTCTCGGCAGCTTGTTCCAGTGTCTCACCACCCCCATGTAAAGAACTTTGTCTTAATATCTCATCCAAACCTGCGCTCTTTTTGAAGACAGTCCCCCTTGTCCTGTCATTAGAGGCTCTTGTCAAAACAGGCCCTTGTTAGAAGTCCCTCTCCAGCTGCCTTGGAGGCTTTAGGTACTTAGATTTTCAGTGCTCTGAGGTGTCCCTGGATCCTTCTCCAGGCTGAACAATCCCAGGCTCTTATCCTGTCATCAAAGGAGAGGTGCTTCACAACCTGGATTATCTTGGTGGCCCTCTTCTGGACTTGCTCCAACAGGTCCATGTTGTTCCTGTGCCGGGGAACCCAGATGCAGTATTCCAGGTGGGACTGCACCGAAGTTGAATATAGGGACAAAATCATCTCCCTTGACCTGCTTGTCATGCTGCTTTTGACGCAGCCCAGGATATTCTTCTGATGCAGAGAGTATATATCCCGTATCTGTGCATGTATTACCTATTGTTGTGTGTCCACAAAGCGTACTCTCTGCCCTCAGATAAAAGTGCAATCTTCTCTTAGAAGACAGCACAGCACCAATAGGCTGCAGAAAAGCAAGAATTACCCGCATACTGTGCAGTTACACCTCTCTGCACGGAACGCCTTCGATCCCAGTGTGCTGCCCTGTGCCTCCCGTACGCGCCACCAGCACCCGGCTCACGAAAGGCGCCGCATCCCTGCGCGGCAGCAGACGCGTGGGGGAAGCACAGCCCCATCTGTCACCGTCCTCTTAGATTCGTGGGCATATTTTTAACACTGAGCAAAGGTTCCGACTCCCTCTTTTGGAGGGAACCGGCGCTGCTCCTCTCGCCCGGAGGCACCGTCGGGGCGGGCACTGCGCCCTCGGGGCTGCCTCCAACACGGCTACCCCCAGCCGGGGGTCTCGGGGGTCCGCGCCCCGGGGGAGCCGGGGCAGGGCAGGAGCAGCGGCCGTGCAGAGCCCGTGGAGAGGTATTTAAAAGACAGGCAGGTGCTGTACTTGTGGACATGCTTTAGCAGTGGCCTTGGCAGTGCTGGGCTAATGGATGGTCCCAATGATCTCAGAGGTCTTTTCCAACCTAAATAGATTCTGTGCTTCAGTGTTTTTGTGATTCCAAGGGATCGCTGGTGGGTCTGGGCTAGCAGCGTACAGCAAGAGCCATGCGAGGAGCTTGGACTGAACAGGTGAACGACAAAGGGTAGGAAAATGTTACTGTGCCTCTAGACAAAATGCTGTGTATGGTTTCTCTTCAGTTTTAGAGAAATGCTCCTTTTTCAAGCAGACAGGGAGCACCCACAGGTGGGCAAGCTAGTCTGGGCAATGGAGGATTCTTTAGAGTTCTTCTTTGCCCCGATTCCTCTTGACCCACTCTGCCCAAGTCCCTTCCTTCTCCATCTCGTGGATGTTCCCTCAACTCCAGCTAATTGCCTGCTGTCCCCAGATTGGTACTTCCAAAAGCAAAGTAGCCAAGGCTGGTGTCCATCCAGAGGAGGAAGGCCAGATCCCTCCTGCATTGTGCAGCACTACACCCAACTCTTCAGCTATTTCCTACTCCAAAGGCTCCTACTGGTGGCAAGAGGTGGAGGTACCTTTCTTAATAAAGTACTTCTGAGAAAAACAGAGTCCAGTAAGGAGCAAACAAGGTTATGTTTATACTTCACCTTCTCCTGAGGAGGCTTGGTCGCAGACTGGCTTTTTCTCATCTGTGGGCTGCAGCTTGACAAAACATCTCAATGTCTTGATCTTGAGTAGGAGGGTTGGCCACTGCTCTGGTGCTCACATGGAAACCAACAGCTACAAACCACTGGCAGCCCCCAACACAGTCCTGTGGAATTTGAGTTACAAAGATGGCAGAGCCAAGCTCTTCATGGCACGAGTAGGTGATGTTAGGGGCAACGGCCACTACCTGTGGATGGGGAAGTTCAGACACAACAGTGGGGAAAATGGTTTTATCCAGAGAGCAACGCAGGGTGGGAACTGTCACCTCAGCAAGGGGACCCACCTTGCCTGGAGTTTCCAAGCCTTGTCTGCATGAAGCCACATACAGCCTGACATTGAGCCAACCATAGTCCTGCTTTGGGTGGGCTGCTGGATGAGGTGATGCAGAGATTCCCTTCCAGCCATCACTTCCCAGACATATTAATAGGGCAATGTAACTGTACAGCAACTATCAACCTAGCCAGACTCCTTCAAGGGTGTTCAGACCACTGATAACTTGATATTATTGCATCCCAGCTATTTTTCTCCATTGTAATATGCTTTTCAGGACAAAGGCCTTCTGCCGGTCAGCACTGAGGTTAAGCCTGCTTTAAGGAGGGCTCAGCCTCCAGAAAGGACCTACTGGAATCTGTTTCCCACCTGAGTTGTTTTAGGCATCCCTCTTAGTCAGCCTTCAGCATGCCTTCAGCCTTCAGACCCATACCAAAAGTAAAACCATTGCTGTCCAAAGCTCGTTCATGTGCATTTAAAACAATGAAGGGCTGCATGTGACTATTATTAACTTTCTAGGCATAAAAAAGGTTATTTCCTGAAAGAATTATTTGTATTAATCAAGTGTCTGTTCATGAAACATTTTCAGGTATACTTTTCAGTAAATTAAGTAGATTTTTTTTCCTTTTCATGTCTCTGTGTGTGTCTGTCCCTTCTAACTTCAAAGAAAAGACTAGACATGCCAGGAACTGTGAAATCCTATGTGTGGGTTTTTTATCATAGTCTAGTGATTCCGGCAAAGAGCTGAGGAGGCTCCTGCCAACTTTCTCCTTGTCTGAGAGGCACAAACCTCAGCAGGAACCTGATGTCCCAGGTTTCCTTCTCTTGCTCTGGATATAGTCACAAGTAAACTCCCATAGAAGGGCTCTTAGACTCCTCAGGGCACGAGCTTCAAGGTCAGTCAAGGTCACTAAAGGCCACTCTCAGTTCTTGTTCCTATTTCTCTGCAAAGGACTAATGGGAAGGTTTGCCCATGAATACATCCAGGGCAGGTTTGCAGCCTTAGAGCTGGGCTGGGATCCAGGCCATCCCCACGATCCCCTTCCTGGCAGTGGGTCCCAGGGTGACTGCAGTGCGGTCAGGTGGGGAAGAAGCAGTCTTCACCCTGGGGAAGAAGCAGTCACCCAAATGGTGAATGTAGGCAGCAGCACATCCAGGAGTTCTACAAATTCACATCCTCACACCTCTTCCTTGGGAGAGGGCTTTTTCAGCATCTCCCACGTGCCCCACACTTACTGCTTGCCCCAAGCAGAGCCCTGGTGCAGGAGCAGGATGCTGGGCAGGCAGAGAGCAGAGCTGCTGTTTGTCGGTGTGGAGAAGGAGCTGTAGGCCATCTTCTGCATGCAAATAACATCCCAGCCTTTCCCTGGAGTGCCCTGAGTCCATCTCCTCATGCTGTCTGCCCTGAAGCCTGCAGGGATGCTGCTGTAGTGCTCCAGGGGCAGTGCAGAGGAAGGGGGCAGAGGGACACCCATGGTGGTTACCAGCCCGCCCCAGCCCCACAGGGGTGCGGACAGGCACAGGAGAGAGCTGCAGTGCAGTGCTGGGACACCTCCAGCTGGGTGTGCCAGGCAGAGCAGCTGCACGAGCTGCCCCCTCTGGGGCTGGGATGAAAAGGGGCCTCTCCGTGCTCCTGGCTGGCAGGTGCAGCAGAGCCAGGCACGCAGAGCCAGGCAGGGCTTTGTCCCTGCCGTATTGGCTTTGCGAGAGCCCCTGACTCCAGGCAGGGGAGCGATGGAGCCTGTTGAAGGTGCTGGACCGGCAGCTCGACTCCGCCTCCGGCCATCAGGGATGGTCCATAAGTCACAGGCCAGGGCAAAAGGGAGGGGCTAGTGCTGCTAGACGGAGCTGGAGCCGGGTGGCTGGCTGTTGCTGTTGCTCTCCGAGGGGGTCTTGGCGGTGGAGGAGGTGGCCAGGGAGCCGCTGTTCCTGAAGATGCGGAGCAGCCTCCGCTTGTAGCCCCGGAAGGCGAAGAAGTAGATGATGGGGTCGATGCAGCAGTTGAGGTTCATGAACGCCACAGTGACTTGCAGGGACATCTTGAAGGCTTGCTGCTCAGGGCAGGATGGCTGGTAGAGGATCTTCCTGACCATGAACTGGACAATGTTGAGGTGGTAGGGACTGAAGCAGAGCAGGACAGCCAGCAGAACCACCAGGATGACAGTGAAGGCCCGGTGGTGGTGCCCATTCTTCACTGTCAGCGGGTTCTCCTTGGCCGTCTGGCAGAGCTTGAGGTTGATCCTCACGTAGCACACCAAGATGATGCCCACAGGCAGGAAGAAGCCAAGCATGCAGGCCACCAGGAGCAGGTAGGGCAGATTGGGAATCTCCTCAAAGTTGAAGTACTCCATGCAGGTCAGCTTGTCTCCCATCCTGCGCGTCATGGGCCGCAGGAGCAGCGGAGCCGTCTGCAGGAACACCAAGGACCAGATGAGGACGCAGATGCCCCTGGCACGGCTCATCTTCCGAATCCTGCCGGGGTGCCTGGTGCGCACCACGGCCACGTAGCGGTCCACACTGACGCAGGTCATGAAGTAGATGCTCACATAGGTGTTCATGTAGAAAATGAAAGCTGTGATCCGGCAGAACCAGTCCCCAAAGGGCCAGTCAGACTCCAGGATGTAATAGGCGATCCTGCCCGGCAGTGCCAGGGTGAAGAGGGCATCGGAGAGAGCCAGGTTCACCAGGTAGAGGTCGGTGGAGTTGAGTTTCTTCTTCCTGCGCTGGGAGGTGATACAGAGGGCCAGGACATTCCCACAGGCACCAAACACCAGCAGGATGGTGTAGAAAAGGGAGAAGGTGACTTTGGTCGAGAAGTGGTGGTTGTGCACATTGCAGCTGCTCTGGTTGCTGGAGGTGAGGTTGGTGGGCAGGAGCACGTCCTCCACAAGAGCCATTTCCACGGTGCCTCACGAGCTCTTGCTCTCTCCCTTGGAATAAGAACAGATGTGAAACTTGCAGTTTATTGATAACAGGAGTGGCACTCTTAGAGCTGGCCCTCATCACAAAGAAAAAGCCCTGTCCCCTGCTCCAGTCACCCCTCTCAGCAGTGTACAGCTCGAGTCATTTGGAAAAATGCTTCTCTTGTGATTTTGGTGAGAGCATCTCAACAGTGGCTGTGAGTCATTCTCCTTTTCTTATCACGAGCTACTCTTAATTTTGTTTTTTCACAAGTCCAATCAATATGAGAAAAGACTGGAGGTGCTGGGAGGGGGAATTGCCTGTCACACAAGGAAGGTCTCAAACTCATCTGGTGGCAATTATATCATTTACTCATTACTGCGAGGGGAATGGGGACCTTCATTGAGAAAACGCCCAGGAACTGGAGGGGCCCGGGACAGGGAGGGCTGGGGGACCGGCGGGCAGAAGTGCTGAGGATCACTTTCGCAACCCTCGGGCAGGACCAAAGCAGCAACAAAACTGAAGAAATTAGAAGGGAGGAAAAAACCTAGCCTTCCACAAAAATCCCCCAATCTTCCCCAAAAATCCCGTGACCCATGCTCGTCCGATCAGGGAACTGGGAACACCCCGGCACCGAACCCCCGCTCCCCGCATGTCCTCCCGCCGCTCGCCCCGCTTTGGGCACGGGCTCCGTGCTCGTGGCTGGTGACAGCGGTGTCCCCTCGGCTGCGGGGTTGCAGCAGCTCCCGGGACGCGTCTCCCGCCCGGCGCTCACCGCACGCTGCCGCCTCCCGCCGCCGGGCTCCGCTCCGAGCACCGCCGGGACGGGACGGGACGGGACGGGACAGGACGGGACGGGACGGGACCGGCGCGGAGCAGCGCTGCCTCTTCTCGTCCCCGGCGGCGCGGACCCCGAGAGGCTGGGATGCTCAAACCCACAAGCACGAAGGGAGGTCAGGGACTCCAACCTGAGTGCCACGGTGCCGCCGCCTTCTTCTCTTCCTCCTCTTCCTCCTCCTCCTCCTCCTCCCGCCCGACTTTTGGGGGGCAGCGAGCGCGGAGCCTCCTGCCCGCGTTCGGCACTCGGGCGCCTCGGCAGTGTGAGCGCCTCCCGGGATTCGCTCACATTATAAAAGCACCCTGAGATTTGGGGTTTTTTTGTTTGTTGTTTTTTGTTGGGGTTTTTTTTCCTTAGGGTTAGTAAAACTGTGTTCTTTCTGGGTGGGGCTTTTTTTTTTTTTTCTTTCGGTATGTGAGAGGCACGCTGCAGCCGCGGGGGACATTCTCAGTAGTGGCTGCTCTGGAGAAGATAAATGACTGTACCTGCACTACAATCGCTCCCGACATCTGAGCCGACTTGGGGTTTTACTCTGAAAACTTCTACAAGGATGCAAAATGCAACTGAACGACGAAAACATCTTCAGCTCTGGTTCACGTGCGGTCCAGAGTGCTCAGCCCGGGCACACGCACATGGCCACGGCAGCACGATCGGACAGCAGCAGCTTTTACAATAAGTTGTGGCAAATGTTCAAAGGAGCTCATTGTGCCTGTGGCCAGTGCAAGCCATGCTGTGCCTGTGGTGAAACCCAGGTTTGCTTCTCACACACACATAGAGACATCGCCAGGCACGGCTCCTTAGCGCAGAGACTGAGTTGAATGAAACACTTTGCCCTCAGTGGAAATATTTTTGTTATTAAGATGATACATTGTGCCGTGAAAGTGGGGCAAAGCCCCTTGTCCCAGCTGGAATTCTCACGGTGGGCTCTGTCCCCACAGAGTGCTGAGCAGTGGAGGGCTGTGATTTATTCCTCAGCCCTGTGTGTCTTACAGCATGGAGAGAGCACTTGCCTTCCCAGCACTTTCCAAAATGTTTGCAGAAGTGCAGCCTGCCCTGTGACCAGCAGGATGGCCTTCCCCATGGTGGCTTTTTTACTGGAGACCACTAGGGTTTTCAAATCCCAAGAGGAATTTTTCTGCTCTTTTTTAATGGTTCTAGGGTTTGGGGGTTTTTTTTGTGGTAGTGGTGATGATCTTGCTGGTGTCTAGTTTTATCCCTCAAAAAAATTCCTAATAAACCAGGAAATTCCCATCATAGGGTGTTCAGGATGCTACTGAAAAACTGAAGCCAAGAAATACAAAGGTTAAGATTACAGTTAAGCTGAACTTCCATATTTCCCTCTGGGTCAGTAAAGCTCCACTAATTATTTAATTGCATAATATTTCTAATGTTTTAAAACAGTGGCATTAAACTCAGTACTAATCTGTGTACTCATGTACTGTGAGTCATCTGTATAGAAATTACACATTACGGTCATGAATTTACTAGAAGTTGAAGGTACCTAGCAAGAGTAATAATGAAAATTGGCTAACAAGCTTATCTGTTAATGGAGATACTTTTGTTGCTCGAGGGTTTACATTACACGGAGGGAAAGGTCAGCTAATAACAGAATAACTGCTGAGTAAATTATTAAAACTATTCCCTACTAAAATAGGGGTTTTCTACTTGCACATCTGTCAAGAGTTAAGCTAATCAGACTTGCGTGGGGCTCGAATGTTCTTGAGCTGTTTCATCGTGATGGTGAAAACAGCCAATGGATTTAACATTAGAGAAGTGTTACATCTGCAGAAATGCTGAGCCCACACCAGCGGGTGGATCCAGGACCATCCCTTCCCCTCCCTCAAGCCCTGCAGGACAAACAGCTGCAGCTGAAACAAATACGGCTCTCATGGATTCGGGGCTCCCTGCGGCACTGCCGGTGCAAAGCTCCTGCTCACCCTCATTACAGTCTCCCCCACGAGAGTTTTATCTGCGCAAATTAACACCGTCGAGGAAATAAATCTGGGTGAAGCTCAGCAAAATGCCATTGGCTTCCACGCAGGAGCCCACAGCGCCTCGGACCGGCCGGGATCACCAGTGCTCGGCAGGGATGGACGGGGAGGTTTGTGATGCAGATTCGTGCCCGGGGATTTTCCGAGGCGCTTTGTCCAGCCCCACCCGTCCCCTGGGCTCAGCAGGCACTAGAAGCAGAGCTGCAGATGCCAGGAGAGGAATCATGTGCTGATGGCCCAGAGCTGCCACCTGCCTGGGGATGGGGGGCTTCTCATGGAGCCCGTGGCAGCAGGAAGTGCTGGCCCTGTGTAAAGGGGGCCTGGATACAGAAGGGTCGGCAGGGTCTTAGCCTCTACTCCCCCAGAGGAGGAAGATGACCCAAGTGGCAACACCAGCCTCAAAAAGAGATGGAAGAGCCCAAAGTTCTGGGTGACAGCCGTGTCCTGGGTGACAGCCGTGTCCAGGGTGACAACCATGCCCAGGGTCTTGGGAATAAAACAGAGGGAAAGCAATGCTCTCCACCTGATTTTATTTTTCTTTTTGCAGTGCAGAACAAAGGAAGTGGGTTCTTCTTTTGTGCAAAACACGCTCCTGCCCTGTGTGCAGCAGGTGCTGTGCTACAGGAGTGCAGCCCAGCTCCACCCGTTTGCACGGCTCCAGCAAGCCCAGCACGGCTGCACCTCCCCACTCTGCACAGCAGGCAAGGCCCTCTCAGATGGGGCAGGGGACTGAGGGGATCCTCTCCCCACCTCTGGGGATCCACTCCCTGCCTCTGCAGCCCTGGATGAGCTGAAATGGGGTCTCCCCTCAGACAGGGTGGAGAAGCCCTGTCCAGCCCAGTCCGCAGCCATCTCATTTAAGAGACACTGCCCTTGACTGAGGAATGCAGTGTGGGATTTGAGGAGAGAGGTTCAACTTCAAAGCTGGGTCTAGGCTTTCTTCTCTTGTGTCCATGTTTGCATAAAGACACTTCCCTAGGCCTGGCAGGGAGCAAGTAGAGTCCCACAGCCCAGGTATCCAACCCAGGGTGAGCAGGACCTGCTGTCCCAGGGTGTCCCTGCTGCCAGGGACCAGCCAGAGCACAGGGGACACCACTGGGGGAGTCCTCTGCAGACACTTGGCATGGAGGGTCTCTCTCCTGAAATTTGCACCATACCATGGCATGTCTCCAGCCAGGTCCCTGCCTGGCCGCCTCCACATGCTTTCTCCAGAGCCAGATGTTGGGTATTTCAGAACAGATGTGCACCTCAGAGTCACTGTGGCTCTTCTCACACCATCCTCTGCCATCCCGCTCTCTGCCATCCCACGAAGGCTCCCTGCAGCCTCCTTTTGCAGCTGGAGACCTTGCCATGGATGTTGCTTCCCAGCCCAGCAGGAGAGCCAGGCTGCAGCTCCTCTGGGACCAGGTCCTTGAGGCCATCAGCCGAGCCCAGCCGTGGTGGAGGCTGCAGCTGGCGAGGGAAGCTCAGAAGGAGCCGCACCTGCAGGCACGTGCTGGGAGATCCATCACTGTGCTTCCTCCAGGGCTGCTTCTTCGGCTGCAAAGCCACCCTCAGGTAGCTGTTTACACCTGCTGGGATTTCCCAGAGTTGAGAGATGATTGGGAGCTGGACTTTCTGAGGGCAAGGCAGCACAACAAATGAGGTAACAGACAGCAGGAAGTTTGAGCCTCCTCTTTCCATTGTATCATCATCTCCTCTCCCTTCTTGCTTTCCCCACTGGCTTTGGTCACATTTTCTGTCTTCTAGTGCAAAACATTTTCAGGAAGCTTTGGGTGTAGACACAAAAATCTCCAGATGCTTTCAGTTTTGGTGCAACAGGCAGGGATTTTCCACAGCTGAGCCCCTGCATCCCAGGCCACCGTTACTCATCTGGCAGTAGAGCAGAAATTAGGAGAATCCCTGGTTTTGACATTCATCTGTCCCTTCAGTAACAGCATCTACGTGGGGAGGACAATGTTTTAGAGGCTTTAACTTGATATGATGGGAATTGCAGAGGAATAAAACCTGAAGGTTCCTACCAATTTGTGATAAAAATCTGAAGAAAACAATTACTGGAGTTTTGATATGTTTGAAAGCTAATCTGGTCCTAAATCTAAGTGGGAAATACTGAATAACAAAGCAGCTGAAATCTGCTTCTGCGTGATATGACTGATTTTGTTTTGCACAGGCAGCACCATCTCTGGAAATGATGGGGCAGCACCAAGTCAGGGGTGGCACAGCTCATTTCAACATCCCAAGCAGCGGAGCACAACATGGCAGCAGCTTTGGGAGCCACTTCCTTCCACATTCCTTTGACTCCAGCCCCAAAATGTGGGCATGGAGCCCTGTGTGTGGGCCATGCAACCACCACCATTTCCATGTGCCTGTGGCTTTGTTAAGCCTGGCTGCAGAGAGGGGGTAGATGTGCTAACAGGGGCAGCTTTTAGTCAAGAGGGTCAGGGCACCTTAGCAGGAGAAATATCAGTGAAATTCACATTCTAAAATAACTTCCTCCAGTGAGCATGAAACACACTTTCTCCCACACTGTGCTATGACTTAGAAACTCCATTTTGCTTTTGCAGGAATAAGATGAAAGTTTTCTTGGTATCTGATTTCTGTGGTTAAAAACAATGTTTAAATGCTCATTAAAAAAACACAATCGTAAGGCAAATTTGGAGAACTGAGGTCCTATTTTTATCTGTTTTTTTCTTTTGCCAGGGCCACAAATGCTATATGTGCACACACAAATTTGTAACGTAATGAATTTGTAACAGCTACAACATGAGCAAAAAACAACCAACGTAGAAGATGATCACAAACCACAGAAATGAGTGTTCGTGATAGAAAAAGTGCCAAAAATGCACATCTTCATTCAGTCTGGACCTCTATGATCCTATACAACAATTTCTTTGGGCAGGACACCCTCGTATTTTGTGACTGGTGAGTCTTTTCCATTTGTTCTTTACAGTCAATGTTTAGGCCAGGTTTTGGCCATGTTTAACACATGCCAGGGAAATCCTGTGGCAAATCCATGGGCATTGCCATGGGGTGCTCTGTTCCTTGCACCAATGCCTCAGAGAATCACAGAGTGGAAGGTTGGATGGGACCTCTGAGGAGCAGCTGGTCCCACCACACTGCTAAAGCAGACACCCAGACTTGACTGCCCAGCATTCTGTCGAGACATCTTGTGAATACCTTCAAGACACATCCTGTCTGGGCAATCTGTGCCAGTGCTCCGTTGCCCTCACTGTGAAAAAGTGTTTCTTGATGTTCAGACAGATCCTCCTGTGTTTCAGGTTGTGCCTGTTGCCTCTGATCCTGTCACTGCACACCACTGCACAGAGCCTGCCTCTGTCCTGCTTGCAGCCTCCCTGCAGGAATTTATAAACATCACTGAGATGCCCCTGAGCCTTCTCTTCTCCAGGCTGAACAGCCACAGCTCTCAGCCTTTCCTCTCAGACAAGCTCCAGTCTCTTCATCATCTCTGTGTCCCTTTGCTGGACTCTCTCCAGTATGTCTGTGTCTCTGTGTACAGCAGAGCCCAGAACCAAACCAGGATTCCAGCTGTGGCTGAGCAGAGAGTAAGGATCATCTCCCCAAACCTGCTGGCAACACTTGTCTAAGGGACCCCAGGATGTCATTGGCCTTCTTTGCCACAAGGGCACATTGACACCTGGTGTTCAGCTTGGTGTCCACCAGGATCCTGAGGTCCTTTCCTCTGCAGAGCTGCTTGATCCACCAGGATCCTGAGGTCCTTTCCTCTGCAGAGCTGCTTGATCCACCAGGATCCTGAGGTTCTTTCCTCTGCAGAGCTGCTTTCCAGCAGGTTGGCCCTCAGCCTGTACTGGTGCCTGGGGTGTTCTTCTGTAGGTGCAGGATTTTGCATTTCTCCTTGCTGAACTTGATGAAATTCCTGCCAGCCCATTTCTCCAGCCTGTGAGGGTCCCTCTGGATGGCAGCACGACTCTGTGGCATATCAGCCACTCTGCCCAGCTTGGTGTCATCAGCAAATGTGCTGGGGGTGCTCTCTGCCACTCTGTGTCATTAATGAGGATATTGAACAGGACTGGAGCCAGTACTGACCCCTGGGGCACACAAGGAGTTCCTGGCCTCCAACCAGAACCTGTCCTGACCACCCTCACCCTCTGGGCCTGCCTATGCACTTTCCAACCCACCCCAACACCTCAGCTTTGTCTGCTGATTTATCTACCCAGCATTTGCATGTGAGAGAGCAGGGTGCTCTGTGCTTTATTGTGGGAAAGGAAACCTCAGAGAAGTTACGTGAGCAGTGAATAGCTGGAGATCTTGGCACTTCATTTCTTCATATTTTTTCAGAGTGGTTTGTTCTTGCTTGCTCAAAGGGTGCCTGCAACAGGTGCAGAGCCAGCCCCAAGCACTCAGCACCTCAGTGTATTTCCACCTCCAACCCCTAATCCTGCAGAATCCTGCGGCTTTTGGGAGAGGATGGGACCAGCTTGTTGCGGAATAAAAACATTTGTAGATGAAAACCTTTCCTAACAAAGGCCTCCCTTACCAGTGGTGATCAGAGCAAAGTCTGGATTTGTGGCTACTGCTGCCTAGACTCGGTGAAGGCAGAGCCAAGAGACAAATCTGTTTGCACCACAGCAATGATTCACCCGCAGAGCGTGGCCCACGCGGCGCCGGCACGAGCAGGGCGCAGTCCCAGGAGGAAGCAGGCAGCAGTCACCCAGCCAGAGCTGTCACACACCCCTGCATGTGCTGTGTGTCTGCACGGGACCTGGGCTGCCTTGGGACAGACACTCCTCATGCAGGAAGGTCTTAATTTATAGGGCCAGAACTTCCACATGGCTCTTGGGTGTTGTTTTTGCTCCTGTGCAGGGCCTGGGTTTACATTCCTCTGCAGCTCCTTCCCAAGCAGATCTCCCCTGAGTTTCACTTGCCATGGGCAAGGGACTTCACCAAACCCTCCACACCTTCTGTTCCTTTCTCTTTGCTGTGCTGCAACTCTTGGCGTCTCCACAAGAAAATGTACGGTGTAAAGCAGATTGACCTAAACCTAAGCATCCAATGAGATTGAATTTTGGATATGCTGTAAAGGTCTGGATTATATGGAAGAATTTGTTTTGCAGCCATCAAATTTTACCTTTTAGGGCTTACTTGTAAGACCAGACAGATCCTTTCCACCTTAAATAGTACTTTTCAAGGTTCATTGACTAAATATTGTTTTAATATGTTTCTTACATGCCTTTGCTTCTCCAGTCTTTTCTCCTGAGTTGAAGTTGAGGTTGGTCTCCTCCCTTACACACCTGGGAATATATTTTCCAAATTCTTTCTTCATAGAGGAAATTTTGCTTCTTGGGGTTTCACTCACTTGTAATGTATTCATGGAGACTGCAACATTTTAGCTGCTAATGTTTATTGAAAACACTTGAGTCTCTGGGCTGTCCTGTAGCTACAGCTGATGCTTAATGCTTTAAATGATTTGTGATCATGAAGAGCTTGATCTGTCAGCATAACTGCAAGTGGAGAGACTTCTAAGCACTCCATAAAAACCAGAAACCAAATGGTACAAACTTTTTGCATTTTCAGGGGAATTTTTAATGTACATGGGAGATTAAGAAAATTTGCCTCGAAACAAAGCTTTTTTTAGGAAAAAAACAGATTCAGATCTTAGCTTAAGGGAAGATGCTTCCACAAAACAGCAAACCCCCTTCTTTACACATAAAAATATAGCCTGCTCAGCATCACATTCAGCCACCCCACAAAGCCATGAGCCGTAGCTCAGCCAGGCCAAAAGAGGCCCCTGCCTGACCTCAGCACAGTGGGAAAAAAATTGCCTTTTAAGGTCCCATGGCTCTAAGCTCCTTCTTATTAGGAAGGCTTTGCACAAGTGGGAAGCCCCAGTACTTCCAAGGCAGTCACTTGCAGAGGCAGGGATAATTTCCCTCCATCAGGAGCCAAGTATCCCCCCTGCTTACCACCCTACCATTTGCAGAGATTTTACCTCTGCTGTGAGACACAGAGGAATGATTTGCATCTCATGGACAGGGATCTGAGGCAGGGAATTAAGTGGTATAGATTGGTTTCTTTACAAATTGCAGTTGTATGGTTTAGCATCAGGAAGCTAGAAATCCCAAAGTGGGACCTTGCCTGTAAGCCATGCTGGAAACATTTAGGGGCTGTTAAATCATTCATTTGTTATTCCTCTGGTATTTTACTTCTGATGTTTGCATATTGTGGAAACAAATTTCTGATTATTTGTGGTATTTTTGGGGTTCCTAGATGAAGGGAGGAAAGGATTAATCTGACTCCATTATAATAAATTAGCCTTTTAGAAGGCTAATTATTATTTTATTTTATGATACTATATTATAATATCATAATTATTATTTATTATTATTTTATGATACTATATTATATTAAAGAATGCTATACTAAACTATACTAAAGAATAGAGAAAGGATACAGACAGAAGGCTCAAAGATACTAATGAAACACTCATGATTCCTTCCAGAGTCCCGACACAGTTTGACCGTGATTGGTCATTAATTTAAAACAATTCACATGTTGCATAAACAATCTCTAAACTACATTCCAAAGCAGCAAAACACAGGAGAAGCAAATCAGATAATTATTGTTTTCAATTTTTTCTGAGGCTTCTCAGCTTCCTAGGAGAAAATCCTGGGCAAAGAGATTTTTCAGAAAAGATGACAGTGACAATTATTATTTTTTAATTTGTTGTTGTTGTTTGGTTCTCCACTAGCATTGGTTGTCTGCAGCAGCCCAGGCACTTTGGTGCTGTTAAAATGTGTAATCTTGAGACGTGCAGTCAGAGAGAAGTGTTTGGTTTTTCACACCCACAATCAAAGTCTGAGCTAGAAGATGTCTAAAATCCTGCTACTTTGAAATCATTTTCAAGCGCAGGAACAGGTCTCTTTCCTCACCCAGCTCTTACAACAGTGCTACCATCACATGTGGAGCACCTGGTACCACATCATCCACTGCTGGCTACCCTCAGGCAAGCAGGAATTCAGCTCTCCTCCTCCTAAGTGTGTCTTCAGCTGCTGGCTCCCCATAACCATGTGAATGTCCCTGATCAGGAGGGGAAGTGACTGCTGTGGCTGCAAATGGTCAGTGTCAGAATGAGTTAAAGCTTGGCTGATAGAAAATGGGAATAAGGAAGAATATTTCTAAAAGGGCAAGAAACAAAGGGGATTTTTTTTTTCAAGAGCTGGGGGAAATTTGAGGGAGACCAGTAATTTCCCATCTCTCCAGTGTAGTAGTCATCTGATGACTTCAGCTGGCTTTGACCATTAATTATACAATTCACAAAGAGAGCAAAGACACCTCTTTGCAGTGGTCTTATCTGTGGGGTTTTCTGTTTGGTTGGATTTTCTTTTTGGTTTTTGGGGTTTTTTTTGATTGTGTTGTTTTAATGCATTTAATTACTCTGGGACAATAGAGTAATCATTCTAATTCTATTTAAATGCCAGCCCTGTGAGGAATATAATTAGCTATTTACTAGAAATGGAGACAGTGTAGTTTCATTTGCCTGACTTTGATACTCCTCGGAAGGTGTAGATAAGGATTTGCACAGTCTCCCCTCCCACACTTGGTTCATGAATTAATAGCCTGGCTATGGCTGGCAGACAGAATGCCTCGAGGTGAAAAAGCAGTTTCTGCCTTCAGCTCTTTCTCCTAACAGGGAACAAAAGGTCTGGTCACAGCCATGCCAGCCAGGCTGCCAGAGGGAGGCCTGCTGGAGGCTGGTCCTGCCATCCTCCCCCAGGCAGACAGGATTCCCATTGCTTCCCAACACTCCTCACCACCGGCCAAAGCTGTGCTTCACTCCAGGCTCTGCATGCACCAGTGACCCACCAAAGCCTCAGCTGCCAGGTTTGAAGCCAGACTCACCAACATGGGTGGGCATCTGCCCACTGGCTTCATGCCGCTGGATCACCCAACACCCAAATCATTCTCAGTTTCACTGCTTGCATGCTTTTTATTTTGCAGACAGTTGTTCCCAGTATTTGATTTGTATGGTTGGCTTGTTACTTAAAAACCACAAACACGTTTTCTGGTGTGATGTGTATTGACAATGTGATTAATATTTGTAATGTTTTTAGTGGCTGACTGAAGTGAGGATGAGGGGGAAGGTGGTTTTATGCTCAGAAACACGTTTTCTTCTTGAGATGTGAATGTTTTCATCCTGTTCTTTGAGGTGGAGCATATCTGTGGGTAGATTCCCCGTGGCTGGCTGGGCCAAGGGATCCTTTACTTTCACATGGAGTTCTTGTGAAAGGAGAAGGTCTTGTAAAATGTACTAAGCTTGACAGCTCATACCACTTGGATGACCCAGTTTTCATCAGAAACTAGTCCAAGGTAAAAGAAAGGTACCACATTGAGGCCCTTGAGTAAGGTCCACTAAGCAAATGCTAGTTTGATGCAAATTCATGCATGGAGTGTGGGCTTCTGTGACAGAAATAACCCTGAGCAGACAGATCATGCTCTCTGAAGGGCCACTGGAGACTGGGTCCAGAGGGCAGCTTAAATGAATGTCTGCTGAGCCACCCAGCTCAAGAGCTGGCAAACCATGTCCTTAGAGCAATCTAAATATTTACTTAAGGATTGTTTCCTGCAGGGAAACCTTCCCTAAAATGCCTCTGTGCAGCTGGGTGAGATTGCTGTCCTGCCTGCCGGTGAGGAGCTGGGTGACATGGAGCAATGCCATGGTGGGATGGCACACTGGGATTCCTTTCCTTCCTTTCCTCCTGGAGGAAGGGAGATTGCCAAGGGGCAAGTTCCCCTTTCTCAGGTGGTGTTGAACTTTCTCTGGCCTCCTGAGGGTGCAGGGTGCCTGCAGGGCCTTGGCACTCAGCCCTGAGCAGGGTGATGCCGGGTTGAGCAGGCTGATGTGATAACTAACACCTCCAGGGCTTCCAGGAGGCACAGGAAGGAACCCCAGCCTACCACAGCCACTGTGATGCTGCTGTATAAGATATATATATATATATATATATATATATATATATATATATATATAAGCATCCAATGCAAGGTGCTCCAGAGGCCATAGGGGAAAAGTCACTTTGCTGTCACTGCTGTGTGTGCATGGTGCAGCAGGGAAGAAATGCTGAGTGACTCCTGAGTTTCTGATGGCAGACATTTCTCCAGGCTTGAGCTGAGGAGGGTGAGCAGAGCTGTCTGCAGGTCCTGGTGTGGATTCACAAAGGTGGTGGAGGGAGGAAGTGGTTGCTCTCATGTCTGCATGACTGCTGCTGCACACCAGTTGTGAAGCCTTGTATGGGGCTCATGACAGAGCCTGCCCTGCACAGGCAAGGCAGGATGAGGAGTTGGTGAAAAATCCCCACATTTAAGGGAAGAAAAGGGATTTTTGTAAGGGGGGAAAATGCGTCATCCCACATCACCTGTGGGTTTGAGACAAGCCCTGCTTGGTGCAGATGGAGCGTGGCAAAGGCCAGCTCAGGCATTCCTCCATGCAGCAGCCATTGGCCCTGGGACCACAGGGGCTGCTGAGGTGACAGCAGCTGGCCTGGTGGCAGGAAGCCTCCTTGCCCTGTGTGGAAGATGTTGATGGGACAGGGGCACATGGGACTGGTTTCTCACCCCAGGATGCTCAAATAGGAGATGAGGCTGAGTTCATCAGCTCATTTTGGCCCGGGAGCTTGGTTTTGTCCAGGGGTCTGGCCTTGTGTGAAAGTGTCAGCAGGGTGCTGGGAAGAAGTGGGAAGAAGTACAGGAGAAGGAGGGGACTCTCTTCTCTTTCTGGGCCTGTCTGGAGCAGGGAGGGGACTTGGAGGGAAACTGAACTTCTAAGCGCTAAACCACATCTTCTCCATAGTCACAGATGCCAAAGAAATGTTGATTTACAACAAGAAATTAGGAAAAAGGAGAGAAAGTAAAAATAGATTTTAATCTTCAGAATCTATTTTTTAGGATACCTAGAGGTGAAATCTGCTGCCCACTGTCCGGGGAAGCAGGCTCAGTATCGGGGAAAATATCCTCACTACCCACCTCCCACAGATCACAGGGACCGGCTGTCTGCGCACCTGGGTGCAGAAAGCCCAGACCCGGAGCCCGTTCTGCTTCCACCTTCATTTCCTCAGCGGCAGAGGTGAATGGCGGCAGCTCCGGGGTGGGTGCCCGGAGGAGGAGCGGCCCGGGGCCAGAGGCGGCTCCCGGTGCCACTAGAGGTCACCGGCACTACGAGGGAGGCAGCGGTCCCGGCGGGGCGGGCGCGCATCCCTCCCAGCGCGGGGCTTCACCGGGGTGCGGGGCCAGCTTTGTGGAAGGGGACAGAGTTAAAACAGCCGATTAACGTAAAGAAGGGGGGGAGAAATCAGATAGAAAATGCCTATTTTTATTTTCTTTCTTTGTTTTCTTTTTTTTTTCCTTTTTTTTTTTTTTTGAGTTTTGAAACTCTAGACGGCTTTTTAAGCATGCACGATCCTCTGCAAAACCTTCCCTACCACAGCGCTTGGAAGCTGATTTTTTCCAAAAGCTTCAGTGCCAAGTGTCTCCCACACTGGCACCTCCATCAAACATGTCGTCTTCACATTTCCTCACCTCCACCCAACACCGAGGATGTGGGCAAGAAATGGGGTCCCAGCTGCTGCACCAAAATCTTTGGTTTAAAATCTTTGCTTCTTTGTGTGTATGAATTAAAGACATTTAAGAAAATGAGGTGTTAAACTTGCCTGAGGGAAATACCTACGATTTCCCTAGAGCTTCCCCCATGTCCTTCCTTGGATGTTTGCTCTCCTGCCTGAAGTGAGCTTCAGCCTCTTTGGGCACAGAGAGCTCTCATTTACCTGCCTCAAATGTTCCTGGGTAGGGTAACGTTTAAAAGTAAGTAACCATCATGGTTTTAGCCAGGTTTCACTCTGAATCACCAACATACCTCAAAGCAAAACTGAGAAAAAGCTCTGGGCTAACTCTCGTGTTCTCAAACCCTGGACTGTTGCACGTCTTGACTTTGCATGAAATTATTCAGAGCTGATGCTGACAACTATTGCTCCTGTTAGAAACCAGACAAAACCCCCTCAATTTCAGTGGTTTCGGGATTTGTTTTCAGTGGCTGCCCCCATATTTAGCTGGCGGAAATGCCGGCAGCAATCACCAGTGACACGAAGCAAACTCACTCTCACTTTCCACGCTCGCACCCTCTGCCAAGCTGCTGCTCTGGTGACACTGCTTTGGGGAGGACTTGGACCTCCAGCCCTGCTCTGGACTGGGAAATACCACACAATAGGGAGAACTGGGATTTTTGGCCAGTGGAAGGTGATGGGTGTAGGGTGTCCGGAAGCAAAACCTGGTCAATATAGTGCAGCCACTATTAAACATCTTTCCTCATAAACGACAACAGCCTGCAAGGCTGTGAGGGTGATGACCTCAGGAGCTCTTCCCATGAAATTTTCCATAGAAAAATGCATTTTCCTTGTGCTGTAAGGTTTTGATAGAAATGTTTTGCCTCGATGTTGCCACTATATGCAGATACCATAATGCTGGTGGGCACCTCAACTGGAGGAAAAACCTTCCCTTTGCAGTGTGTAAAACAGCTCTGAGTGAATCACAATGGTTTGGGATGAAAAGAACCTTAAAGGTCATCTTATTCCCACCCTCCTGCCATGGGAAAGGACACCTTCTGCTACACCAGGTCACTCAAAGCCCCATCCGACCTGGCCTTGAACACTTCCAGGGTTGGGACATCCACAGCTTCTCCGGGAACAGTTCTAGGGTCCCACCACCCTCACAGTGAAGAATTTCTTCCTGATATTTAACCCAAACCTGCCCACTCTCAGTTTAAAGCCTTTGCTCCTTGTTCTATCACTACACATCCTTGTAAAAAGGTCACCAAGCTCCTATTTACCAGACACTTCCTCAGCTGTCTGGGCTTGCAGGAGGAGACGGAGAAAGAGGTTCAGGGCCCTGCAGTGTGGAAGGCTTGGCTGGGAGGATCCTGCTGCAGGGTGCTTTTGGACCCTTATGTCTCTCTGTTCTTCTTCTCTGAACTCTGAACCCCAGGCACCAACAGGCATTTCCATGTTCCCAAAGCATATTCACAAGTTTTTGCAGGCACATCATAACAACTTTTGTTTGTGCAGGGAGTCCTAAGGACTTGTGCAGCCTTCCAGCTTGCCAGCAGCTCCTTGGCACACGTCAGGGGAGGGAATATTGTTTCCTAGTAAAAATAAGGGCACTGGTGTAGGTGCTGCAGTTTAATTTATCTTCAGAGAGAGCCCTCCTTACACAAGGCCTGGTGTGGGGAGGAGGGAGGAAGAAACCAATGGGAAGAAACAAAACACCCTGAGAGCAGTGAGGCCCTGGCTCCTGGAGGACACCTAAGGGTATTTGGCTTTTAAGGGTGTCATCTGTCATTAGAGCCCATGTGATGTGGGAGAGCCCCAGATGTCACACCCCTAGTCAAGGCTGGTGCATTTCCTAAGGTGTGGAGGAGGTCTCGTAGATAGGGCACAAAAAGCCAAGGCAGGGGAAGGTTCCCCCCAGTCTCAGCTGGAGCAGGTACCACCTCAAGCTCAGAACACTGTTTCCCTCATCTTGCAAGGGAATCTCCTGCAGAGGCTGTAGAGAATCTATAAGAAAACTTCAACAATAAGCCCTGTGGTTCACTGGACTGAAATTACCAAAAGCCAGGGCAGCTTTAGTGGGGGTTTTGTCCATTTAATAAAATGTGCTTTCCATCTTGCTCTGGAAGCACATGACCCCAGAGATTGAAAGCAGGCCAGGAGAAGCCCTAAGGAAAACCCCACTGTAGGTATGGGATAAACTCCAGTACAGAAAAGTTAGGTGCTGATTAGAGACCATAAACACCTGAATAGAAAACACAGGGCCAGCCAAGGTGCTGGAAAATCCATTCCTCATAGGAACCATAGGAGAAGGTGAACTGCAGCTGATAGAAGCCTCTGTTTGGCACCAGATGGCCATGGAAGGCTCCTCCGTGTGCCATTTATTGTAGAGGGGGATCTGGGGACTAATTCTTAAGCCAACATTTAGGCAGAGCAAGAATCTTGGTGCATTTCAGCCTTGTTATTCAGGCATTACGTGAAAATCTGGAAGACATACATGTACCCAGAAAGCAAGTTTCTGTGGAAAAAATTTTAAATGACAAGCTAGCTAAAACAAAAAATGTACAGATTTTGGACATCCAAGTTAAAAATTATTTCCACCAGTGCTGTCTTTATGTGTTACATACTAAACCCAAGAGATAAATGCATGTTATTTTCTAATTTGGTGATCAAATGGTCAGTCTTCACTAGTATTATCAACTGCAGCTTGGGTTAGGCTGCTGTAAGACCTATTCCAGCCTTGCCTAACTTTTGCTGAGAGTTTTTAAACAACATAGATTGACAGAATTCAATTACTTAGAGGCAGGTTCTAAAGCTCACGAGCTTGCTATCAACAAGAAAGTTAATCCTAGTTAATACCTCAATCAATCACAAAAAATTAACAGCCAGAAAAAATCAAAAGCTCCTCCCAGAAGTCACTCAAACACTTTATTCTTCTTGGAGCAATTTTTAGGGCTTTTGAGTCTACCTAGGAAAATGAAATTTGTGGCATTTTGACAGATTGGGGAATTTTGAAATAATTGACATTTTTGTGGTCTATAACTTCTTCACGAGGGGAAGCAGAGGGGCAGGCATTGATCTCTTCCCACTGATGACCAGTGACAGAACTCAAGGGAATGGAATGAAGCTGTGTCAGGGCAGGTTTAGGTTGGGTTTCAGGAAGATTTTTCATCCAGAGAGTGGTTGTACACCAGAATGGGCTCTCTAGGGAAGTGGTCACAGCACCAGCCTGACAGAGTCCAAGAGGCATTTGGACAATGCTCTCATATACATGGTGTAATTCTTGGGGTTGTCCTGTGCGGGGTCAGGAGTTGGACTCTATGAACCTTATGAGTCCTGTCCAACTCAGGATATTCTGTTATTTCATGAAAATCATGACACAATTGTTTCTTGAATGAAGTCACTGTGTTTGTGTGGGTGAGATTCAGCATCTCTGGACTCACCCACTTACACTGAGATACTGCAAAGTAGCTGTCTTCATGTGAAAAAAAAAATCAGCTCTAATATTCAGATGCAGAGAGTGGAGCTGAGGACAAACAAACATTCTGGAACTTAAGTGGATAAAAAACAGGAAAAAGCTACGAACTGGTAGCCTGGACAGTGAAGTAAAAAACTGCACAGGTCAGTTTGCTGTTTTTTTTTAGATTTGGGACATAATCCTGCTCTAAGTCAATGGGAGTTTTGCTATTGAATTCAGAGGGATCAGAATCAGGCACTTTGTCTTTTCCAGACCTGACCCTTTATTTGGAAATATAACTTTTTAAAACACACACTTCTCTCTTAAAATGCTACAAAGTAAAGCAAGTAATTACATTAGGCTCTACCTGAAGCTCCAGAGAATTAATACAAAGGCTGCTTGACTCTTGCCAACTTTCACTATTACAATTTTACTAGCACCATATGCAGCACTACCGTACCTGCTTGTTTCACTTAGTAAAATCACCAGGGTTTGGGTTTGTTGTTTTTTGGTTTTTTTTTTCCAAAGGAACATGCAATATCCACAAACAAACTCTCCAGGGAGTAGGAACCAGCTTGGAGGCCCATATGGTCTTAGTATCAAAGTCATCAGAGAGGGAACAGGTCTGTTTGCTCAGCAGCCCCACCCTTTTTGCAAACGTGCGAGAGCTGGCTCAGGAAAAGGTGCTCTTCTGGGTGGTTTCTGTTGCTTGCTGTCACGCAAGAAACTGTGAAGTGAGATCTCCAGTGTTATTTTCAGCACCCTGTAGCCTAAAAGGAAAGAAGCTGTGAGGTAGGGAGAGAACTGGCTGCGTGAGACCATGGAAGGGTTGGGGACACTTTCCTAAGGACACCCAGGAAAGGGTTTCTGCAGAGGAGAGTTTTAACCAAAAAAAACAACTAAGCCTGTGATTCTCATTTGACTAATTCCAATGCAGGAGAAGAACTGAATGCAAATGACACATACAAGGCTTCACATAAAGGCTGAAGTATCTGCTAAAGCAGAGTAAGAGTCAATGAGGGATTTTTCATCACTGGACTTGAAAATATAGTATCTTATTGCTGAAAGATGACTTTTGAAGACCCAAGATTCTGCCAGTGTGCTGCTTTGACATGCACAAATACACTGAGCTGTGACTACTGCAAGGCACAACCACGTGGAAGTCAGATATCAATGACTTTAAGACACTGGCTAGCTAAGGCTGACAGGTTTGTTTGCAATCTTGGTTCTGAACCCCAGCATAGACTAATGCATACTTGTAAGTGCTAGGCTGAGACCAGTCCTCAGGAGACAGCATCTGGGAGAGCTGCCCTCTCCTTCTGGCCAGGTGAGCTGGCTGATGGTTTGGGACATGCTTCTCTGTTGCTCTCACTCCGCAGAATCACAGGAATGTTGGTTGCATGAGACTGCTGGAGCTCAGCTAGTCTAATCTTCTGTCAGAACAGGACTACCACAATCACCATACATTAAATTAGCCTTATCTAGCTAAGTCATAAAAGGCCTCCAAGCAAGGAGCCACCATCACCTCTCTGGAGCATCTGATGGAAAAGGCCAAGCTGAACATCTCCATCTGCCACGTGTGCCTGTTGCCCCTTGTTAAGTCCCCTGACATGACCAAGAAAGGTTTGGATTTGTCCTTTTTGTACCTGCTCTTCAAGGAGGTCTGCTTTGGGTTTCCCTTCACTGGGAAAAAAAAGCTCCTTCTACCTCCCTCTTGCTGCATCTGCACTCCAGATGCTGGACCACGGTGGCAGCCCTTAGCTGGATCTTTCCAGTTTTTTTCCAGGTTCCCCTTGAGGCAGAAGTCCCAAAACTCCAGCTGTGGATGCACCAGTGCTGGGAAAAGGGAGTGCATGGTGCCAGATGTTTGAGCCACAGCCTCAAGTTGTGGGCCAATGCATGGTGCAGACACCACTGTACCTCTATCCCTATTTCCACTGCTGACTGTCAAAGGGTCCTAAACAGTTGATATAAACTAGGAGAAACAGAGTGATTTTGGTTACAGCTACAGCTTTGGCTCAGTATCTGTATATAATTTTCCATGCTTACTCAGCAAATCAGAGCAGAGCCCAACTTACGCCTTCTTGTTCCTCGAGTTGATCTTTCAGTCTAAGACTTTCAGTCTAAGACTTACCAAAACATTTTATATGCTAATTTCCTCCTAATAAACCCCTTTCTGTATGTCATTCACCAATACCAAGCGGTGTACATGGAAGAGCAGGCCAATATTCTTTGTATATTACCAACTTTATGAGTTAAAGAATTACAATGTGCTTGCTTTATTTAGGTGGTAAACTTTTTTAATGAGTCTGGAGGGTCCTTTACATAAAAGTAGTGACTCTAGCTTGGAATCTCTTTCCATGTTTATTAGAAATGTGTTTTACTTTACTGTGAAAAAAGCCAAGGAAACATGCAGCCCTAAAGTCTAATGAAGTAGTTACTTGTGCAGTCAAAGTTCATAAATTTTAAACACATTTAATTTATAAATTGAAAACATAGCTTGCACTGGCTTTTTCAAGATTATTGCTTGCCACAGGGGTTTTAGGATAGTTGCTGGGCCATGCATGCTACCTCTTTTCTTTCCAAGCCAAGACTGAATCTTCATGATTTGCTCACACTCGTGTTTTTTGATTTTTTTTTTTTTTAATAAAATTCCTTTCAGAAAGGTATCTCTTTGGAGTATTAAAAATCATAACCCATCCAGCAGTCTCAGCAGTCTCTTTGTTCTCAACTTAGATAGGATTTGCTTATGAGCTGACACTGTGAGAGCTCTTTCTCCTGGGGAGAAGCCCTTTGTCCCTCTGGAGACCTGTCTTCTCGGCTAATTGTGAAGAGCAGTCCCTGCAGTGGCAGTCTGAGCTGGATTCCAGTCTCACACCAATAAAACCTCAGTGCTAGCCTGGGTGAGGAGCCCAGCTCCCAGGAAAAGGGAATTTGGAGAAGTGGGGAAATGAAGATGCTAACTCCCCACATTTGCCCTCCACATTCCACAGGTTGCTCATCGATCCCTTGTGAGTGACTCTGGCTGCACAAGCTCCACCACGATCTGTCCTTCTTGCAAAGCAGTCTCAGGTACAAAACACTCCATAGGGATGTCTGGCACACAGCAGCACTCTACCTGCTTCAGGAGGAGATGAGAGAAGGCTTCCAGTCTTATGCCAGCTGGAATTTCCACCAGACATCCTCACTGGGCACACTGCTTCATGTTGGTGCCTCTGTGATGGCACCAACAGATACCTGATGACTGCAGGATCACTTTTTGTTGACTCAGAGTCACAGAAGGTCAGTTCTGGAGCTTCAGGCCACTTCACATGTATATTATAGAAATTACACTGTGCCTATGATAAGGGAAAACATCAAACACACAATAGCTAGAATAGCAGCATTGGTATTTAACTGTTGAATCTTTAGATTTATATAGACAATTCCCCCAAGCTTCTTTTAGCAATATGGCAATGCAGGTAAAGAAAAAAGGGTAGCAGGGCTCACCTTCTCTGTTTCCATGCCCCCAAAACGATCAATTATACCCAAGCCACTTCAGAAAGATATTTGTGTGTCACCTGGCCTCAGCATCCCCATGCCACGACATCCCTTGCCTGGATACCCACAGAGTCCCTGTCCCCACACTTAAAAGGGCTGCTTCTGCATGGCCCCTCCGGATCCCTCCATCCTCAGTCGAGCAGGCACCTCCAGGACCTTCTGCAAAAGGCAGCTGGGAGGTGATGCCCTCCCAGTGATGCAAGTCCCTGTTCTGGCTCACTGTTTCTCCCATCTCTTTCCACCCTAAGTCCCGCAGTCCCTGCATAGCTGCCTGGCTGCTGGCACACACCAGGCCCAGCCAGCGCTGGGAGCAGGGCCAGTAATTGGAAAGGGGAATTACAAAGCCCCAAAGCTTATCAGCTGGCAGTGAGGGAGCATTCAGCAGCCACTTCAGGGGCTGGCCCAAGGTCCAGAGTGGGTTGGCAGCCTTTTGTTGGGTAGCACGGGGTAGACACGCACGGCTGCTCCGCTCTGAGCGGGCACGGCCGAGGTTAAAGCAGGTGGTGGCTGAGTGGCTGGGGAAGCCTTCTCCTTCTGCTGGGGCTGCCGAGGCTGTGCAGGAGCAGTGCTGGAACAGGGAACAGCCATGGCACGGTGCTCAAGGAGCTCACGCTCACCAGTGAGCATGACAGCCTCAGGCGCGGCTCCGAGTGCCACCAAGCACCATTCCTATGCTCAGCAGGAGCAGCTATTTCCTCATATATCTTTTACTCATTAACCAAAGCTTCTAAATATAGCCCCGACCAGCAGTAGCAAGAGATGGGGGGTGCCCTCTGTGGCTGGGTCTTTGCTGTCTGCCTACCTGCAGCACCAGCACCTGATCTTCGCTTTGTCTGGTGCCCTCTGCTCTCAGGCCTGGGACACACGATAATTTACACCACAGGTTTCCTGCTGCACACAGGAAAAGCATGCAGTCCCAGGAATGGAGCCCGCTTCTCCCGTGCTCCTGCCAGCCGCGTGCTGTCCTCCCCTCCATTCCTGAATCAACTGACCAAAAAATATCACTCCTCTCTGGGAGAAACCAGGCTCCTGGTGGAGCCAACATGGGTAAAACCCATGAGTTCAAAGCCTGACTCCTTTTGCAGTTGTTCTCACTCATTACCTAGGATGGGTCTGTTGGGAGCTCTCTGTTCTTGGCAGGGAAGCATTGAATCTTATCAGGCAGGTAAAATGGAAACTATTACCTTTGCTGGGAAACTTTCAGGACATATTGGGAATATCTGATATACTTGTATGATTAGATTCCTGACTTCAGCCTTGGCTTGACGGCAGGTAGTAGAATCCTTGTACCTGCCAATTACTCACTGCAAGACAATACTTACCCCTTCACTCAGCAATTTATTCAAAAAGTGGGCAGCTGGGGAAGAGGGAAGACATCTCATGCTCCTGTGTGAATTTTGGGCTACATCCCCCCTGTAGCTTCTGCAGGAGTTACATGTGTCCATTCCTTCTTCCAGTTCTGTAAGAATTGAAAAATATAGTCAAGGGAGAAAAACTAAATGACCATTTGCACTTTGTCTGACAAAGAAAGAGGTTATGGATGTTTAAAGGTTTGTTGCTATATTCTAGGTAAAGGAATATGATTATGATTTCTTGCATGTTGAAATATGATGTCACTTGACGGCTTAATGTTAATTTAATTTTTTGCTCTTTCCTACCAAAATGGCTTTACAATGCAGTAAAAAAATCTCCAAAACTTCTCAGAGCGGCCTACCAATGAAACTTCATAATCATTCTATGTGAATTCCTCAACTCATCTAGCTCAACATTATTTCCTTGGAGTAAATGGAAAACCACGTTCTCTATGCCTTGAATTCTTTCTGTTATAATATTTGAGGTAGGATAGCATTTTGTATAGAGAAAAAAACTTTGTAATGGGCACAATATGCTCATCAGAAGTAACCTGCCTTTTAGTTAATGACCTCTTATCCATCCTCTCTTACCCGAGGATCATTTTTCACAGTAGCTGGAAATCTAACTACCCATGTCTTCTCTCGGGAAAACAGTGTGAGAATAAAAATCTGTCAGTGAGCAAATATTTGGTGGCAAAGCCAAAGAAATCATGTTCTTTTGAGACAAAACTCTCTTTACTTACAGCTGAGTAGACAGCGAATAAGTTATAAGGAATCCGGGCTCCTTGCCAATTCATCCCCATCTGCTTGTCAGGAACAAATGCTTTGTTATTTGGCTCAGAGAGGGAGCAAAGAGCAGGAGAGAGGACAGTGGGCCATGGCCATGACCTCCCACAGGCACTCCCCTGTTGGTTTTTGGGTAAAACTTCAACACTCCCCCACCCACAGGAGCTGCTCTTGCAGCACTAATACTCCATGCTAGTGACAGAGAGAGGGCCAGGACCGGCTTGCCAGCAGAAGTGGGTACCATTCAGGAAAAAAACTCCATCTGGATAAAAAAGAAATGAATGAACATGAATATGTGAGAGTTAAGAAAAACAAAGGTGGGTGTGGAAATCAAGAAAGTAAAGAAGAGAGATTTTCAGTGTCCTTGTGAGATCAAGGTACGTTGTGTCACTGATAGGAGCAAAGTGACTTCTGGGGGCTCTGAGCAACTGAAAGAGTTGGTAGTGCATGGAGCTATGTTGCTGTGTCACCAGTATTCTCTAAAAATGTGAAAAATTAGAAGAGGAAGTGCAAGAACTATGTACCTCTACCACAGCAGCAATCTCAGCAATTCTATGAAGTTCAGCAAGGAGACATCTAAAAGTTCTGCATGTGGGAAAGAATAACCTCAGGCTGAGAAGTAACAGCTCTGCTGGAAAGGACCTGGGGGCTATGGTGGGTGACAAGAGGAGTGTGAGACTAGAATGTGATCTTATTGCAGATAACTAACTGCAGATTGCATGCCAGAGTGCTGGGAGGAGGATGGCCAGCAGATTGAACTGGATAGCTGCATGGCACTGGTAAGTCTGCAGGTGGAGTGCAACATCCAGTTTTGGGACTCTTGTCTCAAGGGGGATGTGAAATGAACTGGAAAGGTCCAGCTAAGGAGTGCCACTAGGGTCCAGTGTCTGGAGTGCAGATGCAGCATGAGAGAGGGGAGGGAGCTGGGCTTGTTTTTCCAAGTGAAGGGGAGCCCAAATGGTGATGGAACAGCAGCCTATGTCTGCCTGAAAAGAAGGTACAAAGATGACAGATCCAGATTCTTGGTGGTTTCAAAGAAATTAACGAGGAGTCACAGGCACACATGGCAGGTGGGGAGGCTCAGGCTTGCTGTTAGGAAAGCTTTCTTTGCCAGATGCTCCAGGGAAGTGCTGGCAGTTCCTGCCTTGGAGAGTTTTCACAACTTGGCTGGATAAAGGCACAGGTGACCTAGCAGTGGGGGTAGTCCCGCTTTGAGTGGGGTGATCTTCAGGGTCTCATCCAACCAACATTTCTGTGATCTCATTTCTTGACATAAAGTTATCAGTGTAGGTACTGCCTACTTCACTAGCACGGATGTTATTTTAGGAAAGGTTGCAAACAATCAATGCAACACTACATAGACAGCTTGCTGCAATCCAAATGTGTCACCCAACCTGAATCAATGAATGCATCTGGCTGAATGCACGTATTTTCCATTCAGCCAGATCACACAAATACAATTGTGTCCTTCAAGAAGCTTTTCCCACTGCACCCAAGGTGTTGAGGCACTAGCAGACTCAGCTGTTGGTTTTCTGTAATTGCTTCCAGATTCACCATTTTTGGCAGGCCAAGTCAGCACAGATTGTTCTTTCTTTTCTTTCCTTGGCTTGCAAAACTCCTGAAGCACTCAACATGCTTCAGACACAAATACAGGACCAAGAGGTCTTACAAACCATAGATTGCTGAGTCAAATGCATTATCAGCCTTCCAGACTACCACTCTGCACTTACTTATTTATATGGAGGAGGAGCAGTACAGAAGCTGATCCTTGCTGAAACAGTGTTAACAAGCATCCAACGTACAACATACTGGCCAGTGCACCCAGTTTCAGTATCTGTGAACACAGCTGCAGCACCATGTAATGTCGCAAGAGTAATTACCCTTTCCACACTCAAATTTTCTATTATTTAAATCTAGGAGTATAACTGTTCTGCATGTTGCAAAGCCATGCTATTGAAACTGAAAAAGAAAGCAGACTTGACCATTGAAACTGAAAAAGAAAGCTGAGACCATTGAGACTTGCAAAATTCTTGGTGTTGACAGATTTTGGGTTGTGTTACTTTCCATTTTCTCTGCAGCACTGCTCTGTATTCCTGCTCACCCAAAGCCAAGAACGGCAAACAAGCACCTCTTTCTGAGCAGTGCCACGTAACCTTTCAGATCTACCCACCACTAGGAGAGTTTAGAGATGATTTTCGTTACAGGTATACTTGATTTGTTAGCAAATTCACATGTCAGGTGTGATTCTTTTCATTGCAGCCTCTGTTTCCTGCTCCTGCCTATTTGCACAGTGACCCATATGTTGCATGGTAAGTAAACCTCCCAGGGAGCATGCTGTAATTTCCAGAGAGAAAAGGCCACTGAGAGAGCCATCTTCATTTCACCAGGACTTCCCAAGCATTTCTATCTCTTTCCTATGTAAATAACATGCATGGATTTTTTCACATCTGAACAACATTCTACCCACCAATCATAAATCGAAGAGGCAGTTTTGCATTTATCTGTATTTTACATAATCTTATTATCTTTGGTGAGATATGGAAGACATAAATCAGCATGTAATTCAAAATTTCCAGCATTCCTCTGGTTTACAATGAATTAATAATACAGAATAGCAGAGATAATAATACCCCTACCTGGTGTTTTACATCAATTTTTGGCATCCTAATCCCATTGATTGCTAATTTAATTAAGTTTTACACTAACCTCCATCCTGTTATTGACTGGGATGTATTTACAAAGAAAAAAAAAATTAAAGCATGTGATTCTTTAAACATTATCTCAGCAGACAATTTATATAAAAATCTAGAGGGGGACATACCTCTCCTGGTGCATTCTTTCCCCTGAAATATCTAAGCACTCCTAACACATCACTTTGAAAAGGGTAATGAGGGCACATTAAGAAAGAAGTTTATTTGCAAATGAGGCCACATAACTTTATTAAACCAGTTTGTATGTGGGAGCTGGCAAAACCACCTCTTGCAGTCTACCCAGTAGGAAAATACACGTCTTGGTTGTTTCTAATAATTCAAATTTGGGTGCTTAGAGACCCCACCCTCTAAAATATAAAAGGGAATTAATTATGGGAGGAGTTCCAGTAGGTTTGCTTGTTTTTCTCCCTCACTTGGGAAAACAAAAATCTTCATGCAAAGGATCTTAATATTTTTGTCTGCTTAGGGCAGATTTGTATTGACTGATCCAGCAAATCCCGTTCTGTTTAGAGTCACACACCATTGCTAAGAGGGCAAAGGCATTTGCATGAAACTACAACAGTAGATCTGTAATACTGTGCTAAGTTTTTAGTCTGGATATTATTTTTTTAGTCTTAGAGGAAACAAAGTTCCCCCATTTTGTGCCACCTTCTCTCTCCACACCTTTCTTCCTCTTCCATCTTCCACATACTTGGCTGATTCCTTGCCTCCTTTTTGCCCTACTCTGCAGCAGTTTAATGAAGACTACATGCCCCCCAGTTTACCCATCAGAGTGTTTTATGGGACAGCATCAGAAGCCTTCCTTGTACTGCCTGCCTGCCAGCTGCCTTTTATACCATATTTTGGACTGTCAGGCCATCTTCCTAGGTGATCACACTGGCCTCTCCCCATTCCTGCTGGGAGCCTCCTGCATCAGAGCGGTTTTTCATCCCATCCTCAGCGCCTCTTTTAGGAGCTGAGAGTTCTCCAGGGCTCCCTTTCCCATTAAAATTCCTTTCCACAAGACTGCATTTACCAATTCTTTGAGTGTGTTGAAGTCTTCTGGTTTAAGTTCATTAGTCCACTGCTTCTGCTCCCTCCTCTCCTGAAACTCAAGAGCTCTGCTGATTTGTGATCTTTTCCACTCAGAACACCTTCCTCAGCAGCAGCCTCTCATCCAGTTTTCCCACATTAACCAGCAGCAAACCACAAGCCACCAGGTAGAACTGCACACGCCTCATGTCACTGCAGCAAAAAGCTGCTCTTTATCCACAAAACTTCAGGGATGGGCTAGACATTGTAATTGCCTCCTGAACACATATCTAGGACAGAGTTTCCAGTGCTGTGGAACTCCTACAGGAGTTGCAGGCATCACTTTCCCACGTTCCCTGCTGCACACAGGGATCTGGTTCAAGGTATAAGCTCACTGCAGTTAAAGAAGGATGCTTGTGGCTCTGCAATCAGACTCCTCGTCTCTGTGCAAGCAATTCCACTAGGAACCAGGAATCAGCTCCAACACTTTGGCTCTGTGCTGTCCCACTCCCAGTAAGCCCTAGGATGTAACTGACTGGAAAGAGATGAGTCTGGGAACTTCAAAGTTGTGTTGAGCCAATGCACTTCTTTCCCCAGTAACAGGCAGTCAGATGTTCAGGGGCAGATACTGATTTTGCAGTTCTCATCTTGGATGCTGAATTTCTCTCTGAAGCCAAGGAAAGCAGCATCAGGAAACCAGCAACACTGCAAGTCACACACATGGTCTTAAAAAAAGGGCAACAAAAAAACCTCAACAAAATCCACAAAAAACAAGACATATAAATCTGAAATGCAGAATTCACAAAAAAAAAAAAAAAAAAAAAAAATTTTTGCCTGGATTTCTCCCAGAAACAGCCACAAAAATTCTCTGTTGGGCTGATGATCAAGAAAATTATCTTTTAGTTCTACCCACATCATCTTATGTGGTATTTTAAACATAATATTATTCACTTTAATTTTTCACTCCTAATTGCAATGTCCTTTCACTTCTTTTACTTCTAAGTGCCAAGCTTACAAGAGCTAAGCAAAACTCCTTTCAGTGTCAAATTCTCCCCAATTTAAAGGGCTAGTTGCACCGCATTACCATTGCCATTTAATACACATCCTGCTTTTTGTAGTTCTGTCTTGCTTTTCTCCACTTATTACTTTTTCCCTTTCTCCACTTTATGTTTCAGGCTGTCAAGGAGAAAGCAGAGTCTGACTCCCACAATGAAATGCTTCACCTGCAGAGCCTGCTGAGAGTGAAATTGATAAAGGACAGCACCAGCCCAGGCAATTTCACTCACAGCGGGCACTTGCAGGTGAAGCACTACCATAAAATGGAGCAAGGTTACTTGCCTGCTGCCTCCCAGCACAAGTCACCAGTCGATAGCTGCTTATTTCCTGACCTTTTCAGTCGTCTCCTGCCATGCACCACTTGCTCTGACCCCAGTGGGAGAGGCTGGAATCAGCCATGTAGCCCAGTGTTTGTGGGCAGGGGCTGAGCCCAGGTAAGTGCTCCAAATATGGAAAACTTGGCTGGAGGCTGGCCCGGCCACGGGACTGCTCAGGCCAACGCCCCACCAGGGGGATGCTTGGGAGGATCTTTGCAGTCCCACCCACATCTTCATGTAGTGCAGCAGTCCCACAGAGCTGTCACCACTGCAACTGCCTGGCAGGACAAAATCAACTCATAGATGCTCCTGTAACATCTCTGTAGGGTACCAGCCTGATGCCCTACGTCATTTAAGACAACCTATACATCATTTTAGCTGCTGGTTTCCATGGATCTATTTCAACACAGGTTTGATCCCAGGGGGTATCACTCTCCCTGTCTCTCCAACACTGCTTTGCCCCAAGTCCCACTTTCTTCACTATTTGAAAATCTTGTGTATTAAAGAACAATACTAGCCAGCTCAGAATTTTAGTTTTGTTTTTATTTTGATAGGAATGTTCCTCAGAGCCTGACAAATACCAGGGCTGATGTTTTTCCCAAGACAGGTTAGTGTAAGGAGTGGTCATATGAGAATTGTGGTGATGCAAAGTAGAGAAACTGGGCTTTGCCATCTACCCCTTTTTTCAATACTAGGAGTAGGGGATAAAACTCAGAATCTCCAGATCTGGAAAAAAACAAATAAACAAACAAACTTTTCATATGTAATTCATCATGTATTTAACAAGGTAATTACACTATTTCATATCCAAGACCAAAATATTTTGAAATGTAAAAAAAGCTTAAGTCTTTCAGGAGAACAGGCATAGTGACACTTAGATCACATGGACAAAGTAAGCTTAAAAGTTACAACAGATCACCTTTCTCATACTTCAGGGCATAAAATTCCAGGAACAGAAGGGATTATTGAGAAGCTCCCTTTCTAAACGGTGCTTCTTATGGAGTGCTATACAGTCCTTGTTAGAGACTTGAATACCAGGCAGTGCCAGACATGTGGCAAAGCAATTCCTGTAGCTGTGGTGGGGGAAAATCATTGCTACAAATATTCTTTCTATAAATACCCATCATACCATTTACAAAATTCGAGGACTGAAATTAAGACCTAAGGAGCACCGTGCAAACTCAATGTACTTGAATACCCAGATCCTGATTTGGAACATAATTCTCAATTGAAATTAGTGGAAAAATAGAAGTCTCAGAAGGATTTAACTGCCTCAATGCCTTCATGTCTAGATTTCCAGTAGGTGCATCTCAAATCAGCTCTGCAGCCTTTACTGCGCGGTTCCAAAAGGCTTTTCACAATCTGAAGTGCAAAATTTACCACCAGGAATTGGCCTTCAGTAAAGACCTTTATCAATGACTGTGGCTGATTACAAGTGTGATTATCGTCATGCCACGGGACGATACAGGGCAAGGACAGAACACTTCAGAAATGTGACCACGGATCTCTGTGTGTTCCCATTTATGAGCTAGAAACAGATTATAATACTTTTTAAAAATTATTTTTTTCCTGAAAGATCTAGGTTAACTCTTGTCAAAGATCCTGAGCAGTCTCTTGGAGGAAAAAAAATCTACAGGAGATTCCTCTTTTCCCAGTTGATAGAAATCAGTGACTCTAAGAGTGATTTAAGCTTGAAAACTTAAATAAGCCTGTACATTTAGGCTGACAGTAAAACTATAACTTAACCATGCTCACTGCTGAACAGGTAACCAGCTCAACTGATTTGGGGGTCACAGAGCTATAAAAAGAAAGCATTTCCCTTTGTTTTATCCACAAACATATCAAGGGTATAAGGGTTTGTTTCTTTGCAGTCTTTGTAATTCGTGATGTTAATAGCATTATATTTTTACACACTAATTGGTGCAGCCTGAACCAGACCCGCTCCAAACATGGGAGATGTGAGCCAGGCAGGCAGCAATCTTCCCACACTTCCTTTTGTGCTGTTTTAAAACTCACCAGGGAGCTCAGAGCAACCTTACCAACAGCAACAGCTGAAACAAGTCATAAACGTGGCTGCTCCCAAGGCCCAGAGTGTGCAGGCTGCTCTGGCTGGTGCCACGTGTCCCCTCTCCCTCCCGGGGAAGTCTGGCTAGTGTTTGCTGCAAGGCATCACCACGTCCCTCTTGGCACACTCATTTCTCCAAAGGCTCTGCCCCATTGTTAAGGCAAAGCTGAGCTGAATTTAGCTTTTAATATACAGTAATTGTCTCGGCATTTTCTTTTTAGATGTAATTCATTAACTGTTTTTACCTGACAGAGCTCTTCTTTGCCTATTTTATTCAGTCAGTTCTTTCTCTTTTTAACTTGGAGAGTCAGACATTGGACTGATTGCATGTTTCTAGTGCCCTTCCCTTCTTCCAGAGGGAAAAAGGACATAGGCCTCCACAGCATACCAAAAGCCTGAAAGGATTTATGTTAAATATTAATTTGAAGTTGGTCATAAAATCACAGGAAGTGCTGAATCTAATGCCTGAACAAAGATTAAAAAAAAAAAAAAAAAAAGCCATGAAACCAGATCCGCAAGTCATTAAAAACCAAACAAAATCAGCAATGGCACAACCAGATGAGTTTCTACACACCTTGTGACTACTTGTTTACTTAGGTGATGATGTGGCTTCTGTATGAAAGGACACATTTTTCCTGAGAGGCTGTGTCTCTACTTGGACCTGAAGGAGAAGCACACTTCATGTGCCACCGTGCCCTGATGAAGTCTTCACCATTACTTCTCATTTTATAGAAAAATGGCCAACCTACCAGTGTAGGAGCTACTTAACAGTAGGGGACTTCCCCCCCAGATATGAACAACAAATACGAAATTTGTCATTGTTAGTACTGGTTGCCTCAGGAGAGAAGAAGAATGCACTTATTTACAAAACTCTGTATTTTAGTTGCTTCAGGTTCCAGGCTGCAAATAGACTGTTTATATTTAAAAAAAAAAAAAAAAAAAATTGAAATGACAATTAGCAGCAAAATGGACATTAGTTGTATCCAGTTAGCACCCTAAAAGTTATGCAACAGAGCATTATTTTGTTCTTCTGGTACTAAAATTGGAACAGAACTGTAATCTGTAGTGAGAAAAACAACAGTGTGCTTGCACCTGCCAGAGCAAGGATTATTTGTCTGTTCCACAGCAAGTGGGACAGCCCCACAGCTTGGCTGCTAAGACACTCAGGCAAAGGAGGGACTATGCTAGGAGAAGGCATTGGACACTGAGCTACAGGATAAGAGTGACTTTTGGGACTTTGTTTCTGAAATGAAGAGCTAAACTGTGGGAACTGTGAATCCTCAGATGAAGAAGGCACCCCTTGGAGCCCAGACATGAGCAGCAAAATGTGAGAACCCCCACAAGAATAGCAAAAGTTATTCACAACACTTTTTGATAAAAAGAAGGGGTAACAGTTTTCAAGGAGTGACACTTACTTCCTCAGAAGTTTCCAACTGCTCTATATTCTTATCTATGTATTTTCTTATGACAACAATTTATCAGGAAAATCACAGAATGTCCTTTCACATTGGCTTCTGTTGGTTCATTAGTGTCTGAAACAGTATTTTTTCCTGCATTTTATTTTACAGTCTTGCATAACCTTGAAATTTCTGATCATAAAACCTGTGATACTTGTTCTTCCAGTACTAAAACCACACCTCCTGAACTGTAACCTATGGCTATAAGACTCATAGCAGGGAAATGCAAGAAGAGAAATTATCAAGCAAGTTCCCACTGAATTTCTCATTAAATTAGAGAGAATGGGTTTTGCCCAGCTTCAAACTGGATCTCAAGGACCATGGCCATTCCTGGGATTGTAGCCCATGGTTATAACTACACCGAAATAACACAGCCTACAAACAGTTTTTCCACATCACCTTTGCAAAGCAGGAGGAGGGAGCATCATGGCATATGGCTCCACATCCACAGAAACGCTGTGTGGACTGACTGGCAGAGCACTCCTTAAAATAGCTCTGAGTCAGCAGGTTTTGCAGTCACGAAGGCAGAGCAAGGGGAGAGATTGAAGCAGATCACAAAGCATTGATGCACACACCGCAACTCCTACTCCTGGCGCAGCTTTTGGAGCGTTCTCAAGGAAGAGGAGTTTTAGATGGGCAAAGGCTTTTAAATATTCTCTCATGCAAAGGAATGGAATTAGGCCCACAAAAGTAATTTGCTTGGAATATTAACCTGGGAAATGGGAGATACATTTCAACTCCCTTGTGGCAGAAAAGCAACTGAACTTGGGTCATTTACAACCTGATTATCCTAACCATGAGTAATTTTAAATAAAAAGAGGGAACTGGGATTTCTTCTCCAGCTGTGCTTGTCATAAGGCTTGATCTTATAATTGTGCTCTTAGGATATCTACAGGATGAGACAAGTAGGAATTAGAATGAGAAAGGTAGATGAACAACTTATATTTTAAATATATGGAGAGTTCAAAAATATCTAATGTATATGCTATAAATTAACATGCATTCATCTCAAATTTAAGAATGGCTTGTGTAATATTGAAAATTCATACAAATTTATTAAAATAACCTTGCCTAAGGACTATGTTATGTGATCTAGGTGCTTAGATGCTCAACCCTGTATCTGGTCAGATGCTGTGTGAACTGACCCACCTGAAGCTTCACCCTGCCCTAGACAGTTTGGCTACTGTAGGACTGTGTGATCAACAGGTATGTCCCCCGAGCCCTGTAATAAACAGCAGAAATGAAATAAAAGATGTTGGGAGAACCAAGGCAATTAGTGGAAATGCTTCAGCATTTACAAAAATAGTTTTTCATGAGAGGGTGTTGTTTGGAGTTTCTGAAGTTGCACAAACCGAAATGGATGGAATGCTTTAGGAAGTAGGGAAAGGTAAAATGATAATCTGAGCAATGTCCTCTCCTACATTATCAAAACAGTGTTTTTATGTCTGCCCCTCTTAAAGGTTGGGGTTTTTTTGGTAGGGATTTTTTCCAGTAGATTTTTACCAGTGTTATATGACAGTAGCCATTGATGACGTGGAGAGAATGAGGACAGAGATTGTTCTGAAGGCTCAGCTGCAATGGACAGCCACCACAGCCAACATCTGTCTGTCTGCCTGGCTGGCTTCTCCCCAGCTCCACTCAGCCAGCAGTATGTCTCACCCCAAGAATTCGGTTTGAAAACCATGTAGAGTTGTCCACCCATGAGAATCAAAAAAACCCAAAACCCATGAGAATTAAAAAGACCAAAACCAGACAGGAATGTTGTTTGCTCTGGGTCTGGTATGGGCAGTGTCATGCCATGGTCACAGGACACCTGAGTCTGGAGGCCGTCCTGCCTCCTTAGCCACTCAGCCTTCAGGGGTGATTGCTCCCTGCCTAGCTGTGTTGGTCATTAATTCCCCACATGAGCTCATGGGAGGAGAAGTGAGGATTAAAGATTGGATTTTCTATTTTAAAGAGATTATATTTTGCATAAAATTTTTAATATTTTTGTTTTTAAAAAAGCCTCACCCCCCTCCTTCCCAATAACAACCATATTCTGCTGCATTTAGAAGAAGCTCCTGTTTTGTTTCAGTGCTTTGAAATTAACTTTATATTCTAATAACCCCTTCCTCACTTAGGAACACTTAAACTGAAAATGATTGGGAATTCAAGGGTGCTGGTAAGGGGGGCTGGGCATGGCAGTTCCCTCTTCCCAGTGAAACCCTTGAGAATTAAGAAAAAACACACACACAGAGCAACCCCCCCAAAAAAACCCCAACAAACAAACAAATAAAAAAACCAGACAAAATTTATTTTTTAAAAATAAATATTTGTTTTTTTAAAGACAAAATGTATTTTTTAAAAAGCAAGGACTGCAGGACAGGCATGAAGGCAGTGCAGCCTGACTGGGATCAGTGGACCCAGGCTTTGCTGGGATTGACTGTCCAGGTGTGGGGGTCCCAAATGGCAGCTGAGCACCATTCCTGTCTATCACCTGTGAACATTCACAGAATCACTTAATGGGAGAGGTTGGAAGGGACCACAGTGGGACAATCTGGTCCAACCTCCCTGTTCAGGCAGGGTCATCCCAGAGCACAGCACAGGATTGTGTCCAGGCAGTTCTCGGGTATCTCCAGTGAGGGAGACTCCGCAGCCTCTCCGGGCCGTCTGTCCCAGTGCTCTGTCACTCGCACAGTATAGAAGTTCATCCTCACGTTCAGGTGAAACTTCCAGTGCATCGGTCTCTGCCCGATTCCATTCGTCCTATTGCTCGGCACCCCCGAGCAGACCCTGGCTCCCTCCTTTGGCACCCTCCCCTCGACACTGATAAACATTGATGAGATCCCGTCTCCGCCATTCTCTTTCCGGGGCTGAGCAAGCCCAGCTCTCTTAGCCTGTCCTGGTAAGAGAGATGTTCCAGCTCCTGGATCATCTTCGTCTCACCCCGCACTGGACCCACTCCAGGAGGTCCCATCTCTCTCGTACGGAGAAGCCCAGACCTAGACACAGCACCCGAGCTGAAGAGAAGGGCAGGCTCACCGCCCCGGGCCCGCTAGCCGGTCCCCCCTCACGCACTCCCGCACGGCCCCCGCCGAGGCGCTCGGGGCGGGGCGGGGCGGCGCTGCCGTGGCAACGGGGGCGCGAGACACCCCGGAAGCAAACGCGCGTGCCGGCCCCGCCTCCCCCCTCGGCCCTCGGTCTGGCGGCCCCGCGCGCGGCGGGTGACGACGTGTCGCGCGCGCGAGGGGGGAGCCGGAAGCGGCGCGGCCGCGTCAGGGCGGGCGCGGGGGGCGAGAGACGGAGCCGCGACCCCGCTGCCGCCCAGCGACCCCCGGCCCCTGCCCCGTCGTCCCCCGGCCGGACATGGCTCTGCGACGGCTTCTCCTCATCGCTGCCGCGCTGGCGGCGGCCACCGCGCCCGCCGCCGCCTTCTATCTGCCGGGCCTGGCGCCCGTCAACTTCTGCGAGGCCGGCAAGGAGAAGCCCGAGTGCAAGGTGAGCCCAGGGGGCGCTGAGGGGAGGCCCCCGAGGCCGCCCGGGTGCGGCGCGGCCTTGGGTGTTGTCCCCCTGCCGCGGGGGCTGCGTCGTGGAGTTTGTCCGGAGAGTTTGGAGCCTCCTCGCCATGCCGTACCGGGGCTGCCCGGCGGCGCGGGGGCTGTGGCTGCGGGGACTCCGAGCGTGGTTCGGTTCCCGCTGTGCTCAAGTTGCTCACACAATTGTTAGGGTTGGAGGGGACCTCTGGAGATACCTGGTCCAACCCCCCTGCCAGTGCAGGGTCGGCGGGAGTAGGTGACACAGGAACGCGTATGAATGTCTCCAGAGGGGGAGACTCCGTGACCCTCTGGGCAGCCTGTTCCAGTGCTCTGTCACCCTCAGCGTAAAGAGGCTCCTCCTCGTGTTGAGGTGAAACTTCTTGTGATTTAGTTTATGGCCATTGCTCCTTGAAAAGGAAATTGAGGACACAGAGGACCCAGGGGAACGGTAGAGGTGCTTGCTTGGTTCAGCTCCGGCCTGGCTGGGAAGTGACCACGATCCCTCCGAGGGAAGGAGAGAGCTGTCGGCTCATCCTGTAAGTTACGGCCACGTCGGGGAAGTAGGAAGCTCCGGCCGGTTATCTCTTGGGTCCTTTCAAATCATTGCAGGAAAGCTGCAGGAAGTAAGGATGGCAGTGACAGGTCATGCCGAGGGGTGTGTGTGTGTGTGATTCCTGGCAGGAGTGAGCAGGTGGTGGCTGGAGCAGATATCCAAGGTAAACATCCTGTAACACTCTCCTTGCTGTGTCTTCCTGGCTGCAGGAACCTGAAGTGTAGGGGCTTCTAGGGCCCGGAATGTCAAGTGAAGCTTAAACTTACTTTCATGTCTGCAGAAGGGACAAGCCAAGTTTGCATAACCAAATAACTCATTTGTAAGGATATTGGTGGGGAGCATTAATGTAAATCTCCTCTGATGAAAAATCATCTTTGCTCCTTTGGGGCACCTTTTGAAGTTGTTTCCTGCTGCTGTGATGGAAATTACAGCAGACTAGACTTTTAATACTTGAATGAGAAAGTTCGAGACTAATCAGTTTTATGTTCCATGGTCTTACTACTGTAGAAAGCAGCTGCCTTGCACTTTCTGAGCTCTCCGCTTCTGCATTGCCTGAAACTCTGGTTCATAATTCTTCAGAGTAAGAGCCTGCTTTAAAGTATATGCTTTTGGTAAATACCATGTGCTGACTTTATCCTTCTGTCTGGAATCAGCAGAGCTGGGAATAAGCCAAGCATACAATGAAGACGGTTCAGTTGTAGTAGTTAAATATCCTGTGGACATTATTTTATAGGACCACAGAAATGGTGTTTGGAAGTGACCTGAATAGGTCACGTACTGCAGCCTCATGAGTATGGAGCATGAGAGGACAGAAAGCACCACTGTTGTCAACACTAGATCAACTCAGCTCTACCTTTGTTTAAGCAAGCTTTGGGAACATCCAAGCACAGAGTAGCCATCTCCTCCCTGGGTGACCTGTTATAGTGCTGCACCACCCTCTTAAGGAATGGTTTTTTTTCAAATACAGGCTAAAGCTTTCAAGCTGCAGTTTGTGTTTTTTCACAACATCCCTGAAAAACATTGCTATGTTTGGATTGTTTCTGTTTTAAACTTGTGGAAGAAAGATATATTTTTTTTTAAGTCAGGTGGACCTCATAGCCTACTATCTTTTGTAACCAATTTGAGACACCTATGGGGTGATCTTTCTCAGATGTCTCTGCATTTCTATTGCCTATTAAAACACGTAAAATGTTTGTCTATCCTGAGATTTTATCATTTAATAAATGTGACATGAGGTACTTGGGTAATTTAAATGTACCACCAGCAGGCAGCTGAATGCCTCAACAGCTGTAGTAGTGCAAAAGTTCTTTCTGCAATTAGCCACCTCTTAGCAATTTCTGTATTAGGCATAGGCATATGGAGAAATCTAAAGCACTTTTCACATCTAATTCCCTCCATGTAGTCTGCAGCTGAATGTACTCTGGTTCCTGGTAAGGAGAAACAATATATTATTGGATTATTGCTGTATCATATTTATGTAAGTGGATAAAATTAAGCATCCTTGGACAGGCTTCATTTCTCACAGGTGTCTTGCAGTTATCACTGTTAATTACAATGTCAGTAATAGTGCATTTTCCTCTGCCTGAGGATTTCAATCCACATGCCAGATCTCAATACCTACTATTTGTCTGTTATGATCCCTGTGATCGCCTGTCCTGTGTTGGTGAGGTGGGATGAGATGTTGTTAATAGGGCATGTAGCTAAGAGCAGTGAGACCTGTGGCTTTCCCCCTTTCTCCAAGTTTCCTGGTAATCTGCTTGGGCAAACTCAGTTTGGCTGCTTATTCTGGTTTTGGTTAGAATATCATCAGAAATGGAATGGGATCTATGCAGACTTAAATATTAATTCTTGCCTAAAGATTAAGAATCCTTACTTAGTTTGTAAAAATCCTGATTGCTCCAAAAAGGGTTTGGTGTTGTATGGGAAATGGTTTATCAAATATGCTGATCTGCAGTAATGCATATGATTCTTAGGAAAAATTGCATCATTCACTTAAATCTCCTCTGATGAAAGTAGCCTATTTAAGGCCATGGTTCTGTGGCCAGCTGAGCAGTCTAATTCCCTGCTGCTGAGAGATTTCATTGCTGTCTTCCCCTGGGCAATGTGTTCCTGTCCTCTGCATTGCCTCAGCTGTTACTTGTTGTGTTTTTGAGCTTAACATGGTAGGAAACTATCCAACTTTTTGCCAGTCTAGTTTCCTGCTGTGTTAGGGAGTTGGAAGTGACTTACAGCATTACAGCAAGCATAGACTACCTGGAGGTGAGCAGCAGGTCTGCATGGCTTAGGGCAGGGGAAAGATGAGCCTGAAGGTGTGTCTTCACTTAGTGGGTCATAATAACAGCTCACAGAACTTCCTGTGTCTCCCAAGACTGCATCCTGACTTGCACATGGGCAGCTAAGTTATATCAGTAAAACACAGTACCCAGCTAAGTATCTGAGTTCCAGATACATGTGAACATTTCCAGCTTTTCTTCTCCTGCAGAATTTCTTGGTTTGGCTAAACTAGAGTGAATTTTTACAGGGAGGAAATGCTCTTCTGTTGGTAAGAAAATAGATGGCTTGCTGTTGAAAAGGGAGAGGGTTTGTTGTTGAGGGCATTCACTTTTGTGTTGCTCTTCAGCTCTTGTCTGATTACACAGTAAGACAGCTCAGTTTGTGTTGTGGTTTAACCCTAGCTGGCAACTAAGAACCACTCAGCTGTTTGTTCCCTGCTGACCCCAGTGAGATAGTGAGGAAAAATGGGGGAAAAAGTAACTTGTGGGTTGAAATAAGAATAGTTTAATTGAAAAAAAGTAAAAATACTCAAACTACTAATTTAAGTATCAATAATAAATTTAATGAAAAGGGGGGGGCGGTGGCAGGGCATGACACCCAGGCAAAACAAGTTGCACAATACAAGTGGTCACCACCCACTGAAGGATACCCAGCCCATCTCAGGACAGTGATCATCCCCTTCCAGCTAGTTTATATACTGAGTGTGGCATTCCATGGTATGGAGTGGCCCTTTGGCCAGTTCAGGTCAGCTTCTCCTGGCCATGTTCCCTTCCAGCTTCTTGTGCACCTCCATGCTGGCAGAGCATGGGAAGCTGAAAAGTCCTTGACTCAGTAAGCACTGCCTAGCCACAACTAAAACTTAAGTGTGTTATCACATAATTCACTCATTGAATACAAAACACAGCAATGTACCAGCTACTAAGAAGAAACTTTTATCCCAGCCAAAATGAGGACAGCCTGCTGTGATATTAAGAACTGCTCTTCACAATATTTTTGTATAAGTCTTTTGCTGTTCAGGCCCATTGGATTGGTTTACTGTGCAAGCAGATAACTGCCAAAAGCAGTGTATGGCAAACACTTGAAATTTATTGAAACTGCAAGACTAGAATAAGGGAAGGGATTTTGAGACTAAGAGTGAAGAGTAAGAGACCTCTCCCTTTCCCTAGAAGTGGAGTAGCCCATCTGTAATTAATGTATATAGATTAAACTAGTCTGAAACCACAGTAGACTGAATTTGAGGTTCTTACTCAAGTGTTGATAGTAAGTGAAAAACTTCTATAGGAAGGTAAATGTGGATATCCTTGCCTACTCTTTGGAAAGAGATTCTGTTTAAACTTAAAATGTATCAGTCTGAATGTATTGTGGAAATTATCATAGTTCAGTTTATAGTTACTACACATGTAAAATTGTGGAGTATCCTTAATTACAGGGAGAAGTACTGGTCTCATCTGCTCTTTCCTTCATGTTCTTTTAAGACTTTTATTACACAAAAGTTGTGGTGATGACTAATATGACTCTAACTTGGTACATTAAACTCAAACACTGGCAGCTGTGCTAAGGATATTATTTTTGTGCATGATTTCCTGCTATCTTGTAGTTGGAATGGTTATGTTAGCCTTTAAGTGTTTTTGTCATGTGGTCACTGCTTTTGTGATGGTTAGATAGGGCTTTACTTATGCTCCCAGCAGATACAGTTCATTACACATCAAGATGTACGATTACACAAATCTTACATTTTCGGCTTTCCTTAACCCTATTCAAACAAATCTATTTTCATATATCCATGGGAAAGGAAGGAATGCTTTAAATATAACTGCTGATTATTTCTGCTCTTTCAGTCTGGAATCGAGCTGTTTGTGAACAGGCTTGACTCAGTAGAGTCTGTCCTCCCCTACGAATACACTGCGTAAGTATATTATACCATTTGTGCCATTTTAATTGTCAGTTTTTCCAAAAAGATGGATTTAATTTGCCTAAAAGTATTACCTGCATCTTGTTGTAGCAGTGTGCCACTGAGGCATGGCTATTTATTTTGCTAACATAAATTTACACAGACAGAATTTTCAATGAGCAGATGGATGCCTACATTGCTTCCTTTGTCTCAGTTTTCATTGCATGGATTTATAGGCCCTCATGCAGGTTGAATCGCTGTTATACTGTAACTTAAGGTTAAAATATGTGTGTATAAATATATGATACTTGACTGCATCAGTTGTCACTGTAGATCAAAGTATTACCTCTGTCTTTAGTAGCCGGTGCCAGATGAGTTGAAGTGGTAATGAGGTGCGAACATCCCATCAATTATCTTAATGAGGTGTTAAATGTTTTCTTTGTACACATCATAGACGTGCACAAAATGTATCAGTGCCTGGTACAACTATGTAAAGTTTTTGCTATAAAGAATATTTTGACTGTTAATATTGAAGAGCTTAAGTACCAGTTATGTCTGCACTTTAAAGAACACAAATGTGCTATTTTTAAAAATAGACTGGAAAAACGTGGAGGATGTGCTATTAAATATGTTGGTGAATAAAACTGTAATAACCTGTTTAATAATGCTACTTGTAAGAGAGCGGTCTCTGTCTTTTTTATTTTTGTTTTCCTTCAAATTCTGGAATCTGGCCTTCATGCTTTTTTCTGAGGGTCATTATTAAACTCTAGATGAAGATTTAATTCTTGTCTAAAATCCCTGTTCAAATAGGAAACTTCTAATTACTCAAAGAAACTTACGCTACAATGTTCTGAAATAGCTGATGAAAGGATTTGAATGTTGGTTCTGTTTTGTCTGGTTTATTTTCAAACCAGGATAATTATTTTGACACTTCACAGGTTAAATGAAGAAACTGTTGTCTGAAGGGAAAGCCATATAGTTCCTTCACTTGTGATGAACATGTTGATTTGGGAACATTATTTTTAGCTGAGAATATTTTATTCATTTTTGTATCTTTTCTCTAATTCAGGTTTGATTTTTGTCAAGCAGAAGGAAAGAAGCGTCCATCTGAAAACCTTGGCCAGGTCTTGTTTGGAGAGAGGATAGAACCGTCTCCTTACAGGGTTGGTTCTCTGATAGTAATGTGTGCATTCAAATGTAGCCAAAGGAGATCAGAATCTTGAAGATGATTTTCTCAAGGGCTTTATCTGAGAAAGCTTCAGCATCTGAAATTCCACTCGATAAAAATCTGTCACTTTAACCTAATTGTAACTGTGTACTTTGCATTGTGGGGCTGTACCCTGAAATGCTGTGCAGGTTATCTTCTCGCTTTGGGATCTGACAAAACCTGATTATTGCTGCTCAGCACTGTTCGTTTCTTAGAACCCGATCTGAAAATACTGCAGCCATAAAACCGAAGAATTGTAAATGGTGTTAGCTTGCTGGTCTTTCCTGCTGACTGAAGCTCTCACATTCTCTTCTACAGAGGTAGTAGGAGAGAAAGTTACCAATTGAAGCTGCCTGTGACAGCATGGCTGCTGTGAGGTCAAATGACTTATCTGGTAAATCATGGCAGAAAATGTGTGCTAGTCAGTAACAAGGAGCTAGTCAGTAACTGAAGGGTTCCTACAGTGAGCACAGGAGGGGTTTATAGCACACACCAGTATAAAAACCTCTTCTGGAGGGTTGATGTACCTAGTCTCAGTAATTAGTTAGGTATTTTCATTATAATAGTATAGGCAATGAAGTGTATAGGATAAATTGTTATGTACTGAAATAAGACAGTTTGTTACAACCTTTTTGCTCATGAGTCTTTAATTTTTCTTAGTTCACATTCAACAAGAAGGAGACATGTAAATCTGTTTGTACAAAAACATATGATACCACAAAGCCAGAAGACAAACAGAAATTAGACTTTTTGAAAAAAAGCATGCTACTGAATTATCAACATCACTGGTAAGTTGGTAAGTCTAAAATTCATAGATTGGTTAGTGTAGTATGTTGGTGATAATTTAGTTTATTCTTTTATATTTGCAAGTTAATAGATGGAACAATAAATATGTGCACTTAATTTCTTCCCCTGTTTTTGCATGAAATGTTAAATTGTTTGTTGTCTTCACAAAAAAAAATTCCTTCACTTGAAGGATAAGCATTAGGAGCAAGGGAAATCAATCTGTTTCTAAATACAAAGCTTTGTGCTTACTGTAAAATATTGCTGCTTTTTTTTTACCTGTAAATGTAGAAGTTAGTCTTACCTTAGCTTGAGAAAAGTCTTACAGGACCTTTATTCTGTTGCTATGTTGTCTTTGTTTTCCTTGACAACCCTTGCACTCACCTTCAAATGTTGTGTCCAGGAGACGGGATCAACAGTTCTGAAAGACTTTTTTGCAATGTTTGTTTCTCTTCTGTGGATATGGAAGGGAAAGGTGGCCAGTGAAAACTAATTAATTAAGTAATTTTGGGGAATGCATAAATAAAGGCTTGGTACTTTCCTATTCTCTGTGCCTCTCTGTAACCATCTGATTGACCTTGGAGCATGCTGGAGCTCTCTTTGAGCTCAGACATTGAATCCTTGTCAGATGGGCATTAAGGGTGGGGCAAGGCTGAATGTGTATGCTGAATCTCAGGGAGATATTCAGTTTCCCAACACTGCACCCACATCCAAGAGCTGTGAAATGTTTATCAGCAGGCTCAGTCTTGACAGTGGAAATGTCCCAGCCGTGTTATCAGTGTTTATTTAGTTCTTGATGTGTTGGCATGCTCTGCCAACAGCAGCTTTCAGGTGCAAGAATAGAAGGAACAACTTGAGCATGAGTTCCTGAGGCCCAAGTCTTTGCAAGGAATGCATGAGCATCATTAACTGATGTCACTCATAGGTATGCCCTAATTCCAAATATGGGCCTCCTGCTTTATGGGAACGGTCTTCATCTAATTGGATTTAAACTTTTTGGGTATTTTAGTTAAAATGCAGGTTGAATGTTGCCACTGTTAATTAACTGTTTTTCTGTAATGTCACATTCCATTCCTTCAATTTTGAAACAGCTGGAAAGGCAGCAAGTGCATTTTCTATTGTTCTCAAGAATTGATACAGGATATCCCTTTGTGGGTATAAACTGTGGCTCACTGACGTAAATTTTCTGGGAACCTCTTGAAAATGAGTGTTGTAGGAATTTGATAGGTTATGTCAGAAGGGTTCACAGGACATAGTCATATGTACAGGTAGGTGAACAAGAAAGCCATAAAGAAATGTACAGCTACTTTTGCAGGGATTTGAAGTGTGTATGCCTAATGCTACAACTGGAGCTTCAAACATGCTGAACTTGATTATATTCCTCTTAAATACTGCATATGTTTGTAATATTTGCACCACTTTGAATTTCAGTAACGCATGTGAGTCTGGCAGAAAAGACTCGGCTATAAAAGGTTGTGTATGTTTTGGTGTGTAGCTTAAAAATAGCTTCCTAAGACTACAAAGCTTGAAAGAATTTTTTTTTTTTTTAGGAAAGCCCATAACTTAATCTGATAGAAGCTAAAACAGAACTGTGTAAAATTAATCATACTTCACATTGGTTTGTTTTTTTTTTCCCTGTAGATTAAATTGTTTAAAATATATATGTAGTGTATTCAAGTAGAAAGAAGAAGAAAACTTCCCTTGAAGTGTAGGTTATTTCTTAATTATTTTAATGGCTTTTTTTTTTTTTTTTTTTTCCCCTCTGCTTACTGCCCTAAAACATCCCTGGTGGTTATGTCTGTTAGTCCTCCTTAGCCACAGCTTCACAAAGTGGCTGTGGCTGGATTTTGTGATTGTTGATGCATGATCCAGGAGTATGGTACAGAGGTATGTTGTACAGGGATGAACAAGGTAGTATAAGTGAGGATTCAGTAGAGGGTTATTATCCAGCTTCAGTTTATCATGAAATTCCTGGGGAACACAGATGGTGCAAAATACTTCTAAGGTTTCAAAAGCCACTTAATAAGATTAAGAATTGACATACTGAATTGGACTCAACAGCTATACTGATATCTTGGCCGACAATGTTCATCACCAGATGTGCTTGAGAGACATATAAGAACACTGTTGAATAGCATATTTGCTCCACATGTATAATCTCTTCAAGTCACTTTAAATTTGAAGATTAGCTGTGAAAAATGATTTGCTACTTAAACTACCAATTTGTTCTGGCATTGCTGCTGCTGCTTGAAGGCAGCTCAGTATGTCTTTGCTGCATAGATGCAAAGGAAAGCTTTTATCCAAACCAAATTTACTTGCAATATGTTAATGTTGCCTTTTTTTGATTAGGAGATGAAAACACTAACAAAAGCAAGCAGTCTCTCTAGTATACGTTATGGAGATAAAATTTCAAATACACAAGCACAGAATTGTTTGCATTGGAAAAGACCTCTAAGATCATTGAGTCCAGCTGCGTGGTGGGTTGACCCTGGCTGGACACCAGGTGCCCACCAAAGCTGCTTTGTCACTCCCCTCCTCAAGTGGACAGGGGAGGGAAAATATAGCAAAAGGGTCAAGATAAAGGTTGGGAGAGATCACTCATCAACTACTGTCATGTGCAAAACTGACTCATATTGGGGAGTTCAGTTTAATTTATTACCAGTCAAATCAGAGAAGGGTAATGGGAAATAAACCCAAATCTTAAAACTCCTTCTCCCCACCACTCCCTTCTTCCCAGGCTCAACTTCTCTTCCCGTTTTCAACACCTTCTTTGCACAGGAGCGCAGGGAATGGGGATTTGTGGTTAGTTGACACATTGTCTCTGCCACTCCTTCCTCCTCAGGGTCAGGACTCTCCACACCCTGCCCTTGCTCCAGTGTGGAGTTGCTCCCATGGAAGAGTTTTTAATAACCTTCCCCAGTCCAAGTCCTTCCCATGGGCTGCAGTTCTTTGGGAACTGCTCCAGTGTGGGTCCCTTCCATGGGGTGCAGTCCTTTAAGAAGAGGCTGCTCCAGGCGTGGGTCTCCCATGGATTCAGAGGTCCTGGCAAAGCTGCTGCAGAGTGGGCTCATCTTTCCATGGGGCCGCAGGTCCTGCCAAGAGCCTGTTCCAGTGTGGGTTTCCCATGGGATCACAGCCTTCTTCATGGTGCATCCACCTGCTCTGATGTAGGGTCCTCCATGGGCTGCAAGCAGATACCTGTTGCCCTGTGGTCCTCCATGGGCTGTCTGACTCGCCATGGGCTGCGCCACAGTCTGCTGGAAAATCTCTGCTCCTGGTCCTGGAGCATTTCTTCTTCTCCTTCTCCACTGACCTTGATGTCTGCAGAGTTGTACATGTTCCCACTCCTCTTCCGGCTGCAAATGCTGTTGTGAAGGGATTTTTCTCCCTTTCCTAAATCTGTTTCCCAGAGGTGCTGCCTCTGGTCACTTACAGGCTTGGCCTTGGCCAGCAGGGAGTCTGTGTTGGAGCCAACTGGCACTGGCTCTCTCAGACATGGGAGTTCTTACAAAAACCTCTAACAGTTCTTAAAAAAACTTTTATGCCCCCCTGCCAACCAAAACCTTGCCACACAAACCAATACAAATGTTAACCTAACACTGCCAATTCTGCCACTAAACCATGTCCCTAAGTGCCATATCTAGGCCATTAAATGCTTCCAAGGTTGATGACTCTGTCACTTCTCTGGACAGCCTGTTCCAATGCCTGACCACCCTTTCAGTGAAAAAATTTTTTCTAGTATCCAACCTGAATCTGCCCTGGCACAACTTGGGGCCATTTCCTGTCTTCCTTTTGCTAGTTTTCTGGGTAAAGTGGCTGACCTTCACCCTTAACATCTGTCGTGCATTTCAAGACAGCAATAAGGTCTCTCTTGAGCCTCCTTTTCTCCAGACTAAACAACCCAAACCCCCTCAGCCATTCATCATAAGGCCCTTCCTCAGTTCTGTTGCCCTTCTCTGGGCATGTTCCAGCACCTCAGTGTCTTTCTAGTTGTGAGTGGCCCTGACCTGGACACCAGATTTGAGGTGTAGCCTTTCCAGTACTGAGTACAGGGGGACCATCACTGTCCTGGTCCTGCTGGCCACACTATTGCTGATACAGGCCAGGATGCCATTGGCCTTCTTGGCCCCCTGGGCTCACTGCTGGTTCATGTTCAACAGCTCTGGACCAGCACCCCTGGTCCTTTTCTGCTGTGCAGTTTTCCAGCCACTTGCCCCAGCCTGTAGTGCTACTTGGGGCTGCTGTGAGCCATGTGCAGAACCCAGCACTTGGCCTTGATGAACCTCATGCCGTTGTCCTCATATAATATGGTCAAAGTGTAATGTATCTAAATCTGGAATAGCTCCTAATTTGGAGCATCATTGTACCCTGTAGTAGCATGGTGAAGTGAGTAGGAATTAGTTAGTGCTATTGCTGCTTGCAACTGCGATAGTCTTTGGAATCTCCTGAAAACTTGGCAACTCTTGTTTTTGTAGGACCTGTCTTCACCTTTTCTATTGTGTCAATATAAACCAAGAATACTCAGTTTATTTCTGCTGGGTAGGTATTTGTAGGGATTATGCAGCTCTCTCCATGTTGTGTGAATAAAGGCAGCACATACCACTCTTTTCTCCCCTGTCTGCTGATGTGCTGTGAAAAGTGGTGCTAATTTAAAGGCTGTTCCAATATGCAGTGGATTAAATAGTGCTTTGTTTTTGTTACCTGAAGTCATAATTCCTGTTTAATTAAGTATTTAAAAGTATCTTTGAGACACTTAATTGTAAAGACATTCAGGAGCTTGGTAAATTGTACAAAACTGTGTTAACTTTCAGTGGCATGTCCTTTTTCTGGTTTAGTGATGCACAAAATATGGCAATTGTCTAATGTCTTCATGTATGAAGTCTATTAGTATACCTTTGAAAATATACCTTGGGCAATTATGCTTGTAGATACTGAATTTTAGGTCTTCTTTACATGACATTCTTTGGGGATTAATCTTTTAGCTGTTTCAAACACTTCATAAAACATAAATTGGTTTAGGGTCTTCTAGTAGTTCCTTTTGTGAAGGGACAGAATCCTTTCTCTGTGTTTAAAAGTATATTTTTTTGTTTTGACATTTGTGCTGTTAGTTGCATGTTAAATACCGTTTGTATCATACTGTCTTACAACTTTCTGCAGCTCATCATGGGATTGTGCATTTCCACAAAATTTTAATTGAAACTGACTTACAAACCCCCTGGTTTTAGGTAATATGAGTATAAATCTTGTGAGGCAATAATATAAAAGCAGGAGTTTTGAAAGTTATTATTTCCCCAGTTGTTTGGTGGCTTACAATTTTTTGGAATTGCAGATCATCTAATTAAAATGTTGCATGCTCTTTGGTAGCTATAAATGAGGCTAATGATTAGGAATTCACTTAAATAGCAAAAAAAGTTTTAAGAGTGTCATGAAAAATTTATTTTGCAATGAGGAAGCTGGAGAATTAATAATATGTGATGTAGGCTTTTAAAAAAATTTTTTGTTTTGTCTTAAATTTGAGATTGTCAATTTTAGCTGGTTTAGCAAATTTGATTATTTTGGCCATTATATAAAGACAAAAGAATAAGTTAAATTGTTAAAATTTGGACTGGGTGAGTTTTTGGCTTTGGCCTGTTTTTGCATGGGAACTTCATGAAACAGTGGAGTGAATAGAGTGGTTTCAGTTGAAGAGCTACATGCTTGTAACTCGTTTGGAACTTGGATTGGCAATCAGTGCAACTCCATGGGTAGTATTATTTTTGTAGTTAATATTCCAGTAATGAATGTAGCAAAGTAGATTAATGTTAATCTGGTTTTGTTTCCATTACACGGTGTATTTTGAAATATTGTGAAGTGTCACTATGTCATTTACAGGATTGTGGACAACATGCCTGTGACGTGGTGTTACGATGTGGAAGATGGCCAGAGGTTCTGTAATCCTGGTTTTCCTATTGGCTGTTACATTACAGAAGATGGCCGTCCAAAAGATGCCTGTGTTATTAATGTATGTTTATGCAATTATATATTTTTTAATATCCCCTTTTTACTAATTTAGAGACTAGCATTTCTCCTCTGTCATGTTTCTATGGTGAGTCCTTGCTATTTTAAGAGCACATGTTGCCTAAAAATAGGCAAGTGTTTTGGTCTCTGCAAGTACCTCAATTTGAAAGCCTGATCTAAGCCTAAGAACCTGGTCTCTTATGCTGCCTAATACAGTAGAGCTCTAAAAGATCAGGGGGTGAACATACAAAACATTCAGTACATGTGGAGGGTAAAGGTGAAGGAAAGCATGTCATCCTTCATTGCCTAAGAAATGGAAATGTTTGAAAGCTTGGATTTGACATTTTTGTGGGATAGAAGTGTTTTCATGGAAGCAGATTTGCATAGGTGTGTTTGTACCTCTGCATACTTTTGGAAGGTTTGCTTTCCCTAAAACTGAGAGCTGATGGAAAAAGATAAAAGATTCCTGCATGATCAAAGAGTCTCTTGTGATAGGTGATATAGTGGTGGAGATCCATATAAGTGCACTGAAAGCATTATGGAGATAAGAATACAGCAGAAAGTCCAGGAAGTCTTTAGACTACCACACACCTCTTCCATGGCAAGCTCACTGAGAACTTGGGATAGGTTTTTGGGTTTTTTCAAAATGGTTGGTTTTATTTAATAGATCTTACCAAAGATAAGTTTCTGTGGTTGCCAATTTTGTTTAATTGCCTCCATAATGAGTTGGTTATAGGGTCTGCATATGAATGGATGCATTTATGATCAAATATGTAATCTGGCAATATAATTTTAATCTTATTTTAAGACTTGCTTTTAATAAAAGGAAAATAACCTTTGAAGAAGTAACTAATGTACAGTAGAAGAACATTTCATTTATGTAACTTTTCTTATAACTGGGGCAGCTCTATAGGAAGGGTGGGGATAGAACCCTTTAGAGGTTCTAACTGAACTTCAGTAGACATAGCTGTTAAATTACTTGTGAGTTTAACAACCTCTTTAACTAACTAAATTCCAAGGTGATGTTTCCCTTCACCTGAAGTTTGCATTCAGCATTCTTGCCTGCTGCTTGCTGTTCATCCCTGTGCATCTTTGGTTTCAAAGGTGGTTCTGTCACAGAGAGCATTTATTTGCATTGTTTTGGGAGGTTCTGTTTAATGTCTGAAAACTATACTCATTGTTTTAAAATAGCTGGTGCTTATTAAATGCTTTTAATAACAGAACTTGTCCCATAGTTATCTATTCAGTTTGTTACTTAAATAAAATAGGACATCTTCAGTTAAATTTATTAATAAATATATATATTAAATATTTTTAAATAATTTTTCTGCTTTTCAATTTTACTAGACTGTTCTTAGCATTAACTTTTCTAACTTATGTTTTTAATGCAAGAAGGCACTTACTGTCTTTATAATTTCCAGTATCTCACATTCATATTTGAGAACTTCTTGACAGAAAAACTATATGCAGTCTAAAATTCTGTTATTCAGCCTTCTGTTTAAGGCTTTGAGATGTCTGTATTTTTTGATTGTTTAATATAACCCTTTTTCATTGCAGTCAGAATTTCATGAAAAGGATACCTTTTATATTTTCAACCATGTTGACATAAAAATTTATTACCATGTTGTGGAAAATGAAGCTCTGGGAGCAAGACTCGTTGCTGCTAAACTTGAACCAAAAAGGTTAGTAGTTGAAAGTAACTTGTCATCAAAAAGTGATCCATCCCAAGACACTTGCTTTGATCTGGGAACCTGCTGCTAGTCAGAAATGCTTTCAGATACGTGACCTGTAGATTACCTCTCCTGTTGATTGATGTAGTGTAGTTGGAACAGTCTAATGTAATTTTGTAATTTGATGGACCTTGGTGTACTTTTTTCTACTTGGATCAAGAAAAGATAAAATAAAACCTGTAAGTGTTGGTGGGGTGTGATGAGTGTGTGTGTGCATGCATGACCCTAATTTCCCTACCAGGGAATATTCTGTCTTGTATCAGAGCAGGACACCAGTGCCTGCTGCAGGCTTGACTGGAGTGCAAGATTTGATCTCTTCAACAATTGGGATTTGTATGGAAAGATTTCACAGATACTCTTATCAGTTGTCCCGGTGTCTGTGTGGCTTTTGCACAACTGGTGTCTGTTGTGTTATTTCTTAGCATCTTGTCTTTCATGGTATAACTGAGCTTCTTGCATTGTTGGATCAGTTGAAAGTATTTTTCCTGACAGAAGTTAGTAATTCTGGTGGTCGAACTTTTTTAATGTTTTGGAAGTTCATAGCAATACTAAGGCTTCTTTCATTTTTGGTATTCTGCTTTAGAGACTGTGCTCTTTTTTAGAAGAGACAAATCTTATTTAAGAAGTTCAAGTTTAAAAAATTCCTGAGCTTAGAATATGTTCCTTATGAATTCTGAAATTTATGAGACATTAAGTACAATTCTTATATTTAAGGGAAGAATCCTTAGTATGCTTTTCTAAGATGAATGAATTCTTTCTTAAGAACGTTGTCAGTGAAGTGGCTTTCATTCTGTGTTTTGTCTTCCTGCAGTTACAAGCATACTCATCCAGACAACCCTGACTGCTCAGGAGTACCCATGGATATAAGTAATAAGGCCAGTGGAGAAGTCAAAATTGCATACACGTACTCAGTTACTTTTCATGTGAGTACTAAGATTTCTGTGGTAGTTACATCTTAAAATCATGCATTAATACTCTGAATTATAAAGATGGACAATTAAAATTGGCTCAGAATAGTAAATTTGTAATTTTAAAACTTTATTTGAACTGGAATGTCAGAGGTGGTTTGGGATTTAACCATGTACATTACAGTTTTGCATACCAATACACACAGAGTAGATGTGAAACACATATGTGGTTTTTGAGAGTCACACTTTCCACATCTGCCTAGGTTGTCTGGTAGATTATTTTTCAATCCGAGTTCTTAAGTCTGAGAAATTGTGTGTTTCATGTAGGTAGGTTAAAGCTGATAGTTTTCTGCCCTCCTGCTGCAAAAGCTGCCTTCTCTTTAAGGTCTTCCTCCCCTGGAATCCTTCAAAAGAGTAGGAAGCTGGTAGTCTTTGTTCTACTACTCTCTATTTAAAAGCAGAGGAGCAGTATATCAGGCAACTGCAGGCAGCAGTGATAGCTGAATATTTCTCATTCTGCTGACAAACAAGAGAGGGAGATTTTGATTTTGTTTTGGTTTTCTGTAGGTGGAGTTTGCTGGACAAACTGTTTATCAAAGTTCCCTACTCCTTCTCAAACTGCTTCCACTCTGAGTTAAAAATACAATAAATAGTATAAGAAGTATATTCAGGAGGGATTATATCATGTATATACTATATAATGATATTTTGAGAAATTATATCAGTTGTGGTGCTGAAATGAATTTGTATGCTGAAAAGCAAGTATTTCTGGAAACCTGTGAGAAGTTAGTAATTAAGAGTGACCTCAGCTTCATATTATTTTATTGTTTGTCCTTAAAAATGACATGCCCACCTCTGTGTGTGCACCTGTCTTGTGCACAGTGTTACATCAATTGGAGGCAATCTCCTGAATTTCTGTTGGGTTGGCAGACCAGCTCATCTCAGGAAGACAAAAAGAAAAGGCAGTTCTGTCCTAGAGTCATTGATACTGGTTTAGAAATTTGTTGCTTCCTTTGAGACATGGTTTTATTATCTCAGTGAACTATATATGTGATCTTGGCTACATTTTTTTAACCCACTGGTTTTTTTTTTTCAAAATCTAGCTTTACTGGAAAGCACTCTTGCTCTTGTATGTTATAAGTGAAATAACAGCCTGTCAGACACCTAGCCAGTTTTGTTAATTGGTTTGTTTAATAGCCTTCTTCACCTTGATTAACACTGTCTGTTCCTTTTTTCCTGTTTATTCTGCAAAATAAAACAAAGAAATGTTCTTTTTGAAGTGTTTTTGATCAATGAATGTTCATTTTGAATAAGTTTAATCTGTTGAAATGCCTGGAGGAATAATTTGCTTCCCTCTGCTAGCAGTGTAAGTTCTGTAGTATTGTCTTTCCACCTGTCCTGCAGTAAAAGCCATTTGTAGTGGGATTGGTGTTTGGTACTGAAATAAGGGTAAGTGAAAGCAAAGGATAATTTGGACAGAGCGTGATCTAGAGAGTGAAGTATCATGCTGGAGACTGTATAACATAGCTTACTTTCTTGATATATGGACTTACATGTGCTAAAAAAATGTGTGTTCTTTCATTATTCTGCAAGTCCATTCCAGATGAACCAATACAGTTCTTGAAGGGAGGATGCACAATTAAATTAATTTGGTAAGCCTTAATGTCTTAAGAAGACACAGGTGCTCAAATTCAGATAATATTTTGGTTTAGAGTCTATGGTCAAATCTTAGGTTTGCTCTAGGTAGCTATTATTAAACTATTTCCTGTAAGGCATGGAACTTGAAATTTCAGTTAGTCGCAAAATTGCTTTACACAAACATCAACTTTTAAATCTATGAGTTGGGTACTGACTGTATCTGATGTTCATGTGTTTACTCTTCCAGGAAGAAAAAAATATCAGGTGGGCATCAAGATGGGATTATATTTTGGAATCCATGCCTCACACTCACATCCAGTGGTTTAGGTAAGGAGGACATTTATTGTACTGAAGTGTTTACATTGCAGTTTGAATTATGATTTTCATTAATTTCTTTTTTTTTTTCCTTTTTCTTTTCAGTATTATGAATTCCCTGGTGATTGTCCTCTTTCTGTCTGGAATGGTAGCTATGATTATGTTGAGGACACTCCATAAAGATATAGCAAGATACAATCAAATGGATTCCACTGTAAGTGTAAAAAGTAGCTCCTTATATTTATTTGGAATGTAATTTTTCCAGTTAAATGTGTAGCTGTAACAGGCTATTTAAGTTGCAATCTACTGTATTAAAATAGATGTATTTCTTTTACAGGAAGATGCTCAAGAAGAATTTGGTTGGAAACTGGTTCATGGTGATATTTTCAGGCCCCCAAGAAAAGGAATGCTGTTGTCAGTTTTTCTAGGCTCTGGCACACAAATCTTAATAATGACTTTTGTTACCCTATGTAAGTAAAGTGGGGAGGATTTAGTTGATTGTATGTGATTTTTCACTGCTAATTGCATGTTGCTAGTAAAAATAGCAGTATCATTTTGTCTAGAAATTTCATTAAAGTCATTAGAAACAGTGAGCTGATGTAGTAGACATGCAGTTTAGTATGCACAGATTATAAGATAACTGATGTACTGGCTTCAAGTCAAACATATAGTCTAAGGTTTCTAACATCATTTCTAAAATTGTGCATCTCTGCTTCACAGTTTTTGCTTGCCTGGGATTTTTGTCACCTGCTAACAGGGGAGCTCTAATGACCTGTGCTGTAGTTTTGTGGGTATTGCTTGGAACTCCAGCCGGTTATGTTGCTGCCAGATTCTACAAATGTGAGTAATAGTTACTGAAAATGACAAGGCTTAAGTTCATTAACATAAATTATCATTACAGAACCGATTTTTATTTTGCTGCACTGTTTGTAGCTTCCCTCAGGGCAACCTGGGGAAATGTACTTACCTTAACAACAGAATATACATATATAGAACACTTGACATAGTTAACACTGGTTTTGATGTAATCATGCCTAAAGACCCTGAATTGTTCTTGCTGCTGTGTATTTGTGGAATTAAATAATATTAGTACTAAGGTAATTACATCTTTACATCAGACTGTTTTCTCCTTCTGTTTCCTGTCACTGTGGAAACTGTGTAAACCTGCATTGAATTTTAGCTGTGGATGTTGCTTGGTAACACACACCTGCACCCCCAAATTGTGAACCTCAGTTCTTGCATGCCTGAGATTTGTGACCTCTTTTTAGCTAGCTCCCAGGTATTTTGGAGAATAATGCTCATTGGATTGTGGCTGGAGCACAGGGAGAAGGACTGTTCTGTAGTTGTAGAAATCAGCCCTGTGGTGTTTGGGCCCCTGACAGGAGTTAGTTGATACTGTTCTCCCTCACTGATCCCAGCTATTGTTTCAAGACCTGTCTGTCTGCCAGCCTCAGATGGTTTACCCCTGTATCCTCTGATTTATTTTAAGGTGAAGCATGGCATTCCACATACAGCTTGTTTTAATTACCGTACTCAAGGTGAAAGGTTTTTTGACTGAGAGAAATGAATCTTTTGAACTACTTTAGTTGTGAATATATGGGGCTAGAGGAGAAGTTTATTTCAGAACTTCAGCCTGGCAGTAGATATTGGAGAGCTTTCTTCTTACCATTTTGTAATTTTCATATGGGGAATACCAGTGGGAAAAGTGAGTTTGTATCTTGTAGGGAGTTTTTACGTAGTGGTGGTGACGTGAAAGTGACGTATTCTAATATCCAAACCAGCTAGACTTAAACAGAAGGAAATTTTAGTACTAAGAGCATAGTTGATGATAGAATTATTCTTTATATTGTGGTGTATAATGTGTGTTTTGAAGGATATTTTGAAGTGTATTGATGGTAAATTGAATCCTGTGTCTTTAGTGGAAATCTCGTTATTAAGGATAAAATTTAATATTTTACTTATTGGTAATCACTTAGTTGATACTTGAATGTTGTGTTTAATTACTAAGATAGTGAGTGACTGATCCAGAGATATTTTTGTTATAATAGGAAGTGGTTTATACCCTGTATTAGAGCATGTAAACATGAATGGGGTTTTTTTCTATAGTATACAAATAATGTGATGCATAAAACAAAATGCAACTGAAATGGATATCCAATTTTAGAAGTTGGGGTTTTTTTTTCCAAAATTGCATTTAAAATTGAAACCTGAGTTGAAATTAAATGGTTAATCTTAATAACTGCTGTCACATTCTACCAAGTTTTTATGAAGAAATAGAAACTTAATTAAAATCACTCTAACTGTAATCACTTCTGACTCTTGAAATAAAGAAGCATGTCATTATGGCAGTGCTCAGATGAAATTATCAGCTTCACTGCACTCCAGCAGGATATTTTCATTTGAAAGTGTATTGACTAGAATTTTTATCAGCATAGTGCAAATTCAAAGATTTTCTTAAAAAAGCTATCTTTGGTCTTTTGGTATCAACACTGCTTAATGCTGTTAAGACTCAAGAAAACATCACTACTTCTGTAAGCGTGTTAGTTTTGACTCTGCTGTAAGATTCATAGGCAAGAATTATTTCAAGAAAACTGTTAAGCTTGATTTTCACATATATATGTATCTTTACCTGCTGAAACCTGCACTCAAATACTAGAAAGCTTAAATTTCTTAATCACTCCAGGTTTAAAACATTTTTTAAAGATTTAGAAATACTGCAAATCTGCTCCCTCCTTTTAGTAGATAAAGTCGTCAGAAACACAGTTTTAGTTGGATACCTTTCCTGACCTTGGTCTGAGATGTTTTGCTTTGAAGTTCTGTGGTTAAGCAATAGGATAAGGAAAGCCACTTTTATTACTGAATATTTAAGTTTACAAGTTTTGGGCATGATAGCACATTATTTGAGTATTTGCAAGCTAAGTATAACAGGTAAATGGACTGGAAAATTAATAGTTGAGCTTAATGCATGTTTTAATGTCTGTCAAATGTTTTAATATACAGCATTTGGAGGTGAGAAATGGAAAACAAATGTCCTGCTGACATCATTCCTTTGTCCTGGGTAAGTAGATAATATTGTCATGATTAAGAGAATTAAATTGGTTCTCTGATGTGCATAGCTAATTTTTTGGGTTTCAGCTATACAAGTAAATCTAACATTGTCCCTTTATTCAGGGAGCTACAAGAGTATCATGGTGCTTTTGACAAAGATGAGTATGTTAGTGGCATATCTTCCTTGGATTTTTTTTGTAAGCATTTATTACTCTCACTACATGAAAAGGTTGATTAAGAAAAAGCATTATGATTGTAGTAAGTTTTAGGCCCACTTTTTCATTGTTTTCTTTTATTCTCTGGACTGCACTATTCTGACTGCACTGTAGTCAGTCTTATATAGTGTCATATAATATATAACCACTCTGATAATTTTTTCCGTTTAATCACAGCAAGCAGTCTTACCCTGAAGTGTAGTTAAGACAAGCATATATTTGAAATAGCTTAGTTGGAACGTCAGTGCCTGCTGGAGTTCAGTCCCACTAGATTAACAAAGAATTGCTTGTCTGATCTCTTTGTTTTCATATTTTTTATGTGTCACTTGGTTTTAGCAGAGATTTGTGCTAAAATCTCAAAACAGTATCATTGTTTTGTCAAGGTTACTAAATGTTCAGAAGTGTTTCTTTGCTCTAAATGTGCTCTGTTGTTTTTCAGAATTGTATTTGCGGATTTCTTTATCATGAACCTCATTCTCTGGGGAGAGGGCTCTTCAGCAGCTATTCCGTTCGGTACCTTGGTTGCTATTTTGGCACTCTGGTTTTGCATATCTGTACCACTGACGTTTATTGGTGCCTATTTTGGGTTTAAGAAAAACGTAAGTGTTTCTGAGAAGTTGGTTTTTTAAGTGTATACATACATAAACAGGCACAAATATTTTTCTCTGCATAGGCCATGACTGAGGTAGCACCTTAGCTAGTTGCACTGTTGGCTCCAGTTCAGTTCAGTTGCTTTAGAACTGCCTTAGATAGCCAGTCTTGGTATTCCAAGGCTGTGACACTTAGTTGGTGGCAGTGATACTTCTCTGCAGTGATTTGGGTTGTCATTGTATTTAATTAAGTGACTGCTACAGATAAATCAGTGATTTGAGCATTTTTATTTCAATTAGCATCTTTTTCATATACTAAAACAAGTACTTGACCCAGCAAGCATGAGGGAAAGCAGATTATGCATTTCTGGGTTTTGTCACGTATTTCTTGTTCCTGTCTGCCCTCTACACTGAGGATGTTTGCCCTCTACACTGAGGATGTTTGCTGATCAAATTGCTAGAGTTCTGTGAAATCTGTTTGCATAAGTGTTCTGTAAATGGTTATCTCTGCTTGGCTGACATTAATTGTGATTTACTCCTAAACCAATAAATTTTCCTATTTTTATGAGGGCTCTTTGTGACCAAACATTTTATAATTTGGTGACCAAATCATTAAACAATGAGATTGGTTCTTTTTTTTTTTAAAAAAAAAAAACTATTTACTGCTCCCACAAATAAATTTCTATAAGTGCAGATTCATTTGTGGGTTTTCTTCTGCATAGGAAGCTAGGTTTCTGTCTTTCTGTAGGTCTCCTCTAATACCTTCAGAGAATATTGTTTTAGTAGGCACTTTTTAATTCAGTGGGTTTTTTCTGATAACCATGTTGAAATTCCATCAAGTTCTCCTGCATTGTACAGGTGTGTATGTCTTCTTTTAAGGAAGGAAGATTTGATAAGCTAATAAGGCAATGTGGTAGGTGTCACAAAAATATCAAAAAAAATTGAAAATCAAATCAGAAAGGAAGTATATATTGATGCTTTTCATGTAATCTTTATGAAAGGTGAAAGATGCAAAGTATGCGTGTATCTTACAATGCCTTACATAGTTTTCTTCCACCATACTGATCCATGCATGTGTTTTAAATTAGGATTAAATTGCCAGATTGAGTCCTTTCAGTAAGTTTATCCTAGTGCGATCTTTAAGTAAATCCTGAAAGATATCATGCAGGAATTTTTAGAAGGTGAAAACAGGAATCTGCACCACCACTACGCCAGCTTAAATGTGGTAAATCAGCTCAGGCTCTGTAACAGATGATAGATAGGCAAACATTAAAAAGGAAGTCCAAAATGTCTGTCACTATGTTTTCAGTAAGAGCTATCTTTTAGCAAGTTTGCCAAGCAAGTGTTGGTAACTGAGCTGGAGCAAAAGCAAATGTAGTGTAGCTGGATATGCACATGCTCAAAATAAAGAGTAGACTTTTTGCCACCACTCATTACAAAAACAAAGCAAAAGGGTTTGATATTTTATTTATTTAACTGTTTGTTATTTTCATTTAAAGGCTATTGAACACCCTGTTCGCACAAATCAAATTCCACGTCAGATTCCTGAGCAATCATTCTATACAAAGCCATTACCTGGTATTATCATGGGAGGGATTCTTCCTTTTGGATGTATCTTTATACAGTTGTTCTTCATTCTCAATAGTATTTGGTAAGTTCACAATAAATTGAATTTTCTCTGTCATAAAAAGTGGTCATTTCTTTGTGAAAGTTTTTCTTCAAGTTGCTTTCCCTGATTATTTGAGGATGCAGTGTTACTGTAATACTACTTCAATAATATTTAAATGTCAATATCTTCTTAATGTTTTGTTATTTCAAAGATGCTCGGTGCCTCTTGTGCTTGTCGAGGTGTACAGAGAGGTGGCTGTGATATGCTTAGCAATTCACAGCTGACCTACCTTCAGATAGTTTGTTGTTTTCTCATGCTACTCTTGTGACTTCATGTGGAAGTGGCTCTGAAGCTGGTATATGTCATATAACTTGACAGTAGTAAAGTTTATTAAAATAAACTTGAGATTTTTTTGTAGCTGTTATTAGGCTAGAAAAGTATTACTACTCTTGGGAGGAAAAAAAAAGAACCAAGAACAAATTCTTGTGAAATCTTTATTAAAGAGTAGTTTTTTTTAAAAAGAAAGCCTCATAGAGTAGTCCAGTATAAGTGAATTTCGATGTGAGCTCACTGACAAACTAATCTACTGTGAGGAATTTGTCTTCCTTCTGGCACAATTTAGTTATTGGATCTTGTTAAACTGTTTCTGAACCTTGAATAGGTGCCTCTACCAAACACAGACAGCTACAGCATTTGACATTTCTTGTTATTTTGGAGCTTTGCCCCTTTGATTGAAATGTGAGGTGAAATCCAGGTTCTTCTGAAGTCAGTGGAAGAGGTCGTGCTGACTTCACTTGAACTGTGATTTCACCATTATGTTTAGTCATTTCTTTCTCTAAAATCCCAACCAGGGGCATACTTTGGCCTTGCTTTCTCAGTGTTCTCAGACTGAGCTGCCAAGGTTACTATTCTTTAGTTAGAAAATAAATTAGTCAATTGTATGGCTGCACAATTGACAGTATTTCAATAAGAAGGGGAAATAGTTAAGGTGAAGGTGATGTTACTACCTATGAAGAAATAATAGCACAATGGCCATTTTAATTTTTTTTTTAACTCACTTTTATAGGTCCCACCAGATGTATTACATGTTTGGCTTCCTGTTTCTGGTATTCATTATTTTGGTTATTACATGTTCTGAGGCTACAATATTGCTCTGCTACTTCCATCTATGTGCAGAGGTAGGAAATATTTCCTCTGTTTTCAAACCTGATAATGTTCTAAGAATGCTTCAAAAATGTTAATGCTTTTGTAATTGAAAATAAGTATTCCAGAATTCAACGTGAACACTAGTGCTAGATGAGATGTACTTAAACCATGTCTTTAAAAAGTAAAGCAGGCTACTTTTGGCAAAACTTATAAGAAATATTAAAACCTTGCACTGGGTATTGCCAATTCAGATATCACATCTTTATATTCTCCCTGTTTTTTGAAGGTGCTAAATTAATCCATTAATTTTGTTCAATCAGAATGCATTTTGGACATGCCCAACCTTGGGAAAAAAATCTCTATGGCTGGAAAGAAGTACACGTGGCTTATTTGGGGTTTTAGTATTTTGTGTATTTGCTATTGATATTTAGGTTACTTATCCCTAATTTTTTGAATGGTGTCATTAAAGCAGTATTGATTATATATAGCTCTTCTCCCTCTAGATAAAAAACCCTACGAAAACTTAAGTTTTGGATAAAGTCATTATAGAGAAAGTAGCTCTTCATTTACTAGTAGGATCAGTGGGCTAGAGGTGTACGCAGTATTTCTAATGCATTTGTATTTTTTCTCACTCCTAGGATTATCACTGGCAGTGGCGTTCATTTCTCACGAGTGGCTTCACTGCAGTTTATTTCCTAATATATGCAATACATTATTTCTTTTCTAAACTGCAAATCACAGGAACAGCTAGCACCATTTTATACTTTGGTTATACCATGATTATGGTTTTGATCTTCTTCCTTTTCACAGGTAAGTGTATTGAAACTGAATTTTAAATTTTGAATCTGCCTTTAGTTTTGCACAGTAGAATCCTTGGCAAAACTGATCTTGTTACAGAATTATAAATTTATGTATGCCTTTGATTTTTTTCCAGGTGTAGCAAATTGCAACTATATTCTTAAAAACTTTAATAAAAGAGATAAGTGAGGATGAGGCAAAACTACTGCTAACTTGAGGTGTGGCCTATAATTAGGTCTACAAATATGTGATAAATGCTTTTCCAGATTTTATTTTTATGATAGTCATATGACTAACTCAAGTTTTTTTTAATTAGTTGTCTTCGGAGAAGCACATTTCAAATCACACAATCAAGTATAAAGTTACAGTGTCAAGATAAAAACTGCAGATTTTATGGGATAGGTGGAAGAAAGAGAGGGGAATAAAGGTTGACAAAGAATGCCTTTTTTTTTTTTAATTTGCTCTCTTCCAGAATATATTTACCTTTATCCCAATTACATTGAAGTGGTGTGGGAAGCAGACAGAATTTCTCTAACATTTTTTTTATCAGTCTTGTCAGAACCTTGTAATCTTCATTGTGAGTGTTTGGAAAATACATCTGTCTTAGGTGCTGCATTTCAATTTCCTCTTCAGTAATTGAGATGAGGTCACAAAATTTTCCATTGTAGTCTTCAGTCAGACAGAAATAGCCCTTGTTTTGGGTGGAAAAATGGCAGTGAAAATGCAAGAAGTCTCCTTTCAGACTGATGCAAGAAGGCAGCAACCGCCAGCTCCTCAAAAAGATCTTAAAAATTCTGTGTTCTGCTCCAGCAGAATACAGATACTCTGTATACTCTGCCCTACAGAGCAGTACTTCTGAGACTACTTTGAACTGATCAGTGGTTAAATAATTTCAGGCTTCATGTTGATGATGACTTTTAATGATTCCAAAGGCTTGGACATGTATCTGTGTATAGACACTATATTTTGAGGCCTCCTAGACTACAAATGGCTTGTCATCAGAGCTTTTAATACAAATCTCACTATGACTATTAAGTAGAATTTTCATTTCTGCTTAACCTAGGAGAGCAAAAATAATGAAAGAAAAAAGAACTAAGAATGGTGTTCATTTTAAGTGTAACTGAATATTTCGAGACATGTCCACTTCAGCTAAGGAAATATTGAAGCTGTTTGTGGACTGAATGCAGATGATGATGAATGGGAGCAATGGCCTGCAAGGATTTTCTTGGGTCATTGCCTGTTAAAAAGAAGAAATGGGACTTGAGTGCATTATATAATCTCATTGAAAAGTGATCAAGCTGTGTCCCAAAAGTGGTCAGTTTTATCTTCCATCCTTCATTTTAAGTCAGTCCAATGTATTTTGGCATTGCTTGCAGATCGTTTGTAATTTATGCATCTCTGCTTTTATTCATATTTCTGTACCAGTTTGCAAATCATTCTGAATGCATAGATCAGAGATTCTTCCTCCCTTGCTCAGGTTTTCTTCTTTCTCACCCTACTTTTCTCTTAACCTTTACCTCTGGTCTGGGTGTACTGATAGTTTCATTGAACTAAAAAATCCTAGGACCTGTGGTTGTTCAACTGGAAGTGAATGTGTACTGCTGTATGCAGATCAATTTTAAATGCGGTGCAAACTTACAAAGTAGTGTGAAAAATAGTAAGGCCTTACATAAGTGTAAGGTAAATTATTTTCGTTTCACCAGCTTTTCCAACAGATGTACAGCAAGTCTGCCTGTAATAGTAAACAGTTTTGCCCAAAACCAGAATTGTGTTTACCCTGTCTCCTTTGTTCACTTTGGATGTGTGCACTAATTCTGGAGCAGATTCATTCAAGATAAAGGGGATTTACAATAATTTTCTGTGCTGAGATGTGGTTTAGCTGCCTTTTGCATCTCAGATACTCATATAATATCCATCTTTTGCCCTTATTCTTTTGAGTCAGTCATGTAACATGACATTGTCTATAGGCATTAAGATGTGTCCACTGCATCCCCTTTTTCCTTTGCTCACGTGTTCACTTTCAGTTGACCAAGTGGCTGTGCAGCACCTGCCAGCAAATTTTTAGGGTAGGTTCACAGGCATGCAAAGATGAGGTGATTTATTTTCAGCCCCTTTCAGCTGCTTTTTGTGGCAGTCATTTGTTTGTAATTGGGACAGTGGAAATGCAAGTCATCCTGTGCAACTAGAACTAAGTTTTCAGAGTCTGTATGCTCTTGGCTTTTTAAATTTTCAATTTCTGTGTAGAAATCAGGGGAGGATACACTTGAGGTAATTAATTACACAGAATTGTAAAACACTGTGCTTAACAATTTTTTTATCTACTTCCCTCAAGATTAAGTGCAAATTACCTTTTAAATTGGGGAAATAATCCTACTTCTTAAGATTTGAGAAGAATTTTGTCCATTTAGATTGATATGAATGTAAAAGCAGATTATGTTCAGTTCTCTGAGATTTACTGAAGTGCTCTGAGATAAGGATTTACAGAAGAAATCAGAGGTAGGGTAAAGGTACAGGCAGTTCTCCTTTTTTTTTAAACAAAAGAACATACTAGCAATTTTGCAAAAACTGCTCCCAAACACAACTGACTTCCCATGTCAGGATGATAAAAAAGCTAAAAAGAAAAAGTCATAATTGTTGTATGAAAGCTATTCTGCTGCTGCTTACTCATCTGTGAAAAATTGTCAGGATCAGGAGGAAGGGTTTTGACGATGCCCTGCTGCTATGTCAGTGTAACACATGCTTCAGGCACTTGCATCCATACTGCATTCCAGGTCATTGATCAGACTCAGCAGGCGGAATACCAGGAGCTACATGACAAATCTTTGATTCACAGCTGGGATCACAACTACGTATCATAGTCAATGAATCACGTAAACATCAGTAGTTTAGCAAGCGTAAAGTGAAAAAAAATGACCATGATATCATTCATGGTTCCTTTCAAGCTTTTATAGACAACAAGTTACCACACAACTTTTGTTGTCCCTCTTACCAGATCTAAAACAAAGGAAGTTTTTTTTCTCTAAAGAACTTCTTTGATGCTTGTATAAGTTCAGCATATAATTTTAGAAGAGGTACTTAGGCAGAAATCAGATAATCTTCAGGGCTTTTTTCCTGTCCTAGTTTTTGTGGGAAATTAAGGTTCCAGTAGCAGGTGCTCTGAGCTGCTGTTTAATCCAGAATCATTCTGATTGAGACTGAATTTTGATGTAATTCAGTTAGATTAACAAAGCTCAACTATATTAACTATTTCGCATTCAAAATAATATTTTTGTTAAAAGTTTCTTTTGGAGTTACACAAAAAGAAGGGATGAAGCCACTGGGTTTTTTTCTGCTAGAAGGATAGTAAGTTATCAGGGAAATGACCTTAATCCTCCAATTTTAGTTCAAATCTGTGTGTACCTTTTGACTGTCATAAGTATTTCAGAAGTGTTTATTTTTAAGGTATGTAACACATGTTTTCAGTCGGACTACAAGTTGTGTAGTAACTACTCTATAGTTTGAAATTTGTAGTAACTCAGTCTATGGAGAAGTAAAGATAGTGCTCTAGTTTTCCAAGACCTTAAAGTATTGCTAAGTAATGGAAACTCTGATAATGTTATTATGTTCATTAAATATAATAGCAATGTTCTGATAGCTGAGCAGATGAGATAAAGTGTGTGTGAGTAGTCACTGAGAAAGGGTGAAATGGAGTAGTGTGAAGGAGTGGGACTGCAGCATACTGGAACAACGAGAAAAAAAAGTAAACAGAAGCATCTTACTACTAGAGTGTTACACATGATCTGTTTTATGCTCCTGAAAATAATGAGAGGTTACAGAGTAGTTGATGCCTATAAGGTCCGATTACTGTCTGTGACTTTCCATTATCTGAGCTGATTGATGTACTGAAGGCTAAGGACAGCAGATCACATATACATACATCCTGACTTATAAACTACAGATAGAAATTAATGTCTCCTCTGTCAGTTGTAACATGTCGTGTTCTGTTTTCTCTCTTTTAGGGACAATTGGATTCTTTGCATGCTTTTGGTTTGTAACCAAAATATACAGCGTAGTGAAAGTTGACTGAAGAAACCGATGTAAAGAGTTAACACAGAAGAGGTTTAATCTTCATTAACATAACTTAAAAACCTGGTCTCGTTGATGAGCTTGAGCTTTATCAGAAGTATTGGCTTCCTGTTCTTTGAGAATGATACTGAAATGCACCTACTTTTCCACTAACACGTTTGTATTGTGACTTAACAACCTGTTTTCATTCAAACCTTAATGAAGATCAGAGTTACGATATTTATGCATTTGTAAATACAACTATACTTTAAAAGAAATGTTAAATTCTAATGGCAAAATAGAAGTGGCTGTATTACACAACTTAATGATACTTCTGATCAAAGTACAACTGTAAATAGGTTTTTCTAGCTTGGTAGGTGGGATGATTTATTTTTCTTTGAGGGAAATGAGAACTTTTTATTATGCTAACTTTGAAGGATGACTCTTAAGAAGTGTTGCTTTTAGTCTGGATGTGATTTTTATTTTTTACTGGTGTTACGTCCATAAATATTCTGATTTCCGTGACTTAATTAGTTTTGGTGTTCTTGGCCTTTTAAACTATGTGCCTCTGAGTCCTTGAATTTATAAATTCATAATCCAATAAACGTTGTAAAAATGTCTTCATTGACTTATTACATATTAGAAGTTCATAAAAATATGTAAATACAATTATATTGAAGACAGATGCCTAAAGATTGCATAGAGTATTTTATGGCATTTTCTATGGTTTAATGTATATTGACACACATTTAGATCTGCAAGAATTATTATATGTGCTCAATGGATATAACATGGACATGTGATTGTGGCGCATGGGAACTAAATTATACACCCATTTAACAAAGCCTCTCTGCAGCATTAATCCAGTCCTTAACCCAGAGATTGCTATGGAGTTGTCACTATGTTGAGAAGATCTTATAATGCATGAGTCAGCATTCTCTGCTGATCTTGCTTTTAGATCTCAATGATGCATATTCTATAGAGCAACTATTGCTGACTGTACTTAATGTAGGTTAAAAAAATAAAAGAAAATTACTATTTTTGCCTTATATTAAAAGACTAATGTCAATTTTGGATGACTGGCATTAAACCTATATTTGCCTTTTTTTGAAATGGAGTATTTTGTTCAAACCTTGTTTGGTAGTTTTAGATTCATAACACAATTTGGCTGGTACAATTTTATTTAAAATTAAACTTCATGTACCAATTGCTATTCATAAGGTTGGGGGGTTTTATTCTTACCAGTTTACTTTTCTATAGGACCTTAACCTGATGATGCTTGAATATTGGACCCAATAAAAATATCCTTCGTTAAGGTAATTTGTCGTTATTAACCTCCCAAAAGTTGTCACATCAAGGCTTCAGGAGGCATTCCCACAATTGCAGTGCTCCATATCCCTTCCCAGATGAACCATAGCACTCGTGCTCTGCCTGTTGCCAGACACAGCTCTGCTCAGATGTGGACAGGTTTGTTCTTGTGCCCCTCCCAACATGTAGTCACTAGGAAATGCTGATTTTAGGTAAATCTTCTATGCTTTGTGTTCAAAACAGGAAAAGGGTGAGTATGGTAAGTGTTTGCTCTTTACTGCTGCAGTGAACTGTAGTGTGACTCTTGATTCAAATGTTTAAAACTAGAATAGTCTTCATATCTGTGGTTTTGTGACCACTTACTGTATAGTCACTGCCTGAAATCACCAGTAGTTTTTACACAAATAGGGATACTTCATTTGGGAAACGTGACTCAGTTATCTGCTATTGAAATTCAAATTCAAAAACCCAGATTTTTGTGATGTATTTATAATTGCTGTTTAAAAATCAGATTAATAGTAGTTAGATGAAGCCACTGTGGTATGCATGTGGGTTTGAAACTGATGGCTGTATTTTCCTGGGGATTTTTCTGCAGACTACTTGACAATTTGTGGCAGCTTCTCAAGTATTTTATTTCCAGCTTTAAAGGCAGTCTGTGAAATGTGTTACTATATTCTGGAATCTAAACCTGCTGCATACACAGCTTTTCAAGCAGCCTTGCTTGAATTGTTTCACAATTGTAATGTTTCAGTGTGGACTACTTCAGTGTGAGACAATTCAGAAAGTTTAATACATCACAGATTTTACAGAAGAGCTGTTCTAAAGTTGTTTTTGTCCTTGTGACACATTACTGCCTCAGATAATTTTAAATGTTTTTCTAGAATTTAAGCTTTTGGTGTGTGTTAGGGCATTTAAGCATTCTACTGTATACTGTATCTGTTTTCCTCTTGGGAGACCTGGTTTTTTTTGTCTAAACTTTCAAAATACTGAGCTTTTCCAAAATCTTAATGTATTACCCAGTATTTTCTTAAATTGCACTTACAGCATGAGTGTCCGAGAAAATGTAAATTAAAAGGAGGGTTAAGAGGTAGGACAAATTGCTGAGCTGCAGGAAGATGGCAAATTTGGACAAAACACTTCAGAGGAAGTGTCAATTTTTGGGTGCCTGATAAATAATTTAAAAACTTACTGTTCAGAGTCTGAAAAAGAGTGCCCATCACTGCCAGATTTAGTCTGAAAGGAATCCTTGGTCCAAATCACACTTTGAAAATGTGATATGGATGTGGGAGTTGGTGTCCTGATTTTCTTTCTCCACAAGAAATGAGAAAGCAGCTTTGTGGCAAGCTGTCACTCACCACAGCAGGCTCATTGGGCCATCTTTAGTCTGTAGCTTCCCTTCTTATTCAAAAGCTTGGCCTTGTTTGAACACCTGTGAGAACCCTCAGGTTTCTGTGGTCATACAGGTTGTGTGTGCCCTCAGCTGCTTGGCTGGATCTTGTAAGCAATGTTATAAATATTAGTTGACTGTGAATCAGTCATAGTGTCTTGAGGCTTTTTATGCCATTTTCAGGGCAAAAGGCAGTGAGAAATGCCTTCTGGAAAAGTCTGGAAATGCGGACAAGAGGTGAAACGACAAAATTCTGGCAGGCACCTGAGGTGCTCAGTTACACTGATCTGAATATCTCTTTTGAAGGACTGGGAGGCACCAACCAAGTCCTGTTTGAACTGATGTGCAAATCAAAAAGGTGAAATGTTTTGCTAATACTGGTAAAGGCAAAAACACCAATCTCTTAAGTAGGCTGGAGCACATCTATATTTCAGGCAAGGTAGGGAAAAAGTGAGAGACCTTGAAAGGGAGTGGTTTTAGTATATGACTTTGGTCTGTGGTTTTAGTATATGACTTTGGTCTGTGGAGTGGAATTGTGGCCAAATTTTGCTGCAAAGCTTTGTGAGAATGCTGGGGAGTGGCTGCTGCAGTTGGTCCTGATGACATGGGCGGTGCAGAGTTAGTTCAAAACTGAGGTTTCTCACTGAATTGTAACTCACCTGGTGGTGATCCTGAGTTTCACAGGTAAGAAGTAAGTTACATGAAATTCTGCAATGAAAGTCTGGTAAATCCTTAAGAGCTGTAGATGTTTTTGTGTTTAATGGCTGATAAAGCACAGCAGTGAGCATAGAATCACAGAATTGTAATAGTCAGACATACTTTCCCCCCACCCTGCTTTTTGGTCAGGTTTTTTTTTGGGGGGGGGGGGGGTGTGTTGGGGCACAGGGGTGCTTTTTGGTTTTGGTTTTTTGGTTTTTTCCTCCTTTTAATTGAGTGTTTGGTTTAGCACCATGTTTGGTTTAGTGTTTCTGCTCCAGGAATTGAGCAAGAACTTCAGTAAGCTTAGCTGGTGTGGACACATATGTCCATGAGTTTTTGCCATGAAGTTGCAGGCCACGCTCTTTCTGTTTGGGCATCTTTACCAGTTTGGATACCACCTTCATTTCTGGGGGCAGCTGTATCTCCAGCTCCCCATCACAGCTATATATTTCCTTAAAGGAAGGGAGATTACTTGTGCAGAGATGTTCTTGTCCCAGATACACTGCTACCTACAATTCACCTCTAATTTAATTTTTTTTATTCTCAGTACCCCGCTGTTTCTCCTTATGTCAGCCACTAGTGATCTATTTATTTCCATATCTCCGTAAATATGTGTTCCTCAACAGGCTCATTAAATAATTCTCCTGTTACTTTAAAGAATTATTTCGGGTATATGTGCCTACACAAGTGTGTGACACTTCAGATTAAAGCACAAACCTTCAGGGACTACTGAGAGACTTAATTTATCAGTTGATTACTGTACAGCTGCATTCGTGCACTATTTCTTCTTATGTGAAACATCTGGAACTTGCTGTTGATGAGATGAGAGTAGTTAACTCTTGTAAATCAGGTAAGCCAGAAGATTACAAATGAAGCCTGTCATGTTTGGGTGATGGCACATTCTTGCCACTTGCCAAGATTCCAGGACTTCCAATGAAAATGCAGTTGAAGTTCTCCCTTCCCTCGAGCTATTTGAGCATTGCCTGCTGGCCACAGCACACACACAAGTACAGGGTGCAAGAGCAGAGGCAAGGGCATGATAGGAAGGTTTGACCAAAGCAGTCTACTGGAGGGATTTAGCATTAGATCTTTAAACATGCATCCAAAGTTTCTGCAAGTGCACAGCCTAAAATCTTGGCAAAGAGCAATAACAGTAATTAACCAAATAATTCATTGGTGAATGTGCTAACATTGTGTCTCCTGCATGTAGTATGGGCACGCTGCTAGCAAGCGCCCTTTAGGATTCACTGTATTTGTAAAGCCTTGCTTTATAAGGATTTATTGTCCTTACTCAGGAACCCGTTCTGATACCTTCAAACAGTTTTTCTAAGTTCACTACAAAAGGCTGCTTCAGATAGGGTCCCTACAGGGTGTCCTGAGAGGCTGTCCAGCCTGGGCACTGATGTGGGCAGAATGGCACATTCCAGCTTCTCAGTTCAGTTCAGTAGTGCCAATGCCTTGTTTTCAAACAATTCAGCACAACTGCTGTTTTGCTGCTGCTGCTGCAAGGCTCAAGACTTGATGTGGCTTGTGTGGGTGGTTTGGTTGGGGGTTGGGGTTTTTTTTGGGGGGGGTGGGGGGAGCAGGGTTGATTGCTGGGGGTTTCGCTCAGGGGTATGTTGGGGGTTTTTTCAGTAATTATATCAGGTCAATTTCATCTCTCTTTTGGGGAAATTGTTCAGGTAGAGGAGATGGTCTTCCTGATATTTTCCCAATTTCCCATTACTATATTTTGATTTGTTTACACTTATGCATTTTGTTGAGGTGTATGAAATCATTAAACTGACTTGGCTACATGACATGAAGAAGGGAAATGCGCAACTGAGAAGAAAAGTGATGTCCCAGCAGGGCAGGCACATGCACAGTCTGGCCTCTGCTTGCCCTCTGTGTTGCAGAAGGTGAGCAAACTTCTCATTCTCTGGAGGCTGGTAAAGGCAGGTGGGCTGTATTCAGCTCCCACCTATTTCATGCACCAGTAATTAGTTGCTCTGGAATATTACTGAGGAGGTCAGTGGGCTTCCAGGATGGCCCATCCTCTCCCTTTGTAGCCCAAGGATACAAGAATCGGTAGAGTTGTGAATTTCTGCTCCAGCCTTGCTTATGAGCTACAAAATGGAGCAGCCAGAAAATCAGATCTGTTTCCTACATTTTTCTGCAAGTTCTCACACGGAGCCCTTTCCACTTTCCTGCTGGAAACTGCTCTTTACCTACTGGAGGAAGGCTATCAAGACAGCAGAGAAGAAACTGATGTTCTGTTGCTCTGTCTACGTCTGCAGGCTATCGTGACAGCAGCAGAGCTAAATCATACATGTTCTCCTGCTGCAGGATGTCAGATCAGGGCAGCCCCAAGGCAGGTGGAGGGCAAGGCAAAGGAGAAACAATGGATGGCCTTATATTTGCTGTTTATCCCAGAAAGCTGGGTGACTGTGGTAACACTGGATAAAAATTAGAGAGAGGCTTCCTTCCCTTCAAGAAGGACACTATCGACACCCAGGGGGCAGAGTCCAAACAAAGAATTGACTAATGCGCCAGGAAGCTGGTGGCTTATTAAACTCAAGTCTTTTCTCTCAGTCTGTTATCTGCTTCAAGTGGGGGTTTTTGCTGGAAGAGACATCTCAGATCCAGAACTGAATTTCTGAATAGACCAAGACTAGCAGACAAATGTAGGCAGATTAAGATTGTGACTAAATCCCCAGAGATTTTCTTGACCAATGTATTATGTTAAGGTTACTGTGTCTATCTTTCTGTCCTTTGAAACAGCTTTGCCAACAGGTTTGTTAAGGCCCGTTGCTGCACAGAATGGGACAGAACTGGTAATCTTGTTTGTGTTGCATGGGACACTCTCCTGTCCCACCCATCCCTGACACTTCAGAGAATTGCTGGTAAAATAACCTGAGCAAGCCATCTACCATGTACTTTGATGCAGAAATACACTTCTTATTGCTCCAATTGCACAATGTTCATATAAATACCCAACAGAAACCCCTAAAGTCTGATGTAACAAAAAAACAAAACAAAACAAACAAACAAAAAAAAACCAACAACAAAAAACCCCAAAACCCTTAAACCCCAAAAAATGGGGATAAGTAGGAAACAGAAATTTCATGACAAATGCTAAGTTCTTGGGCTGCAAATAGGTGACAGCAAGGACAAATTCTCCCTCTTGCAGTTTCACTCAACTTTGAATCTCACAGCCTGAGCAAATACAGATAAAGCTGCAGCACTGCTGGTTCATATACGGTATATAGCAGAAATCCATCTAAGTCAGGGCTTGTCACACCAGAAGAAGTTCATGGAAAAACAAATAAATATGCTCTTAAAAGGTTTGTAGGAACCAATAATAAGAGCTGTATTTACCACAGGTAAGCTTTAAAAGAAAATCTGGACTGTCTGAAATGAAAGGAAAAAGGAGAGGTCTTGTCTGCAGATGCTACATAAGCCAGAGGGTCCAGTTTGGTATGGACATGTTCCAGTGCTTCACATTTATTTGTGTGGATGCAAACATTTCGTTCTCTTTTACTTTTTAGCACAGCTTCAATAGAGTAGTGAAGGCATAGGAAGAAGCAGGTATTTCCCTCCATGTATTATGAGCAGTGGCAACATCCATAGCTGGAGTAAAGGAGATTGGATAGGGCTAACAAATTAGAGAGCAATTATTATTAAACAAATAATTATTACCCACCGCTTTCATTATAACTTTGGGCTGTTTATTCCATTATCTCACTGCCTGCCCTGGGAGCTCAACAAATTGGCCAGGTGTTTGTTGGGGTTATTTCCTCTTCTCCATTAGCTGTTGTTCATTGTGACAGGAGCTCCTGTCTAAATTTCAGTTGGAACCTGCAGGTCTGTCTTAGCAATCAACACCTGGTGGTCTTTGGGAAGCAGCATGGAAGGCTGTGGTGGAGGATCACAGATTGCTATCAGCAAATCAGTAACATTACAAATTAAATATCTAAAATTTGACATTTCCGAGGGGCCAGGTTTATTCCTGGCAATGAACACTGACAAGATTTTTATGCATGGAAAAGACTGCATTCATACTATGGTCACCAAGTGTAGCAGTCTCATTTTCAACTGTTCTGTTAAAAACTGAACAACTGATGGCTACTTCTAAATATCCCAGTGCCACAGTGGTTAATGAGGCCAGCCGTCGTTATCTGGGAGATGCACAGGCGGCTGTCATAGTAGCTGTCACTCACAGCAGCATTAAGTATAAACCAAGGCATTAAAATAACAAACAGGAGAGGAAAGCTGGGCTGCAGAAGGATTATCCCGGGTCCTGTCCATGCTGAAAACACCACATGACCTTCTTCCCAAAATGGTAGGCAATCACTTGGTTGCGTGGCAGTGAGTGATCCCCTGGTGAAACTCTGGAAGGCAGCCTCTTCTCAAAATTACTCCTGCTAGAGATTTTTCTTGTCTGCTTAGAGCATGGATTTCTCTTGGAAGTTTATTTCACTGTTTCTGAAGATGGTGATCTTTTTTTGAGGACTCTGTGCTTCTACCATGCATGACAATGGCTTTCTGTTTGGTGTGTGGTCTACATCTAGCCAAAATTATTTGTCATTTTTACTTTCAGTTTAACTTAGGTTTAATTGTCTTGATTTAAGCCTCTTGCACTAACACTAAGCTGCTTTTGTTTTTACTTTGGATCCAATAATTTTAATGTTTCCTCCATATGGCAGTGAGTTTTTGAAGGAAAAAACAAGGTCTGAGATGAAGTTATTTGAATGGGATTGAAATTTGGAAAGTGAAACTAAAAATATAGATAGGAAATACCAAGTTAATGTGACATAAATGTAGGGAACTCCTGTGTCATATAGACATATTAAAAAAATTGACAACATTTTTCACTTCTTTTGTATCTATAGTGGATGCCTTATGCCTTCAGCAGCTGGATAAGCAGCACAGCTACTCCTTTGGGGTGAATGCCAGGGAATAACAGTTATAAAATACATTTCAGTGATTCTAAACAATGAATTACACCTCCTTGTCAAAAGTATTTTTGTCAAGCAAAACTGGCCTGTGGGCTTATCTGTGAGTGTGGTATGTTTTGTTAGCCAAGTTCCTTTATAGTCACTTGGATCATTAGCACAGGGAGGAATACAGGTGTGCCGACCCAGTTTTTTAGTCCAATAGGTATATTGGTAAATATTCCCCCTTTGAGAATATTTAAGCATTTGTTAAATTGGAAAAACCAATTAATCTGGTAAAACCAATATTGTTTCACCAGAATCTGAATTTGTGTCCTCGTCCAGTTGTGGCTGTGCCCTGCGAGGCCAGGCTGGGGGGCTTTGCTCCCAAACATGGTACTTCAGAGACTACATTCCAATTAGATCTGCAGGCTGAAACATTTCTGTGACCACCCTGAGCTCATTTCATTTCAAACACCCTTGGTTAGCCAAGATCTCCTACTTAAACCAGCTGATTTCAGCTAAACACCTTGGGGAGCAATCATATGATCTCTTCTCTCAAGCCACCCACCAGCTCAGGAGGTCCTGCCGGTCACAGTGGGCCATTTATGACCACAATTGGAGCAAATCTACTTGAACCAGTCTCTATATTGCTTTGCTAAAAGCACAACTCTCTTTTTCCTTGAAAAAAAATGTGTCAGATACAGGAAGTGGCACGTTTCTGCATCTGCTTGCACTCCTTTACTTGCATTTAAGTCTCAGGTTGCTCTCCAAGTTTTAGGTCTGGGCTCCAAGGTGGGAATTTTTTCAGTCCTGACTGATCTAAAGGTAGCCAAAGTTGTTAGAGGATGTATTTTGTTCCATGTGATAGCCATATGGCAATGTCTCTAATGATGGATGATTCTGCTCTGCTTGATGGCAGAAAATATTTGTGTGTCATTAAAATCGTTGTGACAACTATTCACACCATGTCAGTCACAAAACTGGAATAAATTAAATAGAGAGTAAATGGAAAGTGTATTTATTTCCTAGGTACTCCTGTAATGTCCGTCACTCTGAGGCTGCTGAGATGCAGGAGATCTGTGTTCCTGATGGGCATGATAAACGTGGATGAGAAAGTCAGCAGATACTTCAGTTCAGGATCTGGGACCAGCACTAAATTTACATCTGCCTTATCCATGTGGAGAGCTACAGAGAGCTCCCAGCTTGATCCTGCTGTGGCATGTGGCATGTGGCATGGAGCACTGGCACGAGTCAGTGGGGGAGCCACCTGGCAACTTTACCCAATGAAATGATCACAAAACCCTACAATTTGAACCCATACAAAGGGGAAATGCAAATTTAGTCATTAAACTTCTAGCTGAGACAGAACATGGGAGGCAAGGTGCTTGTGTAAATTTGCAAGAGATTCCAGGTTTTCTCAGTGGCCTGAGCCCTCCTGAGCACCTGTAAGGATCCTGAGAGAGTTCTGCTGCCAGCATTAATGGTCTGTGCTTGAGGACAGAGTATAAAAACTCATCCCACTATTCATCTGATGAAGAGTCCCAGCTTTTTGCTGGGATGCTCTGGCAGCTGGCTTATTTGAGGAAAACAAAATAATTTCATTTGATGTTTCACACATCGAAAACATTCACAAAATCTAATCACACTTGCCAAATCCTTTCTTTCTGTTTATAAAAATAAGAATATTACCTTATTGAAGCAGAGTGAAACACCAGCCTTTGGATGTTTAATGGTCTTTGGAAAACTTTTTTTTTTATTTTGAGATCCACTGCTTTCTGATGTGACAGAAAGCACGAACACTGAAATGATGTTTCAGGCTCTATAAACAGAATAACATATTCCAAATATGCACTGTATTCAGAACATGTATTCTTACCTTCTCGGTCTCAGCAAATTTACTGGTTGAGAAAATCTTACTGGAAATCAGTGAAAGCTTTATTTCCTAGTTTTGTTTTTTTCTGCTTTTTTTACCTTTTGGCATTAAAGGATAATGTACTATGTATAATCATAAGAACTTCAGAAATGTTTAAAAATTATGTAAAGTCAGTCCAAGTGGTAGGTAGAATGGCTAGTTTCAGGTTCTCTATGATTTCTTTAAATGTTTTTTTCATCTTTCTGTCTTTTCCTCTAGTGGAGCATAATCTCTGAAGCCAGCAGCAACCAAATCTAAATGGCTAGTATCACAGGGCTAAGTTATACCACATTTTAACTAAGGAGAAGGAAAGGCTAAGTTGTACAAACCTTTAGTTTAGAATTAGATAGAAATTGAACATTCCTTAAATGTTGCCTCATGGAGAGGTGTGCAGATAAATCAAGTCAGCTTTTTTTCTACCTATTTTCTCCTCCAGTTTCCCAGAGCTGATTCCCAGTTCTTTGGCCATAAGGGCTCTTTTGAAGATGCACTGAAAGGCTGCCATAGGTCCTTCTTTTCTTTTATTTTGATTCATGTGGTGCTTTTTAGGATATGCAGGTCCCCAGTCCCTGTGATGCCTTGTGAAGGCTGACCTGGAACAGAGACTAGACAGAGCTGAAGAATAAAGTAGGTATTTATAAGGAGGCCTCAATGGATCCACCTTGGGCAGCACAAGAGCCCAGCCAGGGATACACCCCAGGTGAACCCAAAATGGTCACCAAATGGATGACTGGTCATGGGGTCTCACATTTTTATAAGTTCTGGTCCTTTAGCATATTGGAGTTACTGTCCAGTTACAGCTTTAGCCCATGAAGGCCCATCCTTCTTGTTTTTCTCTCTTCATTCTGCCATTGTTTATGCTCTTGGGCTGAGATTTGGATCATTTGTCCTTGGTCCCCAGTGAGAGAAGGAATTGTTTTGTCTGCCTACTCCATGAAGAGAGCTTACTATCCCCTCATATGAAGCCCAGACCCACATGCTAAAGCAGCACAGAATCTGAAAAATATAAAAGCTAAAACCTGAGGCATCACCTGCTGCACAACCTGGGCACGAGCATTCATGGCCTCAGGTGCCACAGTCACCCCTGCTCGCAAGTCGCGCCTGCTGCTGAAGCGATGCCTCGTGCTGCCTCCATTTGCTGTGCCCCTCTGCTTGGGGTTTCATAACCTCACAAACCACAGCATCACATGCCATGGGGCTGTGCAGATGTAGGAAGTGGACCTGAAAACTAGCAGAGACGATCAGCTGGCAGATAGTCTGTGGAACAGAAATCTCCAGTGCAGGCACGCTCACAGGGGTTTGATCTGCAAGATATGAAAGTGTCTGAACCTCCATTCAGAAATATTGAGACTCTTCTGCAAAGTACAACAGGGATCTGGACCAGCAGCAACGGGACTAAAAAATAAAACCAAACAAAATCACAGCTAAAACTGTGATTAGAAAAAATATTTTAATATGACATGTTAATACTACCTTTCAGTATAACTAAAATGTAGTATCAACATGTTCCACCATATTTTTTTTGCCAAAAAAATGGCTCTGTTCTACTTACCTGGTAGATATCATGATTTCTGTGCACAAATTTTTTCTTTACATGTTGGCACCTCACAACTGAAATTTTATTTTGCCTCCTAGTTTGCTTGAAAATGAGTGTCAAGCAGAGTTCAGCTCTCCCTTACACAGAGTGAGTTTTAAAGACATCACTCCATATACACATACATAAACAAACAAACCCGAGGGTCTCTGCCTTTTAGACACACCCATTTCCCTCCCCCTTCAGCCAGTAAACAGCTTCTGGCTGCAGATTTGATCCTTTATGGAAGAGATTTTTAAGATGCTGGCTGACCTGTCCAGCACCCTGGTAATCCTCAAATCATCTGCTCACTCCCACACTCACGAGGAGATGTCACCAAAAAGGTTTGTTGACAAGCTTCTGCTGCACTAAGGACAAGTCTGTGAAACTGCCACTATCTTACTCAGTTCAACTTCACCACATGGTTGCATAAAACTTTGCCTCCTGACAATTTCGCCAAGACTGTTGACAGAAGATTGTATGGAAAAAATACTTTTGGTTTCCAGTTCATTTTGGCTTAGATTAGATTGACACTGATCTGTATAACAGTTTGTGGACTCATTTAATTATTTTTTTTAATTTACAAGTTGGTTTTTTTTGAAGTCTGAACGTCCTTTCCATGCACGTTCTCATAAAATGCATTTTAAGCATCAAAATACATAATTTATATTTGCATGAAACTAAAATATTTTAATTAGATTCATGTCAGTTATTCAGTTTTTATTGTTTCCATATACAGTGATTAATTCTCAGGTCTTAACAAGAACTTGTATGGCAAAAAGTCAGTAATTTAGTGATAAAATAAAAACGGTGATATTATAAGCACCTATGAATCCTTCAATCAAATTTTGCATTGAGTAATAAGTACTAATCTCAGCTAAACTGTTTTGTTACACATACAGCATGCTGTGATCCCAAACAACTCCTTAATCCACTATTTTAATAATAGCCTATGGATTAAGGGATCTATACTGTATACTGACACAATGTATTGAGTTCAGGGTCTATAGATGAACATTTCTGTGATCTATTTTAATGGCACACAAGCCATCATAGCATTATGGTGTCAACAAGGCTGCAGATTATCTCCTGGCTTTCAAAGCATTCTGCAGGAAAGCGAGTTTAATGAATCTCCAGAAAGGTGAAAACATTATCAAATCTATAGGGAGACAGGACTTTGACATAAAAGTGATCATATAATAACCAACAAGCATTTTTATATAATCAACTATAAGATACACAGAATGTTTGGAGTTTTGAAATCTGTCAAAATAACAATGTTAAGAAGGACAGTCTGCTTTCTTGACCACTCCTTCTCAGCATGTGCATCATCATTTTCTCCTGGCATCCTCATTTCCTCTCACAATTTGCCACTATTTCACATAGGAAGCCCATCATGATGCACTTCACTTTTTAAAATTAACTTGCTCCAGTTAGCCCCGTGTCTGTTATATTCCTGCTCCTGAACTACAGCGTCGCTGCCTCGCTTTAAGTCAAACCACAGTGCCCGAGCAGAGGTTCTCCAGCACCAGTGCAAAGGAGAGGAGTGTCCCCACCACCCACTTCACATGGAAACATCACCATCTGCTAAGGTCATTTTCCCCAAGCTCTGCCTGTAGTCAGGGAAAGGACACACTCCTGCTGGAGTAGGAGTTGTTGCTGCCAGCTCATATGAAACCCAGTGCAGAAACCACACCTCTTTCTGTAATAGATCACCTGCTTCCACCTGGAGAACTGGCAAACACATCTCTCCAAAGCCTCTTACAAACTCTTGCTTACCAGTTGTTTCCCCTGTCTCCCCAGCCCTCCCCACCTTCTCATCTTTCCCAGCCAGTGTACAGAGCACACAGGATATGTTCTGCTTTGCAGCATGAAAATACTTTGACTTTTCTGAATGCCAGTGGTTCCATGGAGCTACTATTCAATAATCTCCTCCCAAAATTGCGTAGTACATAACAGCATCTGAATTGTACGGCAACAAATTCACTGTAATGTCCTCCTGATGCCTGGAAGCAGGAATTCTTCATATCTCTTATCAAGCATTTTCTTCCATTTATGGCTGGACCTGTTCTCCTAGTTTATACTCCCTGCAGCTTCACATCAGCTACTGGCCCTTTGTTTTTTCCAGATGTTTCTGCCTTCTTTTCCTATCTGTTGATGATGCTTAACAGCATCCCCAATTTACTGTGGAAGGGAAGAGTTTGATTTCAAAGGTGGAGAACCAGATTTGGACAAGCAACCTCCAGAGAACATCCCAGGTAAGCAGGGGTATTTACCTTTCCTGAGATCTGGAGAGGATCCAAGAGCATAAAGCTGTGGATTTCCCCGGGTTCCATAGGATGATGGTAGCAGGGACTCTCTGCCTTTCCCAAGTGGAGGAAGCAGCTGCCTGGGTGGTTCTTCTGAGGTAGCAGAGAAAGGAAAGCTACTTTGGGCCCTTCAAGACCACAGAGAAAGCTTTTCCTGACAAAATGATCCTGTCTCAATATACCAGGGCTATTCAATCTATTTTCACCAAAATCCACCTTCCATCACTCTATATGCCCCAGACTCTACATGGATTTATGGGGGATTAAAACACTCTGCACTGCTGGGATACGACACACACTGCAATTCCATTGAACATAACGGTGCAATGAATAGACACTGGGCAATTAATTTTTCATCGTGAAAATGCTGGCTTATTTCTAGTTGTATGATAACACAGTTTTGGGGAAGGTTCTCAAAACTTTTTGGTGCTGGAAAGCACATTCCTCCTTTCTCATCCTACAGGAGGAGATGTGCAACATGAGGGAGTGCTGTGAGCTGTCTGGTCTCGGGTTTCTGTGGTTGAGATGACCCCTGAGCTATTAGAAAGTCTCTTTTTTCCCAGCCCCGGGACCGAAGAAGAAGTGGAGATTCGTCAGTTCTGCTTTTCAAGATTGTTTATTTTTCCTTATCTATTACATTCTTTCTCTGACCTGCTGAGATCTGTCCAGCAGGTCGGATTGTGGCACAGTGTCTGCCCTGGGGGTGGTATTAACTTTTTATACTAAGAACTACGTGTACTTTATTTACAATAATTTTCCAATACCTGTCACCTATGTCAGACGGTCTGTTTCTACTCTAAACTAATCAAAAAGTGTCACCATTCCAGCAGAAGATGGAGGACAAGAAGAAGGAGAAGAAGGACAGGACATGCCCAGATTCCTCCATCTTGCTTCTTGAACCCCCATTCTAAAATCCCAAAATTCTACTTTTTCGCCCTGTGACAAATTAACTATCATTCTACTCAAACTCCTATGGCTTGTAAATCTTCACACAAAGTTGGTCATTTTTTCCATGGACTAAAATCGAAGGCACAGGTGTCTTTGACTCCATGCCAGGGTCTCTGAGCCCCTTGCCAGGGTCTCGACTCACCCAGGGCAGCCAGAGGAATGTCCTGGGTTCTGACAGTCTGGTGGCACAGGAGGCACGGCAGGACAAATCTCCCTGGGTGATCTGTGGTCTCCAAGCTGGGAGGCAGCAGACACTTGGGCAGGTAGGAGGTCAGGCCCAAAGCAGGATGCTCACCACAGGAGCACTGTAACACTGCTGGCCAGCAAAAACCAGTGCCTGTCAGAGAGAGGCACAGGAGCCTCAGCCAGATTCATGCCAACAGTTATTTGTTTCCCAGTGTTGCACAACGAGCTGAGGAGGACCTCCTTTTATGTTCACACAAACACAGAGAGGAAGGCACAACATGCCTTGGCTGTTATGATGCTCATTTCTCTCTTGAAAATCAAAGTAAATGAGTGTCAAGAGGACACTGACATGCAATAGCTTCAGGCAGCAGCACGGCTCTTTTTTTCCACTAAGATGCCAATAAAAAATTTCTTTTTATCAGCATGGCTATTAATAGTTCTACAGTACTGCAGTAGTACACTGCTTCTTTTCCCCCTTCTCATTCAAAAATACTTGGGTTTGTCACTATCATACCATTAAGAGATCATCAAAGAATTAGAAAATGCTTGTAGAACAAGGACCACCACATATTCTGCCAAAATATTTGGTTTGCTCTTTTGTAGCAACCTTATTCGTTCAACATCTCAAAAGACCCTAGACCAAGATTACAAATAAGGTGTTTGAAATCCAGCAATTTAAAAAAATACTGTACATTAAATGTACACTGTGTTTGGTGTGAAGCTTTATTGAAATATGAGAAGAAAAACTGATAGGTAGTTATCCTTTTTTAGAATATTTTTCCTAATCCTTTATAGTTGCTAAATTATTTTCACCAGCACAGTCCATGAGTCATTCGACCTTCATACTTTATTATTTATCTGAGAAATTGCAGGATCCCTCTCTCTGATTAATTTGTGTGCAGTTATCTCTCGTTGAGCTGCAACATTTGTGCACATGAGATTTTGCAAGGAGACACAGAAACCAAAAGCACCCACAGAAGTGTCCTGATTTTGATGAGCAGTCCCAAATTAGCTCAGCAACCCTTTTCTGCACGTATTCCTCATGTACACATGGCTCCAGGGGTCTTAACCCCAAGCATACCGCTGCTAAAGGATTCACATCCTCAAAAGTACCTCACACCTAACTCTTGAGGATGCCAGTGAGAGTTAGGCCCATAAATGCCTTCTGAGCATCCTGGAAAATGTTATACTGCCTTAATCCAATTAAGTGAAAACTTAGCATCTTTAAAAGGCTTCCCATTTTAAAAGGACGAGACAGATGTAGTATTTTTCCCAGAATACAGAAGGGAAAAGTTGGTAATGAGATTTAATTAATGCCCTGTGTTCCCATGATCATTTACAACTCAAAGGGATGCAACAGGCCAGGATAGTCCACGTTTGCCAGCCCTGGTTGATGCAAAACCCATGCTCAGCTGCTAATGCTGAAGAAAGGTTACTTGGACTTCTGACAAAGCCTGAAAGCTGCTCATATCAGCACAGTGTCCTGCCTCTCCCTGATGTCACACTAAATGCTGTTCCTGCAAGGAAGATTCTTCTCTTGTCTCTGGTGACCAGTGACAGGACTCGATGGAAAGGCAGGAAAATGTGTCAGGGAGGTTTTGGTTTGGTATCAAAAAAAGGTTCTGTCCCCAGAGGGTTGGGCCCTGGAACAGGCTCCCCGGGAAGTGGTCACAGCACCAGCCTGACAGAGCTCAAGGAGTGTTTGGATAATGCTCTCAGGCACGTGGTGTGACTCTTGGGATGCCCTGTGGAGGGTCAGGAGTTGGACTTTGATGATCCTTGTGGGTCCCTTCCCGCTCAGGATAGTCTATGGTTCCATGATGCACATTTCAGGGGTTCTGCCTGCTCCGGCTGTACCCCTGCTCACATCCTCTCCAGGCTGCTGCTCTGCTCTGCTCTCTCTACAGGGAGCCATAGAGAAACAACAGCCAAGAGGGTCTAGCAGGTGTCACACATATCTTTTTCTTTCCCCACTGCAGGCCATCCTCATCAGTGAAGTGTGGAAGGAGAGCACTTTGTACACCTGGGAGTCTTGGAGCTGGAAGGGGAAAAGACAAGAGAGGTGCCAGGAAGGAAATCTGTCCCTACAGAAATAAGAGGGGGGCAAGGAAACAAGTCCAAGGTTCTCCTCCACCATGTTGTGCAATATCATCCTGCACGAGGAAGTTCCCCAAGGAGGTAAGGCTGGAAGGAGGAGAGAGCAAAGGAGGAAACAGTGACAGGAGGGAGAAGGAGCAGTCTTTGCCACACGCAGTTCAGTGGACCTGTGCTGAGAAGGGTTAGCACTGTCAAGCTGCTGGTGATTAGGAAATGTTTGTTATCACAGTGTGTCAGATTCAGGTGGTATCACCCACGACTTGCACGCAAGATTACATGGGGGAGGGACGCTGAGCGCAGGTCACGTTCACGGTTCAGCACAGCTCTGCAAAACAGCACATTTTATTTTTGCTAGGAGGGGAAGCTCATGCTTTGCTGACACCACTTCCCCAGTTAAGCGATGCTAAGCCACACTGGAAAATTTCCACGCAGCTCACTGACGAAGAAAAGCCAATTGTATGTCGGGAAAAGAACAAAGTCATATGGCAAAACTCAGTGACCCTGGAAAAGAAAAAGCCCTTCCATGGAGACTTGGGATGAACCTACATGGATGTGATCCTGGGTTTTCCAAGGAATGGGGGCACTGGCTTGGGGTGTTCCGTTATCCATCTCCTGGTTTTATGAAAGCCGCTGCAATTGAGTGTCTTGGGGATGTCTCTCCCATGGCCAGGGCAACATGTTCAGCAATTGTGGAAGGGCAGAAATGAAAGATAACAAGACAGAGAGGTGACATGATCCAAGTGTGTGTCCTTTGGAAAGGAAGCTGAAATATCTACAATATTGGAGGACTTGCTGGGATTACGCTTTGTGGCTCTGGCACGTTCGAGCATCATGGCAAAGAAAATTATATTATATGCTCAGTCTAAGTTTGGACTGATGGAAAATAGAATCAGAATCCCTATTTCCTTTTCCGGACCCTTCTCAAGTTTGTTTCTTTCCCACCCCGCCCACTGCTACTTCCTATGTTATCTTCGGCCTTGTCTCTTTATCCTCTGCACGAACGAACCGTTCCCACTCACGGCAGTCACTCTCGCACTGGGGGGGAGTGGAGCTGGAGCATCCCGGCCACCGCGGGCTCCGGGGCCGAGAGGCGCTGGAGCAGCGGGAGAGCGGCAGCAGCCCGGGAGCGCGCTTTGCCCTGACGTCACAGCCGAGCGCGCGGCGGGGGCGTGCCGCGGGCGCCGCTGGCACAGCCAATGGGAGCGCGGGGCGCGTCGCAGAAGAGCCAATGGGAGCGCGGGGCGTGTGGCGGCGGCGCGATGGCGGCGGGGCTGTGCTGGCGGGCCGGGCTGCGCGCGGGGAGGCGGAGACTGTGAGTGACGGGCGGCGCGCGCGCGGGCGGGGCGGGGCGCGGGACCCCCGGCGCCACCTCCTCCCCCCCTCCCCTCCCCCTCCCCGCTGGAGCCGCGCCCGGCCGGGGCTCCCCCGGTCCCCCCGGGTGAGCCGGGGCCGGCCGGGCCCGCGGCGTCCGGGCTGCCCTCGGGCACGGGCATCGTGGGAATGGTAGTCGGCTTCCTGCTCTAGGGGACGGTGTCCCTGCCCGCGGCGGGGGAATTGGAATGAGATGGTGTTTTAGGTCCCTTCCGACCCAAACTGTTCGTGATTGCTCCCGTTACCGGAACGTTGCCCTTGCCCAGCTGTCCGCTTTGGTGCAGCTCCTGCCCGGAGGGTGACCTTGGGTCTTTCCCATTCGTGCGCCCGGCCCTGGAGCGAGCGGGCTCCTCAGGGCCCCCGTGCCCCATTTCCCGCAGGGGGAGCGGGGCCAGGCGGGCCGGATCCGCACCGGTGGCTTTCCCGTTGTTCAAGGAGCATCCTGTGCCGCCTGCTCCATCGATGGCCCGGCATAAGTGGTGATGTGGGCAGAAGCGGGGCTGCCAGAGGCCCCCCCAGCATCCCTTATCCTTGGGATATCCTGGGAGCCGCCTGGGAGCCCGGGAGGTGCGGAATCCCCGTGCTCCTGCGGCGGCAGTGCCTGGGTGAGGGAAGGTTGTGTAGGCAACGTATGTGCACTTGTCAAGGGCCCGAAACCACCAGGTGCTTTCCCACAGGTGAATAGCTGTCAGGAATAGCAGGGATTTCGGGCGGGATCCTGGGAAAAGCTCTGCTTTAAATAGAGGATCGCCGTACAGGTCGGTGTTACAGGATCAGGCTCCGAGTGACAAACGCCACGGAGGACAAAGGCTCCGCTGCACCTTCCTCCTGGAGAAGTGTGCAGGTTTCATGTCCAGCTTTCTGCCTGCAGGTGTGTGCCTGCCTGTTCCCGGTAGGCAGGGAGTGACTTCTGCCAGAGAGAGTGATTGATGGGTCTGTGCTCATTTAAGGCAAGTTTTCAACTGTACTGCTAGAAAAAGAACACCCTTGTTTTTTTAGTATTGATATTAGGAAGGTAATAAAGTGTTAATTCATTTTAATATCAATATTTAAAGCTTTAAATTCTCGCATTCTCTGCTGAGACCATGGTTCTGTAAATATTTTATAGCTGAGTGACAAAAGCCTATGCGGTCTGTAAAACTGTAACGTAGATGTTACTGTGAACATGCAATATTGATGCTGGTGTTCTTGGGGAGCCTCAGGGACAGCTGAAGTGCTTTGTGCTGTGCTAGAGGCACACTGAAGAGCCCAGTAAGTCCATGTCAGTCATTCCTGCCCACAGTAATGTCCTGCCTAGCACCCAGGGTCATTTTTCCAGCCTACCTCCTTCAGTGCGCTTTTACAGCCAGCTTCTGGGGAGGATGCGTACATATGCATGCCTTTTTTTCCCCTTGTTTTCCTCTCCATAGTAGTGCAGAATCATAAATGCTATGCCTTGCTATTTCTGGTCATGAAGAATTTTGAATATTCATACTGTGGGGGGAAGAGGAATCTACACAGTGTGAGGTCAGTTGGGTGATGACATTCATGTGGGTGCAGCACCGATTCAGGGCTGGGAGAGGAGGCTGCCTGCATGCCCATGGTGAGGCTGCCTTCTTCCAGCTGTGGCTCAGAAGGGGCTTCCTTGGCTGCTGCTGCCATGGATTGGGACATGGCTGCCAGGCATCACAACACCCTTGCATGACTTCCAGAAGATGTGATGGCCTCCCCGTGGTGGGATTTGACTGCTCCATGGCATCAGTGCTGCTGTGGAGCCCAAGAGGCCACCAAGGGCAGGTTGAGACCACAGAATTTTGGGCATCCAAGCAGTCAGAGACCACAGCAGGATGAGGCATGAGGAGTTCTTGCTCACTTTTGAGCTAGGCAGCCATGGGGCTGTGTGCACTTGGGAGAGAAAATACAGGGATGACTTCAAATGTCAACAATCAATGAACACGTTGATTGGATTTAATTAGCCCTTGTGTCCCACAGAGCTCTCTGCCATACTGTTGGATTGGACCCTAATTACAGCAGGTACCTCCGATGTAGATACCTGCCTTTCCAGCTGCTGCCCTCCTTCTTCATGTGCGTTCTGCTGCCCCTGTGAGGCTGGGGGGAAGCAGTGCTGCCCGGAAAAGGTGAACCAAGAGTTTGTGCTATTATCAGGCAGGTACCCAGAGCTGGTTTTTCTTATTTGCCATGTTCCAGGGCCTACTGGGCTCTTTCTGCCTGTGAAAGATCTTTGTATTGGAAAAAGTTAAAAAAACCCCTTCATCCAGCTGTTTTTTAGTAGCAAGTGCAGCTGGTTTTGCTGTTGCTCTCTCATTGCTTGGTGATTGTGCTGTAAGAGAAGAGCATTGCACATGTAATCACGGTCACCTGTTTGCCCTCAGCAAGCCAAGTGCACGTTGGCCTCACCCATGTACAAGAGGGTTTTATTACATGTATTCATTTACATGGCATGCTCCAGGCAGATCCATACCCACATGCCTGTACTAAATCAGTCAAAGGCAGCAGCCACATCTCAGTGGAACACTGCAGAGTATGGAATATGCAGTGTGGGCATGTGGAGCCTGTTGTGCCAAAGGTGCAGACACCGGCATGCCTGCTAGGAACAAAGGAGCCTGACGAGTACTAACCCCGTGTCAGATCTTCTTCAGAGACTCTGCCTATGTCATTTAAAATTTCTAGCATTGGGAGTTTCTTTTCTCATCATCAGTTCTCATCATCTTCCTTCCCAGGAGTCCACCACTTCTGTGTCTTGGGTTTCAGGCTCCAAGTCTGTGTCTGCTTGGTAAATGAGTGAAGATGTTGTTTTTCATGTATTGGACACTGGAGGGTGCTAATGCAATGGGAGCTGAAATTGTTCTAGCAAATTAAAGGGTTCCCTTTTGTTAGTTGTGAAATAGTTTCATTCTTTGTTGCAGGGTTTAAATGGAAAGACATGAATTGTGGTCCCTACCAGTTGCTGATCCTGTTCAGCGTGTGCAGAGCTGTGACCAAGAATATCAATAAAGTGTTATGTCTGTGAGGGATTTCTTTCCTTAACCTCAATCAAAAAAATCACTCATTTTATGTTCTACACATTTTTAAGTGTGTCTTTCGAGATTGTGGCCTCGGGGTGAAAATTATTTGAAAGTGTGACTTTCTAGTGATAAAAACACTTTATCTGGCAGAATTGTTGAGCTGCATGTGCAGAGTCTGCTTTTCTACAAGGTCACTTTGGTTCACCCAAACGAATATTGTTGTGTTGCTAGTGAGGTGAGAACCTGATAGCAGCTCACATTGGGGAGGGCACCCACTGGGGACACTCTGAGCACCACTAATCAAGTCCCTGGCATTGCGATCCTGTCTCTGGGGGTGGACCTGATGGAGACTCAGTCTACCTTGCAACCAGCATTGCTGGCTGTATGTGAGGGCATTCCATCCCAGGGAATGTGTGTAGGATGGGGTGTTCCATCAGCCATCACTGCTAGGCCAGCTGAAGCCCGTTACAAAACTGAGCCTTAGCTCTGGTGTTTCAAATTCATTCAAACATTTTTGTCAGGTTAAAGTTACATTGAGAGGTCTTACAGCAAAGGAGGTATTACCTGTTCACTCTGCTCCAGCTTTCTGCTCAGCTAGGTCTCTGCTCTCCTTTGCCCTTGGCAGGAAGACACAGGGCCTATATAAGGTGCCTGTTGTGCACGCTGGCAGCTCCACATTTGGCATGTGGAGGACTGTGAAACAACTGCCCGAGCCAGTTTTCATCCTGGCAGCAGCAGAGGTATGATGACGGATAATTAATGCTAATGAGAAGCAGGGTGCAAAGCTGAGTGTGTCCAGCAAATCACCACTGGCACCTCAAGTGGTCTGCTAAAGCCTGTGCTGTTCTGGACACTCCTGTGTGCTCCTGTACCTGGCCTTGCAAACTCATTACCCAAATGAAAGCCAGTATTTGTAAAATGTGTGAGCAAACAGAACTGGGGACAAATACATCTTCCTTAGCAGCCTTTCTTGTTTGATGTGCGTTGCAAATGAGTTACTCCTCTGTCTTATTTATTTTCCAAATGAGTTGGGCTGTCCTCTCCTGGAAAATACTGTTATCTTGCTGTCTTATATCAGTCAGGTTTTATTCTCTCACAGGTGTTGAGGTTTGCTTACATATGGTTCAACTTTTATTTCTTTTAAAAATAAGCAGTTTTTTCCTGAATTCCTCCTTGAACTGAAGATGTATATGAGCCTGTGAATAAGGAAACCAGAATCTCCTTTTCTGATGCCAGTAGGGGCCTGCTGTTCATCTTGCAACCAGAAGCACGGACAATTTCACAGCAGAGTCACTTGGGTGTTTATCAGAAGCAGCAGAAATGTACCCAGTTAAAAGTTTACACTTATTTTGCCAAGAGTTTTAGTAGCTTACCAGAATAGGGTTATAAGGGGATGTGAGCAGAAAAGCTTTTTAAAATCATTGTAATAAGTAGTGGTACTGAAGACACTCTGCTTAAGAGTAGTCTAAGCACACAGATGAAGTCAAAGCAGACAGAAGGAGATCTGGTTGACTGTATTGGTCTGGTTTAGCAGCTTTCAGAGAAGACTGCTTCTTCCATTACAGCTCCATGCTTCCAAGCAGAGAGCCAGGGTATGCATCCTGGTGCTGTTTCCAGAACCAGCGTGCTAGCTGTGGTGCCAAAAGGATTTGAATTTGTGCATTTTATGTAGATGTTGTCCTAACTTAGAGTGGGAGACCTTTCTCCAGGAGAGAAGGTTAATGAATTTGTGCATTTTATGTAGATGGTGTCCTGACTTGGAGTGGGAGACCTTTCTCCAGGAGAGAAGGTTAATGGACCTCCCACCAAACCTGCGTGTGTGATTGCACTGAGTTTAAACACTGCCAGCTGTGGGATGGCATCTTGAGGTCCAGTGCCAGCCCTGCTTGGGGGCCCTGCATGGGAAAGGAGGGGGTGTGTGCCCTTGGTGGGTGCTCAGTGCCTTCCATCGTTGAGCTTTCACACACTTGAGCAGTATTTCTTGACTACTCATAAAGCCTGGGGAGTGGGATACCTGGAGTTTTCATACCTGTTGGGGAGATTGGGCTGCTGTACTTGAGGTCTCTTGTCTTAAGAACCATTCTGGCAGGTGAAAGCCCCTTGATGCTAAGAGCTTTGTAGAATTTCTGCTGATGAACCTCCGTTTATCTCCTCCTGTCCTCTGCACATCATGTGAGTTTCTGGTGGTGGTTTTTCCTGGATCCCTTTCTCACACCTCCCCGAGTTCTGAACCTCCTTGTTTGGGAAGGGGAAACACTCAATTTGCCCTTATTTTGTCAGCTGGGCTGTGCATGGAGGTGTTTCTCCAGCCACTGCCCTTTTATGCACTTTTCTCTTCCACCCCACAAGGCTGAGGAGCACAGCAGGTCTGCAGAACTTCGACTGCAAGTGGGTCTGGAGGTCAGCTTGTGGTTACTTAGCCCCGGGATGTTGAACAAATCTCCTTCATATATTTTCCCTTATTTTCTGGTCAGACCTATATTTACTTCTCAGGTCTCCCTGTGCCCTTTAAATCTCCTGGCATCACTGGTGTAAAATAGGATTTGCCTGTCCCTGTGAAATGGGCATCTCTGTAGCTGCTTGCCCTGCCTTCTCTAGCTCTTTGTGGGACAGGGCTGTCCAGTTGTCATTGTCTGCATGGCCAAATCTGCCTTCTTCTCTGCCTTTTTAATTAAAAAATGTTGGCATCAGGGGCTCTGCAGCAATAAAGGGGAATGATGAAACTTTGAAGAATTTGGGGCATAAAGTTGATCTCTAAATTTTAATGTACTCATTGCACTTAAGCAGTTGATACATTTTATTATTGAGCATTCAGGTGACCTAATTTCCCTTAGTACTGTACATTTAGCTTTATACATCTGCACCTAATTTGTAAAAAAGGACTTAATGAGAAACTTCAAACAGTTTAAATGTCAATTACAAAGAAAGCGAGGTTTTAAAGTTCCAGTAATCTGTCCATATTGGTCATCGAAACATGATCCCAGGTGGACGTTAATTCAAGACAGATGGCATTCCAAAGGCACAATTACAAAGAGCTTATATATTTTCAACACTAACAAGCTGTCACGCTATGTTGTAGCTACACTTCCACTACTGTATAAGCACAATTGCTGCTTTATCTGCTGTGGACTTGGTAATAAAGGGGTTTGATTCCCCACTCTTGATATTGTCAGTGGGATTTTTGCGGGGGTGAACCGGAGAGCGGGGTTAGTTAGTGTGAATATCTTTCATCTGCCCAGCCTGTTGGGTTGGGGGGTTGTGTTTGTTTCTATAGTTTTTGTTAAGTTGGTGAAATGCTCTTCAAGGAAAGGAGAGGAAATGCTGAATATGAGCATAACAAGACCAGTTCATCACAGCTATATTTCTATTTCCTGGCAGCAGTAATTAACTTCAGCCTTATCAGCTGTTGGGCAATAGCTATGATGATTTGTTAAAACCCCCCAACATCCTGGATGTTTTCAGTTAAAAAGTCATCTGAAAGCCTTTGGAGTAATGCACATGTTACTTGGAAGACTGAAGTCCAAGGGATTAATAGTGGCTTGACTTGCAGTGGTGTAAATGGGCAGCAGCTTGGCTGCAGCCAGGCAGGAGTGCTACCCTGGGAAGAAGGCAGTTGGAATTATTTTCAGATTTCTGAAAATACTCCTAGGCCCAAAGGCAGAGGTGGAGGAGCAAGGTCAAGGACAAAGCAAGGTCAAAGCAGGGTTTCCATTAGACTGAAGCATCAAGATGTGGAGTAGTTGATCTAGTAGTAGATGCCCCTAGCCATGGCAGGGGGTTGGACTAGCTGACTTTTAAAGGACCCTTCCAGCTCAAACTATGGGAGATGACAAGGTTTGTTGTAGAATGATAATGTTTGGTATCTAGTTAGTAGCTGAGGTGGGCAGTGATCCATGTAACTGAATGATGAAAGTTAATTTGGCATAATTTCCAGATTTGTTGTTTGTTTCTTGAAACCAGGTCACTAAAAAGCAAGACTTGCATGTCTATGACTAGACAGTGTTTTAATAGGCTTTAAAAATTCTGTGCTGTTAGCAGCAAGATTAATAATGCTCCCCAGGAAGGTTTTTAAGCTCCTATGGGCACGAGTGTCCTCTAAGAGGTGCTGAGAATTAAGAGCTTATATTTCTGCTTGTTTATCTACCTTTCATTGGTAAGTGGAGAAGAAAGCAGGAAGGCTAAGATGTTCATCCTCGCAAGGCAGGAATTAAATGGTAAGCTTACACTCTTTAATTTTTGTTTTTCATTAATGAATGTTATAAATGGGTTTTTTTAAAAGCATCTTACCTGGATTCCATTTTTGAAGGAGTTGTAGGTGCTGTTTGAAATATGCAGCTCACCAACAAGTGAATTGGACTCTTGAGCCACACTTGAAACAAAATACCAATTTTACCTGCAGTTTTACTAGGTTTCCTGGTTTATGCAGTGGCATTTGAATGGCCTCTAGTAATTGTTTTTAGCAGGAAAAAAATTCTAACAAAAATGAAAAACACAACTCAAAGCTCATTAGCACTGTATTTGGCATGGCATGAATCGTTAAATCTTTATATAAATGCAGAAGTAATTTGTAACAAACAAAATCCTTTCTTTTTTTGGAAAGACTTTCTTTTGACTTTTTGTTCATACTGCTAAGGTACATTATGTTTTCCAAACACCGGATATTATTACCAGAATAAGAGCAGAACCAATCAGTGTTTTAATTAAATATTATCTATAATCCTTGAGTGTAGGATATACTTAATTGTGATAAGTGAAAAATATTAGGTGCAAAAAAAAAAAAAAAGACTAATAAATACTTAGATAGGGTCTTTTAAAGCTCTTTTTTTTACCTAAATATGCTGCTATTGTGTGTTGTTCTCAAATGGTTTCCCCTTGGATTTTTCCAGTGCTTATCAGGGTAACACACTGAAGTCTTTTTATTTAGATCGGGCTTCTCTTTGAGAGTGACAAATTGTTCAAGTCCAAGTGGGAAACTTTCTTGCACCTGGAAAATTAGGAAAGCAAAAGATGTCCACATCCTTTCCCTGGTGGTTCTTCACCTGCGAATTTGAACTGCAGCGGTAGTAAAAGTTTTGTGGACCTCATTTTATGTGAGATCATTAAGCGACAGGAGAATTCAGGACTAGCTGCCCTTCATAATTCAGGACACTGAAAGGTGCCATTTATAAGCTCAAAGTGCCTGCAGGAAGGCAAAACAGGCTTGTAAAACCCATGCTCCAAACCCTGAAAGGCAACCGGTTTGTACTGCTGGTTGCAGCCTTGGAGTGGCAAAATTGCAAAGGTGGTGGGTTTTGGTTTAAAAATTGGAAAAACACCTGCCTTTAATATTTCATGAAATAACTTGAGTTTTCACACTTCTTGTGTTGATAACTCTTTTTCCCCCAAACATCCCAGGCAGTGATCCCAGTAAAACCTTAGCGGTTGAACTGCCCAGCTGTTGGACTTACTGTCTTCCCTGTTACAGCCCACTGTTTTGCTGAGCTGTTAATTTGGCTATAAAATAAGTCTGTCCTGGCTTTTTAATAATATTTTGCAACTAGTGACCTTTGCCCATGATATTGGCCAGGCATTTTGTAGGGAGAGCTCCTGCCTCTTTATTACTTGAGAAGGAGTAGCAGCATGTACAACACTTGAAAGGGGGTGATGTGGTGATATGCCTTTGTTACAACTCTGAACAGGCAATGTAATCTGAAAAATTCACAATATGCTTTATGGACTTAGAAAGCTCAAAAGGCAGCCCAAAGAAACACTGAGCCTGGTGTTTTTTCCCAGAGCAGGTACTGCTTTCCTTACCTGCTCCCCTGTTAATCATCAAATAAAAGCTAGAACTGTTGTTTTAAAGTTCATGACCAAAATGTAGCAATTGCTGCCTGGAATGAGCCATCCATATCTCTAATCTGAAATGGCTGGGGCTGAACTCTTCCAGTCAGGCCAGAATAAGTCAACTATTCATGGCCACATGAATGTCCTGTGACTGAAGTTACCTGGGTGCCCATTTTCACCATCAGAGCCCAAATGCCAGTGGAGACAAGAGCTGACTGCACATCAAGTCTACCTGCAGTATCTTTGCTTTGTTCATCTGGATTAATTCCACACCTGCCTGCTTGTGCACACCTATTCCAGCAGCACCTGGCTGTGCAGTGTGGTATCCAGCCTGTCATCCCTCCTCAGGTGGATCACGTAGGAGCCAGAGGAATGGCTGCACTTTGGAGGCACACCAGTATTATTCCATTTTCTGTCACTGCTTTTGTTGCCTGGATTGCCGTGCTCAGGGTCCCAGATACTGCACTGAGCCCATTGTGACCCCAGGCCTTTGCAGAGCCAACTGCAGGACTCAGACCTTTGTAACCACTATTAAAAGGCAGTTATGTGACTGTTTATGTTACAGCCAGGTGCTTTGCTGCCTGTGGACATGCTGTTACTTGACAAAATTTTGTATTTTTTAAATTTGTAATCCAAATGTGATGAATATACTTACCTGAGGACCTTACTCTGTGTAAATGGCTCAGCAGCCTCCAGCCACCGCTCAGATTTCTGTGGGGGACGCAAGTCAGGTTTTTCTGGCTCTCTGCAGGGATGTGTCCAGGGCAGCAATCCTGTTATTTCCCTATTTTCTTTGTGAAGGACATAAGGTTTCTAGATGGTATGGCAGTAATATATTTTAATGACATTTTTTAGGAATTTATTGTTCAAGTTCTCTAACTTGTAGTACATTTCTGAGTTCTGTGGGTTCCTTTATTTAGGCTTTCTATATTAATGCATGTTTTGTGGGCTTATTGTCTTAACCATTCACTTGTTTTGTTAAATCTCTAGTGATACTAAAGCACTGAAGGTGCTTTGGGTTGGGTCAGCACCAAACAGCGACTCTGACGTACTGGAAGTATAAAATCTCTTTTCTTACTGACTGGTTTTTTTAGAAGTTGATAGATGTGAAAACCATTTAACAGTTGGGTTTTTTTTACTTTCCTGTTAAACTAAGCTACTGAGGAAATCTTCCTACTGCTACACGCTGCAATATGTCAGAAACACCGTTATGTTATAGTTGCATCATTATCTAAAGAAAAAATTGAGTGTGGGTTTGAAGTCGACAAGTGATGAAAGTAGCCCTGAGGTTGTCAATTAGAAAGCTAAGGCCTGGAACTGATAAGTTAATGGCCAGTCCCCTTCACACCCCCTGGCTCTGCTGCCTGCTCCCACCTCACCCTGCAGCAGCTTTACTGCTTGGAACAGAAATAAAAGGCTCCCATTACTTTGTATCTCACTGATCCTGTTCACTCAAAGTCTTGGCTAATTGTGTTCTTGGTATGGACAGATAGGTAAATGAAGAGAAATGAGATGTTGCAGATCGAAAATACAAACTCAAAATAATCCCTTTTTTATTTTTTAATTAGTTTGTTCATTTTTGTTTAAATGTTGAACTGTTAACATGGTTTTTTCAGACTATCCTCCTGCAGTACACACAGCAAATTTAGCAGCAGTGCATAATTTTAACTTCTACCGTATGTTTGTTTGCAGATTTTAAAAGCTGAAACTTAATGGCAGGCAGTTGGAACCCATGTGTGCCTGCTAAAGGCAGAGGGCAACGTGTGGTTTTTGTGAAGGGAAATACTGGTTACCAAAGTTTATGATATAATGTCATGTAATACAAAGTGTTTGTATTTTGCTTGGGCAGGAGGGAACTAATGTGTTGCCATTTCTCCTGGTGATCACATGGGCTTAGATAAATGGATTAACCATGTCAAACAACAAACTTCCTCAGATTTTAATGATTCTTGGTGTGCTGTATAGTGAGAACAACAGTAACTTTATGAAAAGAGTAGTATTAGAAGTAGATATAATTCAAACAGGCATTGTGCAAAACAAAACATGTAATTAATCTTCAGTTTTTGAAAATTCATGTACAATGTAAGTTTTTAGGGCTTGTAAAAGTTTGCAGTTGGGTACCCCCTCTGCAGCCTGAGGTTTTTCTGTTATTGGCACTGCTTCAGTGGCAATGGAGAACCAAGATTTTTTCCACATAGCCCTCTCTCAACCTAGAAGAGATTAGTAATAATGATGAGTTTGAGAAGGCAGTTTAATTTGTAGGGACATTAAAGTTTTTGATCTTTCTGGTAGTTTCACTGTAACCAGCAAACATCTGTTGAAAAATAAAAAAATTGTAGTTGCTACTTACCTGACACAATCCAATGAAGTGGTGCTCTGGGCAGGGACTGCTGCTCTGGACTCCCTCTCTCTTCCAGCCAGATTTCAAACCATGGAGTAAATCTTTTTCTAGCTTAATTCACAGGAAAAAAGATGTAACATTGTGTTAAACAACTCGGCATGGATGGTGTTTTCTCCTGATGTGCCAGCTCTGCCTGAGACCCATGGGGTTGAGCTTTTCAGTAGTTCCCCACAGAAGCAGTGCAGAAGAGGTAGTACATGATTTTCCAAAGGCACATGTTCCTTCTGTGCCCTACTTTAACTTACTCCTTGAGATACGTGTTTCACAGTACCCATAAATAATGAAAATGTGCAATGACATTTTTAATTAGAGGCTTTGTTTTCTTACACATTGTGACGCTGGTGTTTCTAGAGCTACAGGATAACCTCTTGTGGTGGCCTGCTGCAAGAGAGGTTATCTCAAGATGAAGAGCACTGTATCTAGTTTAGTCTGGCTGATTCAGGTATCACATCTACCAGAAGGCATAATGCTGCAGTTTCCTCCTAAGATGATCTTTCCCTTGGATTGTAGTTTTGTCTTTGCAGGAGTCTTCTCTAGTTATTTTTTGAATGAAATTCTGAAAGTTAATGGTGTTGGGTAAGAAAAGCTCCTATCTTTCTGCATTTTTCTTCTCTTACCCTCTTGCACACAATTTTACTCCCCCATCAGCCCAGCAAGGCTGTTGTGCAAGGTACAGCCACATGCTGTAAGGAAGCCTGTCAGCCAATTTTTGGTGGAGCCAGTAACTGCTCTACAAAAGGCAGACTGATGCCAAAAATCTCCATCTCTCTCAGTGGGTTGGGCTCTGCTCCTCTGGAACTTTTGTCCCCTCCCTGTTTGTTTCTGTTATTGGTTGTGTGTTTTCTCACCCATGGCACACTTTCAGCTTGAGAGTCCCTCTCTTGCCATGTGTTTCTTTACTTTGTCATGCTCTAAGCACAACCGTGTCTTTCAGTGTGGGTGGTTTGATACGTGTGCCGTTGCTTACCAGTATAGACCAGTTGCTTCCACAGCACATGAAGCACAGCATGCTGAACAGTGCCCATCTTAGGGTAAAGGCTGTGGTGCCCTACAGAGAGGGTACAGGTTGAATTTGGTTTTGTCTCCCTTTCTCTACCTAAGGAGTAAGAGTTTCATTTTAGGAGGAAAAGTTTCTTTTTTGTCTGCAATGCTGGATCCACATAAACTCTTGACTCTCAAGAAGTTTTGCATTGGATCATGTCTGTCTGAAGATAGGGAGGCCTGTCATCAGAGCTTTTGATGATATAAACTTTCTAAGGCTAAAAATCTAAAGGGCTCCTTTCCACCTACATACTTTACCTTCTCTGCCAAACAGAACCTGAGCAATGCTTCCTTCCCTTTTGAGTGCTCTCAAGCCCCATTTCTCATTCATCTGGCCAGGTAAATGTAGGAAAGAAATGAAAATGACCTACTAAAGAGTGGTGTGGCACATTTCCTAACATTTCTTTTCATTCCAATAGAGAACCTTAAAACAGGGAAAATCTTGCCTAGATCCAGTAATTTGGAATGAATAGAACCATGTCTTATACATAACAGATTAAAAAAAAAAAAAGAAAGAAAGAAAAAAAGAAAAGGAAAACACAGTGACACAGTGCTTGCACAAGGACACATTCAGGGTGTGAAAGTTGACTTGGGATTTCCAGATTTGTAATTTCTAAGACAAAATTGAAGTAAGTGCACTGTGGTCTTTATGCTGTTACAATGGATTTCCTTTGAGTATGTCTGAAATGATACAAGCTCAGTTAAGTCAACCTTTTCTTTAATGTCAGTATCATCATCCAAGACACATGCCATTGGCAGCTTGTCTTCCCACAGAAACTCAGCACTGGTGTTCCAGAACAACATAAACCAGAAAATGAATGTGCTCTCAGATGGCTTCATTTCTTTGGGCATTTTTGCTTTGGGTATTTTTTACCAGCTTCTTTGACTGCTTTTGCCTGGAAAATGGTATATTAACCTGAAAACATGACCAACAAATGGCAGAATCTAAAAAACAAAAATACAGACATGATAGTTTAGGTTTGGTATTGTAATCTATGACTGTATAAAATGACACTGATTATGCAATGATAATGGCAAAATTAAATGGTTTTGAACCGAAGCATAAACTTGCTGGGGCAAACCAGCAACAGTTTGGGCCTTTCTGGTATTGCAGACTGCAAATATGTTGGGAGGCCTTGGCTTCAGAGACAGGAATTCTGACCCCTTGCCAGATTGATCTGTTGCAATGCCTGACAAGGTCTGCAGTGTGGAGAGTGGGGCCTGCAGGATGTCTTCACTCTACAACCATGAAGGGAATTAGTTTAGGAAAGAAAGACATTGAAAATTTTTAACACTTTAGACACTGCCAGATTCTTTTTCAGACCACTTGCAGCCTGTTTACAACTGATAAAAATTATGTTCTGGCATCTTTTTATAAAATACATGAGATGTAGGTCTTGCTCCTTTCTGCCACCGGTAATGGTAATGCTGGTATATTCCTACATTAAAGGAAAAAATTCTGGAAGTAAATGATAAGCAGAGAGCTGAAATCAATGAGATGGCAACAACTTTGTGAACAAGAAGTAAATAAGAAAAACAGTTTTCAAAAATTTATGCTGGGTGTATTTCTTCTTAAAAATATGCCTAATAAAATGACATCAAATCCTAAATTTACTGTAATCTGTTGGAATAATGATCCCCCACCCCCAACCAAAACAGAAACATTGCTTCCAGGTTGTGGATCAAACCATTCAGCTGATGAAAGTCAAAATCTAAACTCTGGAAGCCCAAAGTGTTTGAAGTATTGTGTTGGCTTTTGAGATCAATAGCCTCCTCTGCAAGTACCAAGAGAATATTTTCTTCAATATATTCAATTAGCTCAGTTAAATGGCTAATTTATTCAAACTTGACCAATTGGGAGTTGAAAGAAGCAGAAAAGCTTGTTCTTCTCTACCAATCTGTGAATAAAAGCTAATTATGAGAGGATTAGATTTGCTAATACTACAATATTGGAGGATATTAAGACCAAATACTAGATTGGTGCTAATTCTAGCTAATACTAAGTTATTTTAAAAGATAAATTTTTAAATCTAATCCGAAATTTTTTCCAAGTCCAGCCTCTCTCAGATAGTGCTATGCAAGCAATAAACCATCTCATTACATTTTAAATTGTATTCCAGTTTTCATCCAAAGAAACATAAATCCTAAGTAAACACAAAGAGATCAACTAGTAAATAAGAATTGTGCCATACATGATTTTCTAATAAAAACAGTAAAATTAATCGGAAAAAAATATATCATGAGGTATAGAAAAGTTTAAATATATATCAGCAGAGCTACTCTGTCCTTCTGGCTAGCAATAAGAAGTGCCAAATTTAGTGTAAAAGCTATATTTAGTTACAAAGCAACATACTTTAGTGGTTACAAACTGAGAATTAACCTTTCTCCAAGAAAATAACTAAAACCTTTACATGGGAAAACACGCTTCAAATTAATTAACTCAAGGTTTCCCATTTGGTGAAACCATTTAGTGTCTTGAAAGATTTAGTCCTGCTGAATGTCATCAATAACTGAAGTACCTAGAAGCAAACCTAACCATCAGTGCAAACTTGACATAAGGATTCAGAAATTCAGCCAAGAAAGCTGTGTCAAGAAAATGTGAGGATACAATTTTTCAGTCCTGTCCATAAACATTTGGTACACGGGACACCCCACAATGAAATTTAATTACCTCTTCTGCTGGTAGGATCACGAGAAAAATCCTTGCTTCAGGCACCAGCAGAATGAGGTACGGAGGACACAATGGAGCGTCTCGGTCATCGCGCCTTTGCGGCAGACATGCTGCTGAGTCCTGCTGCCTTTGGTCCGTGGTGTCCCAAGCTCTGGGACAGAGCCACTATGGTTCCTCTCCATCTACTGGTCATTTTGGAAGCTGTTCTGAAAATGCCAATTTGCTTTGGAAAAACACTGCTTTCAGTTGCTGTTTAAAAATCATTTTGGCAATTCCTCACAGAGTCCCCGGGTGGTGCTGAGTTTCTGAGAGGTGGTTCTTCTCCAGCAACTTACTTGACAGTGTGGCTGGATGACTCTTCCTCATCTCTTAGCCAAGATGAATGACTGGAGCAGTACAGACCACTGCTTGGTGCAATGCTGCCAGACCAAGAAGCAATCTCAGGGTGCTGCAGCACCCCATTTGTGCACTTGTAGCTTATTTAGGTTTAGAGCTCTCATGAACATGGGTTCCTCATCTCTAGCAGGTCCATAAAACAGCTGTGTAACTTAGAAGTGGCACACTAGTAAATAGAAAAGGAATTTATGCTGAACTCTTTGCTGGGTAGAATGGCCTGTTTCCCCTAGCTCCCCATTTTCCCCAAAGCTGATCACTTCTGTTGCTGACAAGCCTGGGAGAGAACTGTTCTTAACTGGCCACCCAGCCTGGTGCTCACTCCTGGAGGCACATCAATGCAGCAATGATGGGTGTTTAGGGGATGAAAAGCCCAGATGATCATGTTTACATCCCCAAAACTATTAAGATGAACAGGCTATGGGTTCATCCCAGCCTCTGTTCATTGCAGCCTCTCTTACTGGGCTGTGGGATCCCCAGCCCTGCTTGGGCATTCACCGTGACAGCGACGAGGCTTTACATCTTTATTGAACTGTAACCACCAGTGCAAAGGGCGCTGAGATAAAGGCTGTGTGTTACCTGCCCTGTGTGTCTGCCAAGGCTCCAGATTTTTAAATATACTATTTCTTTGCAGCCCCTTTCAAGTGAAAATCCAGATTTTGCCATCTCTCCCCCAAATACATCCACTGTGAAATTTAGCACAGTATTTAGGTTTTTCTGGACTGATTTTCAGGACAACTTGGACCTCAAGTTTTTTTTCCTGTGATGTTTCTAAAACTGGCAGAAGAAGAACATTTTTTTAAGCCTGCATATGCTGCAATGAGTATTTTAAAATAAAGATTTTTTTTTTTTAATCTGTAAGCATGTTTAATGCTTGTATAAGGTGCCAGATTTTAATTACAGTTGGCATTTATAAGTGTGGTGCTGGCAATGGCAACCATATTGCTGAAAAAAGGCATAAATTTTGACACTGGCAATATGGGAACCCAGCATATGAGACTGTAAACCTCATTGCTTCCTGTTTTAATATGCTGCTTTAAGGGAAGGTCTTTTAATGGTTAATATTTAACTAGAACATTTAGGGTTTGATATAAAGTTGTTCTAATTCCAAACTATTTAGTAATTTAGGTCCTATCAAAGATCAGCTTAGGTAATAACTTTCTATTAAATAGCCTTTAAATAAGCATGCCTAAAGTAGGGAAAATAAGATGCTTCATTACAAGAAATGAGGTTGGCATCTACCAGGTTTTCCATTAAGTTCCAGGTCACAGACAAATAAAGGAAGTATGTTAGAAAAAAAAACCTTTTTAAAAATAATTAGGGAGATGTCTGTTTTGTTCACCAGATGGAAAATCAGTAGTTGTGGGTGGTCTGTGCTGGATGGGGCATCTCACAATTGGCAGAACTATGCCTTTAACTTTTAAAGTCCTGGGACAAAATGTGAAAGTAATTGACTGTTCAGAATGCTCTCTCTCTGGATACCTAGCATGCTTTAAAAACCAAGATTTGGTGAGTTTCTGACTTTTTTTTCCTACAAATGCTCAAGCTGTTGTGTCTAGTATTACGACAGTTGGGTATATTTTTGGTAGCTGTTTAGTGGGGCTGTTGTCTTTTATGTTTATGCCTGCGTGTGCCTGGACCTGCCTGCACACAACTGAAATGCCACAGCTTTACAATTAATTCTCCATTAACAAAAGATTTTCCTAATATTGTTGGTGTTTGCTGTGTTCAGGATATATATAACTGTTGGCTAACAGTATTCATTTCTTTCTTCTAGTTCATTCAATTTAAAGGAATTTAAATCTATCCACTTGCCAACATACTAAAGAAAACAAAGTTGCAATCTCATTTTCACAAACAAGAAGAAAATTTCTGGTTTAAAGTAATTCAGGCATTTGCAAAAGTATTAAAAATCCACAGTATTCTATTTTTTTAATGGGAATAAATAAATCCAAATGTGCATGTGTAGATACTATGTGTAAGATATGCTTAGTAAATACTGTCATTTATGAACACATTAGAATCTTCTTGGTGCAGTTTGTAACTTTGCTTGCTGTTTCAGAACTCATACTTTATAATTTCAGATTAATTTGAGAAAACAGTATTTTGAATGTGGAAGATGAGTTAGAAAATCCTTCTATTCACATTAAGAATAACAGATTTTATTATCTGCACTGCCATAAGAATGTATTCTGTTCAGTGGTGACCTCTGAAAGAATGAGACAGCACCCATTTATGTCACAGGAGGCAATTGCTTTATATTTACCTTACTTTACAGACAATTTTTTTGCAGTTATCTATATGAACGGTCACAGGGAATTGTATGTGTGTGTTATATCTATATTGTAGCTTGTGTTAAACCGATCCCCACACTTATTATGTAGAAGCATTCTTGAAGATAAGTGAGGCACTCAACTTAGTGCCTTCTTTGTAAAATCCCTTTTGCTATGCATGACATGTACTCTGTATTTTTTTCCTTGCAGTAAATTAAAAGCTTTTTTCTTTCCATGAATCTCCTTCCAAGAAAACACATACAGCCTAATAACACTCGCCTTGAGGACCGTGCATTGCCTCCACTACAAAGCCGTGTTTTCATTGAAGAGATAATTATAATATGGTTTAATGTTCTTGTCAACCCTGAAACACTGTCCCTAAAGAGTGCTATTCTGCTGGATGTCTTTTTGAAGAGAGCTGAATGTGGCTAAGAGAACATACACATAGCCACACACTTGTCTGATAAACCAGGACACATTTTTAATGCAATAAATCCTCTCTAAAAAGAATTATATGTTTTCTAAGGTGCTAATTCAGAACTGCATCCACCACTGCTAAAAATACACAACATTTTCTTGAATTTATTAATTTTACTTTCTTCTCTCCCCATCCCCCATAATATTTATACACTTTAAATCCATCTGAGAACATAAACTCACAATAATAATTAAAATGTTTTTAATGCGCTTTGAGGCACAGCCTTCAGATGAGTAAAAAAGCCCAAACTGGAACACAAATGGTTCTTCCCGGGCAACAAACACGCTTGGCTGTTAATATGCTGTAATTTTCTGCTTTACTTAGTAAAAACAGCAATTACTTATTTGTTCCACATCCCCCCCCAGCACAGATGCTCCTCAGTCTGTCCACGTTGGAGCTCCGAGCGCGCTGCGCGCACGGGGCCGCGCGTGCCTGCGCCGAGCGCGACGCAGGGCACCCTTGCTCCCCGCATGCTGCACTGCTGCCAGCACTGCTTCATTTGCCACGGAGGCTGCTTTGCCACCAGCCCAAGACAATGGTGTACTGGGAGCGGCTGGGGCCAGGAAGGCCTTGCGTTGAGCTGTCTCCCCTGCTGAAGGCAGATGTTTCCAGGTGCTTTGCCAAGCTGACCTTGGCTGTGTGAAAAGCTGGACAGTCACACCAGTTAAGGCTGAAGTCCAGCTGAAGAAATCTTTTACAAGGTTTTTGCTGTCTTATCTTTTGTGGTGGTCTGGTGGTTGGGAATGGTGTCTGGTGCTGCTGAAAGCAATGTAGTCTCTGAAGTAAAAAGGCTTTGAGGGAAATGGAATCACAGCGGGGCTGAAGGCAGTGCAAGATTCCCCTTTGCCCTTGGCTTCAGGCTGTCTGGGATTTCCCCCTTGGGTTTCCAAGACCAGTTAAAGGCTGACACACCACAAAAAGTACCTATGACCAAAAAAAACCCCAAAAAGCTACGGACAGCACAGTTCCCTCACTCCTCATATGGCTGTTAGTGTAGACAAGAAATTGTGTGGCTCAGCACAATGCAACCTGCTGCTGAATCAGGTGCCTGGGATCTTGAATTTAATACCTAATTATTTTTAAAAGCCGTTGTAAAATGAGGAATATGAGAGAATATGTTAATTAATTGAAAGGCATTCTAGTAAGTATTTAATTAGCATAATTCTGGAAAGGTAGTACAAAAGAAACAATCCCTGGCAAAAGTGTATCATTTGAATCTTCATTGCAGTTATCTCATCATAAGCAATCAATTTGCTTGCTCTGAAGCCAATGGGATTTATTTTTTTTCCTTTGAGGAGGAATTACAAAGTAAGGCCTTAAATTAATATTGTAAATAATCTCTCTAGAGAAACTTTTCACTGGAAAAATTTCCTCAACAAGCAAATGTTAAAACGTTTATGGTGCACAGTTTAAAAATATCCTTGAGATTTGTCCCCACAGGTTTGTATGTTCAAGATAGAAAGAATAAGCAAGTGTTTCTAGCAGAATTAACATTTTACCATCATGACAAATATGTTTTGGTTTCCTCATCATTTTTCTTTCTTTTTTTTGAAGGAAGAAAAAAATAGCCAAAAAATACAAAACCTTAGTTAATGAATGCAGATGCAAAGCGGCATAAAAATGAAAAATGCCATTTTCCCATTGCCCCTTCTTTTCATAGCTTTGAATTTGTTACTATACACACTATTTGAAGAGTTTCTTTTCTTTTCACAAGATACACTGTGTTCCCACCTAATCATTTTTAAGCAAACCAGCATGTAACATTTTGTTAAGTCTTGGGTTTGGGGTTGTTTGGTTTTGTCTTTTTTCCTAAACTACCCCTTTTTCTTTTTTGAACAAAAAACTCATTGTGGGATTAAATATGTGACAAAAACATACTGGACTTTGCCAGTAGGTGAATATACATTACTTTGGCAATTTTATTTCCTCTTTCTTTTTTTTCAGGCTACACATTCAATTTATTTTAAATTTTGTTTTGTCTTGTTTTAGCTACGATGATGTCACATATAAATCCACTGTCACATTAGATGCTACTGCAGTCACGGCTAGAGCTTGGTGATTTCTGTCCAACAGACAAATATTTTTGTTGCTGTGTGTCCTCACAAATCCCCCTCTCTCAGAATGACTGTGTGGAGGGATACTTCCCTCCAGCCTGTTCTGTGCAGTCCTTCTCCTGCTGCCCAGAAGCACTCCTGCCAGGGAAATGTTCCTGCTCTGCTTTTAACATATTCTTAATATTCCACTCACCTTCTCCATGGACCCTTGCAGATAAGGAATCCTTATGCTCTAAATGCTCTCAGTGTTTTATTTAAAGTAATTTTGATTGCTAGCACCTAATATTTGGGAAGGCACTTAGCTTCCACTTCACATCCAAATCTTGATATGGGGAAAGCACAACTGCATGGAAGGCTGCGTTGTTGAATGCTGATGACCAAATCTGGTTTCAGTGTGTAAATACTCTCTCTGACCACATTTCTTCTGGAAATTCCCATTGGCTGCATACTATTGTTGTGAAATCTAAGCTGATTCACCAATATTTTCTTGCCTTTTAAAAGACCAGAGCAAAATTTTGCTGAAGTTCTCTTTTGATATTATTAACATTGTTTTCTTTTATAATTCTGGCATTCTTTCAGCCTCTGTATCTCTCCACACACAGCATTCTTAGAAGTGTTCTTTTATAAGGGAAGCTGGCAAAGTCTTGCAGCAGCTCAAAGCAGCTTCATTAAGGCTGGAGAGTAAAATATTCAGGAGTTAGGAAATGTCAAAATTAAGATAGCTGGTGCAGTTAAGTTCAGCCCCCTTATATATTTGCTTGATAGCAGAGTCTTTTAAAATCAAGATCATACATGGCTTTTTCCACAGGACCCCTGCCTCAGCTAGTGAACAAGATGGACGATGCTGAGTTAATGAGCAGTTATTCAATATTTTGTTTTCTCCTAATTTTTCAATGTGTAGCCCTAGGCCTTATTTACTGCACACTATTGAAACCCTGCTGTGAAGACAGAATTGGTAATTTCCTTATGAGGTTTTCTATGGCACTTATTGCTATAAATATCGGAATGCTTAACAAACATTAATTAATTTATCTTCAGAAAACCCTCACGATAAAAAGGGCTGGTAATACTTCTGTTTTACAAATACTCAGCTAAGGCATACGGAGATTAGAGTCATGAGTGTCCCATAAATATGGGTGCTTCATTGTCAGCTTACAGTTAAGGAAGTATAGATTTCTCTTCACCTGCACTCTTTTACTTTTGAACATACAAATAATTTTAATTCTGTGCCAAGTAGAAACTTCTAAAGAGATTCACAGACCATCACAGCAGTTAACTTCACTAGACTTGAGAAGAGGTGGAAATACTTACCTTCTAAGTGAGCAGGGAATCACCTAAACCTAGACAAGGGGAAGTACTGCAGAATAGCATTCCCTAAATCACAGCCTTTTCATGGATTTAGTATCCTTACTGTGGCTTTCAGGAAAGCAGTTTCTTCTACTCAAGATTCAGAGCTCTTAGCCCTTTATATATTAGAGTCACTTATCTAAACTCCTGCATCCAAAAGCAATTTGGAATTTGACTTAACTAAGTAAGACCCTTCCAGAACAGGACAGAAACAAAAACGTTGACAGGAATGTCCTCTTGCTTTAGAAGTTGCTCAGTGATAAGGAGCAATGGCATGAGTGCATTTTTATTTTTGAGGTTATTCAAGCCTGTATTTTCAAAACACTGCTTTAACCAGTAATGGGTTAAACCGTGACTTTCTACATGAACAGGTAGAGGGATTCACTTGGTAGGGGGCAGACCCAATTTCCATCCTTGCTCCAATTAGTTATCAAAGTAATTAGTATTTATCAAGTATTGGTTACAGTAAAAAAGTCACTTTTGGTTGAGTCTCATGAACTGTCCTCAAAAGTCGTGCTTGAGCTTCTGTGGATCATCCCTCTCAGATGCAGTGAATATGTATGTAACTGTGTGCCAGTGAGCAGCACTTCTGCAGTGTGTCCACCAGGAAGGGCAAGACCTTAAAAAACCTTAAAATGGACACACAAACAAATAAAAAACCTCTCACATTCCTACAGACAATAATTTTCCTTATCAGTGATGATTAAGGTCTGTCCTGTAGAACATCTCTGCAGGAATATATTATTGCATGCCCTGAGGGCCGAATTTGGATTACACAGAAAAGTCAAATTGGCTATTTCTTAACTTTCTGTTAGTTTGCCTCACAGTATTTGCAGAAATGTTTTAGTGGGTTTTTTTTGCAGATTGCTAAGAGGAGATTTTAGCCTGAAATGATACTGGACCCCCCATGGTTTGTCAGCATGACTTCTGAGCTGGAGAGCAACAACCTATGGGGCCAATGTGCAGGTAGTGCTGTAATATTTCATTGACCAATATGCATATGGTACCAAGACACTGGGCACTGATATGCTGTTGGTGTCCTCTGCACAGGCATTTTGTCTCCTCAGAGTGGCCTGGGGTCACTGAGCCACCATCCCTGCGGCTTTTGTCTCCAGAGCATGGTTCGTACCCGGCGCTGTCCATGGGTGGGAGATTGCCATCCTGCTTCTTCAGAACAGAGCCTGGGCAGGAGACAGGAGCCTGGTCCTCCTGAGAGCAGGGGACAGAAAACAAGACCGCAGGGAGTGGAAGGAAATAAGGACTGCAGTGCCCTTAGGGCCCCTTTCTGCTGCAGCTTTTCCTCACAATGTCTGAGCCCCCACTATGAGCAGATCACAGGAGCCACTGCCTGCTGGAATCCCATTTCCTGTCTAACAACTGAGTTATAGTTGGTGGAGCTATGACACTTCTGGATTTTTCTTATGGGGGGAATCTCTAAAGATGCCCAAGTGCAGCAGGGCCATTGCAGGTGATGTGATGCTTTCTGCTGCAGAAGAATCTCACTCTCTGAAATAGCCTGTTACCATTGTAAACCTCTCAGAACTTTACCCCAAAGTGGACATGTAGCCCTGGCATTTCCTTTCCCTGCTTACAGGAGAATAGCATGCAACTGAAACTGAGAACTATATGGCACCTTAGGCTACAATATGATCCTACCGTGGATAGCCCACTTCCATGAGGGAGGCTGAATGTGGAGAATGATATTGCTGTGCTAATGGAGAAACAAAACTTTCTGCAGACTTCATGGAGAAAAATGGCTATTTTTCCAGTCTGCTTAGGCTGCAAATTCCAGAACTTTAGAAAAAATGAATTCAAGCTGTAGGCAATGATACCCCTCTCCAGTGCTCAGGTGCAGAGCTCACTAGATGTGGAGGTTTGAGGGGTTTTGATAACAAAAAGACCAACACTGCTGATGCAGACCCCCTGCTATTGGAACACCACAGTGTTGGACTAACAAATTAGCACACAAGAAGTCTGCAATTGCGGAAAAACACGGGTGTCATGATTGTAACAATTGTTTACATCTTTCTACAGCAAAAAGGCTGTTTAATCATGTTGAATTACAACCTCATGTTCAGATAGTAGGCTCTCACATTACTGTCTTTGTGAAGATGAGTTGTCACTTCTCTGATCTAGGTTGCTCTCACAACAAAGAGGCACTAAGGCTTTCTGTTTGAATTAGAAGAAACGGAGGAATTTCATTTGGTGCTAGGCTGTGCAACAGTTTCCCTAAAGCTGAGCCTTTACTAATTGGTACTGAAATGAAAATGAATCTGTGTGAGAGAAGGGAATTCACAGCTCACTTTTAATTATTGCAGAGAAAGCAAGCAAAACTGTGCCTGGGCTGTGCGAAAGCATGGCCTAGGAGTAAAATGCTCAGCTCGAGCTTGTTAACTGGAACTGATGTCCTGGAACAGCAGCTGGTAGCTAGGTCATATCTGTGCACTTTGGAGCCAGCCATGCAGGTTGAGAGCGGCACTGCTCCCCTCTCACTGCCGCTCCAGGAGAGGCGATGGCTCCCGTAGGTGTGCCTGGGAGAAGTTCAATACACACTAATGGGGCTCATGGTGGCACTGAGGCAGCCCCTTCCAACCAGTGCAGCTCTGGAGGCAATTGCATCCGGCCTGGCTGATCCCAAGCACCCCAGATTGATGCTATCCCAGGTTAGGTTCAGAAGAGGACGTCTGCCTGCAGCCTTCAATCACTGAAAGCAGTAGGTGTCCTGCTGGTATACGTTTTATGACCTCTGCTTGGTACAGAGCTCCCTGGAAAGCATTTCATGTTCCTGTTCTCCCTCTCCCTAGCTGAACTGCATAGGCTTTCCTCCCTCATGGGTACTCAGTCAATGGAAACACATAACTCATCATAATAAAACTGCTCTTTTTTTACATGTCTCCATGAGGAGCAAATTCATCCTCTGACTGATGTGCTACATCTCTACTAAACTCCTGTTTAGATAACATTCAAACTGACTGAAAAACGTAAAGCAAAGTATCCAGGGTTTTGGAAAAGGATGCTTTTTTCCTCTTGATATTTCTGTTGTTTAAAGAAAAAATTAAAGGGTTTTTTCTTTTTTCTTTCTTTCCCTTCTCTCTCATCTCTTTTTTTACTTATTTTCTTATTTCCTTGTTTATATTAGTTGCCTTTGTAAAAATAGAGGGCCAGTGAAATGAAAACAATAGATCAGGCTGTATTTCTTTGCCTCCCAGTTTTGACTGAGATTGCAAAATAGCTTTGACAGTGCGTTTGGCGTTTTTATTCTTTCTTAATTAAAATTTAAAAATCAACCAGCCCTAGTGAGTAATGGCTCTAGAGTACAACTGGAGGTTGCTCATAAACAGCAGTAAGATGGAGATGAGATACTGTAGCAGCAGTTCGTAGGCTGTACCCTTCTGGTTTGCATAGCAGTCATGGGAAACACAATGCTGAAGTCATACCCCGTGTGAAATGTGGAATTACTGCTCCCCACAACACTGGCTGTTACCGTAAGGGGCAAAACCAACCACAACTGGAGGTGCACAGAGTAAGAAAAGATCATGCTTTTTGCAATCTCTTTTCTGAAAGACTTCTAAAATTTGATTTTTTGTTAGCAAATGGCAATACATGCTGGGTTTTACAAAAGTATTTTTTAAAGGATTTAAAAAAACTTGAAAATCTGGTGACAAAAATACAGGTGTCCATCTGATTCCTTGGCAAACACTCATTTCCGCTCTTTTTCTGCTCTGGAACCGTGGCATTGTCTTTGTCCTGCATATTTAGAGGGACTCAGGCAGAAGAAAACAAAAAGGGCTGAACTTCACAAAAGCTGTACTTGGCAATTATCTTTGCCAATGCTAAAGTCTATTAACTGTTGATTTTTTTTTTCTCCAATAAAAAGTAGAAATTAAATCCTACTGTGCCCATTGGAGATGTTTTTCAAAGGAAGAGTTACTGATGAGCTATTCTTCCATGATTGTGCTGGTTTCTCCAAATAACAACATTGCCGTGTGTTTTTCTCAAAGTGAGTAATTTGCATAGCATGCTTTTGGGGGTTTCTGCTGCTGCCAAAGCTAATTTAATACTCATTAAAGTACTGAGCAAGTCTAATCCAAAGCCTTATGTGCCTTCAATGCAGGCCCATAAAATGTGCAGATTTGCACTTGCTGGGCTGCTCCAGGGAAGGCATGCTGTGGAAGGAGGGGGTTGGTGTGCATCCTGCTATCACAGAGCTGCCACTGCTTAAGGGGGAGTTCGGACAAGATTCCCATCACCGTGGGCAGGGGCATCTAACCTCTGGTAGCAATCCTAGCTGCCAAAGCTGCAAACGGAGTGAGGGTCCAGCTCTGATGATGATGATCCCACTCCAGCAGACTGCCCAAGTCATGTGACTGGAATTCCATGAGGAACAGCTGGCGTGGGCTGGTGTGATGCCAGGAGGGCCACAAGGCCCTTTGCCTTGTGTCCAGAGAGGTGCTGAGCTGTGTCCCCCACCAGCCTGGCTTTTTAGGAGTAGGGCCCAACACCAGCTCACCCCTGACATTTCAGTCTCGTGAGGAGTCTCTGCAATGGGTGAAATTACAGCACTGGCTTTGCTTTACATGGGGCCAAAGATTTACCCAGCTTGTTCTAAGTGCCGAGCAAGCCAGCTGCCTGCACTGTACACCAGGGTTCAGGCGAGTCTCTGCGAAAGTGGCACAGGCACGGTGTGGGTAAAGCCACACACCTCGGCGACGCCAGCTGTGCCTTCTCCTGACGGCATAAGTGCTGCCGAGAGCACGGAGGGGCCGCGACTGCCATCGCCCGCCCCAGTGACCTCCGTGGTGGCAGCTGCAATGCCGACTCCTCTTTTGGCTCCGTGTGCGCCCCACACCTGGAACAGTGTGAATTAGGACACGGCGGCGCCATAAAGACCTGCGCAGCTGTGCGCTGCCGAGAGGCAGCCGGGGGCTGCTCCAGCTCCTCGCCGGGGGTTGCCTCACTCCGGAAGGGGCACGGACCCTGTCCCGCACCTCACCTGCAGCTTCGGGGCCGTCTTGCCGCAGCTCGTGGCTATTTTCCAGGCCGGGAAGCGGGGGTGTCCGCGCCTCGGTGAGGGCCCGGCCGCGGGGCCCTGCAGGCCGCGGCGCCGCTAGATGGCAGTGCCGGCCCGGCGGAGCGGCCGCGCCCGGCCCGGGGCCTGCTCGGAGCCCGGAGCTTCTGCCGGCACCTCAGTGCTGCTCTCTGGGCACAGCTGCCGCCAGCACTTTACTCTTCATCTACCTATTTGTTAATTTATTAATTTATTAAATGTCAAGTGAAGTATAGATAAATTATTCCCTGTCAGTCGCGGAAACAGCAGCAGCACAGGGCCCTTTCCAGCCAGCCAGGATCTCATGTCCCTTCCGAATCAAGCCATCCTGTGATTCCAGGAAAACATTAATTCTGAGGCTGTTCCTGGCTGGCCTGATGGACAAGCAGAGATAAAATGTCAAGTGACACTGTCTAAAGGCCATAGGCCGAAGTCTCCTGTGTTACAAATTAAGACACTGCCTTTTAAAGGAATCACATTGTACTATTACAACAGAGATTAGGGCTAGACAATTTTACATGTGAACATATTCATATAATATTCAGAAAATTCCTAATTTTTCTGTTGGAAAGGAAGGAACAAGTCTCCTTGAGCTACCACCTCCATGAAATGATGGTTGTCTGAGGCAGCTCTGTTTGTGCTGCTCAATGAGATGTTCAGAGCCTACATGCGAGAGTGATTCATCTCTGTGCTTCTGGGTTGAGATAACAGCATTGCAAACCCGGCTGTTAAGGTTAACCTGTACACTGCATAAGGACAACAGATGGAAATTCTGGTGTAGAGCCACTGCAAAAAATAAAAACACGTTCCAAAGGGAAAAGGAGCTTGTATTTCTGTGTTTGAACCTTTGATCTTCGCTCACATCTGAAGGGAAGAGTAGACCTTTTGCTGAAGACACATGGTTTTGCATCTGTGAAAACACAGCTGTATAGAGCAAAACAAAACTGGTGCAAAACACAATGGGTTTGCTGTGTCAGTTTAACTGGTGGTGCTAAGATGCTTTAAAAATAGTGGGGTTTTTTTTGTAGACTCTTTTAGAAAGTCTGTCTTTACACAATTGTTTGTTGGGATTTTACTCTGTGGATTTGAAGTTCGTCAGTGATCAAGAGACAGCTGCTACCTAAATATTTAAAGCAAACTCATGGGAAAGTCTGGCAGTCCCTCAGCAATCCTGTTTTAATAGTTTTCAAAAAATATAAATGAGAGCATCAAAATTTACAGGAAAATCCACACTGGCAAAGCCACCTTGATTCTGAGAAAAAAAATAATCCATCTGTCATCAATGTTGAAATTCTTAACGAGGTACATGCCATATACAGCTATTTCATGGTAACATACTGCTTAATCTGAGTTGCCCAAAGCACCCCCTGAAAGTAAAGGGACGTGTCCCCATGTCCTCAGTCATATCGTTTTGCGTTTGAGCGTGATGGCAGAGCTGTTCCCGGATGCCTGCCTGTTGTCTCCTGCCTCCCTGCATTTGCAGCGACACATCACTGTCCCAGCAGCATTCCCTGCAGTCCTGCTGCCTCGCTGCATAGCCCAGCACTACCTGTGTCCCCCCTGCACCCATCTGTGTGTCCCCCCAGCACTGCCACTAGCACATTTGTGTCAGGAGCCTGCAGCATCACTTGTTTTCTGCCTTAAATCCCTACTCACTCCAGTTGGTTTATTACGAAAGACAAAGAGGAGCTAGAAATGAGGAAGGCTAAATGCAAAGATGCAAAATTGTTTCTTTAAATAGAAAGAAGTATTCTCTTATTTCCTAACCACCAGATTCCTTTTTGGACAGAGAGGAAATCTGGCTTTGTTTTTCTAATTCTTGACATCATCACAACAACACTTTGCTCTTAAAATTTATCCATCCTGGAGCCTTACGATAAATTTTCAAATGTGTTTGGGTTCCTAAACATGCAGCTGGCACTTAATAGGATTTTCAAAAGAGCATAAGCAGGTTAGACATCCTCCCATCCACTGAAATCGGTGGGATTTAGGTACCAATCTTGCTCAGTTGCTTTTGAAAATCCTGCCAGGTGCCTGTCTGCATCTTCAGTTGCCCTGGAAAATCTGGTCCCCATCTATCTCCGTGACACCATCCCACCCCACCTCACCCCCACGGCTCCCATGAATATTTGTCTTCTGTCTCTGCCTCCTGCACTCTGGCCTGTATTGATGCTGGAGTCTCCTCCTTTGTAGTTCCCAACACCAGGGACATCCCTCTCCTTTCTCTCCACCAAACTGGCTCTTCAGCTGGTTAAAAGCTCAGTTGAGCAGCTATGAGCTTTCCCGTATTTTTCAAATTAGTTTTCCTCTCCTGATAATGATTTTTAATTCTTTCTTGGTGTTGTTTTGACTGCGTAAAGCATTCGAGGGTAAAATTCACAGTGCAAACGAGAGTGAATGTGAGGGGAGCTGCCTGTTATGCCTCTGTTAGGCTGAATGCAAGATGGGGAATTAATTTCTCCATCAGCCTGTCTTCTCCCCTTCCCTTGGAATGGTAAAGTGGTCAATGGGTAGTATATTTAAAGATGAGAAAATTGGTATCTTAATTTCCTTCTCGAGTACGGTGACTCACTGGCTCTCCTCGTGCAAGCAGTTCCCCATCTGTAAAATGGATCCCCGGGTCCCCGTTTGCAAGGATACGGAGCACGGGTAATTAATTAGTGTTTGTGCAGCCCTTTGAAAATGCTCAGACAGAACGTGCTGGAAGGTGCTGCGGGTTGGCCTGGGGCTGAAGAGGCTCACCCCGGAGGGCTGCCGCTGTCAGAGCCCCACGGGGCCAGGACAGGAGCAGAGGATCCAGAGGGAGCTGCTGGCCAATTCCTTTGCCGGAGATATTTTCCATTTTCTTCAGGAGAAAACAAATTGGAAAGGGAGTTATCGGTGTGCACGCCTCCCTCACCGCGTGTTGCCTTCTCCTTTCCCAGGAATAACAACAGCTTCATTAGCAAGCTGACAAAAAAAAAAAAAAAAAAAAAAAAAGAAAAGAAAAAAAAATAGACAGAGAAAAGAAATAAGAAAAAAAGGGAAAAAAAAGAAAAAAAAAAAGCGGGTGGAAGAAAGAGAAGTACGAGAGTATTGAAATATTAAGAACAGTAATCGTCCGGCTAACGGAGAGACACAACAACTCTCCTCTTTGCCTCACGCAGAAAGTTTCCTCTTTGAAGTGGTTTCTTCCCTCCTCACCCCGCCGGGAGGGAAGGGGGAACAATTGTGGAGATCTAAAGCCAGCCAGGAATGCTGAGCTGACGGCTTTCCTGCCTGCCCCCTGCCCGCACCCCTGCACACATTCCTCTCTGCCCCTGCCCGCACCCTGACCGAATCCCAGCCTGCCCCATCCACATCTCTGCCCGCCCCTTCACTACCCCCTCCCAGCGCACTGCCTGCAACAGCCCACACTCCTGCTTGACACTGCCCGGCTCCCTGCCCCGATCCCCGCCCGGGTCCCACCCGGCTCCCTGCCCGGCTCCCTGGCCGGCTCCCTGCCCGGCTCCCTGGCCGGCCGTGCCCGTCGGGGCGGGCGGCCCTGGCCGCAGTTCGCGGGGCGGCCGGTGGGTGTCGCCCCGGCCCCGCTTTCCTGCCGGGCCCGGCGAGGCGCGGGGGGGTCACCGCCGGGCGAGCCGCGACCGTCCCACGCCGCGGGTGTCCCAAAGAGAGGCATTTCCACAGACACACGTCGCGGCTTAAAAGCGTCGGGTGCTTTGGGTTTGGCTTTTTGGTTTTGATTTGGTTGGGTTTGGTTTGGTCTTTTTACCGAGGGTGTTGTCGAGTTCCTCCCGCGTGGGGAGTATTCCCCTCCCTTCTCCTGAGCGTGGCGGGAGCCCTCCGACTTGTGCTGCCAAAGCGGCTGCTCGGAAAGGGCGCGATTCCCATCACGCTGCTTCAGCAAGTATGGAAATGCCACCGGTAACAGCGAAAAGGGGAAATTTTCCCATTTCGAGGAGCAGGTGTGCAGGTGTCCGCTTGCCATCGGCAGCGAGGACAAGAAATATTTTCATCTTGCTCAAGATCATCAATGCACATGAGCAAGAACTCCCTGTCTGGCTTGAACCAGCCAGTGAGATAAATAGATATTTGCTCTTTTGCAAAATACACACTCAAACAATTTTTATCCCTTGAAGTTTCTTGCATATCTCACAGGCACACTTTTTCCCAGTCTAGGATTGTTTTCCTACAGCATTGTGATTTCTCCCTCTTCTTTTTCTCATTTAAAAAACCGAAACCAACCCCAAAAAAATAAAATAAAACCACAAAAACCAAAAGCAAAACTCAACCAAAACAAAACGTAAAACAAAACCAAAAAAAAACCAACCAAAAGATCCCCAAACAAAGCAGAACAAAAACCACAGAAAAATACTTTTAAACATCTTCCTATGTTACGGGTTATTCACGTTTTGCAATGTATTCCCAGTAATTTGCAACTTTTGAAAGCCAGGCATTGTTCATCTCAATTTATTGAAATGCACAGATATGTTAAATAGGAAGGGAAAGAATCCCAACCCCAGTGACTTCTGTTTGGCTGCATATGCAAAGAGAGGGCAGCTTGACTCTTCCCTCGGCGTTTGTTAGTCACATCCTCTTGGCCATTGTTTTGCTGTTTGTGCTGGGAATCCAATTTATTTAATGGTAAAGAGCCAGGGGTTGTTTGGTAGTTTTTTTGGTTTTGGTTTTGTTTTTCTTATTCCACTCATTTTGAGCTGATCTGAGAAAGAAGGGAAAAAAAAAACAAATTAGCCATACCAAGGGGTAGCTCTCGAAGGAAGCTCTAGTTGCCTTGAGGGAGGGATGAGGATCTCCTCAGTGACAGCATACAAAATATACAGCGTTATTACACTTTCTTAGTAATTTTTTGTTGTATATTTTATTTTTTAAGATCTTAAAACCCATCCTGTGGATAGATGGTGAAAACTTGGCTGTTATTTCAGACGCTGGGCTGCATGTACAGTATTTCTTTCCTTTCTGTAAGCCTTAGGAGGTGGTCTCCTGGCTGCTGTAGGTTGCCTGTTTCTTGAAAATTGAAGTCCCCCAGAAAAACTGTTTATAGCAACAGGCCTGTTTCCAAAGTCAAGGGGGGAAGGAGGGGCTTTCAAATTACTTTTTTTTTTTTTTTTTTTTTTTTTTTTTAGGGAATCAGAAACAAATATGTTCCTTGTGAGAAAGGTGTGAGCTGCCTAAATTGAGAAACTGTCCCGTCTTTGAAAGCTCCCAAATCCCAAAATTATTTTATTAAAAAGGACATCGAGGAACAAATTTCTGATGTTGTTATGGCAACAGAAATAGTTGGGTGGCAATGTGGGTATCCAGAACGTCAAGATTGTAAGAAACCAGCAAAATAAGAAGTGTGTTGTATTTGGAAAAACAAATTGAACGATGGTGGCCAAGTCTTACACTTCTTTCATTCAGTGTAATCCCCATTTTCTTCTGTCCAGCCATGCCGACAGTGCCTTAGCGAAGGTGCCAGCAAGTCATTACAGTATTTATTGCCCTTAAATGCGACCTGAGATTTCAGTTTGTTATTTTTTGCCGTTGACATACTAGAAGGATGTTTTATATTTACTCCTTCTTCAGTGCCTCCAACTTTTTTCTTTTCTTTTCTTTTTTTTCTGCCTTTCTGTAGCGACACGTGCTCCAATCCCTTTTTGTCCCTGCTCTCCCTACCTCGCCTGCCACAGGACCGTCGGCAATCCCCCTGTAAAAACAGCCGGACGTACTCCCCTTAAACCTCCGCGATATTAAAATTTCACCACCCGCTTTCATTTCGTTCTAGCTGAGGGAGCCCTGAAACCGCAGCCCCGTATCCCCTAGTTTAGAAATAGTCGAAGTATTTGGGAAGCTCGCGGGTCCCTGCTGTAACACGCTTCAGGAACCTTTTGTACAGCAGCCGAATGAGATGAATTTGCCAAGTTTCAAATTTCAGGGGCAGGCAAGACATTTGTAAGTCGGTGGTTTTGTTATTCTGGAAAAGTTCTTTGATTTGCAGGCTTTTTTTTTTTCCCCCTTTTACCATACTTTTAATAAAAAGGAGATGGAGTGTGACATTAAGCAATTTTACAGCATTAGCAGCTTTGGGCTGTAAACAAAAACAAACGAATCCCGCTTACTTTCAGGCTCAGAAGTTTGCTGTCAGCCGGTCCTAAACTGGGGACTCGATCCTACGGGACGTTATTCAAGCAAAACACGGCTTGAAGTCTCGGAGAGTTGTGTCTGAGTAAGTACCCGGGAATCAGCCCCTCTGCCTGCTGGAAAAGAGAAGTGCTGGTTATCTCCTTTTTAAAGTTCTTTAAAAGAATGTGGTCTTTTAAAATGCTGTCGCAGACTTCATCCTAAAGCTTTTGATTTCCTTTCAGATTGCCTTGCTAAGGCAGCGTTCCTGATGCAAAAACTGGAGAGCAAAAGAGAAATTAATGGGTTTTTTAGTAAGGCTAGAGATTTTTTCTTTTACATTTAAAAACATCTCCTCCTCCAAATAAAACAAACCAAAAAAGCCATTTTTCGAAGCATCTGATTTTAATTTGATGTGATTTTTGTTTCAAGTTTCTTTAAAAAATTAAAACATATCCCTCTCAATGATTTGAACTTCAATTTTCAGCATTTTACAATGTAAGATTACTTGACATTATTTAATTGGACATGAGGGTGTAATACAGGAATTTCCGTTATGTGATGGATTAATTGTTTTCCTAATACTTTAAAGGCTGAGATCCAAACATTTTTCCATTCTATTGCAAAATTAACTGCAATAAATCTGTCAGACCCAATTATTCATTTAAAACATTCCACACTGATTAAATCTGCACATTTGCCTGCGTGCAAGTGCGAGCGAGGGAGAGGAGGTGTGCGCGGAGGGGGGAGTTCAGGTTTATTCCCTCTCCTCAAAACGGCAGTGGTGATAGAAACGAGTCCTTTAAATTTAACCTGGAAAATGTGAATAGCGGAATAGTCTAGCGAGAGGATGAAGAATATGTGGATGCACATCCCTGAGCCTCCCTGCTACATCTCCTCCTCGCTGCCAGGTCCAGGCAGGCTTCTGCGTCACATTTGGATGCTTGATGCTGTTTGAAAAGATCATATTTTACTTCTAGTGCGGGTGGGGTTCTTGATTTTTGTTTTGGTTTGGTTTTTTTCTTCAGTTTGTTGATGTTTTCAAAGTCTCTAAACAAAGTCAGATGTGTTAACAGTCTTATTAACAATGTTAAAATGGAATTAACAGCTTGTGGATACCTCTGGAGTACAATAGCATGTCAGCCTACCCTGCCCCCTTATAAATCGCGTCCCGCTGTCTTTCTTTTGTTTCGTGCCCAATCAGCAAACTAAAGTTTTGTTGAGACAGAAGGGCAGTTCAAGTGTTCCTGCTCCGGCGGAGGAGGAGCGGCGGTGGGCTTTCTCCTCGGCCCCGGCGAGGCCCCCATGCGAGCGAGCGAGGGAGCGAGCCGGGAGACGGAGCGACCCCCAAACCTGCAGGCAGGGCTCTGCTGACCCGCCTGCCTCCCTGACCTCTGCCGTCCGGTTTTGTCAGTTTAAAAGGCTTTGCCGAGGTTGTAGTTTACTTTTATGGGCCTTTCAGCGCGGCTACAAAAGCTTTTGTTTATTTTAGATGTAGCGCGGTTCAGATTTCTATTAATCTTCATATAACTCCGGTGGCTTTGCTTCTTCTGAATTGGTGCCGTGTTTGGGTCTGAGGCAGCCAGCATCGGCTGGATAATTACAGCGAGTTTGGGGACTTTCAGAAATAATTTGCCTCTGAGAGTGGAAATTAACACCAACACATGCTGTTGTTTAACTCGATTTCACCATCATTTGGGCTCAGCGCTAAGGAAAGAGGAAAGACTTTTGTTTTTTCCTTTCACTTGCTTGAGTTTTTACTTTTTTACAATAGAACTCTTCAGAAGCATCGCCCAGCCAATTTCAGTATTCAGTGCAAAGTGAACATTTAAGACGTTCTAAATTTTTTCATGTGTCTAGAATTACCTCGGGTTAATTTGCATAGAAAATTTATGAGGAACTCTTAAGTGTTTTCCTTTATGGTAATTATAGTTTTACTCCTTTCCTCCAAGAGTATCCAAGTATTTACAATTCCTCCTAGAAGAGCAGAGCGCTACCAGGCAGGCATGCATTTCAAGTCCTTTTACTGGTCAAAAAACTGCAAGGCGCAGACAGGTTGCAGTTCACCTAAGGACTGCAAAACATTCTCAAGCCCAAAATGGAAATTGTAATCCCTTTTGTTGGGGTACTCAGGCCCCATGTGCCTTCAGCCAGCCCCACAGGCTGCCTTGGCTCTGGCATTCCCACCCCACTTGGCTCCCTGGCCCCACAGCTGCCCACTGGACAGGGAGCTTTAGATGCATCTGTCCTCTGCGGTGCTCCAAAGCAGGTAGTCTCTGTGTCCAAAGGCTGCTATCTGGAGCACTAGTTTTGTCTCTGTCAGCCCCTCATACTATGGCCTCTCTGAATTACTTTGGCCAAGCTGGACTATGCTCTTTCCCTGCTGTCTTTGGGCTTCCCAGTGCTGGCTCCCACTGTGTCCCCTCGTGCATCCCACAGATCAAGGTGCTCTGCTTTTGCTTTCCATGCGGGTAGCAAAGGGATGCTTGGTGTCCAGTGTCACAGCTGCAGCTGGACTGCCTGGCCCTACTTGTCTCTTTCCTCTCTTGTGTGTGTTCACCCTCAAACCCCAGCCTAAATCCCTGTTGCCCTCTCTTCCCTGCCCTTCAGTTTACACAGCTGTTCTGTAAACAGAGGAGATGATACCAAATGCAATGCAAATGGATTGGTAGCCTGTGGGCCGTTTGATTCCACTCTGGTGCACACCAAGCATGGCTTGCCCACCACAACACATGAAAGTGTTTACCCTTTCTGCAGATTGTGTTCTTGAGAAGGTGTGCAGAAGGTGTGCAGGTGTGCACTGATGAGGATTGAGTTCATTGTTTTCTTAACTAACCAATACAAAAACTCTCTCACAGGGAAACTTGTACCAGTTTTGCACTTATAAAACGCAGCATATGGTCTTAATATGGAAAGAACCAGAGTGATAAAGACTAAATTATAGAGGGGAAAAATATATCTTATTTGTAGTATAGTTTAATTTACTGTATTGTAAAAATATTATATTTAATAGGCCATATAGTAATATGAGAAAATATAGAATATAATATTTTCTTTCACCTTATCTGAACTGCTATGGGCCTATTTTTTCACTCCAAGGGTTCTACATCAAAAATCTACAGAAAAAAAAATGCATTTTCATCTTATTTTAAAGTTGATGAAGCTGATGAAACTGATGAACAAAGAAAAATGTATAAGTATGTACTAGTTTACTTATAGAGAAAAAAATAAATGCCCATTTTTGGGAAGCAGATTCATTTTTATGGAACATCTGCCGAGAGAACAAACACATCTTTTGTCTGACTCCTTAGGAAATTCATAAACAGCATTTATTGACAAAATATTCAATATTGATTTAAATGGTGCATTACAAAAATGGCATTAGTACTTTGTGCTTTTTGTGATTTTCCAAAATCTGGGCATCTCAAAGTGTCTCAGAGGAGCAGTGCTCCCAGGAAAGGTGCTTAGGAATTCCTGGGCGAGCTCTGCAGGTCACCCTCTGTACAGGGGTGCTGTGCTTGGCATTGGCCATCCCCATCACTGGGCATGGCCTGCCCATCAGTTACTGTGCTTCTGTCATTGTGGTGGTAAATCTCATTTATTTTAGTAGCAGACCGACAGCAGTGGAGGAGGGCAGAATAGCAGGGCAGCCCTTGCTGGCTCACCTTCACGGGGCACCAAACCCGAACATCAGAGGTGCTGAGACCTTCCCATGGAGTGACTTCGACAGACTGGTGGCTGCTGCCTGCTGCTTGCCAGCATCAGCCCTGGCATCATTTTATTGTACAGAAACTTGGTCTCATGTGTGATTTTTCCAGGTTCCTTAATTTGTCTTGTTATAGAGAGATCATCTTCCTGCTAGAAATCTCCTGAAAGAATAACCACATTTCCCCCTTCTTATTTCTATTCTTTATAATTTGTAACAAATTCCTATTTTGAGGAGTATAGTACTGTTTGTTAACTTTTAATGTGTGGAAGTTTTGTATATGGAGCTATGTGGAAACTCATCATCTGTATTGTCATCTCGATGAGCTGTCAATTATGCCCACAGGAGTTTGCACAAGCTCACTGAAAGGAGACCCCTACAAACTACATAACATTAAAAAAAAAAAAAAAAAAAGAGAAAGAACAAGCAAATTTAGTGCCCCTTATTTAAAAGCAATTTTAAATGACAGAATATGTTATCCATTTGCTTGCCATTTGGGTCCAAATAATTCTTGTACAAAATTGTACACTGCAAATTGCACCATAAGAACAGGGTCAAAGAAGAGGTACATTCTTGATCCAGAAGAATGTACCCACATAGTCCACATTACAAGTGCAAAGAGTTCTACTGAAGGTAAAATCAAGATACTGAAAAAAAATCTTTCCAGGACTTAGCCCTTACACAAATGTCTCTGTTTGAAAGAAGCTAAAACATTATACAGCATGATGCTATCTTTTATTGCAGTCTAAAACTACTGACTAGTACCTTTTGGTCTAATTTCCTGCTTCTATGTCTGGGGAGCCTCTTGCAGCTGTTGGAGTAGGCAGGATGGGAAGAAGGACTCCGTTGTATTAAAAACTGGCTATGCAAGAGACGTGGTGGTCACTTGTTGACACCCCCTTGGAGAAGCCCTTTTCCTAAGACCTCAGAAAAGACCCATAGATGTCCCCAGAAATCTTTCCTTTGCCCTTAACAGTAGGAAAAGTGAGCACATGGCTTTGGGGAAGGAGGCAAGGGTATGGCTTTGATGGGTGCCAATACTGGGCTTTTTTTTCCTTTGGGTGAGCTCCACACAGGTTGAGCCAGTGTGGGGGTCAGGGTATGGGCCAAGGGCAGAAGCTGCCAAGGATGGAATATCTCATCTTTCCTGCAGAGCAAAAGAGGCACCGTGACACAGAGAGCACTGTCCTGAGCACTGGGGCACGATGGTGCTTGAGAACCAGACATTGTCCATTCAATCACTTGCCTGGTGCTCAGCTGAGTTCAGGGAGGCACTTGGACCAGACTCCCAGGAGATTCACTAGAGTATTCCTCACCTCTATACTTAAATCTACCTGGCTAAGCTTTTCTGAGGCAAATAGTTGTGTTCACATTCAGTGTTCATCTGTCCTGGATGACTTATTTACCTTTCCCATGCCAAGCAAGTTTTACTGAAGGCATCCTGCAGGTTAACTAGTTGCAGGTGACTTTTTGTTTTTCATGGCTTCTGCCCTTGCAGCGAGGTGGCCAGAGTGAGGTGCAACTGAGGAGGCTGCATTTCTGAGATCTGCCATGGGGCAGGTACAGATGAGCCATGGCTTGGAAAAAGAACGAGGTTGTGGGTGCCAGAATGGCACTTTGTCTTTCCCAGTCAATGGAAGGGTCCTATCACATAAATTCTTTACTATAACTTTATTTCTATGAAAACATACTTATGGTAGGAATGCTGCCTCACAATGTGTGATCTATATGGGTGTACCTCTCTAGAGATTTTTCCCTAGAGGTATAATACTTTTAAAATGTATGTAAAAAGGTACAAGATGCGTTATGAAGATGTAATACTTTCAAGTCTGTATTCTTTCCTACTTCAAGATGATTTTTAGATTGGAAACTTGAGAAAACCTTGTAAATGAGGCTGTTAGTTTATTTATTTATTTGTTTCATTTCAGCTGAGACAGATGGGATTCTCGGATCATGCACTGTTAAGCCTTCCTTTGGAATTCGCGCCACTGTGGCCACAGAGCCCAGATGGTGCTTAAATCTGTCATTTTTTAACAACCCGACTTTCTTAATTTTATATCCAAACACATTGAGCATTCAGAGTGATTAATTACTGTCCAGATATGTCTGTGCTGCAGCAATTTACTCGTGTGTGCCAAAGATCATTTCGTTTTGGAGTAGGTAGTTTGGTGAGGGCTGAGTGGGTGGCGAGCAGCACCCAGCAGACACTTTATGTTGGAGGTAGCAGCACGGTGCTCCTTGTATCATCCTCCCATGGCAGCAGCTTAGCAAAAAGTTTCTGAAAGTAAAACAGAGTTTTTGTTCACCTGGACATTTTACAGCTTCTCTAGGGAATTTTCACTATTGCATGGAAGTTTCAGTCTCACCAAATCTTCTATTTCCCATCAAAAGGGAATTTTTTGTTGCCTGACATATACCAACATTATTTTTTCAGGATTTTAACTCCAGACATTAGAGGCTTTGCCAAGATTATAATGGCCAGGTATTTAGCAAGAAAAAGCTGAAGAGTTTTCATCAAGAAGCAGACCTTGCTCCAGAGGGTTTTGTCCAACACTTGCATTAATTTTCATGCTTGCAGCAGGCTGCCATCAATTTTTCAATTTTGGAAATGAGGGAAGAGCTGATGCTGCATGGTCCATGCCACTCCAGCTTTACAGTAGACATCAATATAGCCTGTCAAAATCCTTGAACCTCTGCCCTTTGACTGAGAACCATTAGGCAACCATCAGAATAACCAGAAGGTTATTATTGGATGTTACTGTATATTGTTCATTTGGCTGTGTGGGTTTTGGTGCAGGTGGAGGTGCAGTTTCAAAAAAAATAGAGAAGTGGGAGCTTACTCCAGCCTTAATTCTAAGACTTCTGTCCCCTTTGTGAAGGAATTGTGGTGCTTGTGCTATGTTAAACACCAGCAAAACAAATGTCTGACTATTCCCTTGCTGGGGGACACTGGTCAGAGTCAGGCTGTGCCACTTCTTCTTCACACAGTCTTTACACTTGCACAGTCTAGACTGTTCACACCGCTGTTTCGTGTCTTACCCATTGTGCGTGCCACTGCTGAGGGCCACTTCATGTTCAAGAGCAATTGGCACTTCTTTAAGGTGTAGAAGCTTAGCAGGGATGAGTTTGGGCTCTTCTCGAAAACCTAGAAAAGGAACTGCTCCTCACCATATCAGCACACTTTAAAAGGAGAGTGAGAGCATAGTCAGTCTGAATGTTCCCAATTTGATACTGTAGCTTCTGTTATTTAAGTGCTGCTGTAGGCTTTTGTTCCACAAGCAGATACATCTTGGAATAGACATCTCCCTTGTTACATTTCAGTTGAATTTAATTACCATTAGTAATTACTGACTGGTGTCATTGTTGCAAAATTGACAATTAATATTTAAAAGCTAATGTACAGGATTAAAAAAAGAAAGCTTTGGAGGAGGGAGCTTCCTCACCACCAAAGCCCAGTGCTGCATCATAACATTGCTTCTGGAGCAGTGAACTTCCCCTCTTTCATGTCCACATTTTCCTTCCATCTTCTAACACATTCTAGGAGGTCTTACAGTAATTATATGAAGTTGCAGCAATGCTTTGAATTTTTTTTTTTTTTTTTTGGTGGTTTATGATTTAATAAGGCAGGAGAAGGCTGTGCAGGCTCTGGTTTTTAGGAGGAGAGATTTATTGGCTTGCTGGGCAAGGAGTTCAAGTTACTGTGTGTTTCCTCACTCTCTCACTGGTGATATGGGTATCTAGCGTGACATTTTTCGGACAGGGTAAGGGTTAGAAGGGATTTTTTGGTCCTTTCTGGTTTGTATCCTGCAGTGTACTGAGAGGTGCTTACAAAGACACCTTCTATAGCATTGAAATAGTTGGATAAATTTTAATGTAAGTTATAAACTTATAGTTTATATAAAATGGACGGATAAGCCCTTAACCTAACCCCACTCTAAAAAATCTGCTCTGCATAACTAGTACTAAATTAGAATAATTCTGGTCAGTATTCCTTTTTTTCCTATTTTTTAACTTTTATAAATAATACAACATAGCAACTCTGTAAGCTATAAATAACACCAAATTAATGAAATCAAATCAAATTAATTAAATTTTAGGTTTCCATTAAGCGAATCCCAGTGGTGTGGTGGGAACTTATTCTTCACTCAGAAGGTTCAGTCCTCTACCCATATTGCTCCTGGGTACCTAAGTTTCAGTAGCCTACTAAGTGTCTGTACTAAGCAGTCACTTCTGCACTTTCTAGGTGCCCTTAAAATGTAATATATGGGGTTTCTTAGACAATGGAAGGGATAGTTTTGTAAATTTTTTTGGCCTCTTTTATTTAATAGAAACACAGGTCAATTTACATCTCTAGCTTCAACCCTATTTTGTCCTTCCCGTATAAAGAAAAATGCCTTCAGTTCCATGGGAATGTCCTGATTTCCATTCCCTTTATTTGCAGGTAGATATAGAAAATCGTTGTACTATAGAAAAAGTACTACCAGGTGTGCATTTTTCAAAATACTTCATGGCAATTTCACGCTGAAGGAAATTACTGCTGTTGGCACATTAATATTGGATATTTGGTTTTGACACAGAGATAACTTGGAATATCTCTACATCATCTTCCTTAGATCTTGTTAGCCAAAGAGTGACCTGGAATTGCTCACCACCTGCTGACACTTCAAATGCCTGAGTGCGTCTCCTCCTTGGTGTGTACCCCTCAGGAAATCCAGAGGTTTGATCTAACTGCTCAAAATATAGAAGTCCTTTGGAGAAGTAAAAGTGAAATCAGGTTATCTAATCAAAATTTCAAAACACAGTAAAAGGGTTGAAGCTCCCAAGACCTTGGTTCCTATTCACCTTCAAAAAAGAGCCCACTTCACAGACTCATAGAATCACAGAATGGTTTGTGTTGGAGGGAACCTTAGTTCCATCTAGTTCCAACCCCCCTGCCATGGGTAGGGATACTGTCTGCTGGACCAGGCCCTGAACACTTCCAGGGACCGGGCATCCACAGCTTCTCTGGGCAACCTGTGCCACTGCCTCACCACTCTCACAGTTAAGAGTCGTTAGATTCATCTTATTTCAAATCTGTCAGCTTCCATCTTAGTTATTCAATGCTGAAGGACAATATTCCTATCAAAATCTTTGTTAGGCGATGATGCCATTTTCACCAGTCCTCTGTCAGGGCACGGTATAAAACTTTAATGGGAAAAACTGCAAAACAATTTGCTTTTTTCCGGAGCATATTTTTGTCATGGGAACAAAACATGGTGAGGAGAAAGGGTACCCACTCTGCCTAAGGCTCCTTTCTCCTTTCTCTGGGAGCACCTCTTCCCAACACCCCAAATGCTGGACTCTCCAGGATGCTGCTCTGATCACAAAAAAAAAAAAAAGCTGTCTTTCACAAGTGAGTCTTTTAAACCTTTTGCTAATGAGTTCCCAAGTGCTTTTTGGCCATAGATATTAAAGCTTGTGTGTTTGCGATTTCCCTGGCAAGCTGCCGTTCGTAAAAAGGATATAGTGTTTTCTTGGTCCTTTGCCCAAAGTAATTTTGCAAGGAACTGTAAGTGCATTTAGTACATGTCATTCATTGGAGAGAAGTCATTGTAATTGCATTTGATCACAATCAGTTTATGGCTCTTTTATCATGTTTTCATGCTGCATATCCTCTCAAACATCATAGCAAAACTTAATGGCTACTGTTTTACTTCTGCGTAAAACATTTTATGGCCTTTTTGTGCAGCCCACATTAGGTTTCAATCACCATTGCCCCATAGAGAGAGAAAAAAGTTGGATGAAGAACTATCAAAAGTCCTTAACTACATAAAATTTTATTTTAGGTCAACTTCCCATAAAAGATATTAAATGTATTTTGTGGTTTATTCTGCACGTTAACAATTTTAGAGGAGCTGCAATATTTTGGGGGAAGCAGTATGAAAGGGAGAAGTTAATTCACAGAAGATGTTTAACATTTGGGGTAGTTTTCCTTTGTAAAGAGATGGATTTGAATGTGGAACGGGTGGCTGGAGAGTACTGCTGTTGCATTCTTGAAGTGGCTTTAAAAGTTCACTGTTGCCTCCACAAAATTCAGATTTCTGAAATTCTGCTGAGTCTTTTTAATCATTGCTTTAAATTTTTAATGTTCCATTCATAAAACCCAGCACAATTCTCATGCCTTAAATGATATCTTTGGCTGCCTGAGTGCTGCTGAAGTTCCCAGCTGAAAAGTTTAATTAAAAGGGAAACTTTGACATGCTGCTGAGAAGATTAGTTCGCATTAGAATGGTGAGATAAAAGAAAATTTACTTCTAATCTAATTAACACCAATTAAAAGATGTAAAAGAATTTGCATCAGCCAATTGTTAATTATGCATCAATTTGCCTTTCCTGTGACAAAAAAAAAGCAAAACATGACCTGTTTTGTTTTAGGATACCTATAGTGTGATGATATTGCCACAGTCATTTTTCATGTGAATTGGCTAAGATGGTAACACTTGCTTTGCATCATCCTAGTGCTTTGGTTTGTGTTCAAGACTTTAGCAGAAGGTTATTTCAGAATTAAGCAGAAGCTTAATTGGTCTGTAACTTGACAACTGTATGTAGGGATGATGGAAACACAAAAAAATTCCAGTTTTACAGAAATCTATTGCATGTATGTGTATGCCTCTTCTCCTTAAATGTGGTAGTTTGGAGGTGTGAGCGGGGCATGCCTGTCCACTTCAAAGTTTGTCTGTGTATTTACACATGCTTATATTTATCTTGATTCGTGGTTTTAAGATTATAGCCAGGATTGTCTGGTAATAAATACGGGTTTATTCCACATGCCTTGACTGTGCTTTTATGAATGATGTAGTATTTTGGGAGAAGTGGTATACCTAGTGAGCTTCTCAATTTGCTTCCAGGTGGAGGGCTGAAGGTCTTTCGTCACTGTATGGAAGGCACTTGCTGCACACTTAAAATGTTCTTTTTTCATTTTATGTGCATTTGATTTTTAAAAATTTGTTTCTAGTTTTGCTTTTGCAGCTTTACAATTTAAACAAGATGTTGAGTATGAAGAAAAGACCTAGAGAAGACTAGGGACTAGAGAGTAAGTCCTGTGAGGAGCATCTGAGGGAGCTGGGCTTTTTTAGTCTGGAGAAAAGGAGGCTCAGGGGAGCCTCTGCAGCTGCCTGAAAGGAGGGTGTAGCCAGGTGGGGGTCAACCTCTTCTTCCAGGCAGCAAGTGACTCCATGACAGAAAATGGCCTCAAGCTGCACTAGGGAAGGTTCAGGTTGAACATCAGGAGGAATTTCTTCACAGAAAGTGTTGTTAAACGTTGGCATGGAGTGCCCATGGAGGTGGTGGAGCCACCATTCCTGGAGGTGCTCAAGAAATCACTGAACACTGCACTTAGTGCCATGGTCTAGCTGACAAGGTGATGATGAGCCAAAGGTTGGACTTGATAATCTCAGGGGTCTTTTCCAACATAAATGATTCTGTGGTTCTGTGACTTAAGTTGTTTACATTATGTGAACTACATTTATTTTGATTGAGGTTGTCATATTACTATTTTTTATAAAAAAAATTAGGGTTTTTTGGTAACACAACCAGACATACAATTAGTTTATGATCTTGGTTGCTGCTTGTGCCATCAGTAACCTGGATGTAAATTTAATACAAGTGTCCTGAATTCATGTTTACTTTATTATCTTTCCTAATGCTTTTATTCACTGCCTATCTGTGCAGCTGATGATGTAGATACAGTTTGCCTTCATGTGGCAAGCCTAACAGGGTTGTGAGGATGTCAAAGCCCTAAGCAGAAGAAGGTTGGGTATGTTCAGAAACCAACTACAGAGGACAGCAGATTTGTTTTGGGGTCTAAAAAAGCAGTTATGTCAACCTGCTTTAGGAGAGACATATGGGAAGGATATTTTATAGCCACATTGTAAGTTGTGGGGAATGTCAAAGGGAATAGAAATATTTGTGTTACAGTATTGCTTGCAATCTAATGGTATAGAGTTGTAACAATGTCTTAATTAAGAATTGTCCTGAATTTGCTCATAATATTCAAAAACATAAGTAATTCCTTACCTCTGTAAAAATGTATCAAGTAACTCTTCTGTGTGTCTTCGTGTTCTGCCTTGCTGAGCTGTTCTTTATGCTTTATATTGCCTTTTGTGCAAAGCATCACAAAGGTTCTTTCTAAAGAAAACAAACCAGGAGCTAGAACATTAAGAGTATATTATATATTTGACCAATCACTTTTATAAAGTCTGATGCAAGTCTTTAATCTGAGATCCTTGGAGAATGCTTTAGTTTTTAATATTTCTATGACCTTCTCCAGGGGACTGAAAAATTACTTTGAAGTAACAAAGTGGTGCATGGAGTTTTAGCAGTGTGATTCCCATTAAAGTCAGTAGGAGCCAGGTAGCTAAAACTCAACACAACTATGAAAACACACTCCTTGTGCAGTGTTAAGTAGTAAAGCAATTCTGTAACATGGCAGTGACATTTTACTGCATTTGCTGGCTTTATAGCTCCACTCAAGGCTTGCATTTTTACTGAAGTTTTACTGTTCAGTGAAAATAATAAAAGAATATTCAAAAGCAGGTGTAGGCTATTCTAGTAAAAGGCACAGCTGTAGGAAAAAGCTGGCAAATTACCTATATTTTTAATGTGAAATGGCAACATCTATTTTGCAAACTCTAGTTCATCACCTGCAGACTGGCCATGCTGTAAGCATTTGTTTGAGGTGCCTGGAAATATTTTGCATTCTCTCAGCCCAGGGCCAAAACCAGCCCTCACTGACCAATGGTGTTGGCAGCTGAGGGGGACTTCTCATCCCAGCCATGCCCCTGTCCAAGGAGAAAGATGAGCCAGTGCTTCCCAGAGGTACTGACAGGCAAAGTAACCATCCAGAAGAGAAGCCTGATCCGATTGATGAAATTTCTTTCTGAAATATCTCTACATTTGGTGAATATTTCTACGGAATAAGCACTGACTGACTCTTTGAACCTCAGCAAAGGCAGAGCAGCTGGGGGGGTTAGTGCCTTTTTTTTTTTTTTCCCCAAACCATCAGGGTGGTGAGAACCTCCAAGAGGGCAAAGTGTTTTCTACTTCATGTTTTTTTACCTATGAACCTGGAAGACAGGGCTTTCTATGGAAATTACAGACATTTTCAAGACTTTGAACTGGAAATTCTGGTATTTAACTGGAAATTCTGGTATTCCAGTATTGTCCTGATGATTTGTGTTGGATAGATCTCAAGGAAGTCTGTCACCACATTTTAATCATTGTCACCAGCCTCCAGTAGTGTGGCTTTACTTTCAGTTTATGCACTAAGATTTTTAGTATTGTTTGTCAAAGATCTCCATATGTGGTATTTTATATCAGCTTCTGATTAAATTCCAAACCCTTATGCAATAAGTTTCATCCTGTATAAAACCTGTATGTATTATTTTGTGTTAACCATGATAATCTGTCCTATGTTTCTTTCTAGGAAAGGCAACCCATGAAATCGGAGGTATTCTTTATTCTCATTAATAACCTTTTAGCTCTTCTTGTTTTGCAAGTGCATAGTTTGATTCCATATTATAAAATCAAATTGCTCCGTGCAATGCTGGTTTTTCCCCTCTGGAGCTACATTCAGAAATCCACAGCCTTGTCCTACACCAAGGACCATTTAGAAATAATTGATAATACACTATAGCATTAACAATGATTGAGAAATGAGAGTATCACAATCTGTAAGCAAAAGACAATTCCAAATTTTTCTGCCAAGGTTGTATTTTCTTTGTCTGCTACTTTACAAGAAGAAAAAGTGTCAAGAGGAGCTGGCAATCAGAGCTTCATTAATCTCCTTATACGTGGGCTTTGTCCATGCTGACCTTTGTCCAGTCTGAAGTACCTGGAACCAGCACATCTCCTTTGCTTCCATATGTCCAAAATCAAAACACCCTCTAAAAGGTCACAATGCAATCAAATTGTTAAATGCTGATGAAGTTAATTTACAGCAGTGTGAGACAAGAAGTCAGCTGTTCTAAACATCTTTCCTAAAATCAGAAAGGAGGATTTAAAGCTTCCAAATCTTACATTTCACAGCAAGGTTCAGTAGCCATCTGGACAGCCTTCTAATGACATCCCTACCAGGGCCTGCCATGCCCTCCTGATCAAGAAGCAGAGCTGTCTACCAGTGCTGCTGTCTGGGACGTGCTCCTTGGTGCAGTATTAGCTCACAGATGTTGCTTCTGAGAGCAGTCCTCCAAGATTCAAGAGAGGAGTGGAATACCTGATGAGGTGTATTGTCACAAAATGTTGTTCAGGAAATAAACTTATAGCTAGCTTATCTGTTTCTCAGGAAGCACTGAAAAATCAAAATCAATTACTCCAGAATCTTGGGGCCTGAGTTCATCTCTGACTGACATGACAACAGCCTATAATGCTCAAAAGATAAATCTAGCCATTAAAATGTGACTACAGCTTCTGGGTACAGCCAATGATATGCTGACATTTGCATTTTCACCCCAAAATGTGAAATGTGCATAATGCATCACATTACCTCAGATATACTGCAATTTTTATGCAGCTGGGCAAGTGTATTTATAGTGTTCAAGTGATAGCATATCACATTTTATAGCATCAAGTGTTTTGTCATTAACACCATCATTTCAGCTTTTCTCAAGCTGACAAAAAAACTTCCAGAATTAAATAACATTGAAAGATAGCAGGTAGTGCCCATATGTCCTTAATTCCCAAATTTTTATTGTGTGGGTCTCAGTGCAGTCTAGCAGGATCTCCCCTAGTGGTTTTTCATAGAGAGGTGGTGGTAATTCATCTCTAACATGGGCATAGAGCTCCCAGAAGCTACAGGTACAGGACATCAAATAACCCAAAGCACAAACTTCAGAGACAAAAATTCTGTGTCAAAGAGGGGTTTTGCAGCACTTCTGTTTTGAAACAGGACTCTGCATTTGACAGTCATTGTGTTTACTTCCACGGGTCCATTATTTGTGTGAAATAGATTCTCTGAGCGTTCTTGAGGGTTTTTTAAACACCATTTTCATGCCTTCTGAAGAGGCCACAATGATGAAATACTGACTTATACTATAGGAACCAGGCACAAGGCCAAGGACTTGCTCCATTTTCCTTCTCTGCTAACCCATGCATGTTTATACTGACCTGTTGGGAAATGTATATTGATATTTTTTGCTACATGACAATACAAAGTAACTCTTCTCATATGGTTAATACAAACTATGCTTCTGTAATTTTATAATAACGCAGTGTATGAGAGTGCATCTGTATTTTCATGTTAAATTCAATTACCAGAAAAATCTTGCCTTTGGTTTGCAATACATAGCAAGCATCTGAAAAACAGAAGAAATAGTGTCATTACATTAGCTTGGTAGACTTTTCAGGCTTACAGATGTAAACAGATTATGATTTTATTTAATAGACTCTTATTTTATCATCCATTTCTCTTTAACTGAGAAGTATTTTGAAGTATGTAGAGATTGAATTGAATTTTCATTACATACCTGGTCAGGGATCAGTCTAAATGATTCTTTAAGCAGTTTGGAAAAAAAAATACTCATTGAAGACTTGTTAAGTTGTGTGAGAATATGCATTAAATGCTTATCTCTCCTGTGGGTATGTAGGTATCAGCTACTTAGTTTACTGTGTGAGGTTTAATGCTTTTCTTCTAATTTCTAATGAACTTTACCACCAGACTACTTGATCATGACTAAGCCTATGAACAATGCAAATGGAATTGCCCCCTGATGGTGAGGAATGGGGCCCAGATGGCCCTTAAAAGGTGATAATTAGGAAATATAGCATATCTGAGTAGCTAGAAAGAGAGAAATTTGTTGAAGACAGTCAATCTGTTTGAAGCAATGGTCTTTCCCTTAATTATATAGATTTTCATTTAAAGCTGCTTTAAAGTAAATTTTCCCAGAAAGTTTTATTTGCAACTGGATACTAGAAAACACTGATTCTGCTTCTTTCTGTTTTAAATTCTCTGTGGAATCCATGTCATGTTGTCTTCAAAATTTAGGTGACAAGCTGGCTGTGTATGTTGAGACAGTATTTGGGGTTGTAGGTATTCTTCTGCTGCAAAATGGCAGAAAAAATGGGAAACACCAGAGATACAGATATTGGTATGCTGTAAAACATATGTATTACCAGAATTCAACTGTAAACTCTGCTGGGTGAGGGTTTACTTGCTTCTAGAATGAATTTTCACTGTTTTGAGTGTTTCATTGCCTTTTGGGAGTTTCATTAAAGCTTAGATTTTTATTTCTCTATTTAACTTTATAACTTTATTAAAACACTGTCATTTGGAAATATATTGTTGCTTTATATTATGGCTCAGATGTTAATGAAATAGTACCACAGGTTGTTTAAGGCTTTCCATTGTAGCTCTCCCTTTACAGCCACCTTATGAAGCAAAGTTTTATTTTGATTGTATTTGCTGTGTTGTGAGAAAAATGCCTGTGGGGAGGGGACATCCATATTGCTAGCTTCTGGGAGGATGCCACGGGGGAAAGGGTCAAGTTCTCCATCAATCCACTGCTATTAATTTCCTACATTCAGTAAACCCTGTCCCTGAGAGTGATATGACTCAAGCAAATATCAAAATTTCAGAGAACAGGTAAATAGATATAAAGGGAGAGCCATATCACATGTTCTTTAACATACATCCATCCTGACTTGAATTCAAGTATTGAACACAAGCCTGTGGGAAGTGGTTAGCAGTAAAATCTGTTGGGATGGCCTGCTTGTCCCAAGCTTAGATCGTGAGTCACCATGTCAGAAATAATTCTTCATTACAAAGCTTTGGAGCCTTGCAGACTGTGTTTTATTGCTTTCTTGAGAGGGGACAGACTTGCTGACAAACTAGGGAAGGTGCTCCGGGAGGATTATTTTGTTCTGTACAATTTTTAATTCTGTCTCATATTTTGTGTTTTAGGAAACAGTACCATGTTCTGACTCTGTCACATTGAAATGGAAATACAGGGCTCAGCAGTCACTGTATTGCCTGGGCCCAAAAGTGCTCTGATCATCATCATTGCCTCTGTTACCCTCCCTTGTGTTGTGTATTGTCCTTGGTTTCTAAATGCATTTTCCTCAGCTTCTCCTAGGCTGAATTGGATCATTGAAAGGTCAAGTTGCTAGATCTTTAAATATCAGTGCATTACTGGTTCCTCTTCTGCTGGAACATCCTCTTGCTAGGAACCAAAATCTAGTGCTAAAGAAAAGCCAGCCTGAGAGGAAAGCTTCAGGAAAATGTTTTTTTCCGTGATTTGTTTTAATTTTCTTATTTCCAAGTCTACAGTAGTCTAGTGCATAGGATGATATCTACATTCAGTTATCACTTCTATGTCTGGAAGTCTTACTGCAAAAAGTAGAAATATTTCCAAGACTTTGAATACACTGATTTGATGATACAGATAATATGAAATGGCAGTATTAATATGAAGTGCATTTAAAAACATAGTCTTTGTTGCCAATTTGTGATAGGTTAATCTGACATTGTTGTAATAGATCCATAAGTTGCTCGTCGGGCTAATAGTTGTTTGAGCTCCAAGATTTTTTTTTTTTAATTAAGTGTTTGGAAGCATGAAAGCAAAGTTTGTGAGGATTGTGAAATTCTCATTTTAGGAGAGTTTTAAAACTATTAGCTGTTACATAGAAAACAATGTCAGTTATTAAGAAAAGCTCTGGCTGGCAGTGTTTAAATTCAAATGAATATAATTTTAGGAGACATGTGACTACTGAAGTGCCAAAAATGTACCAGCTGTAAGTGTGTGTGTGTGGGCAGAAATAGTAAATAAACGCAGCAGATTTTGTCCTCCCTACCTCACATATCACAGCATACTGTAAATAAAAGTACCATTTCAGCAAGGCCTGTGGGATCCACAATGTGCCTGACCCTGGAGTGGTCCAGACACAGACCCCACTAATCAGTGTCCATATCTACGGCCAGATCCAGAGTGCAAGTGGGAGCAGTCATGGTCAGAATTGCCTGTGGCCTTGCATAATTTAGATGATTTTGTGGGTGTTGGAATAGCACTGTGTGTTTGGATAGAAGCAGTTTAGCAAACACACAAAAGAGGTTCTTGTTCTTCTCGAGTGTGAGTGTTTTACACGCTCAGCGGCATGTCCATCCCAAGCAAGAGGCACATCCAAGTGGATGGGGTTGAAGGTGTGTAAATGGAAAGCAAAGGAGACAGACAGATGATGTCTGCACCTAAGGAGCTGTTTGCCTGTTCATCAGTTTCAGAAGTGACTTTCCTTTTGACAAGCCATGTCGTTATCTTCCCACTTTTCCTTCCTTACTTGCTGCCTACTCCAAGAGGCTGTGCCTCCTTCCCTGCCATAAGGGAAAGCTTTGCTGCTGCCCCATTGTGTCTCCCAAGTCTCTTGAGTGCTTCATTTCTTTATGTTCTATTTTAAGCCAGCTAAGTAAATCTCATCTGCTAGGCATGCTTGCACTGCTTCCCAGTGTTTCTCTAGGGCCAACATTTTGGATTCTCTTCTGCTTTGAATGGAATAGTTTGGGTTATTCTGCTTCTCTTCTGCAGTTGGTTAAAAAAAAAAAAAAAAAGAATAAAAGAGAGACTCTTACTGCCATTAATGTTGTTCATTATTCAAAAAGTGGATTTAGTCTTTCTATCCATCCCAGCCTACCAAAAAACTTCCAGAACATTCCAGATTCTGTCATTTAACAAGTAATTTATTGCAAGGTTAATTTTACATGGCAGGAAGGAGAAGTCAGAGGTGGAGGGTTACTGCATGGTGCTCTGATGTGATTCAGTGTGCTTGCTCTGTTTATTATAATTGATTGGGAATGGTTAAAGTACCTAACAGCTGCCTACTATATTGTGCTGATATTTATATGGTACTTTTATATTCTGTCTGAAACCATAAGCACAAAGGGCTTCTAAAGAATTAATATAAAACTTGCTTGTAAAATTCCAAGGTTTATAGCACGATTCGTTTGGTGCAGACCTGTTTGGTTTATGTGGGTGGATTCTACTTAACTCTGCACAATCCTTTTTCATGTTTCTCTCATACAGAAAAACTTCAGGTTTTGAAAAGCTTAAAACATTTTATCTTACTGAGACAAGCCTAACATCTTTTTGTAGGGAATTATTTCTAAAGAACGTGACAGATGTACATGCAAGATTAATGTGGCATAGAACCTGAAGTACTTTAAATCACTTAGGTAACCAGTGGCCACTTTTCCCTAGCCCTTGAAACCTTTTGTTTAGGATTAACTCTTTAGAAGCTTGCTTGTTTTTCCCGTCAAACAGCCAGCCCATGGTTTGATCCAGGACATGATACCAGTGAAAACTTGCTCAGGACCATTTTTTCCCTTTATCCAGTGACCACACTTGTCATGAGACAGACCTCTTCTCTTGCTTCCACAGCTGAAGTTTTGATTTCTTGTGTTTTACACCTAATCCTGGGTTTGAGGCTCCTGGTTTCCTGCTATGGGTGCAGTAAACCACACATGAGCCTGTAGCCGTTGCAAGACTTTTTACCACCTCCATCCAGCTGCATTGGCCTTTTGTTAAAAAAGCACAAGAGGCTGAGAGAAAACCTGCAGCTCTTTTAGGTGTTGGCAAACCTGAATGTTGCAAATATTTCCTCTGGAGCGTCTCCCGCTACTACTGTGGTCACTTCTCCAATTTCAATTACTTCCTGGGAGCCACTGATTTCAGTCCCATAAAAAGACAGCAGGCATATTAGTCCCAAGTCAGTGGCTTTGCTAAGGGCAAAGGAGGTGTAATGCGAATTTTTACAAGTCCCTTCTTACTGCAGGAGGCAGTGGGGCTGTCCTGGACATTTCTACTTCTTGGAAGGCTGCTCTTTCCCCAGCCCATAGCCTCTTGCCTTTAGGATTGGTGTTTGGTTGTGGAAATATTGTAACAGGTGGGCCAGAGCTGCCCCATGACAAACTGAGCATGGCTGAGAAGCAGGTCTGCTTGGAGCTGTGTTAGCTGTGTGTGGCACTGGGTATTAATCCTACCTGATGCTGTAACCCCACTCAGTTTCCTTGCTTTGGTGCTGTGTTTGCTGGAGCACATGAGTCTCTGATTTCCTCTGAGAATGAGGTTTCAATGAATTTGCACCTGAAACATTCAAACTCACAAGATTTCAGCACATGTAATAACAATGCTGAGAGTATTCTGGCTTTGAACTGTGGGGTTTCCCACATTTCCAAACTTTTCTCTGCAATCAGCCAGTCCTGAGATTTACCTCATTTAAAAATCATCATGTAGGTCTATGTTTCTTAGAAAGGAAGGACAAACAAAACCCAGCATACCATGTTTTTTAATGCCTAGAAATCCCAAGGGCACAGCGAGCATCCTGTATGTTGACAAAAATGAGAACAGGCAAATATCCCTATGAGTGTGGTTATTTGTGCCCATTTTCTCTTCTTGGGCTGGATTCAGTTTTAATGACTGCATCAGTGTGGCAAGATCATCCCTGCTTCTTCCCACCCTTCCCACCTACCCTCTCCTGGTCCGGATGTTATTACACCATGTTAAACATATTCTTTCCTGGACATTTGCAAACGAATAGGAAGATTACCTTATTTTCATGTCTATAGCCTGAATCACAGATAACTTGTTCCCTGTTAGAAGTACTTATACTTGAAAATAAGGCTGTGGTTAATCTGCACTCACAGAAAACCTGTATTAAATAAAGAGGCAGAAGCAGGGTGGGATTAGAGAAAGGAAGAACTAATTGGTCGCACAGAAGGAGCTCTTGGGCAAGTGGAGGAAGAGCCAACTCCCAGATACATTCACCTTATTTTGTTTTGGTTTGTATTTGAACAGCTAACCCATGGATTGCAGACATGAAAATCAGAGAGTAGGAATTTGTGGTTTGAGTAAGCAGCAAAGCTGCCTGCTTTAACAGAGTGCTCCGTAGTGGGATATAAGGATTGTCTTCACTGGGAAAAGCAGTTTTGAGTTCAGGTAGCTAATATACATCTGCTGAGCTCAGGTAAAAACACAGTGAAGACGAGGCACTTGGGTTTTGTTCTGAGGTCATACCCTGACTCCACATGGAGTTAACCTTCTGACAAAAATGAAGTACCTAGTTTCCACTGTCTTTCTACCTGCCCATATCTGCCATGCACAAGTTATTTCAGTGGGGGAAAAAAAAAAGGCAAGCTGCTTTTTTATCAGGGAGAAGCCTGAGGTGATGGAATCCTCAGCCTTACAGAAATATAAATGACCAGGCTTTGATTCCTGCAGAAGGTTTAAGGCTGATTATTTTAAGAACCGTTGAAACCTGAAGCCTCAGCCCTCTGATTACAGTCCTAGTCTGTATTTGACATAGTGCAGTAATGATTTCTAACATCTATTTTAGTTTGGATTTAGGGAGAGAGAGGCAACCTACATTGAAGTATATTACCATGCTCTGACTTGTGTGCATTGTGTAGGAGGTTTAAGTCAGATTATTTTAAGAACTCAACAAGCCTGAAACAGCATTTTTATGATTATAGCTTTCCATCCCCCCCCTCCTCCCGCATCCTTTCCACCCAGAGCAGTACTGAATTCTAACATCTCTTTTAGCTGGCTTTAGAGCGGAGCCAGCCTACACTGAATTGGCTTCTTTTGATGCTACAGTATTGACTGAGGGGAGGGACAGATGGAACAAAAATCCTAATTGCCCAAACTTACAATAGGTTCCCAGCAGCAGCCACCACAAAAGAAATGTTAATGCAGTAAAAGGTAAATGGAAGCAAGCTAAACCCAACTTGTGGACAATTCAAAACCTACATCAATTTATTTTAAACTGCTTCCTGCAGTTTGTGAACACCTTCCTTGTCATAGTAGCATTATATTTGTTTTTACATTAGTCACTGCTCTGCAGAAGTCTTATCGTGCTTCTGCAATTTGTAAAGTAACTGCAAAATGTCATCTGGAATGAGGAACAAATGACTTCCTATGGTCTGGGCCAACTCTCTTGAAGTTATTTTTTGCAAGTGGTCAACTTCCCTTGCACAGTCTTCACAGCTGCAGCTGAACACTATCTTTCTAGCAGTGAGAGTTGAGGGTATCTGCAAGCACAACAGATGGCAGTAGTATTTTGATGCTTCAGCCATAAAATTAGGGGGCAAAATGTCATTACTCATCCATCCATCTCACAACAATTCTACTAACATGTCATTCATCACATTTATATTTGCTATGTTTTCTGTTCCATTTCCATTTTCTGATACCCTTACCTGTTCATTTGCCTTTTGAAATGTAGATCCTACATCATGAGGGGTTGCAGGAAGCATGTCCCTGTTCCATGCCATGAAAAACATCCCCTCATTAAACAGATTCTAAGAATTAGTTTCTTTGGATGATAATACCAAATTACCTTTTCTAAAAATGGGTACAGCTGAGGATCACTTTGCTGGTTTCTAAACTTCCACACTAGGCATTAATTCAAGACACAACTTCAACGTGCTTTTTCCTGGAGTGTAAAGGATCTATAATCACAGAGCAAGCCCCCTTATGTTAGACCAAATATTCATTATTTGGGAAGGTGATCCATTCTCTAAAGAGACATCAGTTATAAGTAATTAATATGTAATTTTCTTAACTTGTGTTTGGGATGATTGTCACAGACTGTCTGGAGTCCACTGTTCTACAGTTGATGGATTCCTGCAATTACACTCTCAGGAGAAGCAAATACCACTGTCCTTCAGAATTAAAGTGGGGTGGGAACTGATCCATATTTAGCACAGAAGACTTTAATTTTTTTGTTCCACGCTGTTGATGAAAATCATTAATGAAAAACAGTAAGTTTACAAGGACTGTGACTGGAAACTAAATCCTGACATGACTGACTCAGTACCTTACTGAATTTGGCAGTCAGGTTCCTGCCCTTTTCTTGTCATGATCATGCATGTCACACCAGCAAAGTCTCTCACGTTTACAAGAGCAGAGGACAAAGCCGTCGGCCACCGGGCAAGGAAGAAGAAAGTTATTAATGTGATTGCATATTTAATCAGAAGCTTTCTTAGTTGCTAGACATACAGTTTAATAGACTCTGCCATCATGATAGTTTTCTAAGAAAAATTAACCTCTCAGATGCGACTGCATTAGTCCAGCCATGGAGTCATGGTCAGTGACATGGTTGGTGTCTCCCTGCTCCTCTGCACCCAGAAGGAGGCAGTCAGAGTCTTGGAGATGAAGCAAGAGATGCCTTCACTTTCGCTGGTTATTAATATGAACGTGCTTACATGAACATACATATATGATGATCTGTGCTTTTATTGCACAAAAACCCCCCAAAGTTATCTGTATGCTTTGACATTATTCCTCATGCAGCTCCAGCTGGGTTCAAGATTTACATTTTAATTATAAAGTGCTTTTTCCTACTTCTGCCTGATTATTAACCCCTTCTTTACCTGGTACATGCACCACTGATGGGAACACTGTGAATGCAGTGCTCCTGAGGTCCAATATCTGAGGTCCCTGGGGGGTGCATCTGGTGCTACACAGAGGCCACTAGCAGAAACATCTCCCCTTCTCCCATTTCCCTTTCTGCCTCTTTTTCCAGGTGACAAGGAGTGAAACTTGGGTTCTTGTGAGCCAAATTACTTCCGTCCTGTAGCGGCCCACGACTGTGGGGTGCTTGGTTTGGATGCCTGGCAGCAGTGTCGCTCGCTGGTCCCCTCCACGCTAACAATTCAGGGTCTGTATGTTTAGTTATAAAAGTCAAAGGTTAAGTGATTTGGGAATAAAATGTCACTTAATGCGACAGAAACACGACAGAACTGAACCCACTGAGGCTTGCATTACTCCTGGGGTTTTCTTTTTGCTCGCAGGCTCAGTGTTAAGTAATTTTATTAACTGAGGAGGGGGAAACATATTATTCGCTAACATTTTTATCCTCATTGCAAAATTTATTGTGTGTTGCTTCATAAGGTTTTGAAAGCAACATAATTGTGGAGGCAAGGAAAGTAAAAATGAAACATGTTTGGGTTTTGGGTGTTTTTTTTTGTTTCTTTTGGAGGTGTTATTTAAAACATTGTGCGATTAGTTAAAAGATTAATTGTTGCTTGTGGCTAAACAGATGATAAATTTAAAAATTATATTATTACAGTGTGTCAGCATAAAAGCTCTGTGTCCCAAGTGTGTCGCCTTTTTATGTTTCTGTTGACAAGGTTCACATTTTATAGCACACTACCAGAAAGTGTTGACACATATTCAGATCACTGATTAAATGTTTTAAAAACGTGCCACTCAGAAACTAACCCTGATGGTCTTGGAGACCGGCATTTTAGGAGTCTGAATGCATTTCCCTTCATCAGTTAGGCTGTAACACAGTGAGCAGTATTAATTAACAATTCTTTTTTTCTTACACTGTAGTGCATTACTTACAAACAGGGCAAGTTATATTATATTTTAGGCATATATTTTTTTGGTTGTCTTTAATATGGTGTCAAAATTATACATTAAATAGCTACTCTGAAAGATACCTAGACACTGAAATGGGGGGAGAAAAAAATAATCTTTCTCATGTAGGAGTTTATGAAGGTGTATTTTGGTTTGGAGGTTTTTTTGGTTTTGCTTATTGCTAACACTTTGGTTTGTCTGTCTTGAGACAATTGGACAATATTAAAAAGTAACACTCAGTGTGTTTGTAATTCCAAGCTGGAGATATTCTCCTTATTTTGAGGGTTTCATTTATAACTTGTTCCAAATCTGATTTGCCACCTCAGATGTTTTCTTCTGCATGGAATTGCCTGCAGATGGTCAAGCTTCTTCCAGACCCACCATTCAGGTTTGCTCCAAAACTTTTTATTGTCTGGTCTCACGGTTGCTGGGCAATTCCCATTCCCACTGCTGTCACAGAAGGGCTAGTTTTTCTCACAGAAGACTCATAGAATAAAAAGCAAAGCTAGTCTGAAAGCACAGCTTGGCATGTAGGTGGTTCCTCCCCAGACCTGTTCTCTTTTGCAAATTCAGGCTTCTTTGTAGTTTCTGTCCCAATCCATTTTCTGTTCTTGGAAACCAAGCAGCCTGTTTGCAGGGATAACAAAGGTGTACTATTAGTTGATTGTAAAAGCCCCTCCTGTGGGTTATCATGTGTTTGAGCCTCTGGAGCCTGAGCCCAGCATGGAAATCCCAGCTCTTGCTCTGGGCAGCAGCTTCTGGGTAGTTTCTTCACTGTCTGTCCTTCAAAGGAAAATAATTAATCCTCATTAAAAGAGCATTACTTTTCATTTGAGATAGGCTGTGGAACTTAACCTGATATTTTCTGCTGGGTTTTTCTAAGGTTGTAGAAGTATGAAACATGCTGTCTATTAGTGTTTGTGACTCCTACTTCCTTTCTCAGTGTTTGAAACTACTATTTGTGGAGTGAAAAGTTTAGTCAAGTAAGAATATCCAGTTGACACATCACTCTTGGTATTTCATGGAAAAGGAATGCTTAAAATACTATGAACATGCCTATAATTATCTCATCTCTTGGTTCACTGGTAGATTTTATTGTGCCTATTATTGTCCATCAAAACTCTATTCATATTATGAGTGCCATCTGTATTCTGTTTTGTTGTCTTGCAATGCAACTATTCAGAGATATATTTTGTTTTGTTCTCAAAAACACTACTAAAATGTTGTGCAAATTTGGAAGCTGACCAGCTGAGTGAAGAAGGAATTTTTAATTGCTCTATTTATAACCTTTTGCATGCTTCATTTCCAAAATATTATCCTTCATGAAAAACAGATGAGGCCTCATCTTCAGTTTCTAGTGAAAACTCCCTATTAAATATTTTTAATTAAAAAACATCTGACAGAAGACTTCCTGCCATCTTTATGAATTGAAATAACCTGTTGGGGGGCAGGTACGTTCTGTTTCTACATCTGTAAGGCCCAGAAAGCGTCATATATGCTCAAATAGAGCAGATGAAAGAGACCTATCAATCTCCCTTCTGCTCTTGATGTTGACCTGTCTCTTGTTTTCCTTTCCTGTTGTGCCACTGAGGAGCATTTTTAAAGTGTCTGGACTCTGATACACACCTGTCCATGGGGCCATTGTGCAGCCATATGTACAACAAGTCCCTCTGGTCTCCACCTCATGTGAGAGCCACCCTTTTTGTTTTGCTTCTGCCATCTTTGAGCTGCCACCCTTCTGCTTGTCCTCTCTGCCAGCAGGAGAGTTGGTTGAGCTTGTACAATACAGAGCGGTAGGTATTTATTAAAGAGAGAGAAACTGTGGTTTTCCTCGGGAAGGTAGTTCAGCCCATCCCTGACACAGCAGTGATAAACCATTCCCTACGGAGCTGCCTCTTTATCAACAGACTGCCTAAAGGAAACATAACTTGTGTAGGCTCACTACCTGATACTTAGTTGACTAAAGAATCTTAAAAGGCAAACTAATAAAATCCTGGCTCCATTAAACCAGTGAGGTTTTGATTTTGTTGCATTCAGAAGCGTCAATGTAATTCTTCTGTAGTGCTCTGAAAACCCCACTCTGGCAATTGGGTAAATGGCTGGGCACAGGGCACCTGAAGCAAACGTCTTGTTTGGTGAAGAGACACGACCGACACAGAAATGCAGGATCAGTGGGCTCAGCTTGGGGTTTGGGTTTCCCAAGATAAACAAGAAAGCATTGCTTCAATATTGGCTTAATTTATATTTTTGAAAAATTAAATACCTTCTGAGCAATAACAAATGGAGCCATCACCGCACTAACAGACGTGAAAATGCATCCATCGCTTTGCTCACGCTACAAAAAAGCCTGCACCCAAACTCCCAGTTGGGTATTATTTCCTGGATTTACTACAAAAAGAACAATGCATGTTTATTAAAAACAGAGTGGCTTTTAGCAGCAGCAGTAGCTCCGCACACAATACACCAAAGCACAACGGGGGCCTTCTCCCGGCAATTGATGTGGAGAAGACCTTTGGCAGAGCAATATGGAAATTCGCATTCAGTGGCTTGATTAATTTGGAGTTTGGAAGCCACCTTCCCGAGATGGATGACAGTGGCTTATTAAATAAATAAATAAGGAGCGAGCTGAAGTCGCGCCGGCGTTATAGCATCAGATTTATGTCATCTGCGCAGGCAGAAAAGGCCTTTGTGGCCGCTATTGTTCGGGCTGTCAGCGGAGGCCTTGGCAGCGCCTTTTGTCAGGACTTGTGTCGGGGGTAATGATGGGGAGATGACGGCGGTTGGTCCGTTTGATGTAACCCAGTTTTATGGATGCGGAGTTGGCACCCGCGCACGCGGGCGGAAGAAAATAAGCGTGCCGGGGTGCCGGGCCTGCCTGCCCTCGGCTCCCCTCCGCAGAGCCGGCGGGGAAGGTGCCAGCCGCAGCTCCGGGGCTCAGCCCGCAGCCTCGGCCCGGTTGAAAGGGGAGGAAAGGTGGCCCTCGGGATGGCAGGTCGTGTCTGCTCCCCACCAGCACGGCTCCCCCCTCCCCAGGCTCTGGAGAGTGTGCAGGTGCTCTGGGAGCATCAGGAGCAAGCAGCGGGGTTCGGAGCACATGTGCCTAAAATTATGCGGAAGTAATTAAGAGTTGTCTGGCACAAATCAAAATAACGTGGTATATGATAGTAACCTGGCACACTCAGGGTAGAAACGGGTTAGGAACATTAGAAAAAAATGCTGCACCACAAGTTGCCGTATGACATTTTTAGAGGGGTGAAGGAACCCTGATTTAACGCCTTTTCAGGAGAACTGATCTGCAATCCCTGTGGTTTTTGCTAAGATCTTTGTACTTTTGCCTTGATGTTTTAATGTCTTATCCAAAAAAGCAGAAGACTTTAAAAAGCAAAACTTTACTTGGAGTCCCCTGTGATTCATTTTCTCTACAGAAACATAAAAGAAGTTTATGTTGCTCATGTGGGAGTCGCTTAGCTTTTTCACACTACACATGAAAAGTACGTACATCACTGCAAGTCATCAAAAATGTGAGCACACTGACCTGAAGGTGGAAGATAAAAAAACCCTCTCATTCTAGAATCAGCTAGCATCAATCCACTTTATTACACCACAAAGCCAATATCATTGGGTAAAAAAATTAAAGACTATTTGCACCCACTGAGAGTACCTGTCCAGTCTGAGCTCTGTGGCTACAAATGAGTTTGCATGAGGACTGAACTGTTGCCATTCATATTAGAGGTCTCAGTCAATTAAATTCCACAAATGCAGAACTGAATAACTGGGAATTTATTATAAAGACTTCTTGTACTTCCTACTTTGGCATTGTTTTGGAGGCAAGTACCTAAAAGTGAACTGAGTTTGACATCAGTGAACCCAGTGAGAATGACTCTTCATCCAGAAGCCCTATTTTGAGGAGTGGAGGGAGGGGAGAGAGTGTTAGAACAAAGTCATTGAGATTCCTAGTTAATTTGTGAATAGATTTTATACAAAATTCCACAGTGTTAAACAAACAAACAAACCAACAAACAAACAAACAGTAAGCCTGGACAAATTCTTAGTCTCTCATGCCACTACTAACTAAAGAGATTTGCCAGGGTGGAATTACAGCACAGAAGTTTGCTATAAAATCCACTGGGCAGAATTTAATCTCCTTAGTATAATACAAAATCCATAAATATACTGATCATTATTCTGGATTATGCCCAAACTTTAGTCTTTTTGGAAACAGGAGTGTTAGTTCTTTGTTGTATGCATGTAATGGAGAAAAATGTTTTCTTGAACCAGCTTACTTACTCTTAAATTGGAGGGGGAGCTGAATGTAAAGAAGAAATAAATTTTACTGGCTAGTATTGTCCCATTAGCTAGATGTGTGCTGCAGGTGACCACTTTGCATGAGGATTCCAGAGGAATGTTTCCTAAGGTCTGTGATGTTACTAAGATTGCATGGTATAGATTTGGTATTAACTGAAATCTCTTATAAAGTAATTTCCTTGAAGAAACTGCCCATTCTGTTCATCTTTATGTGACTGGCTGAGTTCAGTGTGAGCAATGAAATATGCTTTGAAAAACTGTCTAGATTGGTAAAACAGAACTGCTGTGGTAAGCTAAGAAGGTCTACACTACATGAAACATTTAAAATTTAAGGGCTAAACATTATAGATAACCATACAAGTCAATTTAGACTGTCTTGTAAATTCATGTTATATATCTAACTTTGAAAAGTATTATATCTAACAAACTTTGGAAAGTATTCGTGATGTATATCTTTAACTTTAGAATATATTTTATTTGCTTTACATAGAATACTTTGTGTGATATTTTTAAATAACTCCTGCAAACACACCATCAGCTTCTCAAAGTGGTTGATGGTTGCCTTGGTGCAGTTTCCATCCACAGCTGGCACAGGTTTTCATCCAGAGTAACCTTATAGAAACAGAAAATCCTCTTTCCAAAAGGTCTTCACTTCTGTGTGACTTCAGTTGGTGAATTGAGAGCTTTGGGTATTTTGGAAGAAGCAGACCTCATTTTGCAGCATTTATCTACCCTAATTTACCCATGTGAAAAAACCCACAAAAACAACAAAAAGCCAAAATTGTTTTTGAAACCTCCTTCTGCTGTGCATGCTGTGACTTCTCGTTATCTCTGGAGCTATTCTTGCATGTGCTCAGTTGTGAGTGCAAATTACTGTTAGACAATGTCTTGAGGTGATATTCAAAATGTTTTAAAGAAATTAGGGCACATATCAAAAGGAGGGCACCTAGTTATGGTTTGCACTGAAAATAGTGCACCAAAAAGCTGGAATGTTACTTGGGGTGAAACAAAGCCCATCTTTTCATTTTGCAGAAGTATCAAGAACACCTTCTAGCCCACTCAAATATTGCTCATTCGCCATCTCTATAAATATGAATATAAGCCAGGCAATTGCTCTGATTACCAGTGCAATGTTCAACACCTGCACACATCAGAGGATGTGTTTGGGTTTGGCAGGGTCTCAGGTATACCATTGTCTGAAAGCCTCTGATTATCACTGATTTAGCCATGCAGACTCTTAGGAAGAAAATATATTTAAACAAGATGGTGCTCTTTAAATGCATAGCAGGAGTTAGCTAATGACATTTCTCTTTTTCCTATTCAGTCATGGAAATCAGTGGGAATTTTACCAGAGCAGTTTTATCAAGAATGTTGGGCATGTGGATTTCTAAAATACTCTCCTTTGATAAAATGTTCGGGTTTGTTTCCTGCTATTTTATTAAGTGTATGGCGCTGGTATCCTATCAATCTTCTCAAATCTTCTTCTTTTTTCTCTATTTGACTACATTTCCTTTTATACTGTTTAATTATGTAGGATTTACTCCTTTCCTGTTTGCTTGTTTGTAGCAAATAGTTCCAGTTGCTTTTCTTCGGGGACAGGAAGGATTTTTAGGTGAGGATCTGGTCCCCCAGGTACTGAAATCAGCATTTCAGTTAAAGCCTGAATTCTCAAGCAGCCCTCAGAGTGCAGTCAGACATATTCCAGGAAACCTTTTCCCACCAGCTGGCTGTACAAACAGAGCAAGGCTTTTACCTTGACACTTCCTTTGCAGATCCTTGCACCCCTCTCATCTGGCCAATCTGATTGGGTTTTATTAGGTAAAAAAATGTAGCACCTTCTAATTGGTAAAATGGTTTTGCTAAAACTGTTTTCCAGATTCTGGATTTTAAGGGACTAGAAGAAAAATTAAATTACCAAATTCCTCTTTACCTATGCATTAATATTTCTCAAGACCCAAAAGCAAAAAAAGTATTAATGGACAGCTATGTCTGAGAAGCAATGACTGTTTCAGGTGTGTACACCAACTAGTAAAAGATAATTCCAAATCAGAAAACTGTGTTTGTGTTAAAGCAATGCACTCGGAGATCTTTCTACAGCTGTTTTGTAATGTGCTGAAATGTTTTTTGCTTATTTCTGAGCTAAGTTTCTGGGTCCTAACCAAATCTTTCAAAAAGAGAATGAAAAAGAGAGAAAATCTTTTTGGAGTATGCCCTGACCTATAAAAGCACCGCTCTGCAGGAGTTACAAATGGCTTTTTGGCTAAGTTCAGCAGCTGAAAGGGCCTCTACTTTTGTCTCCAACCCTGACAATAGCTGTGGAGAAGAATGTCTTCTTTAAAATTTCTGAGGATCAAGCTGAACCTTCAGCTGCCAGAGTTTCGTCTCTCCTCTTCCCTGCATACTCCATCCCCTCCCCCCCAACCCAAAAAAAAAAAATTTAAAGGGCCTAATCCTGCTTCCATTGAAATTGATGTAAGTTTGTCTCTTGTCAGTATTTTTTTAAGGTAGGCTCCTCTCTTTGGGCTGCTGGAAGTATTTTTAGGTTACTTTTTTACTTTTTAGAATACTTCTAGGCTGAAACCAGGTTTCAGATTTTACAATACAATCTAAAAATAGCTAAGGAAAGGAGACAAGATTTCATTTCTGTAAAAACTGTTTGGGTTTGATAATAAGCAGTAGAAAACTGATGTTTTCTACATGGTTATAGACAGTGTAAGCTCTCCCATTATTGGTTGCAAGCTTCTGTATCAGAGCTACAGGCAGCTGTCCCCCAGCACTGGGGATCCAGCACCAGCAGGCTCTCTGGAGTCAGATAAGTAAAGCAGTTACTCCTCCAGGAAATAGTTGAGCTGTCAGCAGGTCTCCTTGTTTTTTTGTTTTTTTGTTTTTTTAAGGACTGCCTTGGTGCCTATATTCCTGATATTCCAGTGCTACTCCACCTGCCCTGGTAATGGGGTAGCACTGGGCTCAGACTCACCATCACTCTGACCAGCTTCAGACTCCAAAAATGCCCAAGTTGTTCAGCCATTTGCTTTTTTGACCAAGGATCCACTATTCTTCCTGTTAAAGCTCAGCAAGAAAGAAATGCCAATAGCTTTTTATATAGCAGAAATGTACCTGTACCTCAGTTCTCCCCAAAACAGCTGGTATCCTGGAGCACAGGGCTTCTCAGAGAACATGGACAACAGGGGAGACCCAGGATCCCCTTCCTTGGAACAAACTCATATGCACAGTGACCTGCTCCTCCTTTTGTCCAGCCAAGTTTTAGGACAAAGAGGTGACTGTGAGGGAGCTCCTGCTGGACTGGAGATGTTCTGTGGTAGGGAGGGGACCCATCAGAGCACACTTTGTTTCTCCATCCCTTGGTCCTCACAGAGAGCTGTGGAGGACTGAGGACACCGGAATACCACAGGAAGAGTTAAAAGCCTCTTTAATTGCAATTATCTTAAATTGCTTAGACAGAAGTCTTGTGATGTAGCTGTAGCTTTTAAAGTGCAAGTTGTTAGGGTAACTTCTTGTTAGGTCAGCAAAGGGAGAGAGGCAGGTCTTCCAACCCAAAGAAGCTTTTTCTTTGGAAATACCTGATTTTCTTGGTTGATAAATAGGGATCACCTACACGGGTAATGCATTAGATTGCTGATGTGAGATATAATAAAATCTGCCTCTGAAGTGGTAAAGTACTTAAATTGAAAAAGTTGTGATGCCACTGAAAAGATAGCAGTCCTGAAGCAGCTGGGGAAGCAGAAAAATCGTTCCGTGCCCAAAATAAATCTAATAGTTAGCTGGTGAAAAAAAATATTATTCTAAAAGAGGTGGATTTCCAAAGGACTTAATCCATGAATATATATCTGTGAATTTGTAGAACTGCTAGAAAAATACATTATGCTTTGTAGAGTAATGTAAAATGGGCATCAGACTGACAGATTTTGAGAGAATTATTGCAAGGGAATAATGCCACTTTTTTCATTATTCGTATTTTTCATATCAAAAGCGCAAATCTTCAGTTTAACAGTTTCTGGGTTTTATTTTAAGGGGGGAAATGACATATAGAGACTTCTGAGAGACTTCCCCAGTAGCAACAACCATTTTGAGCAGAGGCTGTGTTTGCTTCGTATAATACAGTGTCATGTAGAAAAGCTTAAATTACTTCTGAGTGAGCTAGCTCAGGAAGTCAAAGCAACGTAATTGCATTAAGTGCTCTACTCAAGCTAATGTTTTTTTCTGCTTGTACCAAGACAGCTTTGATATGTCTGATGGCATTACATTAGGTGTGTCAACTTGCCTAATGCACAGAGTAATGCACGGTGCCTAAAGAGCTGGAAGACCAAGATAGGTGCCATGAAAGTTTCTGACACTGTGCTACAAACTCTCTTTCCTACAGCAGGGAAACATCACCTGCGTGTTTGCGGGTGCTGTATGAAATCTATATAATCTATTTCATATAACGTCAGGCATAAAGTAAGGCCTTAGAGGAGGATTAAATCAGAAAGAAAAAGGAACAAAAGTGGGATCATTTGGCCTCCTGAGGCCCTTAAGGGAATGGAAAACAAGTGTAACAATGTGATGATTGTAGCTCCAAGTTGTGGGGCTCCCTCGTGTACCTATGAATTGTGGGATTTGCCTGTGTGCCCCACCGAAGGCAGCCTTGGATGCGCCCAGCGCCACTCCAAAATCACAGTTCACCGGGATAAAATGGAGAGCAGTGAATTTCTTTAAGGGTAGAGAAGCCCAGAGGATAATGCAGCCATTTAACTGCCTTGCCTGGCTTGATGTATGAAGTGGATTCTCGAGTAGTTCCCATAACATTTTGCTGGTGGTTTAATCATTACCAAGAGAAAAGCCTAAAGAATGCGGAGAACAGGACACCGCACTTGTGGGTTTTTTTCAGGGGCAGTGTTTTCTTCTGTTTTTAAGAAACGCATGTCTTTGATGAGATATGGCTGCAGGCTACCATTTTACATTTTATGGCTGCAGGCTACCATTTTACATTTTATGTCAGCTACCTTTTGTCAGTGGCTCATTATTGATGCTGTATTCTGTTTTAATTCACACTGCTCTGCTAATCAATTACAGCATTTATCCATTAATCAGGTGTTCTGACAGGGTCAATAACTGCTTTGCAGTTTTGTGGTGTGTTGCGCGTTATCAAGCAAGTAGCAACAGTCCGTGGGTTAGTTTAGCACGGTGTTGTTTTCACAGGCTGGTGGACCTTCAGGGGAGTAAACACCTAGTGAGGCTTCTGGCAATTATCTGGTTTTTTTGGATTCCTTGTCAAAAACCTCATCTGTTTGCAAAATTTGTCCTAGCTAGTGGGTGTGCGAGTGCAAGTGCATGAATGCGTGCGCTCACACATGTGAGCCCACATGCACCCATGTGTGCCTGCCTTCTCCCATCTGTGTGTGTACAAATAGACATAGGTGCCCTGTAGCCTAAACATCCACCTTATGAAACGTGCCAGTTCAGCTCCATGACTTGTAACAACTATACTGGTGGTAAATCATCACCGGCATTAAAGGGTTTTTTCATTTTAGCAAGTGGTATAAATAGCAGAGGGGGCAACACTTAATTGGACAGTTACAGTTTTGGTAGTTAAGTTACCATCTATAATGATGGTAACAGGTTTCAATTATCTTTTTTATGACAGATGTACCAACATTTAATTGTTTCTCGTCAAGTGTGGAAAGAAAAGACACTTCTGTAGATTTTTCAATTCTTCTACATGTCACTTAGCTGTCTGCACCATTGTTTGAGCTCCTTTCTCTCATCCTTTTTGCAGCAATGAGTTGTGTCATTCCCTCATGATCAGCACTTTTGTTGTCTTTGTTTTTTGCTGTACCTCAGAAGTCCATCTTTTCTTTCATCTCCTTCCCATTCATGCATGAGGGAACAGTTGTGCTCTGTTGTGGGGATGTTCCGCTGGATTTCAAACAGTAGGGTTTCTTTTTATTCTCTTCTAAGTAGTACAATGGGGCTGAATGTCTGTTGTAGAATGCACACACTAATATGCCAGGTTATTTGGTTTCTAAGAAGTCAATAAAAATGCTACATTTAGGTTCAGTACTTGGCTTGCTTTTTTTCTGCTGTTTGCCTTTCAGTCTTCAGTTATAAATCTGTTTGTTTGTTTCTGGTTATAAAATATAATCCTTGATATTAAATCCAAGCGTGGAATCAACAAACACTTAGGAAAAAATGTTACTGGCGATGGAGTATTTTCACACTAGCAGATTTGGCAGACTCTGTCTTCCCTGATAAGGAAGAGAAAATTGCCGCCAAATCTAATTAATGAGGTCTATAACAGGAAAGGAGAGAGAGGGAGTACAGGGCGGGGGGTAGATGCAATCATGAGTTCATCTTGGCAAAACTTTCTTGTTTCTTGGAGACTTAGCTAGTCTTTGCATTTAAGAAAATGTAGCTTCAGTAGATTTCATTTTTAAGGAATTTTCTTTTTTGCTTGTGCATGTACTTAGTTTATAAACACTTGTTCAAAATCCATTTCAACAGCAAAAGGCTAAAGACATAAAAAGCTAGAGATATCTTCAGACACTTTGTTCTCATACTCAGGAACAATCTTCAAAATCCTTCTTAATGAGGTCATAAAAGAAAAAAAATCGAACAAGTGGTACTTGTGTACCTCTCTAGGATGTGTCATCGGGGTCACTTGCCACTAGGTTATCCTATTTAAAAAGGGATTGGGATAGTTCAATCAAGCATTGCATTAAGAGAGAGACTTTGATTAATTCCTTCTCTTCTCTATTGTGCTATAGATAATTTCAGTAAATTTGTGATACTTTCTTCTTAGTCAGTGTTGAGGCTTAGCGTTCTCAATGCGTCATGCTGAGTATTAGCATTTATTGGGCCTATTTGGCTGAAGTAAAGACGAGTGTAGGCTGCAGACAGCCCTCTAATCTTTGACAAGTGAGGCCATTCTTTCAACATTACCGTTATCTCAGGTCATAGAGAGAAAGTGTTCTCTTGCAAGGTTTGCTGCAGGAACAAATATGTCATGTAAAGGAAGGGGAAGAAGAAAAAGTAAGTAGGCTGATGATTTATTACAGATTTCTTTTTAGAAAAAATAGACGTGACTTTTACGGAGAAAATTACTGTCTTGAGTAACTTGTTCGTTTCGTGACACAATGGGAGAGAATTAAAGGAAGGCAAAGCTGAGCCTTGTTACCAACTTGTGCCGTGACTACAGACTTGAAATGCAGCAGAACTGCAATTCAGAGCCCAGCTGTGATTGCATTATATCTGTACTTCTTGAAACCTAACTTTTAATTTTTTTAAAGTGATTGGCTTTGGTGGGAAATTTCCTTTTTCATTAAAAAAGAAAAAAAGGAAAAAAACCTCAAAGGACCTGTTTTGACAATGAAGAAATCATGTTGTGTCCTATTTCTCAACTTAACATGCACTTTTTTCCATTTAAATGTAGGTCTTTAGAATTTGCATGATATGTCTTTTATTCATTGTAAAAAATTTCTCTCTTTATGTTGTTTGGTGTAATCTCCCTTCTCTTCCCCGGCTGATTTTGAAAATGTGTGTGATAGTTGCTCCGGAGATTCAAGGCCCTGTTGGGCATACACATATTTAGGAGCTCTTTGAAAAGTGGATTTTTGACCTGATAGACCGTAACGGCTCCCAGGGAGCCACTATGGTCATTGTGTAAATCCTTCTTAGTTTTCGGTTTACTCACTTGATATACCGTAACGGCTCTTAGGGCCGTTATGGTCTTTTGTGGTAATCCAGCTGCTGCACATGCGTGTGAAGCTTTTGTGCCTGAAAATCCTGGGGAAGTTTTGTTGGGACCGTAGCGGGCGCGTCCAGAATTGCTTCCTTTCTGGTGGGATGGGATGAAATGGCTGGAGGAAAAAGCTATGGCTCTTCTTCCTTTCCCTCTGGCAGTTGTCAAAACCACTGGGGCACCTAAAGGACCAACAGACTGCCAAACAATGCATACAAAAAAGCCACAAAACCTACTGTTGGATACTCAAAATTTCATATGGAAAGAGTGATTTGGTTCAAAATGTTCACAAGAGTATAACAGCTGATTTTTATTTATGCAGTTGTTTCATTTATGTCTAAGATGTGTCAGGCTACTGCCCAGTGGGATTTTTGACAACTGAGTTATTGACCCTTGAAAACGGGGAGTTGTAAGTGAAAGGCTGATATAGTCGTAACTATAGCAACACTGTCAGTGTTCCTGTAATTATTAACTTTTTTTAATAAAAAAATTAGGAAGCTGTTTCTTTTCTTAAAGAAGCCTCTATTACAAACTGATGATGCCACCATGGAGATGTGATATGTTGAAACAATGCATGTCAACAAATTACTAAAATAATTAAAGTACTGCTAAAGTATCGACAAGAACCGAACATGGCTTGCGCGTATGAGTGAGGCTTATCAGTTCAAACTGTTCGTACCAGACAGTGATGGCAGACAGGTTTAGCCATCATTTTGTGCTGTGCAAAGCTGTTAGAAGGCTTCATTTTCATTACTTGCGCAACTTTTCATGGAGTGCTCCCCTGAGGGAGTCAATGTTTGTACTGAGGCTGCAGGCAGAGATTCAGACATTTATTTGGAGTTAATTCTTTTCGTATGGGACCAAGTGATTTGACTGCAATGCGTGTGCCTGCTCTTAGCATGGAGAGCGGCTGCGACTCCCATAGATGCAGTTTTCCATGGGCTGCTTGGCAGAGTGCAATTCAGGTGGCGATGCCAGAGGATTTTCAGAGCCTGTGGTGCACCCTTCCTCTGCTGAGAGCTGCCAGAAGTCGCAGATCTCTATCCTGGCATGACTAAGTGTATGTGGGACATATCTTCCTTGTACCACTTCCCATGCTTTTCTCCCAACTCTTGCTCAGTGGTGGCTGTCAGCTGATGTGTTTCAGGTGAAGCACCTTCAAAAAATGATGGTGCTATTCTGGAGTAACCTTTCACTCCCATGGGTACAAAGCCAAAGACTGCCCATCTCACCTGAGTATGGTTTTCCAGGACTATATGCATACATGTTTCGGGGGGCAATCAAGAGGGGAGGGAAAGACTGTCATATTTCAGCAGGGTCTCCTGAGCTGCAGACCACTTGCAGAACACTGTTATGTTTTCTAAGATTTGTCAAATCACTAAAGCTTTTATTACTGGCCTAGAGTTTGTTTGCATTCTATAACCCACCTTCTCACAAGGATGAGAAATGTCTGGTTCTATATAAAACTTGAGCACCTTAATATTGAATGTAAGTGCAGAAAGAATTTAATGTTACCACAAATGACAGCAAGTCCTCTATTTTCTTATTCCTTACGATCCAAATTATTGATAGTACTATATTTAATTGAGTTCTTTAATTCCTTCTGTTGAACAATCAGTTGCTAAGCTTTCCTCAGCCAGGTTTTAGATAATGGCTTTTGTTTTTGCTTAGCCATCTGTCCCTGTATTAATTGTCCTTTTTCCCTAGCATTCACCCAAAATTTTGGCAAACTGGTTCCTGAGGTTGGTCTAAATTCCTCGTGCTTCATTTTCTATTGTTGGACACTGTTACCTTTAGCATTTCACACATTTAATAGATGCAGTTCTGGCTACTGAAAGGAAGTTCAGTCACTTGCACTGCGTTGCAGGGAGCTGAAGTTTCTTTATTTTTATGCAACATTAAGTGTTGGCAAAACAATCTAGAGGCCTAAATTAAAATGATTGCTTGTGCACAGGAAATCAGTGTGTAGGCCACATAAAAATATTTCTCTGTTTTTTCTATGAAGTGAGGTGACAGGTCACACTCAAAAGGTTTCAGAAGAACTTCTTCTGGGATGACCATCGAAGTCCCCATTTCATTTCCATTCTCAGTGCTGAACTACTGTGTTCTGTGTATTTTACACATCTTCCCCAGTCTTTTGCTGGAAGGCTCCTGAACCAGGCCCTGGTTCACAGTGGTGGTTAGTCAAGTGACACTACACAAGTGCTCAGACTCTTCACATTAGGCTCAGCTTATTGGCTGAATCAAGATCCCACTGTCTCCTTTTTGCTTCCTCCTCTTCCTCTCTGGTGCTCCCATCCTTGACTCCTCTTTCCACAGCTTCATTCCTCAAAGACTTATGACACTCTACTTGTTTTCCTTAAGTAATACAGTTGGCTGAGCAAATACATTTTCTCTGTCTCTGATGCTGCATCAAGAGACTCCTCAGTCCTTTCTTCACTGATTCTTCCCACAGCAAAATCTCCACTGACCTTGCCTTGTCCTGTTCCTTTTTCTTCCTTTTTTTATCTTTAAATTACATCTTCACCTTGCTCTTTTAATCTTGCCTTTGACCTTGTTCTCTTCAGGCTTTCCAAGTGAATGCCTACTATGCCTTCTTTTTTGCATCCCTGGTTGATGGTGTAGTTTCTTTTCCATGGTCTCAACTCCTTTCCTTGTTCATCTCTCCCACAGTCCTTCCTTGCTTTCTGTGGTGGCTCGGTTGGGGACATATCCTGGCAGAGTCTGCCTTGCCACTTGCACAAACCTAAAACTCCTTGTGGTGCCCGGGGCCCATCTCACCAAGACCCTATGCATTTGTCACCCCTCTCCTGGCCAAATGGGCCATCCTGCCTTGCTGTGTGCTGGCTTTTCAGGACTGCCTCTCTTGCTCTGACTCCTCTCTAGAGCTGCCTGTTGCATGTTGTCAGCTCCAGGTTTTTGTGTGTGTCCTGGGCTTTCCTCACTTCATTACTCTGCCAGACCTGTAAGCTTCTTGCAGCTTACAATTGCCCTTTCATTCTCTTCCTCCTGTAGATGATTTCTAGGCTTCTTCCTTACTGGCTCTTAAACATGAACAATCTTACAAAGTTCTCCATCTTCCCTGTTTTCAAAGCCACCCTAATATTCCTCGTGGTAGGTTAAACATTGGTTTGTTGATTGCTGTTTCCAAGCAATGGGAAAGGTGTAGAGAGTAATAAAAGTGTATTTTGAATCAAGATGTGAATGTCTTTTAAAATAACAGGGTAATAAATATACTGCAGCCACCTGCAACCTTTTTTGTCTCTCCAGCTTCTTTTATCTTCACTTCTCCACGATTCAGTCTGTCCTGGTCTAGAATCTGTCTTTTGTTTGTTTTCCTCATAACAGGAACATTTTTGCAGAGGTTAGAAAATAATGAAACAGAATATTTTAAGATTAGTGTAATTACAACCACATGCAACTTAACTACTGGTTATTTATTATTCAAACTAATATAAGCCACAAAGTCATGAAAAAAGGTACTTACTAATAGTAATAATATCCTTTTTGTGGATCAAAATCTAACAACGTCTTCAAAATGTTCAAGCTAGCATGTGTGACTGTTGTAATGGTGGGAAAACAATTTACATTTTATCTGCTCAGGACAGGAACAGAGTCTGTTTTTCTGAGGCCTCAGCTGCAGTTTTCACAGCCCAGACTGGGCCCTTAGGAGAGGGAAAAAGAACATAATTTGGATTGGAAAAGACCCTTAAGATATTCATGGCAAGAGTGTGCCCCACCTTATCCTAGTGCTTCTCAAAAGGGAAAAAGGAAAGAATCATCATCTATTCTCCCAAACCCCCACTTTTGTGGTTCAGTTTAATGTCTCTGTCTACTGCTGTAAATGCTTGGTTTTAGCCATTAGTCTTTCTTCTCCTCTATTAACAAATACTGGTAGAGAATTGGTGAAACAGCCCCTAAATCCCCTCCTTCGCCTCCAAAGTAGTATGAGCAGGGTCAAGGGAAAGAGGATAGGAGTGTTCACTTTTTCAGGGCTAAAAATGTTGAGCTCCAAGAGATGAAGTGGAAAGAAGGAGTGTCACTTGTGGCAAAAAACACGTGGCTTGTTGATTCTGGCAGGGATTTGTCAAAGACAGCTGTAACGTGAGGGGCAGCACTGCTTTGGCTCACTGAGACACAGCTTCAGTCTACAGCAGCTGTAAATATGCAGGGTCACACCTGAACTTGCAAGATACACAGGATGCCCACAGTGTGTGGATGCAAAGTGTGTGATGCAAAGACCTCAAGCCTTGCAAAAGCAAGGCAGGGCCATCGATAAGTAATGATGGAGCAGCCTTCAGTCTGGTACATTTGGGGTCCTGGCGAGACTTTGTATTCCAGTGGAGAATTCCCACTCTAATGCCTTTGCTGGAGATGCAGGAACAGGTAGTTTATTCCAGCAAAGTATGAGGAATGATTGAGACTAAAAGTTGGGGGGAAAAGCCAGTTTTATTATTCCTTGGATTTATGGAAGTAAATTCTTTTTGCCACTTTCCACCGATCAGTGCTGCTGCTGCATTATGCCATGTTGAGTCTTCTTCTGTACATACATGTATACACATGTACATCTAGGGACACTTACATATGTACAATTATATGTGCACAAATGCTTAAATAGATTGTGTATGTAGGCACACAAATATATAAACACAAGCACGCACACATATAAATGCTCACCTCAGACTATTGTGGCTGCAGGCCAAAAGAAAACCTTATCTTTAAGGGTGGCCCTATTTTAATGTCTGCTTGGTGTCTCACATTCTGTTCCTGCTTGCACACAGAACTAGTGAGGTCATTGTTTTGCATGTTCTCCCTTAAACACAAATGACAAAAAAAAAAAAAGGAGGAAGGCTTTGCCTGCTGGATGTGTTCTAGAGAAGAGAGTGAATATGCCACAATTTTTTTTTCACCACATCTGATGTTAATCTCTGTCAATAAATTTTGCTGTTACTGAGACACCAGCTCAACTAAACTATTATTCAGGAAGATAAATAAAAAATTGAAACATCCATAACATTTTTCCTATCAGCAAGGAAACAGACGATGGCAAGCAAGGCACCAAGTGAAACTAAAACTGGTTCAAATAATCCAAATTCCTGATATATAATATTAACTTTGGGAGGTACTGTTTCTTAATATTCTTACAGATTACTGGCATGCACTGCAGAATTAAAATGTATCTCAGGGCATTTGCACTAAAGTAAATCTAAAATGTTATCCAAAGGAAAAAAAAGTTGGCTGATTCAGTAATGGAATAATTTTTCTCTTTGTGCAGTACTGGACAAAAGACATATGTGATCTAACTGCCTTATTTCCTTAAGCCTAAACCTATATTCATGACACAGGTTGTTAAGGAAGACTTAAAGGAAAGCCAAGCAATGCCTTTATGCATTTTCACAGGGATTTTTTATCCTCACAAGGTTATATATCAGTGAGTTGAGAAAGTCTGTCATTCAGTTTTTATACAGATGTGGAATGCTATAACACTTACTTAAAGAAACACAGCTGCTCATTTAAATGTCATAAAAGCTGTTATGTGGAAGTAGACTTAATCCTATTTCTCCTTATAGATTTTATTTTCCTGTAATTCAGGACTTTTGCTTATCTATAATGTACCATCATCATGAGCTAAAAGTCATTTTTTTTATATGTGCAGATTGCAAGGGAGGAAGTGGATTTTTCTTCTTCACTTATTTTTAAAATAAATATTGAACAGTCTGTGTCAAGAATTTAGAGGAGGAAAAAACCCTCACTCTTAAACTAAGTTGGAAGAATTTCTTCTTCATGCATGCGCCTCCCAAGCAAGCTGTGTGCTTGGTGACTTCTTCTGCCCATTTCTTTCCTTCTCCCTCTGCCAACTTCTCTCTAATGTCCAACTCTTTCCTCCCTCTAGGCAGCCATTAAGGACGTGGCTGTTTTCTAAAATTTAGTTTTAAGAGAGGGGAACCAATGATGAAGATGTGTGTTGTGATGCAGTGAGATAGGAAATCCCCATTTAATGGAACTGCAATGTCTGGGAGAAAAGGAATATCCTGTGGAGCAAGGCTGCTGGTGAGGAGAGAAGCTTTGGTTCTTCAGCTTTGCCTAAGTGTCAGTAGGCCTTTTCATGTGTTCACTGGCCACAGTGAATATATGTTATAGCAACCATAGCAACACAAATAATCTCACCTGGAAAATACAGATAAGAGACTTCCACAGGGCATGTCATAAGAGTGCTTGGACTTGCACTTGCACAGGCCCATCAGGTGTCCCCAAAAAGAGCTGCTACCTGATAATTTGACCTGTTTATTTTTTTCATGAAAATAAAATCATACTGATTTGCAGAGAAGTTGATTTTCACCCCATCTGACTTTCAGTCTGGATGATTTTTTAAAGTGTCCTCCTTGATGATGAACTGCACCTCAAGTGGGATGGGACTTTGACAGTGGGGGATCTGAAACAGGGACCTGGGAGCCATGGTTTTAGGACAGGTTTCTGAGTTTCCTGGGATGTGGCAAAGCTAATCTGAAGAGTTCTGTGAAAATATTCAGAGAATTAAATTATAAAAGTATCTTAGGAATAGGGCTAAAACCCCCAAACTATAGCAATCTTCTGATTTAGTGTTAAAATGTTAATGGCTAATGTCTATCTCCCATCACACATTCATATTATCTGCCTGGGAGGTTCAGCATCTTTATGGTCTCTGAGCTTGCCTACGCAGCAAAGGTTGTGCCTGCTAGGACAGGCTGTCATGATAGGACCGATGTGTTCCTTGAAATTGGTTCCCTGCTGTGGTTCCCTGCTGTGGACACCCTGGGGCAGGGTTCATCTCCCCCAGGCACACTCACCTCCTCAAGCGACATCAGGAGCTGCCTGAGTCAGGAGGAGGATTATGGTTGAATCTGCCCTTGAAAGGTGCACCCAGGGCTTTGACCACTCCTCCCAAATCAGCACCCATGGGGGTGGCAGGACCTGACCCACCAGCTCAGCGGAGTGAGGGGTTTGTCCCTTTCAGGGCAGCAAATGCTGATCAGTCAGCATTTGGGGAACTCTGTGCATAGAGAGGTGCTGAGCTCGAAGACACTGGTGGGTGCTAAATTTGCAATTTTTAGTTTGCTGACCTTACTAAGGAGATAGTTTTGGAGGGCCATTGCTGAGGGAGGGTTTGGCATTCCCATCTAATAAAATTATCCTTCAGCTGCTTATGTGAAAGATCAAAATGAGCTGACAGCTGTCACCTACTTATCATTAACGTCACCATATTTGTTATTTCCTTTAATTCCGATTCCTGAAATCTCACCTTTCACTTTTTTTTACTTTTCAGGAAAATTTTTGCCTTTGAAAAAGCTTGAAAATACAAAGTCAAGGGCACAGAACCAGAAAATAATGTTTCAATACGTACTTTAAAAATATTGCAATTTTGAATGCATCATGTTCACGATTTTTTTAATTCTTGGTGGTCTTGGCAAATAAAAAATGAACAGCTTTTTTTCCAGGTGATGTATGGAATAAGGGGTAGATGCAGGATAAATACTGAAGAAAATGTATATATTTTGTACAATACCAGTAATAATATTAAATTTTGTAATGTACTTGAAAAGGCACAGAAAAAAAGGAAGTTTCATTATTGCATAATAAAGCACCTAAATAGTGTTTACTTACTGGAGATCATGAAGGTGCTGTCTTTATCAGGTTTTTTAATCCATCCACTGCTTCTAGTTTGGTATGTTTTAACATTGGATAATAGAACAGAGATGTAATTAAAGGCATGAAAATATAGAAGGAAGAATTTTAGTGCCTTCCTTTCTGTAATTTGAAATTAATAAAATAAGAGCTGGTTTTCAATTGATGTCATTTTCAAAGGAAAGAGGGCTGGGCTTACTATTGTTACTACCGCAATCAGCATAGAAAGACACTTTGCTAACACTGAGTAGTGCTAACAGCACAGAAGATTCATTTGATCTTATATAATGTTTTCATGGTTAATAAGATTTTCATATGACATTTTTGCATGATTATAAGTGCTGGAATTTCATTGCAGTAGGCATTAACTCCTGCGATTGAAGTTAAGGGAGATTTCTTTTTTTTTTTTTTTTTTAATAGCTAATCAAGAGTTTAACTGCCTCTGGGGCATTTTAAGAAAATGTTATACTGTACTTAAGGAACATTATACTACAAATAAGAGTGATATTCCTGTAATTAAAACAGTCTGGATATTGCTTAATGAATGTTTTTCTTATCTTATTGTGTAGGCAGTAAGGATTCATGTAGTTGCCTTTATTAACTTGTGGAGTTAGTTAAAAAGCTGGTTAAAACAGTAAGTCCATATCAGGTCAATATAAAATGCTTATGTAGGGATTTCATTGCTCTTATAAATCCACTAGTTAAAAAATAAACACAGATGCTTGTTTGTGCCATCCTGAGCCATATTGCAGGGTAGTATTTCTGCCTGTAGACATTTCCAAAGTTAAGTGTTGCCTGGAGCACTGCAGGATTTGTAAGTGTTCTTCTTTGTTGTCCGTTTAGGAAATATTTTTAAATTTCCACCAGGCTTGTATTCAAAGCCAAAGAGCAGTTGGTTTTCAATTAGTGTGGCCACAATTGCTGTTGAACTAAAAGCATTGTGTATTTGTTCTTTTTTTCTGTCATATTGCATCAGCTTTGATGTAATTACAACATTTTCTTTTTTTTTGGATGTAATTGCAGTGCATTGTAGTTTTATAGTTCTGTTCTTCAGTGATTTAATATTTACTAATTGCTTGCTAAATTGTTCTTCCCTGCTCAGTTATTTGGTGCAAAAAACATTCTGAATAAGTCCAGTTTAATACAAAATAATTCTCTGACTTAGTAATTCCTCCACATAATAATTCTACAGAATAATACTTGGCGAAGCATCAATAATATTTTTATTTTTAATCTTATTCTAAAAATATCATGTAAGTTTGGTTTCTTCCACCAGCTGAAATTGATCATCTTTATATTGTTTAGAAGATATTCACCACCTGGATTGCGTCCATATACATCTAAGGCTCAATTTTGCGCAAGTCTCTGTGCAAAAACCTGAAAAAAGCAGGTTGACCCATGTATAGCCTAAGAACACAATGGAAATGGAACAGTTTCATAATTCAAAATTAATCCCCAGTCCTGGAGGCAGTTAAGCACATGTTTAACTATAAGTGTTTGACTAGCCTTTTTGATTTCTCTGGGCTAGGCACATGCTCAAGTAGGTTTACAGGAGCAATTTCAAAATGCAAAGACTGCAATATTGTTTTCTTTATCTTATATGGTAAAAATGTCTGTGCTTTATATAGTATTATAATTTACTTATGTTTCTAAGTACAGGAATTATCAAAATGTTTGTGGTTTGACTAAGTGTAGACTGATGTAAGTTGTAAATTGAGATAAAATATGGTCTATCAGTGAAAAATTCCTAGAAGTGTGAAGGGACCTTCAGTTTGTAAAATATCCCCACCACAGCCAAAACTATGAAGACAACAGTTTGTAATAAAAAACCAGAAATTCTGGAAGACCTGAAGTGAATGACAAATGCCTTCTTTCTCCTGACTTCTGCAGCACTAGTATATTGACACTCCATTCATTTCCTTCTGCTAGATACTGTCAGTCACAACTTCGGTGTAATTTTATTTTAACTCAGATATAAATCAGAAGTGGTTTCAAGGACTGTACTGTTTTCCTTTTCTCTCACACCATGCAGACATGGATATCTGACCTGCGCAGGCTCTGGTGAACATAGTGACTCTCTGTTATGGATGGCAAGATCATTTTAACAGGCAGGAATGGCACTTTATTGATTCTGACTTTATCAAGTGCCTGTTTCTTACTTTGTATATAACTCATTAGCAAACTGCTCAGGAGTCTTTGGGTGAGTTTGGGACTCGGACTTTAATCACAGTAATTAGCGTGGAATTTTTGAATCCCGGTCTGGATCTTGACCTTGCAGCATTTAGGCAATGCGCACACAGCTGGGCCGGTGGCAGGGGCTGCAGGAGCTCAGTAGTGGGGATGCTCCCGGTGTCCTGGTGTGGGAACCGACGCGGAGGGAATGGAGGGGAGAGGGGGGAGAAAAGAGGGGAAAAACACGCTCAGTAAGAAAAGAAATTCTGCCCGAACATCGTTACCAATTTTCGTGCATGTACACCGAGATGGGTGGGTGCAAAGCCAGTGTGTGAAAAGGCTGGGGCAGATTTAGGAGCAAGGGAAGTGCCTGATGGTAAGATGGAGGGGAGAACTGGAAGAGCCAAGAGTGGTTTTGCAGTGACATAAAGAATCCCTTCAAAGTTCAGCTTTTCTGCAGAGGCCACCAGGATAGGTCTGACTGTATAAAAGCACAACCATTGCAGATTTGTGGGTCTTCCTAAGACAGATTTTGGCACGAGATGTTCCAGGACAGCTTTGTGGTTTTATGTGGTCCTCGCCCTGAACTGGAAGATTCTCACCCTCCAAAGGCAAGTTTTTTCCTTTGTGCCACATAGCTCTTATAACACTTGGTGTGTATTTGTCTGTACACAAACCCAAAACCAAGTAAATCAAAACAAATCATATATTGTCACATATCCAAAGCAATATCTTCTTACTTCTCAATGCATACCTTAAAAAAGGCTAATTTATGTATAGTTTTTTTCTAAATCTCTCAATATTGATATTGGATCTTCATCTTTATTGTGGGATGTTTTTGTTATTTAAAATGTGTGGCAAATTTCTGTTGCAGCTGCTACTTGCAATTCTGTTAAAAAAATGTAATGCAGGAGTCTCGCTTAAAAAAACATATAGCTAGACAAAATCTTGCAATATCTCTTTACAGTGTTGTAGATTTTTGAAATGCAACTTAAAAATTGAACTAGTTAAATAAATGAAAGCACTTAGAATTTTCTTAAAACAAAAACTGTCCATACTTAGTGTTTATTTCTATATCTTTATATATAGGAAGACAGAGAAATTAACTGTTATCCTAACTGCATATTTCTTAGTGGCACAGTGAATGTGTTACAGAGAGACAGAGTGCTTTTCCAGTGCCCTGCAGTGCTGTGGGTCTGATTAAGCAGCAGAAAGCATCCCAAGAAGCCAGATACTTTGTCAATGGTAAAAGCAAAGCCAGGTACAGCTCGGCTCGAGAATACTTTATGGGCATGACGAGTGATTCAGAGTTATCCACACTGTAAGGAAGGGAGCAAAGCCTCAACTGTATGTCACATATGCTAAAGCTCCCCAAGACAGGACACCAATTAACCTTGGATGATAGCAAACACACAGACACACACAGGCTGCCCGAGAGGAGCAGCCTGTTGCCATTAGTAGGAAGCAGCAGCCCTTGTCACCCTGAGCCATTATTTAAATCTCTTTTAAAATTCACTTCTTAAGTCAAAGAACCATAGCACTCTCCTCTTCCTCGCAAACAGGCTATTTTTGCTGCCCTGAAAACAGGACACGTTAGTAATATGAGAAGCCCGTGGTCCTTTTATTTTTATCCTCGCTGTCTAATTTGACCATTTTGAATTGAGAAGAAAAAAATGCCTGATCTTCAGTCAAAGCAATTTAAGGCATGATGGAGCTCAGAGTGAACCAAAACAACAGGGTCAAATGTAGTTGAAAGAACATGGTGGGGTAAATAAAAGGTCTTTTTTTTTTTTTTTTTTTTTACATTTAGTTCTGGTGGGAGGAGAAAGTTTGGTTAACTATTTAACCTATGATAGCCTTTTATCATTTTATGGCTTAGGGGTCCATGATTTTAAGCTTTTACTGGTTCCTAGTTTGTATTCAATCTTTTCTCTGGTGCCCAGTTATATGACTTACATTGATTTACTGGAGAGAGGAAAAAATTATAAATAGCAGACAAAGACAAATATTTTTCCTAAAATTGCTTTCCAGCAGCTTTGGATTTGGTGCTTAGTTTTCATTTCCACTCACACTTCTCTGTGTCATGATTTGTTTTTTTGGTCAGTGGGGCTCTCCTTCCCCATTTGGTTCAGCTCTCTGTTTTTTGGCTATAATGCAATGTGTCCTGATCAGCTGGAGTGAGTGCTCATGAAAGGTCACTTGGAAGCCCCCTTTTCATTTCTCCCTGCTACAGTTTTTCCAGCAGGCAAGTGCTCTCAGGAGCAACCCCCTCCAATCTGTCCCTTTTGATATCCAAAGCTGGTTGTTACGGGGGTTAAATTTCTTAATTCACTGAGTTTTTGTGAGCGCTTCTTCAACTCACCACTCTCAGTCCTCGCAGCTGGGTGCAGACCGCCTGTCTCCCTTAGGATGCTGAAGAAGTGCTAGGGTTTATTCTTTCACCTTCTTCACTTTTGGGAGGCCAATTTTGTACCTTTATGTCTTCCATCAGCTTCAGGGGAATTCATCTTCACCTTACGTCTGTGAGACATAGTATCAGCCTTATGGTGGGAAGTTTAAAATCAGACAAAGCCTCTCCTGGTAAAGAGAACTGCTTGTCAAGAGATCTCAAACCATGAGAGCTGTGGCTTCTGCCTGCCCTGGAAAGAGCTTAGGTTTGGGGGGGGTTTCTTAATTAGTTTTTTGAGGGTCAGGGAAATGACCATACTGAGTCTGGAACAAAGGAAGAAATCAAAATGTAAAGCTGAGTGTTTGGTATGTTGATAACCCCGCAGTTTTAATTTCAGCATAATTGGATCAGGGTTAGCGGCAGTTGTTACGTAAAGTTCCTTCCCTTACATTTTATTCAAAAGTAAATATCATAGCTCTTCACTTTTAACCTGAGTGTTTTCTTTCTTTTTCTTTTTTATTTTTTTTTTCCTAAAGAGGAACTTCTTGCTTTACAGGGATTTATTTCCACTAGGAGAGCACTAAGATTTTGGGGACCTGTATTCTGATGGTAAACCTTGTGACATGAGCTTTTGTTTTCCATTTGAGGAAATGTTAGCATTTTTTCACATGTTAACTTTTTAACAATTACGAGGAATTTCTTTTCCTTGAAAACTGCTGTCCTTTTCTTTTTCCTCCCCTTTTCTCTCGTCTTGATATTTTTATTTCCCTTTTATATGGAGACTTGTAGATTTTGTCACTTCAAACGTTTGCTGTTCCTCCTCTTTTCTTTCACTTTACAATACACACTAGGAGATTTTTTTTTTTGCATATTCCTTCCCTTTCTCTGTGAGATATTGTAGTTCACCAAATTTAAAACACTACAGTATTTAGAATCCCCGCAGTGCCATTTTAAGTATTTGGACCTGGAAAATGCCCCGAGTAATAACTACCTGAATTGCTTTTAATTACACAATATAGCTGCATCATTTTACTTCAGATTCTTTTTGATTGATGCTGTAAGGCAATTGTAACCATGGATGATGGGATTAAGTGCCTCTTGAAGTGACTTTAGCTTCTTGTGGGAACAAAGGGAAAGAAGAGAACACTTAGTCCCTTTTTGAGTGAACAGCCTTTTTTCACTTGCTATATAAAGAAATACAATTAACAAACATTATCCCCAGAGGTGAATTGAAATGTACATGCGGACAATAACCGCTCTTGACTGCAATTAGACATATATGATCCGAGGTATTTTGGCCATTCATTAGTGCTAATTGTTTGAGAAACAAGCCCAGAGAACAAATGATTAAAATGTTAGTGCCATAACCAGGATTATTAGCATGTGTGATAAAATGCATGCGCCGCAGCTGTACCAATAAAACTCTCCAGCGAGTCGCTTTGATTCGACAAACACTCAGCGCGGCTGCGAGCCCTCCGTATTTGCACAGGGCCTGCTGATGTTTATAACAAACAACTTGTATCTTCTTTTCTTAATTAGAAAGAATTACTATGCAAATTGTGGGGCTTTGTAATTCCATAGAAGTTTCCTTTGTTTTTGGCGGATTATTTGTGTGCGGTGGTGTGCTACTCCACGGTAAATTCAACACAGGAAAACTGTTACATTTTCTCCGGAGTGGGGTTTTTTGCACATATTGCAGAAATAATTTGTACAATGTTTTCCTGCATTAGCTGGGTCCTTTTTTGGGGGGGTTGTGGGTCTTGGATCACTTCAGTCCTTCTTCCACAGCTCCACAGATACCGAGGTGTGCAGTTATATGCACAGAGGTCAAAAATACATGTGGAAATTATCCAGATTTTTTAATAGTTTTAGTGAAATGTCTGAAAATGCTCTTTGCAAACACTTTTCTACACTATGCCAAAGATTGTAGAAGGAAAGTTTTGGCCTATTGATCAATGAATATTTTTTTATGTGTTTGGCAGATCTTCCAGGAGTGATTTGATTTAGCAAATACTCAGGGAACAGAGGCACAGGTTAAAGTGCTGGAAATCACTTGTGTGAGCACTTTCTTTTGTGAGCTATATGTTGTTGGCTCCAATGTCACTGCACAGGTGTGTGCATTTAAGTATGTGTATGAGCAATGCTGGAATGTGAAAATGCAGTTTACAGCAGGGAAATTTGCATAATTTGGGGTAATTTCACTGTTCACAGTCATGCTGTATGGCTGCCATTGCAAACTGCAGTGTCTCTTAGTAGTCAAATAGGTTTTCTTTTCTCCTTCCTGAGGATGAACTATTCACTCTTGGGTGAAATGGTTCTCAAAGGACCATAAGAAACTTTAACTTGCCAGCTACTTTTACATATTTGATGAAGACTTTAGTAGAGTGTTATGTTTGCTGAAGAAATTTAGTTTTATTTCCAAGACCCAAGAGCACTCAGCATGCTGCCAGATGCTATGAATGAAAATATGCTGCTGTAAAACAATTTAATGAGCATTACCCAATAGCCTAGTCCTTGTTTTAACTTACAGTGCTTAAAGGAAGAAACATTGTCTTAGCAAATTCACTTGGCTTTTGTCCATGTGTTTAGTTTAAAGCATAGTCAAGCTTAGTTTGAATCATTAAAATACTTGGAGCCAGGAAACATATGTAAGATTTTCCTCCTCTTTATGGCACAGGGTTAACAGTATAATCGAGACTGCAGTGCTGTGTGGGTTTTTTGTCCTAAAAAAGCAACTGCTGGGGATTTTTTCATTCTATCAACATAACAGAAGTCAAGATAATCAGGGAAGTGTTTCCTACCAGAGTTGCTAACTGCTCATATACAGAGCACCCCAAGCCTTGCCACTGTTTAAAATAAGTCTATAGACAAATGGATCTATTCATTAATCCATGTGTTCCTCTGCTTTTTTATTGTAGAACATAAAATACGACTTTGCAAGTAAAATGCTCAGTGATGATTAAAGAATATATGTCAAAGAATTAGCTTTGATACCATTTACTGCAGCCATACCTAAAGATAGGTATGATGTTGATGTTGAAAACTCTTATTTTATATGACTATTTCTAGAGCTCTTAGTTTTGAAAGGAGAAGGATTCTGTGTTGGTCCGCTGACACCACTTCCTGCTGTATATACTTTTTTCCTGGCCATACTTTATGAAAAAATTATTTCCTCTTCAACTTGCTAAGATATCCCATAAAATGAATAATTTGACACATTGACAGTGTATTTTTTATAATAACTCATGTCCTGAGAAACCTGTTGTTTGAGCCCATGTTGTTACAAAGTTGTTTACTAAGGGGGAGATACCAATAGTCACCAGGCAGTAGCATTTCCAGCATTAAGCCTATTAAGTGATGGTGTTTTAATGGATTAAGTCTATCACTTCTGTGGAGTCAGGTGGTCTGCTGAGGAAGCTGTACTGCTCCTCCATTCTAAACACAAGTTCATAGACCTGGATGGTGACACCTGACTAAATCTGGTCTGCAGGTAATGGTGCTTTCACCTACACAACACTACACGCCCTTGTGTGTGGTATGCAGAGCTGGGCTGCCTTCATGGGGCTTGCAGCAGTGAGAGGGAAAACGGCTGGTCAAACAGCCCTTGGTTTGATGACAGCCCAGAAGAAATCCTGGGAAACATGTGTGACAGAAGATACATCTCATCTCAGCATGCTCTGAGATTATGGTGTTAGCCATGTCTATCAGTTTTCTGGCAGGTTGGAGGGCTGGTGAGAGGCAGTCATTAAGGGTGCTTCAGGGGCTGCTTGGCTCCAGGCTGGAGTTAACTATTAATGGGCTGAGCTCTGTGACTCCTTTGTGCCCTTGGGAACTATAAGGCTGAAGCCATCAGAGAAAGAGAATAGAAACTAATCACTTTTGTTCCCTCATATATGTTATGGGAAGGACTGCAGACTTCTTTACTGACCCCTGTGTCACACTGAAAAAAGATCCTTCTCTTTCCATTTGAGATAAACCACTCTTCCACCTCGTCCTTGCTCTCCCAAAGTGTACTACTGCAAGAAAATGAGATTAAGTGGATTTGTCTAGCAGCCACTTGAGTTGCCACAAGTTCTGTTACCATCCCCACTTCAGCCTGAAGCAGGGAACGTGAAGCAGTTTGTGAGAGAGAGGCAAAGAGAGTACTTTGGAGGGGCTCAGTGGATCTTGGTTGCACATCTCCAGGTGTTGATAGGACCTCCTACACCTGAGTCTTGAAGCTGTTGCTGTTATTAAAAAGGGTAACACTGGCACTTTTAATAAAATAATGCCTGTTTAACTGCCAAGCTGTCCCATTTCTTAAACTGAGTTAAGCATTACCAGGCATGTTGCAAAGAAGAGCTCGGCAGTGGTTTTTGTGGATCCACACAGGATACGCAGAGATGCAGCAGATGAGATGATGGAATCCTTTTCCTTTTTAATTTAGTTTACTGAGGTAAAATGTGATAAAAGCTTTTTTCATATTGTTAACCCAACTCTTATATTCAGCACAGTCTAAGGGTGCACACTCTAGGGGAAGAGAGGGTTCTTCAACAGATTCAGCTTAGAAAGGCAAGTATTACAGTGGTCTGTCAGTGACCACTGGCTCTGATTTAGATTGACTGAACTCATTTCCAGGCATTTGAGAACCTTAGTCATGTTTGCTTTGAAGAAAACCCACATGTGTGTGTAGCCATGTGTCATCCAAGTCTAGCAACTTGGGAAGCATTATTAAGAGGAGCACAGGAAAATGCATGGGTCCCTGACATGATGTGATAATGACATGTTCAGCATGGTGCTAGGAAAGCTTTGCATTATTCAAAGTGCTGAATAATATACATGATAATGCATAATGGTGTTATATGGTGGGATTATTTTGTGGTGTAAGTGCCTTGTGCTTAGTATGAAGGTAAATTGTATTATTTTGTCCTCATCTTTGATGTAGGAGAATAGGCCTGAGGGGTACAGCATGCAGTGGAGAGGAACAGGAGCAGGCAAGGGTTTTTTTTTTTTTTGGAAGGCCAAGAAACACAGTGACACCCTCTATAATTTATTTCTCTGTGCTTGTAATTGTGGAGCAAAGCAAGCTCCCCACAGCACTCAAGAGCAGCCTCCTCTGGCAGTCCCACAGCCTCCAAGTGCAGTAACCCAGCTCCTGCCTGGAGTGGGTTGGCTGGGCCCTCACCAGGAAAATCGGCACGTGGTGGAGACCACCCCAGAGCTCACACCTATGGGCCACAGGGATGTTATCCTCTCAAGCCATGTGGCACCAGAGGCTCACACCTGCACTGAAGTGTGGTGCACAAAGCATTTACAAATTTAAAAAGACACCACAGCCAAAAACCTGCTGCTGCTGATGCTGCTGGGTTTGAGAACTCTGTCAATGGAAGTCGGTGCTGTGGATGTGCAGGTCTGAAGAGAGTGGCGAGGTTCCACACTCCCTGGGGTTTTCATTCTTTTTTCTTCATTTTCTCCCCCCATCCATCTTGCTTATTTAAAATTTGCATGCGAATACGTTTGTTGATATAATGCCAAGGTTGCAAAATGAACTTCACAAACCTGTGTTTGTTTTAACCAGCACCCCTGCTTCATTCACAGCATGGCATCCAGCTCCTGGAGGAAATGTGGCAGATAGCAGCTTCCTCCCCAAAGCAGTCCTGATCCATTCCCAGTGCAGTCTACATCCTACAGAGGAGTCCTATGACAGGGAAAAAAACCCCAACCACCACTCTTCTGTATTCCATACTTGCTGTAGCACCCAGAATAAGCAGTGTAATTAAAGCTGCATGGATAAACCTCAGCCCTGGCAGGTCTTCAATTATGATTAAGTTTGCAACTTCTATTGAACACAGTGGTTTTGGAGTTTTATATTGTAATTAACTGTAATACTGCTATGTCCCTAACTTATCTCTTCCAAAGGGAAAAAATATGTAAGTAGCCCAAAACCAGTCACTATCTAGGTAGGAATGTTTTGCTTTTAAAATACAGTCAAGTATGACTTACAGCATTGCTGCCAATAGTCTAATTTCAACAATATCCTTTACAGGGTGGATTCTCTTCAGCCAGCTGGTGTTCCTAAGCTTAGTTACCGCTTTACATCATCACACAAGTATGTTCCCAGACGGGCTGTGCTCTATGTACCTGCGGATGATGAAAAGAAGATAAGAAAAATCCCATCACTAAATGTAGATTGCGCAGTGTTGGACTGTGAAGATGGTGTGGCTCTGAACAGAAAGGTAATTAAAAATTATCTGTGTGATATAATCAGCACTAAAGAGAACTTGTGGAAAAACATTGCCTTTGCCTTGGGGAAGTGACAACCAGAAAGACAAAGATAATTCTTAAGATATACAGAGTAATGTCACAGTGATAGGCTTTGTGAAGGCGTTGGGAAAATCTGGTTACTCAGAACTCAAAGAGATCCCTGTGAGTAAGCAGGGAGGGAGTTTTGCAGGACTGCAGAACTGGGCATAAGCTGTCATCACAGAAGAGTGGGAGATGCTGATATTTTTGCAACACATTTCTTAGGGAAGAGGAAGAAACAGAAGTCTGTACAGAAATCTGTAAGAAGAGAAGTGGGAAAGGAAGTGTTAGTTCAGAATCACCAGGTGGGCAGTTTGTTATTGAAATAAAAGCATCTTCAGATTGTGAGCAAAAGAGCGTGAGTCTGGGTTTGAGCCTTGGGGTGTTTGGAAAGATATACTTCCTGAAGTTTTGGGAGGAAATGCTGTTAGGGATGTTTCTCAAGGAAGAAGTTAGATCCTGAGCAGATCAGTGTTTGGAATGGGGATGGAGAGCAGAGTGGGAGATGGATGTAGATGTGTCAAGTACTTGTGCCAAGTTTTTGTTAACATTAAACTGTGGGAAAATAGAGAATGATCTAGCATGCATTCAGTTTTGCTTGCAACCATTTTTTTTTATGTATGGAAGTAACCATTTTAGTCTGTTCCACATCTTAGAGCCATGGAATCATGGGAAAAGACCTTTAAGATCACTGAGTCCAACCTTAAACATAACTGTCAAGTCAGCCATTTTAAACAATGTGTACAAGAAATTGGAGCAAATGTTTCCTAATGAAAGCTATTTCTCAACAGGAATGTAAGTTTGCTGTCACATTATTTTCATATTTGTTGTTTTTCCTAGCAGTGTCTCCATGCTTCAGACTACAGCAAGCAGTGTTTAGGGTTTGAGTATAAATATCTTGTCCAGAAACTTAGGAAAACAGACTTGAAAATTTTCCCATGTCCTTTCACAAATGTGAATGAAATTTTATTCTTTTCTTTTTCTTGTGAGTTAATGCTTTCCAGAAGGACTCTCTTGGATAGTGTTTTCTTTAACCTTCTGCTCTTTACAGGTATGTTGGACAGGAAAAATTTTACAGAGTTTGCATGTAGCTATTTTAATTCTGAAAAGTGAAAGTAGTACTGCTGGATGTTCCTATGTGCTGCTGAAGATTATTCTGAAAAGCATTTTTCAGTTGCTAAAATTCTGTGTTGACAGACTAAGATTCTATCTCCTGTCACAGTGAATTAGTATTGTTTCATCACATTTCAGAGGCTGCTGCTGTATGATACAAGATGTAGTTCTGTAGCAAACTGAAGTATTTTTAAGTGCAGCTTAATTATATCAAATAATTTACAGCATAAGCATATATTTGTAATAAACAATGACAGAAAAACAAAATTTCATGATCAAGACGCCAAAGTTGACAGCAGCAATTTCTCAAGGGTGATAAAATTCTAGCTCTGTTAAAGTGAAGTTGTGCCACTGGGTATAAGATTTCAAGGAAATTAGGGGAAAATTGGTAATGGAAACTTGAGATGACAGATGAGCCCCTGCCTCAGCTTAAATGCAAAAAGAAAGCAGGCAGGAGGAAGAAGTGGGGACAAGCTACCAAGAAGCAACAGAAAGTGTGGTCCAGGCTCGTAGGAGCAGAATGAGGACATTCAGAACTTGTCTGGAATCAAAACTGGTGAGGGATGAGCAGGACAGCAAAAATGGCTACTTCAAGTGTATCAGCAGGAAAAATGAGAAGGAAAATCAGTCAGATGGATGCACTGCTCCACGAAACTGCAGGCTTTGCTGTCAGAGTCTGCCCAGTCTCAGGCCTAGAAGCAAAACTCTGGGGAGGGAGGGAGCAGCCACAGTAGGGGAGGATGGAGTTAGGGTCTATGTAAATAAGCTGATCTGTGGGACCAGACAGGACACACTGGAGGCCTCTGAGGGAGCTGTTGTGAGTCATCATGAAGATGCTGTCTGTCATCACTGAAAGGTCAAGGCTGGGGGATGTTCCTGAAGCCTGGAGAAAGGCACCTCTGCCCAGAAGGCCCTGGGTGCAGTTGTACAACAAGCTGCACAGGGTCACTGGTGTGTCCTTGCAGCACCATCCATACCCAGGGCCCTGCTGGCACAGCTGCACCCAGCAGGTCCAGGGAAGGGCTCCTTCCCCTGCACTTGATTCTGACAGTCTGTGTGGAGTCCCTGTGCCAAGCTGTGGATCCCAGGACAAGAGAGAGGCTGACCAACAGAAAGGAAGCCATGAAGGGCCATCAGGCTGATCGTGGCACGGGAGGAGGGGCTGAGTTTCTTCATCCTGGAGATGAGACGGCTGAGTTGGGTCTTGATGGACACTCTGCTTCCTGAGGGGAGCTGAATGGGTGCAGAGCCAGACTCTTCTCAGAGGAGCTCAGAAGTGGTGCAAGGAAAAACACTGGGCACAGGTTGCGTGACGGGAGATGCTGACTGGAGACAAGGGAAACGTATCTTGCCCATGCGGATGGCCAGAGGCTGAAGAGATTGTCCATTGGTGGTGTATCCTCTGCCCTGAGGGTATTCAAGCCTTGGCTGGATGAAGCTGTGATTGGCCTGGTGTAGAGCAGTAGTGAGTGCTGCTTTGAGGTGGTCTCCTGAGATCTCTTCCAAGCTGAATTAGACTCTGTGATTGCATCATTCAGTAGAGAAGCCTAATTCAAACTGATTGGAAGTTTGGATTTCATTTTTAGATCTGCCACAGATACTCAAGAGGAGTTTGAGACACAGGTTCTATGAATGTGAAGCTGAAATTATTGTTGCTCTTGTAGCTTAATTTATTAATGTTTATGAGTTGTTTGGAGACTTTGTGTGAAAGATAGGTCAAGAACACGCATTGAAGTACAGTGTTCAGTGGCCCATTGCAAATGGGTCATTTCAAACTGAGGGGAAAAATACCACTAGGAAACACAGCAACACTCAGTCTGTCCTTTATTCATTCTTCTTAAATAGCACTGATGAATTTGAGTATTTATTGCTGTGTCTTATATTACTTAACATGCTACTTATGGACTTCCTTCAAACTGCTGCAGAAATGTTGAATTTGGGGGAAACCAGGACCTGACTGAAGGCTCACAGTGCCTTGGGCCAAACCTGCCTGTCTACAGATCTTCATTTGTAGGAAGTCCAAGCAGCAAGTTTAAACCACACCTAATGGGTCTGTTTTAACAAGATGCTGTGTGGTTTATATTAGGATTAAGTTAAAAATTGACAGATCAATAATCTGGCATGTCAGCAGCTCTATCTGCTTGCTCATTCAGAAGGAAACGAGGAAGATGAGCTTCCTCTTACTGAAACTGATAACATTTGCAAAACTGCATTTGGCTTCAGTAGCAGCTTTTGAAGCTGCGGCCAGAAAATTTAAATATTTAACTATTTTCTATGCAGTATTTTCTCTCAATGAAGTTTTGAAAGACTTCCTTCCCTGTGCCTTACCCCCACAATTATGTTTTCTAATGGCTGACAGCGAGCACCAGAAGGGGGGAACCCATACCCTAATCTCATTTACTATTTTGATGCCTACATTTCTTACCTTCAAGAACTACAGCACTGACCAGAACTTCAGGTATCATGTCTTTCTCCTTCTTTTGAATCTTATTTTCTATCTGATATTTTGACTAAATCAGAAAAAGAGAAAAAAACGCCCAGCATTCACAAGGAGAAAATATTTCAGTGAATTTTCTGAGGAGAACCAGTGGGAAGAAATGGCTAATAAGCAAAGTTGTAATAGTAAGCTGAGTACTGACCCTGAAAGTAGGGTTAGACCTGATCCTGGTAGTAGCACAGGCGCTTTTGCAACACCTTTGGGACCAGGCAGAGAGGTAGAAGGGCTTCAAAAATTCAGAATAGGAAAGGTGATAGGGAGATATGCTGGTGTTGCTGAAAATTTATTTTACAGAAGTAGCTTTAGTCTTTCTGAACATACTCTACAAGTCATGCTGTTCTCTAATCCTGGCTGGAGATCCAAATGCTGTTTTTACAGGTTCAGATGCATAGTGCCATATGATGTAGACTGTCAGCTGCCTCTCAAGATTTCTGACTCTGTAGGACTTTGGGTATTTCTACAACAGAAATTTAAGTTTTGGTTGTGGGAACAATTGAGTATTAGTAAAGGGAAGTTACCTTCCCTGAGGTGCTATTCACAGACAAAGATCTGATTTCTTTGCCATTGATGTACATGTACATTTTAAAGAAATTACTCAGAATTACAGGCTTGGTGATATTTTGAAGTGAACAGTTAAAATAAAAATTCTAAAACTATAAAATTAGAAATAATACAGATTGTAGTGTTGATATGTCACAAATGCATCATGCTCTTAGAGACAAAAATAGCTTTAATCTATTTCAGCTCTTCACAGGAAAAGGTCTGAATATGCTTTCATTTTGATTCTAAAAAATAAAAAGGATTTAAAAATGGCTGCATTGATATGCTTGTATGAATCATATAAGCCAGCAAGCTGAATTGCATCTTATGAAAGATCTCTGTGTAGGAGCTGAGCTGTCTCAAGGGCTCTCAGCCAAGCCAGCAGTCCCTGCTGTAGCTTTCCTCTGTAGAGCTGCATCACTCACTGTGCTTGTAGTTCAGGTGAATCTATTATCATGTGGAAAAGTTCTCTCTTCCTGTTGGAGTAAGGAAGATTTCCATGTCAGTGCATTCATTTTCCAAGGAGACAGTGAGCTGAGATTTTGTAGTTCATTCCCATGGGTTATGTAAAGCTACCACCCTTACAAGTTTTCTAGAACTGCATTTTTTCCAGCAGGATCCTCTCTTGGTGGTGCTGTTCTTTAGAGCATCCAGGAGGTGTTAGCTGCCAGGTCAGCCTAGCAAGAGAACAGTTGGGGTTGCTTCTATAGCCTTTATATATATTTCTGAGTCCTTGGCAAGAGTTTTGGAGAATTTTAATGCCTCCAAATCAATGCTATTTGTGGCTCCATCTTGTTTGTGGTCTGCAGGGTGGTTTTGAAAAATTGGGATAATACGGTGCACTCTGCAGCTCCCTTCAGTGTGCCATCAGGCCAGGCAGGGCACAGTCCCTCCTGCCAAAGATGACCCTGGAAAATTCTCTCAGGCAAATTTTGAAAGTGATAGGATTTGGCCTTTTCTTTCCACAGGGAACGCCAGTGTTATAATTAAGAATCAAAACAAAGCCCCATGTTCCCTCTGCTCATGTTTTTTTTGGTATCAGAGGTGTAAAAGCAATCCCTTGGAGTGCACATATGGCTGAGAAACGTCTGTGCTCTCCTCTGACATAAAATACTTGAAACCAGGAAATTTTATTGTTGATCCTTGGGAACTATATGGAGCTCATTCACCCAATAAAATATTATTGATATTCAGGGCTTCACTGTAAAATTATGTCAGACTGATTAGAGTTTAATCTCCTAAGCTTTCTTTAATATGAATCGTCATTATGCCACTTTGTCTCTTTTAGAAAAACGTTGCTCTCTTCCACCACTTAAGCAAGAGAAGCTGGGGAAGAGGAAGCCTCAGCTCTGTCCTTTCCCCATGTCCCTTCCTTGAGAGGGAAGTGGTGGCTCCTGAGCCTCTCCTGTTCTTCCCAGTTTCCTCAGCAGTGAGGGGAAGTTTGGTTGTGTTAAGAGGAGGTGTGGGGAAGGACCTATTTTACTTATCTGAAGCATGTCCTCTTAGAATCACAGCATAAATGTGTTCCTACCTAACATCAAGGAGCCACTTAAAAACTCATTGTGCTGTGTTATGGAACAAGGAAAAATCAGTTAATTCTTTTAAACTGTCTGTTTTAAAAAATAGGATTAAAGCCTGGCCACCTTTCAAAGTGTTCCATTATGAATAACACATATGTAAGAGATGACTCTTAGTTCATTACAGTTAAGAGCAGATCATCCACAAACATGCTGTTTTTATGGAGATTTCTCCCTGTGAGAATGCCTCCTCCATCTCTCTAGTGATCTCATCCTGGGGTCAGAACAAACAGCAGGCCAGAGAGAGGGCATCCTTGCCTACCATTTTCCCCTTAATCTGAGACCTTCTGACCTTTTTAGTCCTTATCATTGATGACAAGAGGCTCTTGCATATAAAACAACACTTCAACTAAATTCAGGGGTGGAGATAAATACATAAAATGGGTCAGAGTGGTATACAAAAAAAAGTAAGGCTTTCTTTGTTGAGATGCGTTTCCTTATTGATGTTATTGAAGGATTTTATAGTATTAGTGGAAGAAAGCTCCAGTTGGTTTCCATAAATCTCTAGTTACTTCAATTAAACCCAACAGTTTTCCTGTATTATGTGATGATAATCTCTTTTTTTTTTTTTTTTTTAATAAAGCCACGTTGGTTAGGATTTATCAGTGCTGCAGGTATTTCTCTAGGCTCATAGTGAGACTGTTAGCTAGTACTTCATAGGCACAGTTGCATGAAACATTGATAACTAGGTTATTTTACCAGGTCTTTGCTTTATTTATAATAAATTAGTACTGTACCTAATTGTATTCCTCCTACAGGGAGAAGGCTTGCTGATAAAGTGTGTAGAGAATGATTAAATGTACACAGGCGCATAGTAGGGTGACTTCTTTTCAAAAGATGCACAAAATTAAAATGGGAATGCTGCTTTCCCCACTGGCTTGCCATTATTAAAAGTCTGAGTAGCATGGGAAATTTCTTCTGTAGGAATTGGGGAGTCCAAAAGTCTCTCTGGTTTATTGTAGGGGAGCTGAACTGTACGGTGAAACTCTGCAAGGCCTTTTTGATCCTTGAAGAGTTCTGATGAATATACATTTTTATGAAAGTTGTAAAGTGTTTTCATTTCCTCATTAATCCCACCATGGTCCTGGAAGAACTGCCACTCCTGAGTACTGACTGTGACAATAAAAGTTTTTGTTCCTATTGTTTTACTCTACAAGCCAATCATCTTCCTTACATAAAGATTTGAGGATTCATAAGGAGATCGCAATATTCAGCAATTTTCTTCTTAATGAGCTCAGTAATGCCTGTTTCTCTTCGAGCAGAGCCTTTGAATTGCCAGTTATTTCTTTTCCACTGATTCAGATGTATCCAATTAAGTTTGACTTGGACATGTACTGATGTAACTATTACTGCTGACAGAATGGTGTCTAGAAACTTAGGGAAAATGTCTTGGCTCAGTATTAACGGGGGTTTCAGACAGGAATACATTAATAGACCTGGGAAAATATTTTAAAACCTACAATTAATATTTGTATGGACTTTTAAGTCACAGCCCTTCACTTTTGTGTGTAGTCCAGTGTCTGCAGGCGCATCAGCACACCTGGGTACTAATAGCTAATGGCAGGACTAGAATGGGTTGCCACACATTTCTGGACCAAGTTTCAATATTTCATCTGTTCCTGTAGCAGGAAGGACCTGGCTACACAGCCATTGAGAACCTATCATTTAGTTTGAAGGGAGCTGTTGAGTTTCAAGTGTGCTACAGAAAACCAAGCTAATACTAAGAAATTCAGTTTACACGGGTAGCTGAGAAAAAATCTGTGGGATCAAATTTGGGCACTTTTTTTCTATGCAAAGCCATGTGCTGTGCTGTGTTGTGTTGTGTTATCAGGGCTCCAATGGGGTGAGGAAATGATAAAGGTGCTGCCCCTGTCTCATTCACAAGGGTGCTCAATATTTAACACCATTTGCTCCAGACCTCCTTTGCTTTTTTTTTTTATTTATTTTTGGCAATGAGCAGGCATTGGAATGTGTTTGTGTATCCAAGTTTCTATTGCAATTAATCTTGAAACCTAGTCTTGAACTTCAGATTTCATTGTGCTTTCACAGCCAGTAGTCCACCCAGCTTATTCTTCCTCATTGCAAGACCCCCACTTCAAAAAGAGAGTGGTGAGTGAAGCGTGGGGAAACCCAGAGACCCTCATCAACAGGGACATGGACCAGAAAGTGGTAGGACAAACAGAGAATACAGCCCTTGCACCCTTTGGTAAACTTGTCTACAAGGTATCTCTGTGGTCACAGGTAGGGGTACAGTGGCCCTGTGGTCTGATTTGGGCAAGATAGGTAGGGAAGGAAATGTGGAAATGCATGGTACTTTTCCCAATGCATTGGTGCCACCAAAGCTGGACCTGTCCCACTGAAGAGTGGGAAGAACCTCAGAGATACTCAGAAGATTGTGGGGAAATCCATGGTTTATTTTACCAGACTGTTTAAACAATACCTGTTCCCCTGGGGTTTAGTAGTGTTATTAGGTAGCAAAACAAGGTCATGTGGTGGGATGCTGGGTAAGAGAAATGAATTTTTGATGTCAGGTGGAGAAACAGCACAACCATATACGTGAAAATTGCCAGTGAAGGTGAAGGTGTGTGCTGTCATGGCTAGGCTTGGGAATCTTGGCAGGTGTCAGCTGCCAAGATTCCCAAAAAGACAAGATGTTTAACATCTGTATCTTTGGGATCATCTACTATTCTTCTGGAGACCAGATAAAAGGATCCTAGCATTCAGTGGTGGGAACTAAACCACCAGTACCTCTGCAAAAGCCTCATTTCCTTCTGCTGTATGACCAGGAGTACACAATACTGACAGTGCTATGGATTCTCTGTCCTTATTCAGATAACATTTCACATTTCATGAATTAAGGACATTTGTGTCTAAATTAGTAACTGAGAGTTAAGCCCTTAGGGAATTTGAGCTTCTTCCTCCTATACACCAGCAAATATGGAATTGAAGACATGTGAATTGTGCTAGTTGCAAAATAAGCATAGAACTGTCTAAATCCAGCCTTTTATTTCCACCATGAATCAAACCCATGCCATGACATCCCTTTAACTTGGAGTGGAACAATTTATCTCTGTTCAACAGAAGACAAAACACATGGATTACAATTTCCTAAAGCCCTGGTTTTTACATATTCTGTGAATTACTTTCTTCTCCAAATTTTGAAATATTGTAAAGCTGTGCTTTATACACCAAAAGAATACACTTTCATGGAACAAGCTGATACCCAAAATCTCCGGCTCACTGACAGTGAAGAGCATCCAGAGCCACAAATCTAATGTGCCCTCACATACAGAATAGAACACAATATGCAAGTATTGAAATTTTTTTACTCCCTGTCATAAAAGCCACAACAAATGGGAATGGAGCATTAGGAACTACACGCATTTTTTTATTCCCATCTAAACCTGCACAGGTCTGCTGGCTCCACACTATGCAGTAGGCTCCAAGGGCATGAAAGCTCTTAATGCATCCCTAGGTTACACATTGCCATGCCCAGAATTTGGGGTCCAAGCAAGAAATTCTTTTACAAAGAAGTGAAAAACTTGCCAGTTTTATTATTATTATTAGTAGTAGTAGTAGTAAGTCAAAAGATCCAGCTGCATTTGAAAAGTTGTTGTTTTGACAGTGGGTTTTGTAGCTGTATGGAGCATGTTCAGTTGTTAGCATACCTAAATGTGCTGTCCAAAGCATAGTGTATAACTCTCCAAAAACAAGTGCACATGTGTGTAAATCCAGCCTGCTACAGATTTGGATGTTAATTTCCTTTGCTGAGGTTGCTCATCTTTCTTTTTGGCTGTAATATCACAAAATGAACTGTCTTTCTGTCTATCAATAAGGAAAGTGATAAGCTGACTGTGAAGTCTGATCAGCACTTTGCATCTTTTTGAAAGCATAAATGAAATTCTAGTGTTTTCTGAGTCTGACTAACAATTCCTACCTTTAAGGCAGCTTGGTTGCTCTGAGATTGCTGCTTTAACTCCTGCATAACATAGTTCTGCCTGCTGTGGATGGCTGTAATGGCTCTTTTGCTATCCTTCTTTCACTGCAGTGCAGTAGGGCTACCCTCTCCAGAACAATGTACTTACCAGTTATTTCAAGACTGGGAGAAAATAATTATAAATACTTCTCTTTATTTTGATCACTGAGCTCCAGAAGACCATAAATCCTTGTGTTGTTCCTCATTTGGGAGCAAATGGTTATAAAGATCCTGGCTGTTCATTTTAGGATGACTATAAACCATGACTTGCTCATTCTTTCCTCCTTACTTGTTACAGCCTCTTGCTAGATTGCCTCAAAATAGCTGCTCCTATGCCAGACTTCAGATAACTTTATCCTCTAAGGTTTCACAATACAACTGTGTATTAAAAGGGGATATGTGGAACAAATTGGTATTTTCTTCCAGCTTAGTTAGGTTATTTGGTTACATTTTAAGCTTTGATTCCACACAGACCAAATCTTACACTCATTAACCAATTATTTTTAAATTGAATATTTATAGATCATAATTTAGTATGCATTTTCTTGAGAAAAAGGGCAAATTAATACATGTAAACATGGATGAATCTATTTAAATACGCTGTCCACAAAATCCTTACAATATGTAAACAACATTTGTTATGCCTTGGAGATAACATATGATTGGACTCACGAGACCCTGTTTATCCTACCAAACAGTTTCTTTTATAACTTCAAAGGGAATTTTATATATTTATGGCAATAGCAGGGTGTTAAGTGCAGCTAGACAGAAATTATACCTCAGCTATTTAGTTAATGCCAATAGGGATTAAATTAGATTTTATAGCTGTTAGTAGAAGTCTGTTTTGTAGCTAACAAGTGGGATTTTTAAATCCTGGAAAGCATAATCCTATTATAAAACTGGCAGCTGAATTAACATTATCTAGGAAGCAAGTCTTCACGGATTAACATTTTTTGACATTAACAAAGAAAAACTAATGCTACAGGGATATTAGATGCTTTTCCCAAAAGTAGGGAAAAAAAGAAAGTGAATATAGGACAAGATAAATGGCACAAATAGTGCAGGAGGGGAAAATGGAGTGAAATATGCGTGAGGTGAAGTCTGGGAGTGGTCATGTTCTGCCTCAAATACAAAGGAAATACACTGAGTAGGAAGAGATACCACAATTGATAATTCATGTACAACCCACACATTGATCTGTACGTGCCTTGTGGCTAATTCTCAGTTATCCAAATGAGCATGGGACAGCCACAGAGGCCCTCTCCTGTCCTGGGAGGCTGCCTCTGCATTTCAGCTGTAGGAAGACTGACAGCAGTGCAGAAGGAACACTCATCCCTTTACTGAAAGGCCCATCAAGTTCCACAGAGACCCTGAAGTTCTCTTTACACACTTTGAAGAGCAGTTCTGGAGCAGTTGCTGTAGGCAGTGGAACAGGGGATGAGCGGGACAATGAACTTGCTTCTCCTGCAATACACAGACTGAATAGCTATAAGGGTATGTACCATATCATATTTCAATTAAAAAATCGTTGTCCACATCATAGTTGCAGAACAAAACTTTTATTACTTAAAATTGTGAATTATGCATCTCCTGTAAATTATTTTAAAGGTTCTGTGGTTAAAATCCAAGGCTTTACTTAATCACAGTTGCAGCACTGAAATAATTAAATTAGTAATCTTCTGTGTGGAGGACTAAGAAGAATTCACTTGATAAACTCACCCACCAGTCATAAAAACATGACAAACATTTTCTTCTAGATTTTGCAACATCATATTCAGTGTTGTTGACCCAGTACAGATTTTATGGTAACTTCTTTTAGCTTCCATCTTGTCTCATAAATTTCTTCTTTGTTATCAAAAAGAGAATTTCAATAATTACAAATGAGAGTATGAAACATCTAAGTGGCCAAACTATCTATCCTCCTCTGAAGGCAGTGCCATGAGGAAGAACCATTATTTCAGTGGGAAAACACATATCATTTGGCATCTACAGGACCAAGATTTATATCCTGTTGTATGCATTTTGCACCAATGATGATGAACCCTACTAGGAATGGGAGATAGCTGTGATAGCTCTGTTGTGGCCTTTTCAAAAATCTGTCCTCCAAATGTATTCTTTTATTCCATATGCAACAGACCATAAGCCTGGTGCTTTAAAGCATACAGGGATCTTGTAGCCACTGCCACAGCCCTCTGAGGTGCTGAGAGCATTCAGAGAAATGGGCGTACAATGTGCCTGTGATTTCTCACATCAGGAAGGACATGAACTTCATGTCTCCCAGGAGCACATGGTCCTTGATAAAGGATCTGTCTTTCCTTCCCCCTTAAGTAATGAGCAGTGCTATGGCATTTTGTTTCCAGGATTGCTGTCAGAGTTGGAAGGTATACAGACTTGGCCTGTAACACAGGTTGTTTTTAAAATGTTCGTCTATCTCCTCAGCTTGTGTCAATAGGCTTAGCTCTTCATTTTCCATATGGAAGCGGCTGTCAAGTGACAAATAAAGAAAGATTATGTGGAATGAGACTGTTATATGACCAGGTAGTTGCAGCTGCATCACCTGACTGGATACTCATCGTCTGCCTTCAGTGTCTGGAAGAGAGAGATGGAGATGCAAGGGGGCAATGGGCTTACTGAGCAGAAGACCCTTCCTCCAGATGATCCTATGCCTGCTGTGACTGGCTGCTGCCTGACTATGAAAGAAGTCATTGAATGGGGAGGGAGGGATGAAGGATGCTTGGCTCTGCCACCCAGCACTCTTGTATCTCAGTATATGTTTTTCTGGAGTAGATGCCTTGTAGAAGCTCATTCAGGGCCAACATGTGAAAAACAACAGCAGCACCACTTGAACATTGCCGGTCACTGACCTCAGAATCTGGCACCTGACCTTAGAATCTGCCTTCATGTTGTCAAATTTGCTTATAATCCATGAGGTACTGTGGAAGTGCTAAAGAGAAAAAGAAATGCCCAGAAATGTGAAGATGGGTTGTGGTTTTCAGTGCTTAAGGCTGTTACAAGCAGCCCTGCACACATACGCTTTATTTTGTAACTAGAGGTGATTCATGCACTGAGCAACCTCTGTGTAGTGCTTGATGTGAATTGACAGAAACTAGCAGAAAGAGCAACTGGCTTCTAACTCTGACAGCAATTGCCATTCCTGGTCATCAGACATCACCTCTTCCTACATCCACCTACATACATTGAGATGTGGTTCTACACAGCAAAACATTGCATGGCTCGTGCCCTCATGGGGGTGATGTTTCCTGCAGGAAGAGCAACAGCTCTTTGCCATAAACAAGGGCTCTCAGAGACACCATCCCCCATTTTAATACTTTTTCTTTTCCCATGGAATCTCTGGGAATTCATTGTGCTGCTAGTGGTGAACAGAGCCACAAGTCTCGTCTGTCAAAGCCATATAGTCTTGGAAGGCAGACTAAGGTCAAAAAATATAACTATAATGTATGTTGTGCATATTTAACGAGTAGTGGTGGGAAGTCCAGATAACGGCAGAGGCAACATCTATGAGCTGGTTGTGTCCACAGTAGCTGGAGGTAAGGAGGCTCTTTCCCAGTGTGGTCCAAGAGTTGGTACGTGGAAGACAGGGTGTGGAAGAAATGCTGGGGAAGCAAATGAGGTGCTGCTGAGGAACAGTAGAACAAAGCAGCAGCCTCTCAGCTCAATGAAGCCTTGCCTGGGGTTTCACATTGGACTGCCTATAGGCCCTTTTTTTACTTTCAGTCTTCAAGAGAAGAGAGCTTGTGCTACGTTTTAAATGAGTATGTTACACACAGCAAGTTCCCTCCTTGTCAGCCAGACAAGTGGCACCCTGAACTCCGTAAGTGCTTAGTAAACTTAGAATGTGCTGTAAATCTGCTATGGCTATCAAGCCCAATTCTTTGAGTGAAGCAAAGAATTTATAGAATTGTGTTCTTTTTTCTTGTTTTACTGATGAATGTATCTGGCAGGGGAAACTAGAACTTCCATTTGAGATCATTTGTCACATTAGCACATTTCCTTTGAAGTTGCTTTATGCAGCAGTGTCAAAAGCTTTCTCACATCTTGACTGCCCTCCACAGTCTCTCAACACCTTTCTCGAACTAAGTAGCCAAAGCTGGAGATTGTATTTCAGAAGCAACTTCACCAATGCTGAGTAATTATCATGAAATCATATGATGATGAAGCTGATGTCAGCTTGTTTTGTCCTGTCTTCTTCTTTACCCAGGTAGAATCAATAGATATCATGAACAATAGACTTTGTTCTTACTTCATCATGCACCTTCACAATTTCAGGTATTTTGAAGCATCCTTAGCACTGGAACATGTTATAGTTGCCTTGAGTTAACTTTAGACAGCTGCATTCAAGAGTGCTATGCCTAGACACACTGGTAATCCCTGAATGTGCTCTTAAGTGCTTGAAAATTTACTTTTGTGCCTACTCAGCAATGTTTCTGTCTTCTTGTTGGCTTGTTGTCTCTTTCATGCCAAGCTTATCAGACATATATCTTCTGTCTGAGGCCCTTGAGCAATCAAAATTTGCCTAGTGGATTTTGACAAGAGACACATGCAAAGCACACAAGCCATGGCCTTTTTATTTTAAAATGACTAGGCTAGGAAACAGGAAATAGTGGTCATGTCCATGGTGGCATGGGTAAAAGGCTTTCTGAAAGCTGTTGTATCAGGGTCAGAGGGGAAGGCAGAATACAGGAATGTCTTGATGGTGACTGATCAAGGAGAGACTGTGGACAAATATTTCTTTAAACAATTGAAGGAAGTATCTCAAATTCTTTCTGACTCTCATGGAGAATTTTAACCATGCTAGTATCCACTGACAGGAGCACATGATGGGTCACAAGAAACCCAGATTTCTGGAATGCAAGAAAGACAAATTTTTGGTGGAAGTGTGGAGCAACTAACTAGGGGAGATGCTTTGCTGGAATCCTGAATGAAAATGAACTGTCAGTCAATAGCAATTTTGGCTTCAGGAGCTGTCAGATGCTGGAGTTTATGATCCTGAAGGCAGTGATGAAGGCAAGGACACAAGACTTCAGCTGGTAGACAGAACCAATTCTACATTAATCTTCCCCTGAAGGCAAGGGAGCTCATAAGGGCTAGTCAGACTTCAGTGACAATCTGCACAAAATACAAAAAAAAATCATCTGAAGGGTGGAAGAGCAGGCAGGCATGGCAGACGGCCAGCTTGCTGCAAAGGGAACTCTTGATTTAACTCAAACACAAAAGGGAAGCATACAGGAAATGGATGCAGGAATGGGCTACCAAGGAGGAATGCAGAAATATTACCTGGATATGTAAGCACAGAATGAGGGAGGCCAAAGACTGGCTGGACTCAACAGCCGCAGCCTGCCTGAAGGAAGATGCTGACTGGAGACAAAGAGAATAAAGTCTTTGCCATGCAGGTGGTCAGCCACTGGAAGAGGTTTTTCAGAGCACTGTTCTATCCTTGCTCCATGGGGGTATCCAAGCCCTGGCTGGGTGAGGCCCTTACCAGCCTGGTGTAGAGTGGTAGTTAACCCTGCTTTGAGGAAGCAGATGGATGAGGTGGTCTCCTTTCCTTCCTGAAACAGACGTGTGATTGCATTATTTTCTTAGTGGTTAGAAAACTTGTCCAGGAAGCCAGGAGCACAGGCCTATTCTTCCTTATCTGGTGTGATGACAGCAGCACCCTGCTTGCTAGATAAAACCCTAGTGCCCCATCTGTATGTATGCACCCTTGTGGCAGAGACATCCTCCACCTTGCTTTAAATAAGTAGATATTAACTGGGCTGCAGACCAAATCTAGGCCTGAAGCTGACTCTAGCTTAGCGGTCAGGACGTGAACCTAAGTGAAGACAGACCTGGATTTATATCTGTGCTTCAGGGACAGCTTGTACATTTTGGCTTTTTTTTCAAGTATTACAGTGCATGTCTCCCTGTGTGGTTCTATTCCTAGTTTACTGACATAATCAAGAAATCAGATCCTCAACAGACATGAAACTGTTACCATCACTATACTAGAAGGGAAGTTTTCATTTCTGCATTTTCCTAATAGCTTGCCAGCTCCATGAGCAGCTTGTCCTGTTTAAAGACCTTGAAACAATTCGTGCAGTTTTTACTGCTTTTCTAATTGTAACTAGTAGATTATGCATTTTACTTTTAACTGCCAAGAGATGTTTTCTCCCTCCCTCTGTACTCTTCCATCACCTGTTGCAGTTCGATAAACAACTCAAGCCAGTTCTTCCTTTTGTTGAAAGTGCCTGGATAGAGACTGAAAGGATCAGAAAAATTCAAAAACAATTGCTGGATTCAGCAGCTGGTTAGTACCAGTTTCACCATCAATGAGGCTGAGCAAGTGTTCCTCAGATCCCATTAACAGGTCAACTTCCCTTACCAGTAGCCTGAGAATTATCACCTCTCACCATCCATAGCCATATATTTTGTTAGCAAATTAAAGGCAAGATTTCTCAAAGTCAGAGATTAAAGGCAAGAAGATTGCTGTCAGGTTTTTTTTTTTTCAACAGAAGTCTGGTGTTACACTGTTATTCCAAATTCTGTTCATCTAGAGATGTAGCTATGAAATGAAGAGCTGCAAGTGTGGCATGCTTGAGCATTTTGTAGAATTAAGTCGGAGACTTCACTGATGCATGTTTTATTTGCAAGTAAAAATTCAAAGCACTGTATCACTCAGCTGGGCTGACCCACATGTGAGGGTCTGTATGTGCAGCATGTTTTACTGATCCTTTTGTAGAAGGTGATGGAGGAGGAGGAGCAGCTCAACTGGGTTAAGCACAGTAGATGGTTTAGATAGGAGCTTCTAGCTACCCTGCTGCTCTTGCAGTTGATTAGCTGTTTTCAGTAATTATGCATTTCCATCAGGGGTGCAATGGTTATCACCTCTGGTAATGAGATTACTCCCATTTCATACAAGTGTAATGTTCTGCTGGTTCCCTTTTGGCACTTTACACGTTTCTGTGCCTCGCGCTTCCAGCGCTTGCCGAGGCTGCACACCATCTTCTCTCCTGTGCACTCATTGAACCAGGCAAATGGGTTCCCCAGCATTTGTCAGTCTCGTGGAAGCAACCTATAGGCCTGCCAAGGTAGCCTCACAGCACGTGCAGTAAAGAGCTTGCTTTGCAGTAAACACAGTGAACTAGTTCTGGGGGTTTTTTTGTTTTTATTGTGCAGCCACTTTCTCCCAAGTGGCTTCACCAGGCTGTCACAGAATGGGAATTTTATGTTTTTCACTTATGCGAAAGCATCTCTGTAACCCATGACATAGCATCCCAAAGCATGGCTTTGCACCCCATTCACCACAGTAGGAAAGGCACTATCCTTTCATCACAATATTGAAAAACTTGCAGACTTTGCTTGGATTTCCTAAATACAGAGTACTCATTCCCCAAAGCACTGTTAAAAATCATTATTGTCAATTATAGGACAAGCCAGAGAAGTGGATACTGATGTTGCATCTGACTTAGACAACTGATTTGTCCATTCTTCTGGTGGAAATTTCCCTGGAAATTTTTTAAATGGCAAGAAAGAGAGACACCCTACAAAAGGAGAAGTAAGTCACTGAAGAAGGTACAAAATTGTAATGCACACTTCTGGAGCATAACAAAGAGGAAGGAGTACACAGTGAAACATTATACTGCACAGAGCTGCAGATTCCAGGCATTCCTTTTGATGGAGCCTCTGAAGGAAGTATAGAGGCTGTGTATCCCTTTTGAGGCAGCTTTACAGGTCACAGATCTGGCCTAAACAAAAGTATTTTTTTTCTAAACTACTCCTTTCATTTTCCTCCTCCTCATGTCAGGACTCCAGCAGAGTTTTGTAAGCAGTCCAAGGGCCATCCTGGCAGCATCTACCTCCCTGCCTCTGGGGACTGATTCCAGGTCATAGATCAGAGGGAAGGTATACTTCACAGAATGCCTTGGCGCAAGCACACCTCCTTTCATAGGGTTTTTTTTTCCCTTCCAGAGTGTGGCATGAAAAGGGCAACACTGTAGGCTACCAATCAACCACCTCCTTAAAATAAACCCCATCATCACAGTATCTTTCATGTAGACATCCCAGGGAGTAAGCTGCATGGTGCAAAGAAGGGCATCTGGTTTTCACCCTGTTCTGGAAATCAAGTGAGTACATAAATGCAGGTTTTGCCAAGAAATATAAATGCCAGTGCTTGAGCAGCAGCCTTGGAGTGTGGAGCCATCCCGGACTCTCCATGTGATTCCAGAAGCCATGTGACAAGTTCCTTTAATGCTTTTTGCCATTACAATTGATCCAAGATACCAAAAGATAAGCTATGAAATTCCCCTTCTGTGTGAAGCTGCCAGATTTCCAAAAGAAAGAATCCCATCAGGAGACCAGAAAACAACGTTACCTCCGCAGAAAACCTCTCCCTGTCACTTCCAGAAAAGGTCTTCATCCTGAAGGTGCTGCTAAAACCAAGTGCTTCCAAGCAATGGCATTTAGGGGAAAAGACACTGAAGGTGCCTTCTTTAAGAATAGGAAGACCTGAGACTCCTGCACCAAGAGGAGGCACAAAGGAGCTAGCTGCGAGAGGAAGTCCTGCCACTCAAGAAAACAGTCTCCTCCCTTCCTGCTTTTCCATGTATCATTTCTTGCCCACAGCCCTTGTTTGCAGCATCCTAAAATGAAACAGGGTGGTGCATTTGCTTTCTTTGGGCTTTAGAGAGTCAGGCTTTTGGAGGCCAGGCACCAGCTGTGACATTAAATTGATAAGATCTACATTTCAACAGTCAGACATTTAATTCACCCATGAAAAGTCAGAAGCCGTATTTCTGAGAACCTGCTATTTAAGAGATGATTTGACTATGCTCTTGATTCAATCTAATCTACTAATTCTAATTATATGCTCATTTCTTCTCTGAGAATAACGGCAATAAAAAAAAAATATATATATATAATTTGAGATTTTTTTCAGCATTGCATGAGATCACTAAGCCAGGGTCATGTATGTGCTGTGAAGACAAAACCAGATTTTCATTGAAAGGGTTTGATAAGGGACTTGCATTGTTGCAGAGAGAAACACACTTGGAAAATCTCACTATTGAACTTGTTACTTCATGTAAAGCAATAACTGCAATAATAAGAAAAAAAATGCATCTAATTTCCTGAAAAGGTGGGAGGTGGAGAGAATGTATTTTAATAGCAGTTGTATCATTAACTCTTTGAGATTCCAGTGTATTTCAGTGTTCTCTAAACACAGCTGTACAGTAAAAGTGCCAGTGCTGGCACAAGCAGCATCTGAGAAAGTTCCCCGTTGTGCCAAGACTGTGACATTGCGTTCTGCTGGAGATCTCTCTGGCTTCGTTTCATGCATACCTAGCAGATTTAGCAGATTGTGAAAATGAATGTTTTCCATTCTCATGGCTGATTTTTGCATGCATCTGTTCACTCATCTAAACCTTAGTTACATGCTGCTATGAGAATGAAAGGGTATAATTTTTTCCTTGGAAATTGGGATTGTTTCATGCACCACAATTTCTGCTTAAGGATCCTGCACAGCAATTGTGAAACACTTGTCTCACTAATGTCTTAGAAAAAATTATAGCTACGGGGATGCATTTCTCTCTCCTTCTGCATGCATATCTGGGCTTCACGTAGTAGGAATTATGTGCATAAATCAAGAGAAAAGTACTCCCCCTAGAATGGAAAATACCTGTTGGCAGGTACCAAAAGATAAATATTTAAACATGCCATTTGCATATAGCATTAATAAACCCACACTGATTATGTTGCAAATTCTGTATTGTAATTCACAGTGCTTACCTCATATACCAGGTTGCAAGTTACTGCGAGTGCACAGAGTTTGCCAAATTGTTTGAATATTGTAGCTGTGCTATATTACAGGGCTTACACAGGCATTTATGTGCTGAACGCTCCTCATTTTATTTTTCTTGAAAAAACACAGCCTGGCAATTAGGTTGATACAATGAGCTTGAATAGGGTTATGAGAGAAAATGGATGTATGTGACACTCCAGAATTAACAGTGTTTGCACTCTTGCTTCTTAAAAGTTACCTTTCTGGCATGTAATATTTTTATGCTGTAATTTCTCTGGGTTAACCATTCTAAATAACCTTTAATTTTTTTTTCCCCATAAAGGAAGAGTTAAAATGGCTTAACCACATTCTCATAAGAGATCTAGCCAAACACAAAGGCTGAGATTCAGGTAGCTCTCAGCCCACCCAGCCCTTGCAACATTGCTAGTAAACAGCACAAGTCGGGAGTTTTTCTTCAAAATTATTTGTGTTCTGCAGATTTGTATTGCCTTTGTTGCAGAGATGTGCTTCTGTGAGCCTTGTCCCCATGCCACCAAAATTAACATGCACCATCTGAAAGGTAAAGACAAGGATACAAAGCCAAAAAGCCATCAGTAGGAGCATTGTGCCCCACAGCACTCTTAGCACACTCTCTTCTTGTGCATCCAAAGCACCCATTAAACCTTTATATCACTCTTCAGAGACTGTAATTTCTTTTTCCATAGCATAAAGTTTACTGGTTCTTGTCTTTTCTAAGGCACCCTCTTTGCTGGGTAGTCACACAAAAGGAACAGAGCTAAAAAGTGAGTCACATTAGTCATGCTGCGTAAGGTCCAGTGAAGTGGATTTCCAATTATTGCTAATTTATTCAGGGGTAAATTGTTGCACTGCGAGGGGGCGAGCAGTAGGGGTGGGTGCAGAGCCCAGCGGGCGCCTGGCGGGGCACGCCGTGCTCAGGCTGTCATGGTTGCTGCATTTCCCAGAGCCTGGCTTCAAGCTGCAAGCACACACATGCAGAGGCGCCTCTGCCATCTCACAGAAGGATGAAGGAAAGATTGGGTTTTGCTGTCCCCTTGCTGCTCTGTGCTCGCTCTGGGGACCCAGATTGCACATGGGAGCTAAGCTAGACCTGGTTACGGGAACATCAGGTCTGCCTTGGGATGGGTCCTACCAGAGGCTGCTTCTGTGAGGATGGGATGCTTCCTGTTCATTTCTGTCACCTGAACCTGTAGCAGTGTTGTCGGCAACATCCAGGGACCCAAGAGGTCTCAGGGTGAGCCTCCACTGTCACACGTGCTTGGCTGCGCCCAGCCACAGAGACAAAGGAGAAAGTGTGGCCGTCAGCAGCAGTGGGCTTTGCTGGCATGCTGTAGTCCAGGGAGCTCCTTGTGGAACACAACTCTCCTGCCTTGTGCCCTGACACAGTGCTGCTCCTTTAGCTTTGTCATCAGCATGGGCTCCAAACCATTGCCCACCAGGCACTGCTCAGTTCTGCATTATCTTCCCTCTAACTTCCATGATTCCAGTAAGGACACATAGGAGAATTGTATTTCATTTTCAAGAGCCTGTCTTGTGCAAGCTAATACATATGCTGTCCACGTTCTGGCAATGCAGGGTAGGAAAAGTCCCCACTCACCTCATAGAGCAGCTAGTCAGTGCTTTCTTATGCAACTGGAAAGCTCACGCATGTGGGCACCTCAGCCAGTATGATCAGAGCACTGGATAAAGACACCTTTGCAATTTTTAGCTCAACCACCCTTGTGGTTGAGAGCAGCTGGTTTGGTTTTAGGGGCAAGCTGTGTGTTTCTGGTTGGGTGAAGTAGCTGCCCATGGGAACCAAGTCTATCTGGGCCCTTCCCCAAGGGCCACTCTCTCTGCTCTGACTAAAGGCTATTTCCCAGTTGAGCTTGCCAGCCTTTCTCTGGAAAGGAGCTAGCTACTAATTTTCACAAGCTGTGTCTTAGTGAAGTTTTGAAGACCTTCTGAAAAGCTCAGGATCTTTTCAATGAAGTTTAGACATGCTACTTTAAAAGTCTCATTTAGCCCATCCAAACCTCTAAGTCAAAGACAATTAAAGTATTGTTTCATAGCAATTTTCTCTGCTCAGGGATCCCAGTGGTACTTGCAGAGCCATAAAGGCTGTCTTTTCCTTCTTAGACTAGGAAGAAATACAGTGAAACAGGTGGCGTTTGGAGCCTTACAGGTTGGAATTAATCCTGCTGTCTCTTGCATTAATTTAAAATTTCCATTCTGTTAAACTCAAAGGAAAATCATGTTTCTTCAAGGAAACAAAATGCCCTCAGACTTTTTACAACCCTGCATGCTAGGGGGTAGCAACACTAAGAATAACCAATCTTATTTTACCAATTCCTAAATAGTCTATCGTGCTTTGCAAAACTTTTCTGCGCATTTTTATTATGTGTGTGCTAATTTGTCATAGAATTACAGGTTTGGGCAGAAGGTTGTAAAGTGTTTGCATTTGTGAAGATTCTGTTAAATTGGAAGGCTGCTGTATTCTCCACTGGTCTGATATTTTACATAATGGAGATGTAAGTTTTCTTCCCCTTTTTTCTTTTTCCATTGCAAAATGTAAGAGCTGAGAAGCAATTAGAAATGGTGTTTTTCTTTTGGCAACTAAAACCTGTTAATAGTTGGAAAGTTATGTTTGCGGCATAGATTGCTAATAAAATTCGCCTCTTCCTGCCAAAATCAGAGATTCCAATTTTCAACATCTCCCTGGTCTCTCTCTCTGCACGAGCCATTCACACCGAACTCGCTGCACTTCTGGCTGTTTTGCTCGTGCACTCTGTCAAAAAATATTTTCTGCATCTCTAATTTCATCAAGATATGCTTGACTGGGAGTGTCAGCATCACCGAGCAGTAGTGTTTAATTCAAAATTCGCTGCGTCCGTGGCTGCGGCAGCTGAACAACTGAAATATCAGTGAGGAACCAGACCTCCGAGGTGCCGCAGTTTGTTGGCGTGTTTGTGCAATTAGGTGGGAAACGTCACTCTTGTGTCACTGCCTGTGCTTCAGCAGTGCTCTGTTGACCACATAGCATCCATTTCTAGTATTTACATCAGCAAAGGGTGATTTGTAAAAGCTCAGGATGTAATGGTTGTTTGCACCATATTATGAGAAATAAAAAATTCTCTCTTTTCATCTCCCTTAAGTCATAGTAAAGCATTTTTAAATAGCAGTCTGCAGTGATATTTATCTTGTTGTGCAATTGCCAAGGTATTTCTTATACTGAGATACAGTCAGCAGGGTTCAGGCTTTGGTAGTCCTGAAGTCAGATGTGGGTAGGACGGCAAAGGTAAGAGCAAAGACTTTAAAAAAATAGATGGAAAGACGTGGGGCATCTGCCTGTCTCTTAAATATGGATTATTTTGGGGGACATCAGTCTTTTTTGAAGTGAAGCTTTAACATTCATGTGTCCTCACTTTCACTGTTCATTGTGATCTACCCTGGACACAATGGTGTTTTTCTCCAATCCTGGCTATTTTATTGCCCTGCTTTCAGCACTGGTATGCTGGGAGAGGTAGATGCCCAAGCTGTCAAGTGAGTGACATCAAGGCATTGCACTTCTATTCAGAGTTGGACGTGGTATTGTACGGCGAGGGGTCACGTGTTGGGAGCAGGCAGCTGCCTGGACACTCAGAGGTGTGGAGTACAGCTGGGCTGGTGTGGCCCAACATGGAAAACTGGCCAGTGAACTCAGTTCACATTGTGTGTAAATCCAACCATTGCTGATCTTCCCCTGAATATATTTAGCAAGGGAATTGGGTTTAGGGGGTGATTGTTTTGAATGATGAGCTGTTCATTACATCTGTTTTCCTTGACTGCTGATGTGAAATAATTGACAGATGAAATGTGAGAGGATAATTTCATGTTTCACACCAGTGAGTCCATTTTATTTGGTACCCTTCTCACATGATTGGGGAAGACTGGTGTCATATGAATCCTTTGCCTAACTGAATGGTGAATCAGCAGGTCAATGATGAGGTCATAACAAGACATCCTGAAAAGCTTTTTATTGTTGTTTGGGTTGAATTGGGTTTTGTGTCTGAGTAGGTTTCATGATGCAGCATGCAGTTTAAATACTTTCCCCTTGGTTCACATTTATTCCTGTTTGGCACTGCCAAGGATTGCAATTCTCTGACAGAAGCAGTACTTGGTAACATCCCTTTCTCTGGCAGGTTTAGCAGAGTCACCAGTGGTTGGTCAGACACAGACAGTGGCCAGTGCTTGCAATCCAGGGATAAAATCTTTGTCTTGGGGATGAGCAGTACTTGCATGACCTTATGTGATATCTTGTTAGAGAAAACCGGGTGCTTGGTGTCTGTCTGCATCAGGCAAGCCTAATAAATCATGGAATTTAATCAGAAGAGAAGGGCCAGACACAAGTGAAACAAAACCTGTGGTAGGTTTCATCCTGGTAGACGGGCCTGAAGTATCCTTAACTGCTTGCTTTGCTTCAGATGCAACTGGCACAAAGCAGAGGGCAGCCCTGTGTGCTGTGAAACGTAATGACTGATCCAAACCACAGCAGGTACTCCTGGTGGAAATGAGACCTTAGTCACCAGGAACAGCTCCCCAGAGCAGTGACCAGTGCTCAAAGGCTGCTGCCCAGCACAGGAGCTTGCAAAGCAAGGCAAAAGTGTAAAAATCAGCCTCCTTTCTCCACTACAGATTAGAAGTTAGTTTTTGTGTCATAATTCTGAAGCTTCAAGGAGATCTATAAAATAGTATTTGTCTCCTGTGTTCCAGTGGCGGTGCTTGACTCTGAAAAGATAACAGCATTTCCTTCTGCTGTCCCCATGACAGAAGAGGGTGGGGGAGTCAGAGCATGGCTGCTACTGTGAGCACAACGTTGGTGACACCATCCTGGCATTCAGAGTTATAATCCTTTCCATATTTCTGTCTGCCTGTCAGTAGAGTTTCCTTGATGCACCAGTGCTCTGGGAATAGAGCAGATTTCTAACTTACAGAGGTCTCTGCACAATTGCCACCTCACACACTCCTAGCACAAGATAAATAATTGCTCTACGTTTGTGCTTCTATCAATGGTACTATTCTTGTGGCTGTTCCCAGTCCCAGGGCTCACTCTCCCTGCCAGCAGGTGCGGGAAGCTCAGCCAGGGTGGTCCAGCTCGGCACACTCTGCGAGGGGGTATCCTGTGTTTCTCAATAACAGCTTCTCCAGCCGGCGGATGAGCCCCAGAGGGAGTCCTAGACAGTCCTGCGCTGGGCAGAAGAAGCTGGCAGCCACACAGGGCCTCAAGGATGTCGTTTATAAAGCCGGGAAAAAATCCCCTCCCGCGGTGTGGTGCTCTGTGCCAAGGCCATCATCCTTCCAGCCAAGGCGGGCTGGATGGGTCTCCCACAAGAGCCTGTCAACCCCTTTCATTAGGCAGCCAGAGGGGCTGCTGCTGAGTGATGCACGGCACCTCCTTCCACCCCATGTGTGCTTCCTGCCAGCCCCGGGAATGAGAGGCTGCGATTAGAAATCAAACTCCGGTTCTTCTGCATGACTGTGCAGGGCATATTGGTATTAGAAAACACCCCCCCCCCCCCCCTTTATTTATTTATTTTAAATAAACCGTTTGGGTTGTTTGTTTTTTTCTGCCATCAGTGGTTTTGTTTTCACCACCCCCCCATTCTCTCCTCCAGATGCGTGGGTATGTGGGGGATTATTCAGGATGTGGATTTCAGGGTTTTGTCCATCTTGTTACAGCGAATGCATCACCTGCGTGACTCAGTCATTCTTTGGCTGCCTGGGGAGAGAGGCCTTCAAGAGCAGTTGCAACAATAATCCTGTCTCATTACGGCCCATGGCACTGCTGCTGTGAAAGTAGGCAAGCTAGCAGATCTCCTTCTTAGAAAATACCAGTCTAGCCGTGCGGAAAAGCTACCTTCTATTACTGGGTAGTCAACACTCTACTGTGGGCTTCTGTAGATGGGGTAATTTAAATCACAATAATTAAAATGAAAACGTGATGCCAGGATAGAGCAATTTCCCTTTCCTTCATCTGATATCTCTAGTGGGAAAAGAAACTGCAAAAATCTCTGTTGATAACAAAACAAAAAAATCAAAATAGCCTGCGGGTATACTAAATATTTTTAAAAAGCAGATTTACAAAATCCTCATGATTCTCTATGTTTGTCTGGTGATCTTTTCCCCTGCATTTGGGGGCAAATGCTCAGACCCTATGCAGTCAGTGGGTCCTGCTTTAAGTCACTAGCTCAATTTGCCACTCTTGTGTCTGCCAGGCTTTTCCAAACCACAGCCCATTCACTGGCATTTCCTTTGTTCCACACATCTTCTGGTGAATATCCATCCTTCAAGTATGGAATAAGTTTAGGTAAAGGTTTGGGTGATCCTCTCCTTAAGAAAGAAGTGTGAACTCTCATTTCCTATGAATTCATCTCTTCCTATAAATCCATCTGGGACCGCTGGGAACAGTGGTTCTATTACAGCCTTTGTCCTGCTATAGCCCCATCATGGGGCAGCAGAAAGCTGCTTCCCTCATCCCATCCTGCAGCCATGGCTTCCCCAGAAGCTTTCCCTTTGCCTGCTTCCAGCCCCGGCCAAGGAGCTCCCTGGAGCTGCATGGGGTCCTCCAAATGGGGGCTTCTGGAGCTGGAGTTTGGCTCGCTCACGCTCCCACTGAGTGGCCAGAATGGCACTGCCGTATTTTAGAGAATTCGCTGCAGGAACATCCTCCCAAACCATAGATGTCTTTGCCAAGGAAGGGTAGTCAAGCTTATATTTTCCATAAGAAAGATGTTTCCTGAATGATAATTTTTTTCTCTGATTCTCTGTATTAACATATTTCTTTTAAAGAGAAAATATTTCTTCTCACATGTGACTGTGTATTTTAAATATAATTAAAGGGAAACTAGTCTTTTTTTCTGCCTCTAAAGAGTTGAATGTATACATTTTAATATGAAGATATTCTCAGTAGGGAGCAGGAGCCTATCATTGGTTTCTAATACAGGCAACACAAACTGCAATCTAAAAGAAAGGGCTATGGCACAGAAAGGAGGAAGCGAATTTTAGATGCAGAGGGAGAATACAAGTATTTAGACCATATCTGTAGCTATAAAGCTAGAGATAAAAGGCTTTTTCCTTTATATTTTCTTTTTATTGTTTTTTTATAGTGCAGTACAATACAAACATTACAACCTGGCTGACTCCTGCAGAGATGCCAGGCACTAGCATCGTGTCCAAAAATTAGCTTTATACATATGCTAAATTAAAGATTGGCAGCCGCAGCAGCACAAATCCCATATTGGCAGCAGTTTGCAAATCCCACGTTGGCAGTCTTCTCCACATGAAAGAAGAGAGGAAATACAAAGGGCAAAAAGCCCAAGAGTCTTTCTCTAGCAAATAGCAACGAATGGAACACAGAAACTATCTGCAGGGAAAAAAATCTCCAGATTACTGGAGATAAAAGGATATAGCTGAATCTGTGATGAGCTCGAACAAGGGCCCATTTACACCTTTTGGAGAAAGAGGCATTATTAGTAAGCAAATGTTATTTTGGTGGAAAGGGTGGGAGTCTGCTGCCAGACAGAGGACAGCACTAGCCCCTGCATGATCTGCAGTCAAGGGGGGGCTGGATTCTTCTTCAACACTTGTGCAAAGATTCCTTTCAATCTCTTTAATTTGGCTTTTGATAAATGTATTGGACCTAAAGCATATAGGGTGAATTCGGCTCTCCTTTACAAATTGTGTGTTTTGATTTATCTGCAGAAAAAAATAATTGCATGTTTTATGAACCAACCAAAGTTGTCATTGCTTTTAATTCATTCATTTGAACATCCATATTTTCATGTTCATTCTGTTTATAACTGTGTTCAGGGTGCATTTTACAGCAACAAGTGGTTTCTCTTACATGTATGGTTGGCAGCAGTTCTATGTAGGTCTACTCAGTTGGGGTGGATTACTTAGCTCCTTCAACCTGCCCACCTATGTAATTTTGGCTGGTCTGGCTCTCTTCTTTTTGGACACAGGTCTGGTGCACAGCATCCCCTGCCCTGTTGCATTTGGCTTTCCCACCCCCTGCAGTGTAGGGCACTGGCCACCACATCAGCTAACCTGCCATGGAAACTGTGCCATTTCCAGGACGCTGTTTGATTTTCAGCAGCTCACACAATACAGAAGCATGTGCTGGGAGAAAACAAAGACCCTATAAAGGGGATCAGAGCTGTGCTTGGAGTCTCCAGCCACCAGTCCCATCTCCTGTGCCATCCAGACCATGCACAGGGAGAGCCAGACTGCAGGTGGATCTGGAATTACAGAGCACTCCAGTGTCTGTCCTGTAGGACAGGGAGAGGCAGGGGGTCCAGCAGCCGCAGGGAGAACTTAGCCGCAGTGCAAGAGCTGCAGGATGAGAAGCACCACATACATAGCTGATGAACTCCCCTGCAAAGAGGGAACAAAACCACTGCCGTGGCCACCTGGAAGGTGGTGACTGCACAGCTTTCTCTGCTACACTACCAAACATTCATGACTGCAGAGTGAAAGCCAGCTGAGCTGTTGGCCCTCTCTTCCCACAGATGATAGGCACATGGGTTGTCAAAGTGCTCTTCGTTGCATTGGCTTTCCACCTGCACCAAGAGATGGGATCTAAAGGCTGGACATGGGATTTAGATGAGGAGAAAGCGTTGTTACTGGATTATTCATTAGCTGACCTCTGCTAGTCATGTTCTGGACAAAGGCCCTTACGTTTTCCACTGAGGCACTCACTGAAGCCTGGATGTGCTCCACACTTGTGGTGGCTTTCTCTGCCAAGTCTGATTTTGTACGTTCACTCGTGGAGTCTTCTCTCAACTCTGCAGCCTTGGTTTTGTTCCCAGGGTTTCTCCAGAGCCTGTAGGACCAGCTGTGTCCTTGAGTTGTCTGCCTTTGGCTGCAGATGCCAAGATGCTTCAAACAAGAAAAATTACCAAGTGGCACGTTCCAAGCAAATCTAAAAGCAGCTCTGTTTCCCACAATGAATAGTTAGACTCATTTTCCTTTCGATAATGTGGCAATGAACATCAGTCAAAAAGCAAGAGTATATTCATTAAATAATCCAGTCAAGGACTATTAATCACAAAGGGCCTGCCACTCATTCCAAGGATCTCTCATCCAGTGTAGGTAGAAGGAGAAAGTTGTTTTCTTCTTTCTCCTGGGAACAGAGAATTTTTGACAGCCTCTGTGAAAAACTAATGCTTCAAGACCAGCTTCCAAAATACAAGACAGTAAGAAGAAAGTGCTTAAACTGACTTTTTGGTGATGACTCTGACCATTTGAAGGCATCACACAGACCAGAGGATGTGACTTGGACCCGTGCTATTCTAGGCTGACGAATGCACATCTTGGCTCATGCCAAGTATATCCTTATTCCGTGTTTGCATACTGTGCCTGCAGTACATTAAACCATAAGAGTTTTGGGCAGGTTTGTCTGAAAAAGCTTGCTGTGCTGGGAATCTCTTTTGTTATCTCAAGTTCAAGTTTAATTTTTATAAATCCTGAAGCATTAGATGAAGTTCAGAGGAAGATTTGTAATTATGTATAGGCTTTGCTGTGCAAAATTCCTGGCCCTCACAAAATCAATGTAATGTAATTCATAGCTATTAATCCTAGTGAGTAAGCCTGTAAGGAGAATGTCCTTAGGCCATGGAAAGTTTAGGCCCTGTGTCTTCTCCTGAGAGCAGAGAATTTTTGACAGCCTTTGTGAAAGATGAATGCATCAAGAGCAGCTTCCAAAATACAAGAGAGTGAGGAGATAGAGCTTAGGTTGACTTTTTGGTGATGACTGGCCATTTGAAGGCATCACACAGACTGAAGGATGTGACTTGGATCCATGCTATTCTAGGCTGACAAATGTGCATCTTGGCGCATGCATCAAAGCCCCTCTCCTCATGAATCATCATGGTCCTGCACATAAGGGAGGGTAACCACATCCAAGGGACAGCCAGGTGGCTTTGGAAGGTTGGGAATGGAAGGGGAATAAGAAGGAATACATGAGAAATCCATGGTTAGCTGAGGGAAGTCAGTCATTTTTGTGCGCACTCACAGCCTCTGATCTGGGCTAAAGTTACCATTTTAGAAATTTTGAGCAGCCTTCACCTGGCAGAGGGACCTTATGTTGCATCAGTGTTTCACATCATGTGGTCGAAATTATTTTTAATTCTTGGATTAGGTGCTTTAATCATTAGGCACACTTCCCCGCTGACAACAGCTTTGGGTTTTGTAACTTCTTCATAGTTCTTATCCAAAATGGTAGTGATGCTTCTCTTTTATTATGTTCAAGTACTTACCACTTTTAGTGGAGCATTCAAACACTTGAATTATTTGTACATGCCTTGCATCTTGATTATAGTTAAAGCAAACAATACATATTTATCTCTTTTAATCTCTTTTTTTTACTTTGCTCCTTTTTGCTTCCATTGAAACTTATGTGACCAGAAACAAAGTGACCAGAATTAGAAGTAAAAACTGGCAGTGCTGTTGTTGCTGAGCTGTGCAGAGATGGAGATGACATGATACAGCTCCATTGGCCCTTTTTTTGATTACTGCACAGTCGTGTAGCACATCCCTCTCTCACTCTCACCCCTCATTAGCCACACTGCCACTTTGGCTTTGTCTTTCACACTCATGGTCTGTGGCTTTGAATTTTGATTTTATCCCTATCTCTTCGTTATTTAATTCTCATCCTCTTGAACCACTTTTATTTCATGCTGCGGCCACTAGCAATTTTTGCTAGGATGATGTTCACATTTTCTCCAAGACCATTAACACAGATTCAAATTAGAGAAAAAATCCAGCAGGAGTACCCTGGACAATTTTCTTAACTCAATCTGATTATTTTACTGTTTATTTCAGCTTATGATCTTTACAATCTTAACAATCTTTTCCAGCAATGCATCTTTTCCCCCTTGAACATTAATTTTGAGTGCCCAGATCTCAGTGGTAAAAGATGTAAATTGCACTGAATATGTGAGAAAATCTTCAGCAGTAAAATACTGATGCCATGCATAATTGTTGGAATTGTCCTCCTGACTCCACTGCGTTATTTTCCTTCTATTATATCACAATGGCATGAGCACATATATCAAAAAGCTGAAACGTGCAGGAAACATGACCGTCTACTCCTCCCCCATGTCCTGTCAGTTTCTTCATCCCAGATTAGTGTCTGTTGGCTTGGGAAGCAAAGAGGGAGCAGATGGACCACAAAATGAGATTCTGTAACCTTCTTACCCAATAGATCTGCTTTCTGCATGTATTCAGACATATTTACTTACTGTAGTGACAATTATCAGTTTTATTTCTTTTAAGAAAACCAAACAACTTCAGCTCAGTATGAAAGAGCAAACTAATTTGTCTTCTGGCACTGTTACTGTCCATATAATTTCAAATCAATTAGGAGAAATGTGGCTGGATTCCTATCTGTGCAATACCTGAATATGCCCATTAAATTCATAGACATGATTAGGTATAAGAGGACAAACACAGCATGTACCTTCTCTGGACCTTTAGGTAACTTTTTATTCTTCATAACAAAGGTCAGAAGAGTGCAATTGTTTATTTTCTGGTATACTTTGTTTGAATATATATTTGGACAGCCAAATGAAGCATCTTTTTATTTGTGAATGAAGGGACTTGGATACAAACATAACCAAATAATAACTACAAAGGTTCAAAACCATTCTGTGATTCTATGAAAATGCATCAAGTAAAGAATTCCCTTTATTCAGAAACTTGCATGTTTCCTGTGCCTCATTCAAAATGTACTCATTGAGAGCATGAGACATGTTTTAAATGAGAAGAAATGAATAAATGTTTGGTTAGGGTGTAGCTGTTAATGAAAGCTGCCCTCAGCCATGCAGCATGTCAGTACAACCACACATTGAGCTCAGATCCACTGCTAGTGTAATATTCTTATAGCAGAAGAGGTCTCTACCTCTGCCTTTCATATTAGCAAAATGCTGTGTGTCTCATCTGGGATAGGAGACACCAGCCCAGAAAACACTGAGGTGAGATTCAGCCTGACTGTTGTAGCTCCTTAGGAAGAAGGTGCTTCAGCTGCGGGATCTGGGTGCCTCCAGGGAAGAAATAATCTCAATGCTGCAGGCAGCCACTCTAGAAGATAAATCTCCTTGCAGATATACTGACCTCTGTAACAAAACCTCTAGAAAAAACCTTAGAGCAGACACCAAACTTGTAGATGACTCAGGCTGGACGCGAGGAATCCAAGTGTATTGTGACAACGCATTTGGCCAAATACAATGCGACAAGCTCCTGTAATGAAAAAAGTGCCTTCACTCTCACGCTGAGCCAGTGGGACTTGTCCAACAAGTATATGGCACACATATGGCCCTGCACTGGAAGCACTGGGTATCTTCCTTAGGAGGAAAAAGGAACGTGTTAAACCTAGTGATTAGAACCCAGAGTTTTAGGATGTTTAGGAACTGGGGAAAATAAAATCGAGAGGTAGAGACTCCGAGTGCAAGAATTGCCTGGCTGCCTTTTACACAGGAGTGCATTGCCAAGAGCTGCAGGTGTTCAATCAGGCTGCTTTTATTTGAGGTGCCTAACGTGGATTTCGAAACCACCATGTAGGCAACCCGGCTTGAAAATTGACCTTAATTTCTTCTAATTGCATGTCTTATTCTTCATTATTTTTCTTGTTAGAGACAGAATTTTGAAAGGCGATTCACTAGTGCAGCTATTTTTGACTCATCGCTGCCTGTCTTACTTTGTGTTATTTAATGGGTTCCAGTGGCCATATGCTGCAGAGAATCCTGGAACAAAGTGAGTAAACTGGGAGGCATTGCTCAGAAGGATAAATTTCACAGTTGGAAACACACTTAATACTAAGCCTTCTAACCAGTTTTTCCAGAAATCGCAAGCTTGATTGCCATGATATCTGAACATGGCATTAGCTACTCTAATGAGGAAAATAATTGATATGCTATGGAAATTAGGTCTAATTAGATCTTGTTAAGATAAATATCTCAGTTCAGCTGAAAACTTGAAGAGATACATTTTGCAGCATTCCAGATTATAAATATGACCCTTGTTCTTCACCCCCCTCTGCGTCTTGGGTTACTACTGGTAGAAATGGATGTGAAAAGCCTCCTTATCACAATCACTACATTCTAACCCACTTGACATGGAATAAGTGACAAAGATGCTGGATAGTTTAAATTTTACATAGCTTAAAACCCATTTATTTTTTACATTGGCTTTAGACAAAGAGTCAAATTTCAGAACTGTGCATCAAAATGTATCCTGCCTATTCATTTTTCTTACATTAAACAAATATATCAATGTTTATAAATTTTCAGATCCATGGCAAACAATGTTCTTCAGTGCTCTTTACCACTGTTTTCAGTGACTTTAGAACAGCATGCATGCCAAATTATATCAATACCATCTTAATGGAGGACAAATATCGAACGCAAATACTAACAAAATCAAAGTTCCTTTTAAATTTAGAAGGAAAAAGAAGAAAGAAAGTTAAAAAATATATGAGGTGGGCCATCCAAAAGGTGGCTAAATTTCATTAGTATTTATACCAAGCAGATGACTTATTCCTCCATGTATACTTTTCAAGGTACTACCAAGCAATGGGCCAAACTCATCTCCCCTCTTCATTGGTGGAGGTGCCAAGGGACTCAAGAGCAGATGAAACCTTGTGGGCAGCTGCTTTCTTTTCTTCCATCTTGCAAAAAAACACAGATTCAAAATATTTACTGTCCCAGTGGGCTGGAGTTTCCATCTTGCACACTGACACTTCTGCAGTGCAAAAGAGATGGGAATCGGTGTTCTGCAATAATTTTGGTTTGATGTTTTTTCATTCTCACAGAATAAGCTATTTAAAGTGAATCCTTTAGAAGTCTGTCTTCAGATATTGTTTTTTCAGATCCACTGAGCTAATGACCTACAAGCCCTAAAACAACTTATCATGTAACATCACAGGCCATTTTAAAAACATAACATATCAAGGAGTCAATTTCCCTTATTTGATGCAATTCCTTTGCCATCAGCCTGGCAGAGCTGGCAGTTTTAGACAGCTGTTTCTGTTCCCTGCAGTCACCAGCTTGCCTTCTGGGGAGCAGGATGTGCTGGGGGCAGAGCCCCCTCTGCAGAGCCGCGGGGACACCACCTTGAGCACCAGTGCCACTGGGAGCCAAGGACAAGGGGAAAGCACAGAGGACCAGTCTGGACTGGGGATTTGTCCATGAGGATCACCGCTCCAGGAGGCAGATCCACCAAGCAGTCCCTGCAATGATGAGGGTCTAATAGCTGAAAGCACAAAGGCTTTTTCTAGGCAAATCCACTCCCTCTGAAAAACAAGGAAATAAAAATCCATCTGTATGTCCTGTTCGTGGCAAGTCTTGAGCAAGGGGAAAGGTGAATGATCTGGTGCTGGCAGTCATAGTTCCTGACAGCTTTTCAATGTCCTTGTGTCTTGATAAATACGTACCTCTGTCCATTGACCTTTTTTCTTATGAGTGTGGGGGAAACTAGCTCACAGGACATCTACTGTGTCATTTCCCTGGATGAAGGAGAATAATAAGTGAGTAAAACAAGATGACTCTTCCTATGACCTTTAAATATTGATAAATTAAATATCTATTTGCATCACTCATTTTCTATTATTAATGTATTTATCTCCTGTTTTTCTTGGTCTGCCTGGTCATTACCACCAGAAGATTCTGCATCTTCCATTTCAAAAAGTACTTGCAAGAATTGAGAAGATTCCCAAAGATTCCCTCCATGTAAATATGTACATATATAGTCACTGGATGAGATGCCATGCAGACCAGCAGCAGATGTATGCAGATTTCTTCTGTGGCAGTCTGTAGCAATGATTTCACTATTTAAGTCACACAGCACTAAGGCAGCAGTTGGGATTTTTAAAAAAAATCTATTTACTCTTTTTGTTACAAACCTAATGATTGCAGAAATGAGAAATCAGCCTGCAAACAGTCCAAACTTAAATAAAATCACCCCCACGCTAGACTATAACAGTGGCAGATGGACAGAGGAAGAAAGTGTATATAGTCATATTTTTTGCCATTATAGTATAGACCCTTTCAGATTGCAGCAAGCAACTTGCCATCTGCAAATCTGAGTCTTTCCTTTTCTGCTGAGGCACTGATTCAAAAATCATGATTTATGAAGTTTGAGTTAAAGTATTAAGAGGCTTATCTCTCATTTTAAAGGCATACTGATCTCCTGATTTTACTTCAAACACATGGGAAAAGCATCCTGAAAATTTCCCTCAGCTTCTTCTTAGGACAAAACCCAAAGCTACTGGCTCACTCTTAGGTATGTGGTGAGGTAATGGGTTCTGCACATGAATAGCTTTTTGTCAAATAGTCTCTTATTGCTGTTGTTCTCTGGCTTTTGTTTGGTTTACTCTTTGAGGAAGCGATTTGCTCTATGCCTATAGGATATGTAGATCACACTGGGCACCTTCCTTACAGCAGCACACATACTGACAGCAGCAATGAGCATTTGGATTTAAGCTGACCCTCTGAAGAGAGAAGAATCTTATCACTGCATAAATGTCATTGATTTTTTTAGGGCCAGATCTTCATTTAAATGGCTGCTGATTAAGTGGGTGTGTCAGTTTAATACAGATTTGGAAACAAAATCTGGGCACGTTTTAAAAACGTTTCAGTGTGTCTACCCACCTCTGCTTTCCACAGTTTTATCTTACCTTCAGTAAGGATGTGCAAAGGATGTGACCATCACAGAGATCAGGCAAACACACACAATTTGCAGCCTACTGGGGTTTCTGATGCTTTCACACTATGGGCAGGGAGTTACTTCATCTAAGGGTCAGGACTCTTACACAGGTTTAACTTACCAATAACCAAAAAATCGCCTCTAGGTATGAAAGCCTATTTTGAACTTGTTTAAGAAGAGGAGGATGCAATTAAATTCTGGCAATTCCCTTTCAAGAGGTGCTGCAGTATGCTTTGCATTGCAGTGTTTCTAATTTTCACCAGGTCAGGGTTGCTCTCTGTGAAGCAAAAAAAGAAAAGGTTTATTTTCCTAATCATACATGCAAAAGCCATGTAGAAAATAAAATATTAAATACAGTAATTACAGTAATTTTTGTTAAAATGCTTTTACACAATAAACCTTTGGCTTTGAAAGCTCTACCAGAAGCAAAAGAAAAACAAACTGTAATGAGAAAACTGAAATCAGAGGCCACTAATAACACTAAAGGGAGCCCAGAAGCCAAATTAATGTTTCTACAAAGAAATACTTTTCTACACCAGGCAAATTCCTAGTAAGACCTTTACCTGGGTCTTTATAGACAGGATTCAGATTTCATTTTGAAGTATGTTTTTTACAAACTGTTTAGTGTTCATATGTCATTACCACTGTTGGGCCAGATTGCACCTGGCATCGATATAAACAAAGCTTTGGCAAGAATTCTTTCCTTTGGGATGGAGACATCTGATTTTCAAGCTGAAAACATGTCAGTGTTGCAAGACACTCCAAATAGCCTGTTTTACCAGTGCAGTAAATTAACCCGCCTGGTGTAGTGTTAAATGCTTTACAAACATCGACTGAAGGTGAGGGAGGGAAACACCAAAAAACAAACAAAACATTTCAATAACTCGTTTGACTACGAGCAGTGAAAAAAAGTACGAGGAGAGCTTGAAGGGAGGGGGGCATGCCTAGGAGACAGGACAGCAGGAAAAGGAATTTTCAGAATTATGTCCTGTATTTAACCTAGAGATTTTGTGCCATGGTGTGAGAAGACACAGAAGGAGCAGAACAAGTTATATAGATCATAGAAAAAGCACCTTCATTTGAAAAGCAGATCAGGATAACAGCAAACAGTGACTCCAACTCATCATTGCCTTGTCTAGAGGAGGAAGGCTTTTTGATAGCTATTGCATGAAAGAGGTTCACCTTTAATGCTACAGAACACTGGTGGACAAAGACTACGTAGGCAAAACAGAGGATGAAATATTAGGCTATCCCCCTTGCTTCCCCATTGTTCAGGATGAAAAAGCTGAGCTGAACTTCTGGGCACGCAGAATTGGCTGCGTGAAAGCTCTCGTCGCTAGATCGTGCATTTGTGCTAAGCTTGAATGCTCTGGAGGACAATGGGGTTCATCCTGCCTGTGGCTCTGCGGTGATTCTGCAATATAGATGTGAAACGAGAATAGCTGGAAAGTAGGTCCACATGCGTACGGAGTGGAACAACGGCCTGTCCTGAGAAACACAGGCTGAAGTAGTATTCCTTAATATATATTTATTTATATAGCTGTTAGACTGAAGCCATTTTGCTACTCATCTTGCTATTTTAATTGTCCTAATAGCTGTCTATTTACAAACATGCATGTAAGTGGGCTAGAATAATTAATTAATATTCATAAGCATTCATAAAATATGACATAGTTTATGTTAGGGCAGATGTTAATTCCCAAGAGGATTACATTTCTATTAAGTGTAAATTTATATTAGTAAGATCCAGCATGATTGATTCTTGCTTGGCCAGCAATAGAGGACTTAGCATCCATACTGGCAGAGATTATATCTGGTCAACAGGAAAGGAAAACTGGCCAAGAAACTGCCAACACAGAATCTGAAGCTGTGAAACCTGGTCAAGAAGAAATAAAGCCAAATAAGCAACAGATGAAAAATTATCTTAAAGCAAAGATCAAATCACTCAGTTGGAAATGAGAATTGTATTGGAAAAGGTGATGCTGAGAGCATGAAGGGACATGAGAATTTTTTAAACAACAACATTATTGAATAAAATGGAGTGCTGATTACTAGTATTTTTTTTTTTCAAGTGGACCTTAACATTAAAAAATAAATAGAGAGTTTTAATGTGCTCAAAGATGTCTGAAAAGAGGAGAGAAGACTTCTAAACTTTGCAAATCATGTGGAGGGGGATGCCAGAGGTATCAGTACTCAAGAGCCATGGACATACTGGAGAAACCTCAGGCATGGGCTCCAAAAAAGTTGAAGGAACTGGAATATCTCTCCTCTGAGGCTTAGAGAGCTGGGACTGTTCAGCTCAGGAGGATCCCATCAATGTATATAAATGCCTACAGGGAGGGTGCAAAGAGGACAGAGCCAGGCTCTGCTCAGGGGTGGCCAGTGACAGGGCTGGAGGCAACAGGCACAACCTGAAACACCGGAGGTTCTCGCTGAACATCACAACACTTTTTCACTGTGTGGGTGACTGAGCACTGACAGGTTTCCCAGCAGTTGTGAGTCTCCATCCTTGGAGATATTCAAAAGCTATCTGGACACAGTCCCAGGTGTGCAGCTCTGGGTGTCCCTGCTGTAGCAGGGGATTGGACCAGAGGTTCCTTCCAGCCTCAGCAGCCCTGTGATTCTTTGACTTCATCTGAAGCCCAGTGGGGAAGGTGATAGATCAAATGAAGAACCAAGAAAGAAAGAGACTTTGGTAAGGTACAAACTTTACAATAGTTTTCTGGTACTGTTGTACCTTGCACCCTCAGATACTGGAGTGGTCTAGTGGGTTCAAGAAGGACTTGTTTCTGCACCCATGCTGCAGAAACCTGATGCCTCTAAAGAGGGATTTCCTAGGAAGTTTATAGATGATTGCTTGCCAAATCGAAGAGAGAGGAGAGAAATGGGTAGGGAACTTTCCAACAGATAAATTCAAAGAGCATTAATGCCACTGTGTGTTTTGTCCTCAGAAGAGAAGTGCTCTAGATGTAGGGTAACTGTAGGAACGCTTTGGACTGCGCTGGCTCCAGCCCAACCCTAAGCAAAGACACCTCAACCAGGAAAGGGCACCAACAACCTTCTGTATCCAGCAGCATCAGCACACACCAGCGCAAGCACTGCTAGCACACTGCCAGGGACAGTGCCTCAGTGGCCAGCTGGAATGAGGAAATGGAGCCAGGGAGCTTCCGCAGGTTGAGGGGTGGCTGCCAAACAGACACCATGCTTGGTGGCAGGCTGGCAGCACAGGGAGAAGCCACTGCCAAGAAAAGGGAGGGGAGCATCACCTGAGTCCCACCAGGGTTAACCTGCACCTGATGCAGGTGATGAGAATGGGGATTCTGGCTGGAGAAAATATCTCTGAGCACTTTGGGGGGAAAACTACCTTCTGTTCTCAATACAAAACACATTATTACTAGGACAATCAAAAATATAAACTGGTTAGCAAGTAAAGCAGAACAGTTTCCCAAAAATGTGTTTATTTTTTTTAGGTAATTAGAACACATTTTCACATTATTCTTATGGCAGTCCTTCATTCAGAACAAGAAGGAGATTCATAACAAGTCAAAAGGTCAAAAAAAAATTGCTAAATGCATACTTTTTTCAGACAGTTACACAACAATAAAGCAAGTTGGGCAAAAATATAAGAGGAAAAGAAAGTGAGAAAAAAGGCAGTTTAATGGGTGTCAAACTTGTAAATGCTGAATTCTATTTTATCACTGTTGGTTTAAAATTAATATAAGATAAACAAAGCAGCAGCACTGTATTAATGTAGTTATATTGCTGTAAAATCCTGATTGTCCATGAATTTTATTCACACAGGAGAATAAATTATATTGCTAGTAGCATTTTAGCAAATAGTTTCATGCCAGAGCATTGCATCAACTTAATGTTATTGGTGTCAAATAAATCTGAAGTAGTTAAATCAGTACAAAGTCCAGGCTGACCCCAGGATTTATTGTATGTTTATAGAAATGGTTCAAAGCTGAACCCATTTTCTTATTAGGCTTTTACTTACACTACATTTGGCAGAGTCATTGTCCAGAAAGTGAGTGAAAATACCTGATAAGCCATGTGTAAAGAATTTGAACTCAAACCCTAACAGTCTGCTTGAAGTGAATGAAATTCGTGTCAGATTTGAACAGATGCAAGAGAAGCTAACAAAAGCACAGGTGAAGGAGCCCTGCAAATTCAGGTCTGGAAAAATGTTATGAAGGGAACCACATAAATGAAGGCAAAAGTTGTGTTATTCAGGTAATCAATAATTTAACAAGGTGCTCTGCTTCCAGATGCCCCTGTTGGTTATGCTGAGGTAATTTTATGGGGAAATGCCTACGGATGCAAGAATGGGGGCTTGTAGTGAGGGTTCTTAAGGGATGCGGGCATCTGCTGGAGACCTACCTACTACGCTCCTCATGGGCACAAACTGGGCGCAACAGTACTGCAACTGGGTGCTCAGCTGGCTGGTGGAAAGAAAAACAAAAACAGCTCAAGAAGTTCCTTTTTCCATGTTGCCCTTCCTAGCTGCTTGTTGTCCTCCTTTGCCATGCCCTTGCTTGCAGTGGTGCAATTGTTTGTTTGGCCAGGCTGTAAATGGGACTGATTAAATGGATTGGGGTAAAAAACAAAATCCTACTCTCCCACACAGAAAAGCCTGAGTTTCTCTAAAGAGATTCAGTGATCCAGTTTGCATCTCAGCTTGAGAAAAAGTTGATTGGAAAGGTTTGTGTAAGGAAAAAAGTGGGACGTGGAATGGGAATAAGCAGAAGAGGGTAGAAACTGCTTAGATGTTGCAGAAATAATAATATATTGGTTTATTTTATCATTTTCTTGGGAAATATACACCAACTTTACTTTAAACTTCATAGATATTCCAGAAGTCCCACTGAGGAGCACCTTCTCAGTCAACCTAGCATTTAAAAATAATTTATTTTATCAAAGTTGAAGAAAAGCTTAGGGAAGGAAATGCGATAAGGTCTAGTAACTTGTTCCACTGCCATCAGGAATATCTAAATGAGGAACTTAATCAGGTTTTGAAGAATACCAGTAAACAATTCTCATCATGTCTATAAAGGTGTGTATTGTACTGTACCAGGACAATACATCTATCAGTGATGTACAAATACCACCCTACAATCCTGAAGGATTGACAGAGATCTGACCTAGAAAACAACCACCTTCTCAGGTCCCACTTTCAAACTGGAGAAAAATCTCAGTTCCTTTGACACCAATCACAGGTCTAGGCAGGGAAAAATTCACATTGTCAGGTTTTGTTTAGACCACAGAACACAAGTGAATTCATTTCTAAAAGGTTCATACTCCTTGCCATGAACATATGAGTCATGGAGTTTATTTTTAATTATTTTATTTTGTCTCAGGGATCACTCTCTGCCTCAGCTAGTCACTGCCAATACGGGGACACATGGGACATGGTGTTCTGGTGCTGTTTCCCCTTTCCCACTTCTGGGGTGTGGGGGTGGAAAGAAGGGAGGGCAACTGCTTTTGTACCACTGCCCATCCTTCAGGGACTCTGCCAGAAGGTGTAGTGGGCTTTGCCTCATCATATGAAGCATCTGAGAAGATGTTGCCTACAGGATGTGCTAAAACCTGCATTTGGGGAGAAGTGGAATTGCTGGGTTCCTTGAGTCACCCCAGTCACCCATGCAAGTGGGATTTCTATCAAAACAAGCCCTTCTTCTGGTAGAGAAAGAAGAAGGATCTCTGGCAAAATCCAGCTCAGTGAGGTTGATCTTTGTTAAGGTGAGCACTGACTGAGAAATACAATTATAAAACAAGTCTGTTTTGCAGGAAGGTAAGAGTTGTGTCAATTTAGTGCAAAGCTCCTTAGATCAAAGCTTCCTGTGTTGAACATCTCACAACATTATTCTCCCATGGAAGGAATTACTGCAATTCCAGGCTACTTCTATAATGCTAAATGTGTGGGATCCAAGGAGAGATCCCTGCTGCCCTCTCCTAGTGTGGCAGAGGGGCTTGTGCCCACACGGCATAGGGGCAAATCTCTAGAGCAGACTAAGTGCAGTGATGCATAAGTAGCACATGGGTAGCCTGTGTCTCCTCGTGGGGTTTTGATGGAGTAGTTAGGTTTGTAGTATGGTTGTTTCTTGGGTGGATTTTCTTGATTTCCAGCCTATGAGCAGGGTGGCATACCACCATGAGGTTTTTAAACTTGAACTGAGGATATGTTGCACACCCTGGGGTTTGGCAAGACAGTTCCTCTGAGTGTTTGGAGGGACACAGGCTTTGCTGGAGCTGCGTCACAGGAGCAGGGTGGGGGCAGCTGAACTTGGTGCAGTCCTGCCCAAACCACTCTCTGGGCATGATGCCTGAAGAGATCTATCTCTGAAACCACACCTGTATTGTGGTTTGGAGGAAATAGATGATTCAGTCCCCCAAAGCAGGGTCTGGATGTACATGGGCAGTTGTGCCTTTTGGGCAGCTAAGACTCAAAACCTTCAGGTGAAACTGGGAACTAAATTGATCCAGAGGTACAGATTTTCTCAGAGAGTCTGTACATGGAAATTGATATGAATGGCATGATCTCACAAGGGCATATGCAGTATGCATGAGGTAATTTCTGCTTTTAAAAAATGCCTGTGGCATGAGGAGGTTTCAGAAGTCCTCTCCTAGGTGGCTCAAAAACGCATCTGGTGGGAGAACTTCTGGGAGTGCCTTTTCCAGCATAAGACACCTGAGTGACCACTTCTGGTCTTGAATTCCCAGTGCGTGGAAAGACATGCATCTACAAGGTGACATCACTTAACTTTAAAATGTAAGCTGAAAATGAAGAGTTGAGGGCTCTTTTGTACCATTGCAGTTTTACTGTGAACACTTGGACTTAGGGCATTCTGTGGGGCTTTGATCACATTACAGAATATTAATTTGCTAATTTACTGATGCAGATAAAGCACTTTATGAAAACTGAAATAAGAGCTGTGAATCAGTGTTTGCACAACACCAGAAACACAGCTGTCATTTCAAGCCATCTCTCTGAAACACATAGTTTTATTGAGACTGTAGGTATGCTGGGAAAAGTTTGTTCCAGAGAACAGGAAGGATAAAAGATGCCATGGCACACCTAGCCTGATTTTTCTAAATGCCTTCCTTGTTCCTAGGAGCTATTAAGCAGCTTGGGGCAGACACTGGTTCCTCCAGTACAAGCAGGCATGAAGTTCTGGCCAGCTAGGATTTTTTCAGAAAACCTTTGTTTACCTCTCTTGAATTTAAGTGGTTTTTTTCAACCAATTTATTAAATAATTGAGGCAATAATTTGCCAATCTTTAAAACATTTGATCTATAGCTCACTTAAAATCATCTGAAATCAGCTGCTGAAGAGGGATTGACAGTTTGCTAAAGCATATGTACTTTTGACAGACAGCAGTGCATTTCATTATCAGCATTAACAAAAAGATGCACTTGTAAAAATAAAAAATACATGTCTAAATGTACACATTTTCCATAGATATCTATTACATACTGCCAAGTAAATACATCTAAAACTGTAATATTTTTAAATAAAAATTAGCATAATGTTAAGCTCAGATGAAAGAAAAGTATAATCCTTTTCTTAACTGATATATTAGATTGTATATTTTGTGGCCTTATTTCATCATTCAGTAGCTCATTTGTACTGTCCAGGAAGACTAATTAACACTAATGCTTCTAAAGAATTTTGTGATGCTAATCTGTCACAAAACAAAAAGTATCTTCAGAATGCCGGGGGAAAAAAGTAAAGAGACTACTTCTTGCAACCAGCTTAAATTAGTGCTAGCTTGATTTGTGTTAATTGAAAGGTTGTTTACATCTCTTTTGTGTTTATTAAATTGGCAGACAGAAGAATAGCTGCCTACCTGCATGAGAAAACTTTGATTTAAGTTGCTGTATATACTACTGTCATTAAAAACCTCTTGGAGCATTTCTGTACACATAATCTTAGGGTATAAGCCTGTCTCTGTGTTTATGTACACACAGACACACACACATATACAGTGCTGTACCATTTTTGCTACTGGGACATTTATACTCAGTCCTCATATAATGTGAATATTTCTATGTGCCAGTTCATTCTAGCAGCCTGCTGGCCTCTGTTTAAATTTCTCTGAGATATGTGCAAGTCAGAAAAAATACCTTGATGTAATGTCTTGCTGTTGCATTCAAATCCACATCCTTGGTCAGTCAGGCTCAGCAGGAATTTAGTCCTGACATAGCTGAGCGCCCCTAAAGCTTTCTTGGGATTCCTGAACCCTGGCTGCTGGCTGAGACAACCTCAGGCTCTTGTTCACTGGTTCTCCACATTCACAGCAACTCAGGACAGGTCACCTGACCACCTCATGTGGAAATTGCCCAACTCTGATGGTGTTGGATAGACCCCCACCTAATATCTTCAGGATCAGCATTGTCCACGCTGGTAGAGGGGGGAGAGGCTTGCTAGGCTGACATGGCAGCAAGCACTCACAGCTGTTCCTGGACAGATTTTAGAGATCTTGTATTTTAAAAATACAAGGTAGCTATTGTTGATAAGTGCGCTGATGTGTTCCCAAACCTTAAATGGAGCTTCTAGAGAAATAGGCAAAGAAATTTGGTTTCCTGAGCAGAGCATAATTAAATTTCTGCTTAGTTCACAATGCTGATTGCTACTGAGGTTTGCATCATTTTAGTGTTGCTAGACCATGTACTGCATGTAAGGACAATCAGCAGAGCAGAGAGAAAAGCAGCAGATGCTAGAAGTGCACAGAGTTAGATGACTCATTTTGATGTCATGAGGAATCTTTTTCAGAAAAGGGGAAAGGTTGGTATTAAACAAAAAAAAATTATTAAAGAAATAATATGAAGATTTCAGAAAACAGTAGCAGCAAAATCAGTGTCTTGCAGTACACTGAAAATATATGTTTACCTGAAATACAGAGGAGAGACAGCAACATACATGATGGAGACTCTATTCTCCCTGCTTCTCCTCACTCCTGCCCCTTTTTGTCTTTAGGACTGGTTACATGGTGGGTTTGGTGTGTTCCATGTTGAACCAAAAGAAAATGTGTTCTAAAATTTCTTAAATCTTTAAAAACTTTTTAACTGATCATCTGGTCAGAGGTAAAAATAAGAAAATATTTAATGACCACTTCCTGGAGGCTTTGTGCATATTTTACAGCACAGTTTTTCAGGTTTTAAATCTAACAAGACTAACTAGAAATATGTACTTGCCATTTCAAAGATTTATTCTCATGAGTACCTGATATATGTAAGGTAGAAAGCAAGTCTCATGACACAAGTACCTGCTGCTCTCAAAAGTGCTCTGCTCCCCATTTATGTTTATCTTTGTTTCCTTAAAAACAAATGCAATTTGTCTTTTCTCTTGCCAATCCCATTTGTGAATTTGAAACTAAATGGCATTTGTATGCTTTCAGTCTGTATGGCATCACTCATTGATGGAGAGTTATGCATGGAGAAAGTGTCAGGCTTTCCCCCTACAGAAACTCTATTTTGCACAAAAGCTGCTATAGGTATAATATATATAATATATATGTGCTCTTCTGCAAAATCTTGAGACATGCATTGGTATGGCATGCACTAATACAAGTGACAAAAGATTCAGCAAAGTCAAGTTCTGTAAACAAAACACTCCAAGAAATTAACATTAACACATAATTGTATGTTTTTATCATGTCAGACATGTCACAAAAAAAGAACTTGAATTGTGATTATAGCAATTAATTTTTCCTCTCTTATTTGAAACATGCCAACTTATTGTGGCAGTGAGGATGATAGATTCTGGCCTGCCATTTTAGTGCTTCATATATTTGCATTTCCATATGAAGAACCGTTACCAAAAGATGTTAACAGGATGAGATCTGTATACAAACATATATTTAAGTATGACCACTATCTTTACACTAAGATCTGGAGGTCATTAGAAAAAAAGGGGGAAGACTAGGCAAGAAAAATAAAGCAAAACAGAGACTTTGTCCTCAAAATCAGGTAGGTCTAGAAATCTAGAAAAAAGTGCTGAAAAGCAGGATTGTAGGGAATTGTACCAGTTAGAAAAGAAAGAGGAAAATATAATTTTTCCATCTGCTGTTAATCTGACCATCTTTTGCTGTATTAACAGTGTGTCCAAGGTGAGTGGGAGTCTGTGGCATTCTTTCTTCTTTAGTTTTCCTGTTCTGAAGTGGAATTTTCTATGTTTTGACATATAACGTACAGGAAAAAAAAGGTGAGAAAAACAAAAAAAGGAGGAATGGAAAGGTACTGATTCAGATGATGGGAAACTCTTTCCAAACACTGTTACCACAAGCACACACTCAGGTGCACTAATGCAGTGTGGTTTTATCAACAAGCCCAAGGGGCTCCCTCTTTTCCGCCACCCCCTTCCCCGAGTCTCGCGCTCTGCCTGCCTGATCCCATCCGACAGTAGAGCTGATACCCCACTAATCCCCGCAAGTTTGGGACTAATGAACTAACTGCTGGGCTGCCGCCACGGAGCTTGGTCCCAAACTATACTGTACTTCACACTCGATTTATTCTCCAGATGGCGAGACTGCGCAGCCCTGCCGCGAGGGACCACCTCTTCCACTGGAGTGTAAAAGTGGACGGATGTTGTTTTCTTTGCAGATTTGATAATTCAGAGCTAGAAACTCATGAGGATGGTTAGTTATTAGGTTTAATGGGTGCCAGTGGAGCCTGCAATGTGCGTATTCCCATTTTTAATTTCTGGATGGGTGTGTGTGTGTGCGTGTGTGTGTTTGGGTAGCAATGGATTTGTCAGCGATGCTGCGTCACCGAAACCTTTATCTTCACCAGTTGGCGTAGCTGCACATGATAATGAACCTCTTCCTGTGTCCTCCTCAGAGTCAAACAGAAGGGGTGCTAAAGCAGCCACCCTGACCAACCATTTTTTTTCCTCAGTGAGCTTTCCAGCACAAATTTAAAGTATTTTAATAGCATCACTATTTACCATGAAGCTCTCTGTTGTCTTTCTCTCTTGTTCAGTTTGATAAAGAACCCAGCTCACATGGGACCCAAGGAGGATACCACCATCCCATGGTACTTGAGCATGAAATATTTTACTTAATGATTGGGTTTATTTCTTTATCAGCTATTCCTTCATGACAAAGTATAATCTGATGTTGTAGTTTTCATGTGAAGAACAGGGGAAATATTTTTCTCACAATTCCTTAAAAATTCTAGTTTTCCCATTCTTGGCAGTAAGGATATTATTGTATCAAGGACTACCTTTTACTCTGTTACAATTTTGGAGTAGTTTATCTAGCTTAGGATTTTAGCTGTTGCATTTCCCTGCCTAAAGAGGCAGAAAGGGCTCTCCCTTTTCTCCATGTTTTTAGTACATTTGGTCAAAGGTTTTAGTATATAATTTTTTTATTTACCCATGAAATGTTTTATTGGAAACCTTTATGGGAACCTGATACTCCCCACTAACATTAGTCAGATTTCCTCCATTGTAGGAAGGGTAGGCACAGAGTCAGCCCCCTCACAAGCTCTGGCTTTGGCAGCCAGGTCCCATCAGTTTGTTCCACAATTAAAAACATAAATTGACTCTTGCTGTGGAAACTATAGTGACTAGAAGTATTATATCATGGAAAGGAAACATTTCCACTCCTGGGGTATCTAGGCAGACAGATCTAACACATAGCAGTTCTAAGAAAACGCATCAATTCTCAACCCAACAGATGGCATGGGTGTGTTAACTAACATAGCAACATGTTTTCTATTAAAATATGGGAAAAAAACATCAACCCCCTCCCCATGTTTGTTGGTTGGTATAAATTCAGTGAAGTTGTTGGTTATTTTTGGGATACGTACCAGAGGGCTGCACATTTAGTTTATGTAAATTGATAACAGCAACAGCCTGTTAATAAGTGTTTTGTATGGAAATATACCTAGAAAGACACGATCTGTCTTTTTTGGGAAGGGAGTTTGCAGACTGAGGAGAAAAACAGATATGAGATGGCCTAGTGCTCATTATTATATTCTGGAAAAAAATCATAACAAATTAGGCTGCAAGTTTGCTGGAGATGTGCCTTCAGCTGGAATTGAGTGCTGCCTTAGAGGATACTTTGGGAAGAGTTCTCTTTTGCAAATTGCATCGGTGTGCACTGAAACTGTGATAATCTGACTTTAATTAAAAGCATAAATTGGTTTGGAGTGTGATTTTAAGCTACCCTTCTGCATGATGTCCAGAAGCTTTCAGTCCAGCCCTAGAAACCCGTTACCCTGAGTCAGAGAAGGAAAACACAGGGGATTTGTATTTCCCAGTATTGGCATCACTCGGTTGGGTCTACCAAATTTGGAAGAGCCATTTCAGAGAGCAACGGGCCGGAGGTGTCTTCCAGCTGGACGTGTTTGTACTAAACTGTGTGCATGTTTATGTGGCATTCCTAATGGCTCCAGACAGAGTCCATTCACAGCAGCTCAAGTGTTTTGGGTTGCATTTTCCAGAGATTCCCTCTGAAGGCACCCCTTTATGGCAGCCCAGGGATGCATACATGGGTGCCTTGTTCCCGTCTGTCCCATTAACAGGCATAGGCTCCCAGCCTTTGGAGGAGCACAGCTAGTAGCCCCAAGCTGAAGGCTGTTTGCTTCAGATTTCATTAACTTTCTGCTTCATTATTCCTTCCTTTTAACCAGTTAGAGCCACCAATTGCTTTTCTCTAAACTTACCCTAATTATCAGGGGTCCCAGCCCTGTAAATCAGTACACTGCAGAGCTGTCTTAAACTGGCCTAGGAGACCCTGTTCTCATCGGTCCTGACAACTGTAAGCTACTGTTCCCTCACGCTGTTTAACTCAGACCACATTGGGAAACCACCTCTGCCCCTCTGGCTGGCAGAGGTTTGCATCCGTCTGGTTTAAATCTACTGTCATGTGCTCTCTTGCTGATTTGTATTAGCCTGGATATTAACTTTGATGATTTTCTTTTTGCTGTTTTTTTCCTCTTGAGTTTGCCTTTTTTCTTGAAAAGCATCTCTATTCAGCAACTGCATATTGTTAAAGTCATTCCTGAGCCTGCATGAGTCAGGAGCTTTAAAGTTTTATTAGCCCCATAAAAACTCTTCCCAAATGAAATGATAAGTGTGCATTTTGACAATGCAAATTTGTTAGGGGCTGTTGGTGAGTGGAAGGAATTTGGGGTTGAAACTTCAGTTGGCAGGAAGCAAGGAGCCTAGCACCTTCCTTCGACCCCTACCCCCTTCTCCAGGCCAAGAAATGCATTTCATTTCAGAAAAGCATGCCAGTATTCTTCATGCAAATCAACCATTAAACAGATTTGTAAATTTACATTCATAAAAATAGCAAACAACCAGGGAAACGTGTGTCTTTGGAGATTTTATTTTGTGCCAAGAGAATGCCCTTTCATGTGGTCTAAGAAAAACCTTGGAGTTATTTCAGCATTGTTTTTATATGCAAGTTGTGAATCCTATTACTGCCTTTAATGCACTTTGAATACATGGTGTAAAGGAAAACCAAAGAGTTATATATACATCTGTACTTTTTGACATTCAGACAAAATTACAGAGCTAAATTACAAAAGTTAATTTTTTATGCAAATTTAAGAATATGCCATTTTTGAGAGAGCAGACAGTTAGTGCAACACATTATGTTAGCATAAAGATTTGTGTTTGTTGCACATGTTCAGCACTAGCAGACACAAAAGTCTTGTTTTCTGCAAGTGGTAGAAACCCCATGCATCGAATTACCAGTTATAAAGAAACAGTAAAGAGGCAGGTAAAATTGTGAGCTTCTGGTGATGACTGCTTCAATAAAGTCCAAGAGTGACAGACATTTTGGGGAAACCACTATACTGGCTGTCTAGCTTTTCACCCATGTCATTTCAACAAGTTTTTTTCTCAATGCATTTTTCTATCAATAGAAAATATGCTTTCTTTTTCTTTTCCTGTGCATCTGAACTCGTATATGCTGTAGAGAGAAGCAAGGCTGAACATCGTGAAAACCCTCGAAGAGTTTGACTTAGGCCATGGTGAAAAGTGTGTCAGGATAAACTCTGTGTCCAGTGGCCTTGCAGAAGAAGATCTAGAGGTGCTTTTGCAGTCCAAGACCCTGCCTTCAAGCATGATGCTGCCAAAGGTTGAAAATGTTGAGGAAATAAGATGGGTGAGTACCAACAACACAGTTGCTTTTGACTGAAGCTGTTGGGCCAAATTCACCCAGGCACAGAGATTAATGACTGGGAGTTAAGAGGAAGGCTGCAAATGCCATATGATGTTGTTGCTTGGCAGAGGTAATTGGGCAGTGCATCCACTTAAATGTGTGTGTGTGATGTGCTGTATAAAAAGCATATATGGAACACGTTTATAAAGAAAACCAGGTGTATTTCTCCCATGGCTGACAAAGAACCAATATTGCTGTCAGAATATATTATCAAAAGTAGAGGGGTAAGCACCTGACTCTTCTCAGACTACCCTAACAAGCAAAATTACTTTCTGTCCAAGAGCCTTAGTTACGTGCATTGGAAGTAAGAGATGGAAAACCATGTTAGCAACATATGAAAAAATGGGTTGGGGGGAAGGTCACTCCTTGGGGCAACTGGAGGAACAAACAGGAAGCTTTTAACTAGTGTTTTTAATTAGCACAGATATTATTTCCTGAACAGTTCTCTACTTCTTCCTTTTTAATTGCTGACAGGTGTGTTTGTGTTTCACAACTGACTTTTCAGCCAATAAAAACCTGAAATGTAAATGGTTGGCATGTCAAATTACTTAAGAAAACTTTGAAATAGGCCTAATTATGCTATAATTGTTTTAATTGTCAAAAAAGAGGGATGCTTGTTTGGATATACCATTATTGCTGTAACACACCAGAAAAGGAATAATGCTTAATTATTCACTTTATATTTTTTGCAAACCGCTAGCTGAGCAACTAGCACGCATGCAAGCTGTGATGAAAGGCAGGCAGGCGCATTGGGGTCTATTTTAATCTCAGCACCTAACCTTGATCAAGCCATGGAGATGGGCCTGAGCACACCACGGAGCTCAGCCCCGCACGCCGGGTGTGGGACAGGTCCCGTCCGTTCCGTGGCGCTGCCCCTTCGGCCTCCACCACTCGCCATGGAAGGTGGAAGGTTCGCCGTCCCCTTCCACCAACGGGTAATTAAATTAACCAGAGTGCACCTCTCAGGGTTTACAGCTGTGTAAGTGTTAGACAGAACTTGTCAGTGATGAATATTCATGATACCAAAATGGCAGAGCCCTTGCTGCCACCAGCTAGGTTTTGCTGGGAGATGGGATGCCAGGGCTCTTTTGTCACCTCATCCTCTTCCACCTTCCCTCTTGTTAACTTTTATTTCCATCATGGAAAACAAGCCAATCCCAGAAGCTTCTGCATAATAGTCCTTCTTTTGCTTCTCTCTCCCTTTGCCCTACCTTTGCACACAAAGAGCATACTCTGCCTAACACCACTGCCTTGTTTTCCCAATCCTCAAAAAATTCACTCCAGCATGATTTTTCAGCCTCCCAGAAGCTGTTTCTTTCCCCCCACGCACACCCGCTCCCCCCCTTCATTTTTATTTATGTGCAGCAGAAAACCTGGAGGCTGATGCACAACTAAAAGATGGGCTTACTTGTTTTCTTTTGTGTGAGAATCTCTTGCTTTCCTTTTGTCCCTAGTGTGGGTACTTGTTTGACTGGCATGGCTTATTGGACTATAACAAGCGTAACTCTCCCTCCTTTGTGGCGGGACAATTCTCCCACAAATCCCGACCAGTGTGCATTCTTCCCGACACACTATTGGGTGTGCACTGGAATTGAAAGAATTGCTGAGGCCTTGCTACTTCATCCCCTCCCCAAGCTTTGTGGGTTTTTTTTCCTCCGCCTTCTTCTTTTTTTTTTCCCTTTCTCCCTGAAATGAACACTTTACCGGGCCGGAAACATTTAATCGTCTCCTTTTGAAAAAAAAAAAAAAAATTAATTGAAACTTCTCCACTCGTTACCTTTTGTATTGGTGCTTATTGCAAATCTTTTACAAGGGAAAGGAAGGGAGGCAATATTTAATTAAATGTGCTCCTTTTTTTTTTGCTTTACCTTCAAAACAAAAGATAGCAAAAATTCCAGGAGTGTGACTTTTAAAATATTTTAAAATAAAACAGGAACTCTGCTCTTTAACTTTTACCTAAAATATACACACAGTAGCACTTTTTTTTCCTCTTAAGAAAATCAAAACCAGGTAAGGTTCTTAAGGTTCTTAAGAAGATATACTGATACCATTATATTACCTCATTTTCTGTGTTTGTTTGGGTGAACTTTACTGTTTTCTGTCACTGTAGTAACCTGCCATACTGTACAGAATGAATTGGGGTTTTTCTCCTTGCACATTTTTGAGTGGAATTCTCTTCACTAAAGAAAAGTTACCAAGAGGGCCATGGTGATGATGCAGAGCAGAGATGGGAGGGCAGAATTCTTCACCAGAGAAAGCTGTGATTTATTTTGGCCTAATTGTAAAGTTACTGCAAATTGCTGGAAAGCTTTTTTTTTCAAGATCTGGGTGATTAGATTTTCCTTCTTTTGGGGAGGGGTGGTGGGGGGAAGCTAAAAGGGGAAATAACACCTCTAATCCAGCTTCTGGTAAATAGGCTGCCAGCTTTTAAAATGAGTTTCCTTTCTATTAGTCAGAATATTATGCTAAGCCTTAAGCATTAGTTTTTTATGTTGCCATAGCAGCCTTATTCCTGCAGGGTTGTGACCTGCGATGATTACAGTACAAAGCTTATAGGGTCTTGAAACCCCCTTTGAAGATGAAAAGTCTTTGATGGTTTATATTTATGCAAATCTCTTAGATATGATTTACCCAACTGAGACTGAATGGAGAGATGATTAAAATTCCCTTTCCTTTGATATCCATTAATAGTTGAATATTCCTTAAATTTAAAATATATGCATATGTGATTTTTGTCTTTATTTACTAACATTTTGCAGTACCTGCAATATGTTTATCTTGACGCAAATTACTCGATCTGGACAGACATAATACATTTACAATATAGGGCTGAAGGTTTCCCCCCCTCCTTTTTTTTTTTTTTTTTTTCCTTTTGAAAAGGGAAAAATCTGTGCAAGAGCTTTTGTATGTTTCCAGATGATAGATTTTGGAATTTGGGCTACCCCACTGGCAGCTCAGAGCTAGCTGTGAACTGGTCTCATGGAAAAAATTGGCAAGCTTTGGTCTTCAAAGAATTAAACTTCCTTTTTAAGGCCTTCCTAGGTAAGCTAAAAAATTATGAAGAAAAGCCTATTGAACAAAAGGGTAACGGTGCCGTAATGAATAATACGGATGCCACTTAGAAGGCTGGGGAGCGCTTCCAGTGATGGCAGTGCTGGACCTGAAACAAAACCGGACCTCAGGTACAGCAGCACTTCATTGTTTTCCAGAGCCCACGGATTTGCATTTCACTAAGCCAGGGTGAGAGGTGCTAAGCTTGGAATTTTTTTTTTTTTTTTTTTTTCCCTTGCAAACCAGCCTCCAAATTTAGAAATGTATGGGAATGTTGCAGTTTCAGATCACAGGCCTTGTTAAAAGCTGTTCTAAATTTTTAGTTATCAGGTTTTGGGGTGGGGAGGAGTGTTTGTTACAGTCAGGTGAATATTTGCCATGTTGTGTATACATGTAGACTTTTCCTTTTTTCCCTCTGATAGCTCATTCTGTCTAGTTTTAGTTTTCAGACAAATTCTTACATCACCTAAAAGGCCGAACACTTGTAGAACCAATGAATTTTATCCCCTTTGTGGAAACTGCAATGGGCTTGCTCAATTTTAAGGTAAGAAATTCTTGAAGTGTTCATATTTTGCCATCTCAGCAAACTAGGATAAGCAGAATACTCCTCAGTCTCTTCCTGATTTCACCAAGGAAAAGAGGTTAAAAAATACGAAACATATTGTTCAATCCCCAAAAACATTTGCACGTTTAACTCTGATGTTTGTATTGTAAAGGCCTTCATAAATTCAAAGTATTCCAGTGACAGAACAGTTCCAGACAGTCCACAGCAAATATCAAAACCTCTCTTCATTCCTGTACTGTTTTGAACACACTTGGAGTGGAAAAAGGCCTCTCCAAAGATTTGGAATACTCAGTGTTGCAGGCTATTTAGTAGCTGTCAGACACAACTTTTGTGTAACACTTAGTTTGAAATAAGAGTTAATTATCATCTCACTATTGCTAAATTTGCTTCTTTATAATGGTTTCTACTAATACTGTTACAACCAAATTCCATGTTATCGTTTCTTTGTCTGTATGATGGAGTGTTTAATGCTAAGATTAGAAACAGAATTAACTTTGAAAATACCTGAAGAACATGCTCATTTTTTAGAGTAATTTTAGATCAAATCTAATTTATTAATTTCATTTTCATATAAATCACTCCCCAACCCTTACTATCAAGTCCAGGTTTTTCAGAATGGCAAAGCAACATGGTAATGAAACATAAGAACTCGTGCATGCACAAGGAACTCTGTGTTCCCCTCCCAAGCTCTAAGGGAAAAGTTTCAGACCAGCTGAGGACACACAGATCAGAAGTACCTCCAGAAGTACCTCACAGGCAGCCTGATCGTTTGATACAGCCATTTATCTTACAGCACACCCTCACCTATCTGCGAGCACGATAAAGCCATAACCAAATGGACACGCTCCTGTCCAGTGTGCAAACACAGAATTAGATCATATATTAAAACCACTGAGGTTTTTCTTCAGCTACAGTATTTTATATTGGAGGTTTAATGTTGCAGTTGCTGATGCTGGCAGGAGAGTTCCTTTTTAAAGCACACTCTGTTAACAGAATAATTCTGTGTCCCACCAGCTGCTACAGAAGAACACCCGTTAGTAGTGCTGGTAATTACATGTCTCTCTCCATGTACCTTAGCCTTAAAAGATACTAATATTATCCAAATATCAGTATAAAATAGCAATACTACTCTCCTCATGAAAAAAGCTACAGCAGAAAAATTGTTTTACTTTTATTTGTATGCTTTTCTGCAGCACTTGTTGCCTTTTTAACTTCCTTAGTTTATTTTTAGTCATATGTAGCCGGAGACTTTAAATTGGCAATCCTTCTATCTTGTAAGGAACTTAAAATAATTGTAAACCATTAATATTATTTATTTCATAAAAGAGTTTCTGATCTTTATTTCAGTTTCTCATGCAGATATATTGCTAGTCAAACTAATCAAATTTAATACTTTTTGTTTGTTGTTAAGCAATATTTGCCAAATGTTTTTGTTTCACATTGCTACATAAATGTCTGAAGTAGTGGTCACAGTAATACCTGTGGCATAATGTAAACCAGAAAGTGGGAAACCTGTTATTGAAGTCCAGTATTTGCTATCTGGGTGCTTAGGGAAAGCAAAATACTGGTTGGTGGTTTTTTTCTTTTTTTTTTCTTTTTTTTTTTTCTTTTTTTTTTTTCTTTTTTTTTTTTTTTTTTTTTTTTGCTGAGTCATTTTAAAGCACTGTGCATTGTCGAGCACCTACAGTGGCTTTGCTTTGTAGGAGCAATATTCTCAGAAGAATTTTGGTAGCACTGGGTTGCTGTAACAGCCTCTGTAGTCTCTCTGCATCCTGCATTTCTGTAGACATTAATACTCTGTTTTCATTTGAAGGCTGTCTGTGAAGAATCACTGAGAAGAGGATCCCAGGCTGGCTTTCATTTGGATGCGGTTGTCTTTGGAGGAGAGGATTTCCGTGCCAGCATAGGTTGTTACTTGACTCTTTACTATAAATGTTTATGTATGGCATTTGCTTTGGAGAAGCCTGAGAAGTGAAATTTCTGACAGCAATAATTAAAGTAATGACACTTGAGTCTGTATTTTACATTTTTATTTTACTCCTTAATTTCTTTTCAGTGCAGAATGTACCACTGGCAATTTAAAACATGGTCCTTGTGTTACAGGGCACTGAGACTTTTCTTGTGCTTTTTGCCAGTCAGTATCAAAAGTTAATTTAAAAAAAAACCACAAAAACAAACAAACAAAAAAAACCCAGACAAACAAAAAAACCCCCACCCTTTTGAGTCACTGAAATAGTTTTAAAATATTGTATGCATAAGCAACACTCACATGCTTTTTAGAACTACATTGGAAAGTCCTAAAATTCTGGTGTCCGCTTCACCACTTCTTTACATACAACTGTCACTCAGGCTTTTGACATCAAGCACAAACACTCTCCTGCTACATTTTGCTTTCAAAAATTTATTTTAAAGATGTCACATGTCAATACAGCCACATATTCACATGAAAGCACTATTAGTCTTCCTAAAAAATAAAAAGTGCTTCACTATTTCTTTTATGAGGGCACTTAGCTTCTGATTTAATTTAAAGATAAAAACACAGAGCTATGAACTTCTACATTAAAAATAAGTATGTTAATGTAAAAATCAGCATTGCTTTACTAAAATATTCCTTACAGACTGAAAATCTCTTTCTAAATAGTAACCTTGTGGTTATTATTGTTATTATTTTTTTCCCACTAGCCTTCACATGAGTATGTTGCTTAGCTGGTAGCCTGTGAGCACATGAAGTCTCATGAATACTTTTACTTCTTCTTAGAAGTCATCTACCATCAATTTTTCATTCAAATACTAAAGCTTAAATATTCAGCTTAGGACATCAGTTGTGACAAGAATCAGAACCAAGGAAAGTGCAATTCTATTCTCAGTGTGAATTTTTTAACCATTTACTTGGACCCAGTATATCAATTTGTGTAAAGCTTCTCTTGCTGTAATGCTTCTCACTGTACATGCAGTAAATAGCAAAATCTAATAATTACTTTCATTTTAGCCAAGTCAGCAGTTCTTACCAGACAAAGCTTCCACTGACTTCAGGCTTTCAACTCCTGATTTAAACTAAATCAAAATCTGAATTTATAAGCTAGTGTTTAGAGGGACTTAATTTTTTATTTTTGCTAAAAGGTCTTTCCTTTTTTCCCTTGAAGAGTATAATTTTGACTCTACAGTATAGCCTTACACCCCTCTTCTAATTTCTAAATCAGTTAAATATAATCTCAAAGTTTCCCCTTTTTTTAACATAAGAAATAATTAAAACAGAAAGGTTTAAAACACTCTCGTCAGCTTTTCTTTGTTCTCGTTATTTTCTCAGGTGCAACAAGCAGTAAGGAAACTCACGATATTCTATATGCCAGGCAAAAAATCATAGTCACAGCAAAGGCATTTGGCCTCCAAGCAATAGACCTTGTTTACATTGATTTCCATGATGAAGATGGGCTCCGCAGGCAGTCGAGGGAAGGCGCCTCCATGGGATTCACTGGTATGACTTTCTGCCGATAGCTCAAAAGAGCGCGGACCTTGTTCGTTTTAAAGAGGCTGCTACGTTTACTGTCACTTAGACAAATAAGTTGATTTTCGTTTCGGGGCACTTATTGAAAAACTCATTGACATCAAGATCTTCTATGCTTATTACTATCTTAAAAATTGTGGCTGGAAATTTTGCCTGAAAAGTCACAGACTGCTTTTTGAAACCGTATGCCATGAAGCGTGTGACCGGTTTTGAAGAGAACTTGGGGTAGAGGCTGTGCAGTGATTCCTCCCTTCCCAGAGCATGGGAAAGGCAATACTGTACTCTGCAGTAGCTCCTCCACAACTGGAGCCCTCTCTTTGTTTGAACAACAGGAGCAGTTAAAAAATACTTTTTAGGCAAAAAAATTGAGAAGTAAATCTCATATGCTAGCTGCTAGGGGAAAGTTATTTCCTTATTGTTTTCTTTGGTTTGTTTGTCATCTCCTGGCTTTCTCCCTAGTAAGTGCTGGTGACACCTACGGGTATTGGCAGACAACAAGAGCAGCAGACTCCTTGCCCCACAGTTCTGTAATACAGCCTGTTACCCTGTGATTGGTGTACCAGGTCACTCAGACACCTCGTTGGGACAGTGCAGCCACCAAAGACTGGGGGCTGCAAGAGAAAGCAGCCATTTGACACATGCATGAGAGAATTCTAACACACAGGACAAACACCACATTATTTTTCTCTGACCACCATCCAGGATACACGTATGAGAACAGTACATCCCTTAGGTTTCTGTTACCAAAAGCATGGGTCCAAGCAATGCCACCTAGCAAACTCTGGTTTTACAGTTAGCTGTATATAACATCTTAAAGCACCAAAGAGAAAAATTAGTGCAATTTTAAGTGACCTTGGCATGCCAGTGAAAGAATAGCAATCAATGCTTTTCAGCACAAGCTCTGCTTCACTGTCTGTTGAGCTTTGACATTTGCAAACCCAAGTCTTGTTTTGGAGGTGAAATGGTTAGCTCCTCACAGCTACATTATCCACGGCCGTGTGGACTTCCACCCTTCCCTCGGCTGCCTTTGAAGTTGGGAAAATAATAGAGCTGCTGAATGGTAGCACCTGCTGACGGCTACCTAGTCTCAACCAATATTTCCTAGCTTAAGGAAAGGCTTCATTTTTGAATAAAACATAAACATCTGAACCTCCTGTTGACAGAAGATGGAGTTGCAGGTGCCTAGACCCTTTGATAGCACTCTTTTTGAACGCTCAATGCGCATTTAAATGCTTAACTGAGGCTGTTAGTTTAGGAAATTTAGAAATGTTCAGCATAACCAATGCTGATGGTGATTTGGACTCCACTGACTTTATGGTGGAAGTTGCCTGACCTTAGAACAGAGTCCAGACAGAAGACAACTAAAAAGGTCAAGCAGCAATTTAGGGTGTAAAATTACTTTCTGTCTTGGCTGTGCATGTGTCATACTTGCCTTTCCATACAAGGAGTAAGGGTCTGTGAAAAGTACAGATTTTATTGAGGTGCTCGCACTGCACCTGCCCTTTGCCTTCTGCCTTTCTGCAGCTATCATCAACATATTTCCAAAATTCAGGAAACAACCTGACAATCAGTCCAACTGTAATTAGAGGTGGGGCAATACTGACTCTACTGATTTGGGGACGAGGGGGGGAATTAAAATCTGTTTGAGATAAAACAAAACAGTATTTTTCCTTTTCCTCTGAAAAAAGAAAAAAATATTTTAGGTCAATCTAAAATGTTTCACTTGTTCTTTAGCTTTTTGCTCTCAGTTTACCTAATATTTTTATAATCTTTCCTGCTTTTTTTTGATTGAAATAAAATCTAATTTCAAAACTGATAGCAAAATCATATTTTTTCAAAACTGTGCAAATGTTTTTTCCAAATCTATATAAGTGAAACATTTTACATTCACACAGAAAATTAGAATTTCACATTCATCACAGAAAATTACAAATGGGCTTTAGCTTAATCCATGACCTTGTATAGAGCAGAAGTATGCACACTGTATTTGCCACTGACAGTCTCTGATAATGTAAAAGTACTGAAATGTCAACCTAATTAATTCAAAATGTGCAGTTGCTCTAATTTTTAAATATAAGATCCCTCCCTGCTACTTTTTAAATAAATAATCAAAATCATTGAAATCAACAGAACTGAAATTAACTGAGTCTTGCAAACTGCTCTCATAGCTGGAGAACACTCACTTATTCGCATGAACAGGGCTGAACTCACCACCCTCAAAAGCAATGCGAATTCAAAATATTTAGCTAAGTTGCATGTCCTTAGATGTCCCCATATTAGGCCAATAAAATTGCCCTTAATGTAATCAAATAGCTTCCCTCAAGATTAAACAAGCAAAATAATATAATGAAGAATTTACCAGGTATTTAAATATTATTGCGAACCTCACTGCTTATTGCAGCCAAGTTTTCTTTTCCAATTATCTTAAAATCAGCCTGATTTTCCTACATTGAGTGTATAAACATAAAATCAAATGTTTTCATGTATAATCCAGCCAAATTAATTGTCCTTTTATATTTATATTTTTAAATATATATATATTCATATATCCATAGACATCCATCGAGATGTTTTACACTACCGGTTCCTGTGGACTTTAAATCAGTGTGTTGCCTATATAAATGGGCATAGGTTTTAGGAATGTGTGTGTAAAAAATTAGGTAAACCTTGCCATAAGCTTTAACAGCTGACTTAGTCATTATAAAAAGTCCTGTGCTACATGCTGAGAGAGCAGATATAAATACAAAACAGTCTAGGTGTCCTCTCCTTTTCAGTCTTTTGTAGAAAACTAAAATGACACCATCATACAGTTACTTAAAAGACTTGACAAGTATTGATTTAAAACACTATATATCAAGTGGTACTGTAAAAAGGATTTCGTGGTCATAAATTTTAATGTCTTCCAATTTTGCACTCTCTCAGTAACTTGTCAATAACAACAATTCTGTTTAAAATATTTACTTTGTTCCTGCATGGCATTATGTCTGTAATACAGTTATTTGGATTAGTAGTCTGTGACCAAAATCAACAGAGTGCTATAAATCAAAAGTTAGATTATATTCTCGCTTAATTGTTCAGTAATGTTTTAATGATTAAAGGCATAGTTTACTACTATAGATATCTTTATTAAAAGTACGTCTTTTTACAGAAATCTTTATGCTTTTAAAAAGTCATATGTGTGTATTTTGAACACAAATTTTTATTTTCTTATAATTAGAGGTTGACTACAAATATAATTTAAAATATACTCAACATTTTTTTCAAAAAGTTAAGCTCCTTAGGATTTTTAAAGAAATTATTGTACACACTTCAGTTTTGGAATTAATGGTTTAGCTATGGAGAATTTGTTGTATTATAAATAAGGAAAATCAGCAGCTTATTAATTATGGCATTTTATTAAAATTACTAAAAAACCTCTGAGTCGACTTAAGATAAAACACGTTAGTTTAAAAAAAATTATTTGTGTAATTTCTTTCAAAAATTATGGTTCTTAATGGGGTTTAAATTTTTACCTATATTTAAGGTATTTTAAAACTAGTTGTGATATTAAAATTTCAAGCTAATATTTGCATGTCTGTAAAATCATTAACTAAACGTTGTTCAAGAATAAATAAAATTGAGCTACTTATGGCATTTTAGCAGAGGAACATAGCAACACTAAAGCACTACTATTTCTTTGCTCATAGAATTAAGCAGAGTTTCTTTGTACTCCAGGTTATCACTCAGACCCACTGCAGCCTGATGAAAGTAATCCAGGGATTTTTGCAGTGGTTATTTCAGGGAAAATAGGTGCATTCCTGCGCTCAGGCGTGAGACTTCTCAGATGCAGTGATGGGCTGATTCCTAAAGTACAGCTGGCTTAATGGCAGTAAGAACCCGGGAGCAGACCCCGTTGTGCAGGGAACCTCCTTGGGTCCTGACACTTCCAACTCGTCCTGGCAAAGTGCAAAAATCTCGCTGGCACAAGAGGCTGCGGCGGCGGCGGGGCTGTGGGACCCTCGGTCTGCAGGGCACTGCTCACTCGCTGGCAGCTTTGCAGGATCAGGCTCACCCCTCTCACTAGTTTTGTTATCTGGCACCGAGGAGTGTCGTCTCTTCCGAAGGAAGCTGGGAGTTACGGTAGCCTCCCTTTATTAGTGCACCTTAAAAGCAAACCACAGAAATCCCACCGGTCTGTGAAATTCCCATAGAAACGAACTAATAACGTCAAACGCTGCACTTTTTAAAGTGTCAAACAAATTAGACATGTATTTGTTTTAAGGTAGCTAAATTCAATCACAGATTAAAAGGGATTATGTGGCTGTCTATTCACGTTTGAAAATCTCTAGTGAAAAAGACAACATCTATTTTTATTTTCTTAACTTATGTTTATACAAGAAAGGATTAAAAAAACTGTTTCATCAAGCCTCAGGGCACTGCTGGTGGCTGTTTGCTACACCAGTGACTAAATAAATATTGCAGCCTACCTGCAACTACCAATAATTGCAGCAACAACAGTTTAAACATCATTGGGGATTATATGATGCTAAGCCAAAACTGACAATATAGAAAATTATTCTTAGGGTGCTGGTAACTTTTCAGCCCTACTGATCTCTAGCCATCTTCTTCAGATTTCATTTTCTGAACACACTTTAACACAACTTATTTAAGAGTGGCTGGAGTTGTTATTTACAGAGTCAAATTCAGAGATGCGTTATACTGAATTGTTTTTGACTGCCCAAGACAAACAATTGCACCTAAAATGACTGAGGGAAGATGTATGGATCAAAATGGGGAGGGAGGGGAAAGAATTGTGGCTTCTTTCAAACTATACTGAATGCAAGCATAGCACAAGGTATTCTTACTATTAAAATAATCTGTCAAAAAGCTATCTGCCTGTTTTCCAGTTTTAAAAATAAAATAAACCAAGTAAAATAATTAGTTAGAGAGCAAGAAAGTCTGCAAGGCATATGAGAGCCTCAAGTGGTTGGAACATTTTGCTTGAACATCTGTTTGTCGATGCATGATTCTGGTGTTATTAATCTTCTTTGTAGGTAAGCAGGTGATTCACCCCAACCAAATTGCTGTTGTCCAGGAACAGTTCTCTCCGAGCCCTGAAAAAATAAAGTGGGCACAAGAACTGATTTCTGCTTTTGAAGAACATCAGCGATTAGGCAAGGTAAATATTTTGTTAATATGCCATAATGGAACCAAATTTGAATAATATTTAAGATTCTATTGGAAAGGTTGGTGATGGCTCTTTGCTTTTATCTTACGAAGTGCTGTAACTGAGAGTATTGCTTGTGAAATCTGTCTCTGGATAGTGGAATTATAAATGTATCACTTCCCAATATAGTTAGAAATAGAATGGCTATCTTTTTCCTTCCTCCCCATTTTAAGTTTAATTCTTTGATTATGCAGCCTTTTGAGTACCTGCAAGTATCTACAGCATCGGAGAATTGAAGCTGCTTCTCCATTACACTGCATAATCACAGTGTTACTGTCTGAGGAAAATATTTGCAACCAAAAGTCAGGTAGCCTGGCAGAGGACTCAGACTGCTTGCACAGACATCATTTATAGAAAGAAATAAATGCATTAGGAAGCCTTTGGTTTCTAAAAAAAAAAATCTCTGCATTGGTAGACTGGTTTCACTTTTGGGGGTTTGATCCCTCAAACATGCCCACTAGTAATTGAATGTACTTTTGAGTGATACTGCTTGCAGATTGTCGTTCTTAATCATTAAAAATGGGGATGTTTTATGTGCATTTGTACCAATTGCTGGACCTGAATTTTGGATAGAGGAGAAAGCAAATTAACGCTAGAATATGATTGTTCCTAATTTAGTGCATCATTGAGTCTCACGTTTCCTGCTCTGTGGGTTTCTGCTATGTAAATATTGCGGTGGTGATGCACAATCTGTCTCCACTTTGTGCCAGTAATACTTAAATTAGGGGTCGCCTGAAGGAAGATTTTATGCTAGTTGCGGCATTGTCAGTTAATTATCTTAAAGGTTATTTGCTATAATCCAGTTTGCCTCTTTTTGAAAGAAAAAAAAAAAAAAAGTTGCAGCCAAACATGTTTATCTTAGTCTTAGCCAAGCCTGGGCTAGTTAAAAAGGAAAGTCCCAGTGTCAGAATGGGGAGTGCAGATGACTGGGAATGGTTCACACGTGCTTGTGTGGCATTCAAGAAGGAGACAAATCCCTCCGGTTGAGAAGTTCACCTAAAAGACTGTGCATAGGGTCTCATTTCACTGGTGCCATATAAATGTTTTCTGAACATTTTTCCACTTTCTAGCGGATTAGAAAAAATTGGGATGTCTGCCTTTCCTGTTCCCCTGCATTCCTGATCCTATGGATGTTGTGCATTAAAAATGCTGCAAAGGTCAAAACAGATACTATGCTTTCTTCTTGGAGTTAGAGTGTGACAAGGTATTTGCTATTGCTCTGCCCTTCTCATTGCTGGGCTATTGCATGCCCTTTGTGGTACCTGGCTGTTTCCAGCACAGCCATGACTATGCTCTTTGGGTGCTGTCCAGAGCAGAGATTTCAGGGTCCCTATTAGGATGCTGTATGCCTGGATCTCTTTGTTCTCTCCACCTCAATTTTGAAATGTAGCTCTCTTCTTGCAAACAATATAGAAATAAAAAAATACGTGACTGGTTTCACCCATTATTCCTATTTGCAAGGCTTGGCTCCCTCACAAAAAGCATCGTTACAAACATACTGCTGGTGAAATGTGTAGGCAGGTACATGCAGCAAGAAAAAAAGTCAAACTACTTACTCAGCCAAATATTTTTTATGATGTGCTTAATACTATTCATTCAGCTGAATTCAGTGTCAGAAACTCATCTAAGGAACACCTCTGTCATACGAGCACTCAGCTAGGAGACTGGAGCAAATTTAACTCTAGTCCCAGTATCACAGAATCATTAAGCCAAACATGTTAAATATTAAATAATTTAATGTTAGGCAAGCGTTAGCGTTAGTCTTTAAATTTATTTTGAAACTGCTCTTTTTCTGACATAATGCTGAGGGTTTTGTTTATGTCACCCATTCCCGGGGGGGTTTATTTGGTTTTGGGGAAATTTTTTTCATCTTCATTAATGTTTTTAAAATATATTATAAGCTTCTGTAATCAGCTGCAAGAGCAAATTTGCTGGGGGTTTGTGGTGCAGGCTATTTTTTTAACCAACCAGGCTGCATGCTTCATATATTTTTTGCATGTAGCCGTCTATCAATAAAAAAGGACTGGCAGGTTAATATGTGAACTTCTGGATCTCGTAGCACTGTCGTATTACTGAATTTTATAACAAAATTGGAAAAATAGCTTTCCATGTAATGCTGGAAACTCATTAACTGAGTTTCTAATTTGCTGTTATGACTGTGTCAGTAAGAAGAGCTTGGACAGTCTGATTACTTAATTTTTTTTCCAAAGCAAACATATCTCACAGAGGGATCCTCTCTCTCCACATCCTAACGACATGCTAAAATGTGAGTAATAACTCTTCCCCTACCACCTCCTGGCAAATGCTCCACACAGCGGTTTCAGTAATCCTCGTGTCCTAATGAAACACCTCTTCTGTTTTCCTTTCCCTTTTATTATATTAAAGTGTTCGTGTCAGTAGGACTAAAAATATAGCTGTGGTTAATATGGTTGAGACTTGCATGGTTTTACCATGTTATTAATCAAAGTTGAAAGCCTGGAAAAAATAAATGTGAGGGATTTGTGCGGCTGTTTGTGTGGTAGATAAGTTACTGGTCTGCAGTCTCTGGGATCATAGTTTGCTATTAATTTGGTTTAAAGTTTAATGCCCTTGGTTAACAATATTTTACATTAAAATACAGTAATAAGCTTTTATAATCTATTCTGATTTGAGACCTACAATTACCATAATAATCTTCTTTTGAAAGAAAGCTGAACCAGGCTACTTCATCCTGGATGCTGAAAAGCTCTGACATAGTAGCCCCCAAATGTGAGTACTGAGGTCAGGAAAAATTAGGATCTCAGATGAGCACTGTGGAACTAGAGATGCTGTGGCAGTGTCCAAACAGAAGGAAATTAGAGAGCTAACCAGCTAGCCAGGAGTATTTGGGCTTGCCTTATGGAGATAGTCCTGTTTGAGGGGTTGCTTTGATTTGGTTTCTAGGTTGTTTTGCTTGTGGGGCTGTTTTTTACATTTCTAATCTGACTAAAAAAATGGCATGTCCAGGAAATAAACGGTAATGTTGTATTTTGGACAAGTAGAAAGTGATGTTGAAAAAGTACATTTTGTATTTTATTCAACTATTTATTAAGTGTTCTCTTTTGTCTAAAACTTTGAGATCTAAAACTGAAAAGTGCTTAAAAAGAAAAGTGTTCTTTCCAGGTCATTTCAATATTTTTCCAGTAGAACTGCATTACTAAGGGATATGTTTTTCAAAATTAAAGTATTCATCCTAAAGAAAGCAGGTATAGCTGTTAGAAAGTCTAAATATAAGATAGATGTCAGTGTGCTCAAAAATAAAAAAGAAGAGTGATAAACATAATTCCAGTGATCTAAAGGACAGTTTCTGTTAGAAATTTCTAAAGCATTTGTACTACATTAAACAGGGAAGTGATCCTATAAATACAGATAAACTTAATCTGAGGGAGTAGAGTTAGTGGGAGAAGTTACTAGCCTATTTTAAGGAAAATATCTGATTTCTAACAATGCGGACATAATAGTCTTTATTATTTAGGTAACTCCTGAGTTTATATTACCAGTACACTGGATACAGGACTGTATCTCTTCTATAAGTAGTTAGTGTTTATATATGACAAAAATGTAATACATTGAAAATGCATTTTTAAGCCATTCAATGTGCAAATATTCAGGCACAATATCATTATTGAAATTGAATCTTCCCAAATTGCCTTACTTTTAAATAAAATTCAAATATAAGGAAAAGCAGAAGAATAAAGTAAAAGGTTGATTACACATTTATCTCACATACTAATTTACAAGTGCTTTCAAAGCACCCACATATGAAACTAGGCAATAACTGAATGCTGCTGCTAAGGTCACTTGTCAGGTAAGGATTATTTGGAGTTAAGGTAGGTATATCACAAATCCAAGTTGCAATATGGGTTGAATATTTAAATCCCATAGAGCAAATCAAAATCAATATTTGTACATGCCACATACAAATGCACAGACTGCTTCTAAGAAGACCTTTAGCATATGTTTTTTGCATTATATTCTGTGTCATTGTATATCATGTTCCCAGCAGCTGAGGAATAATATATATGAACTCCAGTGACTGGGCAAACTATACAGTTTCATTTACAGCCCTTTCCAGGATTATGAAAAATCTTAGGAATGCATTTATTTACACAGCATCAACCCAACAAAGGAATGGAAATTTCCAGCAGTGGCTCTCTTATAATGCTCTTTGTTTAGGAAAAGCTACCCCAAGCCACTGTATCTTAGAGACGATGCGCCCTCGTGTTTCGGCCAGCTCCAGCTCCCACCGCCTTACAGGGAGGTCTGTCCTGAATTTCTTCCCTCTCCTGGCTGTGCCATTGACCCCAGGAGGGCTCCCCAGCCAAGTGGGATCTACCCTTTCTCAATCCAGCCCGTGCTTGCTAGAAAAGTGGGACCACGTCCAAGGGATGCCTCTTGGAAGGGATGCACGGGATCATCCCTCTGGCATGGGGCTGTATCAAACCCCATCAATCCCTAGGGATTATATTGCACCTCACAGGGCATTATATCTCAGGCTTAATGTAGAGCTAGGAGTGAGGGAGCAGCCCAGGCCCCCACTCCCCTTGCCCAGGACAAACTGCTGAGTTTTGAGGTGCCACCAGCCAAGCAGGATCCCATTCCAGGGCGGCAGCGGCAGCACAGGGTACCTCTGTGTGTGCAGGGCTGCAGGACTGTCAGCCCTCCCTTGGAGAGCACAGGGCATGTGCTGTCCTTTATGCTAATTAGACAATGTGTATTCCTTTCACTGCAGACTGAGGGATTCAGGAATTTGTGATAAATTTAAGGAGCACCAGCCTTAAGAAGTCTAGGCTCAGGTGCATCTCTATGCAAAGATGAAGAGCGCTAGTGGGGCTAGCCATGGGCCATGGTTCTGTTGTTTGTCTTTAAAAAGGGGCCAAATGAAATTTTAACGTCAAAAATGAGATCAAGAGAGCTCATATTAGCACTCAAAATTTCACTATACACTTTTAGTATTTGAAAAATGCTTTATAAATGTGTTTTGTGTCATGGTTGAAGGCTTTTCTCTTAGAAAGATCCATCTGGGATGGATTTTGAACCTCTACGATAGAGCAGAAGGGGCTGTATTAGCTAATTGCTTGTGCTATACTGGTTCCTACATTGGTGCAATCAGTCCTGAGGGAGTTATGCCAGGTGGGGAGAAAAGGAGACAGATTTTACTACACGGGGCTGCAAAAGCTTCTAAGCAGGGCAGAAACTCATACAAAAACATTTTCTTGCCAGCTTCCGCCCTTTCCACTCCCCAGCAGGCATTCAGTTGCCCCTTAATCTGTTTTCCTCCACTCATTAAAGACCTGTGTCCAAAACACAGAGGGAGAAGGACTCGGATGGCATGTTGCTATTTCCCGCTGGGAGAAGTTTCGCCATCAGCCGGGGGCAGGATGGATCTGTGCGCCTCCATAGCCTTTCCACCTGGAGGTAGCCCCTGGAGGGGACAGCTGCTCCTGTCCCAGGGGACACAGGCCCTGCAGAGGGTGGTAGCTCTCTGGGCTCCTCCCCAGCAAGGCACTACTCCTCCATCCTTGCCAGCTCAAGGAGGTAAATGCACGGTGAGCTGCGTCGGTACATTCCCAGTGCAGGCACTGCTTTGCTATGAGCATGGATTGGGAAGACACCCAACACTGCAGACACCTGCCCACCATCGTGCCAAAACCTGCTCTGCACCAAGCAACACAGCAAGGCAACTACTCACCTCCAAAATCCCTGTTTAAAAAGCATTAACAAGTGCTCATGAGCCTTATTTCAATTTCCAAAGCAGGCTCTAACTAGAGAGGTAATGTTCTGACCAGATGGCTCTTTTTAAGCCTTACTGAGGGAATTCAGAAGCCTGTACGGCCAAAATATTGTTTCAGTTAATTTAAGTAGCAGCAGTCTTGCTGCCTTTTCACTCCTCTCTGTGCTAGCCAGCTTTTTCAGGGACCTGGAGTGGCTGTCTGCAAAAGCTCTGTCGGTTCAAAATAGAGAATCACAGTAAAAAATGGCTGCTCAATCCTATTCAGAAAATGAATCTGAAATTAGAAAAAACACAGAATACAAAAATATGGGCAATTCCATGCTTGTTGGCAGAAGTAGCCTCACTATTATTATTTTCCTCAACTCCATTGTATTTTACAGCTACCTTTCCCTTCAGTATCAAATGCTGTCTGTGTGTCCTGTAGTCATTTACTTTCAGATTGCATTTTCTAGTTTATATTTAACAAACTGCTTCCATGACTATAGACCTCAGGTTAATTCCAAATTATTAAATGAAGGTCATCTGAGGATCCTAAAGTCTTAATATCAGTTACTTTTCACTTTTCCATATAATAACCATGGTGCTCACTAGGGAGGAAAAATGCATGGTTGGATAGGCTGTTTGTCCAGGAAGCTGCTTTTGTGCTATAAAATAAAGATTTGCTTGGCAGCAGCAAGTGTGCTCTCTAGGATTCTTCCGTTCCCAGTACAGTATAAGGCAGAGAATGAAAACCAGTGGAGAATATTCCTGATTTCTAGAACTTTCCTCCGCTTCTTTAGTTTTTTTTTCCTTCCTGCTCTAGAGGAGCACATAGGAAGGCAGCAACCACAATAAGAAGGTAACGAGAGAAAATGCAAAGACAGCAATAAAAACCCTCCTATCTGCCTTTCATTCAGGGATCTTAAATAGATTTTTTGCTCAGGCAGAGGGAGAGACTTTGGTGGCCTGTGGAGTTTCTGGCACTGGACCAAGCAGCATCCCCAGGCCCATCCCAGCTGAAAGGGCTGTCCCTGGTGGTTCAGGGAGCTTGGGGGATGTAAGATGGAAAAACATCTTGTCTGGCTCACACAGCAGGGCAAAACCCTTGTACATGGGCTGGAAACAGTACTGCCAGGTGGAGAAGAAATGAAGGACCTTGTAGGTCCTTGTTCTTCATCTTTCCTGCCCCACTGTGGACTTGAAGGATCACAAAGTCCTTTCTACCTGTTGAGCTTTAGAAAGGGTTTCTTCTGTCAGAGTTCTTGCACTGCTGCTCAGGAGTTATTTGAGGCAAAAATCAATGTCTATTTCATGTGGTTGTTGCTCTTTCTTTCTTGACCTTTTGTGTCCTTCCATCTGCTCCTAGAGGCAGAAGCCTATCTCAAACAAACAGGCCTGCTTCTGGCTTTACAAACTGATTTATCCTCTGAACTCACTGACTACTTCTACTCCAGTGGAAGATTACACTGGCAAAAAGAAACAAAAGGTAGCGATTTCTAATGTTTTCTACATATCAGCAAAAAGGCTACAGAAACTTAATGATGGTGATACTTTGCAGAATTCCCTCCCTATGCACACTTCAACAGATCAGAGACCCACTGAGCATCTCCTCTTGCCAAGAAAATATCTTTGACAGACCTTTTCAGGGATCACTTCTTTTCACAAAGATTTCGTGTGCAAGTTTCTTTCCACCCATAATGTTGTTAAAGAAAAGAGGTGAATGTGAAAAGGTCCAGAGGAGAGACTGTGGAAATATGTGGCCCAAAAAGCTTTGTCCATACAGCTCACTGCCTGTGAAGTCTTCAGTTTGTCATATGTGACTGCACTGGTTTTTTGGGCATTTCTACCCACTGCAAAGACACTTAAAGAAAGCCAGAGTTATGTGTGAGCCTGCTCTGAAGGCAGGACAGGCCTGAGCAGAGAAGAGAGAGAGGCATTATCTTGTCGCAGTCTGGAACACACTCTCAGTTGACCCAGATTTCACTGAACACCTCCTAGCAGCTCACTAACCTTTGGAAGTTCATTATGAGAAGGTAGAATCATGACCCAGCTCTTTATGACAGCTCTTTGGCTGCAACTTGCAGAAGAAAAAAAATTAATTAAACCTGCATTCAGCACCATCACAGCTGTTAGCTCTTGACTTCCCCAAAAATATGGTCTCAACCTTCTGTTTCAAGAGAAATCATTCCTTTGTACTGAGGATAATCACTCCTCCCCCAGGCACAGACCCAACGCCATTTGCTGTGACCAGGCTCCTCTTCTCCTTTGTTCATTACCTGTAAGCAAATCCAAGCGTTCTTTTTAAGCCCCAAAGCAAAGACTTCCAAATTTCCTCTGCAGGAAGTCACTTAAACAACGTGTGTTTTCATTAATCCCAGGGGAATTATCTTCATGAATGCCATGCTTTTTAGGGGGAGCCTTTGCCATCCACCTGCTCCCTTCCCTCCTCAGAAGACCAAATCTGCCCTGCTTGCAGAACACAAAACTCTCATTGCCTTATAACAGCTCATATTGTACAGGATTAGAGGCAATGTTCTCAGACCCAAGCAGATTTTAGCGCGTTTATTCCTTGCATCTTTGGTGTCTCCAAAGAGTCATAACTAGACCTTTGGGTTTCAGAAGTGTGCGAGACACTGAACTACCATGGGAGGAACTCATGTCTCTCAGATAACTGTGGATCAAAGATTTCTTGTGTCTGTGGACTTGAGGCCGTTTGTCTGTATGGGTTAGGAGGTACACAAGGTTTGCCCTGGCCCGCTGGCATCACCCCTTCTGCTCATTTCCATTAAGCCTGGCATCTGCCCGCGAGTGCCGACACAGGTCACCGGGGCTGGAAGGGCACTTACATAATTGCTTTTTACACAAAGGCTCTATTCACACCAGCCTCTGGCCCGTGTTGCCAGAGCAATGTGGGAGCTCTGTTGGACTCACGACATCTCCTAATGATGAAGGGGGTGGAGGAGAGAAGGGTGTCTGGCTTGTTGGTTCCCTTATGCCCATTTCCCCCATGTCCTGGGTGCACATCCCCTCCAAAGACAGCCCAGTAGGACAAGGGGATAACCATAACTGCCACACACTCTGCAAGGATGTGGTCTGCAAAGGAAAGTATTACAAAAGTGTTGAGAAAACTATTTGGAAAAAGCCCAGTGCCCCAGCCCCCAGTGGGGCACTATTTCTAACTGTGTGACAGCGGAGTTCAGTCCGAGGACCTCCCCTCACTTGTGAGACTGTCATACAGTCAGTAGTCCCCTGAGTAGTGAAAGAGGGGTTTGGGGCAATTTCATAAGCATCACATAATCCCTATTTTAGACCCATACTTAATTCAAAATTCAGCAGCAGGTGATTTCTTGTCCATATTGCAGTTTCCTGGCACATTATCTTGTCTTGCTTTTCCTTTTTTTTTTCACTGGCTTAACTATGCAGAGTGTCCCCCATGCCAAAGCCTTACCTACTCCCAGGACCCCCTAGCACCTGCAAGCCTGCCACCTAAGTACCCTGACTAGATTCCCAGAGTAAGCTGCCTTTGAAAGAGTCAGCTGTCTTCACACAGTGACCTGGGTCAGCCCATGTATGGACACACACAACAAATCAACCTAGCACTATTAGTTACATTCTTTTATCTGCTGCAGGACAATTGGGTTTTTCTTTCTGCTGTGGACAAGCCACGATCCTAATGTAACCTATATAAATATCTTTGAGAAAATCCTGGCAACTGTCACATGGGAGTTAAAGTTGTTGGCTACATGTATGATGAGATCAAGGCATCAAATCAAAGGTTTATCAGCAAAGGCTGGACAATGATTGAGTGGAACCACAGCAGTGGTTCCAAAAAGAGAGCACAGAGACGTCAAAACTGATGCTTGTGCTTGGAGTCCCATCTGCCAACAGACAGGGAGCCAGTAGACATTTTGGAATTTACAGGAGTTATTTGGTACTTCAAAATTTACATTCTTTCTTATTTTCATAGATATTTTGCATACAATCTTCATATTCAGTACCAATGCAGGTGATTAATAGATTACAGTGGTCTAGGAACTGAGGGTCTGCAGTAACCCTCTTAGTGAGCTCATTGCAGTCATTGGGATGGATGTGGTTAGAGGCACAGGTAACCACAGATAGAGCAAATGCTGAGGAAAAGGCTGCAAGCATTGGCACGTGCAAGAGTGCATCTAATTCTTCTGTATTGCCAGCCAAAGGGGACTAGCTTCTCTCATCACTGTCCCACATGTCCCAGAACAATTATTGTTTGACTTTAATTAACTCAAGTACTTCCATACACAACTCAGAGATAATTGTGTCACATTAGTAAGAGATGCTTTGAATGTTCTGTATCATGATAGTTTTACCCTGCTTATTTCTCTCCTTAATTCAGCAGTACATAAAAAAATAAAATACGGTGAGAGTAAAACCCTGTGTAATATTGCGTATCATATAAAAAGATTTTGGTACAGATGAAGAAGTACAAAACTTTACATGCCCTGATCTTATCCTGTCCATCCCCTGTGGAGTCAAAGTCAACACAGTTCCACATTTAACACAATCCCATTATACCCATGGTAAACACTAGCACCTGTATAATTTCTTCCCCTCTCCTGGTTCCACTAGAGAATACTGATCCCCAGACAACACTGAAATAATGGACCCTGAATCCTGTAACTTCAATGATGGTGAAAACCAGCATTACTCTGGTTATGAAGTGGTCTTACAGATTTTCCAAGCTCTTAACTACTCCCAAAAGTTTCACAAGGTAAATGTTCCCGAATACAGGAGAGACACACACAAAAAAGAGGAGGTCTTCGTGTTCTAGGAAACACTGCATTAATGTGTTCATCTTCTGCATGGCAAATGACAGACCAACGTTGAGACTCTTTCTGTGACTTGTTACATGTCATTTCTTATAGCCAAAGGAGATCTTTAAGGACGACACATAGATGACAAGATGACATATAGATAACAAGAGCCATCTTCAAGATTCATGGCAACATGCAGCCAGGGTTGTATTCTAAATTGTCAAAGAGGAACCCCCAATTACATGTTGAACTTTGCTAGGTCTGAGCCGTGCTGGAGTGGCTGCATTTATCTAAAAGGAAGTTCATATGATACAAGCATAAAATCTGCCAGACTTGTGTGCTACAAAGTTTGGTTCTGCATCTCTTCAGTGTCTCCACAATCACTTGGAAATTTGTTGCATTTGTTATTCTTATTGCACAACTGATTTGCTCTCCTTTATCATGAGCCTGTATCTTCATGTCCTGACCTGTGAAAATGACTGTTCTCTGTCAGCTATGCCTTATGGCTCGTCTTGCCTGTATCTTTATCATGAGCCTGTATCTTCATATCCTGACCTATGAAAATGACTGTTCTCTGTCAACTATGCCTTATGACTTCTCTTGCCTGTAGGCTGGATCCTTGCATCACTTGGAGCTGACCATTGTCAATTTCCATTTTTCCAAGACTATCGTTTACCATTACCTCTGAGAGGAAAAAAAAAAAAAAAACAAACAGCACCACCAACAAAAAGCCACTAACAGCTGTCTATAATTTTAATTCACTTACAGTTGTTTTCTATATTTGCTAAGTCTTCTTTTTCCCATCCTTACAGCACTTTAGGATATACTGACATTTGAAGTAGAGCTGTTAAGGTCTTATTCAGCTTGGCCTGCATCTTGCATAAACTGCTGTTATTTTTCAAAAATGTTACTACTGTCCTAATAGATCATTAAATGTCACTGTGAATAATACTTCATGCCAGAAGGAAAAACCTTGATTCTTTCCTTGCTTGTCACTCAGTTGGGAAGGACTTTTAGGTAGCCTGAATGATGACCCAAACAGGGAACGCTGCCCATTCACTTTCTTCCTTGATTCCTCCTTGGTAGTCAGCCCTGGCCAAGCTGTAGAGCCATCAGGCTGAGGAAGCACAGACATTTTGTATTTACAAACCCTTCTGCTGTGTTGTGCTGCCTTCACAGCTGTGCAGTGTGGACCAGCCAAAGTGCCCTTACAGCTCCCATACACTGCAGACCAAAGTCACCCTATTTCTTATAGGCCTTTGCCTTCAGCACGTTCTCTGCATGAAGGATGGCACTGAATAGGCACAGCAGAATCTGTGCTGTATCACTTTAAACAAGGGCACACAAATCTGATTTTAGCTCACAGATCTGCCCATTCCTCAGTAGGGCTGCACTTGAGACTGCTGTCTGGTGAGTGCCACAGTTGTCTTCCGTTCCCCCCTTCTCATCCCAGCTGAGTTATTTGCATCCAGGTATTGCCACGCCGAAGATGTGCCCACCATCTGCAGCTCTGCCTCCTGCATGCTCCTCCTCCCCACTTCTCCATCAGCCGCTACCTGGAGGGCCTGTCTCTTCCCAAGGCTCCCTCTGAATGATTTATATGATTGCATGGTGAGCAAGAACCAAATGCGATGGATGTAAATCCCAGCCTTGCCTTACCCACCTGCCATTGTTCCTGTTCATGCTGCAAGCTTCCTCAAGAGCAGGCCCTTGGTCCCATAGCAGAACTACTGGAAATCTAAGTACAGACTGGAAGTGTGAGATTGTTGAGAAAATTAGCCAAAACCAAAATTTAGATCTATGGCTAAATTAATCCCCAGATTAATGCTATCAAAGCTAATGGTGTTTATAGAAAGTCTTGTTTTCTTTATATTCATGTGAGAGAAAATCAAAAGAATGCTAGAGGCAAATTTCGTCTAGCAGAATTGGAAAAGAGAGCATGGGGACAAAGCTGTAATTACTGGTATTTCCTATCTGTTGAAACCTGTGGGTGCAAAGAGAGTCAGTGAATAGGGTATATTCAATGGCATTAAAATTAGTTTCTTTTTCTAGACTTTAGCTCAACACTGCAAATTAGCAGGGGGAAAATAAGCCTCAGAGTGAACAGGCAAAGAAGCCAACTTCATGTTACCCTTTGCTGTTAGGGAAAAAAAAAGGCATTTTTTTCCTTCAAGAATTCAAATTCCTAGCAACCCGCAGTACAGCTGCACACTGACAAGCAGGAACTGTACTGTGTTTCTCACGTGGCTCAGTGTTTGTGTGTCCATGTACACACCATTATCCTATTTTCCTTTTAAACATATTACTTTAATGAAGAGAGGACAAGCATGGTGTTTAATTAACTCTTGCTTTATAAAGAAGACCTTCTGGCCCAGATTCATCATGGTACCATTTAGGTACCTGCAGGGGAATCTGACTTTGGATCATTCTGTATCCAGCCAGTGGAAGGGTTGAGACCTTCCCAGCCATGGTTTGGACCACCAGAGATCAGAACTGACAATGCAAGGCACCCATCTCTTTCTGCAAACCATCACAGGTACTTAGGATAGTTGTACTCCTAAGTCAGCCTTTCACAGAACTAGGAAGGATTATTTGATGCTTCAACATATTTCTACTTATGACTGTCATCCCACATGCAAATTTCTTCTGTAAGCAATAGCTGTTACTGAATTATCTTTACTCTATTTTGTTACTGAATTAGCTGTTACTGAATGCCTACAGGAAAAAAAAAGACAAGTAAATAATGTTTTTCTTACAGTTAAAAAAAAAATGTACCTTGCAGTTTGTGATCACTGCACAGACCTGAATTATTTCAAATAAGTCCTATGTCACAAAATGTTTACTTAGTTCCTAATGTTTTTCACAACAGTTAATACATTTGATAGTTTGAGACTGCTTTTCTTCAAAGTTTTAAAAGTATAATTGAAATCTACAGAGATGTAACTATAATTAGAAGTGGTATATTATTAATAGTGGTAATAATAATAATATTGATGTGGGTGTTGGGGTACAGTAGGATTGATTGTTTGCTCAGTACACAAAAAAATTCAACTTGAAGCACCAACCCTAGAGTATCTGTCAGTACCATTCTCCAAACCTACCTGAAATACTGCAAATTATAGTAGGAAAACCTACTTTGAATAAAATAATCGTTTTTACAGTTATGTTTTCAATGGCTTTAATGCAGCCTGCTCTTACATGCAAGAATATTGATTTGTGTTAGATTACTATTTAAGGTGGATTTTTGTCTTAATTATTCCAGAACATGATTTAGTATTGAATTAATACTGCTTCAGTTTAGCTAGATATGCCACTGGAGAGACACATTTCCTAAATATTTTTGTAAATGGGTTATATTTTCACTTTACTTGCTTTACTTGGAGTCCTCTATTTAATAATTACCAAGCCTCAAATGAAAACCAGAAAAAGGTTTGTTCTCCTATGCATTTCTCTCACTGCTCGTGCACAGACACGTGTGCTGCTATGGACTGTACCTTGCTCTTGGTTAGCCTTGCTCACTGTCAAACCCAAGGCCAGCCTGTGATCCCATATGGATTGCAGCAGGACATTAAAAGGGTGTGCAGTGCTTCTCAGAGCCACCCTATGCACTGCTGGGGCTCAGCTCTGAGTTCTTCAGGGAAGGGATTGTACTTTTGCACTTGTATTTTTGGGTTTGTTTTTTTTTTTTTTTAAATGTGTCAAACTACTGTTAGAATTGCAAATAAGATTTTATTTTTCTGTCTGTTGAACTTCAGCATGTCTTAATGCAGTGTTTTTATCTTCCAAATCCTACCTCAGAGACTCGTGGAGATTAAAGTGTCTAAAGGAACAAGTCAGGTTTGGCTCTATCGAAAGCATATGTCTTCTGTTTAAAATTTAACTATGATTCATAGTTAATTGTTTTAAACTTGTCACTGTGGTAACAAAAAAAAATCCTTAGGAATACAGAGTGACTTTTGACACCTATCCTGACTCTCAGATTGGCACTGCTGGGGCACACAGAGTAGCTCTGCATCCATTGGGGAAATTCCCCATATGTGGTGCTCAGGTGGGCTTTGCCTTGGCTCCAAAGGAGATTTGGAAAATATTATTGTGCCACCCACTTGGTTATTTCAGCTTTCATCCCAGTCCCTGGCTCTCAGCACAGGCCCAGCCTATCTTTAGCACTGCAGACCTAATGGAGGGGTGCAGTAGCAGCAGCACAACCTCAGCAAACCCCTGAGTCAAGAAAACTTCCCTCCACCTCCACAAATACCCATTGCTGTTTGCTGACAAAGGAAACTTCTGGCTTTGCCCTCTGTCTGCAGGCAGTTTCCCTGCTGCCCTGTGGCACAGCCCTGGACGGATGCTGGATGGTGATGCCGGAGGTGGGGAACAGAGCTGCCCCCCAGGTGTGGTGACTGCCAGCCCCTCCCCAGCTGGCACACACGGCCTCACTGCTCTTGGCCCTCAGTGTCTGCCAGCTAGAGAGGCTGAAACAGGCCAGCTGCACCCTGGGCTTCTCTTTTTTCTCTCTTTTTTCCTCCCCTTTGGAGAGCTTGTTGCCCTTCTTTTTTAAATGCGCTTGCCCTGTCTCAATGAGTTTGCCTCCTAAAACTTCTTCATGATTCCTGAGGGAGATGATATTTCTTGGCAAGCAGATGTGTTTGTAAAGAGCGAGACACACCAACTACAATTTCCAAAGGTGTCTCAGGAAGTTCATATTCTCTCTTTTCCAGGGAGCATTTACTTTCCGCGGGAGCATGATCGACATGCCATTACTGAAGCAGGCACAGAACATTGTTACACTTGCCACAGCCATCAAGAAAAAATGAGCTGGTAAATGAAGCTCTCGCCATGGGGCCCCAGTAGCTTTAAAAGATGACTATAATAGTTTGGGGGGAGGGAAGGGGGGTGTAAAATTAAAGACGTCAGGCTTAAACAGAAATTCATTTCCATTTTGCAGATCTGTCATAGTTTGCTTGCTGAAATTGCTAATTACTAAAACTATTCCCAACTCAAACCACTGCTCACTCCTGCATGGCCCATGGTCTACTCATAGCCTGCAATGAAGTTACATCATCAAATCTGTGACATCACAGTAATTACTCCAAATGTGGGAGTATGACTTCACTGAAGGAGAAAGGCAAAACGTGAGCCCCGAGTTCTGTTAAAAGAGCAGATGGAAACTAATTCAATTGTTTCTATTTCTTTCTGTGCTTCTTCCTGCTCTGATGCAGAGCTCCTGGCAGAAAGGAGAAAGCCTCGAATAATTACGTACCAGTTGAAATAGCTGCAATGAAAATCTTTACCCTGTGTGAGCTTTGCTTTCCCCCCACACTGCCCTTCTGTAAATGTGCAACAGCCATTAAAAATAATGCTCCAACAATGCAGGACTCTTGACTTTCTTCTCTTTTTTTTAAGCAGTCTCTATTCAGAGTTTCCTCCTGGAAGCGTCCAGCCCGGGAAGGGTTGGACGGCAATAAACTTGTAGTTTTTGGAGACACAATGCAGCAGAACTTGTGCATATGGTCTCGAGTCAGATTTACATCACATTAGGGATACGGCTACAGATCATGTGGGCTGTGTGGTTAACGGGCTTAGTAAAGCTGTTTTGAAGAGGTTAACCCAGCTTGTAGTAAGGGTAAATAAACATAACAACCAGGCATTGTCCTCTATTCAGCATGTACTCTTATATGGAGGGCTAAAGGGTATTGAAGCTGCAGAGGATCAACTTGTGGTTGCCAGAGGACTCCAATGAAGTTTGAAACACCAACAATCAGAGATTTTGTTTCTGTTCCTCATTAAATCATGAGCTTTTGTGCTCAGACTATGAACGACTGTTCTTTAAGAAATTAACAGAATGGGAAGTTTTAAACTATGCACCAACCTTTTCATGACCTACACAGCAGCAATGCTGCTGCACTTAGACAAACACCGCGGGGAAGGCTGTTCTGTTTATTTAAAATTGTAAATAGAAAACAGTTGTTTTTAAGTTTCATTTCTCACCGCCTCCATGGCCATTTCACGTATGGAACCACAGTGCCTTATTCCCCCCCGTTTCCCAGCTTAGTGTGTTTCCCCTCCGTCCCCGAGCAGCGATTTCACTTATTTGGGGTTATTCTTGGTTTAATTAAGGGGAGAGGAAAAGGGGGGAGGAAGAACCCCATCATCCGGCCGGGGTGGAAGCCGCGAGGGAAGGGAGCGCGGGGGCGGCGGGAGCGCCTCTCCGCGGCTCCCCCGGGAACGGCGGGGACGCGGCGGGGCCCGGCCCAGGGAGCGGGAGAGCCGCTCAGCTCCGTCCTCGTCCGCCGGGGCGGCCCCGGGAGCGCGGGGCGGGCGGGGGCCGGCGGCAGGGTCCCCCGCGGCCCCTGCGCGGAGTTCGGGGATGAGCAGCCAGGGCCGACCCCCCTCTCTCCCCCTCCGCCACCCGGGTCCCGTCCGAGGCGCTGCGCCGGGGGATCCCTTACAGCGCGGGGACCTCCGGGCTAATCTGATTAATTAAAGACTACCTGCTTATATTGCAGCTCCCCCTCATCCCCGCGCGTTTCAGGACACCCTCCGTTATTAATTCCAGGCTGACTAAATTATGGGCAGCACTATTAAAACATTATCAGAACTAATGAGAAACAATTACTTAGGAGATGAGCTGGGACGAGCCGTAGCCGGGCACGCGTGTCGCTCTCCCCGCAGATTGCGTTAATAAATCATCAGGTGCACGGCAAGGCGGCGGCGGGGCCCGGCGCGGGGCACGGAGAATAAGATATATGAGATAAGGGTTGTTTGAGGTTGTTTTTTTGTTGTAAGTTGGGGTGGGTTTTTTTCCTTTTTTTGGCATAATTTTTACATTAATCTCAATGGGACGCGTGTGATGGAGATGGTTTTATTCCCTTAATACCGCGCAGGAAGAGGAAGCGGGGGGAGGGAGAAGTAGGATGAGGACGATTTCAAAAACTAATGTCTTCATTGTTTTACCCAAGTCTGAATGGCCGGGCGTGAGCAGCCCGCGGGAGCTGCGCGGCCGCGGAAGGCAGCGCGGGGGGCGGCGGGGACGCCCCCGGGCCCGCACCCGCGGCTCGCCCGCGCTCGGCGCCTCCTCCCCCTCGGCGAACAGAAGGGATGGGAATACACTCTCCGAGGTGTTTACGCGCCCCCTCCCTCCTCCGCAGCTGACTGCTGAAGGAACTTCGTGACCCGTACGCGGAGAAATCGAATATGCAAATATAGTGCTGGATATATTCCGATTTTTCCTTAAATTTCCCTGACACCCACCCCTTCAGCGGAAAATCCCACTTCCTTTTAACAGCCTTAACGATTTTTGCTTTATCAAAAATAAAATCCGATTTATTTGGCTTTTCCTTTTACTTTCCGAAGCTTTCCGTGATTTTCCGGCTTTATTCTTCTCTTTCTTTCTTTTTCTTTCTCTCTTTTTCTTTCCCGCCTGGTGCTAAGCAAGCAATTGATGAAACAAAACAGATTATAAGATTAGCAGCAGATTTTGTGCATATTAATGATAGGGAAGGGCACCGAATGGGTTTGTAATTGCAGATCTTGCGCTTGGGATTGGGAACTGTAGCCCTGCTACAGCAAAGACCCCCCTGTGAGGTTTTCACATTGGAACTTAGGGGAAAAGTGAAAAAGTAATTACCAGAGCACAACACTGAAATGTTAAAGCACTTATTCTTTCTTTCAGCGTTCTGTTTTAAAGGGGCAAAACGGGCAAAATGGAAAATAAATTGCTTTCAAATAAGTAGGTTAGCACCTGAATGCTGGTGCGCATTTTCCCGGCTTTTTTTTTTTTTCCCTGCTTTTTTTTTTTTTTTTTCCCGAATTCTAGCAATTATTTAGCCGGGCATTGCCGACCATCCAAGCAGCAGAAAAGGGGGAAGGGAGGGCAGGGAGACCTCGGGAACACAGAGGTACTGAGCCTGTGAGGTTTGTAGCAAATATCTCCAGGAAAACTCTTCAAAGCTGCAGTTGGAAATTTAGTGGGATTTTTCTGGGGTGTTGTTTAGGTGGTTTTGTTTTTTTTTTTTCTTTTGCTTGGTTTTGATTTGGCTGGAGTTTGTTTGGGTTTTTTTGTTTTGGAATCGGGACTTAAAAGGAAAAAGATTGTTTTGGTTTTCTCTTCGACACGAACATCAAACGGTATTTTAACAAGAGATGCATTTCACAACCACAAATCCCTTACGGGAACGGCGTATTCCTTGCAATATCGACAAGTAACCTGACACTGAATTTTAACTCTTATTAAGGGTTTCTCTCCTTGTTTCTTAAGCTGCTTCAGCCCCCTCTGAGCTTACTCTTTCTAAACTCCGGATTTTTGCGTTTCAAACCCAGCGCTCCTTCACTGACTTTTCTAATCCTTCTCTCCCGTGATTAACGGTCAGAGATGGTTTAGCTTTAATGGCACCTACTCGCGTTCATTGTTTTAATTCTGTTTTCAACGGAAAATCAATGTATCTGGTAGAAATTAGGCTTTGAAAACTTTTTTTTTACGAGCCCATAAAACGGAGAATCTGCTCCTCGGGCAGTAATTCCTGATTTTGAATTGGAGGAGGAGGGGAGGGGAGGGGGTCGGGGGTGAAACCAACTTTGGCTGCATTTCATCCATCCCATCCCTCCAACCCTTCTCTCCCACTTTCACCTCCCTCGGGTTCAGAGCATGGCAAAGTCCTGAGGCAGGGCTAGTTTATAAAAACTGTTATAAAGATTAAAAAGTGGGAAGAAGGGAATGAAAGCTCTTGCGGACATGTCCACGATCTTCTATTTTTCCGCATGGCTGCGGCTGGGCAGTGCACACTCCGCGGAGGGGAGCCGCGGGGAGCAGCGCCCTCCGGGACAGGGGGGAGCACTGCCGGCGGCTTTGGGGTGCTGACACTTGCACGAGGTGCCCCGCAGATGGGAGGGGTGTCCTGCCCACCCGGAGCTGAGGAGCAGTGCCCGGGCGGCAGCAGGAAACTCCCGGAGCGCTCCGCACTGCCGCGGGACAGCCAGGCTGCGGCCGCGGGACCGAGCGCTGGATGGACGGACGGACGGACGGACGGATGGCAGCCCGTGGCCCCTCAGGGACCGGAACTGTCCCATGACTTCCTGGGCTGCTGCCAGGAGCCCTGGACACAGAGGAGAAAGGAAAGGGGAAGGAAGGCAGAAGGAGGAAGAGGTGATTTAATCACATTCATTACTCTGCTACAAAAACGCTCTCCTCCAGCCACCCTCAGACCCACAGCATCCTTTCAGTGGGGACCAGGGTGCACATGGAAAGGCCACCTGCAGAGTGGTGCACACACACACACACTCTCTCACACACTCACACACTACAGTGGGGCACCAATGGTGCCTGCAAGGGACAGCACGGAAATTCGTGCTCTCCATTTCCATCACACCCTCCCTCCCCCTCACCATCCCCACTTGGTCTGGTGCTTGTGGTGCTCCTCAAACCTCCCTTTGCCTCCCAGCACTGGGTGTCCCTCATGGGAACAGAGTGAGGGCTTTCCTGTTCACCCTGGGGTGCAGGGAATGGAATGCACAGTGGAAATGTGAACTTCAAGCAGGGGAGAGATCAGACATCCTCACTCTGTTTAGGGTTATTGCTTCCCCAATTAATTCTGAAGCTCCCAAAAGGTGCTATCAAAGCCAGTACCATAAGGTGATGCTCAGAATGATGTCTTCAGAAGTGGAAGAGGCCCTGTTTCTAAAGCTGTTGTAGGTGCCCACTGCCTGCTGGCAACATTTGAAACTGATCATCCTGATGAGAATCAGGAATAATAAATGCCTATGCTGCCTTCTTGGGCCTCAGTAATTTAAAGTGTGACTCCGTGCAGCTTTGGATCTTATGTTTAGAATTTTGTTCCTACTTCTTCTAGTGCTGCTAATGTTATTAAAGCTGTGCTGTCAAGTACAAAAACCAGTTAAAAATTTTCTGAGCTGAAGCTTGCTGAAGGTAAAAGCCCTGTCTCTGTGTGACACGTGCCTGCAATAACCTAGAATTTATGGCAGATGCTCATGCTGCTGGGAAGACCTAGCCTAGGCTCCCAGATACCTGACCTCCTTCCCGGCCTGTTTTTGCAGTAGTCCCCAATATATTAAGTAGTGTTTGTGCTTGTCTGTTGCTCTATGGGATGCCACTGGAAGTGCTTCATGTTAACTCTCCATGTCCTGCTCTCCCTTGAAATGTAGCTTAGATACAGTCAGACGTGCATGTATCTCTGCAAATCTGACCGTCACTGACAGCCCTGCCTCCAGATTTGTCACCAAGAGGCCTCTGCTTGTACAATACAGAATTAAAAACTTGCAAAATGAGAGGGAAACCAGTGGCAGTGGATGTGAAAAGGCTGTCTGGTTACATCATTGGTATTACTGAGTGAGAGCACAAGCCAGGGGAAAAATCATTTCCACCCTCCTCAATCATCAGCACCTGGGTCACCAGCGAAGATTTTTGTGCTTTACTGTAAGCTACTGGAGGAAGATCCCCAGCTCTGTGGTACTTGGTGGGAGTGCAGGGAAGAGCTGTGGTCTCTGCCCATGAGATGCCTCAAGAGGAGCTCACCCTGCAGAGGCTGCCCATCTCTGCCTGCCCTGTGTGACTTCTGGGGCACTGGTGAAAGCTACCTGCTCATTTGAAAGAATTCAGGCACTTTCAGCTCCACATCACGACTCTGCTCAGAGACCACTTAAAATATGTAGTAGGGAGAGACATCTGTTTCTTCCTTTTCAATCAGTTTTGAAAAAAACAGTTCCTCCTGAAAGAAAGGGCCAGTCCTGTTTTAATGACAAACCCTCTATTGGTGCAGTTCTAAGGTTTTGCAATGAGTTGCAAAATGGAGAGGCAAGCTGTGTTAACTTACTTCACCATATGGACTAGTTGGTGTCTAACATCTTGTTAGAATATTGTTATGAATATTAAGAATATGCTATAATTTACAAATGAAGGCACAAGGTAAGTTCAGCCATAACAAGTAAATATGTCTCTACATTGTGGCTATATCAGGAATTCTGTCTTTAATGTTTAACAAGCATTTTTTAAAGTGGGTATGTGAGGGCAATGTGTACAGACCACATTTACTGACAAAGCCTAAGGAAATAAGTGTGTCTTTGTGCCTAGGTTTTTCTAAGGTATGCATATTCCTGAGTATAGGCAGACAGAGAAAATTGGAAGGCTGTCCCATTTCACACGGAGGGAAGAGGTAAAGACATGTGCTTGGTTCCTGGCCTTGCTCCCCCATCACTGACATCAGTTTGTGTCAAGTTTATCAAAAAACCCTGCTGCTGTAACACTCCATTTGAGAGGCAGGGGAGGAAAGGATAATAAACTTTTTTTTTAATTGCTTCCCTGGCTATAAATTAGCATGCATTGGGCTAATTTTTTTCCGTGAACAAAAGCACAATTGACTACAATTGCCTAAGCAAGGCTTAGGCAAAAGTAGGAAGGGAGTTCTGAGCCTCAAGGCTCCCCTGTGTATTGAACCTAAGCAGGGGGAGGTCTTGTCTGTGCCCAGAAGTTGAAGGGCACCGAGAGCTACAACAAAACAATAGGGATTTTTATGTTTCACTGACTGTTTTTGCAGCTGCATCTTCCCCCCTCCTCCTCTCCCCCCATTATTTCATATGAGAACCAAGTATGGAAATAGAAGCCATGGCTTTCCCTCTGGATACAGTCAGCGTGCATAAAACCAGGGCAGACATCAGCAGAGAGCTAAGGTTGGTTATAACTCAGCATTATGGGCAAAAGCAGAAATTGGTTTTTGCTTCTACACCATATTTCATGTCTGTTACCACAGAAGTAAACACAGGGCTGAAGCCCAACTGCACTGTGAGTTCAGTGTGCTCCTCTTCGCATCACTGAGGTTCCTGATGGCATTTGAAGAGAAGCTGGCAGAACCCACTGAGTTCTGCCTTTACAGGTCCCCTTCCATGCTTGCCTCCCATTCAGTCCTAGAATATTTGGCAAACCATCTTTTCCCATGGCAAAAGCTCATCTGAGGGGATTTTTGTCCGGAGCTGTCTGTGGAAGCCCTTATGCTGCTTCTCCTCTGGTGCATCCAGTTCGCAGCCTGATCAAAAACCGACTCCAAGTAAAAGTAGATGGGCATGTAAAACAACTTGCAAAGCACATGTTAACAGAGATGTGGCCAGAGAGGTGGGGGAATTACTGCTAGAGAGTGGCTGAGAAAGGGCTGAGCAATGGGGATGGAGAGGACAGATGCATGCCTATTCCCTCATAGCCTGCAGTGAAGTCATCCCTTGTTCTCAGCATCCGTGAGCATCTTCACTGTTTGTAAAACAAGAAAGAATCTAATTGAAGACCAGTTGCACAATGAGATGAGTTGCTAAAGAAAAGGAATGAAGTTTCTCTAGAAAAGGCAGGTAAAGTAAGCATTCATCACAGGGCCTTCATGAGGGGGTAGACTAGGTGTCTACCCAAGGTCTTTTCTAGGAATTTTTTATACTGTAGCAAATCTTTGATGCTATAGAATGTACAGGGATGGAACAAAACAAAAGGATAAAGAGGACTCTTAAAAAATGAACAAGGGAGGAATTGGAAACTTACTTTCTAACCCCTATATTTTTTCAAGATGTTCTTGCATCTTAGTTTGCTGCCTAGATAGCTACACTAATGAACAGCTTCTCCCTTTGAAAAAAATTTATTTTCTTTCTTTCTTTCTTTCTTTCTTTCTTTCTTTCTTTCTTTCTTTCTTTCTTTCTTTCTTTCTTTCTTTCTCCCTTTTTCCCTTTTTCCCTTTTTCCCTTTCTCTCTTCCTTTCTCTCTTCCTTTCTTTCTTACCTCTCTTTCTCTCTTTCTTTCTCTTTCTCCCTTTCTCTCTCTTTCTCTCTTTTCCTTCCTTCCTTCCTTCCTTCCTTCCTTCCTTCCTTCCTTCCTTCCTTCCTTCCTTCCTTCCTTCCTTCCTTCCTTCCTTCCTTCCTTCCTTCCTTCCTTCCTTCCTTCCTTCCTTCCTTCCTTCCTTCCTTCCTTCCTTCCTTCCTTCCTTCCTCACTACTATTTAGAGTGATAAAAAAGTCTCTGTATTTTTGCATGGCCCTCCCTGATTTATTCTATGTTCTTCCTAACTTTGCCTCAGGGCAAAGTGGTGGTGGGCTGGAAAACCCAGATTATGTTCTTCTGAAGCAGCAGGTACCCTGCCTCATTCACTACACATTCACTTGCAGAAATGCTCTGTCTCCTGAGATACCTTCCCATGTCATTTATAAGGAGTCATGTGTGAAGGCCCCTCTCCCTTGAGTGTGTCAAACCTCCCCCCATCCAGAAATCTGAGTAGATGCTGAAGGTGTGACCAGGCAGTTGTGACTTCCAGGGAGGGTTTTCTCCCAGGTACTGACTGCATTTCATGTATCAGTGACACAGCTGTGACTCCAGAGCAGCAAATCTTTCAAGTTAAAGCACACTCCTACTGCTGGTCAGGTTATGAAGATGTCCACATTCTTTAAAATGTGAAGTTTTTTAGTTTGCCTCTTATTTTAAAACAAATTTATCCCAGAGGTAAATAATTCTTTTATTATTGTGTTATAGAATGGAACATTTGCAAAATGTTCCATTCTATAATGCAATATTTGAATCAATTTCAGACTAATGTCCCGTTATCCAAAGTTGCCAGTTATTTTCTTGGCATTATTTTGGGTGATTTTAAAGTTGGTGTGTTCTTCACTGTTGCCATTAGAATTGTATAAAGCATATTGTTTACAGAGCTGTAAAAATGCTTTAAAAGCAGCAATCGTCCAAATTGAAATTTATTTCATCTGAAAAATGTCCTGAACATCCGGGTGGTAATAAACATTTTTCAACTGCATACAAACTGTGAATTACATTTGAAATTTAATCCCCACATTAAAATCTGCATTGCTGAACCTCCCACTGGCAGCCACTGTTCTTCCGAAAAGTGACATCTTCCCTGGCGCTGGTGGGGCGGGAGCTCTGGCACAGATGTTGCTGAATGGCTGCTTATCACTCTTCCCATGCTGGGGCTTTACAGCCACACATGCTAAAAAAGCACAAAGCATGCAAGGTGTGTGAGGAATACAGGGGGGGGCCACCTCAGATTTAGTAGCTATAGATGTTTTTGTCCTAACACACAAGGGTGGGAACCGCTTTATAAACCCCTATTAAAGCAGCATATTGCTGATGTCACAAATTATGTCATTTTTCAGCAAGCTGTTAGGTAGCAGCAGGATACTTAGAGGTCCCAATCTGAGTGCACAGCTTGAAGCCTCATCATCCATTGAAGTCAAGGAAATACTCCAGTCCCCTGGCCCTCTGTTTACAAATAATATATCAAGAATCAGGATACCCACAAATGAACTTTCAGGCACTGAGCTAAAGGAAATATGTTTGTGAATGTGTATCTCCAGACATGTATACATCCATACTATGTATGAGTCTATTTGTGTATGTGCATGTGTGCATTTGTGAGTAATGCAACTGAAGTCTGCAGTCTGACATGAGATTTTCTTTAAACCATCATTTTTCTTTATTCCTTGATATAGAGTGGATTCTTCACGACCAGTTTTGCACACAAAATCCCCACCAAAGTTAATCCACATCAAAAAGGGGTACACCAAGTACTCCCACTTTTTCACCTCTTTAAAACAGTGAGGGTATAAAAGACCTCTGATTTAACAAAAACTATATAGGAAGAGATTTATCTACAATGGAGTTGTGCAAAATAAAATAACAGAAATGTCTATACTCTTGCTCATTAGTACAGCAGAACAGCTTGTTGGAGGCTCTCCTCATCTCTTGGATAAACCATATTTACTCAAATACATCCTTTTCCCCCCACTAGAGTCGAATACATCTTTGTGTTTTTCCAACAATTCACATGCACTTGGGAGACAACAGCCTACATTAGAAGACATAAAATACATAGTATGTGGCCTGAGGTTGCAAAACAGATGAAGAGAAGGAATTAAATCCAAAGCTAGCCGTGCCAAATTCATCAGTGGGTGCTTTAACCCCCCCTCCCCATGTATTAGTGGGAGCTAAAGATGCAGTGTCAGGGCACAGCTTTGAATTGCCCTATTTTTGCCAGCGTGCTAACATCACTCCCCTGGCAGAATGAGGGTCCTGGCAGGGAGATGGATTAGATGGCCAAACATGGCATTTTAATCCCCACACCCTCTCCCTACACCGATTCCAGTGTTTTGCTACTTATTTACTGACGTAGTTGGCGGTAACTTCCTCTACTGGAAATATTACAGGGTTGGATTAGCTTTTCCTCTGCAGCTATCCCTGATTTAATTACCACTGCAGCTATCCCCCACTATCTGCACCATAAATACTGTTGCTTACAGAAACATGATTACAGGATTAGAGTTATTGGGCCCCCGCCCAGACGAATGCAGTGACACAGCATAGCACTGGCACCTCTGAAAGCTACACTGACCTCAGGCATCTCTACATCAAAGGCCACGGCCACAATCTGAGCTTCATTAGCTTTCAAGGCTGAAGTTACAGGAGCACTACTTCCTCAGCCACTAATGGGAAACATTCTCCTCCATTTGCTGTTGAGGTGTTAAAAGTTTCTCTTAACATCAGTTACTGAGCTACAGCTTCGCTGGTATCCCAGAAAATAAAAATGAGTTGTGGAGTGGGAGCTGAGCTCAAATTGAAAAGCGATGTTGGACATCCCTTGCTCAAGGAAAGGGCAGTCACCAGTGCAGGGATGCTTCGTGAGGGACTACAGGGGGAGGTGCACCCCAAATCCCAGACTGAGAGCCATAGAGAAATTCCCACAGCTCCAGAAGGGTTGCATGTGGTTATAACCAACTGTTTAATGATGGAAGTATGTGAAGGATGCTCTGGTTTTCATTTGTAGGATGTGATGAGGGTGATTATGCAGCTGGCTGCAGCTCAGAGCATCATCGGGTCCATATCCACCACAAGAAATCTGTGATCTGTGGTGATAACTCCTCCAGCCCCCCCGGGTGGATCTCAACCTGCAAAGAGCAAACCTGGGAGGTAACATTTAATTCCAGAGGGAAAAGCTACTCGGAGAGATAACCACAAGGTCATAAAGCACTAAGTTGGACCTAAGTGAATTTTTTCTTCTAGCATACATTCCCTATGTGGAAATTTCTCTGAAATTTCAATATACACCAGTTCCTCTTTGCACAGCTGGAACATTAGTGTTTCCTTTGTCTTGTCTATTTAGATGATGCATTCTGGCATACAGGTCACCTCTTACTGTGTTTGCACAGCTCTAGCTAAGTAGTTTGGGGCTTGCAGTCGTCTTTGCCATAATTGAAGAAACCAGGTAAGTGTCTAGGTGATGTGAAAGAAACCCCAAGCTTTCATGACTCTATCCAGAAGGGGAACGAGGTATTTGTTCCATGAAAATATTTGAGAATGGTAGGACATAGTCCACCACAGTGAGCACAGAAAAGCAGGAACTGGCTCTGCACGAGAATTAAGAGACTGAAATACATAATTTGCATTAAAAGACCTCAAAAAGAATAATTTTTTAAATATTAAAAAAAAAAAAGAAAGAAAGAAAAAGAGGAGAGTAGAATCAATCTAGAGGATATACACTAAAGGGCCTGCTTTTCTCTTTTCAGTCCAGCTAGCCTTCTCTGGTGCTTTGCCTATGGGATTATAATTTCTACTTTTTGAGCTGGTGCTGAATAAAGTGGCTTGCCCATGAGCCTTCCAGCTGGGCCAGCTGGATAAGGTGGGCTGGTCAGGTGCTGCCAGGGATAAGGCTATGGAATTACAGGCTGGCCTCTGGAGCTAAGCTGCTCCTTCTCCTCAGGAGGTAGGAAACTGTCCCAGGTCTGAGGAGCTCCTTGTGGCTGGAAGATTTCATGGAAGATATTAGCAGGTTCACATGCCACCTTCAGAGTTTTCTCCAGCTTGTATGTTTGATAAAGCTTAGAAGCTTTCTTCAGCTGGCAAATTTAACTTAATCTCTTGGGTTTGTTGTGCCCTAAGCATTCTGTTCATGTTATCAGAGCTCATTTCAGTTTTCCAAGCTTAGGGCTGGGTTAGGAACTGAGGCATGTTTAGAAACTAGAGTAAGAAGAATTCTGCTGATTTTCAGCTAAGTACATTTTCACCACAGAGATTTACAAAAATGCATTTGTCTCCTAGGAAGTTGTCACTAGATTTCTTCTTAAATTAAATTACTATCATTCAAAGAAATAGGAAATTCCTTCTTATGTGTACATTTTTCACCAATTACTGATTCTTTCCAGGCTTCCCCTTTTCAGGGCAGTGACCCCCAGCTCAAACACTGCAACAGCTCTCTGACCAGTGACGGCTTAAGTATTGCAGCAGCAGCCACTGCTGTTACAGCAGAAATCCAAGCCCTCTGCTTTGCAAACCTGGCAAGAATGTGATGTTAATTAGAAGCACTCACTCCCTTTACTAAAATCAGGGGTGGTGTGAAGGCATAGGGTGACCCAGGGAGGGTAAAGAGGGCTCTTCTCCCTGTCATCACCAGGACCTGCAGCCCTTACTATCATTGCACATGACAAACATACAGCTCTACAGTCATTCTCATTTTCATTATTTCAATGGCTTTCATTCATCATTTTTATAATTTTCATAATTTCCATTATTTTCTCTCTTTGGGACAAGGCAGAGTGTGGAGTGTGGTACAGTTAAATGAAAACAAAAAGGCTGAACAGTGGTAAGGGGGTCCAGGTGAGAGAGTGGCTCTTTAGAGCTGGCACGTTCTTTAGAGGTGATGTATACCAGTTTCTGGTGTGTCACTAATGATTCTTGCTGTAATAATTTTAAGGTGCTCAAGGCTCCATTGAAGGGTCTAATCCAAAGCCTAGAAATGTGGACAGGAATTTTGTATTGAGAGGAGCCAGAAAAAAACAAAGTTTTAAAGATCTCGGGAAAAAAAATCAAAGATTGTCTTTATATAAGAAAACAAAATGAGGGAAGAAAACAGTTTCTCTCTTCCTCTGGCTTGCCAGCATGCTTTGATGGAAAACAGGGAGGTGATTTCAAGAACACTTGTGCCAGCCTCCTGTTCATAAGTAGCAGTAAGGCCTGTCAAACCTGTCAAACTCCTTGAGCTCCTGGGGTTTACAGACTTCTCTAAGCTACCCCAAGCTAAACCACAATCCCATAAAGAAGCCTTTTCAGTAAAACCTTCTGCCATTTGCCTGAAGCCAACATATCACTCATTAAAAAAAAATATATATTTCTCATTTGGAAACATCCCTTCCCCCTGTGCTCACTCTCTCCTGGTGAAGCCCCGAGCAATGGCCGTGCACCATCAGTTTTTTGCAGAAACCTGCCACCACTGGGTATCTCAGAGCCCAGAATCTGCAGTCCATACAGAAACCAAAGCCTTGATGGTCCAAGGAGAGTCTTGTTGGGGTAAGGACTGTAGAAATGACCTGGCTTCAATCAGAGCTCAAGGTCAGTGTTGGATGACTTGAATTAATTTCTGTGCCTTGCCTCTTGGTGGACTTCTCTGAGTTCCTTGACTCCAGCCAGCTGCCAAGGTGCATGGCCTACACTCTTTGCTAGAGATCTAGGAGACACTCCTGGCAGCCTGGCCTTTGCCCTTTCTTTCACTCCCTATTTTGCCTCATCCTTTCCCTGAAATTTGTTGTGAAAACAAAAGCTCTCAGATAATCGCCACCAGTACCAGCCTTCGTCTTCGTGCTACACCCAGTGGCTGCTGCTCTCCAAACTCCCCTCTCTACCTAGTCTGCTGGAATATGGAAACCTTCAGTGCCACAGATCCAAGATTTCAGCTGCCCGTGGGACAAATCTCTGCAATTCTCAGGACCACTGCTCTGTTATGGTGTCTAATCCAGTGACAGAAATAAATAGTAGCCCCAAAAGAAGAGGTCAGACGTGAAGAAACACTAATTTTGGAGGCATTTCTGGATTTATTTGAATGGAATTGCAGGGGCACATTCTGCCCTGCTTGACCACAGGTTTTTCAGCTAGTTCCCAAAATTATTTTGGGCTTGTCCCAACTGGCACATGTGCTTGGCAATTATCTGACTAGTTATATGTCAAATAATTTTCTTTGATTTATAGGTGGCAGATCAGAGGACAAGACACCATATTTTTTTCATGCACTTGCTGAGAGCAACAGCATCACATTCAAAGTCCATCATGGCAGAAGCATAGCGACACCATAATGAATAAAACAGTGATTCTTCAATGGTAGCAAAATGTGGCAACTTCAAGCTGCAATTTATTCACAATAGGGGATGCATGCTCTGGCAAGAGTTAAACTCTCATCAGTACATGTATCATAAGGGCACAGGTAGAGCAGAAGTAAATCTGTTTGCAACACAATAAACAATGATACCATAAAAACTAAAGCAAAACTTAAAACATACCCCAAAATACAGGTTTTGAAACCTGGCACTTAGTCTGTGTTATGAGGTGAAATCTTCTTTCCTTTTACATCTGCTCTTACTTAGCAAACAGCTAAAAACTCTCCAGCAGAGTTCATACTGAATGTTCATACTGTGTGAAAAAGGATCAGTACATGGACAATACTGTAATTGTTGTTGTCCAGAATGCAAAATATGAAAGCAAAGTTAAAAGGAGACAGAACCAGCCTAACATACTTCCTTAGGACTTAGAGCTGTTGACTCCGTAATTAAGCCCCTTAATAGACGCAACCAGACAGATGACAGGAAACATGAATTAATCTCCAGTTCATTACCCAAGTTCCCATGGACTGGGACTTCTCCATGGCAAAGGAACACACACATGTTTCATGGTAATGCTCATGCACAACCATGGATTTTATCCAGAAGTGGTGCATAGCCCTATTTATTAACAAACACATACAAATATTATAGTTGTTGATTTTATAAATGTACTTGGAGGAAAGAATACAAATGTAGCAAGAACAATGGACAGAAATACTTAAGATGCACTGACAAAAAACTCCTGCCCTTTTCCCTTATGCTTCATGCTTTTGTTACTTAAGCACAACCACTGTAGCTCAGGATGAATAATGGCCAGCAAGCCGGGAATCCTGTGTCCAAGGGTGTGTGCTGGGCTCCCAATGAAAAGGATGAAAAGCACAGACACTTCCAGTGCACTTCCACAGCCCACTCACCTCCTCCATCTGTAAAGGACAGCAAGATACCCCAGCTCATTGTACTGTCTCAGACCCCGCACCAACACTAATCTGTGCTTTGTAAGGGCCAGAGTCCCTACAAAAATTCACATAATGAGCAATTAGGACAAACCATCTATTTATCTGGGACCTGAGCAACCAAGATGAGTAGCCACTCAGACCCAGTCCTGTGGCAGCCTGTGCTTTAGGTGTTAGGTCACATTTTACAGTACAAGGTTGGAAAGGTACAGGGGAAAGTTGGAAAAAGTTTCATAGTTCTGATAAAACAAGCAATGTCCTCAAAATTGCATTTACAAGAAAAGAAAGTAGCCAGTACTTGGCCTCAGTTTTATGCATGATGTGCTAAAACTGAGGATTGTTACACCAGAGGGCTAGGGGAAGGGAGAACAGATCCCAGAACTGTTCACTTTGTCTGGGAAAGAGTTGACAGGATACACAAAACCAGTGCATGGGCAAGTCAGCCATGTTGGCTTCTGCTCCACTCTAAAGAAAAATGTTTGCCACATGGAATCAGAAAACACTGGCAGGAAAATAACTTTAATTTCCAAACCTGAAAAAGAGTGTTGCAAGCACTAAAAAAAAAATTTTAAAAATTGAAAAAGCAGGAAAAGAGGGGAATAACATCCACCTGGACTCTCTGATTTCATCTTCAGACTCTGACCCTATGATGGGCATGTTTGAAAGAAATGAGTTTGTGAAAGGGATCTTAACAGTGACTTCTGAATGTAAGAGGGGGAAAAGCATGTGTACCCATCACCTGTGGGCTGGGACAAGGATGAGCAGGTACTTTTTGGAGGAAGGCAATGCAGCTCTCCCATACCTGTTACCAGCACAGGCTGGCATTACAGATGTGTACGTGTAGTTATATATACATGTATTGGAAAAGGCAATGGAAGAGGTTCCAGCTATAACACCCTCTCTGCAAACATCCAAACTTCTACATTTCTCATTATGTCCACCTTGAATCAGCTTAGGACTCAGAAGAAAGACAAATAGGCATATTTATTTCTAGCCAGTGACATCAGAGAGTTGCAAAAACCTTATGAGACATTTGGTCTCATCTACAGCCTTCCATGCCTGTTGTCATTTGCCTCCTGAGCCTAACAGAAACCTGCTCTGGATGGTCTGTTCTTTGTTATTCTTTCAGTTTCCTTGTCTTTTATTTATTTCCCTTGCCTCTCAAGAGCCATTCAGAGGTCCCATTACTTCCTGCTGGCCAGGGAAGGCTATGAGAACAAATAGTTACATTGGATTAAAATACATACACTGTCACAAGAAAAACAGAGGGAAGGGGGCAAGGGACTTGCTTAGCAAAGGGTGGTGGAAGTCGTGGGACAGAGAGCTGCCAGAAATATTAAAGCAGGGTTTTATGTCAAGACTTGTTTTAGCCATGATCTCTGCAAGGAACAGAGCATCTGAATTCTCACTGTGGCGAAGCTGCAATTTGAACCTGCATATATTGAATTAGTTCAATGTTTCCTTTAGATTTTAAATGAAAGTGTGTTTGAAATAATGCAAATTACAGATTTTGGCAGTGTGGATTCTCCTGGTACTGGAGAGGCCAGTCACTGCTACAGCAGCAAGAGGAGAGCTCCCACACAGTGTGCTTCCCCTCTGCAGCAAAGAATTCACAGAATTCACAGAAAGGCGCTACACCAGCCGTCATCCTAGAGGAGCACAACACAATTGCCAGAACCGTGGACATCATTAGCCCCCCATCTCCAGGGCAAATGAACCCCGTGGTCCATGCTTGACCCAGGCAACAGCAGATTGTATCTGCTGCATTTGGAAATTTTCCTTTCTATCATCTGTTAAAAAAAATTATTAGCAGGTGCTGAAAATTGTGGCCTCCAACCTAGAGACCAAGAGCCAAAATACCAGAGGGGGAAAAGTCACTTCTTGACAACCACCTGACTCCAGGGTTGGAGGAGCCAGAGAGACAATCTGCTGCTATGGGAGAAGCCACATCAAAGGAGGGAAGTGGTAGCACCTCCTGCAATTAGTGGGGCTTTTTCGGGTTTTTTTTAAGCTACAAGTGGCAAGGGCCAATTCCTTGCCTCTGTGAAGTTGTAAGCCTAGTGATCCTTTCTGGTGCCCTAAAAGAGTTAGACCAGCTTGCATTTGATCAAAAAAGTTAGGGCTACCTGTGCACCACCCAGAGTAACAAACCAGTCATCCACCACTATCTGTGTAAATGGAACACTGCTCTGTATGCATATCTCAGTGAACACAGGAGAATAGATTCTTATGTGCAATGTAATCACACACACACTGGTATAAAAATGGGTTGATATAAAATAAATATGCGTATAGCTATGTCTTTGCCTATTCCAGCCTCTGGGTTATAGCATTGCCAATGTGTTGACATAAAAATGCAGTTTTATAGATCATATCTCAATAGGAATGTGTGAAAAGGGATTTTGTTTTGGCTACAGCTCAGTCTCTTAATATAATTATAATTACAATTTTTACTACAGCTACCACTACCACAGTGAATTGGGAGCCCCCTTGGTTCTACGTATGGTACAAATAATAAGAACAAGCCTGACCTAAAAGACAGGACAGCTGAAAGAGGGACAGGCACAACACAATTGTCTCCAAGATGGAGTAACAGGACAGGAGGTGGTTGTAGGGTTCAGCTCTCTTAAATTCCAGTCCCTGGTGTGCCCCAGTTCCCCTCTGACACAACTTTATATACAGCTTTCTCAGCTAAGAAAAGGGGGGAAATATTACTTTATTGGTGCAATGGGGGGAGTGGCTTTTGTTACAATTGGTGCAGCCTTGCTCGGCATTCCCGGTGTTTTTGCAGCAGAGATGGAGTTTAGAGTGGTGAGGGTTGTACTGTGTCCAGGGCTGGTGGCCTTGGCTGCACCTGGCCAGTTTCCCTGTGACACTGTGAGCCACCACAGTGGCATCTGAGCCACAGAGGTAGCAGCTTGCTCAGGTCACAGGCACACTGACAAATATGTGGGGAGAAAAGCCAAGCCATCTTTTTTTTTCCTCCTTTCTTTTTTCACCTGCCTGCCTTCATTGGGGCCATAGTGCGAGTCACTGTGCTTTGCTTCAGCCTGAAAGTCAGAAATATCTCCCCTTAACTGTTTGTCAATATAGAAGAGTTTTTAAAAACCCCTCCAAGGACAAAAAAATTCACTCTGAGTGCCATTTTGGCATTTAGCAGATCTCTTGTTGCTCCATGCTGGGTTCTGCTCGGTGCTTTATGAAAAACCCTCTAAAAGTGCTGCTTTCTTTCTGACAGTGATCTTAATCACAGGCACACAGCCCGTGCAGCCGGTAGGCATCCCCACCACAGCCATTGCTCTGCACCAGCCACTCTCGTTCTAAGGTAGCTGCTTTCTCCCAGCTCTGGGGCTCAAAAAATGAAATAAAAGAGAGTAAGAGCATGTCCTCCCCTCCCCAAAAGGAACATTTTGAAAGAAAGGGGCAGAAAACGCAACATGAGCCTCTCCAGTAAATGGCAGTGGGCTGACGAGGACCAGGAAAGCTGTCTGCCAGGAGGCCAAATGGTTTGCCTGCAGCTCCAGAAAAAAAGAGACGTTATTTTTGTTGAGATCGTTTAAAGAAAACAAAGGATGACTGCTACATGCCTGCCCGTGATCGTCTGGAGCACTGTGCTGTTGTGGGGTATTTCTGCCAACCAAATGGCAGCAAAATGCCAGCGTGTGGAGCAGGGCTGCACGCAGCACACAGGCATGCCGCGGGACCGGCCCCCGGCAGCTCCGCCACGGCAGCGAACGCACCCAGCCCCAAGGAAGGGAGCATGTCCTGCTCATTATCTCCCTTTTACAGGTGTTGAAAGGGAGGCTGGGGAGATTTGCCACCAAGGGGGTCTGTCAGAGCTGAGATTAGTGGTTGTGCGTCCCAGCTCCCAGCCCTGTGCACAGACCACATCTCCTGGAGCCGATTTTGGGGAAGATTTTTGTTTCTCTCACACAAGAGAGGAAAAAAAACACCTTCCAGCTTCCACTAAGGGAATTCCTTCTTCCTGCCAATGCTGTGTTGATTTATCTTAAGGACAATGTTAGTATTAGTTGAGTTAGAAATCCATATTGTCAATTAAAACTTTACATCATCCCAGAGAGACACTAAAGAAGACAGGCTTTCAGAAGCAAGAATAACCAAGTCTGCATACTGATGGCCAGCAATGAGAACTATCATTTAGGAAAACTTGTAAATGATCCTGCTCTGCTAGCTGTCCATGTAGTCACAAATATCAAATTATTTGCATGGATGCCACTAAAAAAAAATATACTGCTCCAAAATACTTCTCCTGCTTTGGACTTCCTCTTTCCATCCAGCACCAATCCTGCTCTGAAATCCTTCAATGCCAAAAAGAGTGTGAAGATTTCCTACCTCATTACTGCCTTTCAAAGGCAGCCACAACCACAAAATATAGACCTCAGAGAAGGGGGAGAAAATCTCTGCATGCTCAAACAGAGCCCCACCTGCCAGTTATCCCCTCTCCTTTGTGCTTTGAAGAAGTATCTCACCTCTTACAAGGGAAACAAGTTTGTCCTGGAGGGAGAGGTAGTTAGCAATTCTGTCTGTGCTTCCCTCACCTCCTCTGAGCTGATGGCGCCGTGGGCCCAGCGCTCCCTCCCGTGCTACAAAAAGAGTCAGTCTTGGACTAGACTCATTCCCTGGCACCCCTGGTTCCTCCCAAGTCATGTATCTCCCAAACTGTCCTTTAAAAATGCAGTGCTGGTGGCTGAAGAGATGGTTAGCTAGCAGCAACTGGACCATGACAGAAATGTGAGTTTATAACCTGGCAACACAATTTTGGCTCTGAAATGTAATTGATCCCATTATGATCTCTGTACTCAAAGACTTGAGTTTTAAATAATCTTTCATTGAAAGATAATGTCCTGAGTGCATTTCAGCTTTAGTGACATTCAGTTTATGATCTGTTCCTGGCCCTTCTCAGCTATCAGTGATATTTTCCCAATGCCCCTCTTGCTGCTTTAATGCTGCCTCAGTTAATAATACCTGCTGGAGAGGCAGCAGCATCTCTTGGCAAACTAAGTGTGCACGGTCTCAGGAGTCAAAATCTGAATATGTATAGAGCACGTAAGTAATCATTAATGCATAGCACGTCCCCTCTGGTCATTGAAATAAATTATTGACATCAACATCAACAAGAAATAAACCAGGTACCACCCCCAATGATTGAGACCCCATAGGTAAGCATAAATTCTCAGAGTGCTTCAAAATTTCTAAACCTTCTGAAAACGAAAGAATAATCAGGCAGTGCTGATTGTAAAGATATGTGTGTGCACATACATGAATGTTGTGTTTGTGTGTGAGCATGTGTCACACCTTAATGTGTGCACACCATCATCTTGCAGCCTTAATCATTTGTCTAAATAGCTGGTGAGGGATCTCTACAGCATCGATATGTGCACAGCCAAGATTCACACTTGCCATGCCAATTCTTATTGCCACAGAGTCTACAAATTGCTTCTGGAAAAGTGTAATCCTCATTTTACCTCTACATTTTAAAAATCATTTCCCCACGTATTATCTCTTCACAGCTCCGTACATTTCTGCTTTTACTCTCCAAATTCCTTGACTAGAATGCTATATCCCTGAACAGAAATATATTCACCCCTGCTATTTTTCTGCAGGAGTCTAGTTCATTCAGAAACAAGGAAAAAAATACGAATTATTGTTTTTAAATTCCCCAACATGCAGAGCTCAGACAAGCCACAGATGCAAATGTGGAAAGCAAATGTAGCGCTGGCATTAGGAAATGGCTGGGTTCACTGCACTTGTAAGAAAGCACCTTTATTATTTAGGCATGGTTGTAAGCTGCCATTTTGATATAATCCCTGGGTTTCTGGACTGGCTACACAGAAGCTGGCACGACACATCTACTGTAGCCCCACAATACCCAGCCATCAATCAAGCACCTTCTGCCAGCACTGAGCTACACTCACTCCCAGAGCTGGCAGCCACAGACAAGCCTGCACACCCGTGTCACCAGCCACTCATGTATTGTCATACTGCTCCCTTTTATCCCTGGGGAGCACCAGGGCCTGTGCTGGCACAGCAAACGGTGCTGCTGCCCTCCGTGAGTCACAAGTCCAGTGTTGCCATGGGGAATCCTGAGCTGGAAGGTGTCCTGCCATGTCAGAGCGTGGGCACTGCCCCAGCTAGGGTAGAGGTGGGGCCCTTCCCTCGGGAGCTGAAGGATGCCCTCCTCAAAGCAGCAGACAGAGGCAGCAGACAAGATGTGCACAGCCCTCTCTCCTGGGGACCAGCTTGGGCTGTCTGCACACTCCTTTCAGTCTTACCCTTTCCAGTCCCATATCTGGGCTGCCCAGCTGCCCAGCCAGAGGATGGGATTTGTGCTCCTCCCCATCCCTGTCCCTGCTGGCTCATCAGACCCCCAGGTTCTCTGGGGAGAGGGGAAGATGCAAGTGATGCTTCTGGTAGGGCAGCAGGTAAGATGGACTTGACAATGACTTGCCCCCATGTTTTCCAGCAGTCAGAACACTTTTTTTTAAATAAAATCCTGCATCTTGCCATTTTTAATTTGCTTTAGATACAATAAATGGGTTTTGTAAAATTCTTAGTTCTTCAACAGATAGGCAGCTGAGAAAGGGAGGGAGCAATGCTGTAATCCCTAGGAAAGATGGGACTCCGCTTTGTCAGTGGCAAAGTAATAAAAATAACAAAAATAAAGAAAACACTACGAAACATGCCAGTAATATAAGGCCACATCTACCATTAAAGGGGACCTTGCTGTCACTCTGTGCCCCATGCTCTGTGTGGTGACAAGGTGTGGGTAGGGTCCTTGGAGAGCTCAGAGAAGGCAAGTGGATGCCAGCAGCATCATCATCTTCTTTTCAAGGCTGTTTTTGTTTCCCCTATATTCTAGGAAAATCCCTGTGGAATTTATTCTTCTAATGAACATAATCTGAGGGTACTCGGTGAGACTGGTGCCTGCGTGGAGGGGCAGGTGTAGGTACTTGCATGTGTTATCTGTGTCTAGAGGGGTTTTAGCTGCAATTGCAGACATTATCCCTTTTTGGGTAAAACACAAAGCAGAACTGGAGCAGCTAGGAAGCAGAGAGACTTATGCTTTATGGTGCCTTACAAAACACTGAATGTAGCTCCATTTACGTGGCTATAAAATGTTGCTAAATCCTTATCTTGCCAGCTCATTACCATCTTGGACAACCAGGACTATTGACCTCCCTGCTTCTGTACCCCATTGGAAGAGCTCAATGCCCACAGTTCACTTTTGAATTTGGGCTTAAGTTCTTCTCATTTTCTCTGCTTTTTATTTGAGAGTCACCTGGTGCAGAATTGCTTTCACCCAGCTCAAAGTTCCCTCCCCAAGGACTGCCTGGCAGGTTCATACCCCTGAAAAGATCCCAGGCGACAGCTGCAAGCATCAAACCCCACAGGTATGCTCCCAGGTTAATCTCATTCCTGGGTTATAGTTCTCTAACCCTGGCAGGATGCACTAAATGGCAAATGCATCTGGCATATGAACATTGCCAACTAGAGAATAGAAATCTAAGTGGTGATGAAGTAAATGTTGATAAAATCCTGGGCAGGCTGCCCTAGGTCAGGTGATGGCATAAAGAAATTCAAGTTTTTCAGGCACAGTTTCCAGAGAGGGTTTGGGGGTTTTTTCTGTGCTAGAGAGCAGGGGGAAAGAATCCAAGGGCTGTCCCCAGCAGTTAGGCACACTTGGGCACTTGGGCACGGCTGTCAAAGCCAGTGCCTGGTGCTGCCCTGGCTCACCACCAGCAAACTTGGAACCTAAAAATCTGCACTGGGCCAAGCCTGCTTCCCTGTCCTGTGAGAAATGAGAACAAAAAATAAAAGGAGGCCTCCCACAATGAGGGTATCTGAGCTGGGGTAGAATCAAAGCAGCAGGCCCCTGTCTTTGGCCTGCCCTGGCCCTTGGCCCATGGGATCACGGCCCCTGTGCCTAAGCTTGGTCTGAGCTGGGCTGGTTTGTATTTGGCTACAATTTTAAAAGCAAAGTCTTGTATCAATGTGGAGAGTCTGCATTTCTGTGGAATTCAAATATTCCTTAATTAAATGCTGTCTTTTAGTAGAAGGAAAGAAGGGGTTTTATTTTGCTTTACTTTGCCATTTTAATTTACTCCCATTTGTCTTTAATAACTGGGTAAGAGAACATCAAACAGCTGCTGTAAAATATTTGGTAGCATGGCCCCAACTTTCAAACATGATCTGCCATCCAGGTTGGTGATGGCAGATGTCTGGGAAGCTGCTTCCAGGTTTGGGACAGGGGAGAGTTGACTGGATTTGTCCTGTCGACCCTTCTCTCCTCACCCATTTCCCACAGGATGCAGCTTTCCTCCTCCTGAGAGCAGATGAAAGGGATGTACCCTACGAGAGGGTACAGCCCCCAGCAAATGTCCAAGAGCTCCTGCCAGTGATGAACAGCACCAGGGGCAGAGGCAGAGGGTTGCTGGTCCAGGGAATGTGGGTTGGGCAGGCAGGGACAGGCCAAACAAGACAGGCACGGAGGGTGGCACGGGCAGGACACAAGCGGGACGGGCAGGCACAAGCAGGAACACTCGTGGCCAGGCAGGAGAGGCCGTGGGGCAGAAGGAACCGGAGCCAGAGGCCGGGGAGAGCTGAGCTGCCCCACACGGACATTGCCCGCGACTCCCCGAGGCTCCACCGTGACGTCCCACCGTGACGTGGGGCCTCGGGACGGCACAGCAGCAGTGCCGCCACCCACCCAAACGGGCTTTAGCCTATAAAACACGTCCGGGCTGGGAACGTGCTCCCAGTTCCATAAAACTCAGGGGCAAGGTCAGGACCCTCTCCTGGTCAGGGCAGGTGTCTCTGCCGCAGGCCGCCTCCGCTCCTTGGAGCCGCGCACAGCGGGAGCAGCACCGGGACGGCCGCCCGGCACTCTCAGCTCCCGGCTGGACGGGGAGGATGGATGGCCTGGCGCCCTTCTTTCCTCCTCCCACGAGCAACTCGCGTCACCCACGGCTGACGCTCTGACTCGTCCGGCTGCAGTCAGCACTGTCTTCCCCACCTGCAGCTCTCTTGCTCTGCAAAGAGTAGGGTTATTCCTCCATTTCCAGCCCCATGCCCTAAAAATAGCACCCTACAACATGTACCGGTTCCCGCGAATCTGTGTGAGCACTCCCTGTGGACTAAATTGCGGGATTTGTAGATTTGGGAGGAGGAGGGAGAGAGGAGAGAGGATGGCACGGGTTTTCTCCCCCACGGGAAACACTTTTTTCTTTTCAACGTTTAGGGTTTCGGCTCTGTCCCGAGCTCGGTCTCCTGCCCGGCAAGAAGAGAGCTTGCCACGCTGGGACCGCTCTCGGCCGCCGCGCAACCTCCGCGTCCGCGCAGCCTCCCTCGCCGCCTCCCCTCTGCCATCGCTGGGGAGCTCCCATTTATCCCACCCCGGCGACAAACGCGCCCCGCTCGGCTTCTCGGACGGTCGTTTTCGGACAGAAGAGACTGGATATGTTCGAAGTTTAAGCGATTTAATAACAAAAATACGTGGCAACTAAAATCACGTTGCGTGCCGGCTGCTCCGCACAAATAAAGCGTCTCTCTCCTCTCCGACTCCCAGATTATGTTTACGGGGTTTTTCCCTGCTATTTGTTTGAATTTGGGAACTTAGCCCTTGCTCTAATGCCGAGCAGTGTTTTCGGGGCGGAGGGGAGGGAGGGTTCACCCACCCAACGGCGTGTTTTATCACGAGTATGCGAACGGCCCCGCAGCCGCCGCGGCAGCCCTGCGCGACCTCTGGCCTGCCAGCACCGCCAGCCCCCCACTTGGGCCCTTGCAGCTGGGGGGCTCTGAGGATCGCTCCCCTACGGCCCGGGCCGGGGGCGATGGAGACCCACCACTCCCGACGACATGACCGACGGCACGGTGAGGGGCGGCTCCATCGCGGGTGACACCTGCACCCTCCCCTGCACTTGTCTTGCCCCGGACCCGGGCTCTCGCCAAGTCGAGGATGGAAATTAAGGATGGCCCCATCCCCTCAACCGGTAGGAGCCGACCTAGGCAAGTACCCGCGGGGCCATTCGTCCCGTTCACCTCGACAGGTTTCCGTGGGGAAGGACCGGGCCTGCAGCGGGGCGAGAGGGCCCCTCTGCAGGTGATCGGCCGAGATGTGGGCAGCTCCCGAGTACCAAGAGTGGGGGTGTCGTCAGAGCCGGACACGGTACGACTCCCGTACAGGGGTACACACAGCCAGACCCGCCCCCTTTTTCTTTTCCCTCGTGTCTCTGCCTCGGTGCCTACCCGCGACTGGCACGCGTGGGGTGCTTAAGCCCAGGAGCTTGCGGGTGCGCTGCAGCCTGCAACGGGACATCAGCTCCCCTGCTCCCCTCCTTCCCTCACGCTGAGGGAGTGAGGGAAGTGAATGGGCGACAGGCAGACACCCCAAAACAGCCCCCATTCCCCAAACCCCTGCCTGCCTGGAGAGCGTCTGTCTGGGAGCGAGCACAGCCCGAGGAGGGAGGGGGCTGTAAAACCCTCCTCTCCCCGGGGCGGCCCGGGATCCCTGCCCCTTACCGCGCCGGCGGGCCCGGCACAGGACCCGAGCCGGGGTGCGCAGAGACGCGGCCGCGGCCGCTCCTGCGGCGGTAGAAAGGGGCTAGGGCTGTCGCCTGGGGGCAGCCGTGGGGCGGTCCACGCGTGAAGCCGCCTCCCCGTGGGGAGCCGCGATGGCAAGGCGCTGGCTGCGGGGAGAAGCGGAGGAGGCCTGGCTGGTTACGTGGGGGAGTTTTTGCTCTTCTCCTCCCTCCCCCAACACAGTCAGGTCCACCCCACATCGGATGCGGCTTTCCCTGCCCCTACCCGTCCCCTTCCCTGCCCCGAAGCCCCCGGACGAAAGCCTTCTTGCTGCCCCCCCGGCGCTGAGCCCCGCTGGTTTCTCCTCAACTCGCACACCCAGGGCCGCGGGCAGCCGACTCGCACCCCTTTTTCGTGCCCTTCTAGGCACCGAGCCCCTCTCTTTTGTCCTGGCTGCGGATGACCCATTTCCTCCCTTTCCCCCCCTTCGGCCCCGGCGTCCGTCCCACCCTCCCGTCCCTCCGCCCTCCTCCCCGCCGCACGGCCCGGGAGCCGCACCGCGCCCGGCTGCCCGCAGCTGGGCCGGCGGCCCGAGCCGGGGGGGGGGACACCGAGACGCGGAACCGGTGCCTCGTCCGCTCCGTGTTTGTTTTCCTTTCCCCCCTGAACGCTAGATTAAGACGTGAAGATTACACTTTTATTGTGGCGGCCGAATAATACCACGAGTCAACACACACAGCAAACAAAAGTGCTTGTAGTACATGGCCAACCCCGCTGGGAACCGGGGAGCGGGCTGCTGCAAAAATCAAGCTCTTCAGTGCTAATTACAAATAAATGATGATGTGCTCACTAAGTAATTGATTTAATGAAGTTCCTATGAAACTATTAAAACCGGGTAGAGGTCAGGCTGGAGACGCCCCAGAGCGCCCATTGTGGGATGTTTAACTCCGCCAATCTCCTCGGAAAGACATCGGGGCTAATAGGTGAAGTCACAGCTGGGTCGGGCTGACTTTTGCAGCACCGGCACTGGCCTCCCCAGTTTCGCCTAGCGGCCCGCACCGCAAGTTCGGGGAAGCGAGTCCCACTGGCACAGCCCCGGCCCGCTATTCCCACTCTCATCCTCCCCTCCCACATCTCTCTCCGGGGTGCGGCTGCTCGCCTGCTCCTCCCTTAGCGCGGAGCCCCCCGGCGCGGCTCCCCCGGGGTGCCCATGCCCGTCCCGTCGGGGCTGCGCTGGGTACTCACTCGCTCGGCCCGGCCGCCTCGCTTGTACCTCAACCAGGCGCCTCCGCGGCTCTCCCCAGCCTAATTAAAGAGGGGACTAGTGGAGCTCTGAACTTGTGTCTACCACTACAGGACGGCTGTAATTCCACCCCCCCTTGGCCCCGAACCCCCCCATCCCCCTCGCATACTCAGACACACACATACTTCTTGAAGAAACTTAAGCTAGGATGCCAGGTAGGGTGCTTGGGAGATTTTGGCAAGGTGCCTGGAAGGGGATGTGTGCCCATTTTTCCTTGAAGGGTTTTCTTGTTTGAAAGGCCATTTGGAGCGCTTTAGACGGGCTTGCCGAGTGAAAGGAAGAGGAGGAGGAGAGGGGGAACATAGAAATTGAAAAAAAAAAAAGTAGAAGGAGACGAACAGAATCTGGCTATTGGGTTTCTCAGCCTCACGCTTGGCTTTCCCCTCCACACCACTCGGGCAGGACAGAACTGAAGTGAACTATTCTCTCCCCCCCTCCCCCGCCCCATCTAATTAAGGGATCCCCAAACCCGACCTCAGGTCTGAGTGCGCTTTGGGGCAGTGGGTCCCCGCTGACCCCGGGGGGAACGGGGGCACACACCCCCCACACCTGCAAAGGATCCCTCTGCGCCCCCTTGCTTTCAACACCCGGTGCCTCTGGCAGGTTGAAAAGGAGTCTACAGAAAAGAGGAGCCGCCCCCCAATTTGCACCCCCGCTGTTGGCATTTGCTGAGCGCGGAGACGCTGCCCCCCACGGGCAAAGCCCCTCTCGGCCTCCAGGGCTTTCAGGGAGGGAGGGACGAGGCGCCCCATCGGAGTTCGAGGAGTCTCCCCGACTGGGGCGGGGAGCTCAGGGATGGGGCCCGGGAAAGGCTTCTCCCCGAAATGAGGGGTGCCTGGGTGCTCCCTGCTGAGGGGAGAGCCGCGGGTCCCTAAATACAAGAAGGAATATGCAGTGCGAGGCGTCCCGACGGATGTCCCCCCTGCTCCGGTGGCTGCCCTCGCCCACCCCGCTGCCTGGTGCGCACCGGGGGCTGCCCTACACTGGGGGTCGGCCTCACTGACGGGGCCGGCAAAGGGCAGCGCCAGCAGCTGCCTGCATGCGGCCGGGGCACACCCGGAGAGGGGCGCAGGCACACGCCACGGCTCCCCACGCAGCCACGCGTGGGCTCCCGCACGGGGCTGCCGCGGGACCTGAGGCAGTTCCTCCTGGTCCCTTGCAGGATTTTGGGGAGGGCTGTTTGACGCGTGGGTTTTGGGGTTTTTTCCCCCTTTCTTTTCCTCGTGGAAAACGATTAATTTGAAACAAATTAAGCTCGCCAGCCTCTTGTTTGCCAAACAGGCTGTTGGCAATGTGCAAACAGGCTTTCACCCCGGCGCCGTGCCCCCGCTCCGCTCCCTGCTGCCCTGCTCCAGCCTTGGCCGCGCACCCTCCTCCTCCTCCTGTCGCTGCCCCCCCGCTCCACCCCCCACACCCCCCCCAACCCTACAACACCGCTTGATTACTATCACCCTGTTGCCCTTAATGCACGATCCGGGTTTCTCTTCAGCCTCAAAATAAGAAGTGACACATGCACCACTAAACCAACTTGTGGGGAAAGCCCGCGGTTGAGAGGGGCTATTGATGGGAGCCCTGCAAAGAGACAAAGCTGGGGGCTAGTGGAATCAGATGCAGCCCTTAATTAACACCATCTTAAATAGTCCAACAGGCACTGAAGACAAAGTTGAAGAAAGACTTTAAGGCTGAGTGCCCCTCGACAAGTTCTTTTTTTTTCCTCGTGTCATTCAATATTTAATGCACTGTGCTTGTAATGCTACTACTGGTGCTCCTTTCTCAGCAAGTACATTATTTTTTCACGGTGCCCATGGCCAGGGAAAACCCTTTAGGCAAAGAAAATCAAAATGTTTGTTGTTTTGGATGACTTATAACTCTTGTTTAACACAAGCACTTTCAAGAAAGTATAACAGGCGCAGCCTCTAAAGCAAACAACGAAATCCTTGTGACAGAGTCGGACACAAAAAGCACATTGTGTTATGGACTATCCCTTTTCTCTCCTGCTAGATGGGTGCCTGTCTGAGGCTGAACACCACGATGCCATTTTACTTTTGAACTATTGTTTTTGAGTTATGCCATGTGGTCAAAAGGAGAAGAAGGGAGGTTGTTTCCAAGCTCATAAGACAAACGAGTTGCCTTTCATTGAACTACCCCAGAGCTCCTTTAAAACGAGGTTTAAATGTCACCTCCATGTTTTTAATGGACACAGGGCTTCAGGGGCGACCCTTCAAAGCGCCTTCGTAATAAACGACCCTTATTAAATATGTCTCTGCCTGGGAAAATCACTTGGCAGAAGAGAAAAAAAGGGGGAGCGGGGGTGGGGGAAGGAGAGACACGGTGCTGCCGGAGGAGCTCCGCCGCCCCCCTGCTCCCTCCGGGGCTGGGACGGAGTGGAGGACGGTCCCGCTCCGGGTCCCTGCCGCCGGGCGGGGCGGGCCGGGGGGGCGGGGGCTGGGGGGTGTTGCCACACGGATACACTCGCCTCCCCCCCTCGTCCCAAACCCCCTTTTCTTCCTCCGCCCCCCTTCACCCCCCAAAATAAGAGGCTGAATGAAAGGTTGGGGTGTTTTCCTCCTGACTTCTTTTTGTCCTTAGAAGAGCGGCGTCTGCGAGTCTGAGCTGCGAAGTTACTGATTTGCAGGCTGCATGTTAAGGCAGCCCATGTAAGTAATTTCTGCGGGCATCCCGGCAAAGGAGAACAAATCGTTGACAAAGGCGAGCCCTTTCAATTCAGCAGCGTCGTTAGGGAAACCAAAAAGTATTCTTCCTATAATAAGTTCCACTTCAAAGGATTTCTCATTCAACGGTGACTGCTTCGCACTTTTATTAAGTCCGGGCTTTTTCACTTGGCGGAATCATCTGTTTGGTTATTTTTCATCGTGTTTATTTTTCACCATTCACACAGTACTTGTATTAAATAAACAAAGAACAATTGCTCTGCAAATAAAAGTACTTAGGTGGAAAAAAAAAAGAGGGAGGCAGAAGACGAGACGAGCTGGATATGGACCTTCTTCCTCACTTATTTGTTTATCTACTGAAGTTGGGGGGGGGGGTCCTAAAAAATAAAGGGCAGGGGGAGGGTCGTTGGGAGAGAGGCCAAAAAATATGAGACGTTCTGATGAAGTGAAAATTGACTGCGCTAACACGGCATGAAACTAAAGGTCAATGCAACTGTATCTTAATAGAGTGTCTCGAATCGAGGTGGACTATTTTAAATGCAGCTTGCTTTTGCTGCGCTCATTGCCATAGCAATCCTAACGCTCCATGTTGATGTACCATAAAAGCAGTAGTTTGAATTTCAAAGAACCTGCCTTTGAACTTCTCCCTGCCTGATTAGGCACTTGCGTGGTGTGTGTGTGAATGCGGGAGCGTGGTTGTGTGTGCTGAGGGTACGCGGGATGCGGGGGGAGCGGTGGCAGCGCCCCGCCGGCGTTTGGGTGTCCGAGCCAGGGGGGAGCGTGTGTGTCGGCGTGTGAGTGTGAGTGTGTGTCCCAGCACACTCCCCGATCCGTCCTGCTCTGTTCTACCTGGAAATATTTTTCCAGGGTGACGGCGGGGGAAGGGGCGGGGGGGGGGGGGGGGGGCGGGGGGGGTTGGTGTGTGTGAAGTATGTGATGGTCCATCCTTGCCAACGCTTCACAACTCCCTGGCGACATCTCTAGAAGCACGAAACACGCGGAGAAAACCCCTGAAAATCCTCGGTTCTCCCCACAACCCATGCTTTGAAAAACAAAGCAGCAGCCTATCCCGGCTGCCCTGCGTCCCACACCCTGCCCGTGGCGGGTGCGTTGGGGGACGCAGCCCCCCGGCTCTCCACCGAGAACTCCCCGCTTATCCATATCCACAGCCCCCCTCCCCGCAATGCCATTTCCCACACTCCCGAAATTTCTTAGTCCCTTCAAACTTCGCTACAGCCGCTCTCGCCTTTAAAGGGCCGAGCGCCAGCGATAGTGTGTGGCGAGATGTCTCCCAGCCGCGACTACAAAGGTAGATGATTTAAACAGTGTTTGCTAGGACCACGTTTCGCCTAGGAAAAGATGAAGTCTTTGATGATGGCCAACTCGGTGTCAATAAGTGGCTTTCTTTGAGCCATATTCAGATGGGAACGTCTTGCTTGCCAATTGCCATAGAAATCCTAACACACCATGAAGATTGTCCAAGCGCCAAGCCTTCCGTTCTGGGCTAAATTACTTTGAAGTGGGGCAGGACGTGCACTGGTCAATGTTAACTCTATAGGGCGGGCAAGGAACACTAGGAGAGGGAGGTTGGAGGGGGGGGGAAGCAGAAAATAAGAAGGGGAAACTTGTTTTAGACACTCTATACAAGGTTCTGCTCATTGTCAGATATCTTTTATCTTTTATATTTCCCATGAATGATTCATGTCTCGGTGGCTTTGTGTCGCCCTCCTTTTCACAAGAAACTTCATTAGGGAGCTATAAGTTTTCCCATTGATTGGAGCCCTCATTTATGAATGTTTTTCTGCTTCGTATGTTGGTTATTGTCATTCTGCTTGAAACAACTCTTTGCAACCTGTTTCACCTTTACCACATTTAACAAAACTGACTTAAAAAACACTCTAACCTTTTGGTGAAACTGTTCTTGACATTTTGACCAGTCATTTTCGAGCACTGGTAAATTACGGGGCGGGGGCAAAATCACTCTGGGCTAGTTTTATTTTATTTATTTTATTTAAAAAGAAAATTAAAAGAGGAAGTAATCCTGGAAGACGCCGACACACCATTCTGTCCGGATTTTTTTCACGGGTTTTACTCAGTTTTCCCCTCGCGAAACGAGAAAGCTATCCTCACTCAGCTTCTGAAAACTTCGGGGTTTTTCTTCTCCTTCATTCCAGTGATTTCCTGGCGTTATTTCTTGTCTGACCTCACTCTGTGTTTCGGAATCATCTTCTGGCATACGGTTTCGCTTATATGGCTACTACCTAAGAGCAGTATTTAACTATTTAACTCATGAGTATCCTCAAGAGAATACTGACAGGAAAATCTCCCTTTTTCGTTGTTGTTTTGTTCCTGTTGTTTTGGTTTTTTCCCCAACAAAAATAAACACGTTAATTTCATAGATTTCATATTCTGATTAGATGCCCTTGAGAGAGATGAAGAATGTCATGTGTATAAATGTCTGACCTGTGCCTGTGTCGTATCTCTCTCTGTCTGTCCCTCCCTCTCTTCCCTCTGTGCACGGAATGCCAGCAGCAGAGCACTCAGCCGCTCCATCATGACCAGGCACCCCAAAATCTTCCGCCCGCCCCCCGCCCTTAGCCCGGCTCACGGGCAAACAGCCCCAGGAGCAAGGCCCGCAGCCTCGGGGGAGCAGGGCTGGCTCTGCCCGGAGCATCCCTCCTCTGCCCGGCTGCAGACCCAGAGGCAAACCCGGAGGAGAACCCTATTTACTCGAACGTTTCTCTGGGCAAAGCCGGAGTATCACAGCCGCCCCCAACACCTCACGGTGCTGCTCCTGCCGAGCTGGGAGGCTGTGGCTGGGTCTGAATGTACCTGCTGACCCTCGGGGGGAAAAGAGGGTGTTTTGGTCTGTCTCTGCCCCTTGTCTGTTAGTAAGGCACATGCAATACATAGGAATAATATTTTTATTCATTTGCATGATTTTTTGTTGGTTTTTTTAATGGGGTTTACAGAGATGAAAAGCTTTAAATCAGCATTTTTTATTATTATTTAGGAGGTATCATGTGTCATAAAACTGTTGGGCAAGTGTGTGACCCTACGTGTAGCAAATACATAAAAATAGTGATATATCCCCCCGAGCCATAGTTTATAAACCCTGCCATGTCGTAATGTATAGTGCAATTTGGTATTGAAAAAAATGCATAAATTAAAAAGTTCGTTTATAAATCAGCACCAATATATCTCTAATAAGATTACATTACATAAATTATTTTTTAAAAAGTTCATACCTCACTTTATTATTTTCTATTTATTCAAATGGGCTTTGAAAAACGAATAAAAAGCAAATTGAATGAGCTTTAAAAAATTATTTTCTATTCAAGTTTTCTGTTTGTTTTCAAAGTAATGTCTGCTCTTTAGATCCAACACAACAATATGAAGACAACGTTTAAAGGCTTCCAGAGTGACAGCACCATGCACTGTACTAATAATATAATATCTCTATGAACTATACATAAATTTATATATTATCAGCACCAACACACCGCACGGAGGACATGCAGGAAGAGTCTGTTTCACATTACATCGTTCATTCAAGTAAGCTGAAAAATATAATTATTTCTTTTTTGTACAAACCACATCATCATAAACAACAATCTATCACCAAAATTAATAAGATAATTCTTTGGTGTGCTCTGTACTGTTACAGGGGAGTCAAAAAAAAAAAAGGAAAAAAAAGGGTGATGTCAGAAAATAAATTAATTTGACTGTACAAAATAATCGCGTTCACATACACGTTATTAACAATGACAAGACGACATCCACCATTCACGGCACACAAAACACATTTCCACAAGCCCTGGGGGAGGGGAGGGAGGCTGCCGCTTCTTCTCTCAGGGTCTCTGAGGAGGAATTAGTGCTCTTTACTTCATTTGCGCCCCGCTCCTGCGAGGGCTCTGGGCTGGGGTGTCGCCTGTGCCCCGCAGCCCTCGGCTGCAGGGCTGGGTTCTTGGCAGGTTTGGGGAGGTTGGCACCCCGAGCCCAGCCTGTGTCCCCACCCCTGGCTTCCTTCCCTGCAGCTCTGGTCCCCACCTCCCAGGTGACTCTGCCGGACCAGTTCAGGGGGATGGTGAAAAGCACGCAGGCATCAGCTCGGTTGGAGAGACGAAATAATATACATAAAAATAATAATAAAAAGATAATCCCTCAGTGCCTGCCCCCTACTCCGGGACTCGTCAGGCCCGTGGGGCTGCTCCCCCTCCCAACCCCCCAGAGGGCTGGAGGGAGCATGAAGCAAAGTCTTCGTCTGCGAGAAGAACTTTAAGAAAAAAATTAATAATCAGAGTAATAATAACACCAACCCCAAGAAAAGCAAAATTCACAGAGTTTTCGTGTGGGTTTTTTAGGGAAAAAAAATCAAAAATGTATCACAGTATCACAGTTGTCAAATAGCAGCGTGTTTCTTTTATTCTCTGGCTACGTTCTAGGAGCCATACAAGTACAAACGGTGGAGGAGTGAAAAAGGAGTCCTGCATCTTTTGTCTTTCCTTTCGTTAATCGTTTGCACAATGTTATGGCAAAGGGTGAAAGAAAGGCTGGAGAGAAAATGCCGGGTGCAGGTGGGACCCCCCGACTCGGGTGAGAAACCTTCAATTACAAAGGAGCTGAACTGCAAGAGGGGTGGGGAAATGCTTTTATTTTATTATATTTTATTTTAAGGGATGCACAACCTGTCCCTGACTAGCCAGAGCTTTAGCAGGTGCTGCTTTACAGTCAAGAGGCTGCTGCTGCCCTGGGGCTTTACCCAGGCCAGAGAGGAGGCGCTGGGGTGGCAGCTAAGGTACTTAAGAGCCATTCCAGAAATCGGCTGGGTTCTGCCTGTTTGCAGCCTTCGCCAGCTTAATCTTGTTAAGAGCAGTGGGCACGGGCAGAGTGGAAGATGGGCATCTCCACTGACACTGTCCCCCTGCAAAATTGTGCGGCTCGGGTGACTGGGACGGCCCAGCCTGGCGTTATTAATGCTTTTATTTACCAAAAAAAAAAAAAAAAAAAAAGATCCGAGTCTCTTTAATTAAATTAGTTACCATACAAACACCATAGGGTTTCATACATGGAATAAATAGCGCGAGTCAAACCTGATGGCACTTCCACAGCAGCCCCCCTTGCCAGGTGGCTGCCTCTGCGGCCCGGGCCAGTGCGGTGGGGCCGGGGCCACCGGCAGCTTGGCACGGCTCAGCACGGCCCTAGGGAGCAGTTCTGCCTCCCGAGGTCCTGTGGGGCTCATCCTCCTCGGATGTCGGGGAGGTGTCGCGGCTGGAGGGGGTGCGGGGCCGGCGGGGAGCGCCCCCGGCCTGGCAGACATACCACTCGCTGAGGTTGGTGACCGGCGGGGAGAGCGCGGCTCGGCGGCCGCGGGGCGGGGGCTCGGCGGCCGGGTCTGGCTCGGGGGGCAGCGGACCGTCGGGGGGCCCCGCCGCTGAATAGCCCTGGGAGCCCGGCGGCGGGGAGGGCGGCGGGGACTTGCAGTGGATCTTCATGTGCTTACGCAGGGAGCTGGGGTGGGTGTAGGACTTGTCGCAGCCGCGGATCTTGCAGTAGTAGGGCTTGTCCGAGGTGTGGACGTGGGAATGCTTCTTGCGGTCGCTGCTGTTGGCGAACTTCCTCTCGCAGCCGTCGAACTCGCACTTGAAGGGCTTCTCCCCTGCGGGGACACACGGCACTGTTACCGGCCCTGCCCGCAGCCTGCCCGCAGCACCGCAGCCCCTCGGCAGCGCGGCCTGCGGAGCGAGCGGCAAGGGTAAACATTCCCCTTCCCTCCTTTTCCTCCCCTTTCACTTCTTTACTCCCCCTTCGCAACAGTCGTGACATGCCCGAGGTTCCCGACTTTTTCCCCATAATTTGCTGCCTGTCACACGTCGCTGGCAGCCCTCAGGCCCCGAGACCCGGGCTGGCTGCGGCAGGGCCCCCCCGGCCTTGTTTGCCCTCTGCGGCGCTCCCCTCGCACACGAGAAACCTTCATTACCGCTCTAATGACCGAGCCCAAACAAAACCTCTCAATGCCTTTGCCTGCGAGGGCTGGCGTTTGCCGGCAGCCTGGCTCGCCTGGCACATCTCCTGCGTAATCCTTTCCCAATGGGCACTGCGCTGGAGGAATAATTAGTTTGGGGAAAATAAAAGTAACACCTGTTTAAGCATCCCGACACAAAGGAGGGAGCACCCCGCAGCCCGGACTGGGAACCTGCAAGGTGGGGGACCCACCCAGACATCGGAGATGAGGCATGGTAACTGCTTACCCTGGGCAAATTTGGGTCTAAACTTGTGCAGATGATGTACTTTGAAGAGTTTTTACACATTGCTTAACAGTTAAAGGGGTTGTGAAAATCAGCCCGAGGCGGTTAGCCTGGCGTAGCTTTCTCACACGCGCTCGTCTCCTGTAGCATACCCTGGAACACATATGTTCTGCTATTTATAGCCATGTCCTTCCCCATAGTTCTCGAGCAGACCCTTCTTCACAGATCCCGAATAGGGCTGGGTAAATGCCTCTTGCTGAGACACCAGAGGAAAAAGAAAAAGGTGCCAGATCCCTGTACCGAAGCTTCTTACAGCCAGTTTTTCTCACTCTGCCATGCTACACGGGAGTCCAGCACAGACAGACCTGCACTGATAACCTTTGTTATTACTATCGCGACTCTTGAGTCCCTTTAGACACGGCTGATGTGTATTTTCAGATGTGATTTGCTCTGAGGGCTCAGAAATAACAACCCAGCAGCTCTCTCGGTGGACATTTTCTCCTTACTAGCAAGCGATTTTTACTGCCCCACCCCTTCGTAAGATCATATCGCGTTTATTATTTATTAAAATAATGATGGAAATAAGAAAACTATTTTTATTTTTAGAAACAATTTCTTGGCTGTTACTATAGAAACATACACCTCCACAGCCTATTTATGCATCAATTTGTTCAATTAAAATCGGCTCACCTCCCACCAATGTGGTAGCGCTAGAAAGAGCAAGGTTTATCTTAAAAAAAAAAAAAAAAAAGGAGAAAAAAACAATAAAATGGTGCCTTGTGGGTTTTAAGTGCATGAAAACTTCTGCATATCCCCGAGACAAGCTTCCAGTCACTTTGTCTGTTCATTAATTACTATTCATTTTTCTGGGAAAACAAAGCAAAGTCTCCAGGAGGTTTTGGGCAGTTTCTAACAGTGTTACCCCAAGGATGAAGGCTCACACATCCTGCTGCTGACCATGACCAGCCGGCAGAGCCCGAAGCGCAGCCCCTGAGCAATGCTCCAACCAGCTGAATCAAACGGTGCCCACTCCCTCAGGGTTTTTGGGAAGTGTCTTTCCACTTGGGTTCACGCGTGGGCCCCCTCCCCAGACTCCAGATCGCGACGACCAAGTTCCCCATTAGACCACGACTGTCGAAGGTCCCGGTGTGTCCCCGTTGTGCTGACGAGGGCATCACGTCAGAGTTTAACCATTTGTAGGTAGTTTCAACCCACGGAAGGGGGCGAGATGCTGGGTGTCATCCCCTAACTCCTCCTGGCAGTAGCAGTGTGGGTGGAGGTGAGATGAACAGATGGGGCTTGGGATCACTTTTTTGGGGGGTTCTAGGAATCGCTGGAAGGAAGCCTGACCATCCCGAGTGTCGTCCTTGGCGAGGGGAAAGGAAAATTGCCGAAGGGACTAGAAGAACCCTAGAATGCACCGGGTTTGGGAACACTGATTTGTCCCCAAAACAGGGCAGTAGCTACAGAGCTTGCTATGCAGCCCCCCGGCGGATGCTTCTGAGGAAAAGGAAAAGGAAAAGGAAAAGGAAAAAAGAAAAGAAAAGAAAAGAAAAGAAAAGAAAAGAAAAGAAAAGAAAAGAAAAGAAAAGAAAAGAAAAGAAAAGAAAAGAAAAGAAAAGAAAAGAAAAGAAAAGAAAAGAAAAGAAAAGAAAAGAAAAGAAAAGAAAAGAAAAGAAAAGAAAAGAAAAGAAAAGAAAAGAAAAGAAAAGAAAAGAAAAGAAGGTCCCAAACAACAAACACTTCCTGAATTACTGAAATACTCTTCTTCCTCCGTAATTACCAGAAACATGCAAAATTGCCTAATGATACGATGATGGTGTTATTATTTCCCCCCCACCCCGGGCACGCCAAATGCCCATGATATACGAATAGTTTGTAAATCTCTCCTGCTCCCAGGCTGCACATGACTAAGTTTAAACTAAAGTGGCAAAATGACAGTAATTAATCTGATAGGAATGGGCAGAAAGTTTAGGATCCCTTGTCCACTCGAAGGCGTGGGGAGAAATACATAGGGAAAGACTCCTGTCTCCTTTGCCCTCCCATGGGCAGAGCTGTCATTCGAGGTGGGCTATTGCCCCCCACCCCGAGGGTAGCTTTGGTGCAACGACCCCTTCTGCGCAGATAGAGCCTTTCTTTGTGGGCTCAGGCATAGACATCTTCCCGGGGACTACAGGCAGCCCCAACCTGAAAACTTCTCCAAATTTTCATTGCAAGAAGCCACGTCCCACGCATTGCCTCGGGGCAATGCTCGACCTTATCTAAGAGCTGCGAACTGTGTCTGATACATTCGGGTTTTGGTGGGGGTCTCTTTTTCCCGGCTGAACCTCTTTGCCTCTACGCAAGCCTCTCTCGGAGTTCTTCCCAACTCCCTCCCGCCTGCCCCTTGGAGCTGAGATAGGTAAGGAGTTGAGGAGCCCAGAAAAGTCAGCGGTGAACTTTAGTTTTTCGAACAGATTACAAAACTGCGGGCCTCCAGCTAACTCATTCCACGGTGTCGTTAACACAACAACAACAGAAATGTCAGACCTTACCCCCTCCTCTCCCCCAGAGAAATCTCCCCCCCACACACCATCCTCGGCTCGGGGTGTACAGCGCTAGGCACCCTCAGGGCTCCGCTGCTACATATGGGCTCGTGCCTGACATATTCTGGAGATAAAAATCTATAATCCTTTCAGCCATGGGCCATTTGGTTTTACATCGGAACAACACGTTGTACGGTCGCCGCTTTTCTCTTCCCGAGCAACAAACAATAAATCAAGAAAGCAATTACGGCAACTCCACTTCCCTAAGTATCCTCCAAGGAATAATATTTGTCTGCCACTATAAATCCCAGCTTCGTTCGTTTTCGGCAGTGTTTTACACCCAGATGGAAATGCGTATTTCGGAAGTGGCGAGGAATGAGGAGAAAGTAGGGGAAAAAACCCAAACCAAACGAAAAAAACCCACCAAAACCAAACCCAGAAAAATAAAACACTAAAAGGCTCAAAGACACCCCAAGCCCTTCCAGGGGTCCCTGCCTGTCCCCGAGGCATTCTCCGGGGGTGCCGCTCCCTCCTCCTGTACCCCGCCGAGCAGTCGGGGCGACTTTGAAGTTTGCTTCTCAGATCCACAGAGGGAGGGAAGCGTCCTCCGGTGAGAGCCTTCCCCTGCCTCGCTCCCTGCTTCCCGACTCCGCGGGTACTGCAGCAGGCGGGAGCAGCCCAGGAGCCTCGGGACCGGCGTCAGTCCGGTAGCCCAGCGGCACGGGCAGCCCCGGCAGTGCCCTCAGCATCCCCCGTAGTTCCGCAATATCGGTAGGCCAGGCCGGGGGGTACACCCGGCAGCGTCGTTGGCCCCGGTAGCAGGGACAGTCCCGGAACGGGGGTAGCCCCAGGAGCGCTGGTGACAGGGGCAGTCCGGTAGTCCCGGTAATACCGGCAGACCCGAGCACCGCCACCGCCGCCCGCAGCGCAGGGGAACTGCGCCCCCAAGAGCCCCCGCGGCCCCATCTCCGTCGGGCCAAGCGTCACCCGCCCGGCTCCGTCCCCGCCGACGGAAGCGGCAGGAAGAGCAGAACCGCCGTCCTCCGGCGTGGCGGGGGGAAGTGGCAAAGCGCTTCCCAGACGCGGGGTGAGCCCCCCGGGGTGCCCCGGACAAGGACGGCGGGAGCAGGGAAGGGCGAGCGTTCATCCTCTCCTCGCTCTTCCGCAGGGGCTGCTGCTCATCTTCCCCCGGCTCTGCGTTATTTATTAATCGGTGTATTTATCCGGTGCTGCCGGGATGCGGGGAGGTGGGTAGCGTTGGGGGTGGGGGTGGGGGTGGGGAGGGAGCTGCCCAAGGTGAAGGGGGGGGCTGAAGGGGGGGGACGCACACGTGTGTGCAGGGCAGAGTGGCCGGGTGCGTGTACGTAGCTGTGTGTGCGTGGCCCGTGTGCTGCCGAATTACTTATTCATGAAAAGTCACATGTTCGGCGGTGCGTAGGAGAGGAGGAAAAGAGGAGGAAAGGGGAGAAAAAAAAAAAAATAAAGGAAGGCAACCCTTGCGGGGGAGGTGGGGGGGGTGGGGTGGTGTGAAGAACAACCCACCTGTATGAGTCCGCTTGTGGATCTTCAGATTTTCGGAGCGAGCGAAGACCTTCCCGCAGCCGGGGAAGGGGCAAGGGAATGGTTTCTCTCCCGTGTGTACTCGGATGTGGTTGATGAGTTTGTATTTCGCTTTGAAGGGCTTGCCTTCACGGGGACACTCCTCCCAGTAGCACACGTGGCTGCTCTGCTCGGGCCCACCGACGTGCTCCACGGTGACATGGCTCACCAACTCCTGCATCGTGCTGAAAGTTTTGGAGCAAGGCTTCCTAGCGCCCGGTGGAGGCGGCGGAGGGGGAGGAGGCGGCTCCCGGTCGATCCACTTGCAGATCAGCTCTTGCTTGATGGGCTGTCGCATGTATCGCAGGAAGGCCCCGGCCGCTGCCGCCGCCGCCGCGGCCCCGACGTGGGCATGGTGGTGGTGGTGGTGATGGTGGTGGTGGTGGGGATGAGGGTGGTGCGGGTGCCCGTGCCCGGCGGCCGCCAGATTGAGGTTGACGGAGCCGTAGCCTTGCAACGCCGAGGAGGAGGAGGCGGCGGCCCCGTAGTGCGCCTCGGAGCGCCCGTAGAGCTCCCCGCCGGCGGCCGCCAGCCCCAGACGCATCTGCCCGTTGAGCGGCGGGTGGCGGCCGGCGGGCGAGCCCTGCTCGCCGGGCGGCGGCGGCGGGAAGGCGGCGTGCGCCCCGTCGGTCGCGCCGTAGGTGCCTGCGGCTGAGATGAAGACGCCGTGAGGTGGAGGGTGCGGAAGGTGGGGGGAGCCGACGGGCGGGTGCTGCTCGCCCAGCGCCCCGTGCACGGCGGCGGCGGCGGGCAGCTCCCGCCGCAGGAGAAAGTCCCGGCCCGCCGCCTCCCCCGACGGGTATCCCGGGAGGGCGGCGGCGGGCGGCGCGTAGGCGGCGGCGGTGGTGGCGGCGGCGGCGGTAGCGGCGGCGGCGGCGGTGGTGGTAGTGGCGGCAGGCGCGGCGAAGGCGGCGGCGGTGAGCGCCTCGGGCGTGAGCTTGAGGGCGGCGGGCTGTGCCATGTGCTCGGGTCCGAGCGGCGTGAGGGCGCCACCGGGGTCGCCGCCCGCGTCCCCGGGGTGGAGGTGGGCCGCGTGGTGGGGGTGAACGTGGTGGTTCCCCAGCCCCGGGAAGCCTGTCATGTTCTGGTGAGGATGGGGCTGAGCCGCTGCCAAATCCGCTAATCTCAGTGTCGGGTTCCTCTTGCTCAAAGGGGGCTCCATAACGACACAGCCAAGCCCATCTACGCTCGCTGTTGTTATTTTTTTCCCTTTACCCGCCTTCAAAAACATGTATATATTAAGCGGCTCTTTAACTTCTTTTGTCTGCGCTCCGAGCCCCGCGCATCCCTGGCCCCGCTCTGCCCGCCCGCGATTGGCAGAGCCCTCACCACACTTCGGCGGCGCGCTGGGGAATACGGCTCGGACACCGCGCCGGAGGGATTGGACGGATGGCGATGATTGGCAGCGGCCGGGGCCGCGCGATTGGCTCCCTTTCAGGCCGCCGGCGCAGCGGGGATCCGCCCCCGCCGCCCCCCCGGGCCCCCCCGCGCCGCCCCCCGAAGTTGCACTTGCAAAACTTCGCGCGGGGCCCGACGGGGCGCACCCGGCGCCTCCCCCGCCGCCCCCCGCTGGCAGCGCCGGGCAGCACCGGGCGGCAGCTGCCTCTGCTCCCCAGGCACCGGACGGGGCGCCCTGCTCAGGTGCTCCGCCGTGTTTACGTTTGCGGGGCCGTGGGGTTTCTCTCCTCGCCTGGCGGCGGCCCACGCGCGCCACTGCTGCCCGGCTCTGTGTTCAGTTTCCTTATCTTTTTTTTTTTTTTTTTTTTTTTTTTTGGAGGGCCACGTTCATTCATGGATGAGGCGGGAAAGCACTCCCTCCTGCAACAATGTGCGCAACCCCACGCCCACGCGAGGCCGAGCCTCTGTGTACTCATGCCCAAGGCACCACTAGGAGAAGGCGGCCAAAGTTTCCCTGAAAAGAAGACGGCGGGGGTTGGGATTCCTTTCCTTTAGAAAATAAACGAGTAAGCGGGGAGGGGAGGAGGAGGGGGGCAAGTGGCACATGTTAGAGCCAAGTTTTGGGAGCCTGCGCTCCCTGCCGCTTTGGGGCTTCTTCCTCCCGCAGCGGCTACCCGGGGCATCCCGTGGGGAGAGCCACCCCACGCCCCTCGGCGGTCCGCCAGCCATAGTCCAGGCAGCTGCGTCCCCCTCAGCCCTAATTCAGCAGCGGCGAAACAGAGATGAAACACCCGCAGTGCTACTGGCCCCGAGCACAAATGCTCCTCGACTCCTTCGGATGTCGGAACGGTAGGTTGGAAAACGGGGGAGTCTCCGGCTGGTGTGTGTCGGCCCTGAACTGCTGCCCCAGACGAAAAGGCAGGAAAACTGGCAGCTCTACCTGAAAGGGGGCAGAGGTAGAGGACGGGCGGGGACAGCGATGGGACCGCCCCTGGGGTGCGGGGTGTGCTGGTCCTCGAAAGCGAAGCTCTTTGTGGAGCGCCGAAACTGGCCCTTCGGTACAAAGGATGCTGCCCTTTGAGGGGATTGACTAGGCAAGGCCGGGATTTCCCTGCGAGCCAAAAGGGGAAAGGAGCACTGTCGTGACTTTTCTGTGGGAGGAGTAGTAGCTTTTACTGATATGTCATCTGCTTTCTTTAGGCTGTTGGTGCCCCTGGGAATGCCATGAGCTCCCGCGCTCCTGGAAAGTGCAGGCAAGCTGGCTGCCCTTCCCTGCCTGCGGGGCAGCCAGGGACTCTTCTCCGCTTCTCCAGGAGACGAAACGGGGCGGGGGACGTCGGCGGACCCACACGCACCTCCGGCTCTCCCCGGCCACCTAGTCCCCTTGTTGAAACTACATCTGTGCGTCTTGGCCGCTTCCCTGTGCCAAGCCACGTTCAAAGGAAGCCCCGTGCTGGTCCGGCATTTCCTGGGCCAGGCTCCAGGCTCCCCCTCCTCTGCCTCTCCCGCCGCTACTCGCGGGGGGAAAACTCGCAGGATTTGGCCCACGGCTGCCAAAAGGGTGGTGAGAGGCTCTAGGGGGAGCTCAAGGGGGAGAGAGACCCGCCGGTTCCCTCCCTTCTCCACCCCCCACCGGAGACGAGCCAATGCTCCCGGCTCGTGTGGCCGCCGTGGGGGTTTCAGTGATGCTGCAAGGCAAGGAATGGGAATAAATGATCCCCGGGTTTTAAAAGCGGCTGCTCGATGGTTTTATTGCACAGTAAAAACTTCACGCAAAGTAGCCATACGTTTGTACGGGTATTTATATACATGCATTTTATACACGTCCATCCAAATTGTGCCCTTCCTCCTCCCCAAATTCTGGGTGCCTTGCTGAAGCAAGGTCCAGAGATGGAGTGGGAGATGCTGTGGAGGTGAACAACAAGTATCACAGTTCCGCGGAACCTCCTTGTACCTCTCCTGTTAAACGCAGGTGATGTGTATCTGTCATCGATTTAATATGTCTTAATTCAAATATATACCCCGATCAATTTCTTTTTATGAGAGGCTATAAAAAAATGGAATTATTTTATAGCTGGCTAATAGGCAGCTGACCTGTGACTGTGGGGAGGGAGGGGTTGATGGAGACTCACGTGGAAATTCGCTCATTTTTAGGACTGGCTGCAAACGCCGGGCAGAGAAGGTGGCTGCCCGCGCAGGGAAAATTTTGGAGGCTGCCAGCTCCAAAAGAGCCATGAAGAATTTAAAGCCCATTAACTCACCGACACCAGCTCAGGCCCAGGCTGCCGCTGCCCTCGGGCTGCAGCAGAGGAGAGGCGTGCTGTGCTGCCCCCACAGCCCCCCCACAACCCCGACAGCACCCGTCGGGGGTCGGAACGCGCCCTGCTCCCGCGGCGGAGCCGGCTGCAGAGCCTTCCCGCAGTGCTCCCCTCGCCGGCAAACCTGCCAAGGGACTTCGCGGGAGGCTGCAGAGGCGGGGTGAAAGCCTGGAAGCCTTCAAATTTATTTCGTAAAGCTTCCTCTATAAACTGAGCTCGGGCTATCGGCTTTAGGAGGTGTTTAACCGTAAAACGCTGTGCTGTGAGCTGCATTATGTAAATGTATGCTAATGATCATGAACACCATTTACAAACAATCGTCTTTAATGCACGTCTTATTGATAGTTAGGGAGCGGGGAGCAATATTTTATAAGGTGTAAAACATTCTTCTGGGGAACCATTAGAAAGGGAGCGCGATTGCCGCTTTCCCCTGGAAGAGCTGCACGACTCCCCAAATACGCTAGGAAAGCCTACCCTCCTCCCGACCCGTCGCGGGTGGCTTTCCACGCTCGTGGGGCTGCTCTGCGGCGCGGGGGAGCCTGTGGAGCGGTGCCCTCCCAGAACATGCGCCATCGGAGGCGGAGTCCGCCCGCAGCAGGAGAGAGAGCCCCGAGTCACAGCCCCATGGAGACCCACACGGGCAGGACAGACCCACGGTACCCTGCTCACTGTCCCGTCAGGGGGATAGCACGGAGGCGCCGAAACGCCGGCCGAGAGCGGGAGGCTGCCCAGAGGCACGAAAGGGAAAGAGAGTAGCGATATGGCAGTGAGACTACGCACCCCTTCTTTATGGAGGGGCTCAGAGGATGCATAACTTACACTCTTAAAAATTAAACTTCTCCTGTGCCAAATGTCGTCGCTCCGTGTGTCCAGGCGGGAACCTGAGGCTGACACGAGGATCCGGGGCTAGGGGCTGTCGGGGCCGGGACCCATCGCATCTTCGGGACAGGAATTTACGAACATAAGTTTCGGAGCTGTCACATTCAGTGCGCGCATCGCCAAGGAAAGAGAGGCCATCCCCTTTGGGGTTTGCTCAGCTAGGGATAAAATAAGGAAAAAAAAAATTCCTTCTTTCTGTCTGTCTGTCTATCTATCTATCTATCTATCTATCTATCTATCTATCTATCTCTCCATATATAGAAAGAAAGGAAAAGATAAAGAGAGAGGCGGTCTTGGGAAACCCAGGCCAAATTTTGCTCTGCTCTCTCTCTCTCTCTTTCCCACTTCCCCTCTCTCTGAACGTCACCGTTGGAAGAAGCTGTTGAGATAAATCAAACAGTGACACTTTGACGGCTTTACTTGTATAAGCAATATGGTTACCATATGGCATTGTTATTTATGAATGACAGCATAAATTGTATTACAAAGTCCATCGCACTTTATTGGGACGCTTCTCCCCTGCCTCTAACGTTTATATGGGCATCTCCAGACGGAAAAGGGTGCATCTAATAAAAGCCGGCAGTGCTGCGGCAGACCCATTTTGGGGGGCGTTGTGCCGGGTCTGTGCTGCCTGCAGAATGAGCGGCGCAGTGGGGCAGAGCGCGCAAAATACGCTGCTCTGCGCGTCCCTCAGCCGCAACTGGGCAGGGCAGAGGCACCGGCTGCCGCTCAGCCGAGGTTCCCGTCCTGGAAATAAGTGCTACACTGCGCCTGGGCCCCGCCGTCTCGCGGCATTACCGCCGAGAGCGGGGTTTTATACATATATAAATGCAACTGAAGGAACAATAAATATTAATGGCACGAAAGCGGGGTGCTCCTTCCTTCTGTCCCTGCCTAGTGTATTTTTTCCCCTTTTTTTTTCTTTATTTTTTCTTTTTTTTTTTTTTAATGTAAAACAAAAAGCGTTTAAAAGTTACAGCTTTGGCTGAGATTTTCATTATTTCCCCTATTTCTTTTACATTACTCTGCCGGTAGAGCCTGACAAAGAACTTTTGTCTCGAAGTGTGTGTTTTACAGAGGGAGGCTAGAGGACAACACATGTGGTCTTCACGGGTCATAGGTCGAACGGCCTAGAAGTGGCTCAGATCGGCACCATCAAAGGTAACCTGCAACTTAATATCCTGTTGATGAGCTTGTTGAATTTATGAGTGTCTGTGATACAGACAACGGCGCAAGTGATGCTGCTCAACTGGCCTCTTCTCACCAAGCTACGGGCCGGCCACACTCCCCCACCTCGTCCTGCACCTCGTCCCCTTACTGCATTGGAAGGCTGAATTTTGGGAGAACACCCTCTTCCCCCTTTCCCTCTCTGTCTCACATGCACACACACCCGTCTCCGGGGGGTCCTTCCACCTCTTTTTCCCGACAAGGCCGCCGCCAGCCGCATCCTCCCATGGGCAGAGCCCCCGGCCCCACCGCAGCCTGCGCCCCCACTGCGGCACCCACGGCTGTCAGGGAGGGGGCGATGGAGAAAGAGGGCGCGGAGCCTCCCCACAGGGCGGTGCCACCTCTCGGGAAAAGGGTTAGTAGGAGAAGGCGGTATATACAGTCCAGGGGAAACAAGAAATTGCTCTCCCCTCGTCCCGCCTCCCCCCCTCCACACCCCTCTCCAGTTCCCTTCGCATCACCAGCCCGTAAGAACAAGAGAAGAGCAGTTTTAAAGCGAATTTCGGAAAACTTACAAAGACGGGAAAGCTTTCCCGGGGAAGCTGACGTTTGCTCTGTAGGTCTAGCACCTCCAGAAACCTGTTGAAAAACTTCTTTCAATAAAACAGTTTACCACCGACTTCGGGTGACCGCTTGCTTTCCTCCCCGAAAGCTGCCAAGAGCTGCAGGCTGTGTTCGTGTCGGTGGCCCGACAAGGGAGTGCGGGGCTGGCTGCCGGTGCCTCTGCCCCCCTCCCTTCTTCCCTTCCTCCCTCGCTCTCTTCCCTTGTTACCCTGTGACATGGGGGAAAGGGGTTTTGCGGTTCAGAGGCAAATAAAGCACTTCTTAGGAGGGACGGCGACGTGACTTTGAACTTGGATCAGCTCCTCTGTTTCCTGCAGAGAGAGTAGGGCTGGAGCCCTGAAAGAATAGCAGAGAGCGGGCAGTCAGCGGGGGCTCCGGATGGAATTCACTGCGTCCCCCCGAAAGCGCCCCGATGCCTGCACCGCTGAGCAGGCAGAGCGAGGGGCGAGGGAAGGGAAGGCAGGAAATGCAGAAAAATAAGGTAAGGAGAAGAAAGAAAAAGGAGACAAAATTATAAAGGAAATGAAGAAATTATTAACAGAAAAAGGAAAAGAAAGAAAGGGAAGGAAGAAAGGGAAGGAAAGAAGGAAGGAAGAAAGGGAAGGAAAGAAGGAAGGAAGAAAGGGAAGGAAAGAAGGGAAGGAAGGAAGGGAAGGAAGAGAAGTGGCGGAAGGAAGTGGTGGAAGGAAGTGGCGGAAAGAAGGAAGTGGCGGAAGGAAGGAAGGAAGGAAGGAAGGAAGGAAGGAAGGAAGGAAGGAAGGAAGGAAGGAAGGAAGGAAGGAAGGAAGGAAGGAAGGAAGGAAGGAAGGAAGGAAGGAAGGAAGGAAGAAGTAGAGAGAAAAGGGGAAAGAGAGAGAAGGAGAGAATTAAAGAGAGAAAGAGAGAATAAGAGAGAAATAGAGAGGGAGAGAGAGAAGAAAGAAAGAAAGAAAGAAAGAAAGAAAGAAAGAAAGAAAGAAAGAAAGAAAGAAAGAAAGAAAGAAAGAAAGAAAGAAAGAAAGAAAGAAAAAGAAAGAAAGAAAGAAAGAAAGAAAGAAAGAGAAATTTGAGAAGGTAGATATTTGTATGAATATTCACCTTTGTTTTTTTTTTTTTCCAAAACTGTTTTGAACTGCCAATTTTCTTGCACATATTTATTCTTTTTCTAATCTCAGATGTAGTAAATTCTTTTAAATCGGGGCGGGGAGGGGGGGGAAGTGTATTCAAACGTCTAGTTTTCTGTGTGATTTTTTTCACTAATCTGGAGGCAGACGATGCAGGAGCCCAAGCTTTCCTCTTCAGCTTGGGCTCTCGAAATCCCAGCAACGGTGGAGGACTCCGCTCAGACCTCTGCCTCGAAATCTTTTCAGAGAAGGAAAATAGAATTTGTTCGCGGTCTGTTCCTGGGAGCCTGGGGGGTCAGGACAAGGACAGCATATGCTCCCAAGCTACAGCCTGGAAAGGCAATATCTGGGGAGCAGACACTCCTGCCTGCAAAGGCAGGACAGAATGACAGCAAGTAAAGAGAAAAAGGCTGTTGGCATCAGAGGTGCAGCTCTGCATTAATATTCGGTTTGTCTCCTATTGCCCATTTCCGATTAGAAGGAGTCCCACTTCTTCCCAATTTAAATCCTCGCCTTGTTCAAAGACTAATGTCTGGTACCGCCTTGTTCAAAGACTAATGTCTGGTACCGGCACATTTCAAACACTTTCGGACAGTCTTCGAAATATTTTAACCATTTCGTGACAATGATGGGAAAGACCTTATTTGGTAGGCAGTGTTACCTTTGCCTGCCTTCCTTCCTTCCTGCTTTCCATCCATCCATCCATCCATCCATCCATCCATCCATCCATCCATCCATCCATCCATCCATTCATCATCTCTCCGTGTAAAGCTCACGCTTGGACGCTGTGGGTCCAGGTTTGAGCCTCCCTGTGTCTGATGTAGAATTTAATGCCATGAGGGGTCATAGGAGGAATGTCGAAGAGAGAATTTCAAAAAGACCCCCCGAACCACACAAACCCTTTTATTTTGGGTTGCTTCTCTGCCAAGCAGAGAACTGATGGGAACGGAGACACAAGGTTTCGTGCAGGGTGGTTAAGACGGCAAATGTTATGCCAGGCTTTGATTTTTACAGAGCCTTATTTATTGGGTGAGCTGCTGGCCTCGAGATGATTATTTTTCAGCCACTACAAAACAAACCGAATCAGGGGCCAGACGTGTATTTACTGGAGGGGGAGGGGAAGGGGACTTGTTTGCTCTCTGTGTGTGCGGGTGCGTGTGTGTGTTTGTGTGTATGAGTGTGTGTGTGTGCGTGCCGGCTTTATGCTTTTTATTCCTGCCATGTAAGAATCCGGTTTCCAAATAACAATGGCAGGGTGGGGTTTTGGGTAGGGATTTTTTTTCGGGTTTGTTTTTGTTTCTTTTTTCAAGAAAGGGAAAAGACAAGGAAAACTCCTAAAGCATCTGCTCTTAGATACACATTCACAACACATGCAGATAGCAGATCGACTTCTCTGCTCTCACATAAGTGGTTTAAAAGCCCAAACAGCCAGGGCGACGGTTCCGTCTTATATTTTAATTTTTATTTGATTTGGGTTTTTTAGTCCCAGCCACCCTCGCCCCGTTAACGTGACTTTTATTTGATCTCCCCCTCTCTCCCTTTATCGATCACGGGCTTCATCTGCTTTAGCCGAAATGAGGAAAGGGGCTGCGGGGGTTATATTTTAAGCCACTCGCTTTGTTTGTTTGCCTCCCGAGGCAGGATCACATGCCAAAGCGTACATCGATATTTTTCGAGATCGGCGCGCCTCTCCCCGCGCCACCCCTTCCCCTCGCCGCGGGGGACACAGGCGGGGGGGGGGGGGTGACTCCCCCAAAAAATCAGGAAGCCACCGGCAGTGCGGGGCTGAAGGCGGCCACCGGCGCCGAGCGGGCCCGTGCGGTGCGGGGCCGGGCGGGGGCCGGGCGGCTGCGGGGCGATCGGCGGTGGCACGGCGGGGCGCGGGGCGGGCGGTGGGGCGGGCAGGGCTCGGGGCGGCCGCTCTGCCATTAGTCGGTGGCCGGGGGCGCCCGGATGGACGGGGCGGCTTGGGCCAATGAGCGGGAGCCGGGAGAGCGGCCGGGCGGCGGGTGAAGGCGGCGTTGGGAGAGGAGCCGCCAGTGCGGGCGGGGAGAAGGAGAGAGGCCGGGGGAGGGAGGGAAGAAAAAGAGGGGGAGGGGGGGGGAATAAAAAGCCGCCGCCTCAGCAGCGCCCACCGAAATAAACAGAAGAGCGAAAGGCAGCGAGGGCCCGGGCGGCGCGAGGCTGCAACTCGCCGCCGCGGCGCTCCGGCACTCCCCGGCCCCTTCCCGCCCCCCGCCTCCCCTCCCCACCCCCACCGCCGCCCTTATTGTTTTTAATCCGCCTCCGGCACCCCCCTCCTTGCCCCCCTCCTCACGCCCCTCCGCCGCGGCGGGCGGGGGCTGCGCGGCGCGGGGCACCCCCCGGGTCCCTTCGCTCCGTGGGAATCCGCGGCTGCAAGTTTTTCTCCGCGAGAGACACCGCTAATGCCCGGCGGAGGATAAAACGAGAAGCGGAGGCCCGGGAGCGGCGGGGGGCTCGGGGTGGCGGGGAGGGCCGCGGCCCACGCGGGAAGCGGCGCGGGGCCGGGCGGGCGGGGGTCGGCGGCGCTGACATCCCGGTGGCGGCGGAGGAAGCGGGGGGGCGGCGGCGGCGGCGTGTGCGCGGGTCTGTGTGTGTGAGTGTGTGTGTGCGTGCGTGTGTGCCTCAGGGAACGGCGAGGCGAGCCTTCCCCCCCCCCGTCCCCAGCCCCGTCCCTCCCCTGCTCCCCCTCCCCTCCCCTGCCCGCCCCCGCCTCAGCTCCTTTAATACACTTTGGTTCTCCGCTCGCCTTTGGACTCTGCTCTGCCTGGCTCCGGATACGACTCCGCCGGCGGCGGCTGCGGCGGCATCGGGCCGGAGCGGGCGCGGGCGGCGGCGGCGGCGGGGGGACGCGGCGGCTGCCAGGGGGAAGCGGAGCGGAGCGGCGGCGGCCCCGCTCCCGGGCGGGCGGCGGCAGCCCGGAGGCGGAGGCTGTAGCCGGGAGGCGGCAGCGGCAGCAGCGGCTGCGTCCCCGGAGCGGCGCGGACCATGCTGCTGGACGCCGGCCCGCAGTTCCCGGCCCTCGGAGTGGGCACCTTCGCCCGGCACCACCACTCGGCCGCGGCGGAGATGCAGGACCGGGAGCTGAGCCTGGCGGCGCAGAACAGCTTCGTGGACTCGGCGGCGGCGCACATGGGCGCCTTCAAGCTCAACGCCGGCGCCCACGACCTCTCCCCCGGGCAGAGCTCGGCGTTCACCTCGCAGGCTCCCGGTTACCCTGCCGCTGCCCTGGGCCCCCACGCCGCTCATGTCGGTTCCTACTCCGGGACGCCCTTCAACTCTACCCGGGACTTCTTGTTTCGCAGCCGGGGCTTCGGGGACTCGTCGCCGGCCGGCGGACAGCACGGCATCTTCGGCCCTGCGGCCGGCAGCCTGCACCATCCGCACACGGACGCTCAGAGCCACCTCCTCTTCCCGGGCATCCACGACCAGCACGGTCCCCACGCCTCCCAAAATGTTCTCAACGGGCAGATGCGACTGGGCTTGCCGGGGGAGGTATTCGCCCGGTCGGATCAGTACCGCCAGGTTTCCAGCCCCAGGACTGACCCTTACTCGGCGGCTCAGCTGCACAACCAGTACGGCCCCATGAATATGAATATGGGCATGAACATGGCAGCCCACCACCACCACCACCCAGGTGCCTTTTTCCGCTACATGCGGCAGCAGTGCATCAAGCAAGAGCTCATCTGCAAGTGGATCGATCCCGAACAGCTGAACAACCCCAAAAAAAGTTGCAATAAAACTTTCAGCACCATGCACGAGTTGGTCACCCATGTCTCGGTGGAGCACGTTGGGGGACCCGAGCAGAGCAACCATGTCTGCTACTGGGAGGAGTGTCCCCGCGAAGGCAAACCTTTCAAAGCGAAATACAAACTGGTCAATCATATCCGAGTGCACACGGGAGAGAAACCCTTCCCCTGCCCCTTCCCTGGCTGTGGAAAAGTTTTCGCCAGATCAGAAAATCTCAAAATTCACAAAAGGACGCACACAGGTAATTCGGGTTTCTTTCGCCACATTTCCTCCCTCTGCCCGTGCCTATATATGCGTGCATATATATATATGTAAACTGATAGATACTCAGACAGAGTGATGTTAAATTAGGAGAGTGATAAAATAAGCCTCCGGTTTATTTTTTTAACCCTCTCCATCACATGGCTGAGTTTGTTTTGGTTTCTTCCCCAGCAGCATACACACCCCCATTCATTCCAGATTTCGAAAGGATATTTAACTGATTTGTTTTAATTTGGGAGTAAGAGCTGTAGATTCGTACTGAGGTTCAGCGGAGTCTTTCCGCAGAAACGCGGAATACAGCGCCAACCAAATTTTGCCGTCTTGCTAAAATAGGGGAAGACATCCGTCCGTCCATCCATCCATCCATCCATCCATCTGAAACGCCTTAGTCATTTGCTCTATGCAACGTATTTGCATACAACTTCAGCGCTTGTGAGCATGGCTTTTATTTATGGATACTGAGAGAAACTATATAAATACATGCAAAATCAATCATTAGTCCTAAATCCCGTTAGAAGTGGCAAAAAGTCCCTTTCTGGGAATGTTTTCCATTAAATTTAAATGGTGTGAGCAAGGCAATAAAATTTTCTCATTTAAAAAAAAATGTTTTTAAAGTCTCACTCGATGTGATTTAAGGTGTTTTTGCAACAGTTTATTAAATTATGTAATAGGGAACAGAGGATTTGAGGTTCGGAAACTTCCACCCAAATCAGGTGGAAGAGGGTCGAGGGAGCTCAGGCTTTCCTGATGGAAAATCGCCTGAGCCGAAGGGTAACAAAAATAAACTCATCCTCCCGCCTCATCTATTATTCATTTACTACTCCTGCCGGCTCAAACTGTGCCAGACTATTTCATAAAAGACGGCCAAATATTTTAGCGACTTCCACTCCAAATATTTACCCGGAGAAAGGCTAAAAATCTCGAGGCCTATTGTTTTCTCAAGTGCTAAGCCCGATGCGAGGTGCGAGACGAGCTTTAACAAGGTTTAAAATTTGAGAAATGTATTTGCATGAGATGCCCGCACTGAAGTCATTGTGTCTGAGCGGATGTCTTTAAGAAACAATTTAGGTGCTAATGGAATCTAATGTTAAATGCTTCCCCCTCCAAAGGCGGGGGAATGTGGAGTTCTCACCTCCAAAGTACTCCTCGGCATTTGGAGTCCTGGCAGCCGGGCGAGAGGAATCCCTATGAAAATTAAATGAAGTATTTTACAGACGTTTAGTTTTCCCAGCGGATGTGCGTTTATCTCGAATATCCATACGCAAAACAATAAACCCGGCCTTAAATCTGTCGGTAATGGTTTCCAGTTTAACAGGATAGCGGATTTGGTACCGAGGCGAAACGGCTCGGTGATGCTCGCTTTTTTTTTTTTTTTTTTTTTTTTTTTTTTTTTTTTTTAATCGTCTTTCTTCTTCAATCTCTTTCGGGGCTGGCTATGTGTTTCGGCACTGGTCGAAATAAAATCAGGCAAGATGCCGGGATGGCTACATCCCCGGGGTTCTGGTAGGAAAACCAGGTGGGGGACGGGGGTTTCCTCGCTTCAGGGCAAGGCGTGAGCGATGCGGCCCTCCGGCGCTGCGGGTGCGGGACTCAGCCGCCCAGCCCCTTGCTTTGGGAAGCTGCTGTACGAAGCGACTGGGACAGGAGGGCGAGGGCGGGGAAACTCGGCGCGGGGCTGTGCGGGGTTTGCGCGGGGGCGGCCGCCCTCACCCCGCTGCTGCGCCGCTCTCTTGCAGGGGAGAAGCCCTTCCAGTGCGAGTTCGAAGGCTGCGATCGGCGCTTCGCCAACAGCAGCGACCGCAAGAAGCACATGCACGTCCACACCTCGGATAAGCCCTACCTGTGCAAGATGTGCGACAAGTCCTACACCCACCCCAGCTCCCTGCGGAAACACATGAAGGTACCCGGCCCCGCAGCCGGCGGCGGGAGGCGGGAGGGCGGCCGCCCCGCGCCGGGCGCCCCGACGGGGCGGCGGGCGGCGGGCGCGGGGCCCAGGGGCGGCGGAGGGCCGGGCCGGCGGCGGGGGGCGCGCCCGGGGGGCGGCCGCGGCCTCGCCATCCCTCCTCCACCCGGCCGTGTTGCCTTTGCCCCCCAGGTGCACGAGTCGTCCCCTCAAGGCTCCGAATCCTCCCCGGCCGCCAGCTCCGGCTACGAGTCCTCCACCCCCCCGGGGCTGGTGTCCCCTAGCGCCGAGTCGCAGAGCACCAACAACCTCTCCCCTGCGGCGGCGGCGGCGGCGGCGGCAGCGGCGGCGGCCGTGTCCGCCGTGCACCGGGGCGGCGGCGGCGGCAGCGGCGGCGGCGGCGGCGGCCACAGCGGCCTTTCCTCCAACTTCAACGAGTGGTACGTGTAGGGCCCCGCCGGACTGCTCTGCACGGCCCCGCCGCGCCCTCCCCGCCCCGGCGGCGGCGGCGGCGGTGGCGGCGGGCAAGAGGGACCGAGCGAGCCCGCCGGAGACGCGCCGGGAGATGCCGCCGCACCCGCCGGCAGCGAAATGACGGCCGAGCAGGATGGGGACAGGGGGCCATCATCTCCCTACACCCTCCCGCCTTCGCGTCTTTTTTTATTTTTTAAATTTTTTTTTCGGTTGGATTTTTTCTTTTTGAAAACATTTTGAACCAGCAAAAAAAATTCCAAAAACTACATGCTGAAAAAACATAAGAGAATGAGTAAATCAACGGCGGAACGGAAAGGGGAGAGAGAGAGAGAGAAAAAACAGCCCCATGCTCCACCAACACATCACCCAACTAAAAGCTTCCCAAGCCGGCGGAAAGAAACTCTCCCTCCGGAGTCTTCAGACAAAAGATCAGAGACTCAAACTCCTCTGGTCCCCGCGCCTCCCCGCCCGGAGCAGCCAGCGCCCTCCCGTCCCACGAACTGTGTATATAGCGGCCCTCTTCTTCCTCCGGCGAGGTGGGGAACGAGGTTTTCCTGGATTGTCGGTGTATAGAAGTTCGTCCCGTTTGTAATCCGCGGATTGGTCCCTTTCCTCTTCTTCTATTTCTTTTTTTTTTTTTAAATCTTTCTTTTCTTCCCCCTCTTTCTCCCTCCCCGAGAAAGTGATGGACTTGTTTTCTTTTCGCCCGCTCTCCCTCCCCACTTCCTTCTCTTCTCCTTTTTTAGTTCATCCCTTTTAAAAAAAGTAACGTGGAAGAAAAAAAATGGTTTCTTTTGTAATTGTGATATCTTGAATATTGTGTTCCTTTTTAAGAAGCAACTTGATTGTAAACTGCATTTCAGCTATAGACTGGGGAAGAAATACCGTGCCAAAGTCTCCATTCTGTTACTCACAGACACACACACGAAGAACAACGCTTGTGAATGTATTTTTCTGTTAGCTGGGTTTACATGTGATGTTTTAGTGCTTTTGCAAGTTCAATTTGTTAGTTCCTGTTCGGAAGATTGTGAGGAAAAAATAAACGTCGTGCCGTTAGCTTTTCCGTAATAACGCCCTTCCTCCTGTAAATACCTGTTACCATATTTATCCATTTGTAATTAAATTATGGTATTAACTTGCTACAGAGGAAACAGTATTTATAAAGAATGTTTCTTAACTATAAATATGTACAATTGTGAGCATAAACTGTTTCAGATTTTTTATTTGAAGGTTTAAGTGGTTTCATCATTTCTTGTGATATGTTTTGAGAGTAATGCATACAGAAATATAATAAAACGTGTTGAAACTGCACGAGCTCTTTCCTTTTTATGCCAAAGGCTCTCTAAAACCTGCTATAAGGTATGTGATGAGCTGAACGGCGACTGCAAAAAAAAAGCTTTTAAAACTTCCATTGGTTACTGGAAGAGGAGGATTCCTTCCAGCTGGGCTCTCCTGTCCAGAAAGAAAAAAAGGGGGAAAAAAAGAAAAAAAAAGCCACAAAAGCCCCTAAAACTTTGTGAAGTTTCAGAGCTGAAAGAAAAGGGTGAGGTACGTTATGCATATTCTCCAAATGACTTTCAAGGCAAGATTTCCTTTAGTAAGATATTTACCCGGTGAAAGCACATCTTCCTCCGGCTCCTGCCTTCCCCGGGCTCGCCCCTCTCTCCCCGGTGCGTGTCTGGCTGGGGAGATCATTGCCCCAGAGTCTGAGAAACAGGGGCGTTTCGGGACGGAGGTGGAGGGGCAATGACAAGGCTCTGAGTTCGGCTGCTTTAAGCCATAGATGGTCCTTGCCTCCTGTGTTGTCATCTTTTTGGCAGCCTCCATACAGCCCAGGAGAGAAGAAAGTTGTGATGACCCAGAGCTCGTATTTCCCATTCGAGTTTTTTCTCTCTTTTTCTCTCTCTCCTCTCTCTCTCTGTTTTTTTAAACAATATTTTATTTATTTTATTTTATTGTATTTTAGCCCAGAGAGTGGTTTGGGCTTTCAGATGTGTTCAGGGAGGGATGGAGAGCAGCCGGGCAATGACTTTCCCGGGATGCTGGCCCGGCGTTTGGCTCCAAGTGCGACGTCGGGGCCCGGCCGGCGGAGCCGCCCGTGCAGGGCAGCAGGACAGCGGCTCTCCGGGCACAGCCCGCCGCACCGGGACACACAAGGAAGCGGCGGCTGGGAAATCTTGGGAAAAGTTCGGCCTTGTCAAGCCACCGAAATACGCCCTGTGAAGAGGCAGCGCTGTGACCGGGCTCCGAGCGCCCTGCGGTGGCTGCGCTGCCCTCAGCGGCAGCTTGTGCAGCCCGGGAAAGCCTCTGCTCCTCACACTCGGGCGGGCCCATCGCTCACCCCACCCCGGGCCAGCCGTCGCTTTGGGTTTTTCGGGCTTTATGCTGTATCTTCAAATATCAATAGAGCTGTCTCCGGCCGGTGTGAGTGAGTTAGGCGAGAAGATGGTACACGGGGCCCTGCTCACTTCCGGGGTGAGAAGAGGGTTACCTACACCCAGGGGAAGGGGAGGAGGGAGGGAAAGACACCCCCTCCCCCCTGTCCCGCCGCTGACAAGGAAGTTTAGATGTGGAGCGGATCCGGAGCTCCCTCGGCGGCCGTGCTCCTCCCAGAGCGGCCATCCCCGCGCACCCGGCAGCTCCCCGGGTAATCAAACTGCTATTAAAACCTAATTTATGTTCGGTAATAATATTACGTAAAAAAAATTTATTAAAATCATTGGCATATGCCGCCTGCCCCTTGGAGACATCCGTGGGAAATGCAGCTGAGAGGATCCCTCCTTGTCCCGCCGGCCTTCCTACAGCTGAAAAACCATACGGGGGTCCCGCTTCAGAGCCAGCCCCTGCCAGCCACCGTCTGCCCAAACCCCCTCCCGGGCCCAGGGGCACACGAGCAGCCCTGCCAAAGGGCCCCCAACCCCGCTCCGCCGTACCCCGCCCCGGCGGGCTCATCTCCGACCGGAGAGAAGCGCTCAGCAGCTGGGCTTCCCTTCTCCCTGCCCTCGGAGCCGTTCTATCTTCGGGGGAGTCCAGGGATGATCCTTGAGGGGGCTAGGCGGCCTCCCTCTGGCCAAAGCGCAGGTCGTGTGGCAGCAAGGACAGCCCCAGTCCCCCCGGCAGGGATGCCTCTCTTCCGGCAGGCCCAGGGATGCGACCGTGGCGGCTGTGGCAGCGAGTAAGCTCCCCCTCCTTCCCTGTCCTACCCAGGCTGGCCTTGAACTTGACCCTCGCCTTGGCGCATCCAGCCCGCAGCCCCTCTCCACCCGCCTCCCTCGTGCCTTGACCCTGGCCCGGCCCTGCCACGCTTAAAGGAGAGCGGAAAGTCATCAGGTTCAGGGGTTGGGGTTTTTTTAGGGGGTAGAGCAGCCAAATCCCTCTCACAGCCTTGTGCGAGGGTGGCCCACTGGCCCCGAAGTCCCCCTCTTCGCCCTTCTCCTTTGTCCACCTCGACACCGTCAACCCCAAACCCCTCCCTCTCCCCAGCTTTGTCTCCTACACTGAACCTGCACTTGCGAAATCTCCCTGCCCTGGCCCTGAAGACAGTTTGGGAACCAATCTGGAGGGAGGCCTGAGGCTTTCCCAGCAGTCCCGAGCCTGCCCTGGCATTCCACGGTCCCCTCATGCCCACAGCGAGAGGGTGCCCCGGCCGGGGGCTCGCACTCCCCGACGGCTCTGCCCCGACGGCTCGCAGCTCTCCTCGGCCCCACGGCCCCGCCGTCGGTGAGCAAAGGCAGGCACGGCCCTGCCCCGCTGCCGGCATCCCGTGCCCAGCTGTGGCAGCCTCACTTGACCGGCTGTCCTGCCGTGGTGTGATTCTTCCTTTATACCGTGAAAAGCAGCATGGTGGGGTGGGTTTAATTTTTATCGTTAATAATAATAATGAAATCCTCTCCTAACTCTTCCTGCGGACCCCCTGAAAAGATGGACTGATTTCCCTGGGAATTACTCTTTCTCCTCAAGCCAAAAAATTTGGGGGTCCGTCCATATAACAGGCTGTGCTTTGCCCCCCACACCCGCAATTGGAGAGCAGTTCAGGGCTCTGCCTTCACCTGCCCCCGCTCTGCTCCACCTGGCTAGGCTGCTCTAGTGCCTTTGGGCTGCAGCCGGTGATGGCAGAAAAAAACCCGAGCCCAAATCCAAAGGTAAACCAGCCTCCCGACAAACAAACAGACATGACAACAGCCCAGACCGAAATAGAATAAAATGCAGGAGCTCTCGCCCGAACCCGAGCGTGGAGCGGCTGCTGAGCCTGGCGGTGCCGCTGGCGCTGCCGGTGTCGGCGGGGCTCCGCAGCGGGCAAGGGGCTGCCCCTGCACGGCCAACCCCCCGCCGCCGGTGCCGGGGGGTAGCAGCCCGGGCTGCAGCCGCTCCGTTTGGCTCTGGCCAGACCTCCCCAAACTCGTATCAGCCTTTTAAGTTTCCCCTTTGTTTTCAGAAACTCGTACACATTTCCTGCCCGCTATGAAGACATAGCAGACTCCCCCAAACCTCTCTCCAGCCACAAGTGCACGTTAAACGTGCTCCCTGGCACAGCGAGGTATGTATATTTTTCAATTTGTCATCTTCACGCATGGTCGTGAGGGTTGGGTTTTTTGGTTTTTCTTTTTCTTTCTTTTTTTTTTTTTTTTTTTTTTTTTTTGTGTGTGTGTGGTTTTTAATTTCGTGGGTCGCTTTTTTTCTTCCTTTTTTCCCCACTCCTTTCTTTCATTCCTCCTAGGTTTTAGATTCCCCCCCCCCCCCATTGTTTTTGTGTTTTTCCTCTTTTCCCCGAGCCAGACGACCAGGGATGGAGCTGCATATTAGCAGCAGAGCAAGCAAGAACTATTGTCCCACCCTGCAGGGCACGGTGCCCCCCTCTGCCTTCCCCAGTGCTTGAGGCTTCCTCACTTTTCTTTCTTTCTTTTCCCTTTTTTTTTTCTTTTAAAAATTTATTTTCTAGACGGTTTCTCTGTCATTAATACTTTTGGGAGAGAGAAAAGAAGAAAAGAAAAGAGAAGAAGGAGAAGGATAAGACGACCGGGTGAGGGAAGACCTTCGCTAGAGGTTTCATGTCTTTAATAAACACTTCAAAGTGGCTGCCGAACTGCTGTCCCGAGAAAAGGAAGCGCGGCACCAAACGGACCGCGAACCCCACTTCCTCGCAGCGCGGGAAACACGAGCAGGTTCCCCCGCGTCCCTCGCCCGTGGTCCCAAGCGCTTTTCAATGAGGAGTGCGGAGGAGCTGGCAGGGAGGAGCGGCGGGACCCGGAGTGGAGCGGGGACTCCTCCAGCGACGCCCTCGTCTCTCCGGAGCCCCACGCACGGGATCAGCTGCTGCGATCCGGAGGGGGAAGGACGCTCTTTTGGTGTTAAAAAGAAAATAATCGACAACTAAAGCAGGGGAGGGGGGTGGGGAGTAATTCAAGCGCCAGTAAGTGATTGAGCGGGTGTTTTACACGCGAGACATCGCACCTCGCAGGGGGCTGGGGGCGCCCGTGGGGTCCGCGGGAGGCTCCCGGCGTGACCCAGCCCCAGGCGGGCAGGGTTTGTCACCGCGGGATGGGATCTCCCCGACACCTGTCCGCGGGGGTCCGCCGGGCGCGGGTGTTAGGGGGCTCGGCGCAGCGCCCCAGCAGCGGCAGGTCCGTGGGTGGCCGCGGCCGGGGCGTCCCAGGGGCAGCAGGGACGGGACTTGGCCCGACCCGCGCTCCTGGCCGCGGAGCCCCCGCAGGAGACCGGGGCTGTGCGGGTGTGCGCGGGTTCAGGCTGGATCTCGGTGTACAGCAGTTTGCGGTGGGCGGGAAAAAAAAAAAAAAAGAAAAAAAAAAAGAGCAATTTTCATTCCAACTTTTTTTCCCCCTTCTTCCTAGACTGCTAATTCCTCTGTGTGGGCAAACACCCCTTCTCCTTTGATTCTTAGCCACAGCGCCTAGATTAAATACCGGTTTTAATGAGAGCCGTGGCTGTGGCCGCATAAGGTGATGATAGTTATGAAGACGATCTGACCTGTTTTGATGAAGACGATCTGACCTGTAGGGAGAGAGGGAAAGGTCAGCCACATGCAGTGGCCAGATTTCTGCTTGTTCCCGGCACATGCTGCTACAATATTGATCCGCGGAGAAAGATAAACATAAAAGATAGATCGTATATGCTGAATACTAATGAACGTGGCTTCCAGATTTTAATTGTTGTTGACTTCTTATTTCCACCGTAAACATTTGCTGACGTCCGTAGGGCATTTTCCCCATTTTTAAATTTTTCTTCTTTCTTACTTTATCTTATTTTGCTTATTTTAATTCTCAACCCCCCCCCCCCCCCCCCCCCCCATCTCTCAGTGTGTCTCTTGATGGAAATCTTCCCAGCAAGTTATTTTCCCTATCAGCCGAGGTGCAACCACCGGAAAGTCACGGCCAACTTCTTTCCAGCGAAGGAAACCGCTCCTGGAAACTGGGGAAGGCTCCTCTGAAAGGCAACATCTCGACTTGGGATGCTCCTTTCGGATTCCTGTTTTATTATTCGCTCCATTCCTTTGCAGCAAAACTCTGCACATGACACCGGAGTTCAGGGTTAATTTTTTTCCCCCCTTCTCTCCCGGACTAGAGTGCTGCAAACCCAGCATTTAAGCTGGAAGAGAGATCTCCTTTCAAAGCCTGCCCAGTTTCCCAACTGTTACCAGACTAATACACCTACGGGAGGCAAAGAGATGGAAACACGCCGTGTCTCGGGGAGAGAGGCATGTCAGAGGCGCTTTCCCCTCGGCTGTGCAGAGGGAGTAGGCTCTTTTCCGAGGGTTTTCGCTGCCATAAAAAATTGTTAAGATCTTTCACTGCCCTGACTGTCTCTTTAATTTTTTTTTTTTCTCTTCGAGATGGTCAAAATTAGCTGTAAACCGTGTAAAGCAGTCAATGAAACAGCTATCCCCCAACACGCGTTTCAAGTTTCTGCTGCTTCGAGGACGGCCGAGAGTAAGCATCATCGGCTATACAATGGCAATTAACTATATCAGCCTCACATTTAAGAAAACGAGGGAGATATTAAACTCCTAATTCCCATAATTACAAATAATTTTCATGAAGGGAACTTCTATAAGATTTTCCCCCCCTCCTTTACACTTTCCAGTCTATTTTTTAACTCCGGAGTGATTTACTACGTAAGTAATTTTAGAGGATACAGTTTACAGCTTGAGTTATTAGACTGAACACCTCTGGCTGACACCACAACACCTTTTTTTTCTGCCTGCAGCTGTGAGTCACAACCCCATTTTCATACCAAACTGCTGCACATTCCTTTACAATATAGGCTTCCTTCTTGCAAAGATCAAACACTCTGCAGCCAACGTGTTTATTTTAAAATACAGGAAAATTAAAACTAAACATGGACTTAAAAGAAAAAAAAACCCCAAATGCATAATTTCTTTCCCTGCTGTCTCTCCCACTAAAATAAATTAAAATAAAATTAGGAGGGAAGGACGTAGACTGCTCCAATAAAATAATACAGTGACAGAGCCAAAACAGTTGTTTTCGACAGGAACAGGAACAGTCCCTTCTGTTTGCTGTTATTTATTTATGCATTATTGTGGTTATGGTTTTAATTATATGTGGGAATATTAGGCCAAGATGCTGTAACCGTAGCCTCCCTTTAACACACTTTTCGTATTTGTTTAGTACCAGCGCTACAAGGCAAGAACAGGCACCATAAGGAAAATGTTTTCAATATTCTGTTTAAGAGCTTACAACAGGGAATCCCGGAATTACAGGAAAACCTGCAGGCCTGCTCCGTGGAGGTGCCCGGCAGGACCAGGCAGATTTTGTGCTCCTCGGCAGGTTTCGGGGTGCTCGGAGGGGGAGGAATTGCGGGAGAGGTGCCCGGAGTAATTTCTACCTAGCAAAGCGGCGTTTTGAAAGCCTCCTTGCTGTTCAGCAGCACAGACACTGGGATGCTTCTTAATTTTGAGCATGGTAAAGGTAGACTTAATCTCTGCTCCTTCCGGTAACCTACTGCCTACTCCTCCCCCGGGGCTTGAGAGGGGGGCTTTGCTGCAAGTCCTTTTTCTTCCATCCCCTATTTATGGGTTTTGTTGTTCTGTGGTGTTTTTTTTTTTTTTCTTCCCGTAGAGGAGCGTACTCGATGGTGTTAGCCTTGCCCATAATTTCCTCCGGTTCCTTCGCAAGTCTTTCCCCACGTCACCGGAGCAATAGGTGAGGAAGGGGAAGCGGGACATGCCTGCCCACATTAATTTATCTTTGGTACTCATGTCGAAAAAGAAATTACTTTAGAGAAGAAGGAAAAAAAACCCAAACCAAACCAAACCAAACTAAAAAAAACCAACCCCCCCCCCCCCAAAAAAAAAGGAAAAAAAAGAAAAAGGAAAAATAAAGAAAGAAATAAGAAGGAAAGAGAAGGATCACTCCCTTTAGGAAACAGATAAAACAACTTCTGTCATCCCTCTAAATTATCCCCGGTGCAAGTGGCTCCGAGGAGCTGAGTGAAGCAAGCGACGAGCCCGCAGAGCGCTCTGGGCTGTCTTTGAGCAGCGAGGGGAAGCAGGACCAGCCCTTGCCAGGCGGGCCACGGCACGTACTCCGCGACGCCAAGGTGGCTCCCGGGCCGAGGGCTCTTTGACCTCTCTCTGCGGAGGCCCGACGTGCCCTCAACAGCAAAGCGGAGCGGCAGGGGCTTTCTCCGCTGGAAGCCCTCCCGTTCCGCAGGCATGGTTGCTGCCGTTCCTGGGCCTCGCCTTTCGCGCTGTCCGCACTCGCCCCGGCGCTCTCCGAGCCGCTCTCCCGCCGCCGCGGCCGCTTCCCTCCCGCTACCTGCGCGCTCGCTGCGCGCACCGCGGGGGAGGCAGGGCCGGGACGGGCAGCAGCGGGGTGCGGAGGCTTTCCCGTCTGGCACAAACGACACCTGTAAGTCGGACGGCTGTGGCCACCAAGCCTCCTCCCCACCCTCCCACCCACTGGCCCCCACCCCCCCCCCCAAAAAAAAAACAACAAAAAAAGAGAGAGGGAGGCGAGTTTCTCGTTTCCAGCTCTTAAATGAAGTTCTGGGACTTGGCAAAGACAGCACAGGTATCTACGGATGGTCCGTGCCGCCCGCGGAGGCTGCCGGGGGCGTTTGCTAGCGTGGTTCCCCCCTCAGGGTTTCCCCTCCACCCGCGCCCCCAGCTCAGAGGCGATGTGGCTGCGATCCCTGACGGGACGTGCCTGGCCCACCTGGCCTCACACACCCCGGCCCCCGTGAGCGTTCCCCCCGCTCTCCCGTCAGAGGCTGGCCCCTGCACTCCTCTCAGCGCTTTCTACACAGCAGCCGCGCGGGTGGCCCGAGGTATTTGGGGCGTCTACAGCAGGCGGACTGTTGGTTCTGGAGAGGAGTCCAGATCCTGCCCCTCGAACCCTTCCTTTAATGGATTTGTGACAAACTGGCGCAACAGCCCCACGTCTCTCCCTGTCAAGGTGCTCCACGCATACAGAGCCGGCAGGGGTGCACTTAGCGACTGCCACGCTCTGGTCGGAGAGTCCGATGCCCAGCGGCCAGCACACGCGGTCTGCTTCCCCAGAAGTAGGGACCTAACCCTTCTCGGCGGGGATTTAACAAAAATGGGCAGTTACGTTTAATTAAAAGCATCGACTGAGGCCAGGGGAAGCCGGGTTCAGGAGGCGCTCTCGCGGCTGAGGGGGATTTGACTGGCAAGTCCTTCGGGGTGCTCCTGCCCCCTGGAAAGGTTCATGTTTCCGCGGCATTAGGGGGATGAACGTAAACGTCAAAGACAGCTTTTGTCCCCAAACCCGATGAACGCAATTTTGCAACGCGAAGAGGAGTTAATTTTTTTTTTTTTTTTGGCCGGTTTGTCCTCCCTGGGGAAGCACTGAAAGCGGCTCCCCTCGGAAGAATACAAAGGGGATGTGAGTCCTGGCGCTTCCAGGCTTAGATGCCCAAGCCCAGAGACACGCAGTCCCGCAGGCACGGGAGCAGCTCCGCCAGAGAGCCCAGGCTCAACAGCGTCCTGGTCCCACTGCTCCCTCGGCCGTAACAGCGGGATGCCTCCGCCCCGCTGGGGCCGTGCGTCCTGCTGCCCTGAATTTCACTGCCGGGAGAAAAGCTGGCCTGCCACCCGCGGGACCACCGAGTGATGGGTGCCTCAGTCCGCTCCGGTGCGCCGGAGGGGCTCCGGGTCGCGTTTCCCGTGCCCGTCATCTTGGCACTTCGGCATTTCGTGGCGACCTTTAGACGTCCGCAGCGCTAGGCATGTAAGGTACTTTTGGGCTTTGGGGAAGACCGTCCCCGCCTCCGGGGCGACATGGGCAACGAGGGGCGAAGTCTTCGTGGAATGCCCCAGCGCCAGCCCTCGGGAGGTACACGCACACGCTGTGCCACCACTTTGTGAAATGCGCCTGCCAGGCTCCCGAGCCTCCGAGTAACCTCCCACAGTGAATCCCAGCTCCTCGCCCCCTCCAGCTCTTGCAGCAGGAGGGACGTGAATAAACAGGGCTGCGGCTCGCTCCCGGTTTCTGGCATCCCCCAGCTCCCCCTCCTGCAGTGCCCCCGGTGCTGGGAGCTCCTGGGAGCTCCTGGTTCTCCCCGCACCCCCGGGCGGGGTCCCGTACGCGCCTTCGGAAGAAGCAGCGGGCAAGAAACATCGGGAGGTCCGGGGCGGGCTCTGCGGGGCCGGCGAGGAGTCCTCCGCCTCGGGATGTGTGTGTCGGCGTGGATGTGGAGGCGGCTGTCGGGGCTCAGCCCCACCGCCGGGCAGCGGCAGGTTGAGAGGCCGTGGCGGTGCCTGGAGCCCGGCACCAGAAACTAGACCATCGGAAACTAGACCATTGATAGGATGCCTCTGAAACGGGGAGAAGGGAAGAAGAAGTCTTTGCTACACTAGTTTTTATTTTGGTGGGATACGTCCACATTCAGGAGCCCATTCACACTAATGCCATTTATCTTACACTTTAAATGCTTTCTAAGGGTACCCACGTGGGCTCATCCCACACAGCGTGTGGGCTGCTCCACTGCCAGCTCAGCAGACGCTGTGGCATCTCAGCAGGCCCTCAAACACCCGTGGAAACCCATCCCTGCTTGGAGACACATATAAGATGGAAAAAAGATGCTCCACGACACAAAAGGTAATGTAAAATGTAATGGTAACCTAGTACTGCAACAGTTACACGAGAAACACCCCCCCCCCCCCCCCCATTTCCTTTGTCTATACAGTGGCAATGTTTTTTTTCCAGAAAAGAGAATAACAAGCAGAAGGCACATATGGAGGTGCAAAAACTCAGCAAGAACCACGGTCAGATTCTTGCTTCCCAAGCAAAACCAACGAACCACCACTACCAGCCAAAAGAAATCTCATATGTTTTATTTGCCTTCCATGGACTTGTATATTTAGCACATCTTTTATTGCCCCACTGTGCTTCCAGAAAGTTGCTATACCTTAGCCTGAAATCACATGACCTTTTGGCAGCTCCCTCCTGCTACAGCTGTGAAAGGAGATTGAGCCTCCAGCAGCACTCATTCATCCCACCACTCATGCCAGATATTAAGTGACTGCATCAGATGTTGGGGTGGTTCGTCGTGCAGCCAAAATGATCAGCTCCCATGTGCAGCACACTAGAGACATCACCACCTAAGCTAGAATGACACTGACACACAAAACTCCCCCAACCAATGGTTGGGTTTTAATAAACAATAATTACATTGTACACAGCTCATACCAGTTCTGCTATTATCAAAGAACAGCAGAAGCTATGTGAAAGAATGTAACAGCAGAAGTTCTCGGGTTAGCCCAAGTTAGGGGTCTGAGCACTGAAATTAATGGGTATGTTAATCCTTCATCTTAATTTCTGCAGGAGATGAAGCAATAGAAAGTCATGTAGGGATTTTTGTCTTTAAAATATGTTCCTTTAATACTCTCAAATAATAATCCCTAAATGCATGACTTCTTACCTTCATGGGGTTTAAGTGAATTTTAAATAATTCCTAGACCTTGCACAGTCCTTTTATAGATAAATACCTTTTATCCTCTGCAAGAATTTTGCTAAGCAAGTATCATGGTGGGGTGTATCAGAAATATCCAGATGGGCAATGCCATTATCTGTAGTACTATCAGGAGTTGCTGAAGAGATAATTGAGGTGTCAAGAGGCTGCAGTGGGGATTGAGTAGCAAGAACTTATGAACTTTAGGAGCAAACAGACCATTTTAATTCAATATTCTAGAATGGGAAAGACAAATAGAAACACTCCGGCAGAACTGTTTTCAAAGAATGTTTTTTATGAAGTCTCAATGGTGTTATGGGCATATCCCATTTGCTTGAGAATATTTACTTTTCTGTTGGTTATTTGAGAGTCTTTGATGTTTACTCAGCTGACCCATCCTGGTTTCTTGCCCTTTGCTGCCCGTAGGCACCTTTTGTCACTGCATGCCTACATGCTTTATATTCAGTTTCCATACGGATCAGAGTTGTCTCTTGGGCAAGCCAGACAAAATGAAACCTCCAGGTTTATTTCAGCTGATTTGAACTGCTGCCAAGGCGAGGGCCACACTGTCTCAGGGACTGAGTTTTAAAAATCTAGTAAAGAACAGAAGACTCAATTACTATTTATTTCCAGAAGGTATTTCTGCGTCTTCTTACAGTTGGATTTTATGAAGACTCACCCCATCAAATTCTAGCCCCAAGCTGTGGTTTGGTTTTACACATGTCAGTGAGGCAGTTTTCCTTCTACAAAAAAAAAAAAAGGCCTCTGATGGTTTTAAATCTAGCATGGTTGAATGTTTGATTGTGATCATTGTGAAAGGGACCTGGAATTTAATAAATAAGTAGACAATCAACTTTTTTTTTTTTTCTTTTCAGGATAAGTGATAGTGAAATGGAAATATTCCTATAAAACAAGGACATTGCTACTCTACTTTAAAAATCTATATAAAATACTGAACTTTTTAAAACTCTGTGCAAAATTATTCTTTGAGACATATCCTAATTCCTAGTGTGCTAAAGAAAACTGAATTTTAGGCTTCTGCATCTATAGATTTAACAGATTAGCAAACAAAAAATTCTTCAACCAGTTCTCCCATGTGGAGAACTGCATGCCCTGAGAAGTGGTCTTGCTTGCTAGTTTTGTGAGCAGTCTTCAGTGAAGAAGCCAGGTACCAGCAGGGGATGAAGAGTGACCATCTTTCTCTCCCCAGGAGGTGATTTCATCAGGTCAGGATTAAGGAAAATAGCAGGGCAGGTTCGAGTATCATGCAGCACCATCAATCTAACATCTTCCAAGAACAGTACATTCCCACAAAACTATAAATAAGAAAAAATGTGGGCTAACTGCAGCATATGAGCACAAAACCTATTAGGAACCTCTAGAAAAAGAAATCATCTGTCTATTTGGGAAAAGTAAAAAGCATATGCTTGAAGCTGTTATCACATAAACACATGCCTAGAACATGAGCTTTTCCAGGATGCAAATAAATTGACTAGTCACTCAACATAGTCTCTATATACTGAAATTTAAAGTAATTAGAGGAGAATTGCTGGGCTCCATTCGCAAATACTTAATTTTAATAACACTCAGGATATTTTCTGTATTTTCAGAGGTACTAGATTTCAGCTTGCTACAGTTAAAGTAATAGAAAATTCTGTAGTCATTATTGACTGCAACTGCCAACATACAATTTGTGAATTAAAGCCCCATGTGGAAAACTGGGAATGGATATTGAAAGCAGTTTGTGCTCATACTCCACCTTATAACAGACAGCTAGAACGAGTTGGTTTTTGAGGACTACAAGGGGATGTGGAAGCTGGTTTCAGAGAAAACCAAACACTTACAGACATAGCACTGTGTCTGCAATCAGTGGGTTGGTCTGTGAGTTCAGACTGGTTTGGTCTGACAGGAACAGATTACTAGAGTTGGAAGTTTATGACAACGGATTTGACAGTATGTGATGATATTCAGTATATCCTCCAGCATTAGCATGGCTGCCCATTCCTCATTAGGGTCAGAATGTTCTCATTAGTAAATTGGCTTGCATCATCCAAAAGTGCTTTGCCTGTGGGCTGAAATGAAGTACTGCCCTGGGGAGAAGGAGCATGGGCGTTACCGAGTCCCAGCCCTCTCTGCTTAGTGCCCTTCGGCATTGTGCCAAGTACGGGCCGGTGAGATCTGAAGCACACCCCTGTCCCAGTGCCAGGCAGGGGTTTGGCCCCTCCACACAAAACAGCTTGGTGCTCTCTTTGCAGTTCAACATCCCTGTGATCTGTCTTTCTTTTCTTTTCTGCAAAGATACAGAGACTCAGACTTACAACTCAAATTGTAGGGGACTCTAAAGAACTCTTGATGCGAGGGGAACCTGTCTGTTCCCATCACAGATGGTATCGCCTGGTCATGGGGCTTAAAAGGGACCTAAACATCTGTGTTTCCAGTGACACTGTGACTAGATCCTTTTGTCCTTGATTAAATTTTACCTGAAATTGTAATTGGAAAAGCATTAAACTTTTTCTTGACAAGGAGATGGAGGCAGTGTCTGGCTGTGTCCTGCTGGTAGCCAGAGCTCGGTACATTCCCTGTCCACTTCCCAGGGACCTCTTGGGTGACCTGGTTTGGGTGTCCACTGAGTAGCAGGATATAATGAACACTACTCCCCTGTCAACATTTCACTGTTCTGACCCCACATAAACTGCTGTGCTGTGACAGTTGATGGAAAAATTGTGAGGCTTCAGGAGCAGAGTCAGGGTTCACAAGCACGTAGTGCCATGAGCCTGTTTTGCTGTGTGGGGCTTCCCTCTGGAAACCCAAAACCACCTATACTGGAGAGGGACTCAGTCATCTCTCAGGAAGTGATCAGTCACTTAAAAGATGGAGATCCCCTCTAATGAATCAAGAGAGCCTTTCTCCTCTGACATCAGCAGATTATCCCTGTGAAGGCACTGGACCCATGTTACAGTGATACAGTTACCTCAAAGGTATAATTTCCTTGGGAATACGTTTGAACATTTTTTTCTCTCAACATTTGTACGGATTTTCAATATTTCCTTCCTGTTATCTTAAATTTGACTGTCTTTAAGGCCAAGAAAATCCATTTTAACTTCTAGAAATTTATTTTCAAATTAATGAAATGCTACCCTGCTACAGAACCAGCTATAGCTATACTCAGGAGGATGAGCAGAGAGCAAAAGCAGCACTCAGGGACACAGATTGCCTTTCTTGCTGTGCTTTAAGGGGTAAGCACTGCAGATAATCCAGATGCCCAAGTCATGCAGAACAATTGTCAACCTTTGATAGACCTGACAAATAATACAATCCCCCTGATTTATTGCAGTCATATCTTCTCAGTCTGCTGCTTTGAGGGTGAAGGAGAGACTGCAATGAAGTCTGGGGCCTCATGGCTGTATGACACTTCCCATAGGACATGAAATGATGAACAGGAGAGCAGCTTACTTGCTTTATTGATGAAATATTTAAGTTTTAAGGCCTGTAGTCTCAATCTTACAGTCTCCGTATTCCACATGCTTTCAGGAACATTGTTGAGAAAACACACATTTCTGGGAATCATAAGGCAATGAACACATAACCTGGCTCACACCTGAAATCTGACATATTGTATTTACTTTGCTTGTTGTTGTGCAGCTTATACAGTAAACACATCAGCAAATGATTACTGGTGCCTATTGTACTTAAGGTTGCCAAATATTTTCAATTTAATCATCTCCTTTCCTGTTTTCACATGATCAGTTTTCCTAAAAAAAAAAAATAAATCTGTGGCTTTGAATTTCCTGTCTGTGGCTTTTGCCCCTAAATGATTTTCCTAAGTCTTTTTTACAGTGCTCTTTCATGCACTTTTGAAGTGGTGATGGTTTAAAAAAAAAAGAAAACAGAAAAAAAAAATGGTTTCCACATAGACTAAACCTCCCAAACTATGAGAGTCACAGCAAAGTTAATGTGGACATAACCTGCATTGAAGACCAGTGTCCTCCAGTCAGGTTTTGATTAATTTTCCACTAATTTTGACTGTATTGTAGTAGGAACCTTTAATTTTGGGAAAGAAGTTTAAGAGATTTGACTTGAAAGACAGATGCTTCAGCATAGGTTGTCCTCAGTCTGAAGCCTCCAGATATATTATGCTCATTAAGTGTCCCATTCCTCTGTCTGCATTTTTGTTTCTAAGAGGCAGAGCCTGTACCCTCTTTAGAATGAATAACTTGGAAAGAAAGAATTTACAAGCTCCACAAGTTTATTGGTTCCAGATTTCTTTCCTTTCCTTTTCTCCCCCTCCACACATAATTTGAGATGCCTTCTCCATAAAAGTTTAGATAAATATGTTGAAAACATTAATACATCATAAAGGTCAAAAGATTAAGCATTCAAGAGTCAGCCAACCTCAAGAATTATTGTAGTGAGATTTACATGATCTATATCCATCTCAAAAGACATAGTATCAAGGACAGTAACAAACTTGTTCCAGCATTTCAATCTCTTTTCTGAGCTGCCTGTAAATTCATATCCTGTTTAATTCTTTGCTGAAACATAAACTAGAGAGAAAAGACGTTACCACATTACCAAAAATTCACATGAAACTCCTCTGATCTTGGTAGGCAAGATGTGCATAACATTGAATAAACAGTGCATTGTCACTGCAACCTTGGCATTTTTCAGGTGTGTTTTCAGCCATCCAGAGACTGAGTTCAGACAAAAAGTCTATTACTTTTCACAGTGGCATAAATAATTTCAGGACAATAAACAGACTGTTCATGTACAGCAGATTAAATGAATTATGGTTCAGGGGGGGAAAAAGCCCAACCAAAACTTTACAAACCAATAATGATGCTACCTTATAACAGTGGCTGCTAGTTATGTATATTCAGTTAACATTGTCTCTACAGATTAGTTCTGTTAATCTGAAACTCTGCACCAGTTATACAGACCAAGACAAGCAAGGAGGGACTTTGCTATCTCTTTCATCTTACAAGGATGGATACTCTGCATTCTTCTCCTTTTACGGACTTCAGGACAGCAACATTGGGCCAGTTGAGAGGAATTAATTAATTTTCCCTGTTGCACTGAAACTGCAGAGTCAGGCTGCAATGTTGCTGTTTTAAAGTGTAATTAAGCTTCATTTTCTCTCTCTAATCCTTATTTTCTAAGAAAGTCATGGTCAGGACTAATAAATGCTCAGTAGGGCTGTGGGTAAACCCTAAATCTAAACTAAACTTTGTTTTGAGATGAATCTGAAATTAAAATTACTCCATGTTTTCCTCACCCCTAAGCAGGAGTAAATCCTGACTCTCAGTCTGCCTGAGAAAGGGAGACTCTCTGATGGAGACTCTCTCTGATGGAGAGCAGCAACAGCAGCGGGAGCCAGAAGCAGAACAAAAATGAGGAAGGATGAAGAGTATTTGTTTCCATGACAGACATCACCTGGTAGTTGTCATGGGTAGCGCTATAAAACATAGGTTCCTTTTCCTCTAAAAAAATAGCCTGAACTTCTATTTTACAGCTAAGAGAAAAGCTATTTACTTTTTCCAAACACACCATGGAAGTTTATGTTACTGAACAAGCTTATCTCAAATCATTTATAGGCACACTGGCCTAGGAAACTTGTTTTAACCATCTCTGAGTATAAAAAATAGCATTTTGTCTTCTGTAGGACCTTTTGCTAGAATGCCCTGTTTTGAACAAGGAGAAGTCAGTCCATCTTTTCAAGTTTTTGTATTTCTCCACTCCACAGCTGCAGTGCTAAGATATTATTTAACTGCAGCTTTTTATTTTTTCTAATGTCATCATTTGGATCTTCCAAGAACCATCTAGCACTTTTTCCACATCTATTAGGAAAATGACTGCAGACCAGGAGCATCACAGTATTTGGGTGTATTTTCCCAGATATTCACACTACTTGCGAGTAAAGACTGAGAATGGGGCATCCATTTCCTCCTTAACTCTGCTTGTACCTTATATAATGGAATTACATTTCCCATTTGACTGTATGTTTTATTTCTTAATCACAATCACTTTTCCTCCTTCTCAACAATTACAAAATGACACAGAAAAGGTGGAAAGCAAAAGCAAAAGCAGTGTAGCCTCTCTAGGAAAAACACGCACCTTTGTATATAGCAGACTTTGAAGAAAAGTAAGTTTAATGAAATTACTTACAAAATAATAAATGAAACATAATGGAGCTTGGACTATATTATTGTTAGAGAGGTCAACTATTTTTTTTATCAACATCTTAAAAGTGTTGAAACCCTTACATTCCACCTACAAAAGACGTAGTGAGGAGAACCAAAAAAAAAAAAAAAAGAGGTGAATAAAGAAAATCTATCCCTTGGGGCAATTTCTAAGGAGGCAAGAGCTTCTTTCCTGCCAAGAACCAGTGTCTTCAAGGATCATGCAGCACTCGGTGCCAAGTGTTTTATGGCACCACACTCCAGCTGGCAATGGGTTTTGGACCACAGCTTTGGCAGTGGGAGCAGGGTGAGCTGACTGCTATGCTTCTGAATGTAGCATGGTTCTGATCTGACAGCCCTGGTGTGATCCAGAAAGGCACCTTATTGCTTCCTGAGGAGGTTTCACAAGCAGATTAGGTTCCTGGGGTGAGATATTTAAAACTAAACACTTATATTCAAAAGACAATCTACCCAGTGCCCAATATTGGTCAGGGAGCTTCTCACAGCTGGGTGAGAAATGCTGTGCTTTAGTCCTCTCTCCTGTTAGACTTCAGCAGCCTGGTTTGCCCTGGATTGGGAGTTTGAATTTGTTTTCAGAGACAGTTTGACTGATAAGGGAGAAGTTTTAAGTGAGGTGGGCTGGGAGCTGTTGAAGGGTCGAGAGGTACAGCATGACTTTCCTGGGGAGCCTTCTAAGTGGAGAGGGGCTGAGTGGGGGCCACATCCTCTACCCCTGGATTGAGGCAGAGACAGGAATGCAGGAGTTATGAGGCCAGGAGGAAGGCAGGCAAGAAGAAACATCAAATAAAAACCTAGGGGGTAGGGCAGCCAGCCAGAAGAGAGAAGACACCTAGCCAAATACATAAATAATCCTGGGAAGCCAGAGTAGAAGTCAGTAATTCCCCACTGCCTGCAAGCCTGTGGTTAAGGAGCTGAGACTGGATCTTCTGAGGCAAAGGACTGCCTATAGCCATGCCCTGTAGAAGACAGCCTCCAGCCACCCTGACCATCTTGCACAGGGATCTGGATGAAGAACAATGTTTAACTGAAATCACACTTCTGTGCCATTTTTACCCCCAGTGCAATGGCACAGTAAATAATTCCAGTTTGCCTTATTATACAGCCCACCTGACAAGCAAAGGCAAACATATTTTTGAAGAAGCAGAGCCAAGAGAGTGCATGTAGTCTCCACACTGAGAGTGTCCCAGACTCAGTAAACTTAGTGTCTTTAGTTTAATGTGGTGTTAAATACAGAACCTACTCAGATAAGAACCTGGTGCATTAACATCTGAGGAGCTGTAAACCGTAGATAGCATAGTTCTCAAAAAACCTTTTCTTAGATACACTGAAGTCCTTGGTGGGAATGTTAACATAACACAAAGTAATAATTCTGGAAATGGGTGTGAGGTTTATCCATTCTTTTCTTAAAGTAATCTGGATAAATGCCAATATTTCATATATAACTCTAATAAATGGGTGCACCTAAACAAAATTATTCTCTGGAAGTTTGAAAACTCCACAGCTTGTAGCTCCAAAGAGTCAGTGACTGTGGTCTTCATGCCCTAACCAGGTGTGTACTGAAAGAAAACCAAATGTTTACTTTTGAGATATATTTCCACATATGCCAAGTTTCCTATCTCTTTCTGTAATGACATTGTGTCACAAAACTCAAAGAATGTCCACCTGAGAAAAAATGCTAAGTGGCTGAAACGGCAATGAACTGATTTATCTGCTGCAGGAAGGTGATGTATGTCTGAATATCTGTCCCAAAAAAGAAGTGGAGGCAAAAACATTAAAATGGCCAGCCAATGCTCTGTAATTGGCAGGAATCTATTTTGTCACTGACTGTGACAGAGTTTGCAAAACCTATTAAGACATCAGATGTGTAAAAAACTAAGGAAAACACATTGTAAGTGTATTTCCTGGAACAAGGATCTTATTGCTATAATGCCTTTAAAAATTGTAATTCTCTGAAAAGAAGAAATGTTGTAGATGCATTAACTTACACACTTAAGTTTTGAAATAAATTCAGGGACTTAGGCAGACTACAAAAAAAATCTGCGAAACAACAGATATAAATGTACTGGAAAAACAAAAAGCAAGCTGTAATTTTCTGCAATAATCCACTGTTTCATGTGGGACACACTCTCTGAAGTTAATGTGGATAAACAGAAGGATGTGGCCCAAATATGATCTCCAGGGAGACCTACAAGAAGAAAAGACCATTCGTAAAGGAATCAGGCTTGAGACACACCCATGTAAAACACTGCATAGTATGTTTTAAAATTGATGTTTTCAAAACAGCAACGTATCACAGCATAAAAGTCATGACCTAGTCCTGTGAGATGTCACAAAGAGATGTGGCCATTCACTCACTTTCCAGCTGAGTCAGAGAGCTCAGTGTTTGGAAGAAGCTCTCAGGCACACTGAGAGCAGGTAACTGGTAACACAGCACTGCCCCACGGACCTGAGGCCCTTGTCAGCATGGTCCTCAGGTGACAAATCCATTCCCCGTGCAGGAGAGAGTTGTGGCAACCTGCCCTTTCTCAATGCAGATGAAGAACAACAATTCCCTCTTCTGCACAATTTTCAAGGATTGGTGGATCAGTCACATCTCAACCAATATCCCTTGGGGTATTCAGAAATACTTTTCAATAAAGAAGTATTCTATCAAATGTTACCCTTTTAACTCCCAGCTCTTTATTCCATAGAACAGGATAAAAAATTGCTTGCAATTTTTGTAGAGAGAAAAAAGGAAGAATACTTTGCGCTGTCTTGAGACTCGACGATTTCTGCATTGTCTTGATCAAAAATACCATAAAATTTCCTTTGAGGGGACTGCAAGAAACAGATCTTTGAGTGGAATAGATCAGGAAGCTGTATGGAATAAGAGATGGTGATAACATGGGCTACAGCTTTGCTACATGAGCTGCAATAACTTATTATTGACATTTGGTCTTTGAAAACATATTTGCTTCTCCACTGCAGGCTAGAAGAGTGGACTACAAACAATGTTTAGTCAAAACTGGAGACACAATGTTAGTTCTTAAGTAAAGCAAATAAGAACAGTTGAGGAAATAAAACATCCAGGTTTAGAGAAAAGTTTGAACTCAATATTCTTTAAAATATGTCAAATTTATCTGTCAATTTCTCAGATAGAGGCCCTCAAGCCATCAAAATCCATATAAAATTTAGGATTTAGGAACTGAAGCTAGGAGGGATGCAATTCTTGGCCCTTGTGATGGTTTGATTCTCAGGTTATGAACACCATGGCTTCAGGTATAATGAAATGTGTATATCACACCAGTAGATGAAGTTTGGAGCAGAGAGTGAAATAGAAAGGTGGAAAAGAAAACAGACATCAAAGGAAACTTCAGTTCCATGTGGCAGAAAACTATTTGGACACACAGAAACTGTATAGCCACATCTGTGAATATAAAAACAACAGTGAAAAAGACAAGTTTTCCCTTTTTATTACAACCCCCTGACTAGAAGACACAGTTTGCATGGGAAACCGCAGTTGTTCTGGGTTTATGTTCAGGTGAGACTGGTGGTTGCTATCCCTGCTCCTCATCTGGGGTTGTTGCCAAAACCAGGTGTTCTGCTGGATGCAGCTGGAGGGGGGCTGTCCCATGAGTGGGGTGGGGTGCTGCATGGAGCCCAGAGCTGGCCATGACCCCTGATGGGTGCTGTCCTACAGGTGCCAAGAGCCCTTGACACTTTTGGGGACCAGTGAACCCAGAGGAAAAGCTCCCCATGGTGCTGGGCCCAGCCCTGACCAGAGACAGTGCAGAGATTTGGATTAGATTGGCCATGGCTGAGCCAAAATCCTGTGTCCTGGGTGGAGGTGGTGTGCATGGAGGTCACCGGGAAGACTGTCAAGGAGAGTTGGGGTTGAAGGTACCTTCAGGGAACTGACACAGAAGTCACAAGTCAAACCAGAAGCATTATTCTGCTCAGGAATTTGAAGCATTCTGGTAAAGACAGTTTCACGGGAGGTTACTTGAGCAGAAATGTGCTCTGCTGTCGTCCTCTCCACTCAAGCACTTGCTAGCGCAGCCCGGGAGATTATTTCTCATTATTTATTATTTCCCATGATTAGGAAAGCAGGGTCTCTTACATCAACTCAAAGTAACAAACACACCAAGGCACTGCTGAAATAATGCAGCCAAACAGTTCCTCACCAGCACAGCAATGCAGGCAAGCTCCAGCTTTTGCCTGGTTGCTCTGGTTCCCGGTCGGAGGACAGTCCACTGCAGCTGTGCAGCCCAACACCCAATTCTGTGTGCAGATTCCCACTTCCCGCTTTTGAAAACTCAGTCCAGATTTCCTTTCACTCTGGGGCTTCATGAGCTGTGGATGTGTTTTCAAATACCAAACACACTGACTGCATTTTGGAAGGGTCTCACTGTAAACACTCAATGAGCTTTTCCTGCAAACTTCATTGTTACAAAATTACAAATGACATGGAAATGAAAACAGGTCAAACCAAATTACAAACATGCATTTTCTGTTAAGAATCCATTTCTCAATGTATGAACTCATTTTCTTGGGAAGTATGCCAAAGCATTGTTTTGAATTTATGTCTATCTCTACCAACATGGGATTACAAATACGAAAAAGATGCCAGAACTTATTGTAGGCAGAAGAATGCGGAAATAAGGATAAACCTTTGCTAAAGTCTGCTACAGAATATTTCGTATCTGTGTCTATTACTGGTTGTATGGGATACTCTGGACATTTTTAATTCAAATCCCTATGGGGTGTGATAAAATGGCTTGTATTGTAAAATGCCAACAATCCAAGTAGCACACATCCAACAGGTAAGAAAGATACCCTTTAATGGCACAGTCATTAGCAAGGAGCCCTTATTAGAGGCTGGTAATGTCCTGCTCCTTGTAGGCACACATTCACCATCTGACTCAGTGTTGTGTCATATGACTGTGAAGACCATGGCCTGACTACTTTCCTTCCTTCCCAGACTAAAAGTTTCTCCTGTTCCACCTTCCAAACTGGACAGTTAATGTTTCTAATGGAGCAGAAGTCCTTCATTGGCTCTGGACTATTTGTGAGTTCTAACTCCTTGTAATATATATACAGTCATTTATTTGAAATGTCCCTGACTCCTTAAGAATATTTCACCTAAATATTATATGTTGCCAGTATAAGGACTATATACTAAAAATATCTGTTTTCAGAAGCTGAAAACTACAAAAATACCTGCTGACACATTTTTCTTGGGGATGTTTTAAGCAACTCAAGAGCAAATGCAATTAGAGTGTTGTAAATTGGAATGATTGTACTGATAACAGTTGAGTTCTTGTTTCATTGTAATTGGTATAAAACTTTTTTCTGCCTTCCAAATAATTTTTTTGAAAGTGGAACTACCATGACTACAAAAACTAACAGCAGAAGTAGAGGAGCAGATGGAGTAATCAGACAGTCTTGACTATACATTATAAACTCCTGCTGAAGGAGAGGTTAGCCTACCAGAGGCTACTTGCATGATGACATTACTTGCAGAAGGCTGCTGTTGACACCATAACATTAAGCATGGCTGAAGTAATCTTCCAAGTCTAATGTAGAAAGTTTCATTTCCCTTGAGATCTACTTCTATGAGGGTGACACTGCAGGATGCCTTGGGGACAATATCACTATCACAGTATCAGTCTCACTAGCACCTTTCTCAGATAAAAAATGCCTGCCTCTGTTGTTCAGAAAACTGATACTAGTAATCAGTAAATCACCCAACAGTAAACTCATTTAAGCAAAGCAATTGATGCTGTGGTTTGAGATGTAGAAGACTTGTAAAACACATACCTGCCTCTTCCTACAACTGTAAAAGGGCTCTGTGCTGGCAGAAACCTCTCAGAGGGTAATGGAGAGATGGATTTGAGCCATGCTGCAGCACGAAGGGAGGGAGCGCCAGAGGCTGTGGTGGCTGGGCCATCATGACACAGAGCTGTGTCCACTTCCAGGTGCATACCAAGGAGCTGTGCTGTCACCTGCCTCTGTGCTATTCCTGAAGTTTCCCTGCAGCTCAGGTCTTTAAGGCGTGTGGGATCCATCCTGCAGTCCTCAGCCCCAAGCAAGTCTGGGTGCAGGACTCACAGGATCACAGCACTAGGTCCTCTAAGAGGGGACATTTTAAGGAAGGAGGTGTTCTCTTGTGTTTATTGAAATACTACTCTGCAGCATTTATTACACAGCTGCATGCACTATATCAAGCAAAATAATATAATAACTACTTTAAGTAACAAACAACCAGTAAAAATTTGGTATTTCCTACAGGCTTTCTTGTCAAAACCTTTAGCTGATTTGTACTTTATATTCTCTGTTCACAAAATAAAGCCATGGTGTTGGCCTGAGCTGTTTCTCGTAAGGATAAAACAGCTAGCATTTCTATTATATTTTTAAATGTTACATGCTGTTTTGGTTAATAAGTCATGATCTCTATTAGTGAGAGCATGACAAAAACTAGCCAAGCCTCTGCTGAACAAGAGTACTGCACTGCACACCTGCTCAGCAAGCAGCAAACATGTTTTATGTACTTCACTAAAGGATAATATTTTTCTTTCAGCAACATATTTTGCTTTGGCCACAGTGATTTTTGCTTCATTATCCTGCTGGTATTTTGATATTCATAAACAAGTCTCAGAACAGTTTTAAAACCTGATTTAAAGGAGTAGTTCAGCAGTAGAAAACAACAGAGCCTCTGTCTACATATATCTTCTGCAGCATTCAGCCTCTTCCCTGAGGTGTTGGACTTCAGACACATTTTATTAACATTCTGGAGTTGTACCCTCCTGACTAACCAGCCATTAGCTGGCTCACTGATCCTTAACTGCAGATCACTTTCTCTCTTATATAGGCTGCATTTCCCTTAGGTTCCAAAATAATTAGTCTCCCGGCTATGGATGTGATTTCTGTTTAAAGGAAAGCAGAAGAAGCACCTCAGCCACTGCTGGCAAGCATCTTTATTCATGTTAAGTTCCTTCTCTGGTTGGTATTCACAGAGCACAAGATTCTAATTCTACTTAATAATTAGACTAATACCAGACATACTTACATTTGCCTTCCAGAGCAATTTTCGACACAGTAAGCAGGGAGTTGCATGCACAGAGCTCCCATAGCAACATGTTATTGTTAACCAAAGTTGTGTGCACAGCTCCATGTGCTAAAAATTCAGCAAGGACCAATTCAGCTGTCAGATACACAGGGGCAACTCCCACGGGATGTCAGTGGAAGGCTCAGATGGCAGAACAACCTCATAAAAATATAATATTGTGTTATAATAATAATCACCCAAAACTCTGCTAGGTCAATACTGTGAGCTGACCTGCTTTGGATCACTGAGATAAACGCCTGTGCTCTCTCTTTTGCCAGACCTGAATATAAGGGAATTGTCACTATAAAATATTTGAGTACTGTTTGTTAAAATATGCTCTAGGTGCGATACCTGTATACTAAGGAAGTATTGGTGCATCCTGATGAAGTGTGACTGCAAGCATCACTTTGGAGAACTGAAATGGAAAAAACTGCTCTTGATCTTAGACTACTAAAAAAAATACCACAAGTGATGTCAGAAGGAGATAAGCTCAATGCAAATATTCACCACATAAAAAATAAAAATATTTTCTTGCATATCATATACTGACCTCTTCATTTAAGAAAGGGAAAAAAAAAGGAATAAAATTGCTGTGCCTGAGGAATCACTTTTGCATAGAGTCACAAAAATCCAGTGGACTTTCCTCAAGCATTTAAGAGTCACTGTTTGATTTGATTTGTTTTGATTGCCTTTTAATCATATTATGCCTTCTGATTTGGCCTCCTATTTATTGAATATGTCACAAGCAATCAGAGTTGTAATAGACTAAAGAAATTTTACAAAAAGAATAGATATCTAGTAAGCAACTTTTGCCTCTCATACTTCCTGCATTGCATAACTTTAGTGACTCTAGGAACATGTTTTAGCTCAGGTTACTGGATATCATGAACCAATGAGAACAAATGCAATAAGTGGTAGGTCCCCACAGAAAGTACTGAGTGAATTCAGCTCCCTGCACCTATATGCAGAGGCATGAGAGCTATTCCCCTCCTCATGTTTGCATCTTCCTAAGGTAGGCAGGACTAGGCTCCCTCTGTCCCCCTGCCAAGACTCCTCTGAGTGAGAGGCTCTGTGCTGCCGCAAGCCCAGTTACATCTGCCATTTCTAGGTGCCTTCTTGGATCACAGTCAATCATGGCTGCAAATGCTGAGATTCAGACACCTTACCTTACCTGCAAATACAGCAATGTAATGCATAATAGCACCCTGAGTTTTGCAAAAGTAACACGGAAAATAACATTTTCTTTTACAGACAGACTCAGTCCTCTGACATATCTACTTCATAAAAGGATGACTGGTTTTTCAGTCAAGCACATGAAGCCAGGGAGGGAGTCTTCTTAATTCCCTGGGAGGGGAGTACTTGGGCAATCTGCATGTTTACTTTTTTTCCCCCCTTATAATATTGGATTCCATCTTCCTTGATAAGTCATTTTAAAATGTACATTTCAGGCATTTACTTTGATCTGTTTTCCTGGTAATTAAATTGCCAGTCTTTAAACTGACAATTTAAAATAATCCTAATTAAGACAACTTCCCCAAACTTCAAATACCGGTTTTGAATTCTAGTGTGAAGAGAATGAATAATGATTCTCTGAGTATTCACTTTAACACTGTCTACTTCTCCCACACAAGGAAATTGATTTTCTCACCTGTCATGTTAACTAAGGGCACAATCCTGCAAATTCTTCCTTCTGCAAGTCGGTCTTAGTCAGAGAGCAATCCACTGGAACTAATGACAAGATTTGCTCACGTGAATAAAGATGGCCTGGATAAGATCATTTGGATAAATGTGCAAATGTGTAAGTGCACTGACTAAGCCTGTGCAAAATGACCATTTGATACATGCTGAAGAAGCTTAAGATTCTTCTCCCTTGTGAAACAGTAACTGCAGTTCACATAGGAAGTGGGAATAAAGATTTTTACAGGTTGAAATAAAAATAATTATCATGGACACGTAGACATATGCAGTGAATTGCTTTCAGTCTGTATCTGAGTAATTTATGATCAGATGATCTGACCGTAAAACATTTATAAAAACCTGCATAACTAACTACGGACATCATTGTGTACCGTGCAATTATGACACTTACAGAATACTTAGACAGACAAGAGTTTATGAGCTCTTGTGACAGTCAGGAAAATATGAAAAATATGTAATTTGAATGCCCTACTACTAATAGTCTACAGAGGCTGTGAAACAATTTTATATTACTATGTTTACCTCAGCCTTTTATATTTACATATTGGAATGTATATTGGAGGGTTTAATTGTGAGGCTGTCAAAAGTAAAAGCACTTTGAGAAAACCAAACCATGCCATATTACAGGAGGAAAAAAAAAGATTCAAAAGTCTTTTGTTCAAATGGAAATACAGAAAACAACATGTTGTTTAAGCAGGATTTTATTTTCTTCTACTCGAGTGATGAAGAGGCTTTTGTAAAGAAAGGCTTTCATCTTACATATGCAGTACTCCATCACAACATAATTACCCTAATTTGTATTCCACTGTAGAAATAGGCTTTTTCAGCTTAAACAAATTAAGCAACAATCACTAAGTGTACATGACCGGCATTCTTTCAAGTAACCTGTTATCAGCTCTGGCTACAGCTTTATCTTGATAAAATGGAAATCCTTTTTGATTTTCCTACTTTCCCAGCCCCCCCACCCCAGGATTATGCCAGTCAGATTGCCTACAGAGGCACCATGATTCACCGGCTGGAGAAAGGGATGGTGCACCCAGAGATTATTTCCTACAGCCTCACTAAATCATTATGTGATCTGGGTCAAATCCTGACTGCCTTTGGACCCCTATTTAGGAGAGGGCCTAAGTACACACTTAACTCTGCACATGTGAGTAACCCAGCCACACTCTGAAGGTCCTTTAAACAGCTGCATGTGCTCTCTGTTGAATAGAGGCTGTTCTGCTGCTCTTTTCTTCTGGCTTTGGTTGATATTATGTGTCCGGAAGGATGACAGGACAAGCTCCATCTGTAGTTATATTGCTTGTCCCTTAGCTGTGTAACTATGGATATCCCTGCTGTTTGTACACATTCTTCTAAATATTAATCTCACTCTGACCCAGTGGATCACTTCAGTGAGGCTCTGCCTTCATCACCTTCTACTCCTCAGTTCCTCCAGGGATGACCAGGGTATCTTCCCCACTGCTGGATTTGGATGAGATAAAGTCTCACTGCTGCTCGCTTTACAAGGTACAGCTGTGGAAATGGCATCTGGCTTCACGTGGGCTTGTTAAGATACTTTTATTAAAAAAACCCCAAAAAACAACACCAAAGAGAGGAGAAATAAGGCCATTCCAGAAGTGTGGTAGGAGGATAGAGGTACCTGTCTGCTCACGAGGCAGTAGTTACCAGAATTTGGACATTTCCCCAGGGAATAAAATTATCTTTCTTCAGCCCTAAAGGAGGTTGATCCACCACACAGAGACCTTTTCAAAGTAGGGAGCTCTCAGCAGGAATGAGACGAATGGGAAGAGAATGTACCTAGCTCCAAAGAGTGGGAACTATAGCTGCTTCGCCTGGAGTGCTGGAGAAACAGTGTGATCTTCTCTGACGCAGCTGAGATCAGCTGTCAGAAATAAGAGAATTAGGGGTGGCAGCTGGGGAATGCTACCTTCCCCAGAGTTTTCCATCTCCCTCTCTTTCCCAGCCATCCCTTGCAGACTTCCCTTTCTCCTACAATCCCTACAGACTGTCAGAGAGGACCAATCTCAAGGCTGCTTCACGAGGGAGGGTGAGCTGAGGATGATCAGAGCACAGGCATGGCAGTGCCCTCACTGTTGGGTGAGCAGAGCAACAGTTTTGAAGGCAACAGGTCTCATCAACAGTGCAGCAAGCTGAAATGGGGCTCCTGAACATGGGCAGAGGGTGTGGATTCATGAGACTTCAGGGGAGGAGGCATGGAAAATGGGGTGAGTTTTCAGGGAATCATGTCAACCAGGAGCTGAGGGTGGACACAGCCCAGGTGAGGCAGTCCCACAGCAGCCCAGTGGAGTGGTGATAGCAATAGGTCCCACTGACAGTCCAACCATCATCAGGCAGAGACAAGGTCCAAGGTCAACCCAGAAGATCTGAACAATAATTCAGGAACAGGCAGCTCAGATCAGGCCTAACGAGCCAGACCTGAGCTGAAAAGAGGTAATTGAGCTGATAACATGGATACAGTGAGGCTGACCAGGACAATTAGGGCTCCATCACAGCCCTGCCCAGTCACCAATCCGGACCATGGATTGAATGGAGAAGAACCTTCTGTTTCTTAGAAAAGGCAGAGAGGGAGAGAAAGCAAGTAGTGATTGTAATGTTCCTCCCTCAGTGTTTAACATCTTATCTGTGCTCGGGAGTTCCTGAAACTAATGGCTCAAAATCTCTGGAGTTACATTTGTTAACTCCACCACCTTTTGAACTACCAAAATCCAGCACTTCCTAGCACCTTATGGTGAATGCATTGCCCTCCCTTGTCATCACTGGATCCAAGGAGGAATATGAAACTGTGGGCATTGAGAAATTCATACCAGAGAAAAGTTGTAAAGACATAGGGGGCTTAAATAGACTTCACAGGCAAAGTAAGGACCTGCCAGGAGCATCCTCATGCTTGTTATTAGGATTATCACCCATGTGTCATATGTTGTGCTATATACAGAAGATACTACTCATTCTGAGGAAAATGAAATGATGGGAAAATCCCACATAATAGAGACCTCTTTGTGTCAGAGACCTGTGACTAAATGTATATGCTGTTTGACCTTGAGATTCAACCTTCTTGAACTTCTTTTTACAAGTTTGAAATTTCCGGTGTGTCCATCAGAAATCGGAGGAGATGGGTAATATTGCTGCAATAGCAAGACAAGTTGTAACCCACTGGACATGGTTTCAATTGCCAGTTCTGACTGCCACTATCAGGAACAGAGCTGAGCAAATACTTTCTCTCATGCCTGTTCCCCTTTCCTCCCTTGGTGTTTCATTTCCATCTCTGTAGTCAGGGGTATGGTTGCACTATGTACCCAAGAAGAAAGCTTCTTTTCCTTTTGATCAAGCCAACCTGCCTCTCTTGCTCCAAGCTTTCATGCCATGGCTGGAATCCAAATAAATGATGTAGCCCTGTTGAATTTATTGCCTCTTTTAAGGAATTCCATCATCTCCTTTAGCCCGTCCGTGCCCAGGAGTCGCAAATTCTAAAAGCAATCTTAAATTTAAATGTACCATTCTGTTTACTGAGCAGTGAACCTTCAGGCAATAAATGCTACAGCAGGAATTCACCAGGACTCTGTTAGGGCTTGACAGCCCCGACAGCCATTGCGCAAATCTTTGTTAGTACTGACAACATGCAGGTTTTTTTTCAACCAAATGAATTACAAATTTGTTTTTAATCTTTGGGGTTACTCCTAATGCCTTAGAAAGGATCCAAAGCTGTTTAAAACTGTATTCACATTACAAGCAGGCAGTAAATGTCAGACTACTAGGCAAGCCCATTGTCACTCACTGTGAACAGAGAAGCACAGAGAACCACAGACAAGCAACTCAGCAAAACTTTTGTCCATGAACTAGAGTTCTTTAATGCATTTTGCACACAAAAGTGCTCTGGACCTGTCTGGTTTTAAAAGTCACTTCCCTGGTTCCCAGACAGATGACCCACCCATCATGCAGAACCTCTAGAGGCATCATGCAGGTGCTAAACAGCAATCCTAACAATGAGATGATTGTGTTAACTTTCCCTTGGTCCTACAAGTGTGACAGCTCCAGCAGTTGTTCAGCAAAGTTGCAAGCAAAAGCTAATTTCTATACAATGGGGCGAATAACTCTGAGCTCATATTTGCTCAGACTTGTAGAGCCATCATGGTTATCCTGGCTCTGTAACACCCTTGTCCCAAGGCTCTTGAAGAGAATATAAGACCTTTACATTGGCACAGTCTGAGTTCTCCCCAGACTATGAGTCTCTTTCAGTATTTCATTAAGGTGGCATTCCAGATTACACTGGAATACTTTTTTTGGTTCTTTTTGGCTTCTCTCTGTGAATTTCAGATTTTCATCCTTTTCCTCCTTAAAGAACTCTCTGGATCTCTGCTACTTTGATGCAGTCTTGCAGAGCCCTTCAGTCCACTAAATCAAAGGAAAACCACATTTCCCACAGAGACATCACTTCTCTGTGTCAAAGCAGTTAAGATTCCTCTGCTAATCTCGTGAGAAATTTCATTAAGTGGTATCACTTCATCACATCCAAGTGCAATGCCTTCCCAAAATGTGCCATTTAGGGTTGCACCTCAAGAGCTGCTTGGAATTTTCTGATAGGTGTTCTGCTTCCCGGTCTTTGCCTGCCCTCCCTGCTGCAGGCTCTGTGCAGACTCCAGCTAGGCCTGAAGCAGGCAGAGCTTAACTCCTGGTTTTTACATCATGCTTTTGTCAATGGGCTTCTAAAATCCTGAGGATGTGAAAAAGTTAAAAGTTGTGTTTGATCCAAATCATCAGAGTGGAGGAAGCCAGACATGGTCCCCAAGACAAAAGGACTCTCCCTCTGCTAATGTGTGAGCTCCTTTCTACATCTCTCCCCATCCAGCCCTGTGTTGCAGTGAGAAACTTTGACGCGGTGTTGGGGCACTGAATGCATCAGCAACCTTTAATGTCCCTGACCAGCCTCACCTGGGACCCTCGCCCACATCCTCTGCCCACATCCTGAGACATCCAATTCAGCTCAGGCCTAAGCCTTCAGCCTTGCTTCCAGCTATTTTGTTGGAGGTATATCTGTCTCCAGTCTCTGTTTCTGCCTCCTGGCTGAACTTTGCTCCACTGTCACTGCTTTGTGCTCAGCCCTGCCTCTTGCTGCTTCACCTGACAGGAGCCCCAGGAGAGACCACCCAAGTCATCACCCTGCCTTCAGCAGTCTGGGACTGTTCATGGACCTTGATACCAGCTCCCACGTCTGTCCACCCGGCTCAGATCCTACAGGACTGTGCCCTGTCAGTGAGGGTTCCCTAAGTCACCCCTGCCTGGGCTTTGAGGCTCCTCTGGGGTGCCTGGGGCCAGTTCATGCTGCCCCCAAAGAGGTGTAGGGACTGAATGGCTGGTGTGGGTGGAATGGCTGTGGGGGTGTGTGACCAGCAGCTGGAAACTGGCATGCTGAAGCAGTCAGTGGGGTTGAGCAAGTGTTGGACAATCCAAATTTCCCTGAACTCTCCTCTTAAACTATGTGGTTGCAGAGGGTAAGGTTGTCCCTTGGGGGGGGGAAAGGGGATCACAGAGCAAGGCAACCTGGCTTGGGGATTCACCATCCTCTACCTGGCCTGGGGATACCAGCCCTGAAGCCAGATAGAGGATGAGGTCAAGTCCCTCTAAAAATGGACTAGTGGGGCTTCAGTTGCCTCTGAGGAGCTTCTGAGGCCAGGGAGGTTCAGGACTTTCCTGAGGAGACCTGAAGGCTGGGGAAGTTGAATGATGATGCCTAGGTGGTTCGTGTTCCTGGAGAAAGAGAGACCACAGGGCATGCAAAGCTTCAAGCTACCCCTGAGGCCAGGAGGCTAATTTAAGGATCAAGTCAGCTCTGAAGTGTGTGTTTATGTGGTAGGGTCAACCCTGAGGAGCCCTAGAGGAGGAAGGGTGTTCCTGCCACCTCCAAAGAGCCACACTGTACTCCAAAGCCTGAGCAGCTGGGCATGGGGCTGAAATTAGGGTGCCCCAGATGGGTAGGGAGCTCTTAGCTTGCACCCTCTCCTCACCTCCCCTGTCTGTGGCTGGGCTTTGGGGTTTCTCTGGGGTGCCTGAAAACCCCTCCAGCTCTTGACTCTCTTACATGAATCTGGCATGAGGGATCTTTCCTCACAGTCAAGGTTTTTCTGTAGGTACATAGCAGAGAGATGTAGGGAGATATTGACTAGTCTGATTCTAAGGCTGAATTTCTGTCTCTTGCAGAGCGTTGAGCAGAATGCTGATAGAAGAAAAGGCTGTTTACAGAATATATAACAGATACTTCAAAGAGTTTTTCTAGCTTTGAGTTCTTCAGGCACAGGCTTTTGTGCATAAGGCATTTCATGTTCAGTAAACCTGATACAATATATTCCCCATTAGATGAAGGATTGCAATTGCTCCAGTTTTCTCCCTGGGTTGCAGCTTAAAATTTAGGTGATGATACAACAACTTATGATTTCTGTCTGAATTTGGGGTTATGTTAGAAGATGAAGGTAACTTTCTGCTCTAATGAAAGGATCAAAGAAATTCTCAGTACTCAAAGCTGCAGTTCTCTAGGACCCCCTCAAAATAATGAGAGAAATGCACAGTGTTCCAGTGCCTTATAAACCTGCTTAACTTTCTGCATGTTAACGGCTTCACTAACTGAGACAGGAGTGTATATTGAGTTATGACATTACAAATGTGCTTACAGGCATGCAGAACTAAGGTCTTTGTTTTTATCCAAACTCATGTAATTATTTTAGATATTTTAGTTTCACAATTTAATTTTTGAATATTTACAATTTCTTTAGCAGTGATGATGTGTAAGTTCTCTTTTTTTTGAATGTTCAACAGTAATTGTGTATGATCTTGATCCATTACATAGCTTCCTTTTCTAAGAGACACAAATTTTATATTTTGCGTGCATTACCCATTACAAAACAGAATAAGCAAAAAGACTGCTAGTAGAAATATGTCAGTCAGAATCGAATCATACTGAAAGCAGAAAACTTCATGTGCAGAGAGATTAGCATTTTTTTTTCTTTTTTGCCCCAGTCCCTTCTACTTGCAAGGAGCCTTAGCTTCACTTGGAAACAGGCTAGCATTAGGCCATTTCTCATCAAGTTTTTTATGCACCCAGCTGGCGGTGTCTGTGTGTAATCCCAGACAGTTTCCCTTTGCAGCTGTGGGGGGCCTCCTTTGATGCGCCTCTGTAGGTGGCTGCCATCCCTCAGCCGGGCTGGCAAACAGAATCTCCTCTGTAGAGGAAAAGAAAACATGCCGGTGATGCCGTGTGACTGTTTGCTTTATGAGGGCAGGAGGAACTGACGTCAGGTGCCTCAGGATATTGTTCTAATGCAGTAACACCATGTTGTGGTGTGTATCTCTGTGCATCTGATAGACCTAAGGCAGTGCTGTGGTGAATGTGGTCAGTCCACCTCCCTTCTGCTCTTGGTCTCTTCTACTTTCAAGGCTCTCCACGTCTACTGAAAAAAAAATCTGCAGGGTCTGCTTGTGACTATCAACTGAAAATACAGTGACCTGCTCTAGACATGTTAAGAAGAGTTTTCTTGCATTGATCCCACCTGGGTGGTTGTTGTTGATGCAGCAGAGCAAATGTGTAAGTGTGCAACAGAGGGGAACCAAAGCTACTTGCTTGGGAGGAAAGGGAGAGAAGTTATTTCACAAATCTTTGGTATGCAGCAGAGTTCACAGAATGGTTAAGGTTAGAAGGGACCACTGGATGTCTTCTAGTCCAAACTCCTTGCTAAGACAGGGACCCCTACAGGATGTTATTAAGGATTGAGTCCAGATGGCTTCTGAGTAACTCCAGGGAAGGAGACTCTGCAACCTCTCTGGGGATTCTCTTCCAAAGTTCAGCCACCCTCACAGTAAAGAAGACCTTTGTCATGTTCAGGTGGACCTTTCTGTGTTTCAGCTTCTCCTTTTGCTTCTCATTTTATTGACCAGCACCACTGAGAAGATCCTAGCTTCACCCTCTTACGCTCTCCTTTCTGTTCTCTTTTTCTTTTTTTTTTTTTTCACAGCTTTCATATCTTTCAGTTTGAATGTAAATACTGACACAAGAGATTTAAAAAGTGATGCCAAACAATAAAACTAGGCCAAAATTTTCAATATTACTCATAAATGCAAGTAGGGACTTGTGCTTTGCTGAGGGGACCATGCAGCTAGTGTCCTATGAAAATACCTGTGTCTGGGCGAACCCAGTTGCCCAGGAGCTTCTGCCCTCCTCGGGTGTCTCCCTGCAGCATGGGAATATGAAGAATGTGATTGTACATATACTATATATAACCTGAGAGAATTTACTGAGGGCTATAAAAGTATAAAATGTAAGGGTTGTTATGTAATGATGTGCGAATTGAGGGGGTGATGTAATCTGGTAAAACCCACACTTACATAATCATCTGGCTGTATAGGAAGCACCTTCTTACCTGCCCAAGGACATACACTGTTCTAAAGTCTAAGGGGGTTATTCCTAACCTAAATGTGTGCATTGCTCATATACATTTTCCTTATGGATGTAGGGGTTTTTCTTGCTGTCTTCCAACCCTGTTGGGAGGTGGTTGTAAAGCATGTCTTGGGTGAATGGCAAACTATGACCTACTCCCTTGTCTTAACTGAGAATAATTGTCTTTCAGAAAATGTAGTCCTGATCTGCTACTGTAGTAAGGATGAAGAGGAGGCTCGGGTCTACCCTCATCTCTCAAATCACAATTGTAGGGAAAAAATGGTAGAAATAACGCTATTTAAAGGAAATAACTCTCTTAGTCCTATGCTTTGTGAACACTCATTTGGGCATCTTGGATTGCGTCTCTTCTATGCTTCAGTGCTGTGGGCAGTTTATGCCTCTGTTGCATTTTAACAAAGGTCTGAGACAGTAACAGTGACACTTATGCACCCTCATAATGGTAAAACCTTTACAGCATTTCCTGGGATGACAGTTTACTTGGGGCTCGGCACTGCTCTGTCATGTCCATCAGCTGAGATCCAGCACACCCGCAGCAGAGAACGCGGACCCAGCTGCACAGGTCATTTCAGAAGGAGCTGACTGGGAGTTTCTCGTGTGCTAGGGAAGCCAAGCAGCAAGTACTTCCTGCAGACGATGTGAAGCAGAGGATGATCAGCATCTCTCTCATGCCGACCGTGCTTGTGCTTCGTAGGGCAGGAGCTTGGATCAGGCACGCTGTCACAGCTGCGCTTTGCACCTTCTCCCTTTGGAAGCCCAGGGGAGGGATGGATCCCCTCCCGGTGCTGCTGTGGCTCCCGGCCGGTGCACAGGAGCAGGCAGCCCCATACGTTCAGGGTAACGGCACGAGGCTGTGTCAGGGGAGGTTCGGGTTGGGTATGAGGAAAAGGTTCTTCACCCAGAGGGTGTTTGGGCGCTGGAACAGGCTCCCAGGGCAGGGGTCGCAGCGCCAGCTTGACAGAGTTCAAGCATTGGACGACACTCTCAGGCACAAGGTGTGCCTCGGAGGCTGTCCCGTGCAGTCCCAGCAGTTGGCCTCGGATGACCCTTGCGGGTCCCTTCCAGCCGGGGATGTCCCGTGGCTCGGGCGCGCGCACAGGGCGCAGTCCCGCCGCCGTCAGCCCCACGCGCCGGGCGCGCGCGGAGGCACCGCGAGCGCGGCGGGGGCGCGCGTGCAGCCGCCGCAGCCGCGCCCGAAGCGGCACGCGCAAGCGCGACCCCGAGGGGCACGTGCAGCGCGCGGCGGGCCCCTCGCGCCCCTCCCCGCCCCCGGCGGGCGAGCGCGCGCCGGGATTGGCTGCGCGCGGCCCGGCCCCGGCGGCGCGGGTGAAAGGGCGGCCGGGCAGCGGCGGCCGCGGACATGGCGCTGGCTCCGCTCCTGCGCTGCGGCGGCCGGCGGGCGCGGCTGCCGAGGGTGAGCGTCGTCTTCGGGGCCGACACGAGAGTGCGGCGGCCGGGGGGCGCCGAGCTGCGGGTGGCGGAGGCTCTCCGTGGATGGGGTCGCCGGGCGGGGGCTGTTCTGTGTGCAGGAGGGCGGGGGGTGGGTGGTGTCTCCCCCGAGGAGCTTCCCCGTGTGACCGGCGGGGATTCCCGGCTGGGTGAGCGGTTTCGGGGAGCGCCGTGTGTGCTGGGCCGCGGCCCCGGGTGGGCGCCGGCAGCGGCCGTGCGGCCGGCGAGGGGCGGCCGGGAGCAGGCGGCTGCCGGGGGCTGTGAAGCCTGGCTCCTGTGCCTGCGGGCTCCCAGCACCCCAGAGGCCCTTCCTTGGTGTATCCGGACGGCGTGTTGCCAGCAGACCGTGATTTTTTGTTTGTTTTGGTTTTTTTAAAGTTAGTTTTCTGCCGGTGATCCGGGTTATGTGATACTTAGGATGGTGGAGTCAGCGTCCCCGGCGGTGTTTATGGAAAGACTGGACGTGTCACTTCGTGCCGTGGTCTAGTTGACGTGATGGTGTTTGGCCATAGGTTTGACTCGATGATCTCAGAGGTCTTTTTTGACCTGATTGATTCTGAGGTTCTGTGATTTCAGTTTCCTTCTGGCCTTTCCCTCTGTTAAACACGAGCTTATGAAAACTCTGGGGTGGAGAGTAGTTTTGTGCTATTTTCAGTTGTAAACTGTTAACTAACAGAGAAAGGAGGTGTCTTCCCGCCCATTGCCTCCCATCTCCCCCTTTACCCCAGATACTTATGGTGCTTTCAGCTGTTACTTAAAGCTTTACTGTGGTTTTCTCTTTTTCTTGCTTTTCATGGAAAGGCAATAAACTCATTGCAGAACCATACCCATGTTTTTGATGAAGATCAGAAATTGTCTAAAAAACCTTATTCTGTAGCCTGTGGAGTAGCTTCACTGAGGCACCTGCAGTGTTTTCACCTCTGTTACTTCTACAGATTATATTAAAAGAAAGATACTATTTTATATAAGAACAAACAGCATTTGCACAATATGTTGTGTAACAGTTGAATGACACTGCAGTTAGTTTCTTTATGGGAAAAGTAGTGCAACATATTTCTAATTGTTTACTGTAGAAAGAATGTACATTTTGGTGTGTTTTTTTCCTGAAAAGGAAAATTTGTGTAGTGCTCCAGTGGAAAAGAGTGCAATGAATTACAGAGAATGTTTTGCCCAGCGTACCCCTGAGGGTTTGGGATGGGCTTCTCTCTAGAAATGTTGCCTCATAGCAATACTGTAAGGAGCTCCTCACCTGTTTCTAGGAATCATGTAAAAGAGGTGGTTTCTGTGGGCAGGGAATTTTGAAAAGGGATTAAAGAGGAAAAGGGCATGTGTTTTGCCCAAGTATTTTTCCTTAGGAAATATATCTAGAAAGCCTGTTTTCCTGTGAAGGTGTACACAAGAGAAGCTTTTTGAAAACTGGAGTTGTTTAATTGGAGATGACTTCACATTAACAGAGGGCCCATCCTGTTTGACATCTTTGTTTTTGGTAGCCGTGAGGATGCGTCTATAGATGTGGAGGGCTTCTGCTCTTCCAACTAAGTAGTTCTAAGACTGATGTCAGTCCTTTGGAGCCTGTAAAAGGCCAACTTTGTCTCCTCTCTGCCATTTCAAGGGTCTTGTCTGACAGCACCAGTGCATGCAGCATTGAAAATGTTGCATTAGTGCACCTCTGTAAAACAAAATTTTTTTGTAGCTACTTAATAGCACTCATGAGTTATATCACTCAAGTGATTTATAGCCCTGAAGGCCACCATCAAGACAACAGTATATTGGGAAACCTCTAATAAAATGAATTCGCATGGAAGTTGCTTTCATGCATTCTTTTATGTTTTGCTGACATAGGCAAATAATAAATTGGCATCTTTAAACTTGACTGTGCTTGGAACTCCAACAATTTTTGCAAGGGTTAGTAGCTACTGAGGTGTCCTTAATTTCTTGTGCTGCTTTCATGTGGGAATCAATAAAGGACCTGAGAAAGGGGCAGAAACACTGAGCTGGGGATTTGACTCTCCACTCTGTTTCTAACGTAGTGCGTGTCATTTCTGTTCAGGTTTTTTGCAGAATGGGTTCTGCTTAGAATATAACCGAAATTTCATTTTAAGTGCTTTGCACTTTTGGAGCTGTGAGAAAACCTGATGTTGAAAGAAGGCTGTAATCAGAAAATGTGTGTGGGACATGGCTTTTGATATTTCAGTCATGAAACTCTTTTAAGAGAACTGCTGGACTGTTTAAAATAATATAAAAGGAAGTGATAAATACTGTACATCATGACTTCAAGAGTAAACTGCTGATATAGATTTTATCAGTGTAGATAAGTTTTCTAATAATTGAATTAAATGTATGGAAAGTTTTTCTGCCATCTGTGCGCCCAATATTTTTAAGTCATGGAAGTTATCGGTATTTTAGGAGCCCTTGCTGTGATGTTATTTTTAGCATGCTGTTATTCCAGGGAAATAAGTTCATAAGTGCAGAACAAGGCTGATGGGATAGCAAGGCTGGATATCATTTGCCACTGGGGAAGAGAGTTCAAATGATTGCCAATTTGTGGAGATGAATGTAGCCACAAACTGCTGGAGTTTAGTGATTGTTTCTAGTATGTAAACTACAGATTTTAGTACTGGCACGCACTCTTAAAGTGTAATTCAGGTAGAGATTTCTGGTTCCAGGAGTAGCTTTTTTCAGTTTGTTGGGAAGACGTGCTGTGCTATGTATTCTGGGCAAAAAGTACAACAAAAAGTTTTGAAAGGAAAAAAAAATTGAGGGTTCATTAAAGTCTATGTTGAGTAAAAAATGTCACTCTTGTTCTGAAACACTCTTTGTATTTTAATTTATTTTGTCTGTTCCCAGCTTGCATAGATTGTTACAGTACTGTGATCTATTTCACAGATGCCAGCCAGCCTTCCTCTACGTCTTAAGGCTGCTGCCATTAGAAACTGTTCCAACTTTCTGCAGCTGCTAGGTCTTGACCACAGGCTGCTCCTGCCGCCCTCCAATTTGTGCCAGCACTACTGCATGGATATCTTTGATAAGCTAGAGTGAAATCTGGCTGAGAATATGGTTTTCCCACTCCTTGTGGGTAGCTTCTCAGCTGGTTGTATTCCCATGCCTGGTTCACTATACAAGCTTTAGGGACTGGCACAGAGGAGAAGCTATCTGGATATAGGAATGATTAAAAAATAGCCTTAGGTGGATGAGTGTTTCCTTGTTTGTAGTTTGTATGCTCTGTTGGCAAATATGAAAGAGATTTCCTGTTCTTAGAATCGTGGGTGTTTGTCAGTCTGGTTAGAGAGAAGGAGCTGTGAAGTGCAGTGTGCATTACAGAACCTTGCACCACAGCTGTGTTTGCAGATGGCTTCAGGAGAATCTGCTTACAGTTACAAGGGCTTGGCTGTTCAGCACTCTGAGCATACAAAAGAAGGGAAAGTGCTTCCTTAGAGAAAAGATATGCAGGAGTGTTATGTTTCCCTTCCCATTTATGAGATTTGTACAATATTGTATTATGAATCTATGTTGTCAGCCTTATAGATTAAAAGTCTTGCAGTCATGTGAAGGTGTCTGCTTCCTATGTGCTTTATACCTACACCATCAGTAGAGTTCCACACAAAGGAAATTATATTGTCAGATGAGTTGAAATAAAGATTTGGGAACAGTTGCTGTGTAATCAAAACATGAAAAAATAATTCATAATTTTAGTTAGTTTTATAACTACTTAGGAATACTAGTGGCTAATACTAGATACACCACAAAGATAAAGGGGTTATTCTTATAGTATCTTACATCCGAGTCTCTGAAAGTGTAGGGGCGAAAATCTTAGGAGAGGTAGAATTTGTAGGGTGAAAAGAAATGTGCTAGTCTGGCTGTTACTATTGGGTATTGCTTACTGTATTTTCTTGTAATGCTAAAATACACATTCCTTCCCATACTAGACTTCTTACAGCAAATATTGATATATGATGCTTTTCCTGCCTGAAATGTGGAGCTCTGCATCTCCATTTCAACACTGAGACCTTTTTTTGCCTGTAAAGCTCAGTATCAATGAGTTATTTACAAGCTGACCAGCATGGCAGGGAGATTTCCTGTCTCTGTGAGGGCATGTAAACCTTTAAAAACACACATATAAGCCATATCTAAATAATAAGTTAATTTTCTGTTTTGCTGTTGTATGCTGTGTCCTTAAACCACCTCAGGAGGTTTCTTGGGTTGGGTGCCCAAGGGGAGGCAATTTGTCTGTGAGATCTCGAAGTGACAGCGTGCAGTGGGCATACTATTCTACAAAGTACTCTGTAGTTTGATTTTATTTATTTTTTTTTTACTATGAAGCTATTTTATAACTGTTACAGCTGTTGTAGATCAGATTGCTATTTTGCAATTAATAATAGACAAAGCAGGATGCTTTTCCAAAACACTCCACTGATACTATCTGTTTTCCAAAAATTTGCTAGACATGGGAAACTCTAATTCAAATGCAGAAGTCCAGAACTGAGTTCTCATAAGTGAATAGCCTGCATTCTTGGGCTTTCAAGAGTCAAAAGCTTTATCAAATGGAAGTAACAAATCATGACAAAAATAGGTTGTACCAGATGACTCTACTGCCCTCTCCTAGTTTTACAAGATAGAAGGAAGTGTTTAGTTAAAGCTGAGCTCTCTGGGCTGTGTTCTGAGGAAATGTCTGTGTAAGGTATAATAGCTAGGGCATGTGTGGTTTGGGGGTGGCAGCCAATTAAGGATATAGCTTGAGAGTTAGATTGGCTTTGCTGGGTTGTTGGTTTGAGAGGTCTTAGGGGGTTTGATGTAAAAAACCCACCTATGGCAGGAGCTTGCGAGCCTAGGGGTTGATGATGGTATTTGCATAGCTGTAGAGTTGGAGATGGCAATTTAGTAACATTCCTTTGTGGCCTTAGATATGCATTATTTTCAAAATGCTTGTTTATTTTTAAGTAATTATTCAATTGCTCTTTGTGGCTAGGAGCAGATCTCTAAAGACATATTTCTTTAAGTGGATGCAAGCTTTTAAACCTTAGTGTATATAGAAACCCTTCTTTTAAAAGCTGTGAACCAGAGTTGAGATTTCACATCTGAGTTGAGCAATAGGCTTGATTTGTTTTAGGAAATTACCCCACAAGTACTCTATTCAGGGCTGAAATTGACTTTCTCAGTGATTTGCTTGTGTGTATGAGAGGAGGCAGTTAAATTTTTAAAATAGGTACATAGTTAGTTTAGTCTATGACAAGATTTTTGTATGGAATCTGTCCAATTCTGTAGTGTAAAACCAGAGCTGAGTGTGGTTTAAAGTTTTTCCAAGTTTTTTTAATTGCTTGGTAATTTTATTCTTTCTGCATGAAAAGTTTTAACAGGGCTTTTTTTTTTTTTTTTTTTTTCCCTCCCAATATGGCTAAGATTCTACATTTTAATGCTAGCTGATTTCCCCCATCATAGCCTTTCCTTCCAGTCTCCTGTGCATAGCTCTTCTGGCTTCTCACAGGCATCCAAAACTAGTTTTGTATGAAAGGTATTTACAAGAAAGTTCAGAATCTTTTCCTTCCTTGCCTGGTTGTTGCCTTTTCCCTGCTAACTGCAAGTATTTAGATTAGCCCCACTGACCCTTAACAAGTACTTTCTGCAATGAATAATATTAACTTGGTGGAGAGTTTTTGTGTGTGTCCTGTATGACCTTCTTTAGACTATTTGTGGTCTCTCAAGCACTTCTGTTAGTAGTGTTTCTGAGGAGGGGGACTCAATCTGCTTAACCATGTGTATGGAGAGGAGCAGGAGAGTGTACTCTGCTGCTTCTCTGGGTATCCTTCCTCTGCCCTCTTACGCTATCTAGATCACAGTACAGTACGGTCACTGAAGGTGTAACAATTGTGCTGTAAACTTGGGATAATGACCAGCTGGCAGGTGTGATTACAGCTTGCAGAGCTCTGTCCTTTACTCCATCTCTTTAATGCCTGAAACTGATTGTACTGTCACACCCTCAGATGAAGAATAATATACTCCTGCAAAAAAAATCCCAAACAACTAAAGAAACCTCTAATGGATTTGATTCTAGTATATCAAATGATTGGTGTTTCAGGTTGGTTTGGATTTTTTCTTTGAGGAATGAAGTGAAAGAAATAAAAGAGGCAAAAACCCCCATTAAAACAAACAAACAAAACTGAATGGGAAACAACTCAGTGAGCAAGGTGGAGTGGTTGCTTTCTACTAACCTTTTTTAGTTTCAGGAAAAATTAAACACGTGAATTGTTCAGAAGAATTAAGCATGGGTGGATTATCTAGGAACAGTGTATGCTATGTCTGCTACTAGTAACTGGCAACTAAACAATTTGTTTAACTATAGTAGCTTTCTTCTCATGAAGCTTGGTTGGAGCTGGCAAGAGATGGTATGGCTCTAAGGCTTCCTTTACTTGTGAAGGCTTCCTTTACCTGTGTTAAATATATTGTTTTTCCTTTTCAACATTAAAAGATCAGTTGCATTACAAATGTGATGGCCTTCTCAATCCTTGGCTGGTTTCTGCTTTCTGTGATGCAACATGAGAAGTATTTTCAAACTTAATCAGACTAGAGGGCTGTATAGGGAATGTTCACATTCCAGTTACTGACAGCCACTGTTACTTCAAAATCAATATGAACTTACAGTAGACTTAAAATTTTATCAATTTTTGAACTGTCTTAAATTCACTACCTGTGTGGAAGGTGCAACTGAATTCTCTAATTAAGCTCTTAATGTGAACATATGCTTTCTTATTTTTTGATCTTTTTTCTAATGTAGTCCATGTTTGTATTTTTTTTCCCCAGTCTTTTCACGGGACAGCCTTCCTTTACTTTCTACTACTTCCTCAGGTTTCTGCAACTTTTGAAAGCAGTTCTTTAAGATGGAATTGACAAATTCTGAGTTCTGGCAGTTCCTGTCACTGTTGTTTTGTGTTTCCTACTAGACAATATCTATTATTAAGGCTTTTTATAGTCTTTTTGTTTCCAAGTGGGTGATTAAGTGTCACTTTGCCAGACCTGTCTGTATTGATGCATCTTTGGTGTGGTATCATTTTATCTGTATGATTATTTTTGTTTATGGCTAACTGCCATTACATTCTAAAATTATTTGCTTAAGTAATACCCCTCTGAGTCTCCTTTTTGATTCACTTATAAATCTATGATATAATCTATTGTGTTTTCTTTGAAATAGTGTGTGTATACTGCTTTTTCCTGTTGTGCAAAACTGTCAAGCTATAGGAACTGTCTATGTAAAAGTTGGTTCAGAGCAGAAGTCTAAGGGAAAAAGACCTCTTTTCCTCAGACTGCTGTCAGGAGCCTGGGATCGGGAAGACTGAGAGTTTATCCAGCATCTAAAGTCTGTTCTCCCCTCTGTATGGGCCAGTCTACTGCCTGCTGTATGCCCAGCAGTGAAGGCCTCTCCCCATCACCACTGTGTACAGGCATATGCATGCCTGCTCTTTTGAGAATTTCTTGTAGGTATTTCTTGGAACAAGAAGGAAAGAAGATGGTATAGTAGAGAATATATGACAAAAAAAGTTATGCATAAGCTAATGACCTCATATCTAGAGCTTCTGAATTTTTTCTGGTTACTGTTTGTGGGTGTTTGCTTAGAGAAGGGCAGTTCTCTATGAGCTTTAATTCACTTGGTGAGGGAATGAAAGACTATGGACGTTTCTTCGAGATGTCAGTGTATGAAATGTTTTTAATGTAATGGCATGCTGTAACATGCTTAACTCCCTGTTTCTTCTGTAGTGGGAAACACTGTGTTCAAGATGGTGCCTTATAACTTCACATAAACTTTATTCGTCTGTGCATGATCCAAATGAAAAGGTGAGTAGTATGGTGCATGTTTTCTTTTTGACATCTTACTAATACTAATGTAATACTGACAGTTGGGTTTTTAAGCTACCCTCTTCTTTCTGCTGCTACTAACAATGGTAGTTCCCTTGGTATAACCCATCACTGGTTAAATAGCATGTTTTTCTTTCTAAATCAAAAAGGAAGTTGCTTTTGCAGGATACATGTTAAGCAAGATTGGAATACTACTTTGAGTGTATCTCAAAAGGCTTGATAAGTGCTTGTGAGCTTGGGAAAGTTACATACTGGCCTGAACATGTTATAATTATGAAACAACTGTTAATGTTTTTCATAGTGTGGGTGGTAATGGGCCTGTTAAAACACAGGAGCTAGACTGGCCAAAAGCTGTGGAAACAAAACTGTAACAGTGGCAGCATGATTGGTAGATGACCTGGCATGGGGGTGAGAACTTCAGACCTTGGAAAAAGATGGGCCTTTAAGGCCTGCAGAGAATAGCAAATCTTCATCTTGGGAGTTGTGCAGTAGTAATCCAGTTATGAGCCAAGAAAAACTTTGCTTCTGGAAGATTGTCTTGGCATGGCCTCCAAAGTAACACATTCAGAAAAATAATGTGACTGAAGGTACACTAATATTCAAGATCAAGGATGCCAACAGTTCACGACTGATAGGCTGGTCCTTATACACCAGTGCAGCAGCAATTAACTAGAAGTAAAACAATATTAGGAAATGGGGAAAACCAGTGTGTACCTAGAACTGTAGCTTTACAGGTTTTTTTGAGAAGATTTCTTTTTCTTAAGGTTCTTGCTTAGTTAAGGTCCCCTTGCTTTTCTAAATGCATAATTATATAATTATATTTAGGCCATATAGCTGGGTATTTGGTTTCTCTCAACTAGGAGCAATGTCATTTCAACCAGTGACTGCTACAGACAGAGGAAGGGGCAGTGAACAAAACAAACCTGTAAAGCACTTAAACTGTCTTTGTAATGACAAGACTTTCATGTGACACTTTTTCAGGGTAATTAGTGGAAATTATATTAAAAATGTTACTCCAAAGCAGTATGTGATTTTAATTTTTTTTTATTGTGCTGGACTGCAGTCTTATCTGTGTCTTTAGACAGAGACTAGAATTGAAAAATTAAAATGTCAAATGTCAAATATTCTTATAATCTTGATATTGAAAGTCTTGTCTTGCACTGTGACCACAGCTGATTAATAAAACAGCATTTGTGTACCAAGAACTAGGTTGATGGTGAACTTGAATCATGATGCTTTTCAGTACCAGGTATTTGGGAGTATTTTTAAAATTCCCCCTCAAGTCTGTATGCCTAAAAATCTTTAGGTACCTAGAATGCTGAAATTTAGACTCAGAAACAGTTTGTATATTATGATGTTGATAACCTTTTAAAACCAGATCACCAGCTAAGAACTCTTCAAAAAGCTTGCTAGCTCCTGTGGTGTTCTTAAAGTATTGGTACCTTTGATAATTGAGCTTGTTTAAGATCCACCTGAGTCAGGTGTGCCTGTGCACTGGGCAGTGGTATTCAGCAAATCTGGCTGAATTTACTGTATAAGCTTGCTGCAGCTCTCATCTGGAGGGGTTTCTTATTGCTTAATTTCCGTATGGTGTTATCACGTGGTAGTATTTTTAGACTGGTCTTGTGACGTCAGTTCAGCCCTGACTTTGAAAAAGTAAGTTTGGTCAAGGGCACCTTGAGTTTCTCTGGAGTGTAGAGCAAATAATGTGTTCTAGTCTGTCAATAGCGGTTCCTATTGGGATTTTGCAGTGTTCCTTCCTCTCCTCTGGCACCTGTCTTCCCCTCCTTAAATTAGCTAATGGCTGTGAGGCTAGTAAAACATTTAGTTGTTATGGTGCAATACCTCTTCTTCCCGTAGTCCTTATGAAAACAAGCTGTTAGGTGTAGTGGAGGAAGGATAGCTGTCAAATGTCTTTGGGTATCATTTGATAAACTTGATGTGGTATGACTGCAGACTGCCCCTGAAGGAGACAGTCCTGCTGGTTCCCTTTTGTACGTTTTTCATTTGGAGCATGGGAGGCAGAGTAGGACTGTTCACAAACTTGGGATATGTCCTGGAGCTGCATCCCTGTCGTCTGGGGTGTAGAAAGCTGTGGGGTAAGTGTGTCACCCAGGACAGTCCCTTTCAGTGGCAGTCTGTATTTATAACCCAGCAGGTGCAGTTCCAAAGTGTCCCTGTGTTTAGTAGCAAGGCCCATGACAGCGATAACCCTCACTCCCAGCAATGAGATTTTCATGCTGAGCAACTGTGCTGCTCTGCCACTCTTTTCTTAATGGGAAAGGCTGTAAGGCTTGTTGACTTCCAGCAGCTTGGTATCCCCTCTTACAGGCATGATCTAGAAGTGTTGAAGGTGCGTTTGCCGCATTAGTGCATTCCAATGTGAAAGGTGACCATGAATTTCAGGGGAGTAGTAAGTTTGCTTTGCTATTCTGTTGCATTGCAGATGCTACTTTGTATTTAGTGTAACAATGTCCTGATGACCATGCAGGATTTTTCCGAGTTCCTCAGGTGAGGCTCGGGTGAGGAGAAGGGGCAAGGCTGGTACAACTCAGCAGGTATGCCTGTTAAGGGTCAAACTGTTGGTCTTTTATCCTCCATGACCAAGGCATGGTGTAGCCTCTCTTCCTTATGACTGGAATGCCTTTTAAAGGGCTCCCATAATTGATGAATATTGTGTTCCAGGTCATCTATACTGGTTATGGGTAGTGACGACTATACCTGCTAGCATTGTACCTGTATAATACCAGCATGTATCTGTGCTGCTTCCAGGCAACATAAAACTGACTGCACCTCTTCCCTGGGCTTAGCTGACTTCTAGAGCTGCTGTAGGGTTCTAGTTGGCAAGGAGATCCAAGGGATGTTGGTGTGAATAGTAAAAGCCTTTTTCTTCTGAACCTGTGTGTGTGCTAGGTAGATCTAGCATAGCATGCTGTCTCTTATATCATCATTTCAATCAGGAAAACTCTTTTAAAAGTAGATGATCCTGATCAGAATTATAATTTCATGGATAAGCCATGGTTTTAGTGGAAGTGGAGGAGAAAAGAATGCATGTTTCTGAAAGGAGACAAGCTTGTATTCTGTTTGTTTCTCAAGACTCTTATTGCTCTTTTCCCTTCAGACTTTTGAAAAACTGCTTATTGCCAACAGAGGAGAGATTGCATGCCGAGTAAGTATGTAACATTTTCATCTTTTTATATTTAATTCTAAAAGTACTGGTATTTAAGTATTGGTAATTGTCACTTCTTATGTGGTAGGTCATCAAAACGTGTAAGAAGATGGGGATTAAAACAGTTGCCATACACAGTGATGTTGACGCCAATGCTGTGAGTACTACTTAATTCAAGTGATAGACGAGGGTTTAGTAATCAGCAAGACTTGCAGCTGTTAGGCAGTCTTATTGATGATTGTTGTAGGCCTGTTGGCAATTCTGAAGTATCTTTGTATATGTCCTTTTCCTCTGTGAGCTTGAAGTGAGTGGAGATAGCAAGGTGGAGGAAGGATTGGATAAGTATTTAGCATGTTTTTTTCTGTGGACTCTTCTGTGTTTGTGTAAATGTTACCTTTCTCTTTGTGTGGATTAAGCTAGATACATGTGCACGTATGTAGATGTGGGCAACAAGTGTGAGAGTAGCAGTAAAACCTAAATTTTGTTTTGCTAATATGCACAAAAAGGCAATGAAGAGTGGATCCTAGAAGAAGGTATAGAGCTTCGTGTAAATTTTTCCCGTGTCTGGTAAATTTTTTTAATTACATTCCATTTTCCAGAGAAATGTCCCCTTCTACCAGGTATGCTAAACAGGCCTCATGGAGCTGTTCCATTTGATGAGGCTGTTGATGTGCCTTCAGTATTCAACAGCATAGCAGAAAGGTGCTTAAATGGCTTTTTAGACAAGTAAGGTACCTGTATTGCCCATTTTCAGGTTTTGTAGTCTCTTCATTATCATTCATGGCAACAATAACAGGATAATTTCTTGTGTGGTGTAACAGCAAGTGTAGTCATACTTGCATATTCTTGTTGACTAGAGAGAACACAGTATTCCTTGCCTGCAAGAACTATTACAGGAGAAATGACCAGAGGTACCCCCATGTTCCAGGAAAGTTTGTTGAAATCTGGAAGGGATTTAAATCCCTGTATTCTGATTTAATAAGAAGTCACTCAGACAAGCTACCAGAAAAAAGTGTATTTTGTGTAGGACAGGACTTGTGAGTATAGGTGGCGAGTTACTCAACATTAGAAAAACAGACATGGTTCATGAAATCTAAAAGTAGTTAGAATTTAGGTGTTTTCAGAGTTCAGTGAAAGGTGGGAGCTGTTGGGAATTTTGGACTTTGACATAGCTTTTGTCTGAGTCCCTTTGTGGTTCTGTTGCTACATGACCAGCTCAGCTTGTATGAATAGACTGTAGATTGAGCAAGGGACTGAAATGGGACTTTCTGAAATGCTCTACTGATGGATTTTGGTGCACATATTTCTTTCTTTGAGGTGAATGGAAAGTACACTTGGTCTGGATTTCAACTGGTAGCCATAACTGGTAATGTGGTAGCTTGTGGGTGCTCAATGGGCTGTGAAATGAATACTTAATGGGTGGATGTCAGACATCATGATAAATTCTAATTCTTTTGGAAGCCAAGGCTTATGTGAATATGAATACAAACTACTCTGTATGATCTATGATTCCTCTAGTAAAACTGAAGCAAGCTGATGTGTGCTTGAATTCCATCTTATGTATATAGTATTTGCTGTTAAGATAAATGGATTCACTGTTTAGCTGCACTGCATAGCCTTTTCACTGGCATGAATTCATCCTGAAAATAGACTTTAAAACCTGTTTAAAAAAACCCCACATGCTCTTTCACCAGTCCATAATAGACTTGAGAAAATGAATTGGTCTTCTCTCCAGTGTGTCTGTTGATTGTATGGATTCTACTATGAACTGGAAACTGTGACAAGATCTGAAAGCAGTAGGTAAAAACCAAGATTGAAGAACATAATAAGAGAGTAGAAATGGCATGAAAAAGTACAGCTCGTGACCTTAGGGGGAAGGGTGTACAAATAGTGTGTTGCAAAAAGGAAATTGAAAATATGTCTATTCTGCTTCGATCTACAGCGCTGTCTTAGCTTTAAAATACAAATAGGGTCTTTAATTTGTAATAGTTCCCAAGAGAGAGAAAATCCAAGCTGGTATCTCAGAAAAGCATTAATATACTCATGGTAGTTCATAAAGATAACATTAAGTGTGTTAGAGGGGATGCTGCCATTTTGAGTTTATGGACAAGAGATGAGGCTCTAGCAAATGCTCTAAGGGTGATATAGTGTCTGCTTAGCTCTCTGGAGCCTTACCTAAAGACTGACCAAACTTATCTGTATGAAGTTAAGCATTAGCTGTGTGCATTGAGGAAGCTCCAGGTATTTAAAGAAAAATGAGAGGAAGGCTACTTCAAAAACTATTCTATGTACTTAAGGTAGTGGTATGAAATCTAAGCTAGTTTTTTGGATCTAATTATACATGTTGTTTATGTCTACCATAGATCCTTCAGTCATTGCCTTGTGTGCTTGCACTGGGGAAGAGTTTACTTAATGTTGTCTGTTTTAATGACTTGGGTACTTCTAATTTTTCATTATGGGAATGATCTGGCCCATTGCAGTGATGTGTGTGTTTGCCATTTTGGATGACCTTGATGACCTTGACTCCACAGGCCAAATTCTTTTACTCTGTTACTTACAGTAAAGTCGCCAAAAATAGTTGTCCATAATTCTGTCCAATGTTTCATCAACAGCATCCTTCTTGGTTGTAGCAGTCATAGCAAAACGTCAAATGTTCTGAAATCATACTCAGGAGCTGATGCAAGCTGCCAAAGGAACCTCTGTCCTCATGGAGCTAGGAAAAATGTGTTTGCTTAGTGATGGGATGCTGCAAGAGAGTTGTTAGTATTCTCTTGATTTTGTGCTTGACAGGATATCTCACTCCTTTATGACTTCTATTGCAAAAGCAATGAGTATGATAGGCAGCTACCCTGATGATGATGGTCACTGAACCAAAGACAGAAGTAGCTGTAACGACATGCAGTTGAACTAGGTACCCATCCCAACTGTGTTTGCCTTTACTGAAAATAGTGGGACTGGGTTTTAAATAACCAAAGTAGGTAGGAATATCTTACAAAAATAATTTTTTATTAACATGTTTAGAAGTAGCACTAGCTACAGTAGATAAATGTTATGCTTAGAACTTGGAGTAACCTTTGAGATGTAGTTAGAGCCCTTTATTACATTACTTGTCATCTATATAGTTACTCACTGAGAAGCAGGTAGCCTGATACTCTTAATGTGAATTAATTGTAACCAATATAACTGAAAAGAGGTCAGCCCAGTCAGTCTGTTACCGACCCTGGTTTTGTCATACTGGTTGAAAACACAACTGAAGTTGAACAGAAGCAAAGTTCCTTCAGCATGCTCATGAAATATTTAAGGTGAGAAAGAAAACAGGTATCACAAGGTATTGAGCAATTCAAGCTCTTCAGTGATAGCCTCTAATTTAATCCTTATCAAGTGATATGCATAAATAATTAAAGTAGGCATTTTCACTAATATTTGTATAGAAATTATATACACAGTCTTAAAATAATGTTCTTTGAATAAAAGTACTACAAGACTTGTGAGTTATCTTAACCTAGAGCTTTTTTTTAGATTTCTGTTGGTTGAATATTTGACTTTTTTTCTTGTTTTAAATTTTCATATTACTGAAATCCTTGTGGAATTTACAGTGCTGAATAGAGTTGGTAGGAATAAGCAAAATGCATATAAGCTTTCTGTGAAACAGCTTTTTCTGTTCTTCACATTTCGTTTCTGTGGAGCACCATGGCAAATGTCTTGAGTATGCTGTTAGAGCACTATCAATCGGGACATATTTACCATTAATAGATACAACTAGTAACTAGGCTATAAGAGCACAAAGGAATTTTCATTTCAAGGAATTTAAACTTCGCTGTTATGAGGAGGAAGTGGCAGAGAGGACTGTTTTAAACTGGGAATGTGGCAAAAATGGAACAACCTGATGAGAACCAAATAAAGCTTTCCTGAAGAGGGAGAATACAAAGAACAAAATATACTGTTTTGTGCTATTAATTTAAAAAATGACCAAGGATCTGAAAGATTTTTATAGGTGAATATTGTAATGGTGATAGGAAAGAGAATGTTTACAAAACTTAAAAGGAGGTAGGTGACTTCAGAGACTTTTGGATGCTCCTGTATTAAGGCAAATTTACAGATAGCTGGAAATGGTATTAAATGGGGTTGAATTGCATTTAGTTTTGTGGACGTGGGAGGATGTGTGAACTGGTGGGAAAAAACAGCCTAACAAAATGGCTGCTGAGACCCCCATAGAGCATTACAGTTGCTTATGTGGTACTGAATAAAATCGATCATAATGGATGCTTTCAGGTTCTTGAAAATAGTGGCTAATACTCTTTGATTGCATCTGTTATTTTGGGGAAAGCAGAGAAAAAAAGTAGTATACTGTTCAAAATGCTGAGTTTTGTTGGTTTTTTTTTAACTTCAGTGCTCAGCTTTCAAAACACTGATTCTTTACACTTGAATAGGTAAAGTGGGGAAGGACCAGTAAAATTCACATTTTTTTTTAATTAAAACATCTGGTGGAATTATTTTTGATATGAGAAAACAAGCAAAGAAGTTTTGTCTGAACAAGAGTAATCATATGTACTTTTCCCCCTGAACTGATTGGAATAGAGGGTTAAGATGAAAGAGCCTCCTCAACCATAAATGTAACACTGATGGTGCAAACATTGTCAAGGAAAGCTAGAGAACTATTGTAATGCCTAACATAATCAGCTAAAAGTATGATAAATGAAGAACAAGCTTTCACTAATTGGATCTGAACAAAAGAAGGTATAGCATAAAGCAGTGAATGAGATATAATTTTACTTGGCATTTTTTAACACAGCAGGGATTCTATAGCCATATGAAGCAATGAACTATAAATGACTGAAAAAATCCCATGGGAAAGTAATGTAAACTACTAAAACTTAACAGGGTAGTGAGAAGTGAGTTATACTTCTTTCATATAAGGTTTTTCCTATCAGTCACTTAAGACTTCAGGTGGTGTTGTATTAAACTGCCTGTTCTAAATCTTGTTCTGCCACATAATATAAAATGAAAAATAATGCAAATGCTTTTATTGATGTAAAAGTAATTACACAGGATTGAGCTGTTCTCCAGAAACTGTAGTCTTTTGAGTGACAGAAAATGGAAAAAAAAAATTAACTAGAAATGGAAGATTTATATTCCTTTCCTAACTTTTTTTTTAAGCTTGGAGTCTGAGACAGTGTTTCAGAAGGAGGTTGGGGAAAAATCTGGTTTAGGGAAACTGGAAGTTGATAAGGGTTATAAGTTTCTATACCATGTCTTTTTGTCTTTGAGCTGAATGAATTTGAGTAAGATGAGTTTTTTTTTCTGAAACAATATAAACGGATAATTTTACTGAAGACTTCTCTATAGCTTAGTGGGATGCTGTCAGTTTGTTTTGTTCTTAAGAAATCCAGCTGGCAAAAATAAGTATTGGAGGACAATTTGGCATTTAAGTTTTAATGTAAAAAAGTTAGTTTGAAAAATAAAAGGTTATCTAAAACTGAGGAGTTTTATTTACTTGCAACTAACTTAGAGGTTTTAACATTTGTCCAAACTCTCACTTACTTTTTTTTCTGCTTTGTCTTTTAAAATGTGCAAACCTTTCTTCCATCATCTGGTACAAAACTAGAAATTCAGTCATTTTGACAGCTTGTTGTCTCCCAATGGCATTTCAGGGATTTGGACTCAGAAAACTTGGAGAGATCTGTTTTGAGTACCTCTATGAAAATAAAACTATTATTTTAATGCCTTTTTGAAATATGTGCTTCTTGGGCTGTTGTCCAGAGTGTATAGAGTGGGCTCTGCCTCCCTGTACTGTATAGAGAAATTCAGTCTTCCTAAGTGGTAGTGTTTGCAAAGTGTGCAGAACAGGAGTGGGCCAGAACAGTTGCTGTTCTGCTCTTCCTTCAATGTGTTTGCCTTTTGTTTCAAAAGAAAGGCAGCATATTGTTTATTTCTTCAGGAGAGGGATGGAGATGATGTTACTATCCTGTCCCCATGCCTTATTGAGTGAACTCCTGGACAGTTTAGTAAAGCGTGTGAAATGCAGGTAGTGATAATCCCACGAAGGGAAAGACCTCTGTGGAAGGAGTGTGCTTTTGGTTAGAATTGTAGCTTGCTTGCCGGTTATTTGCCTTTTTTTTTTTAAAGTTTATAATTGCTTTGGAACTGAGTAGGTTGCTGGAGGAAGTCATTAATTTTTCATTGGCTATAGTGAAAAATGCAAGCTTGATCTGCAATTTTAAAAGTTGTAGGGGCTCATCAGGGCTCTAGAATCTTAAAGTTTCAGCCTTTTAATAGGATGGTGTGAAATGCATATATGACCTCTGAAATGAGTCAGACTTCTGTTGCATTGTTTGATGGTTAAGCTGAATGTCAATTTTGTTGGATTCTTGTTGAAACTCTACCACTAAGAAGCAGCAGAAGGATGTAGAATAGTATGCTTTAAGCATCACACTGCAGCCCAATTGGGGATGCTGCCTTGCAGGTGGAAAGTAAATGTTGTAAAGAAGGAGTTGATACCAGATCTTTTGACCTTTGTGGGGATGGTTATTTAATTACCAAGCTGATTTATTTGAAGAATCAATGCATGGATTAAAAATAATCTGTCACAAAGCTCATTTAGGGAAAGTGGCTGTTGTTGGAAGTACTGAACTACTCAGTTCAGTACTTCCAACAAGGGGAGGAAAATGTGGGAGCCCAGCCAGCAAAGTTAATTGCAGCTTAAAAGATGCAGGTCTTCAGTGCTGTGGAGAGTCAAGTAGTGGTTCTGTGGTGCTACAACTGTCTACATCAGTAGGTAGTTGGGAGTAGCAGGAGTGTATTTGTGGAGTGAAATGGATCATGCTGAAGACATGGTGTTCTTCCTTTCTGCCTTTCAGTATCTCTGTGTGCTTGGTTCTAGTCTGGTGCTGAGGGATTGGTGTCTGCTTGTGGTGGTTTGCTGTGTCCAGCAGGTATCTGGTTCATGTGCTTTGAGACAGGTGAGTGTTAGAGACAAATGTGTTTTGAGTGGGGGTGACTGAGAGATTTACTTTAAAAAGAAAACAGTCCTGATTTGAACTTAAATACTGATGTGTACTGAAGTCACTCTAATTGCTTGCTTGAGACTGCCCTCCTGGTGCTCTAGCACTTCTCTGATCTTGTGCTGGGTTGTTTCTGTGCTCATAACACACCAGACACCTTGATCAAGTAAGTAAAAACTTTTTTCTATGACCTTTTTGTATTAAAATATTTCATTGGAATCTGTGACAGATGCTGTAGCCATTTATAGAAACCAACTGAGTTGTGGTAGGTCAGTAAAGTGACTTTTATTGCCTTGGCTGTCTGCAGAGCTCTGATGCTGTACCCAGAGCTATGGGGTTTGGGGAGATGTACAGGCATCTCTGTGGTCAGGTATTAAACTTTAGGCTGAGCAGAGCTGAAGTCATTAGGCTTCACCTGTTCTAGAGATTTGCCTCTCTTGGGCAGCAGTGGTAGAGAGCAGGTAGTTCCTTCCTCTGAAGCCACAGGTATGTGCTGAGGGCACTGCCATCAGCAGTTCTGGATCAATGTCTCCTGCTGCTGTAATTCTGGCTTAGACTTACTGTCCTTATTACATTGGGTTTCTCCAGGAAACCAAGTTGGTGTACATCTATTATAGCCTGTTCACTTTGTGCTCCTCTCTAGACCTTTCCAGAGGTGGTGGAAAGTGCTGTGTATAGTAATTTTAATGCAGTTTAACATTGTCAATGTGATCAAAAAAAGATAGTTTTGCCATCATCCTCTGTAAGAGAGGGACTGCAGCAGCATGGTTTCCTGCTGTCTCACCTCCTTGGATACAGAACATAAGGTCCCTTGGATTCTTCTTTTGAGGCTTTGAGTGTCCTGTCTTTTTCCTGACTTCAGCCTTCACCCATGTCCTCAGCAGCAGCTACTTCATTGTGCAGATTCATGGCTCCTGTGGTTCATATTGTCCCAGCTGCGTTATTTGTTATCAGCTGTGGTTGTGGTTATTCAAGGATGATCTGTTTTCAGGCACTATTAATGAACAATACTATGTGGTAATACTATCTGTGGTTTCTTGTCTGTGTGGGTGCAAATACTGGTGAACAGGCCCTGGGCTGGATTCCTTTTTAGTATTTGGATGAGCTCTAGATAGGGAGGGACCTAAGGCAGATTTTCTATGAATAATGTTCACAAGTACTTAGAAAATTACTTCTACAATTGATGTGAGACTGTGCTGTCTACTAAGTGTAGTTCTCTTCCTTTCTCTCCTAAGAGTCGATATCTTCCTTCCTATCTTTTGTGTACCTACTATGAGTGCAGTCTTTTGTTAAATGGATCCAGGCTGCTTATCTGTATGAGAACAGTGGGGGAAAGAAAAGAAAGAAATGTGGATCAGCCACCTGATGTGGCTCTTTGCATAGGTTAATGAATGCTGGAGCTGATGGCATCAGGACACATGGTTGGAGACAAGGAGAATGAATACTTGATTAATCTTTTGAGAGACAGTGTAGATTTAGTGTCTTGAGTTAATACCATCACACATCCTAATAGTGGAGGATGTGGGGAAAAGAGAGCAGGGAAGGAAATATGTGTCAGAGATGCGGGTTCACGCTATGCGAAGGGCTGGATTGGTAAGCAGAGCCATTTTAACAGATCCTAGTAAGAAGCATTGAATTAAAACCAGATATTTCCTTGGTTCTTAGCTGTATCAAGAAAAAGTTGCCTGGCAGTTGTGGAGTCTGCGATTCCACAGATGAGGTCCTGGTACCATTTTTCTAGGGAGGAGTGTTAAACAAGAAACTGAATTGCTTATGAGGTGTCTAGAAGATTGAAAAACTCAAGATGGGAGGCAGGAAATGAAGACAATTTGTGAGGTATAAGGTATAGATGCATATGTCCTTTTATGGGTGTTGAGGTTTTAGGTTCTATTCTTTTACCTTGTTCACAAAGAGCATCTGTCCCTTGTTTGCTTTCATCAAGAAAACACTATATAAAGGATAAGCATGAGATACTGTTTTACTTATTACTGCTGAATTGTCTGTAAGCAACTAGCATCCTTTGATAGGTGTTTGAAACCAACCAGCCCCCCCTTCATGTATCTTGTTTATTATACAGGAAGAATGGTAATCAGTGTTTGACTAGTTGGTGCAAGCTAATAGGTGTACTCAGTGGTGACTTGGATTTATAGAAATGCATGTATTCTGTTTAGATACAGTAACTCCTGCTTTCTACTTCTGTCTTGCTGTGCTAATTGGGCAGTGCTTCAAGTTTTATTCCTGGATTTTAATTGGATATATAACATTGCATGAATTCTCACTGTCCCTTTGTAGCTGGTGTTTAATGTCAGCTCACCTGTTGACCTGTAATGTTACTGCTGATAGTTCTGAAAGTGAAATTGTTTTTAATGTGGCTTTAGCTGTTGACAAATTGTGAGAGCATATCATCTCCCTTGTCTGCTTTTTGTAGCAAAGGAGCATCCTTGTCCAGGAAGTGTATCTCCCAGGTTGATCTCTTGTAATTTTGTTTGGATGGGGGCCTGCATCAAACTGATGTTCTCTGCATTTAGCAAGAAGCCAGGGGAGCTTAATGCTTGTTTGTATAACGTGATTTCTTTCTTAAAACTTTTAGAATAGATATTTGTATGTTGTTGGATGGTATCAACACTATATTTCTAAAGGAGGCTTTGAAAGTAACATTAGTCAAATATTGGGGTTTGGTATCTTACGATACTTCCAGCAAAAGTTTTCCCCTGCCCTCATTAATTCCTTATTGTGCCTTGTTGTAAGAGTAGTGAAAAGCATCTTTGAGTGACTGAACGTGTGTTAATCATAAATCGCTTCAGCAGCTATAAGTTGGTACTAAAAAGTTTGTGGAGGGAGTAGGGCTGTGGTCTTTCATGTCTTGGACTGTAGCAATTGCCTGGTGCTTCTCTCTGAGAGTGAAAGTAGGGGCTAGGGGCCCTTATAAATGTGAGTTGTGCTCTGGTTCAGGCACTGAGTTGTAGGGGAAGGAGCTGCAGGGAGATGAGCTGACTTGCAGGATCAAGAAGGACAAACAGACTGACAGGCTCTTTCCAGAGAAGCTGCAGAGCCAACAGATTTGTGTGAGACAAATGTGCTTGAGTAAGTGAAAGATAGAGAACTTAAGGGGAGGCTGTGATTCCTGTCATAGGCTAGGTGGTGTTGGATTCCATAGACCTGATAATGAATAAGAAGCAGATAAAGTCAGCTCTGGAAAACTGGAGGAAATGTTGTCATTTCAAGACACTAGTACACATGTGAGACAGTGAAAACAACTGAGGAGTCTTCTTGAATGTGGGAAGAATGATTTCTTGACACAAGTGATTGAGTTAACTAGGGGAGGTGCTGTGCTGGACCTCTTAGAAAGAGGGAAGAGGTAATCAGGGATGTGAAGCCTGGGACTACTGTGAAATGGAGAGATTTAAGTTTCCAAGAGGAGTAAGACAGACAAACAGTTGAATTGCAACCATGGACTTTGGAAGTGCAGTTATTTTTTTTTCCCAAGCCAAGGATTTGCTTACCAGGGTGTATGAAAGGCTGTTTTGGAAGTCAAAGTTTCTCAGGAGAGTTTGTTTATACTCAATACAGTCTTCTCCAAGCAGAGGAACTTGGGCAGAGTTCAAATGTATAGAACAGATGAAGGCAGGGGTAGGTTTCCTGGAGATGCAGGGGCTTAATTAAGGAAACCAAAGCTGTGGTGGTGTTGACTATATATTGAAGGATGTGAAGGAATGGGAGGAAGTTTTTGTGTAGAAGCTGAATTTTTGAGGTAGTCACAAATACTACCTTACTGTACTAACTTAGGTAAGCTACTATGTGATTGAAAAAATTGATCAGCTCTGAGAGGTCCCATTCTTTTGCACGTCCTGCTGTAATTGTTGTTCAGTTTTCTTCACTGTTTTTTTAAAAAGCTCACATGGTGTGAGAAGAACTTCCAAAGCAAAGCAGACTAAACTTTTTTTCTATTATGTTGACAAATGGGCAAATAGATGCTTAATCACTAGTCCTTGGTTGTGCAATGTGAAAGAAAGATGCTATCTATTTGACCGTTTCTTGCATCATATTTGATGAGAAAAGGAAGCCTCTTCACAGGTAATTTAAAAGCTTATTATGGAAGGATGACCTATGGTGTTTATGTAGTTTTTTTTTTTTTTACTTGGTGGATGTTTTTTTAAATTGCTTGTCACCCATAGCATAACTATCAGGTTCAGCTTTGGGGAAGCCTTTTTCAGTGAAGATTTTCACTGGCATAATAAAATTACCAAAATACTGACTTGATTCTGAGAAGGTCTAAAAAGCTAGTAATAAAAGTACATATAAACCTCCACTTGTATCTTAATTTTAATAAAAGTTGAGTGTAACATTTCAAGAATAATGTCCAGGGAAGTTTAATAGTAGCTCATATTTATGAAAAACTTTCATTTATAATTTTGTTGATCTTGTGGTTAATGTTTTCCAATTTTGTACAAGGTGCTTTAGCTGTTTGAAAGCTCTTCAGTTCAACTTTCAGGGGATGGTTTCGTTCCAACATGCACAGCCATTGTGCTTAACTAGAACTTTTGGATGATGCGGCTGGTTTAAGTATTGAAACTGTCAGTCCTCTGCAAATGCTCCTGAACTCAAGAAAAAGTTAATTTGCTGACCCTGATTCAGATTTTTTTTTTTTCCTTTAAGGCCTTTCCTGAATATAACAAAGGTAGTTGTATTGCCTGATCAATATTTGTGCTCTGTGGAGGTGAGAAACCCTACTTGAAATATGTTGGGCACTGACACAGGGAAAAAAAAAAAAAAAGCTTAAAAAAAAAAAAAAAAACCCAGGGAGGGAGCAGGCGGCAAAAAGAAAAAAGCTGTGATAACAAGTTTTAGGTACTAATGACACTTGTCTAGCATTGGGGCTTTGGCAGGTCTGCTGTGTGGTGCACTGAAGGCTTGGTGCGGGAAGCTTGCCCGGCTTGGCCTGCCTCTTGGCACTCCGAGGTCACTCACTTGGGCTGTGAGAAAGGATCCCCAGCGCCTTTGGGTGTGGATGACTTAGTACTGCTTGCTTGTGCATTTGGCAGCTGTGAACCTTGTGTATGTGGGAGGGAAGGGACTGTGGTTTGAGGGGCTGCCTTTTCGAGCTAGTGCCTGATAAAATCAGAGCCTGGGTTTTGTGACCCTTTCCTTTTGTAAAAGAGTCAAATGTAGAATGGTCGAGCTCAGGCAGCTTCACTGCCTACCACAATGATTTTCTGTGGGGATTTGGAAACCCATTGCTGTTCTTTTGTTTTTCTCTTGTGCTTTCAGCTGGATCCTGCTTTGCTTGCTCTTAAATTATAGGTAGACTAAACTTAACTATTTGTGTTTGCTTGTGTTGTTTACCTTGTTAAGCATAGCAAAATTTTGGAGAGCTTTGGAAACCACTGTTACATCTCTTGTACTTTTAGTTTGAGAAGCCATTTTTTTGTGTTGGTTGTAATACTTGATACATTCAGGAATTGGTGATTCTCTATGCAGTAATTAAATTATGAATTCAAAACTTTATTTTTGCTAGACTAGTGCTAGTAAGGATTTTGTTATTGGATTTTGTAATTTTAATGTTATTTTTTTAGATGCTAGCTTTTATTTGATAAGAGTATGTAGAGGGTCTGTAGGTACTGTAAATAGATTACTGTTCTCTGTACATACAAAGTTATGACTAATGTAGGAGAGATTTTAGATGTATGATTGATAGGGTTTTTTGATAATAACCTGAATTTGAATAGCAAATGTAGTTTTTGTTTTTCTTGTGATAATTAAAGTGTAATTTGTATTTGATTTCTAGTTGTTAAATGGTTTGAGGAGTTCTTAGTATCGTTCTTGAATGTGGGTTGAACTGAGCCTGAAGTTTTGTCATGTGCTTCTTGTTCAGTATCTATGGAGCTCAAAATTGGCAGATAGACTGTGAACTCTGCAGCGCTGACACTTGTTGACAGCAGTTTCCCATTTACTCTTTTCTTTCTTCCTTTAGAGGAAGTAATGTAACTCAGCTGCCGGTTAGCTTCAATAACTTAAGAGAAAGGTGTAGGGTTTTTAATGTCTTAATGTGTCTAACTCAGTATTCATCTGATAATAAAGTTTGCTTCTGTGCCAGTTTTTTTTCTTTTTCTTGTGTAGAGAATTTTCCAATTTAACTAACAAAAACTATAATGGGTGTTTTCTGTCAATTAGTTCTGAAAGCTAATTTTTTTAATTAGGGTGCTGAGATTCAAGAAGTGACACTGCTGTGTTAACATGTCTTTTTTTGGTAAAGCTCTAACATAAAGAAGCCCATCAGCTGAACTAAATCTTAGGATTATTATTACAATTTCCTGCCCTCAGATTTGTGACTACAGTTAACAAATTAACTTTGGTAAATTCACTTTGCATGCTTGTGTATTCTCTGCACCACTCTTCTTTCTGCAGAAGAAATTTCTGTTGTATGCCTTCAAGCAGCTAAGCCAACAGTAGCCTTCTCACAGCACAAATAAATCACGTGCTCTTTAAGAAACCAGGGCTGTGGAAAGTCTGGGATGAAGGTGGCTGTTTGCTTTTAAGTTAAGATGAAAATTCAACACACTTATGTTTGAATTTCATAATATAATGACACTTCTAATTTTTTTTTTTTTAACTTCTAAGCTTGTCTGGAGTGATACTTTCAATTTTGTTGCTATTATATTTGTTTGCAGCCCTTCTCTAAAGATAGGAAGGAAAGCACTGAAGTTGCATTCAGTGGGAAAAGGTTCTGTTTTTGCTCATAATTTTGCCCTGCTTCATGTGCTAGACTGAAGAGGTTATATTTTATTTTCAGGCTCTCTAGTTCTTTAGGGGAAAATGCTTTGAATTCCATTGTCCAAGCATGTGGTGGTTAACGTTTCTTGGACAAGTTGCTGTAAAATCTGTTGTACTTATAGCATGATTGGTAGGGTTGGTAAGGTATGTTTGATAAGCCAAAGAGGGGAGGGGTGTGGGTCATCGATTTGAGAGTGAGAAATCTGTGTGTCTATGTGCTCTGGAAACTCCCTTTTTTTTTTAGGGAGAGTATTTTGATAGGAAGCTTGTGAAGAGCTCTTGGGTTTTCAACTTGGGTAGTGATCCACGCTTGCTTTGAAAAGTAGACTCTGAATAGTGTATGTCTCAGGTATGTGCATCCATACCTAAATGACTTCATTCAGGGTTTTTATGGAGCTTTGCTTTTCTGTTGTATTTGCATTTACATATATTTTAGAACACTTGGAACATTTGGATGGGAAATCTCTGAGTTTCTCCTTGGAAAATGTTGTGTTAACATTATCTGAACAGTAGCCTGTAAGTTGCTGCCTGTCCTGTGTAGCCCCAGAGGGGGGAGAGTACTTTGAAATGGGACAAGGGTTTCATTGTGAGCCTGTGATCGTATTTCAAACAGTCTGGGGCAGCGGAGGTGCAAGGAAGTGTGTGTGAGGGTTCCTGCCAAGTTCAGGCACCGTGGTGTGGGCAGGCAGTCTCTGGATGCAGAACCAGCGTGCCTGTAGCAGCTGTACCCTCCATACCTGCAAGAGAGCGCCCTGCTGCTCTGGCTTCTATTGCGTGTTTAAAGCGTCTTCAGAATGTGCATCTCTGTACTTTCTTTGTTCTTCTACTGTCTGCTCTTTGTTTTTTCTACAGTGTTCTCAATTTTTGGTCCTTAGTTTTGGCTGGTTTTTTTTTCCTCACTGACAATACCTAGCACAAGCAGACATAGTTGTGGAATTTCCTCACACTTTTCCCCATATTCTTTCAATATTGTTTTCTTCTTTTCTCCTTCATCTGTTGCATATGATGCACCATAAATTAAAGAATATGATCAGCCATTGTGCGAGTATAGTGATGGTGCATGATGATCTTGGGCAAGAAAATGGAGTGTATTAGAGACCTAGAAGATGGTGGTGTTTGTAGTTCCCTGTCTAGAATGACTTTTAGATTTGTTGCTGGATAGCAAGCCCTGGGCTTTACTATTAGAGATTGCGTTAGTTATATATGTAATTGGACTGAGAGAGATGGAAGGATGATACTATTTTGGAAATAAAGAAAGTAATATTTTCTGACAAAGCAGCTACTACTAAGTTCTTATTTTGCTTCTTGACTGATCAGCCCACCCACCCCCATCTGCTATTTTTTTGAAGCAAGAACATTAACTTGTATCTGCTTTCCATCACAGAAAGTGAACTTTGCACACATTAATGAGTTTCAAAGCTAGCTATTTCTTCTTTCAGCCTTCTGAATACATTTATATTGTTTCAGTGGGAAGGACGCTTAAATTGTGAAACTGAACTTTGAAACTTTAGTTTGGTTATTTTTTTTCATAAATTAAGGAAATTTACCTGTCCTTCTCCTCCCCTTTGAAGAACCTGGATTTTTTTTTTCTCATTTGAACCCTTGGGATGAATTGTCTTGCTTTCAGCATGTCCTTTTCTGCCAGCCTGTATACACATGGTAAAATAGATGAATATTTGACATTTACCGTGTTAAAACAAAAAGCCAACAAAATTCATGAAAATCTCCAAGAGCTGCATCTTATCCAGGTGGCCTGCTGTTTGAAATATGACTCCTGGTGTGTATTGTACTCTTAGCCCTAGGATTCAGTAATGAGATTGAGTGGTATCTTGCGTGAGCACTTCTGGATGATTGACAGTGAGGTGATGTGAATCATCATTTATCAGGATATTATCATGCCTACCCTTGATAATTTCTCCCTGCTGTCTGGGGAGGTGGTGAAGACAGATAGGACTTTGTGATGTCAAAGTAATTAGTGTGTGTTGGTTTCCAGCTGAACAAACTGGAAACTAATGATCAGGTAAATGAAGATGAAGTGCATTAGTGTAAGGATGAAGGTGCAAGGACCTTGGGGAAGAGCTTATCAAAATTTCATGGGGGTTATTTGAATATCTTACAATTTGTGCAGTTGCAAGCAGTATTTTTAAACTACTAAAGGGTACTTCTGCAACAGTCTATTTACATGTCCTTTGGTGATATCTCTTCTTGAGAGAAGGTCAGCACTAGGGTTAAGGACATTAAGGACATTAAGGACATTGAACCCTTTCCTGTAAGGACTGGAAACTCCTTATGATTTTCATAAAATCTAAATAGTCAGTTTCCAGCTAATGGCAGCAATTTTGAATTAAATGCTAAAGAATTTCAGTGTATACTGAAAAGGTTAGATTTTCCAGTGACTCCACCCTTTTTAAAGTGGGGAGGTTACTATCATTTGGCTCTTTTTTTTATTTGACCCATGACTGGATCTGTTATATTATTAAAATATTTTACTGTTGTTTCTTTTACTGGTCCATCTGTAAATACCTTTAAAAATGTGGACTTCACGACATAATTAGTGCTACTGCAACAGGCTTTTAACAGGCATGGTAGTTTCTTGGTACGAGTTATGAAAATTTTATGGATGTGTGATTAGTGAAATAATTTTATAACCTGAAAAAACTTTGTGTAGGTGTGTACAGCTATGCCAACGTTGCAAATAATGCTTAGTGCACAAGACTGGCTTAATATAATTGCTATACCAGCAGCAAGTGATCTGAGTTAATTTTATTTCCTGTGATTAGATATTGCTAATTGTAATTAACTGATTGAAAAGTTTTACATGCTTGCTTTTCAATTATTAAAATGGTAATTTACTCATTGCCATTTATCAGTAAACTTGTATTAATACATGCCAATTTCCCAGACACCTCCAAGAATAACATACTTGTGACAGCAAAGTTTTGTAATTAAAACCTCATGGCAAAATTATTCTTTTGGCTAATTTTTATGTACACAGCTTCTTTTTTTTTTTTTTAATTTCGGTTGCTTCTTTGGAAGTGAGTGGGCTAGAATCTCTGGCAGGAATTTGTCTGTATTAATATGGCTCATCAGAGACATTATATTTAATTGGAGAGCCTGCGGTATAGTGGCAGAAGGCTGGAGGGAATTATTTAGCATTAGCAATGGCTCGTCTGGGAGTTGTGCACTAATCAAGGAGCTTGTGTGTTAACTGTAGGGATGATGGGAGTTATGACGATTATGACATGTGAGCACATGTCTGAATGAGAACTGGACAGGCAATGAGTTAATCAAGAAATATATTAAATGGCTCCCATGCTGCTTCGTTATTACTCTGTACAGTGTCTGTCAGATTTTGTACTTTAACAAAAAATAAAATCCAACTAATGGATTTTTTCTGCAGATAAAGTTAATATCAAATTTTTAAACCAAGAACCTCTTTCCTCTCTCTATTTTTGAAGGCAATGTGTGCTTTTAAATGCTGTGTTGAAAAAGAGTGAATGCTTGGCCTGCAAAGTGTATTTAAACACTCCCATCTGCAAGCTTTTGTATTTTGTCAAACGCTTGTTTTCAGTAAATATGAATTATTTCCCACTTTCAATTAGATGTCTTTAACATATTTAAGCTTTTATATAATTAATAGCTTGCTAAAATATGAAATTTATTGTGAGCAACTTGGCTTCAAGAAAATAGAAATTCTACTATATTCCATTACCTGGATGCTCCAAATCTTATAAAGAAACCAAACAGAGTACACTTCAACTGTAATGCATGGACTGACTGTTTATATGCCAGGTAGACACATTCTGTGCTCAGCATGGTTATAGGCATCCATTTCCTATCTGTCATGAAGTTATCAGTTCTGCTGGGAAAAGTCATGTTTAGAGGAAATGGAATTAATAAATTGAGTCCACCTTACAAAAAGTTAAACCAACTGAATTGTATCGGTAGGCAAATTTGTCCCAGAGCTACAGGTGAGCATGTGCATTTTTCCTGCTATTGTAAGCACTGCCAAATTTAATACAACTTTCTACCAAACTGTAACCTTCATGTATTAGCTTAATTAAAGCAGTATCATGGCTACTACCCAAAGTGTTAACCTGTAGGAGGTTGTTATTGAAATCCATTATCTGTGGAGTCAGTATTAGTGGTCAGCAGCAGCAGAAGTAAAACTGCAAGTAAGACCCTCCCTTGGGTGCTGTGAGCTCAGCAGGTTAAACTGTCAAAGCTTCTTAAAGGATGGATAGTTAAACCCCCTGGAGTTCAAGGTAAACCAATCATTTGCTGTCAGCAGGAAATATGACTTTATTTAGCAGGTTGGAGGGGAAAAATACCCAAACCTTAATGCTAACAGGGAAGAGGATTTAGAAGGAACCATTCTGTAAGAGTGTGTTGCTATGCTATGTAGATTCCATGCAACCTGGAAAGATTTTTTTTTAAAACTTCCAGGCTTTTTTGAAATAGGAATTTGTTTATATAGATATTTACTCCAATGGCTTATAAAACGATGCGTAAGGTTGGGTTAATTTCCTAAGCACTTGAATATTATCTGTATGTTGTGAGGAGTGCAAAATTTTGTGCCTCTTAAATGGAAACAGTTGTCAGTTTGCAGAAATAAGTTTTCTTTCCTTTGGTGTTGTGCAGATGTTGCCTGTATGGCATGTAATTATCTCTGTAACCATATAATATAAATATATTTAGCACTGACCAAGTGTTCTATGTTGAAGATTTAAATATGTATTAATAGAATTTGTATGTATAGGCCACATGTATTTATGATATTGTAATTAGGCTGTTCCAATAGTGGTACTTCTAATTCTGTCTAGTTTTTACTTAATCTTCAAAGGTGAAGATCTGGAGCTTTTGTTTTAGCACTTCTGAAATTCTTGCCATAAGAAAGAGAATTCCAGAAGTGATAGATTATCATAGCAGGGTGGGAACTAGGTGGTGGGGGAGCACTTTACTATCATTCTGTTCATTGGAACAAGATCTTCGCTTGGGTGGGGAGAACTTTGTAGTGTCCTGCAAATAATGGTCTTTTGTATATCAAGACCCATTTCCTCAATACATGCACCATTCTTAGACTAAATCTGCTTGATGTGCTGAAATAATACTGTCTAAGATTAATGGGATGCAATGGAAACTAAAATTCTGCTCACTATCTATGAGTTAACTTAAGTTGGGAAAGTGCGTATCATAGGAAATAAGCTAGGAGATGGAAATATTGGTAGGGAAAATACTCAGTAAGCTAAACCCCCCCAAGCAAATAAAGGATTTTCCTAGAGTCACACGAAATTAAAATTTTTACAGTTTGAGTTGTAGCTATGCCAGATCTCTGAGGGCTGTAAGGAAAAAAAAATTGTTGAAAATACTTTTGTCAGATGATCTGGAAAAGAATGGGACCACATAAAGTCTGACATCTGCAACCGTGAATGAATTGTCCAGTATTGGTAGTAACTGTGTAAAAAATTGTATTTGGGCAGTGCAGATTTCCTTGTCTATTCCTGCCCGTTTGTTAGACCATACACAGTTCTTACAGGCTTGAGTTGCCTGCTTATCTGTGCAGTAATTTTCAGGAGTGCTTGAAGCTTTTTCTCCATTGCACTGTTTTTGTAGACTTTATCTTGATATCTGCATCTTGAAATCTCAAAGCTGTCTTGTCTTTCAAAAGACTTCTGAGGGTAGAAAACTTACAATGGGTTTTATAGAGAGGACTATCTTCTTTGAAGCTGTGCTATAATGAATAATTAGCATAGACTGGCAGAGAAGTAATTTTCTTGCAAAATGAACAATTTTATTTAGGAACTTAACAAAGAATCATTTTAAAGAAATCTGAATATTTGCATTAGTGTAATTTTGAAGGAAAAATGCTTTACTTTTGTAAATGTCATGTAATAACATAATAGTAAGTATGAATATTTTGTAAGTCATTTTAAAGTATTAAATTCCTCATAAAAGCATAAGATTATGCTTGCCATGATGGTAATGTTGAGATTTTATGATGTGATTTTTGTTAATTTTATGTACTGCTTTAGTACTTAGCCTTATTGGTAAAACCCCTCTCACTGGGTACCTAGAAGTGGTTAAGGGGTGTGTGTATGTAGTTGTATACATACATACATACATACATGTGCATATATATTTTCTGTTGAACATATATGTATTGCATAGACCTGAGAAAAATAGGTGTTTTAGGAAACCTGCTCTGTAATTTTGTCGTCATTAAGATATTCTGCATTCATTGACAAACTGTTTTTTCTGGTATTTTCTTTGGATTATTTGACATTGTAGAACTTGCTTCATATTATGTCTAAATTCCTCTCAGTCTAAACTACTTGTGAAAGGAGTGCTCTCCTGCCCCCTCTCATTCATTCACTGTATGGGATCTGATGGTCATGCAGCTGGGAGGTGGTTTAACTTGCTGATCTGACAGAAGGTTAATTTTCCCTCCCCTCAGATTACTTTTCCACTGTGTCTGTTCAGTTCATTGATCTGTCTCAGCAGCACTGTAATTGCTGTAGCTGAGTGTGGAGGAGCGTTTAGGGGTGGGATCATCCTCTGAGTGGCATTTTGTATATGCCTAGAGTGAGGCTTATTGTGAAACTTGATGTAGCTCTCAATATATTGTTCATTTTGGGCCTGAAGTTAGTCCACACTGGGAAGAACATAAATCACTGTAGATCTGCATCTTGTGTTTGATTTTTTTTTTTTTTTTTAAAATTGCAGTCTTCCAACTACTGATCCAGAATATGTTGTATTTAGTTGATTCCCACATTTCCCTTTTCACCTTTCTGTTAAAATACTTTTCTGTAGTTGAAATACCAGGTAGCTGTGAATTCACCTTGCTGTTGTTGTGAACTATTCTCTCAACACTAGAACTGATTTTAGCAATCTCTGATCTTTGGATGCTGGAAGTAACTTCTGCAGTCCATCCATGTGTAGACATCTGAATGTGTGCTGTGCTTGTCCATCTGAAAGGGGAACTCTATCCAAATTAGAGCTGAAAATGCTGAATAGGGGCATGTTACCAGTGCATACTACATGTTACTTTGTACTGTGGCTGAGTTTAACCTACTTTTTCTGAATCCTAAGTGTCTTCTGGTACATCTAGCTTAATTAAGAACTAAATCTCTACTAAATGAGGTTCTGCAGTTGACTACCCTTCCTACCATGTGATACTATTTCCTAGACCTGCTTAACTACTAGTTTTCCCATCTCCTACATGTTTTAACCCCTTAAGAAGGCAAAACAAAGAAGCATGCATGAAATGCATTCCTTGGTGAGCTTGTTTTTGGGAGAGGCAGGAAAAAGAAACAGCATGAGAAAGATCTGTCCTATTGCTTTGCTAATGTGCTTAGAAGCTGAGATTCCATTAGGGAAAGGCTGACATGTGGGTGCAGATGTGTTTGAAATGCAGGGAGGCTACTAAAAGCTCTGTAGGGCACCACTATTTTGTTAACATCACAAAAAACTTAATTATTTTTCTAAAACACTGAAAGTGCAGAATCGCATACACTGCAAAGACGAAACTTGAGCATCCTTACAGACCATAGTGGACTGTTCTAATAAATATGATGAATTGCTCAACTCATGCAACAGATGGAGACTTTCTTTGGTAAATACATTTATTAAGTGTCCTCTCAAATTGTTAGTGTATGTTCTGAACTAAAAATCTCCTGTTTATCCTGGAGAATTGCTGTAGATAACGTATTCCAAAGTAAAAATAGTCTGCAGACATATGAGTGCAGTTGCAAGCTTGCAGACTTTCTTCACTGCACTCCAGACATCAGCAAAGGTTGTGTTGAGTGGCTGTGCTGCCTCCAGTTTTCACTTGAGCTGACAAACTTGGTAGCTCTCCCACCAAGGGAACACCAGTAGAAGGAGGCAAGGGGAGTGCTTTTCCCTCAAGATTGTTAATGTATTTTGCTACTCATGCAGTAGCCTGGAGTTAGAGATTGGCACATTCTGGTTTTCCCCTCCTGATTGCTCTACCTCTTTTAATTGTTCAGTTCACCCAAAGGTAGATTAGTGAACAAGGGACTATTGACCTACTTTTTCAGTTACTCTACCAAAGAAATGGATTGTTCCTGGTTGGTGTTGAGTAAAACATGTTGGAAGTTGTGATACAAATTAACTATTTCATTCTGTTATATTTTCAATAGCAAACTTGTGTGCTAGTTAGAGGGTTCAACACAGTAAACACTTGCAATAAAATTCTGATGGAGAAGCCTTCTTTCTCACCTTTGTTCTAGAAGGTGCTTCGCTGAAGCTATTTGTCAAGCAATAAGCATGTAGAAAAGGTTTTTTGGAGCCAAGGCCATTGTGGAACTCATCTCTAGAGTCTTATCTGTAATGTCTTCAGGACTCGAGAGGCATTTTCTTACTTGTCCCACAAGCAGAACATAGTTTGAGAGTATCACTCTATGACAGCTTTAGCATGGTCTCGTTTTCACAGTAGGAGTGACCAGGCCTCTAAGTACAATGGGGAGTCTTTTCCTCTTTATAATGCAAGTAAAATTGTGTGTCTTTTTAGGAGCATACAATGTTCCAGAGCTTCATCCATGGAAGAGAGAATGGAGATTTACTTTTTTTTTTAAGGTTACAAAAATAAATTCACGTGTATAAGCAATAATGCAAACAGATTAAAATCTTGATATGTGTTGAAATGTGCTTTCTCTTGGTGTTGGTTAAAAATGCAGTTTTCCTTGCCTGATTCATGTTGCCTGTCTTTTAGTGATTGTTCAGTTCAACCTGGATCCATTAGTTTTAATTTTAGTTGAAAAATGGATTTTTGAGGCCCTTGGTTACTGAGGTTATTTACTGTCTTCATTTTTTGACCAGCTGGCAAACTTGAAGGGCAAGACTAGGAAGTAAAGGAAAGGGTGTTAAATTTTTAAATTTATTTTTCTCAGCTGGTGTCCATGAACCAGGGATCTAATCCTGCAGATGCTAATGGATGGGCTGTTTTGAGGGTCATTGTAAACTTGGAGGGGAATGTAAGTAAATGCCTTTCACCAAACACAAAACAAAAGTGGTTTGGAGGCCACTGAAGAATTGTTTTACAGAGTCCTTGTTTAACTATTTGTGGGCCATCAAATTAAAATAGTTTAAAATAGGCTTGCAAAGAAATCTATTTATGTTGACTCTGCAGGTTGACCTGTTTATTTGCCTGAACTTTTTTTATTTTTTTGGAATGCTGAGTAAAATTAAATATGGGAAATATAGGGTAGTTATGGTATTGGTCTTTCACAGTTTTGTTTTTGGTGCGCTTTAAACATGTTTCCATTATTTTGTTTTAGGGCAAAATGCTGTAATGGTGTGGCAGTATTTCTTTGCAGATAGTACTTTAAAGTATGAATACTGCACACTATGTGCTCATACTGTATTACTGGTGTGTGTATTTTAATGTCAGACTGCTAAAGACACTTAGGTCAGATGGAAGATGTGTTTTGACAAAGCAGTGAATTTGAACCTTTTTTGCATCTGTTTAAATTTTTTTTTTTTTTTTTTTTAGACTCAAAACTGTTCAATGCCACAGGCTTTTTGTTCTGTTTTGTCTGTCTCTTTTGGCAATGATGCTGGCAAGATTTGAGGTGGTTGTTTTTTTTTTAGCTAACTTACAAAGGATTTATTCATTAGCCCTATTTTATGGGTTGAGCTAATTGTGATTTGTCTTGCTGAGCAGTATTATGCAGTTTGGGCCAATTAAGTGAATCCACTTACGCCAACGGATGTTGTTCCAATGTGTAATATTGATTTGAACTATAAAAGGAGAATGACTTGTTTGATTAGATTTCTTTGTCTGAACAATGCTCAGTCTTATCTAGTGTACCAAACAAAAGTGTTCTCTTTGCTGAGGTTGTTTTAATTGCTACTTAGGTTTGATTAGCACTGTATATATGCAGGTATAACAGTTTCCCTATAATATAAATTCTGAAACAGCACAGAAGAAGCAGGAGGAAAATGCAGCCTGCAACTCAGTATAACTGTCTCTGCTGTGTGAATATCAACTTGTGTTGAGACCTGGTGATGTGTAGGCTGACCTTCCCTGAAAAACTGGGGCACTGGGGAATCCCAGACATTTACCTCCTCAGAGATGGAGGAAAAAGGGAGTGTGTGTGTGTGTGTGTGTGTGTGTGTACGTGTTAATTAGACATTTACACTGAAGTAAATTACATCTGTCACATGATAAGCCTCAGAAACTGCTGAAATATATAAAATCATCTGTGGAAACTATGCAGATGATATTAAACACTCCATTAGGAAATGCATGTAGATATATTTTTCTGTGTTGACAAAGTCAGCATTTACTTTTTGGAGTTAGTAAATGGGAATGATTGATTGATTGTGGGGAGAAAAGCACTTTTTGTCATGAGCCTGATCCAGAAGAAGGTAACAAACTTGAGCTGCTGAATAATTATAATGCTAGAGATCTGTACGTTTTCTTGGTGTCTTTGATTGTTTTATGGACTGTATATGCACTGAAAGCGGTTTATTTCTTTGCCTTAAAATAATTTTTAATACATTCTATGTTCATGCTGAGAACTTTTGTGTTTAAATGTTGAGACACATGTGTATTTAAATGTATTTGTTTATAATGTAGATTCCAACTAGTGATCTGCAGCCGCTGAGTGGCCCTGGAGAAGGTTACCTTGATGCTGCTGTGTTAAACAGAATGCCTCTAAGAGACCTAGGTATATTTTAGATAGCAAGTTATTAATTTTGATTTCTTGAAATTATTTAAGATACAGGTTTAATTATGAGGATAATTCAATAAATTCAGAGTATGGCTACACAAGAGAGCATGCTACTATCAAATGAGCATGTGTCACTCTCCAGGATAAAGGAGAGCTAACATAACCTAGGTAATTTGGGTATGTTATAGCTCTGATTCAGTGCAGTCCTTCTAAATTGGGTTGTCTGCAAGGCAGATACTGACTATTTTTGTAGTGCTCATATCCAAAACTTTGGGTTATGGATGTATTTGTCTTCTGGAGTATGATGCCAAGCCCTGGAATCAAACCTGGCTTATAAGTCCTCCTAAAATATTGAAATGTAGATGGCTCTCCAAACCCAACTGCTGCTACTGTTATCACCTCTTTACTGCACTCTGCACCCTGAGAGCTGCTGCAGCCTGGAGTGATGCTTGAAACCAGTCCAGGCTGAAAATAACTGGCAAGTCATCCCCAATGGACTCCTTGCTTGACTTGCCTATTTGCTGCAAAGGTGGTGAAGAAGCTGTTCCTGTGTAAGGATGTGTCAGCATTTGCTGATACAGGTGCCTTGCCATGAAGGTGGCTCCTGGACCTAAACTAGTTTTGTAGCCAGTGGCCACTTCCGTGCTGTTTGCTTCTGGAAGAATAAGCTTATTGTTGTGTAATAAGATAATTGTTGTGCTTTGGATTATTTCCAGTTGACTTTTTATCTTAATCCAAAAATAGTTACAGCATTTAATAATATTTATTCTAATGTTGTTCTGCTAGGGCTCCTTGTTGAATCCAGAGTTTTATTATTAGTAGCTTATTTCTCATAGATACAGGAGTGTGGTGAGCTGGTCGGCTGTTTGTGATTGGTTTGGATTTCCAAAGGTGACTGTATTTAGTCTCCAGTTTTTTAATTAGATTGAGGTTCTATAAAATGAAGATTCAGGTTTTGGTTTTGTTGTTTTTGAAATATAATCAGCCTTTATGAACTAGACTACTTAAAGTATAAAACTTTTACAGAAATTAAACTGCTTTTACACACACAATGTCTTTCCATGATTTCCAGTTGTTTGTATTCTCTAACATAACAAGTCCTTGGTAGCTGCTTGAGACTTCTCTCTTGAGGCCCAGGTAACCCAATATGATTAAAAACTGTAGTATAAACCATTAAGCACTTAGTTTCAACTGTTTTCCAGCCTTTGTTGTTACCCATTCATGTTTGAGAAATTGCAGGGTCAATTCAGATATTTATGAAGGAATTGCATTTTTTCAAGAACCTACTGGGACTTCCTTCTTTATTTTGGTTGACATTGGGTTTTTTTGTGAACTAAAACAGAAAAGGGATAAATTACACCTCTGAGATTTTAGCTATTAGGGACAGGTTTTGAATACCTAGGACTGTGTGATTTAAGTCAAGTACTTAAGCAATCCTTGAGTTTGAAAATCAATATATTTGAAATTTGTGGTGGTTGAGGAAGGGAAGTTGCTGGATTCTTAGTACTGTCTAGGAAGATTGTATTATAAATTAGTTTTTGCAGACGTAAAGGTTTACTGAATGACTGTGTGAAGTAGGCAGCCCTTGGTAGTAGGCTGAAAGTTTCAGTTGTCATGTAGACTCAAATGTTGGCTTTTGTTATAATGTTTGCTAGTAATTACATTTGTACTATACAAAAGAATCTATGACATATTTGTCTTACAATATTTGGGGTATTCTTCATGAACTACAGTGCAATGTCAAAGAAATTAAAATGCTAAGGGGAATTGTCATTATGAATTACTAAGTAGCAGATTTCCAGTTTGTGTGCTGGTTTGCTCACAATAAAAGTAGATATGAACTCATAATAAAAGTAGATATTAGAAGCCCCCTAGACTGGGCTGGATCCTGAAAATCTTCCCAGCTCTCAGTGGATCCTGAAAATCTGGAGGTTTTGAACTAGTGGAGGTGGAATGGAGGCCTCTTTTTTTGAGAGATTTGTCTGGTGCATTCAAGGCTGAAGTAGCACTGAACTAGAGAAGGCACCAACAGCTTGAAGTAAGGTGAGCAAAGACAAATGGATTTACCTGGTTACAGGGTAATGGTGGAAAGGAAGAGTTGAAACTCCAAAGAGTTGAATTGCAACAAAACATTTCAGAAAGGAGTGGGGGAATACTGGGGAAAAGTGCACAAGACTGTTTATATGTATAAAATCAATGTGTTTGCAGTATCTTCTATGGCTGCTCTTGGTACTCGTGGGACTCTATTGGTGTCTTAGTGCAGCAAGTGGGTGGGTGTGGAGTTTTCATCTTGATACCTAGAAACAGCTAACAATATTTAGTCCTTTTCTATAAGGAAGCTTTTGGTTCTGTAAAACATACATTCTTAATTAAGCTTAAGCTTGAATGACTTTGTTTAGAACTGTACACCATATTGGGATTCAGAACTACTATAAGCATATAAACTGATCATTGAGATAAAGCTGCTGTTTCTTCAACTTAGTGCTGCAGGAAGGATGACACAGGCTAATCTTGATAGCATTTGATCAAAATAGATTACTTAGTTGCTAAGGTGTGTGTACTAGAAAGCACAAAAACCTGCTGCATGATTGTCTGTGCTACTGCTCTAAGATTTTTTTTTTTTTGGTTTTGCTCTATTTATATTGTGAGACCAATGCTGTAGTGATTATACAAAACAGTTGTGACTTTATAGAAGCAGTAGTTGAAATGTGAAATGTGTGGTGATTCCAGGAGGTTATGTGAACTCTTATATACTTAAGAATGTAGTAAATTCAGAAGCTATTTAAGAGATGCCTCCAGAAAGAAACATGGGATTCGGTGGCAAGTTAATATGCTTCTTGTTGGTAGGATTAACATTTCCCAAGTTCAGAAAAGGTCAATAAAACTGAAGAAAAAATGAAAATGCTTAATAAGTGGCTCTCTTCCTTTTTATGCATTTGTTATATTTACCCGTTACTTATTTCACATTGTATTGTTCAAAATACTGTCTCACCACTGCTTGTCAGTGTTTGTAGATGTTTTCTGGATTTTTCTGGCCTTGTTTCTTTTGAATGAGCCAATAGTGTATCCAGACTATGTAACTTCTAACTTGTTTGACACACTTGACAGCCTTCATACTACTTGCAAATAAAATTGCTTTTCACAAAGAACAAAATTTCCTGATAAAACCAAAAATATTGTGCAGAATTACAGAATATGCTGAGTTGGAAGGGATCCACAAGGATTATGGAGTCCAGCTCTTAAGTGAATGATCCGTACAGGGACCAAAACCACAAGCTTGGTGTTATTTATACCATGCTTTGGCAAACTGAACTCATCTCAGGGTCTTATATTTCTCAAATGTTAATACTAATTTTCTAAAAGAGCACTGATTTTTAGACAATATATTTTCAGTTTCAAATACTGAAGATATCAAATAATTTTAAAAATTGGTAAACATTGGAAATGTCAAATTGTCTTTCTAAGTAAGTCTTACTGACAGCTAACAATCTTACACAGTTTAAACCATGGCATGCTTTCTTAAGTACATACTGTAAAGGAGCTTACAAAAAGCAGAATGCGGAAAAACTGGTTGTTTGGTTTCATGGTTATATATGTATCTTACTTGAAAGAAAAGTATTCTGAACTCTGAAAACATGTTAAAGACCTATCTAATTAAACTTTTTAAACTTAAAGATAAGCATTCTTGTGAGATATAAGAAGTCTTCTAACTCCAAACCTAGCTATTTTAGTATTCTTGGTAAAATGTTGGAGATGTTTGTCCCTTTTCTGTTTGGTTAAAAAATATTTGGCAAATGCATATAAATGAGGATACAATGGATTAGAAATCAAACATGAGCCTGCTTAAATAATTCTCAAGATTTTCTGGTTCACGTGTAGTGATATTGAACTCTTTAGTCATAGGCTTTAATTTGTGCATGGTGCTGACCTGATGCTGTGCAGGGACACTCATTGCATCCCTTCATTCAATTCACTCTAATTATCCCCAACTTCATGGGGAGCCTGCTTAGAACTGGTCATGAATGTTTGTTATTAAGTATTAAGATATTAGACTACCCTAGTTACAAGTAACAAAATAGTTTTTAGTCTGAATTTACATATAGATGATCAGTATAGGAAGGTGAAATTATATTTGTCTTGATTTTATTTAATCAAATTAAAAATAATGTATTAGAACAATAAAACATTTCGAAAGTGACTTAAACTCAGAGCTAAATGAAATGAGATTTACTGTGCAAGTACTTGTATGCCAGTGTTGGTAATTTCAGTGTGTATTTTAGAGTGGCTATGGTATGTAAATGATCTTTGACACCCTCAGATTTGTGTGCATGTAACTGAGTGATGTTAATTATTTTTGCTGGGAGCATCTGTTAATGCAGACTATTGCCTCTTCAGGTTCACGTGAAAATGGCGGATGAAGCTGTCTGTGTTGGCCCAGCTCCCACCAGCAAAAGCTACCTCAACATGGATGCCATCATGGAAGTCATTAGGAAAACCAGGGCCCAAGCTGTGAGTCTGAATGTGTCTATCTGCTGCAGCTGTTTCATATATAGAAGGCAGAAAAGCCAGAGTTTGTATTTTTTTTTTTAAAGGTGTGTGGGGGGGAAGTGACTGAATACGCTATTCCAGTTAGTTCATGTCACATGAGTTAAATGTGTCTGAAATCGCTACTGGAAATCAAAGGCTTTGTAGCATCTGGCAGCACTGGTCGCTGATCCTGCAGGTGGCTGCTGGATTCAGCTTTCACACCAGGGAGCAGCTTCAGTTCATTTCCAAATTTGCTGGGGGAAAAAAAAAAATCCCAATTAGTTTTGAGTGCTAACCCTTTATATGCCATAATGGCTTTTTTGAACGTTTTACAAAGTGTGTCCAGAAAGGTTTTTGCTTAAACTTCATTTGAATCGCTATCTATATTGTATAAATGTTACTTGCACGAAGGTAAATGGTGCATCCTGTAATTGCTTTTGTTTCAGAAGGTTTACAAAATGCACATTAGCTTATTTGTGTAAATGTGGGCAAGTCTGCCTATTTTCCCTCCAAGTTGGCCAGAGATTCAAAGCTTAACAGGAATCAGGAGGAAAAACTAATATGTAGTCATGTTTGCATTCCTAATGTTCTTTGTTCTGTCACTGAAATGAATGTATTATTCAGAGCTACTGTACACAGAGCATTTATTAAAATGAAATTTGATGTGTATATATCAGCATCACTAACTACCCTTGAACAGTTGGATCAGCACTGTGATTTCTTTCTAAGATGATGTTTTGGTACAGTGCCTTTAGGGGCCAGAAACAAAACCAGTATTTTCTTCCCTTTGAGTTTCTGAATATGAAAGCCAGTTACTGGCTCTTTAAAAGAGGTGAATAAAATGGCTTATGCTTTGTCTGTTAGAGTATATTAGATCAAGAATCTTTTGTGACTTGCAAAAAGTAAAATGAAAACTTTCTCATGCTCCTGTCAAGTCATTAGGCTGATTGTATATTGGGATGTGAGTAGCAAATGAGGCACACAGGATGCTTGACTTAGACTAATGAAGAGAGTAGCTTGTGTTTTCTAGCCAGGATCACTAGAGGTAGGGAGCTTATGACTGGGGGCCTGTGCACCATTGTTGTGGTTAGGGCTGGAAATATTTTGGGATACGGAGTACTTTATATTGGTTACTGAGGAGAGTGTGGATGAGCATATTTGGGGAAATCTGGAATGGAGCTAAAAAGAGCAAAAGGCAAATCACCAAAGGTAATGTCCATTTGCTCTGCAAACAGCTCCATTTGCTCTGCAGGCAGCCCTGTTCTCCCTAGTTAAATAAGGAAAGTTTGTTTCAGAAATGATAGCTCAACAACGTGAATTAGGACAGAAAAATCAGTGTTAAGAGAGTTTCTGAAGGTACTCAACCTGTTTAAATGCTTAGTGATCTAGTCTACCATCCCCAGTATCTGAAAACATGCTAGTGACTTTGGTGTCTGGTTTCAGAACTCAATCAGCTTGAATTTTTTATTTTGTCTTCCAAGGTACACCCAGGATATGGATTTCTTTCGGAAAATAAAGAGTTTGCTAGACGTTTGGTAAGTTATTTTTATTTGCTTGGCTGTGACTGATGCACTAGATGGCACATACTTGTTTCAAGGTATCTAAGGAATCAAGCTACCAACTCAAGGCAAATCTAAAAGATACTTTAACATAGGGGATTTCAATATGCTTTCTGTACATGTGAATTCCTTGCATTTTCAGGATGTAATTGCAGGCTGAGTTTTCTTTTGGGAGAAGTCTGTTTGTAAGAACTTTACCCAGGATGTAAAAACCTTTCAGGATTTTCACTTATGCCTGGACTGTTTATGAGGCTGCTCTGCAAAACTGGGTCACTGAAATGATCTAGGTTAAAAGTATCTGGTTTTAAGTGATCATCTTGGTGATTCGTAGCACAGCTGGTGAACAGCTGTATCAGCAGCCCTGAGAAGGTGCTGAACTGCACTTTGGGATGGGAATAGAAAGCTGTTTAAAAATTGGCTTCTCTGCTGGTGGTTTTGTATCGTGAAGCTGCATTCTGTGAAAGGACCAAAGAGTCAAGAGGGTGCTGTTTTCACTTTGTCTGAATTTATAAAAATTATTGTTCAAAACCTCTTTATTGCAGTAAGGTTTTTGTATATCGTGAACTGATTATATGGTCAGATTTTATTTTTTTTTTCCAAAAGCTTTCATGCAGCTGCTCAAAAGTGTGGGCAGTGCTTGGAGGAAGTTGCATTCACATTGTTTGAACAAAGTCCTGAGTGGATGCTGTATGTGTAGTCACTGCAGATCAGGTGTTATTGTCTACTGATTTTTTCTCAGAATAAGGACAGGCACATACTAGGTTGAAGTTCAAAGTAAAAAGCCATTGCAGCTACCAACTTTGTTATGGAGTAAATGAACCATGTAGCTGAAGAAATACCTAATTTTACAGGCAGCAAGAGAAATTTGTTTCTGCTTTTGAGAAAAATCTGCACCTTTGTGATTTGGGATAAAAAATTTAGATGAAGAATGTGATTCTTGAATGGTGATTCTTTTGTCCTTAGCATTTGCAAAACAGGTTTTCCACGTACCTTCCTTGACTATGTTTCTTTAGGTTTGAGTTCTAGTTTTAATAAAGACCCTTACTCTTTAGTTGATTATTTGGTGTTAGAGGATACCACCTGCTCATTAAGGAGACTATTTGAGAATGAAATCTAAAAATTTCATACTTCAGTTGCTGTGATTTTTTAAAATTTTTTTTAAAGCTCCTAGACAAAAACAAGTGCAGGTTCTGTGGGCTGCTGAATACACCCTGCTGTGTGCTGGTGATGTTAAAGTTGAAAGGAATTCTAAACACTTGGTGTTTGCCAGGATTTACCAAATCTGGGGTAATCTTTTACATGTTTTTTTAATGCAGTTTAGCAGCTTTCTTTTATCACTGTTCTGCTTCGTGTACCAGAGGTTCTTTTTACAGGGAAGATTCCTGGCTTAATTTATAACAAACTCTGTTCTCAATGGATTAGACCAGCAGGATAACTGGCTTTAGTTGGCAGTTCCTGGTTTTTTAGTAAGAAAAAAATTTAATGAATTGTTCACTTATGCTATTTTGCTTTGTTTTGCTGCTGAATATGGAAATTTGGTAGTTATTACTCTGAACCAGGCACATTCTATAGTGGTGTGGTTGTTATTAACAATAAAATGTAAATGGTATGGTAATGTTAGTTACAATATTGGTGATGTGAATTGGGAACAATTTTTTTTGGCAGGATTAAGCGGAAATGGAGAAAGTACAAACATTCCTGTAGATCTTCTCCACCCTCCTATTTCTCATCTTTTCACTCCGATCCTAGGAAAGTTTCTTAACAATTTCCTGAAATAATGTGGTGACTAAAAACATGTTTGAGTTTTTCGTTGGTGCTGCAGTCTCAAAATAGCTTTAATTATGTTTCAGAAACCCAGTGTGTTCAGTTCTCTAAAAATATAATAAAACAAGGTAATGTGATTTTGCTTTCTGAAATGCACTATTTAAAGTCTCAATTAAGACATAATCATGCTTCCCTTGATGTCAGTGGTTCTAGAAGATCAAACCCCTGGTGAGAACTGGTGAAATGATCTATCTTTTTATCCCTAGGGCTGCTTGTATTTTTTTCAAGACACTCTGATTAATATAGTTAGGAGGAAAACTTGCCTGCTGTTTCTTCTCTTTATTGAAGACTGTAACTGTTATGTTGTTAAACTATTATGAAGTTGCAGAAGACATTTTTGTTCTGCTTTCTTTCTCCCTATCCTGTTCTTTGTATATACACTGTTTTGTTCTTTTGCACTGAAAGTAGTTATGGAACTTAGGAAACTTTGGGCTTAATTTCCTGGTACGCATCTGTACTTTTAAAACAAACTTCTTAAATTGGGAAACTGAGAAGGACACTAAACTTTCTAAACTTGCCAGTATATCTGTAAGAATAGTAATGAGCTCAAAGCAAAGCTTTGTCTTCAATTAATGCATGGAGGGTCAGTTCACATGTAATCCCACTGTGTGCGCTTTGAACACAAGCATGTCTTTTTGTTCATTATTGTCTGAATGACTCATGGAGTAGGATACAGCTGTAGACAGTACTTTTGAAGTATTTGATAGATTCTTAGGGTATTGAAAATTGCTGGTCTTTGTTTTTTTTCTTCTTCAGAAACTTAATTTTGTTCTCTCTTAAAATGGGCAAGGAAGTGATCCTTTGTTTCCAAAACAAAATTTCCAAAAAAGTCAGTGAGTGAATATCTGGCATGTTGTTCATTGTGATTCAGTAAACAAATTGGAGAATTCAGTCCTGTCTTTGTGTATCTACTCTGGTTGCTGTTGTTGGCTTACAGAAAAGAGATCCATAGCATTTATACTGAGTCAATTTCTTAAAGATTGGTATTTGAACATGGAGTCTTTGGATGATTTTGTGATAATGCTGATAACATTATGTAGAATAACAAAATATGGGTTTATGTAAGTGGGTGGATTTCCTTAAACTCAGCAAATAAGTTGGTACTTTTAGTTTATGCATTCAAATATATTTTCATGTAAGTAATTTCCCTCCTTCAAAGAATAATTGTATAATATTCAGTATTGTCATAAATGTTGAGGTGAAGTTAAAATATATTGCTGCATTAAATAAAAATTGCTAGTATCCTTTGCCAGATGCTATGCAGAATTGCAAGAGCAGTTTGTTCCTTTCCCGCTTTAGAAGAGTTTACTGGTGACCTCTGTGTTTAGGTTAGTTTGCTTAATATTTCCTATTTCTTAAAATTAATACAGACCTTTTCTTAGAAGCTCTGTCACCTCTGTTACCTAAAGCAGGTCTTTGGAATTTGGGAAGGAGGTAGGCCTAAGGTGAGCCTTTTGGTTGACCTGTAATTTCAGAGATATACTTTTCTGAAATTGCCATTTTTCTTTCCTTGCTTGCAAACCTCCAGAGCAGCTATTTGGTGGGGGGATGGGAATGCTGAGTTGGGTCTCTTAACATGCTGAATAGTTTGGGAAGATTGGCCCATCATCCCACTGATTATGTTGTCATTTTGGTTGTGTGTTTGTTTGCATTTTATTTTATTTTGGTTTTGTTTGGGTTTTTTTGGATCAGGCTGAGAAAACAGTGAGAAGGAAGCAAGTGTGTGATTGGCTTGCACAATCATTATTCCAGAGTCAGTGTGGCTGTTTGTCTAGCTGATATTAGCATTAAGCAGAAGTCTTACTCATGCAGTTGATATTATGTTCCTTTCATGCTTCCTGGTAGTAATCATGCACTTAGACCTTGATGCATGGTGACTCTGCATTGCAGTTAGTCATAATGGGATCAATTTTCTTTTTAATTTAAAGAAACACAAATTAACTTCCACTTCACTGACTGCCATGAAAGTCCCTTGTGATGCTACTGTTAAAAATGAAACAAATCAGCTGAGTTATGATTTTGTAAGCTTAGTAGGAAAAATATCAGTTTGCAAGATTATAAATCTTCAGTGTATTTTGATGTTTTGTATGTATGTGATAGAGTTTGTGCTTTCATAAAAGGTCGTGGATTGTGATGTATTTCCTCCAAGAAAATGATTTGATATGTGCATAAAATTATCTGAAAATGATAGCAAATTAGTTACAAATGCAGCCTTTATCTGGAATATTCTTTTCTGAATGCAGCCTTGACAATATTCTGATTCTCTGTTTGTTGATGCAAAAATAGCCAGCCACTACCTCCTGCCAGAATCCACTCCTTGGTACAGAAGCCATAAACATGGTGAGAAAAAAACATTCAATTTTGGAATAAGATATGAATCTTTTTGGAGTTCCTAGTGAAACCTGATTGTATACATCTTTTGTGCCTTTTTAACAGCTACTGTTTGACATGACTAGGGGAGAACAAAGCACCCAGTGCTATTTCTCCTTACCTTTGAAACTAGATTAACATTCTTGATGGAATTAAAAATCCCAACAATGTATTGTCTGAAATAAATGGGCGAACAATATATATGGAAATGGTTGATCACATGTTTGTAAATGGCTGCTAAGTTTGAGAAGGAAAAGGTAAACCAAAGAACAGCTTGTGTTACCTTCTGTAAGGGGATGCATGTCTGATCTGTGAAGAGCTTTGTGCAGGTGGATCTACAGACCTATGCACAGCTAATAATGGGATTCTCTCAATTTAAAATGTAAACTCTTACTGGCAGGAGTGTTTCTTTACCATTGTTGTGCATGGCTTTGTTGCTTGTAAGCAAATTGTGAAGTTCCTTCATCGTGGTTCAGCGGATGTTACATTTTTGAGAAACATTTGGTATGATTCTCATGCTGTTCCCATATGCATTAGCTTTTTATCTGAAAACTCTTGTGACTGGTTAGCATTTGTGCTTCCCAGATTGTGAAAAGGTGATCCAAAAAAGGCAGTGGAAGTTGGTATCAAGAAGCTGCTTATGGCAGAGATTGTATACTTCAAGGAGTAGGGAAGACAGAGCTTTTAATGTGTGTTTTGTACACTATGCTTTGCAGGCTAGAGTTTCATTGCCTACCAAAGCCAGCAGTGTGTTTGCTACCAGTGCCTGTGGTGGCTTGAGGTGCTTTGTCTGTTGGAAAATGGAGGTTTTGTCTGTACAGGGTAATAAAGGTTAGGCAATATACTGGCCTAAGTGAACAGGTCACCACTTTGCTGTCCAGAAGAGCTCTGCCTGTGAACCTATAATTTTGATGCTTATTTTATTTTGAGGTAGAATACTTCTGAGTGTTACTTGTATTCTTGTATTTAATTCTGAGCATACCTTTTTTCATAGAAAAAGAACCTAAATCTCCTGTATCAGGTTGGGTAAAAACCATGGGAGAAACAAATAGTGTGTGTATTAAATCATGGGCTGTGTGTGTCAGAAATTACTAGTCCATATGAGCTAGAAAAATGAAATTGAGTCATCTGAACAGTCTGCTTAGCACTTCCTAGTGTGGAAGTAGGAAGGCTGTGTTACTCCTGTAGTGTAGAAAACTTCAAATACCTTTGCTAAAAGCCTTTAATGGGTTATGTTACATCAGTGTCCTGTTTAAGATTGCTGTGCAGTAAAACAAATTGATGCCAGTTCTACTCTATTGCAAATTTCAAATAACTATCTTGAGAACTGCTGTATATAGCTAGAGCATTTCTTTCAAGGGCAGGTATATGCCTAAACTTAAAAGTCTTAGGATGCATATTTACAGATCTTGTGGGTATACATGTGTATAATCTATATGCATGTATTTAAAGATGCAGGGTAGTATTTTGTCAAAGATTCATGTAATTTGACAAAAGTACTCTCCTCCCTTTTTGTTCTTTTGTCTAGACTTCATAATATTAATATTTTTTCTCTTGATCTCTTTTGTGATTAGGCAACTTCCTATGCTATGGCAGTCTTGACCTATTTTTTTCACTAGTGTTTTTTAAAGCTATGTCTTGATTCTTCAAGTTGCTTAGTTTGAAAGCTTTAACATGTGCAACTGTCCTTAGGGAAAATGCAAGCACAAAACCTCTTGATTTGAATAGTAGTGTCTAGCAACTTGAGACTCTTGTTGGATGAACTGTGGACTTGCATGGCTTCTGGACCAGTGATTTAATGCTGTGCATGTGATTAAACAAGATATTAGAGATATTTTTGCCTAGATGGACTATTGTAAGTAATTTAATGTTTCTTATGAGATGCCTTTTAACAGCAGTACTTTGGCATGCTTATTAGGGTGTGTAGTTCTGCAGATGAATGGATACGTGTATGCCTGATTTGTAACAATTCATTATTGCTTGATGTGCAGTGTCACTGCAATAGTAGTTACTTCCAGACTTACAGGAATCCTTCCTGCTTCTTTAGAAATACTTTGTTCTGTCCTCTTTTTTTTCACTGTTGCTGTCGGGTTGTGAGAATGTGAAAATGTACTGCTCTGTTTTTCCACACTGCAATTATATTAACTGTGTGTACTTGTGTTTTTCCTCATTGCAATAGGAAATATGCATTTTCCTCATTGCAATAGAAGATATGCAAATGAAATGTTATGTAGTTCTCTTCTTACATAAGTAATATTATTTCCTCTCACTTTCTGCCTCTTTACTATTGATTTGCAGTCATGCAGATAAGATTCTCTGTTTTTGGTAAATTCTGACCATTCTGATCTACAGTTAGGTCTCTTCCAACCTAGAAATTCTGTGATTCTGTGATTATTTGTTAATTTGTCCTATTCTGTATAACTGATGTAAGCTTGTGTGGTAACCTTGCAAATGTGATGTCCTTCTCTGTTTCTAAAATCAGTTTTAAATGTTCCATTAATAATAGTGGAGTTGGATTAACCATGAATGATTAAGAGATGTCTTTGCAATAAGAACTTCTGTTGCTCTGTAGATTCTAATTTAGTTTTGTGGCAAGGCAGATGAAACTTCAGCTTAGAATTCAACAATGCTTCCTTAATTATCACTTCTGTTTTCTGCCTGCATCTTAAGAAATTATGTATTTTGTAGTGATTGATGATCTGTGTTCAGTACATTACATTACAGATTGAATACTTAAGCTTATATGTATTCTTCATAAAATATGTGTATCAAGAAAATTAATTCTGACTTGAAAGATGAATGCAACTTAGTAAAGGTTTTTTTTGGTGCATTCTTACAGTTGAAATACATTGAAGCAATAATGTGTTTGTTAGAATAATTTTCTGTAACACAATATGACTATTCTGTTCTCTGTTGTTGCTGAAAACTAATTGCAACAGGACCAAAATCAGTCTACTGAATACACATTTTATGAACCAAGGTGTCTTCATATAACTTGCTGTATTTTTGTACACAAGGGCTTTTGTAATTGACAGTGGTGTGTTACATGAGGAGGGATATGAACATGCTATGTCTGTTTCATCCCAAGGCTAAGAGGTGATTTACTTTTGACGGAATTTTTAAAATTTAATTCTTGAAGACTGTTTAGCTTGGGTTGACCTGCTGAAAAGCAGTTCTGAGAAGGAGGACCTGAAGGTCCTGGTGGACAGCAAGCTGTCCATGAGCCACCAGTGCCCTTGTGGCCAGGAAGGTCAATGGTATCCTGGGGTGCATCAGGAAGACCATAGACAGCAGGATGAGGGAGGTGATCCTGCTCCTCTGCTCGGACCTGGTGAGGTCACATCTGGAGTGCTGGGTCCAGTTCTGGGCCCCTCAGTACATGGGAGGCAGGAACTCCTGGAGTGGGTCCAGCAGAGAGCAACAAACATGATATGGGGACTGGAGCATCTCTCTGGGAGCTGGACCCGTTCAGCCTTGGGAAGAGATAGCTGAGAGGAGACCTCATCAATGTCTGTAAGTATCTGAAGGAAGGGTGCCAAGAGACTGGAGTCAGGATCTTGGTGGTGCAAGAAGTAGGACAAGAGGAAATGGGCAGAAACTGATGGATGGGAAGTTTTACCTGAACATGAAGATGACCTTTACTGTCAGGGTAGTTGAGCACTGGTGCAGGTTGCTGAGAGAAGTGGAGTCTTCTTCCCTGGAGATATTCAAAGACTGTGTGGAAGTAATCCTGAGTAGGATTACTAGGAGGATTGCTCTAGGAGTCCCTTCTTGAGCAAGGAGGTTGCACTAGAAGACCTCCAGTGGTCCCCTTCCTACCTCAGTCTTCTGTGATTGTTGTGAGGATAGAATGTGTATGTGTGTTTTGGTTTAGTGACTTAAGAATGACAACACCCTGCTTAGTCTTCATACCTAATTCATATCCTATAGTTGGCCCTTTCTGATTTCAATTCTAGTGGATTCTGAAATTTTAGTGACTTCTACTCTAGCTGTGGAAAAGGATGCTAGCTGAAAGGTTTTTGGTTAACATGTTTTTAAAGATGACCTATTATTTTGAACTGGGCAAATTTTTTTTTGTGGGGAGCTTTGTTTTTCATGGTACATATTTTGGTTGTAATCTTATTTCAGGAAATATTTTATTGAAATTAGGACATAACATCATGTTGAATTAGATTAGTTTTATAAACCAATTAGAACTTAGTTTTATAAACATAATTTATTTTATTTATCTGTTTGGTTTCTTTTAAATTTTTGTATTTGTCTTGATTAAAACTTTTGTATAGGTGCTTAATATCTGTACAGTATGTTATGTTGCTCTGAACTGTAAAGTTGTCAAATATTTTGAATAGTTTCTACAGCTACTACTTCTTTGTTTAGTATACTATAGGATTCCCTTGTGGATTCTCTTGTTCCAGTATTGCTTCCTGGGCAGGAGGCTGTCATGTAACCTCTCTGGGCTGGGTGCTCTCTGTGGTGTGATATTCCAGCCTCCTGCTGAGAGCAGGTTTGCCCCTGAGCAGGCAGCACGGGCTGGATAGCTCAGTCCTTTGGGGACAGACTGCCCGAAACCCAAGCTGTTCTCAGCTGCTGGCTACCTTTAGCAAGCATAAGGATTATCAGCTCTTTTTAGTGATTATCAGCTCTTTTTATAATTCCAGCTCTTTTGCTTGCTAAGGTGTTGCTGCAGGCTGGCCGGCAGGCAGATCCGAGAGAGGAGAAGGCTGTCCAGACGTTCCACAGCGATGGCTTTATTGGGGTCTGTGAAGGGTTCCAGCGACAGCTCTTCTAACCAGAATGGGCTAAAGCAGCCCATTGTATAGGGCAAGGGGGGATCAGAAATTGTCCAATAGCAGGGGTTAAGGAGAAGTGACCTGTGGGGTTACAGAGAGATAAGCTGGGGTCTGAAAGGTGGAAGAGAGGGGCTTCTTTGCTATTTCACCGTGACTTGGCACTTTATGCCTCTTCCCTCCACGGGGCCCTAGCAAGCCCGGAGCTTGCTACAGTGTGAGAACTGCTCCAGTTACCTGTGTGTTGAGAGAATCACTGCTAATATGCCATATACAGTTGGTTGCTGAAAGTGAATTAAGACATTGTATTCAGGCATGTCAGGGTTAAATGAGGTTTTTCAGTCTTTAACCTGTTTAATGACACTTTAACTTCTTAGTCATTCAGTTACTATTCTCTAGATTATTACAATATCTTCCAGCTGGTTGCACATTTTTATTGTAGGTTTATAGAATGCATAATTCAGTTGGACCTGGTTTCTACTGCAGCTCTCAAATACAGTCTTTATTTCACAGAATGGTTGAGATTGGAGGGTACCTCTGGGGATCAGCTGGTTCAATCCCTCTGCTCATGTAGGGATGTTCAGAGCTGGTTGCCAGGACCATGTCTGGTAGGCTTTTGACTGTCCAAGGATGGGACTCCACAACGTCTCTGGGCAGCCTGTGCCAGTGTTTGGCCACCCTCACAGTCAAAAAAATGTTTCCAGATAGAGGGAACTTCCAATGTTCCAGCTTGTGCTTCTTGCCTCTGATCCTGTCACTGGGCACCACTAAGCAAAGCCTAGCTCTGTCCTGTTGGCACTCTCCCTTCAGGCATTTATATACATGGAGCTCCCCTTTAGCCTCCTTCAGGTTCAACAGTCCCGTCTCCCTCAGCCTTTCCTCACAGGAGAGTTGCTCAAACAAAAAACTCTATGAAGGTATCAACATAAGCACTACTTAATAGTAGCTTACCTCGTTTGTCAGATTTTGTCAATGAAAGCTTTTACTGAGTGCAGCAGGAATCATGACCCCCAGGTAAGAGTAAGAACTTAATAGATTGCTTGCAGCCACCTTATTGTGTTCAGTGGTTCATTTTGTTCATTTTGCAGATCTTTTAAAGAATTCCCTGGAATTCTTTAAAATTCCTTTAAAATCCTTCCTGCTCATTCTTATGCATGTATTTGCCTTTTCACTGCCTTCAGGTTTGCTTACAAATAAGCTTTGTCTATTTTCACAGTATGTTTCATTCATTTCTATTTCAGACTGAATGAAAGTCATCAATAACATTGGTAGCTAAATGTACTGCACAATTCCTTCGAGAGTTATGGGGAAAGTCACTGAAATAATAGCAGTTTGAATGTTCTAGCAATGAAGTTTTGAATTAGCACAAGTGTAAATGTTGATTTCCTTAAGTTAGGTGATGTGTTTTGTGTAGAACATAGTAAGTGCATCTTGTTCCCTGAAGACCGACTGGTGTTCAGCTCCTAAGGATCAGGTTACTGAGCTGTGACTAGACCTCTGTTCTGACTGTGACCAAGAGATTGCTGTTCCCAGTGGCTTGTTACTGCCTGTCCCCTTGAGGGGTTATTGCCTTCCTTGGATGTCCTGGGATGACAGTGACACCTCGTCACTTTGTAAATCTGTCCTGTTAAAATTATCTTTGTTTAAACAAATCATATATCCCCTGCTCCTAATTCCCCTGTTAAAGTCTTTAGGCTAGTACAGCTGATTCTAGCAGAAACAAGTTAACAAGTTTCTGCCTTACTCAGAATGAAGGCGGACTCAAAGGGATGGTAGCTTGGGATTGGGGTAAAGGATATGAGGAAAAAAAATAAGCCACTGAAATTGATAAACTTTTAACTTACTTATAGCTGAACTAGTATTAGACAGAAAGCTTACTGAGAAGGATTTAGGTACTTAATTTAGGCTGAATCAGGTACCTAGTTTAGCTTTTGAAAGTCAGTTCTGAGCACCAGCTGCTTATGATGTCCTTATAAAAAATGTTATTTAGTAAAGCATTTGAAGAACTTGCATAACCAAATAATCTTAAATAATTTTTCATCCACAAAATATGAAGATCCCCTTTGTATGGGTGTAGTTTTCCACAAAAAATTGTCTCCCCCTTCTCCAGCATGTAAGTTTACCGTAGCTTCTTGCAACACTCATAGTGTGAATTATTAAAAGCTTTGAAACTTGGAGTGAATATGGCTGGTAGGGCTTTTATTGCACTATGGAGTGCATCACTGTTAGAGGCTTTGGAGGCAAAGGTGTTGTTTTCTGTGACTCTGCAGGCCATTGCTGTTTTGAGAAGATTATTTTCTGGGTCTTTACCTCCCTGTGTGCATAATAGGAAGGGAGAAGTTGCTACAAGTTGACTCCCTAACCTTGGGGCTTATTGGCAGTTAATCCTGTTTTATTTGATCACCTAAGATCTGGCACTGCTAATGTTGTAAACCTAGAAATTTATGTATGTTGTCATGTTTATGATTTTTTTTACTGATATCTTGAAATTTTAATGGAAGATTAAAAATAAGGCTGTTATCAGTATGGACACATTTGTTCATCATCCTGATTTTTTTATCAGAACTGTGTAGGAAGCATACATCTGCTGAACAGTGTCTCACTGTTTAGAGATGAGTTCTTTAATTGATACTCAATTATGGCTTTCAGTACACACAGGGTTAAGTGAAAAGGTTGCAGTAATATCTAGTAAGCTTTTTTCCCTTTAATGTGCTCATTAGCAGTGGCAAGTGCAGGTTTTAGCACATGTCAGTAATTTACATTTCATTGCTGAGTGGCTGCTCTTGTTCAAGAGTTGTTTTTAAGCCTGATGAATATACTTGTGTTGGGAATAAACTGAGTAGAAGAATTGAAAGCCAAATACCCTGCCAGGCTTTTCAGTTGGTGCTGAAGTTTCTAGTGGGCCACTGATTAGTAATGCGTGAAGCAGCAGAAAAATGCAAAGATGATGTCTAGAAAGGTTACTTCAGGTAGATTTACACTCAAACTACTCTTCTTTTGTAACTACTTTTACAATAATTTTCCTCAAAATTTCTACTTTAGCAGGCCTTCTCTTAATACAAGGATGTGGTACATTAGATTACTAATGTAATCCATATTGGGTTACTTACTTAGAAGTGCTTCAGAAAAGTAATGCTAGTGCAGTGAGTCCCAGAAACAGATGATCTTACAGGCTGTGCAGGTTCCTGCTCTCAGATCATGATGATGGGGATCTCAGTGAATATTTGCTCTTATACTTTTTCTTTCCTCTGCCTCATCTCTTACTGACTGGCTTAAAGATGTGTGTGGTTCGCTGCAGTAATGGCAAATATATGTGTGTTAGGATGCAGTCACATCGTGGTTGGCAATTCAGATGCAAAATAAAGGTTGCATCTGGAGGAAAATTGATGCTTTTATGTAACAACAGCTTAGTTTGGTAATAAAACCGTATGATTAGCTAAATGTATTCTTGATGGAGTGATATTCTTGCTATTTCCCAAGCTACTCTATTTTCAGAGCAGTATGTGGAAACTTATACTGTGAAATTATACTTTCCTTTGTAGAGAGGCCTGCATATATTTTCTGTCCGAAAGGATAGATATTGCTGAATTTACATATGTACATGGGCAACGAAGCATTTTTATTCCAGATGCCTGTTAGGATCATACTGACATGTTCTTCAGAGCTCTTGCAAAAGAGTACTGGTGCTTTACTCTTTCCCACTTTCACTCTTAGGTATTGTGAACACTGTTTATATTCAAGTTACTTACAGTTTGGGCATGGGGAATGCATTAAACATTTAGAATGGGGGGAAAACCAGTAAAAGATATTCCAGAACATTCTTGTGAATAAAACCTGCCAGTTTTTTGTGTAAGAATCTGTGAACCCTTTTATTATTCTATCTGAACATTGGGTGCACATATTTAAATGAGAATGTTTGTGGAGAGTAGAGCCATTTGAATATTTTTCACACGCTGAAAATATTTTCATAGCTGCCTTGGTCAGGTTTAGAATTCCTGTTGATAATTTGCAAAGTAGCTCTTTGGGTTGTCTGGAAAGGCTGAGTCCTTTACCTTTCTTGTGTTAGCATGGAGCTATCTACAGTGGTAATTCAATAATTGAGATTGTGATTAGACAGCAAATACTTTACTACTTGTTAACTCAATCTAGTATCTATGGATCTTACTGGAAAAACTCTTTTGGTTGTGAGCCAGAATTTTTTTCATGGCTCTTTATAAAAAAAAACTGAGGAAAATAGTTTTTTTCTTGAAAAAGAACTTGTGTGAGATACTTTGCTTTGTGGTTAGGACACTTGTATGTTCTTTGCTCTCTAAGAAATCTGGAGATACTTGTGTGGCAAAGTTATTGAGACTAGCGAATGGTTGAGGTTGCCTCAGTAGAGCTTGCACAAAAGTGAGGAGAGCATTTTATCCCTTAAACTTAGAACGGTTTTAGCAGCTTTTTCAGTTGCAACTGAAGTCATAAAGTATTTGCAGATTGTCTTAGAACTGGACTGTGACTCTGGATCAAATGGAGGGGGGCTAAGAGTGCTTTCAATGAAGATTTCCTCTTGAAGGTTTATGGTAGGCAGGCTTCTGGGCTGGGGCCTTAGTCTTTACTGAATAGGTCCTGTGGCTCTCGCCTACTCATGCCTAGCTGAATATGCTTCCTGATGGCTAACAAAGCACATCCTGTGCCTGTTGTGGGTGCTACTGCCCTCCCTAGTCATCCAAGTAACATGGAGTTGTGTCCTAAGGCATTGTTTATTGTATATATTTGTCTGCAGGATTCTGCAGTTGTTAAAGGCAGGGGAACTGTTTGCTTCCTGGATCTTATGGCTTTTTGGAGCATTGATCCGCATCTTGACTGAGCATCTTGTACTTTCCCATATGTGCTCTGGTAGGAATAGATTATAATTGTGAATGCTGGGGCAAAGCTGTTATCACACTAAAGGTGGTTCTGAGTAATGAATGATCCTTTGGTCTTTGGAATAGGATCTGATATAAAAATGTAGGATGTTCCTACAGGTCAGTCATTTAGCTGTAGGTAGGGAGTTGTTTGTTTGTTCTCTTAGTTTAAATTTAGAATTGGTTTTCTATGGAGCAAGAGGCAGATTCTGATCAGCCAATTTGGTATAGCCCATAACCAAATATTTGTCTTCAAGGACATTTTTGGTAGAAGGCATCTAGGGAGTTCAACACCCATGCAGCTCGTACTGCAATGTTCAAAGAATAATTTTCAAATTGCTGTATTTAAGTTTTTGTTATTGTGACATATATGATACTTCAGGCATTAATCGTTGTATCCCAAACTGTGATTTAAAAATTTGAGTCTTAGGGAAGACAATAAGTATACATAAGTCAGACATGAGTTTAGGAAGCCAGAAAATTATATATATGGGATATGGCAATCTCTTATTTTCAGTGTATTTTTTTATTCTGCTTGCAGGAAGAACATATTTTAAGGTGGTATCAAACTGAAACACTTGAATTTTGTAAGACTGGTACTTTTATTCATGGATTCTGTTTTAATAATGTGGATAAATAATTCTCATAGCAGCCATATTATAAAGCTGTGACTTATTTTGGTAGATTACTGTAGTGGACTATGCAAATACTGTGGGAGCTGTTGCATGTACAAAAGCTGAAAGTACGTTATCTGTAAAGGGAGAACATGCTTCTTAGCACAAAAGGGCTGCTCAGGAATCCCATGTGTAAATTTGCTTTTCAAAAGCAGGCAGCAGGTGTGCTGCAGAGTGGTGCTTCCGCCTATCCCACCTAGAGAAGTTGTTTAATTTGCTCAGGCTGGAATTCAGGAAGAATAAATTCGCTGCCCGGACTTTCGGGCAAGACATCATGCTAGCAAGCTGTGCTTAATTTTAAATTCAAAGCCACCATACGAAAATAATATCAGGCTATTTAACAACGGGTTACTCAAAAGGTAAGAAATGTCTGAATGAAGAATTTAATTTGGGTCTTGTGTGTGTGTAGGCATTCACAGAGTTCTGTATTATATAGTTGTTTGCTGGTTTACATGGGACTATCACCTTGCTTGGAGACTGAGTATTTCTTTGTGTTTATTCTTTAGTGTTTGGCATCAGACATTATTCAAACCTTGCACTGGACACGTGTATATTTAATTTATCTGGGAAATTGTGTCCATTTCTATTATATTTGTGAATTTATACATGTTAATGTATTTATTCTAAAAATATATTGTTGCTCTTGAGCTGAGCAGGAGAGGATTCTGTCCTGTTACTTCCTTGCATGTTTTTTTGTCTTTCTGTGTTCTAGAATGTCATCTAGAAGGCACAGGAAGTTCAGGAGATAAGTGGCCTTTGCACTTATCTAATATGGCCTATATCTAGCTCCAAGGAGCAATTTCAGATCGTTTGGGCATCTTTTGGGTGGAGTGTGCTCTGACTGTAATGAGTTTTCATATTACCTGACAGCTAGACTCTCCCTAGAAGGTGGTGCAAATTGAGGTTTTCCATGCCTTATGAACTGAAATATGCAAACTTTTTCATGAGAATAGTAATGGTTCATTTATGCTATACCATGCTTAGCATGGTACAGTGTGGCTTCCATTCTGCTTTCATAGTTGTTACCTGAAGCCTCCCAGCTGCTGTATGGAATTCCTTTTCACCTTATTGTGAATAACAGTTTAAACAGTATTACCACTGTTATTTTGAACTCTTCTTACTGAAAGGCCTGGCCTTTTGTAAATGCTGAGGGAAATTCTTGTGCAAGAAATCTTCAGAGTGGAAGACTTGAGTCCAGTGAGATTTAGAATTTGACAAATGTATATTCAAGTAAGAGTTTCTAAAGAGTAAATAAAGGTCATTCTGGGTTCTGCTCTTGTATAGGCTGTCTCTGTCTTTTGACTACACCTTATACCAGAATTTGTGTGTGATAAGATATTAATGGTTTATTTACAAGATGTTGTGTCAGATATGTTAGGTTGTGTAGTAGATTATAATTGTATCTCCTTTTGTTTTACAAAAGGTTTTGGTTTTTTTGTATTTAGTTACTTCCAACTATACAAAACACTTTTCCAGTCATTTTAGTGCTTGATAACCTTAGGCTTCATTGCCTCTGTACATTTTTCAAATTATTAGTTTCCTAATGCTTATGGCTTTAATTTACCCCCTACTGGTGTCTTTAAATGTATTTTCAGAATTTTGAAAGTGGGCTACTATAGTTGTTTTTCAGTACTGCTCCTGACTGACACAGAATTTTTTAAGTAGCCTCAACGATTAAAGGGGTGGGAGGTTCAGTCAACTCCTACAGCAAGAAGCCAAGATTCTCTTAAATAAATTTGTATTTGGTTTCTTAGAATGTTTTTTTCTTTGATTATTTCTGGTAATTTGCCTGTTGCTTTTGCAAGTTCTTTTTGCTCTGATGTAACTTAAATATGTTAATTTCAGTATCTGTTCTTCTAATGCAATATACTTAACGTTAAAACATTTGCCTTGTTAAAAAATAACAGATACAAGTGCCTCATGGCACCAAAATATTCATAAAGGGTGCCTTGAAGAGTTGAGTACACATATGTATCCATGGATGAGTGTATTAATGCATGTTTGCACATTGTGTTCCAAATATAATTCAGGCTATTGTTTTAGCTCCAAGTGCCAGAAAACTACAGAACTGTTTTTCTTTGAATTTACAGTTTCAATTTTCCATTACAGCCTAAAATTGAAGAAGTAGTGATAAAATATCTGCAGTATGTTCATGCATGGACTGTAGGCTATATAACTTTGAATCATTTAGCATTCTGCCACATTTCTGTGGAAAAAGTATCATTCGTGAGGACTGACAAAATCAGGCATTCTTCTTGAGTTAAACCCCAATGTTATCTACCCCTCTTCCTCTTGGTAGGTTTTCTTTTTTCCAGTTTCTGACTACTCTGTGATTTAGAGGAAATACACAAATATGTTTTATTATTTTCACAGTACAGGAGACTAGGACATTTGTGATCAAAGTTTAAAATCTTTGAATTTTAAACAGAAGAGGAGATGGAAAAACCCTACCAACCCCATCTCCCAGAAGTTCTTGTCTGTATATTAAGATTCTAGTTCAGGTAATTCTTAAAAAGCCTGCATTGTCATTCAGTGCAGGAATGGTTTCCTGAATCTGTGACTCCTTGAATGAAATTGTTGCCATATATCCTCAATGTCATTAATGGCACATCAGTCTTGCTAGACAGAACTATAAAAGTGCAACAATTGCAACTGCCTTTGAAAAACAGTGAAAGAAAACAGAGCCTTTAGGAATAAGAAAATGTTATTCCCTTTTAAGGAGTTTCTGGTGTAGTGTGTTTATATCTTGGTCTGGTGGAGCAAAATAAAATCTGATGATTGGATTCCATTCTAGGAGTGACAAATTTTCCTAAAGTATTTGGACTGAAAGGCTTCTGCAGGAGTAACTTAGAGTTGAAATGGAGACGGGGCTTGCCTAATGAAAATCCTAGGTAATGATGAGGTTTCAGCATGGACAAATAAAATTTTGTAGCCCCTGTTGCTGTGATAGTTGAATGCCAGTGATACAGGTGATGTAAAATAATTAATGTTACTATTAGGAGTTTAAGTTTAACTTCTGGTTGCTTACTTCTATTTGAGTATAAGGCTCCTGGTTTGATCTTGCATTTATGTTACTGTCTTGTAACACAATTATAAGCCTTAAGTTTCTCATTGCTGAACCATATTTTGAGGATTGCAGTGAAAGCTACAGGTATCATTATAATGTAGTAGTTTTTGCTAATTATTACAAAACAGAGATTGGTCAGGAAGCTGTACTGTTGCAAAGTACAAAAACTTGAACCTCAGTCTTAAAATTGTCAGCAATAAAAAAACAACAATAGAAGACATCTGAGATGGTTTGGTGGGCAGCAAAAGAAGGGTGTTAGGTGTGAAGAAGTTGGTATCTCATGCTGCTTTTTTGAATTGTGTACTTTAAAGGAATTTAGAATTCAGCTACATTATCTTCATTGTAACAGCTGGTAATGGAGATACTTCCTTAAAACAAGGATCCAGTGTCATCTTCCAGGAAGTTTTGAAACTGCTCAGATATCATGGTGATTTTTAAAAAAAACCCAGTCTGAACTGTTTATGTATTATAACTTTCCATTACTAAGGCAGCTAACATTTACTGGATAATAATGTTTATGTGTGATAGTTAAGGGTCTTAATTCTTCATGCCTTTCTAAAAATTAAACTGGCTACAAGACAGTATGCAAGGTGATGTATATATTCCTTTTTGGATTGCAAAAGCCTATCATATGAATATATATGTATTTGGACCAAGAGAAGAATGTTTAATATGTTGAGCATTGTCAAATCAATTTTTCTTCAGAGGTTAAAATAATGGGGTTCAGATTTGTTGTGGAATTGGAGCTCCATATGAGAGAGTAAAACAGAAGCTGTCCTTTCACCAATGTATTCAGCCTGTTCATTAAAAGATATGGTAAATGGATCATGAGAGAATCATTATTAGACAGCAAAAATGTAAAATACCTTTAAAAATATGTAGGCTTCTGTAAATGAGTTGAGAGATAATACATTCAAAGAAGACCTTGAGATTATAGAGTGAATGTAGTTTTAATTTTGTGAATGGCAAGAACTCTTGTATGAACTGTCTGCAAAGATGAGATTTGCTCCTTGCACAAAACTCTGTTTTCTGATCTAATGCTGAAGGATAAATAGCAGTGAAGATGTAGTCCCAGAGCTGAAGAAAATTTGCTTGAAAGATCAAAGATAGAAACATCTTCAATCACATTTTTGACTGTTTAAGACTTAAATGGCTCTCAATTTTTTAAGTGTAATGATGGATTTTGTAAATTATAATAAATGTAAATTCATTACAGTATCACTAATGTCGGTTGTGACTTCATCTGTACTACAGCAAAATCCAAAGAAACTAATTATGCTCACCACATCCCTGTTGTGCTTGATGTTGGCACATGTGTAGTGGAAAGCTGGTTTATGCCTTTTCCCCTTCTTCCAATTCTGTTTGCTTCTGAAGAAAGATAAAAAGGGGTAAGCTAAAAAAATAAACAAGGAAGAAAAACCTGGGGCTCCACATGCCTTAGCGCCTGCAACCACAAAAAGGTCTCAATCCTCACCATTCTTTAAAAAATGGAGACATGCAAGCAGTCCTTGTGGCTGGGTAAATACCCATATTTAAAGGTATGGGCATTTGTCTCTCCTCTTTTCAGCTTTTTTAGTGGGAAGAGTCTTGTGCTCTCCATTAATAGCAGCTTTTCAACATAAAACTTATTTAAAATGTGACCCGCAAAGGCCAGTAATTATTATGCAATATAAATGCTTGTGATGCAAGGTAAGCTTAAGAGACTACTTAATGTAACTTTTGTTTTATTTTTGTAAAGAATAAGCTCTTTATATTAATTCATATAACCCTACAGGTTTAGGGACCTGATATCTCTACTGTAGTCCTTAAAATTAGAAGGCATGGTTGCCTGGAAAAGTGACAATATTGGTCTTGGTTTCTATATTTTTGGAACTTTCCCTTCCTATACATAATATTTTTGAATTCTTTTGGAATGTATATCTATTCAGAGTGGAAAATTTTATTTATTCCAGACGTGAGTTAATGAGTTCCTTATTTTCACATTTCTTTCCTGTGTTGAAAATCTTGGGAGCCAGGATCTTTGTTTGTTTGTTCTTCTAAAAGAAGTCAGTCCCAACCACCAGCTCTAGTTCTAAGTACTTTTTTGTATGTGAATATCTTCTGTCAAATTACTTCCTTTTATTTCATATCTAACTCCCTTGTCAGTTCTCATTTAGTTTTGGTCTTTTATTTTTTAATTTCTAATTTGTTGGAGAGATGATGAGTATCAATGTTACACACAGAGACTAATAAATACATGCTTTAGATTGTGGTTTTGTTAAAAAATATACACAGACTGAAATGTGGACATAGAAAAGGAGTTAATTTAACTTGTCTTCAAGCAGATAATGAAATCTTTTATTGCAATAAACATAGATCATTATGACACCATATTTAAAATAATGACTTATTTCTCACTGGAAGTGGTGATTCTTGGTTACTTTAAAACTTTGCCAAGATAATCCTTTTATGTTCATAGTATCGTGCTTCCTTTGTATTTACTTGAGATTGTGATGATTCAGGTGGAGCCTGAAGTATGAGACTTGGGAGTGGAGTTCTGCTGATGCAGAATTGTTTTTCAGGAATAGCTCTGCAGCTTGTTAGAATTTTTAATTTGGAGCAGATCTTTCCCATCTTTCAGCTGATTGAAGGCATACTTGGTTTGGAATTGGGAAAGACAGTTGTTTTTAACAAGTGATTAACAGGCAGTGTTAATTTTTCTGCAAGTTTCAATGATGGGACCAGTTACTGTTTAGGAGGATGGTATAGAAGCTTGCATGGTAACTTTGCTTTCTGTCCTAACCTTTCCTCCTCCTGGGACTCCTGAGTGAATGTTTCAAGTCCTGCTCTAGCTCCTGCTGCCAATGGCACTTGAATTGCTCCTACAAAGCAAGGAATGGGAGCCATAACACCACCTTATATCTTGTGTGCATTTGTGCAAAGATTCAGTTTCATAATCTCTGTAAATGAAAGTTTTCCTGCTGTTGTAAGGAGGTGTTTGCCCTGGTCACATGTTCCTGCCATCTCCCTTGTGCGTGGATTACTATTTATGTAGTTATCTAGAGCAAACTTAAAAATAATCTGCAAAGAGAAGTTATCGAAATGCAATGGCCGAGTTGTGAAAAATGAAAAGGTGAGGTCAGGACCCCACTTTTTGTGTGGCAGAATGGCACTACATTCTGGCTTTGTTGCCATGCTCACTGTTGACAGCTAAATTTTCCTGTTGGGCTGAGCTCATCAGAACAAGCCTCTTGCTGCTACCTGATGCGTTGTTAGCAAGTGACTGCGAGGATGATGAAGGAACTTTGGGACTGTAAAATCAGCCTTTCAGGGGTTATAGCATGTTGGGGTTAGAGTTGCTCTGCCGTGATGTGCTTGTTCTCTGGTTGCATTTGTGCTGTGATGTCACTGAGGTCTCTCCGTGTCTATTTGCCTCTCTTCTTTAGTGCAGGAGGTGAAATGTAGCACTTTGTATATACTTATGGATGTTTTTTTACTGCTTATGTCTCAGAGTATATTCTACCTTTAAGGATTTTTTTCTGTAGCTTTGAGGAACATGTAGTTGCATACGCTTTTCAGAATTCAGTTTGCAAGTGAAAACCCAGTTTACTAAGAATTTTGAGACAATCCTAGCTCAGTAGATAAATTGGAGGTTGGATTTCTGGAACTTGTTGCACTTCACCATTTTTATGTAACTTAGTTGAGCTATTAAAATAGAAAAATTTTCTAGGGTACTGTGGTCTTATTTGACTATCTTATGCAATTCTGAGAAATCAGTTTGCACCAAAATGAAGCATATGAAAAATTTGATAGTTTTCTAGTCTTACTCCTCTCTTACCTTTGAAAAGAAAGAAATGCCAACTTTTCCAGAAAGATTGCTTTAATTTAACAGGCTGATTCCCTCTACAGGCTAAAATTTTCAAATTTAGGGCCTGTAACTGTTTAAGCATGCTTAATTCCAAGCACATGCTTATTTACAGGATCCAGATTTGTTTGTCTAATTACTTTATAGCATGAGTGAAGCCAGACTGTCCAACTCTCAGGCCCATCTGTTGGTAAGGGGAAGGAGGAACTTGACTGTGTCTGTTCCAAAAAGCTGTTTCACCCATAGTCACCAGATAAAATTAGTTTCAGATTCAGAGTTGGTAGTATTCAGAATACATGGTAGATACTTTTGTCATAATATATTATCCTGAGCTCAGAATAGTTGTGGTTCATAGAAGCAGGACCACAAGGACGTCTCATGGATTGCTTCATTTTAAGTGCCTGTAAATTCTCTACTACTACATATTGAAACAATTTATTGACTTGTTTTATTTATGACACTGAGATAGTGAGAGGTTGTTGTTCCAAAGCTGTAGCATTTTGAGTGATGTAATATTGTCTGTCCATCACGTTTTGTTCCACAAGTTTAAATGTGCCAAATTCCACTGTTACTTCCTCATGCTAGCCAAGTATAACTTACACATAACTTTGAAAATAATTTGAAATTTTTATATTATTCAGTGGTGTTTATTATCGCATGTAATTCTTTGCCTTCTGTGGAAAAATAAAATTAAATAGCCAAATCTGCAGTTTCATTCATGTGAGAATATGTGTGAGTAAAAACAGGGCTTGGTGAAAAACTCCACATTTGTATATATGAGTATAAAAGTCCTATTCCTTAAAAGAAAAATATTATTCCTAATTTTATTATCTTTAACTCTGGCTACAAAAGCACCTTAATGTTTTTTTTAGTTTTATTTGAACATCCGCATTTAAGAGGACAACATAATCACATGCATCTCTGCCCATAATATCTAATGTAAACTTCATATAAGTAGAGCAAAAATAGAAACTGGAGGGAGAGCTATGTACATTGACTGTTAAAACATATAGAAAAAAAATATTTTCTGGGAGTGATTTCAAAGGGAAAAAGAAATTGAATTTTTCATTAACTTAAATGTAGTGTATCGGGCAGCTGTAAGAGTTAGTTATCTTTCATTACAGGGTAATTAATCCACAGTTTTCTCCAAGGAATTGTGTGTAAGATTTAAATAAGAACATCTTCCATTAGTAATACTACAACTGCTTTGCAAAAAGATTCATGTAGTAAAGGAGACAAGGCAGAGTGTGCTTTGCAGGATTCCATGGAATGGTATCTTTGCTGTAACTGTGTTGCCTGATGTTATCCCATATGTGCGCTAGTGCTTGCTCAGCTGATGAGGAGGCATCAGAAGTGCTCCCTTACCATCCTCTCTCAGATTGTAGCTGCTTCTCCCAACTTCTTCCATGCCTGTGCTGGTGTAGGGAGTTTCCTCTTGTCCCTGCTTGCCCCCCAGCTGTGTTTTCCTAACTGTGCTGTATCCTGTGTTGACCTAAGACAATTGGTTAAGCTTGCCTTTCAGAGATGGGAATCTTTGGTTTGTGTTTTTTTTTTTTTTTTAACGATTGATCACATGTCTGCAAAGCTAAAGGAGCAGCATACTTTAGTACAGATGTAGAAATCAGAGGCTAAAGGTACCAGTACCACCAGTTTTTAGGGAAGGCTCTGCTTTCTCTTAATGGATATTGTGAGATTCAGTAGGGAGATAAAGGGATGTGTATCTCAGACAAAGTACATGGGTCCTGTCTATTTTGTTAAAGGATTGTGCCAGGTTCTCTCTACTTTTAGTTGCTGTCCCTGTCCAGAGGTTATGATCTTCCTGATACACTTCACCTAGCTCTGTGGAGTAAATAAATAACTTTAGAAGGGAACACTGGAGACTAGTCCCTTTCTTGAAGTGGCATCAGCTGGAATGGGTTGCTTAGGTTTATATACAATTGAGTTTGGAATCTCTGTAAGGATGGAAACTCCACAGCCTCTCTCAGCTATGCATTCCTGTGTTTGATCAACATCTTCCAGTATTCCTGGCCTTTCTAGATTGCAGCTATCTCACATGTGCCTTCTCATCACCATTGCCATGACAGTACCTCTGTAACACCCAGTCTTTCCCTGCAAGTGACTGCTGTAGGCATCTCTGGTCACAAATGTAGTTTTCAGGCAGCCTCTACCTTTCCTGCATGCTTTCCCCCATGTACCCTGTTAAATGTCTGGTGACAGTGTATTTGTTAGCAGTTGTCCCTTCTGCTGTTAACCCTTCTTGGGACTGTCCCTCAAAATCCTCTAAGCACCCCCTGCCCCTTTAGCTATTTTTAGCTCATATGGTTCCCAAACTGTTGGCTGCACAGCTGCTGCTGCTGGGGGAGTGAGAGTCAGGAGGAATTGGGCCCTGGGCTGGAGGTACTGACTGTGGGTCACTACACTGTGACAGTAACTGTGACCTATGGGACAGCATTCCATCCTGGGGTTTTATAATGGTTTTATGCTTGAGCAGCTATTGCCCCAATCCTATCCTTGCCTTAATTGAGTGATGTTTTGTGTTTTTTCAGTAATTGCAGGGTCAGTATATCCTGGCTTTGGTAGAAACAGTCTGTTGGTTCAGTGAATTAAACCTGGTTTGGTGTGGCGATGATGACAAACAAAATCACAAACAAATGTGTGCCCATGCACATTTTGTAATTGATATTTGCTGCTTCTTTGGTTTTTAAATAATTGTGATTAGTGTAACTGACAAAGTGATATTTATTTTTGCATAAATATGCCTGTTTATAATTTAATGTTGTGTCAAATTAAGTTTAATGCTGTTTAAATCGCTCTCTTCTTCTGGGAAAATAACTCCAGTTTACTAACAAGACATAGATGCTTCTACTTTTTTGAAGTGGACTTGATGGTTTGTTCTGCATCTTCCAGTATAGTTTAGGGAGTCTTTATAAACTCTCTGGAGGTCTTCAAACAATCTTTATCAAACATTTGATGATGACTGTTTCTATTGACACAGTAACACTTGTCTAAATATCAGCAATTGCAGCTATTTGACAGGAAGTAAATTAGTAACCTTGTGAGGACAGTGGAGAGGATTTTTAAGTCCACTGGCCAGCTGAGAAAAGGGCACTGTAGGTCAGAATGGCATTACCCATGTTAGAATTTAGTTAGGGCACTGGGCGTTTAACAGTCTTGTTTTTATCAAGAATGTTGCTTATTCAATGTCTTTGTCTGTTATATCTTTGAGAAATGGTTCTTTTTCAATGTAGTTATTAGAGAAGATAATTCTAGTGTCACTTACCTTCCTGGCTGTCAACACCAGGGTTCCTTATGCTTAAATAATCAGTAAAATCAGGGTTGTGTGAGCTTGGACAGTCATCATAAGTTTTCATTTGGTTTTTGGATGTGCAGTATAAATATCATTATAGTCACCTAACTTTGAAAGCATTTTAGAATGTCTGGAAAAATACCAGACAGTTTTTTTTCAACACAGGCATACAATTAATACCCTTTGACTGCAAGCTCAATGTAACATCTCGGTAACACAATGCCAATTTTTCATTACTCGTTCACTTCTAAATATATTCTCATGTTTTTATTATTGATTTGGCCTCACCTTTGAAAAACACAAGGTACAGTATTGCAAAGTCCACTTACTGATCAAGCTATATGTTTGTGTTCTCTATTAATTTGCAAAGCTTCATGTGCAGCTTTAGGACAGGAGAAATAGTATTAAGAGTATGCCTTGTGTCTGTGCACATTCTTCATTTGCTCTAACACTGGAATTTTTGAACTGTTATTCTGCTTGTTTCCCCTACTGAATTTCAGTCTGATACAGAAAATTTTTTATATGGCATAAACTTGGGTCCTTGGTAATGTGAGGTATTGCTTTGGCTAGAATGATGCTCCCCTGTTTTTTCCCCCTCATCATTGTCCTGTTTTTTTCCTCTATGACTGCCTGTTTTTAATTTAGACTAATGTATATTTTTTGTTAAGCATCTCATTGAATATTTTCTGCCAAGCTGAAGGCTTTTTCCCGACCAAAAGCCAAATGGCCTAGAAAATGAAGTTCTGCTAACTTTCTCTGCTGTATTCAGTGCAGTAATTCCAAGAGCTTTTCCCCTCCAAACAAATTAAAAATATGTAGCTTGAATCCTAATTTTCAGCGAAGTAAAGAACTAATACAGTCCAAGAGTAAATAGTACTTGATAGTGGCTTTTTTTGTGAAACAAAATAGTTAATAGATTTGGCTAGATGTGGCTCAAATGTATTCTTTAATTGATAAGATGGGGTACTTACTAATCGATAAGCAAGGATTCTTTCTTACCTTGCTAGCATATTCAGGCTGGCTTTGTGCAACACTGGCATATTACATTTTAAGCTAAGTTTGAATTAATGATTAAACAAATGCTGCTTTTACATCGGGCGAAATCTTGTGTGGTCATGCAACTGGTGGAACTATTTTGTGTTGCATGAAAAATGAAATGGTCTTCCTAAGGCTGGATGATCGGGAAGACTAAGATTACACTTGGGTTTGCCATTTCCTTTGTGCATACCTGATTCCTTCTCTTTATCTTCCTGTAATCAGCAGCTATATCCATTGCCAGGATCTAATTGAACTTAATGAAGAAAGAGGTTCTGCTGTTAAGCTTCTGCATTTTCTGCTCTTTGTGCTACTCACGGTGCTAAAAAGAGATGAGTTAACATAAACCTGAGTAGGCTGTTTAACCTTCTTTCTCTTCTGGAAATGTAGATGCAATAACATTTGCAGCTGAAAAGGCTCATTCGCAGTTTCTAATGTTTAAGGATGCAAATGAAGCATTTTGTCTTTTCTGTCGCCTGGAGGTGTTAAGCAAGGAAACAGAAAGAGGTTTCTAGGATTAGTTCCACAGATTTCTTTTATCATGTAAAAATCAAGGGTGGTTTCAATGCCATGAAGTGAAGAAAAGCAATATGGAAACCATCCAGGGAAAATTCTTAAGTGTAGTTTGTTTCTCCCTAAATTTTCTGGGCATTCCTTACTACTGATATAGGTGACTACCCTTTCGAGCAAACCAGGGATAAGTTTCTGTGCCTCGGTGCTGTCTGTGTAGTGTTTCATATATGATGAAGTAGTTAATCACTTATAGTGGTGTGTCATGCAAACTCCTGTATGTTCAAATTTTATAGTTTGTACGTGAGAAATGCTTCTGAGCTCAGTTAATTCAATATTGCATTTAGGTTCTGGACAAACATATAATATATAGACCATCTAAAGCCTTAAATAGTTTTAAAGTAAAATTATCAAGTAAGACTTCAGGTTGCAGATCTAAAGTGAAACCTTGTAAGTATAGAGCCACAGAGGTAGTACTTGTTCTCAGTGTCTTGTGCTTTGAGCCCTTGGAAAAAGCTGTCTCTGTGTCTTTTCAGTTGCAAAGGTATGATTAGGAGCTATGTCTTCCACTTAGAAGTTCCAATATATAGTATGAACTTTTTGGTAAAGGAGAGTTTTTAATTTCAAAATGCAGAATTAAATCAATGCAAGCACATATAATCTGTGATAATAATTGTTCACAACTTATATCTTTTTAATGGTGCTGTCTACAGATCAGTATTGTTCTTAGTTTTGACTTTGTAATTTTACCACTTCTGTGGAAATAGAGGAGATGACTTTAAAGTTTATTTTAAAAAGGATTTTCCATGCGGCATTAGTACTTAAGGTGGTGCTGAATATTTAGAGTTACTCTAGCCACTCCCTGGTGTTTATGCAGAAGGCATAAACCTGTGCACCTTTTCTGTGGTGTACACCTTTTTTGAACACTGGAGTTTACTTGCTTTAGATTGTTTATACTGGCTTGGTAGCTGTGCCTTTTTTTTAAGCTGAGCTTTAGAGTAGTCTAACAAATTGAGTCCCCTCTTTGCACCTCCAGTATTTGAATATACATATATTATGTTTTAAAAAGCATAATTATATCTCTCTATCTATTAAAAATACCTATATGCTGTGCCTGCATTCTGTTCCTAGCCTACTTTAAGGAAGGCATGTTTGGGACCTGGATAAGACTTCTTTTCATTTCATCCTGCAGAAGTTTGTCTGGCCCTTCTGGTAACTGATTAATGGATTTTCATGCCTCTGCATATTTAAAACTATGGAGACAGGTATTAACAGACTCATACCAGAATTAAATAAACCAGTTAATATTTCTTAGAATGATGGTTTAAAGGGAGTATATTTACACATCTCCCTCCCTGTGGTAAAGGTTAAACATGGAAACTGGCATCAATTGGCTTATTTTCAAGTAAATGAGTGTATTCTAGTTTTCATTGTTTTGGAGGATATTGCTGCTCAGCATTTTTCTTAAGGTGTGGTTGGTAAGTGCTTTAATGTTCTTTACACTCAGTTTTAAGAAGTAAGACCAGCTTCTTGCAGCTATGTTCAGTTTTAGGTAAAGACTTTTTTTTCTGCTACCTTTTTCTTTTCAAAGGAAACACTTCCAATGTGTTACTTTCTCTTGCAGTACATTCTCCTGTTTGAGACAGTGAGTAAGATAATTAAAGTGGCGATGTAGTGTGACAGGTAGTGACATAGCTTGTGTGAGAGTTCTGACTTCTACATTGTAGTTTGTTTTGGAGCCAAGTAACAGTTCTGATTTTGAAGCAGAATTTGGAAGAAGCCATGAGATCTGACAGGCTGGGCAGCACAGTTCTTTATTACCACCTTCTTCTGCAAATTGCCTCAGGCACTGTTACTTTGCCAACTGCCAATTTATATTTTGCTTTCGAGGCTACTGGCTGTCACAGTGTACCTGCCTTGTGCTTCTGAAGCTCAAGGTGGTTGTAGTAAACCATCTACTTCCAAAGACCTCTAACAATACAAAAGCCAAACCTCTGCAGAAATAACTGCAGTAGTCAAAGGCAGGTGTAGTCAGAGGACAGTAGGATGCTACAGCCCTTCCTTCTTGCATATCTATGCTTTTTCTTACATCACATACTGTTTTCACTGGGCTATAAGCTGTACAGAAGGCTTTAATTTACTTCAGCATGGCTCATCTTGTAAAAATATTTGTTCTAATGAAGGATGCTACTTGTGTGTGTTGTCTTCTCTCTCGTGTATGTGTGTTTGTGTAAATGTGTGTGCGTTGTAAAGATCCTTTGTCTTCAGAAGTTCTGCTTATTTCATTGTAAACAAGATTGGAAGAAACTTTTCTTCACTGAACTGCTTGAGAGTTACTGCTCTTGGTGATCCATGACAATACTTAGGCTTTTTACTGATTCAGCCCCTTTGCAGCTTAAAATTAAACACCAGAGAATGAAATTTTCCATTTATTGGTACTGAATTTGCAGGTTGATGCCCACACAAATCAACGGCCACTCTTGTGTATGCTCTTAATTCTGAGCCTTCAAGACAGCAGCAACATGGCCAAAAAATTTGAGCTGATAGGTCATGTCTGTGCATCTAGCATAAAGCTTCAGGATGTTTTTTCATGTCCACCACATTGTATTGTAGAGTATTTTACCAGCTCAGTATTTCCTAAGTTTTTGAGTGGATGCTTCTTATTATATATTCTTATAGTAGATTTCCTTGAGGAATTCCTTCCCAGTGTTGAATGGACAGTTCCTGAATTCTGGAGTGTTTTATGTACCTGCCTTTTTCAACTGATGTCAGTGTGCTTGTGTTGGTGGTGGTGTTAGTGGATTCCCCCCTGCCCCCTCTGCCCCCTTTTTCCCTGCTGGTACTCCTGAATCTTGTCTGTCTTTGGATGCTTCATCTGGATTTTTCTGTTCTGCTTGGTTTTTTCCTAGGTTGTTTGTACCTCTGTTGGACCTCCCTTTTGCTGCTAGCTCAGCTTTTCAGCCCTGCATTTAGCTCATGTGACTTAGAGGCTTTTTGGCCCAGCTCTCTATTCCAGTCATCTTTGAGGTGTGCTGCTTATCTGCTCTACTTTGTATGTGTCTGCAGGCAGCTGCACATTCAGGTTTGTGTCCTTCTAGTGACCTGTGAGCTGTATGTGGGGGATTTTATTTGTGGATGATCCCAATTTTTCTGGAACACTGTGAATACCAGACTACTTGTGCTGCTCCCTTTTCCTTTGGGTCTGCCTCCTTGACTGGTTTTGTGGCAAGAGGGAGTACAATGGTGAAAGAGTCAATCAGCTGCATGTAAGGATTTATGGAACCTTTTTCTAGTTTCTCCTGTGAAGAAAACTTGCGGATTAAAACAGAAACTCCTTTAAAAACCAGATCTATGATAAAGTTTCTACTGTTGTTCTTATCTGTGGACCCTCCTTCATAATCTTACTCACCAATAAATTCTTCAGTAGGTGTGGTAACTTCTGCTGCCCACACTTGCTGATCTTGCCAGAGAATCTTGTTTCTGTTTCTCTTCTGCCCTTAAGTTGTTGGTGTAGGCGAGACTGGGGGTAGCACGGTCGGGACGGATGGAGACGAGAGATCTCTGAAGCCAAGTCGTGGAACTTGCGGTTTATTGCAAAGGGCGTGGGTACAGGGCCTTTCTGGGAGATGCCAGCTGCAGGTCGGAGCAGGCCCGAGAGAAGAGAGAGGATGAGAGGGTAATAATGTAAAAAGGCAAGAGCTAAGAGCATAGAAAAGTAAGAGCACAAGAGTAAAAGCAAGAGAACAAGAGCAAAAGCAAGAGCATAAGAGAGCGAAGTTCCCGTTACAATACAATATATCATCTTCTGTGTTGAATATTCTGATTCTCACTAACCAATCTAGTACAGCATACAAATCCTATAGCATTTACATACAGCCTATAAGAATCACTACATTACCATATTGTGCTACATTTTAAACTCTAAAAACTACTCTTCGGACCCCTTCTGCCAAGCTGGCAGGATCTGCTCGGACCCTTGGACCTGCCTGCTTGCAGAGGGTCTTGTATCATCAAAAGGGGATTACCTTCAGCCGGCCACACCATTGTTTTCCTCTTGTTCAGTAACTAAGGGATGTCAAAGCTTGCTTTCATTTCAATCTCGCTTATAGTTTCTATATTCTCAAAATCTTTTGCCAGGCAATCATATTTGTAAGGCTTTCTTGTTTCATCTTCCCCAACACCTGGAATACTTGAAACTACACGTCCAGAGTTGTTTGTGGCAGTGGCTTTGATGCTTCAAACTTCAGCCATTCTATGACTCAGACAGTGCTCCTAAGAGAAGCATCATGTTTGATTTTTAAAACAAGCCTTAAAACAGTCACGCAGATTTGACAACAAGAGCAGGTCAATATGGCAGCATGCAGCCACCCTCCAGAGTACTTCAGAGTTTGAGGATGTGCCATCCTCCCAAAGAAGGTTCTTGTTCCCAGTTGCATGCACCAGCCACTTGTGGTCCTTCCTTCAGTGCTCATTAAGCTTCTCTGTTTAGCTCATTTTGTCTCATGAAAGTGATGGAAAACATTTCTTACGCAAGAAAAGACCATTGTCTGCCATGTTGGTCAGCCGGGTCAGCTGAGGAGGGTTGAAGCCTGCCTTTAGAGAAGGGGGATAGATAGGACTGTGGGCAGGCATGTGCAGGAGGGGAAGGAGAGAAGATGAGGGAAGAGGAGATTGGTTAGTTGCCTCAGTCACTTGAGGCCTGTTACTGTCTTCTGTAAATATCAACCTGAGCTGAAAATGTCATATGTAAGTCTGAATTTGAGAGCCTATGATTCAGTGGCAGCATGCAATAGATTGTTTGGTTCTTCTGTAAGTTTCATGAACTTGTTAAAACCAGCTCTGTGTTTACATAGAAAAGTTTATTTTCAATAAAGCAGAGCAGCTACAAATGCTTCTGAGATCTCTCTAGCCTTTCAGCCATTTATTCCTCAGAGATGAGAAATACTTCCCTAGAACTAGTAATTTCAGGTACTAGGGAATGAACAAGAACAAAGCCTGCATTATTGTCACTGCTCCTGTGTGGTAAGGTAACTATAGGGGCTCTTGCACCTGGAAACAGCTGGGCACTCGGAGTGTGCTTTGCCACATCAGCATGCTGTGAGTGGAAAAATTCCCTCATCAAATAGTCCTGAAAGAGGAAACACAAGATTCTCGATAGCACTGTTTTTGTACATGGCATATCTCCTTGTTGGTTGAAGCTGCTCCTCTTAAGATGATATTACACACAGATTCAGGTATCTTGGCTCAAATGAGGACATCAAAAACTGTGTTTAATTGTCCATAACTAACATAATAAAAGACAGAGGATAAGTTTTAGTATCACTTGTTTTGTCTAAAGCTGAGTTGGAACTGTTCAATCATTTCCTGCAGCTCCAGGAGGCCTGGCAGTGAGTTGGCTGCTTTGCCACAGATTCATAAGCCCACAGAAGAGTATATGTTGCCAAGTATACGTGTGTAAAAGTTGCTTATGCAGTTTTCCCTCCTTCATGCTTTCTATCTTTAGTTCTGCTTAGGCTGTCACTGAGACTGAATCCACTACTGACTGTATAATACAGTAATTGTGAATATCTACATTCATAATTTCCAGGAGGAGGTGCAAAGAAAACTCCTCTTCTAGACTGTCTCTTCAATTACCTCAGGTCCACAGGAATTTATCAGGTGGGCAGGTCCTTTGCAGATGTTGAGAGTATGATGACTTACAGTAACATAGGTCTGGCCCACTGTTCCCAGAGCAATCAGTGACTGTGATGGTCACAAACTCAATCATGAATTTCCCAAATGGATTTTCCAAATCTTGCCTTTGCTTGTTGTACTTTGACACTATGTTTAGTTTTTGCTATGTTAGGGGTCCTGCATTCCCTGAGGGTAGACTAAGGCTTTTGTCTGGCTGAAAAAGCCAACCGCCAAACCAAAAGGAAGGGAGAATGAACTGCTCGAAGTTCTTATGGCATGACTATTAGACCTGTTGTTACTGCTTTCAAAAATAGTGGGCTGTTGGGGAAAACTCTTCAATATCTGCTACTTAAGACAATTAAAAATCAACTTTTTTGGCATGAATTTATTATGAACTTATTTTATAAGATATTCCTTATTATTTGCCTATATCTTTGATTGTGCAAAGTAGAGCAGTGATTCACAGATATCACAGGTATGTTTCTGAACAAAGGGCTGGTGGATGTTTATGGTGAAACTTTTGATGTGTTTTCTGCAGCCAGATAATTAGTCTTCAAGGCTAAAATATGCTTCTAGATGTGTGGAGGAGTGACAGAAGTTTTGGAAGAACTTGTTTGATGTGCAGTGTGTAAGCTTGTGCATGTACAGCAGAGGTTTTAGTACCTGCTTCCACACTGACAAGTCTGTGTGTGAACAAACTGGTAAATCTTTGTGGGAGCTGAAGATGTTGCCATTGCATTCTTTCTTATGGTTTGTTTTTGGCATTTTCAGTATTGGGCAGTAGACTTTCAAATGGATTGTTTAACACATTGTGTGGGTGATGAAGGACCACTTTTCTGGTGATGAGCAGAGAAACTTTGGCAGAGGGCTTGAGCAAGCATCTTTGAGTGATGGGGTATTAAATTGCTGTAGCAAGACGTGCAAGACTATTTAGTAGTGCCTTAAGCTGAGGAAGTATTTTTTTTAATGTGCTTAACTAAAGTTAGTTGTGAGTCATGTCAGACAATGCACACCTTTCCTGTGTAAGAGATGGTTAGACACACTGCCTGAGACCAGTAGAACCTCCTAGGTTTGTTAACTTATTTTTGTTTTATGGATATTGCAGAATAAAGAATCACGTGGTTTTAGGCGTCCTTTGATATATTGAGTTAAACTATTTAGTTTCAGATTGTTGAAGGGGAAATAACTGGCTGTGGTGACTGCCCCAGATGACTGATGTTCTGAGGGAGTAGCTGATTGTACTGTGCTGCTGCTTGTTCACCACGGAAGAGCTGATCTGTGTAAGGTACAAAGGCTTGAAGCAATTAAAGCCAAAAGCTGTATATGTAGACAAGTGCAGTTTGTAAATTCTGACCTATGAAAAGTATACATTACAAAAAGACAAAGATACAAGTTGCAACAGGTGGTATTTGCATTAGAGTATTGTGAATCTGCTGCACATCATCTGGTACTTAATTTTTAGTAAGTAGTATGGGCTGTATCCATGTGGAATACTACAGCTCTACAGGATTCATGTAACAAATGTATTAGATGCAGAGATTAATTTCTTGAAATGGCCTGCAGTGTTCCTTCTCGGGTGGTTCATTAATCTTTCCTGAATGGTACTGTTCTCTTCTTATCCAGCTACCTGGACAGGAGCAGGGAGTGAACTGGGCACTTTGGAAGTCCATGTCACAAATCAGTGAGACGAGACAGTAGGTCAGGCATGATGTCCTCTATGGGCACTTGGCTGGAAAGGTGCATGCTTGCTGATGCCATCAAAGTAATTTTTATCCTCCCCTGTGACCTCCAGTTTGAATGAAGATTTTTCATTTTCTGTCAGTACAAAGAGGAGAGAAGAGAAATACTGTAAGAGTATGGAAGTAGACTGCAAGCTACAAGTCTGGGATGGTCTGTTATGGCACTGTCTTGACCTCTGGAGATCTCGTCTTTTTGATGGTAAACTCTGAGAAGAAAGTGAGAAGAGGAAACAATACATGGTGAAGTTTGAAGTAGTATTGGTCAGGATGCAAATGCCAATATTGTGGCAGAAGCTGTGGAAACAAGGTGTTTCCAGGTTAGAAGTGGTACAAGAGGGACACTATAATCTCCACTTGTCAAGTATGTAAGTGATCCTTTTCCATGAGGTTTTTTGAGACTGGAATACAGTTCTGATGACAGAACTCTGCCCTGCGTCTAGGTGTATGCAGGTACCTATTTCTGCCTTTTTTTAAGAGAGGAAGAAGTAATGGTTTTCAGGTTGTTTCTGAAACAGTCAGCTACAAACTTTGTGTCACTGTGATTTCATGCATCAACTCCTTGCTTTGTTTCCCTTCTCCTTTAGAGAGTGGATTTCTTCAAGTGCCAGAGGATCCGAGCACTACATAATTATGGCTCTGCGCCCTTGTTTTGGTCCTCCTCTCTCTTCCTTCTTTGTATTACAGTCTTCCCAACTTTCTAAGACAGCTATTAATCAAGTTGTTAATTCCTGAGTTGCTAAGCTAAGAATCCCAGCGCAGTAGAGAATAGGTGGGCAGAGATAAACCCCCAGATGGTTCATTGTGAGTCAAAGCTAACAATCCTTTGATGTTGCAGAACTGATGCTCTGTATTTGGTTTGGGTGTCCTTGTACTGAGCTTCCTTGTGTGTCTGTCATGGTCACCTGGTCTTTTCTGGATGATCTTTATTTCCCTGTTAGCTAGGATGGTATGAAATAATCTGCACAGAGTTGCTGCTGTCACACTGGTCCTGCTAGGAAGCTGCTGACCATGCAAACGGTGGCTCCTGAGCATGTTGAGATCTCTTGGTTCTTATAAGATCACAAATAGGAGGATGTTTCCCAACTTAAAAATATTTTTCCTATGTACTGGGATTGGATCATGTACTTCCATCATGTAAATACACAAAGCTTCCACAAAGGACGTTTTATCATTAGTGACTGTAACTATATGGTTTGTGTAACATAAGTATGTGCCAGAAAAACAAAATACTAAGTCATGAATTGTGATATAAGAAACTGCTGTTTACCTTTTTGCTAGTAGTGGTATTAAGTTCGCTGCCCATTGGCTAGAAACAAGTTGGTTTTAGACATTTTACAGATATCTTAGAACTGGGGAGAAGAAAATAAAAATAAATGTAACTTGGAAAGATTGTGCAAAGCTTGATTTTTAAAACCAATTAATTTTTTTGTTTCATCCTTACCCCTCTTTCATCTTCTCTTTCCCCATACAGTATAAAAGATATGAAGTTACCTGAAACACATGTGTACTTGCTGTTGCATCAGTAACTTTCAGGGAACCGTTCTGATAGAATTATCTTTAACTTCATATAGTACTGACCTGAAGAAGTTTGAAAAAATGCCTCTACCTGAATAACCTTGCTGAAGTCTATTGCTGGCATAGAGAAACAGGAGGAAGAAACATGCAGCTCACTGTTTTACCTACATATTGATGTTGAAGTATTAGAACATTTTTATGTGAACTGCTTTCCACATTATTATTGGAGAAGAGTTGTCTGAAATAATCAGGAAATGTTGTTTCACTTATTGCTTTATTTTCAAGGTCTTTTATCTGTTGAGTTAAAGACTGCATTTTCATTGTGGTGTTTCATTGAGGTTTGGTTTTAGGAATGCATACAAAATAGAATTTTAAACTGTATTTTCATTTGGCAAGTGCATCTTTGTAAATCACTTTTGGCTATGTCAGTGGTGAATTAACAAGCCTCTGTTTTCTGAAGGGATATTTTTAACTTTCAGGCTGGAGTACTTCCACTTGCAGCTATTTTTCTCTGGTCTAGCTTTTGATTTATACAAATGCTAATTATAGGGCTTTGAATCTGTGTGTATACGTAGTTTCACAAGGTCATACACATTTTTAATGAACTGTCTGAAATATTTATATATTGCTCTGTTGTTATGTAAAGAGATCTCTGCCTTATAAGTCTTGTTGTATTAGTCAGCTCAAAAAGAGAAAAAAGTTAGTAGTAATATTTCTGTATGAAAAAGCTGATTTTATTTTTGTCTCCTGAAGTTTTGTCTTCATTGTCTTTGCAGGCATCAGAAGGTGTCACCTTCATTGGACCTGACACACATGCTATTCAAGCTATGGGAGACAAGATTGAAAGCAAATTGTTAGCCAAGAATGCAAAGGTCAACACGATCCCTGGCTTTGATGGAGTAGTCAAGGTGAGAAATCATTTAATTACTGTCTACCCACTGTAGGAACAGTGTCTAAATCAAAGTATACCTATTGAAGGTCTGATGCAGAATCTAATTATAATTTCCTCTTCTTTTTCAGTAAAATGTAATTAAAAATGAACTACAGAATTTTACTAACAAGAGAGCTTTGGAGAAGAGGGGAAAGTCCTTGATAATAAATGATGCGTTAGGAGTTCCTCAGTGGAGCCTCTAAAAACACTTTGTTTTAAATTTAACGTTAAGGCAGGTAGATGTGTAAAATGTCAGGTGTGGATTTGACTTATTTGCACGTCTTTACATTTCTCAGGTCTTCTTGTTGGCCAAGATCTTGACAGCTCTAAGTTAAGTGAAGTTTGTTAAACTGTGTGAAGTTTCAATTTTATGGTCTGTTCTGATGGTGCATATTTCCATGTGTTGCAAAATTCAGGATGAGGATGGGATGGAGGGGAATTTGACAGCTCTTTATCAGAATCTACAGCTAATGCTCTTTGTGTGGTTTTAGAAGGAATGTCTTTGAACAGTTTTCTAAAAAATAAGGTCTATCTTAATTTTTGTTTATTTTCTGCTATAGTGATTTTGTTGGATTCTTACAAACTTTCCTTTGTGTCTTAATATATTGTCTGTGTTAATGCAGTTAAGCTTTTCTCTTTTAAAACCTTTATTGGATAAAACTAAAACTTGGTGCATTATAAAATGTTGACCTCCTGCATTGAAAATTTTTATGCTTTTCATGTCAAATCATATTTTTTTCAAATGAAGTTTGAGTAAAATTTTAAGTTGCATGGAAAAGAGTGTAGTAGCTAAGCTGGATTTTAAACTCTGTTAAGAGACAAATTACCCCCCAAAACCTGACTAAAAGTGAAAGGTAAATAGAATACAAAGGGGCTCAGCCTCCACAGAATTACCCGGTCCAATAAGGCTGCCTGGAGAACTTGACTAGTGAGAGAGAATGATAAAATCACAAAATAGCTGAGGTCAAAATGCCCAAGAGAATCTTTCAGTACTTGTGGTGGAAATGCATGATGTTTGTAATGTCTGGTAGCAGGATAATGCTGTAACAGGTAAAAGTGCAAAGACTTCTTTCCCTTCTGGAGGACTCCATATGAGTTTTGGACTGGCATTTGTGGCCATGTTGGAGTCTGGGAGTGGCAAATTGGCAAATTTCAGGTTTTGTTGTGTTTTAGCAGTCCCTTGTGTATGTGGTCCCTTAGCACTTCTAAGATTTAACAGCAGCCAAGCTGTTGGGGCATAACATTCTTTGTTCTGATACCCTGTATATTCTTCTAGGAATTCTGGAAATAACTTCCAGAAAAGCATGTAGCTAGGAGATAACTTTGAATTAATCATGTGAACGCCACAAAGCATTCTCTAATGCAGAATTAAATACTCAAAATGCTGGATTTCTCATTGTATCAAGTTAAAACTTATGTAAGGGTCTGTTATTCTGCTAATAAAGAACCTCAAACCTGACAAAGCAGGATAATGGTTAAGGAACAGATAGGCCTATAACTGGTGAAGCTGAGCTGCTTTCTTGTATGCACTTGTTTCATAGACATTGAGTTGCATTGTTTTTGACAATTATCTGAAGTTCCTGACACAAAAAGGAAACTTAAATGATGTGGTTGGCCATGGGCTATATGCAACAATACCCTAAAAACCAATGAACTGGCATGTAGGCCTGAGTTGACAACTCCAGTCTTCTGCTATTGAAAGGATCTATGTGGTAGTTCCTTAATCCCAAAGTGTCCATGTCATACCAGTTTCACCTACCTCAGCCCTGCATGAGTTCTGATTATCTGAAGAGTGTTGATGAAAAAGAATACATATCTAAAAAAAAACCCCTAAACACAAACCTGCAATGTGCCCACCAAATATGAGCAAGGAAAGTCCACAGGCATTGCCAGCATTGTTGTCTCCATCAAAAAATGGAGCTGCAAATTTTAGGCTAACCAGTGCTTTGATTACCAATTATAGGAAATAAAGCTTCTGATAATTGATAGTGTCATACTTGCAATGGATCTAAATATGAGCCTGTGTTTGTTCTCTGATTTCCTTCCTGTGACAATGTCTTTTGCTGAAATGAATACTCAGATAGTTAGGTCATACAGGATGCCTGATCTCTGGTTAGAACTTGATATGCTATTTTGCAAATTTGGACTAAGATAGGAAGGGCAAAGCTGCATGATACCAGCTCTAATCAGAACAGCAACACACAAGGAACTGGAGTCTGTTTAGGATTTCTGCCATTCTGTGGGAGACCTATTTTAGTCACAGTTATGAAGCTTTCAAAATCCTTGAGGGCTCTTTTTCCTGAGAAATAAAAATTTTAAAGGTCTTAGGAAGGAGTTAAGTGCTTGATGCTTAAGGTAGTTAGATGCTTAGAAGTGGCTTCAACTTTAAAGTGGACTTCAGTAAAGCTGGAGGAAAACTGCATTTATGCCTCTGACAATGCTAGAAATTAAGGCAGATCTGTTGCATGTGTTCTTTATGGATGAATTGTTAAACACAGAGAACAACTTCTAGTGCTTCATTATTCAACTCAGGACTGCACTGAAAATCTTTGTTACTAGAAGTGTTGTCTTTATCCTTGCTGAATAGTGCTGCAGATACCTAGGTCCTTCATGAATAAAGGATACTTTTGCTCTCTTATGTTGCTTAGCACTTAGACATAGAAGATACTGCTAAGATTTTGTAATAGCATCTTGGAGAAGTTGTGGGTAGAAAAATTCCCAGTGAGTAGTAACTAAATTAGAAATTTAAAAGAAGGAAGCCCTTCAACAGTGTACTTAAAGCTGGAAGGATTGAAGAGGAGGATGCTTGGCATCAGACAAAGCTAACTGTTCTTGTACTGGCAAATGCTCTAGCAAATATGAAACTGAGAGTGGAAAGATGTGGAATGGAGAGGGCAGTTTGACAAAGAGTAATTTTCTTCTCATCCCTGGTTCAGTTTCTCAGTTGGCTGGGGCAATTGAGAAATCCTGTTTGAACATATAAGGAACTGGACTCTTGTGCTGTCAGCTAGAGAGCCAACAAAAGCATTCAAAGGTAATTAATTTCAAAATGTGTAACTAGAATTAGTTTTATAAACCCCAGTTGGGAGATGTAGTCGTAAATGGTTTTAATCAAAAGAATTAGCGTTAATCCGTGTGAGCAATGGCTATACTAAAGTTAGGGCTGAGATGATGTATTGACTGTAAACAACTAAAGGGGAGTAAGAGACTAGAAAGTGGAGGCTGAGTAATGAGCATAAGAACATGCTGTGGTGAAAAACTGGGAAAGAAATGGCAAGGGAAGAATGATTTTTGCATTGTTTCACCATATACAGCCAGTTTGGTTTTATGGCTGGTAGAACACAGCTGGATGTAGACACAGAAGAATAATGTCTCTGTCTACTTAGTTTCGCTGATGTCAGTAAACACATTAGAGATCTTCAGCAAGGCTCTGAATTTACTGTAGTTAAGTTTTGGGTACGTGTTTGTACGTGTTTTGGATGAATTTTTGCACTGGGATATTGACATTAGGATTGAATGATCACTGTTGGAGAGGTTATTAAGAGACTGCATATGAACTGAAGGTTCTCTAAGGCTAACACCCTCAGCCATGAAAACCATGATGCAGTTCTTCATCATTAATACAATGTTTTACAGTTCTGGGAGTCGCTTAATCAGCTTTACCCTGGCATTCCCCTACATCAAGAGGGTTTTGTTTTTCTGTCTCCACCTGCTGGTACCTGGTTGAGAGCCATGTACATGAAAGTAGGAGGTTAGGAATTCTTATGCTAAAAGGAGTATTTCATGTCTATTTGACTTAATGGAATCACCTATTTGTGAAAACACTGACATAATTTTATAACTCTTAGGACTTTTATTAACTTCTACCATTACTCGAACATTTTTATTTGTACAATAAAAGGTGGTGCTGAAATTATATATTTCCTTACAGTTTCCAGTTAATTTTGGGAAAATGGTAGTGTAGCTAATGTGCTTTTGGAAGAAATAGCAGTAAATCATTGAGGACTTTTGCTTTTAAAAAATAATTTAAAGTGTTTTTAGTACCAGCGTGGTTTTGTATATTTTGCACATATGGACATGTGTGTAAGGCAGTTTCATAGCATTCACTTTTTTGCCCCTCTTGTGCAAATATTGTGTATCTGTCATAAGTTTTATATACCAAAAAGCTAAATAACTGTTCTAACTTTCCTTGATTACTCAAACTGTTTCTGTATTTATGTAATCAGCAAGTGAAATTCATGGTATTTTGATCTTTTTCCATAAGAAGGTATGTTGAATATATGTATATTCAACATACCTTCTTATGGAAAAAGATCAAAATACTTTCCCGAGATTGCAATATATCAATTATTTTTTTAGGGTTTTTTTTTTTTAAGTTTTCCTCTTTAAATCACAGCATATTTTTTTTTCTGGTTCAGAACTGCTCTTTGAAAGCAAAAATTGGAGTATGCATGGATTTTTTTTTTCCCCCCCTCGTATCTTAGAGTTTGGGTTCTGATATGTTAGGACTGTAAAAGAAACAGATGTTGACGCAGTGTAAATTAATAACTGTGCTGGGCAGATGACTAAAATCTTTTCAAGCCACAACTAAGACAATTAGTGCTGCTGATACCAATCAGTTGTTACTTAAAGTTCTTGTATGCATGTGTAAAAATACAGTGGCAGTGAAAAGTTCCTCTATAATGATTTGCAGCTTGTCTTCCTGTAGATTACAGTGTATCAGTTAGCCACTTGTTTGCAGGTAACTAAGTGAAAAAAGATTACCCTGTTTGCTTCCCCCCCTTAATTCTATTTTGCAAATATGTGGGGGAATTTGCAAGAGAAAAGAAATGTAAAAGTTTCCTTCTCAACTATAATCATGGCTCTTCATCAGTCATCACTCTTCCTGCATTTTGTTCAAGAGGCTCTAATTGTCTGCATTTGGCAGGTTTAACACTTCCTGACAGAGAGGCTATTAAGGGGAAGTATTCTCGCATAACTGTCACAGGCAGGAACAAAGAACCTTCAAACTCAATGTGTGGAAACCACTAACATTCTTAAATGACCCTTTTCATGCATTTTATCCCTTTAAGCTAAAATTTGGAGGGTGCAGGGTCATGGAAAGCAGCAAGGTGTAATAAAACAGTAAACTCTTGAGGATTTTTTTTTTTTTTGGGGGGTGGGGGGGGAGTGACAGGCAAGTTTTTTGCTAGATTTATCTCTTGAGTTAAAAACAATTGTTATTTGGAAAAATCTCATTAACAGATGTGACTGGAGTAAAAGGACTTAAAACTGATGTTGCTTTCAGGACTGCTTTGAACTTAACAAGCACCGATTTGTGGAGCAGACTAGCTAATGAAAGGAAATTAAATTTTCTGACAACTTCCCCTGCCAGCCCTCTTATTCTTCATGGGGCTGTTACTAGGTACTGAAGACTTTTAAAGAGGATTTTGTTTTATTATCGGACATAAATGAACCAGGTATGAACATTTCTTATGTATTTTTTTTTAAAGTTCTGACCTGGGTGCTTTTAAAATGGATTGCCTTGAAAGCTTTAAAAATATCAGGTTTCAGTTTAATGTTCATAAGTCAGCCCCCATAGTTTCAGACACAGTTAGCAGCTGGTGGTTTCCAGACATTACTGCCTTCTATACAAATTTTTTAATGTATGTCATGGGATAGTATAAATATTAGCAAATTTGGATGGAATTTTCAAGCTTAACATGTACCACAGTAATTTAACCCCTTTTCTTTCTAATTTTGTATTATGGAGATATACTGTTATCAGTAGAAATAACTACTGCAGGGAAAGTGATTTGGTTACTGAAATGTAGATAATTCAAGTATTCTGGTTTTTATTCACTGAGTTTCCCAGGACTTTTGCCTGTACCAGCCTACAGTAGTATGAGACAGCTGAAGCAATAGGTGGCATCAACAAAAGAATTTGTAAAGTTGGCTTATGCAACTCTTAAATGAAAACAATTATGGGAATCTTCTCCTTTCAGCTGGAGTTTAAAATGATGCATTTAAGGTTTATTTTGTCTTCAGAATGCAGAACTTTCAAATCTGAAGTGCTTGTGTTCTTTTTGAGTAAACAAAACCCATTTGTCTTTGAAGAAGTTCTACAAGGTTTTTTTTCCTGAACTTGAATTACTCCCAAACAATAGAGAATCAACTCCCCCTACTGACAGCAATCAGGAAAACACAAGGAATACCTGTGAGGACAGAAACAAGCTGGTAGTGGACAAACTTTAATGATCTGATTTATGGTCCATTATTGATTGTAAACGTCTAAATTCTAGCATTAAATTCCTACAACTGCAGAAAATAATTTTGCGATCCTGGTTGTGTTTCCTGTCAGCTGATTCCTCGTTTCTTTGAGTTTCTCAGTGCACTAATGATGAGGTAGAATTTACATTCCACTTATGGTATTAATTTTACATTCCTCTGGCTGAAAAGGGTCAGGAGGTTGTAAAATCAAACATTAAATGAATCGGAGGAGACAGTAGTGCAATATATGACTGCCCTCAGGACATAGTGCAATGGCTGATGGGATTAACGTTGGGTCTCATTTCCTGCTTTTACAGGATGCAGATGAAGCTGTCAGAATTGCAAGGGAAATTGGTAAGTTCTTAAATTAGCTATGGTGGGATTTGTGTGCCTCTCAGCAGACATGGTTGACTAAATTGAATGTGTAATAAGTAATCCCTATAGAACAAATAATGTTTTAATAGTTTTTAAGTTCCCTGTTGCCCATAGGGCTGGAGGAATCTAGGCATTAACGCCCTGTCTCTTAAATTGTCACATTTGAGCTTTTCAAACTGGACTTTACAGGACAAGTGCAGCCATGATTTGTGATATGAATGTAATATGCAGCAATGAGTACCTCACTAAAGGAGTTACCTGAAGGTATATCTGCAATTGGACATGACAGTCAAAAGGTGGGCATGGTACATTTCTCTTTATGTGGAGACTGACACCAGTGATGTTATCATCTTTGTTCTTCATCACTGTGTGGACTGCAGCTAGCTTGAATATGATCCAGAGCACCAGCCTTCTGTGCTTACTGGAATAAAGTCACTATTCAGCTTCTGAGTATCTTACAGAATGGTGAAAAGAGCAACCAGCAAATGAGTCTGGGACTAATTTTGATGAAGGTTAAGTGTAATATGTGTTTAATGAGTTTTGGCTTTTATTTACTAAAGCTTGATGTTAGTGAAAATGCTAAACCATATGCTTGAAATTACACTTTTGTAAATGCTTTCTAGAAGAAGAATCTAATGCAGTAAGATATCTGATTTTTCTTGGGATTTTTCTTTAATTTTCCCTTTGAGATTGCAACCATGAGAAGCTATTTAGGTTTATCACAAGTAGATAAACTGCTTTTCACCTGTGTCAAGGGCTATTGCTATGCCTTTTTGTGCCCGATAGAAAGTGGGAGTTACACTGCTTAGAAGTTATCTGTAGCAGTGTAATGTCTTTCTGCTTTCAGTTTAAGTTGGTACTTTCACCCTGCACTGGTTAACTGCTCTGAAACCTCCCTTAGGCTTGTCTGACTTTTAGGCTGACACAATTGAAGTCAGCATTTCTGTGAGTAGTCAGGCTTTGTGTCTTGGTTGTGAAATCCATTGATAACTGATCACTGTCATGGGAGCATTACCAAAAGAAAGAGTCTGTTAACCAAACTGGAACATTCAGAAGAGAAGGTAAATAAAATTTGGTTTAGTCATGCATAAAGACATAGTAATGTGACATTATTTCAGTTCACTTTCTCTTCAATACTCTTTCTTGCTCTTGTGTTTTAAAGATTTCCTGCAGGTATTTTCTTAAACAGTTTTGATGAATGTAAGCTAGAAGGCATGCAGTGGCTTTCTAGACACCCTTTAAAATACATTCTTTTTTAATTTTCTTCTGAGTTCTTCTAGTGTTCTGTTGACTGGTTCCTGTCTTTGATTTCAGTAGCACTTTGGAGGTCATTATATCAAGGCAGTCTTAAATCTGTGATAATAAAGTCAATTACAGATGGCTGGGTGGTGTTTATTTAGATGGAAAATTCTTAAACTGCTTTGATACAAGAAGGGTTTGTACTATGATGCCGTGTAGTGAAAGAAAAATATTCCTTCTAGCTTTTTCCCCACCCATGGTTTGACAAGTTGATCAGGTTGGTTAAGCTTTTGTCTAATTGTGACCACTGACCAGAATTAAACATAGTGATTTTAATTTCAAAGGATCTAAGATAGAAGGAAATTATAGTCTCTTGTTTTTATATGTAATGTATATGTCCTTGTATATAGAGTACTTGATAAACAGTGAAATACTTTCAGATTGATTCTAATTTCACTAATCCAGTGTTTCAGTCTTCTAAGAAAGCTTAAGTAATTCTTAAAAAAGTGACCATGGGTCAGCGCTCAAAACAGTAGAACTGTGCGTGATGCTCTCTTGCTGCCTGTGGTTTTTTTCTGCTTCTCCCTGCTGTGTTTTGGCCAAAGATTCAGTAGTAGTGGAGCATGGCACCTCAGAGTTGAAAATGTAGCCTTTACCTGTTTCAGTGACTATTATCTGTGGATACACATTTTCTAGGTGTGGGAGTGAAACCTTCTTTTTGCCCCTGATTTAAGATATTTTCCTGTATTGTGTAGAGAATGTGACAGGGAAACTAGGTTAAATCGGAAACTGGAAGAAGTTCAGGCACAAATTGCTGTATTGGCTCCTTTCTACTGTCTCTCTTCTCTCTTTGTTGGTGTGGGCTGTTGTGCTCTTCTGATCCTTTCTGTAGTGCTTAATTGCATTGGCCCTTTTCCCATGCTGCTTTTAGGAACTGTTGGCTTCTTAATTCTGAAGCATCAATGAAACTCCAGAAAGTTTGACTCCTCTATTTGAAAGGATTGAGCAGCTATGAAGTGCAGTCAGTTAAAATAAAATGAAAGTCTGTACAAAACTGAAAAGATGAACAAGATGGTTTTTTGTCATGTTTCATTTGACATGGGTTTAGTTAGTGCTAGCATTTAATGGATATTATTGGATTTAATAATGGATATTGAAAAGAATTTTGCATCGTCACATGCGATATTGCTCAGACTGATATTGCACAATGTGTTCTGTGGTCTATTACCTGCAACTTTATAAAAATGGGTAAATTACATCTAAAAACCATGGCGGCAAAGGGTGGGAGCTCAGTTGCAGGACACCAAAAGTTTGTTTAATTCTTTTATCATTCAGATTCTCAGAACAGTAACTGTCCTGGAAACAAAGCAGTCCTAGCTTATGAGTACCTATTTAGCAGCAAGAGCAGGTGCAGTGATCTTCAAGTCTGACTGCTTTCTGCTTTCTTGCCTCCTAAGATCTTTAATTCCATCCTTAAGAGGCATCACAAGATTGGAAAACTATTAAATAAGAGTAGGTTTTAATCTCGCATGCAATTTTAATTTCACATAAAGTGGCATCTAATTTGAGGGAGGGATTGGAAATCTAACACCTGCTGAATAATGTGTCTGCTTTGTGACTCTTTTCATTGCTGTTGTTGTGGGTACTTACAAATAAGTGTTAGAAATTGTTTGCATGCCTCTCCCATCCCATAACTAATCCAACCAATCCATGTGAACATACTTTAGCAATTTTGATTGCTACAAAAATGGAGAGTGTTGAGAAATGCATTCTGATCCCAGTATCCCGTACCCAATATGTATGCAAAACTTAAATTTTACAAGGCCTTCCTTTCAGTGTTTGGTATTAGCTAAATAGCTCCTCTGTAGCTGAGTTTAGCTTAGCTCCCCAAGAGTGAGCAGTTCGTAACCTCCTGTTTGGGCAAAAGCTCCAGTACCCTTATTTTCAGGTGACTGGCTAATTTACACGCTAACATGTAGAGGTCTGTTGCAATTTTTCTTTCTCAACCAGAAAAGCTATATGGATTTTTTCAAAACAGGCCTTACTTTATTTTTTTAAAACCTATTTTATTTTTACTTATATAGTGGCTCTTGGGAATCTTTAACTGCCTTGCCTACAAGCATGGCTGATATATTATAAATGTATGTAAAAGGTGGGAGGGAGTGGAAGCAAAGTGGTGCTACACTTGGTGAATGATACTAGTAACCCATGTATACTCTGATAATTTAACCATATGAGTTGTGATAGATGAATTACATTTTGAAGCATACAAGGCTTACCAAGGCTCATTTTTGATATGCCTGTTTTGCTTTGAAAACTAAAGAACAGTAAATTTGGAGTGGATTCTGCTTACAGAATTAAAATCAGCAAACCATTTAAGAGACTGATATTATTAGACTGAAATTGGTAGCATAATTATGATTTTTTCAAGTACATGTAAGACTGAATAACATAGATTAAGGGATGGAAATTGCCTTAGTACATTTGCCATAATAAGGCTTAAAACAGCGCTTGTTTTAAAATTTCACTCCTGCAGCTTTTGGGTTGGACAGGGTCTCTAGATGGTGATAGTATTGCCAAAGATTCTTTGGTGTATCCAGTAAAATCTCATTTCTTGCATGAAAGTTATAAAAGATGTGCTTTTAGCTTTATTTCAAGATATCCAGTGACTTGTGTAGGAGCCTGGAAGCTGCCACAGATCTGGAGATGCACCTGTAGCATCAATAAAATGCTCTTGTGTAGGTGTTGCCTATACTGCATTTAATGAAAATTGGTTGAACTTCACTGTTGCTGCATGTGATCTACAATTATTTTGACTTTACCCTTTAATCTCTGGGATTGTAGAGGCCTGGATCAGGGTCATTGTCTGTGCTTATCCTGTACCCTTCCATGGGCAGTATCAGATATTCAATAAGAAAATTTAATAGACTCAAGAAAGATTATTTGCATGACTCTGTTTGGTCTTAACCTTATATGTTGTAACAAGAGACTGCTTTAGACTCCAAGGCATGGAGATTTATAGCCTTTTGGTAATCCATGCCTATAGGAGCTTGGTTTGTGCTCTACATATGCTTAACTATGACCTCTCTACAGCTTTCAGCCACATGAATGCTTTACAGCCTGGGGTTTCACAGTCTAATAATGTGTTAAGTTGGAAACTATTTTATTGATTTTTTTTTCCCCCCGTTTCTTTGTTAATTTAATGTTCTCGTGTACTGTTGCTGCTTTTCTACCTTCCAATCAACACTACTGTTTCTTATGTTTGTTTCATGCCTTTTTCTTTTTGGTATTCATTTCAGACTTTTTAAGAAAACAAAGATTTTTCCAGATCTTGCTGGTTTTAATTTTCTTCTCCTGAACCTCCTCTCAGTTAGATCACTGTGAGGAGGAAGTGGGAATCTTGCACTGCTGTCACTTGACAGAACAAAAGTAGATCTACATTCCAGAAAGAAACTGTAAATATCAGTAACACATATGACAGTAGACTGGACCACTTCTAGGAACCATATTCAATTGTCTCTTTCTGTCCCTAGATCAAAGACTTTTACAGAATATATCTTCAGTTCTCAAGGACTGAAATTCTTCTTGGTATTCTATATCAGCTGGTCTCATATTTGCCTAATGTTGTGATTTTCATTAAACATTCTGGAGACCAAAGGCATTAAGAATTTTGTGCTATCCTAGAAATGTCAAAAGCGTTTTAATCAGATCCTTGATTAAGTTTTCTGCATGTTTGTGTAGAGAAAGGAGAAGTTCTCAGGTATGATGGAATTGTATCAGGAAGTTGCTTTGAATGAAATTATATGTAATAAAAGATAAACAATCATTACCAAATCTGCATTTAAACTGTGTGCTTTGTTACTGTACTTTTCTAGTTTTCAGAAAAGGAAGATCTTGCCTCATATCCATATTGCAGTACCTTGCTCTATGAGTAAGATATTGCCGATTGTGTACAATGCTGACAGATTTGTGCTCCTTGGTTTTTTTTTTAACTACATGGCATATACATTTGGGGAGAGTGTTTTTTTAACTGTAAACAAAAGTAATCTGTGTTCTGATACTGTTACATAATATCTAAGCAGCGCAGCTCTCAAGCTGTTCTATTATTTAAAATGTGCTGCACTAGAAGTGTTGATAAAGATGCATATTTGTTTACTCAATCTTTAGACTTAATTTATGAAGGTCTACTAACTTTTGCTATTAAATAAAAAATATTATTTAAGCAGCAACAAAGGAAAAAAAATTGTTCCTAGCAAAATGTGAGCTTAAAAAGGTCAAATGCCTTATTCATAAATCACTTCATTATTTGGGAGTAATCCATTCAGTGGTTTTTTTTTTTTTTGGTATAAATGAATTGGAGAAGACAGCCTTTCTTGGCTGTAGAAATTACTGCACTGACAGCTAAGTTTTGAAAAGAAAAAATTCTCTTCTGTTCTCCCTGCAAAAAACAAAGTGTTTTAATAAACGAAGTTATTGTCTACTGGCTTTATTGGACATGTGGTCAGTTGTCATGTTCCTCTGACCAACTGAACAAAGTTTGAACTTCTGTCTAATTGTTCCCCGCTGTTAGGCTACCCTGTCATGATCAAGGCCTCAGCAGGTGGTGGTGGGAAAGGCATGAGAATCGCTTGGGATGATGAAGAGACCAGGTGAGATGCTGTCCAAAAGCTTGCCTTGATGAATGCTGCAGTTACTGAAGTCCCATTAAGCCATTGTAAGCTGACAGTTGAGCAGATATGAAATGTTAGACAGAGAAATTGGATATTATTTGGTTTTCTCCCTTTAGCATAGTGAGAAATATACTTTGGAAGTTTGCATGTGCCTATTTCTAATTAATTATTGCATAAACCTTACAAAACATCATCCATTAATTTGAGTAAAAAAACCAACATTTACAATTGCTGTTAGTCCAGTGTTAGACTGTAAATAACTTTTTGCTGTATGCCTTTCAGAATGCTGATTTATTAATTTCTCTGTGTTAGGTAGAATATTTATTGGCCCTGATTCACAAACATTAATGCCATATGTAAGCATGCCATTAGTTCTGTTAAAGTTGATGAGTCTGGTAATTCATATGTGGGAACACATACGGTGTTACCAGAATGTGCTGTAATAAATTGCATACTTCTATGTTTAAAGCATTTGTATCAGCAAACTAGTGTACTTTTGTCTGTTTTGAAACAACACGTGTTTCAACACACAGATGTTTTCATGTCTCTCATTGGTTGTCCAACTCCTGAACATTGCATGATGCTTTGTTGTTGACTCAGAATTTTACAGTCCATTCTCACTTTCCTGTCATTTTTCTGTCCTCTGTTAAATTTTTGTTTGTCAAAAATCTAAAAATTGGATGAAGGAATAATGAATGTCTAGCAGTTAAATTTTAGATTTAAAGAAAACATGGTGGGTTTATTTGCACCATGCTCTGTGTAGTCCATTTGTATTCAAATCTAAATAGGAAAATAATATTTTGTGCATTAGAATGAAGATCTAGAATAACCTCCTTTCTTAAAAGGATACTTTGTTTCTACTGCTTTATAATCCAAAATTACTGCCTTGATCTTGTACAGGCAGTAGTTCATCTGTTGGACTTGAAAGGAAGGAGTTCATTTCTTGTTTAGTTCAGAAAGAAGCAAAGGAGCTTGATTAAAGTAACTGTTTTAAAATAAAAGTGTATCTAAAATCATGATTGCTGACTTATTTTGGAGAAAGGCTGTGGTTATGGAAACCACAGCCAGTGCTCAACCACCCTCTGGGTGAAGAATCCTCTCCTTATTTGAAACATACTTTTGGATTTTCAGGCTAGTTGAAAACCTTTCTTGTTTCAGCTGACTATGTGTACAATAAGGAGACTTAAATGAACCTGTGGCTTGATGGTGGAAATAGCCACTGGAAGTGGAAAAGACTGATTTGAGGAACTTAATTACTACTGTTACAGAATTATTCTCTGTGGTAACTTACTGCTTCATCTTCATGTCCCTTATATATGCCAAATAATGACAATTGTTTTAGATCCTTTATTATTATATATAATAATATATAATATATATTATTAATATAATAATTATTATTCCAGCTATAGCTAAGATTTCTGTTAATTTTCAGCTAGTATTTATAAAAGAAATACTGGTACAGTTTTGTCAATGTTACAATTTGTTTTTTGAAATAGCTGTTCATGTGCCCTTCCCTGCGGAAGGCTGCAGTGTAGATCCCCCCTCTGGGTAGGGCTGCTGTTGTGTTTAAGATCTGAGTCCCTCCCAATTCTCACTTCTATTGCTTGTTTCCAAATTTTGGTCAAGTTCTAGAGTTGAATTTTGTATACAGTTTGAGTCACTGACCCACATCTGAAATTAAAATAGCCTTATGTTTACTCTAATATAATCCCTAGCTAGATTTCTTGGTTTGGAGAAGTGTAATTTAGCATGCCTGTTCTTCACCTAATAGATGCCCACTTGAAATTATATTGAAAATGAAGGGCAGATTTCTGAAAAGCAGTTTGCCTTAAGTTCAGGTTGTTAGATTTTTTTTTTCTTCAGCCTGAGAAAGTTCTGCTGTGCTCTGTATTTTAAACTATTTTAACTGAGTCATTGATCATCCCAACTCTGGTCTTGTATGTGAAGAGCCTCTGTGCTTGCACCCCAGCAAACCTGAAAGTGCTTTCCAGGTACAGGCACTGTGAAGTTCATGATGCAGTACAGCAGAACATGACCAGGGCATGTGTCTGACTATCTGCACCTCATCTGTATCATTCCCTCTTTGTGGAGAAACTGAAGGCTCCTTGCTTCCAGTATGCTCAGAGCAATAGTACATCTAACTAAATCTTTAGGGTTCATGGCTCCAACTTGTGGCCTGGCAGCTCTGAAAAGGAATTAAATTCAGTACTCTGTCATTTCCAAAGAACAGATTGAAATTTTTTGGCAGAGGTTGTGATGGGTCTTTGCATGTGAAGGCACTTAATTGCTTGTAGGTTGAATGTCAGAGGTCATCATGCAGGAGCTATTGGCCCATGTTTTAAACTCTGTGGATTTGCAGATAGAAATTGGTTTCTTTAGCTAGTAGCTTCAGCTGCAGACATGATAACCTCCAAGTTGGAAATTTGTACTAAATTATTTTTTTAAGAGTTACCTTTGAAAAATTTTGAGCTTTGTGTTAGTAATTCCCCCCTATTGTCTCACCTTCTGTAACTTTTCCTCGATATTGAAGTCTTGCATGCTTAGTGGGTATCTGTTTTTAAAGTTTTTACCAAGGCAGCTTCCAGCAACAGATGTTTAGAGAGATGGTTTTGTTTTTTAACGTGTAATAATAGGAAAATGTAAATTGTCCTGTTTCTGAAATTCTTTCTTTGTGCTTATGCCAATTTTATGAATGAAAATCAAACATCTGCTCTCAGATTCAAGAACCCCTTATAATTTCTGTTCTGTGGTCTTGTGTTTGGAATGAGCAGTGGGACTGGAAGATGTTAATGTGGAATAATAAATAGCAAATCATTCTGAGTCCTCCACCTCCTAAAGCAAAGGGTATATAAAATGTGTGGTCTAAGAGAACAGTGCTTTTAAAACTCAACAGCATTACCTATTGCAAGCCTATGCATTAAGTTTATTGTCTTCCCAAAGCATTGCATTTGGTCTTTCAAAGTACTGTGCAAAACCAGGAGTGTATGGTCTTGGCATCTTTGGTCTGTCCTGCACAGGTATGTGCTATTCAGTAAGGGGAAGGAATCTATTGGATGAGTAAAGAACAGTCTTTCCTAAAACCCTATTTTTTAAAAACCCACACATTCACATATTCATGCCATCTACATGTCTAAAATGCTGTGACTAGATAATTTCAGTTGATTTTTTTAAATAATTTGGAGTTAAGCTGAAGCAATCTATATTGGTTCTGTGTGTGAAGTCAACAACATTTGAGTGTCTATTGGCTACTTCTCAGGGTTTTAGAGGGCTTCTATTGTACTAATGGCTATCAAACATCTACTTTTTTAACTAGATGGCCCTTCTAATGCTGGTCTTGACCAAAAAAAAAAAAGTTATTTTACTATTTCCTGATTCTGAAAACTGAAATTTTACATAATGAGTACAGTCTTTTGTTAGTGTCTGACTGCCTCGAAAGAAAATTGTTTTAATTAAAGCAGCACTGCTGATTTCAGAGCTGGAGGCAGAAAGCTGGCATGGCTGTTTCACTTCAGACAGCCACAGGAAGGCTTGTGGCAACATCAGTAATGCTTTTGTACAGCTTAAACTTCAGTGTGAGTAAATGTACTGTAGGGAGAGAAGTGAACCTTAGAGATCCTGTTTTTCCTTTCTATAACTGTGCATGTTTGAAGGGATCTAGAGACAGCATCTTGTCCAGCTTTGTCCTCTGAATAGCATCAGCTCTCAGTTTAAATGGATTGCTTAGAGCTCTGCCTGATTGGTCTTGCATTGAGATTGCACAGCCTCCCTAAAACACCTGCTCTGCTTCTTCTTTCTTTTAATTTCTTTTTCCTCACGTCTGTTTGGAATTGATTTTTGTCACTGGCCAATTACAACTGCACAGTTTTGTAAGATAAAGCAAGGTCAGAAAATCTGAGATATTCATTCCAATTATATGTTATTTAAAAAGATTTACAGGTGTATGGATGAGATGATTAGGTACCTGTCCTTTTTTTTTTTAACAAGTATTGCGGTTTAGATTTCTAATTAGCACACTTCCTTCAGTGAAAGAAAAAGTCAATTGTGAATAATTATGCATAAAACCATGTGACACAAAAATGTTTACAAAACAAAACAGAGCCTTTGATATAGGAGTTAAAATAGCTGTAAATCACTTTCATAAGAAACACTATGTATGGCTGTTTGTTACAGCACTTGTGGTTTTTTTTTTTTTTTTTTTTTTTTTTTTTAACCGATCAGGTAGTGCACAGAACCACTAATTTTGATGTCCCTTTTTTCTCTTTACTAGGTAATTAAATGTATTGAAGTTAAATATGAATTTAGGAAAGTTGTGCATTAGGTATTATCTCTCAAAATTACAACATGAATTATCCCACAATGTTGAAAAAAATGTGAAGATATACTTTTTAATATGCACATTTCTCTACTGTAAATTTACTTGTTTTGAAATCTATGGTCTGGGTTAACTACACCCAAGATATGGAAAGCATGAAAACTTCAACTCAGTTGTGCTGTAGTTCTTACTCTGGGCACAGATGTCAGGGATGCTGTTTCAGTCATCAGTCACACAGAAACTTGACCAAGCTTTCCATATGTATCAACATGCACATGGATGGCACTAATGTGCGACTTACAGAGCCTGTAGAAAATTTCAGTGAAGCCTTTGGGTCCCTGCATTATGCTCTGTCTCATGCTGAGAAAGCTATTGATGAACTTCTTAGTCAGAGCTTATGACCCAAGGAGTATTCTTTCTGCTATTAAAAAAAAAAAAAAGTAGCTTGCAATATTTATTTTGTTTAAGTACATGTGTAACAGAAGAAACAGAGGGAAGCATACAGAGTGCTCTGTATAACACTCACTTATATTTTAAGGCAGGGAAAAACTACTCATACAGCTGGTGTGTTCTGTGAGGTCAAATATTGCATCTTTAGGTCGTGTTCAGTGGTGGAATTTGCAATGTCTGCAATATTATATTTGCAGTTCTTTAATGCAGAATTAACCAAATTCTGCTGTTCTTTACTGTTAAGAGGGCTATGTTCTGTAAATAATGGTGATGGTGAACTTCACTTTTACTTCTGTATAGCAAGTAGTTGGTAATCACTGGGTCTTAAAATTCAATTACTTTGAGTTTTGCAGAAGAAAATGAATACATAATTGTAGTAAATGTTCAGGATTTTTGAACATACTGAAATTTTTTGTGTCTTGAGAATGTTTTGGTTTGATTTGTGGTTGGTTGGGATTTTTTTGACTTTGCAAAACAGCATGAAAAAAGGGATTAATTACAGAATCAACTGCAAATGATATGTCTTGGTTTTTGGATGTGTGTTGATTAGTGAAGATTGATTGTTTACTGATATCTAAGCTTTCTTGTATGCTTCGGGGCTTCTCAAATACAGATTATTCTTTTTGTTTTCATTATTTAAGGGAAGGTTTTAGGTTTTCATCTCAAGAAGCTGCTTCAAGTTTTGGTGATGATCGCTTACTGATAGAAAAGTTCATTGATAACCCTCGTCACATAGAAATCCAGGTTTGTACTATTATTGTTGCTTCTAGTAATTGTTGTGTATTTATTTAATGAGATTTGAACTCATAAATAAATCAAAGTTCAAAATGTTTCAAACGCTCCACTAAAAAAGGCCTAGAGTCTTGTGTTTTCCGGTGTCTTGGGTCATTGCTCAAACTACATGGCTATCATGTACAATACAGCCTTCCTGTTTTTATTCCCTAGCCTTTCTTTAGCAGGAAGACTGTGAACTGTGCTCAGTTTGTTGGGGGAGAAAAAAATGTCATAGGCATCTGTCCTGAAGGCTGGAGGTTTGAACTCTGGATCCTGTTGGAGTGCTTGAGTGCAGCAGAGGATGCAGGAGTTCAAGAACTGCCATGCTTAACGATTTGTTGCAAGGTCTAGGTGATTTTGTCAGTATTTTGGAATTCTCTTCTGAAGTATGTAATTCCGCTTGGGAGCTCAGGAGGATTTGTGTCCCATTTTGGGTAGTTTCTGATTCAAAATCAGATGTATTCTTTTTAACTTATGCATTATTTCCATTTCTGTCATTTATTGGATTTAAAGTTAAGTCTGTTGATGCAGAACAAAAGCTGTTTCTTTTAGGCACTTGTTCACAAAATTGGTTTCAAAATTTGTGATGTTTGATCTTATGTAGGTAGCTGAATTGTTTGTCAATAGCCTTGTGGTATTTCCTGTCAAGAAATCTATATGGAGCATATTCATTTCCTCAACAGAAATTTTATTTTTTACACAGAAATTTCATTTATTTTTGTGCAAAATCTAAACTCTTTCTGTTGTGGCACATGGTGGTTGTTGGTTTTTTTTTTTTTTTAATTAGTGAGAGCCTGAAGTAGCTCAACAACTGAGTGAAACAACAACAGTAAACTTGATAGTGTGAAATGATTTCTAAGAGAGAAATATTTAACATTTTTCACTCTGCCAGATGTGTGCCCACAGCCTTATGCTTCCTGTGGGACTAACTTGCAGATCATCGAACCTTAGAATGGTTTGGGTTGGAAGGGACCTTGAAAAGCCATCTAGTCCAACCCCCTGCAATGAGCAAGGACAGGTTCATCTAGATCAGGCTGCTCAGAGCCCTGTCCAACCTGATCTTGAATGTTTCTGGGGATGGGGCATCTGGCACCTCTCTGGGCAACCTGTTCTGTTGTTTCACCACTCCCATAATGAAGGATTTCTCCCTTATATCTAGTCTAAATTTAATATTTTGTAGTTTAAAGCCATTACCTCTTTTCCTGTCGCTATAGGTCCAGCTAAAAAGTTTGTTTCCACCTTTCTTATCAGCCCCCTCTAAGTACTGAAAAGCTGCAATTAGGTCTCCCCAGAGCCTTCTTTTTTCCAGGGTGATCTACCCCAAATCTATCAGCCTTACTTCACAGGAGAGGTGTTTAGTCCCTCTCATAATTTTTGTGGTTCTACTCTGGACCTGTAACAACAAGGCCCATGTTTTTCCTGTACTGAGGACTCCAGAGCTGGATTTTGTGCTCCTGGTAGGTCTCAGCAGAGAGGAGTAGAAGAGAGAAGGGAAGAAGGAAGAGTGAAATGAAGAAATGGTCTGTAAACAGTCAAACAGCAAAATGAAAAACTGTGAAAAATGAAACCTTATTCTCAATTCAGAAGTCATGGAAAGGTACATAGTGAACTCAGTTTTAACATTGATCTTAGAGGTCAGATTGCTAGAGCATCTTTCTGTATTTTCTTGCTATGGCTAATAATTTTTGGCTACATATGTCTTCTTTTTCTTTTTGTCTGTTCACATCAGTACACCTTAAAGATCTCTTTCAGTGTTTGCAGATTTGGGAGATTTAGCAGGTTCCTACTGATTCTTCAATGAAAAAAGTTAGATGAGATTGGTTCCTCCATACTTCTATGAGTTTGGGGCAGTATTTACATTGTCTTGATTCCTTTGGGTTTAAAAAAGGGTTTCCCCAAAAAATTAAGTTGTGCTGTATTTAGGAACAATTTAAAAAGTTCAATAACATGGCTTTGCTATTAATAATTTATAGTTTTATTTATAATGGGTATACAGTGGATATTGTTTTCCTTATACAAGCACTTTGATGGTACCTTTTAACAATATCATAGCATATCATTTTAACTTCATGTTCTAATCAGCTTTAGGACGTTGACCTTGGTTCATTTTCAAACTGCTGAATATACAAACAGTTTGAGACCAGATGCCAAATATTTATTAATTTAGCAGTGACTTTTAAATAGAACTGTTTTTAGCTTTCTTATATTTCTCCAAAGCACTGGTACTTAAAATTGTTAAATAAGAAGTTTCCTGTGTCTAGCTATAAAACAATCACTTTGTAAAACATGAGAAAAGACTAAAACAATTAACAGGAAAATAGAGTCCAAATACACTTTATGCTTGAACTGATTTGAAGTCCTGTTCTCCTGAAGTATCTGATAAAAAGTTTAAAGTAAGAGTACATTGAATGTCTACTACTTGGCCAGACAACAGTCCTGCTACTGGAAACAGAATTTAGCTGAATCATGTAGGAGGGATTCCACTACGTAATATTTAGTTATTTTTATTATTACAAATGCATGTAGATGTACATAGCATGTACTAATGTCCTAATAATCTAATCCTGCAAAATGGGGCATTTTCTGTTATGAATGTTTAGATAATTAAAACAAAAGCTGTAGCTGGGACATGCATTTTTACAGAGATGTGTACTGGATCTCGCAACATCTCAGAGATGATGATTTTGGAATGCTGCAAATGTCTTCTGAAATGCAATTGTTTTGTGGCTAGTTTCTTTTACTGGAAACAATGGACACCAAATAAAAGTAAAAGCCTAATGCTGGATATTGTTGGCTTATTCTATTTATAATTACTTTCTCATCGTAAATTTTCATGCATGTCTCTTTTTTCCATTAACTAATAATAGAAAAACACTTATTTTAAGATCCAGTTTGCTGAAATTTAGTAGGATATGTGAAAAGTCCTGAAGTGGAAAAAAATTTACTGCTTGGATTGAAAAAATGTATTATCCTCTTCTGAAAAATACAGAAAGAAGAGAGAAGCACAATGACCAGTTTTTATTGTAATGTTCCAATATTTGTTTGTTTGTTTATTTTGATGAGAGAGAATTCTGTGGAAAGTTGTAGGCTTTCTACCAGTGAAGCAGAAGTGCTCACAAGGAATCATTCTGCTTACACAACAGGGATTTTTCCATCAAGTACCATGCTATGCTCTAGAGGTACTGCTTTAATGCTAAAATAAACCCCACAAAAATTTAGTCCAAAAATCTTTGGACCTTCCAAATTATTTCTTGGAGTGCCCCATGAGTTTGTAGAGCTCCAGTCATCTGGATTGGGTGGGTGAGCACTTAGGTAGGAAGTACTTGCTTTCCCTTTCCCTTTCCCTTTCCCTGCTGTTCTTTGTGTTGAGTCCCTTGCTAGGGAATCTAGCGTTGGCTGGAGCATCCTAGTGCTACTGCTGCTGCTAAACCTCCCCCTGGACAGGAAAGAGGGTTCTGGGAGTTGCTGTAGTTTAGAAAATCCTAAAATTATCAGTCTTCTAGAGCTCTTTTTCCACTAGAATGCTCCATAAATTTGTGGGAGCACAACAGAATTTTTTAGGAGGGAAAGCATCTGATCTTACAGGGCTCAGAGCACCCTGGATCTGATGCTGCACAGTGCACATAAGTTGTCTTCATGAGTTCACTGCCTCATTTTCAGTCACATCTACCCAGATTTTTCACGCCTTAGCAACCATTGGTGTCATAGATGCAGGAATTCATCTTGCCTAGTGCCATACTTGCTCTGTGGTGCTAAAAGGAATAATAAATAATACAGATTCGTTGTCACAAATGTGAGTAGATATGGTTGAGTTCACACAGTTTGAGGAAGATTGTCTCCTTGTTTTATCTTGTCGGTTTTCAGTGTAGGACTGAGCTATTAAAGAATGAAGCATGAATATTGGCATGGGTTCCCGCAGATCAGAGCAGGAAGATAGATGGAAAAAAAATGGGTTAGAAGAAAAATTTTATAAGGAAGAAAGGGAGCAGGTGTGGTCTGTATTAAAATAAATTGTTCTAAAAATAAGGGTAGAGTTATCATCATAAGATGGGAAGAAGTCTACTTGAATCTTCAAATCTTGTGTTTGTTATTGGAAATGGCTGCATCTTACCAATTTCATAAAGGGACAGACTTCCTTTTCTTACTTTCCCCTCTAGTTTGAAGTTGAAGAATCAATTAAGAGTTCTGCTGTGCTCAACTTGTGGGCTTTTTTTCTAGCATGTAACTTATGTAGTTGGATCTAGATACTTGATTTTTTAACCTCTTCCACGAACTGAAGCTGCAGCCAAGAACTGTAGTTATTGATTTTTAAAAAATATCTTGAAACTTCTGCTTTTATTTCCTTTGAAAGTACTGAAGGAGGTGCAAATTTTGTTCTCCTTAATGAAGGATAACAAAGTTTCTGTGTTTTTTTTTTTTCTTCATTAAAGACAGGGCATTAAGGTTTTCCTACTAAGAAAGCTCCATTAGAGATTTTTTTCGGAGAGCTTTTGTGTGTAATTCAGGAGCAAAATTTGGCATCCTTTGAGATTTTTTTTTTGTTGATGCAATATTTTGCTTTTGTGTAATTTTGTAATGCAGTGCAATTTAAAATGCTCAAAAAAGTAGTTTTAATCTTATTTCAGCCTTTTGTAAGAAGATCCCTAATATTCGGAAATCAAATTTTGAAGTGAGAGGGTGTTTTGCTATGTACACACTCTACATAGAGGCTTTAGAATAATCCTACTCAGAATTTGAAGGAATGTTCAATTAGTATTTCATATATAATAATTTCCTACATGAGCTTTTTTCCCCCAAGCTTTATTTTTAGATTGGAAAAAAACCCGAAACCCTAAATGCTGTGTAACAGTATTATACCAGATGACCATATGCTTACATCTGTTTAATAGCAGTGTGTTATTGTTTTAGGTTTTGGCAGATAAACATGGCAATGCCTTGTGGTTGAATGAAAGAGAATGCTCCATTCAAAGGAGAAACCAGAAGGTTGTGGAGGAAGCACCAAGGTGTGTATACTGGATTCTTGATGTGGCTTCATAATAACTGAAAGCACTTTTGGAAGCCTGCTGGTTCTGTTTGTTGTACAAATGCAAGAAATTTTTCTTCTATTAAAAAGCACAAAGAAAATAAATGTTTGTTACAGTCATTTGACCATACTGCAATTTTGATGTTGTTCTTGAGGGTGTTTTGATTTTGCTTTACAGTGTCTTTCTGTAAGAAAACTAGTGTTGTGTAGTTAATTTTTAAAATGATTTTCTATAAAATGGATTTGTATCTTACCAATCCACTGTATGTGGTATGGTTTTGTGTGTGTGTGTGTGTGTGTATATCTATATATATGCTATTTTTATTTGAAATTCACTTTGTCAAGTAAAATATGAAATAAGTATGAATTTTACCACAGATACAGGTATTTGACTGTTAGAGTAATTGTGTAGAGGCCACATAATACTGTATATTTCCATTTGAATGGGAATATGAAGTACAAAATACACTGCATCACTTTCAGTACTGTTCATGGTAGTGAACTAGAGATGTAGGTGTTAAGTAACTCAAAAGTACAAAATTGTTTTAATCTTACTGGTTTAATGTGAAGCTGAAATTCCTTGCTGCTATGCAAGATATGGCCTTGCTGTGTTTTCTGTTGCATAGCAGTCATCAGGGAATAAGTGTATAAAAAGGGCAGCAAGAAATTCTGATTTCAGAAAGGCAGACACAGGTATACCACTGCCTGTGGGAATTACCAGTGTAATATGTTCACCAGCTGGAATGGGTTTGCCATGTTTTTTATAGCACAGAACTATGTGATGCAACAGTTTTGGATGTGAGTAAAAGCACATCATCCAAATGATATTTCTTTAGAGGTTCCTTATTAGTTAATGTTGAATCATTATGGCAGGACTGCCACTGTTTGGCTTATATTTTAAATAAAATAACAAAGTTTAAATCTGAAGATACAAATCCACTTATAAATGCTTCCTGCTAGTCTTTGTGGATTTCTTGGAACCTTATGCTGCTTATGTCTAAAGATCTTACTGTGTTGTTGTGGAAAGTGAATACTTCAAGTCCTGATATAATGCACATGTGCATGTATGTGTACCTAAGCACTTAAATGAGTAGTGTTTCTGCCTCACAAGTTTGTGTAAGGCAATGCCTGTTATTCCTGCCTGCTCCTTCTCCATGCCTGTGGTCAATTAAAGTGGTGTGATACATCTTTCTCTCACCAGCCAGTGTTTTCTTTCATCAGAAATGCCAACCTTTTAACTTGGGCTTCTCTGTTGGAGTTGCCAGTAAGCGGTCTCATCCCTTCTATGACCCTACAAGAGTGCGGGCAAGTTAATAACTTCCAAAATTTGGCATGAAAACTTTTCTTCCTTTTTGTTGTTGAATGTTTTAGACTCTACCAGACTTCTCTGGCAGCTTTGGAAGTGTTACCTGCCTTATAGCCACTTGCACTTGGCTGCAGAATCCATTAATTTTCAAAGGGTTACAAGACTTGCAGATAAGCAGAGCACTAACTTCTGTGAGACACCAGCGAGACCCTAAACCTCAAGCTAGCCCTTCCTGTAAATGCTGTTTCAGTTTGATAGTTTAAGGACTCCTGGACACATCTCTTCTGGTATGGCTGGATGTAGGAAAGAGACTGTCCTCTTTTCTCCTCTTTTAAATGGTAGTTGCTATTAAGGACTCTGAGATAGGTCAAACCTTTTTATTTTCTTTCACGAGGCATGGGAGATAGGGTTGTTATGGGCTAAAAAGTATTTTTTGTCTTTTGGACAATTTAGGGCTTTTGACATTGGCCTCATCTCATGCCTTTTTTTATTTACTCTATTATGATGGCATTTTACTAAGTGTCTAAGTCAGGGGACTGAGGGCCTTTTGGCTTGGAGAGTAACCTATGATTTTCTTAAAGCTATGTCTGTAGCTTATGAACTTATCCATATGGGATCATTTTGTGTTTGTATCTCTAGTTCTCCTAGGGAAGTTTAGCCTTATGTTAAAAAAACCTCAAACAAACAACAAACAAAACACCCTCTCTTGAGGAGAGAAACCAATTTAGTTCACACACTGAGGTTAAAATATTCAAGGAACCCCTGGTATTCATGGTGGTCAATACCCCAGATTCAAATAGGAGACAAAAAACTTTGTATCCTTCTCATATGGTGAGTTTCACATGTGAGTTGTTGTTCCCTCTGTTTTGGGAACCACAGACAATAAGATACATCCAACCGTCTCTAGTTTTTTAGTTTATGCTTGGCAAAGTTAGTGGTGCACAAAGCTTCCAGTGATGTACCATAATTTTATCTGCTTCTACTTTCACGTGCTTTTGGATATGCTGTTGTCTTCTCATTTCACAGAGACTGACATTTAAAGAGATGAGTGACATGAGTGGCATGTAATAGTCCTAGTGTTGTTTCTTAGTTGAGTTTTTGTTCTTCAACTCTCCAAATTCTTCTCTGTTCATTATCACAGACAGTTGCCATGAGACACTGCGCCTTGGCAAGAAAAAATACAAAGGTGTGGCTGTATTTTCCTGTCTGCTGGAGTGGTTAATAAGAGATTGTTTCCCGTGTGGAGAGACAAGGCCTATGGGTTTATCAGAAAACCCATGGATCCTTTGGGATTAATCAAAATTAAATGCACAAGAATATTAACTGACATACTACTCAATAATTGAAGTAGTAACTCAGAGGAGTGCTCTAAAACTTTACTTTGCTGAGCACATGTCCTGTCTAACAATTTCTGAACCTGTTAGGAGCTTCTTAAAGCGCTGCAAATTTGCCTCACCAGTTGTGTGAAACAAAAGGTAAACTGTTAATTTGAATGAATGTATATAGGCAGGGAACTTAGCAGAAAGGTGCATTATTGAATTAGACTTTAGACTTTTGAATTAGACTCTACAAGTTCTCCTCACTGCATTTCTTCTCACTGTCTAGAAATCCTTGAAGGATTTGGGGTTAAGAGAAATGTGAGCCTGTTCTGTTTGCGACTGCGTGCATGATTCAAAGGTGGGCACCATTTAGAGGTGGGGGCAGAACTGTGTGCTCAAATCATTTAGCCTATTTATGCCCATGGTCTGGTAGTACATAGTGAATAGCTCAAAGGATAATGTTTTTGTGGATAAGTAATTTTTTTTAAACAAGCAATATCCATGAAGCAGGGAAGCTGACCTTGACATTTAGAAAATTGAGGTTCACCACCCCAGTGGGGTGGAATCTTCAGACGAAGGGTAAGTGTTTTTGATCACTTATTTATTTTTTTGTCCAAACTGAGCAGTTAATTTCCACTGGTGGTGTAACTCTATTTTTCAAAATCTCAACCTAGTCTGTGAGTGAAGGTGATAGGGGTAATTTGGGAAACCTTATTTGATGAGCTAGAAGTGGAGAGGTAACATCTTGCTGATGTGGGTTATTTCCCTGGCTGTAGAGAAAAAGTGACAAACCAATTGTATTCCCTTTGATTACCTTTACAATAGCTTGATGAAGGTGTTATGAATAAAGTGTCAGGTCTGATTTATTTTTTCTTTTTGGTGCTTTTATTTTGTGAATATTTAAAAATTTTTTTATGGTAGCTTTTGTGCTGCCATGGAAGCTGTTTGGGCTAAAGAAAAACTGTATGTGTGAGGAAAAAATTTGAAATCAGGTTTAAAATACTGTGTTTTCAAGTGATGCCTAATTAGACTGGAGAAGAGTTTTCTTGGTTATCAAAGGTGCATTGTTAAAAAGGGGAGAAACAATGTGTTTGAAAGGTAAAGCAATAGAGGGGAATATGAAAACTTTGGTTAATTAACCAAGCCAATGGTAGGGATGATCCAGTCATTTCAGAGTGTAAAGCTTAACTGTGTGGCAGAGATCAAGTTTAGCAACGTGACACACCTGTGTTCCCTTCTCTGGCTGCAGCAGGAGGTAGTGAGATCTCAGACCTACATTTAAAAAGTACAGGGAAGACACCACTGTTATGAAGGGGAGTAATTCTTTCATCTATATGAGAAGTAATAATGGTTATTCTAGAAATAGAGTATGAAGCTGATATTGAGAGTGCTTTGTTCTTCATAAGCCACTCATTGACCTTTCATGATCAAAGTCCTGCAGAAATTACTGACTTATAGAATGTTGATTTCGTGTAATGTATTATCCTCTTACTGAATCAAAATAAGAAATATTATGAAATTATTTTCCATTTACAGTGCCTGTTCTTATAAGTATGACACAGTTTTTGTGTCTTCTGATCTTCCCTTTCATCTGATGTAGGATCTCATACAGCTTTCTTGAATGAGGCTTGACTTCCTTTTCCTGTTGGTCCCATTGATTGCCAAGAAAGAAATTTTTTCCTAAATTCTGAAAATGCCTGCCTTATGGTCCATCAGAATCTGCCTGTGTGGGCACTGGAAGGACAGACATGTGAAGTAGAATTTTGTCAATAAATGCTACTTATTCCACTGGCTCCTGCTTTACCTAGATGTTTGCTCACTTCTTGTGTCATGTCAAATATGGTTTGTTGTGGCAGAAGTCTCTAGCTCTTCTGTGAGTTCAGGTCTTGGTGAAAAATACCACAGTAAGTGCTGGAAGATAAGTCCTGACCCAGAACTGGCTTCTGTCTGAGAGCAGTCTGGGGCTCCAGATGGAGCTTCACTGGGTTTGAGGCCACTTTAGATAGGTGAGGGCCCCTGATTGCTCCTTTGCAGAATTAGGGCCCACTGTTGAAGAAATATGTAACACTTGGTGGTTTTGTTTTAAAGAGTAACTTAGAGGCAAGGTAGAAGTGGCTGTCTAATCCCTTGCAAAAGTAATTTTAAAATGATAGCTGAGTTATGTGCCTAAGGTAAGTCAAAAGAGAAATATAAATAATAAGTGTATTTACAAGCTTATGTAAGATGAATAACAACATGTTCTTTCATTGAAAAATTGATGTATCAGGTTGAGGGGCAACTGGTTGCAAGGCTTTGGTGGAATACCACAGAAATACATATCTATCTGTCTGTCTGTCTGTCTAATCTGCATAGGTTAATCTAAATCTGAATTTATGGTACAGAAGAGAGTAACAAGCAAAATGTGTTGCTTCTAGAAAGACTTCAGTGTCTTTTGATTCACTGGCCCAGTGGAAGTTGTGGAGTGCTCCCTTAGAATGAGGGACCTTGGCATTAGGGCAGTGTTCACAGTGGCTCCCAAGGTGGTAGCTGAGCTGCTCTATGGGTGCTCTTGCATTTGTGGAAAAGAATGTATTGCAATTAATGTGGATAATAAGTATGTCTTTCTAAGATTGCATTAGTTTGTATGTCCTCTTTTTATTTAATTTACTTTATTTTAGATCTCACTGTTTTAAGAGTGTTGTGTTATTTTATATTTTAGAGAATATGGTTATTAATCCTGAATTTCCTGTATGTTAGCAGTAATTGTAAAGCATGCAGTGTATCTATTTAGGGACAATATAAGTGTAAAGACATACATTTGACAGTCTTGACATGTTTTCATAACTTTAATAATGGTGCTGTCCTCTTTTGACCATAGTTTAAACAGAAAAGCAAATTATAGAATAATAATTATTTTTTAACTAAAAAAAGTCATTGTTTCTATATTGCAGCACTTTTCTAGACCCTGAAACTCGAAGAGCAATGGGAGAACAAGCAGTAGCTCTTGCCAAAGCAGTAAAGTATTCCTCTGCTGGAACAGTAGAATTCCTTGTAGACTCCAGTAAGAATTTCTACTTCTTGGAAATGAATACTAGACTTCAGGTAAGAAAAACAACTCTTCAGATTCAGGAAAGTGTTATTTAAATAAACAGACCATAACCTTCTCCCATATTTAAGGGTCTGTTCCTGCAAAGATTTAAACATAAGTATCTCGATGCATGTGAGCACTTCCCACTGAACTGAAAAGTTGTACTCACTGAAAAGGTCTACTCACATAAACCTTCCTATGCAAGGCTTTGCAGCAGTGAGCCCTTGCATAGCACTCAAGTAAATGTTCAGAGCTTTTTCTCTTTGTTACACTTGACCTAAAGACCTTGCAAAAGGTCACTGCTAAGTGCCACTGTGAGTTCACAGTAAGTAGCTAGCCACTGTGCTCTGAGGTTTTCCTGAAGCCTACTGGTCCCTGAAGTTTCTTTCTTATTTTTTATACTTTGATGATCACTTGCTGAGTTTCTCTAGGAGTGTGATTGAAACAATATGTGTATATGAGCAATAAAACACTAAGCAATCTGCATATGATTGAAATTGTGACTCGAATGCAGCTGTGTAAAAAGCATCCTGACAAGATGAAGGATTTTTGTGACAATTCATGTAGTCAGTTCTAAGGTACACTGCAAATGAAGAGATGAACTGCTCTACGACTCTTTTGACTGCTTGATGCATTTCTGGTCATAAGCTAAGAAAACAAGTATATAACTTGAAGTCTGGATATTATTCCTGAAGACCAAAAGAGTGTTCAACTTGTAAGCGAGTCCATTCTGTTGCCTTTATCCTCCTTTTCTCACTTTGTTAAATAACACCAGAAAGACTGAAATGTGCAATCAAGCACCAGTTTGATAAGCTTCCCATTCTGTTTTAGCTACATTTCATTAGGGTTATGTCCTGTGTGCTGCTTGTACGTGATAGAACATAAATGAGATCCTCATAATCTGTCATCTTTGCATGACCTTATGTAACAACTGGGTAAATTTATGAATTAGGTAAGTTTATGCTTTGGGTACAGAAGTTAAAGAGTGTTTGGGGAGTGTTATGCTCTTCTGTGCCAGGGAAAGACTGCTGGTAAATTTTTTCTTGCCTTGCAGGACAGCAGTGGTTTTGGAATTAGCCATGACAGTCACTTCACATGCTTTTGCTAGGCACTGTCAGGTCTACCTTAGATTCAGTGAGAGGGAGTAGTTGTTAATGGCGATGTATAGTTCATTAAAATATTATGCATAATTCTCTCACTTTGGTCATATTCTTTACACTTTCCCCCATCTTGTAGTTTTTGAGCCAATGTTTCTTCAGGGACTCCACATTCTTGTTTACATAGAAGAAAATTACTTTATGGTTTTCTGCATAATCCACTAGAACTTCAAAACCATTTCCTTGCTATAGTATTATTGATCATGAGTTCCTAAATGGGGTTAGTGATAGAATATCCTTGGGCTCCTTTTTGTGGGCTGTTTTTAAGACATTATCTTTGCTGTTTTGCAGTGTCTTCCCCCTGCAATACCCACTGAAACGTGTTTGTAGTCCCAAATTTCTAAGGTCTCCATATAGGCAGGAAGAAAGCTTTCACAATTCCATGTTTAAGGACTTTGGACTCCTTTTGAAATATAGCCTAAGCAGTTTAACAATCCCCTGTAATAGCAAACTCATTCTTTCCAACTCTTAAAGCAATTTACTAATCTTAAATTAGACTACTTGTTTAAATATTCTCAACTTCCTCTATCATGACTTTGCATTGTCTCTAAATAGCATTTTAGCTTGAGTCTGGAGTAGTAATTGTCTCTGATTTTTCCCCAGTCTTACCCATTTGATCTCTCACTTCTCCCAAGTCTCAAGATTTACTTTCTGTTCAGCTAACAGTTATGCAACTAATGTATTGTAGTTGCTCCCTAGTGTTAAGAGCCAAACCTAGAAAATCTACTGGAGCTTGTCCAGCTTTAACTTCATGACCAGGATAGTCTCCAGATGTTCCTGTATTGCTTCAGTCTTTTTTTTCTCCTTTTGCATCTCCTAACTGTGATCAGTTACTAACAGATTCACTTCCCTTGTTCTTGCTGAACGCTCCACAGCTAGAAGAGCTTTCCAAAATGATGGGTGTCTGATCCATAAATGATCCTCTTAAGATCATTTGTCAGCATGCATTAGACACAGTTAGCTGTCACCATCATCAGAACATTTCTACTAAATTATGCATTTTCTGTCTGTTTTACTGTTTCAGCAATCTCTGATCAGATCGCTGTCGCATTTTTATTTTAGATACAGACTTCAGAATATACTTGCAAACTAAACTGTGTCCAGTATTCTGCACGTGTGTTGATATCTCCCCTCCCTCCCTCTGGTGTATCTTTTGGATGCCTTTCAGTCTTTCTGGTAAATTATTTTGCAGTAATCAGAGTTGTATTGTTATTTCACTGTTTTTTTGGGGACTCTTTGGGAATATACCTTTTCTGTTGTATAGTTACACAAAAGAAGTGTAAATAGCACCTTGAAGGAAGTTGATATTTTATTTAGGTTTTGTTTTAAGTCTTGCTGCAATACTATACAAGATTGGGAAGCAAAAGAAAATTGGTGAATCAGCTCCATTGTGTCTTTTGTATGCTGCACAAATTTGTTACAGATGTTTTACTGCCTCTAAGTGATTCAGCTAGAATGGCTTATTATTTGCTGTTGGCAATGTTCTTTTGTTGTATTTGCTTTTCTTCCATCTTGGAGGCTAGTTGGTAAGTATGAGAAATAAGATTGAGAATTGGATGATTTGCATAGTAAAACTAGTTCCTACTTTCCACAAGAGGTCATAGAGATGTCTGCCCTAGAAGCTAGCAGAGAACTTCTGGGCACTTTTGCAGTGTTTTTCAGGCAGTTACCCCTGTTAAAGTTGAGGCAGACCAGATGTTGAATATCTGTTTCTTTATAGCTGCTCATAGTCTGGTATGTTTTCTGTTGCCTAGTTGTCATCAGCGTAATCAAGGGCAGTCCTGGTCCAGAACAACTTATCGAGAGCTTTGCAATCAATACAAAGTTTCTGACCCCTTAGACTGGTAGCCTTTCTGGCTTCCAAGTTATGGTAAAATCTCCTAAGGTACTTCAGAAGCGGTGGCTTTCCATCAGAAAAGTTTCTTCTTGTCTTTGCTGGAAGAATAGATGTTGTTTCTCTTGGACTTTATATGAAGGAAGTCTGTGGTCTGTACTTAAAAATATCTGTTAATACATGTGTGTATGATGTAGCTAAGCCTCATACATGTAAAACAGTGACAGCAAAGGGAATATTTCCCATATTTTAGATGTTTGCAGTACCTTAAAATGAGAAACATCTCTTGTTGGCTAGAGAAACACTGAGAAATGTACAATGAGTGATGTGAATCGAGCACTTACCACCAATACAATCGGTATGTTTGAGTCTCAGGCCTGTTCCCAGCCTTCTGCCTCCCTCATGAGTTGTGAGATTTAAATAACATGTGAGTACTCCCTTCCTCCTCAAAATGTAACTGAATTTGCTTAATGTAATTGAAAAGATAATATGTGTAGATTGGAGTTGAGAAATATGGTAATTTCAATGGGTTTTCTCTTCATGTGTCAGTTTGAGCATTTTTGTCACCACTTTTTAGGAAATAAAAATTATTTTTGTAGAATAATCTGATGTGTTTGTGAGATTTGCTAAGAGCAAATGGCATACATATGTTTTTAGTTTACAGTTGTCAAAAGAATATTTTATGTAAATGTTTTTAAAGTAACTTGATTTTAAGGCATAAAGTGAAGGTAAGTAGCCTTCCACAGACCTATAAAACGTTACCCAGTGCTAAGACTTTTGTTTATCACTTTCTGGGCTTTCATCAGATTTTACTGACCTTTGGAAAATTACGTATTCCAGAGCTTTGTCTTTTTGCAAAACTGGCTATGTGACGAGTGTTAGACATGGGAAGAATTTTTACGTGCAATATGTCTTTCCTTCTTGTGTTTGTCCACCCATGAAAATATAAAAAGCATGGTAGGAAGATGTCTAAAAGTAGGTAGAAATACTGTTGCAGATGGTTTGGTGCTCCACTGCTTATAAACTCCTGGTTCCAACAGCTTCTTAATTGTATCTCTGTTCTGTTGCTCATCACCAGTCGGCACCTGCTACGTGTTTGCTTAGTGGAGGATATTAGTGCTGGAAAATATTGCAGCTGCACTATATGTAGCAGTAACAACAAAACACAAATAGCAAAGTGATGAGCTTAGTCCAGATTGCCATCTAAAGCCACAGAGAGGTGGTGAGTTTGGTATCTGCAGCAGAGCTGTGGGATGGCAAGCGGTGATCTTGCTGTCTCGGTTGCGTGGAGCTGCCTGGAGGATGACTTGTGATAGGTGGGCAGGAGAATGGGAGCAGAGGAACAGGCTGTCAGGAGTTAGAGGAGTAGATTTCTGTGAAGTCAGAATGGTGGGATTTCAAAGTAAAGTCTCAAGCAACAGTTTCTGCTGTTTGCTTAGACTTCATATTTCTTAATACTGAAATCTTGTTTTACTGTGACAACACTTTGCTTCAGTCATTTTAAATGGTCTAACAAACAGTGTCAGATGGTAAAGACTTTCAATTGCTGCTAACCTGGGCTGAATTTGAACTACTGACCTAAAGGTGAAAGGTCTCTTATCCCATTACCAATCCGCTAAGCCCAGCAGAATCCATTCTGCACACAGTTTATACCAGCTGTTCATGGCCATTTTTAGAACTGAAAGAAAAGGTGATTTTACTGCCAAACAACACTTCTTCACACAAGAGGGTCAGCCGACAACAGTTAACCAAATTTTTGCCACATTCTTGCCTCCTAATGCAACTTCCATTATGTATCTACTGGTTGTCTGCTTTTCAGGCTTCCCAAAAGAGCTACAGAAAAGCATTGCTAATTGTTGTTGACAGAAGAGAACAACATTGTTTGTGTAAGTCATTGAATCTGAAAGATGCCATTAACAGTGCTGCCAAGGCATGGAGTGATATCTTTGAGACGACATTCCCATGTAACTCTCATAAAATACTATTAAAAAAAGTAGAGAAAGAGGAGACTACTTAATAAGTGGAGAAACAAAAGGTCATTCTTCAAAAGGTATGTTAGTTTCTTTGCTTTGGTGAATTTGATGTAAAGTAAACCAAAGAATAGCTGCAGTGTGACCAGAGCCATCTTGAATGAAGTGTTCTGAGAAAGCTTTAATACCACAGCTAAATACAGTAAAAGCAGGAATTACATCTTTAAGAAAGAAAGTATTGGTTTTGTGGATACTAGTTTCTTTATATTCTGACATGGAGTATGAAGTGGAAAGGAAATTGTGTAGAATTACTAAATTTCAAGAATTTTTTTTTGAAGTGCAGGATGTTAATTGAGAAAGTTATGTTGAAATTATGAGCTAATTGACTTGTTGACCTAAAGTGTGTGCTGTTTGTCTAAAACACAGAAAAGATTCAGAATTCATAGGCCACATAAGATGTGTCTGTCCCATACAATGTAGAAACAAATCCTTGCAAAAGAAAATTGAGAACTGTATCAATGATTATTGGAATGTAACTTCCTATGAGGAAGTAAATGAAATACTTTTTCAAAGTTATGTGCTACCATTAAAAAATTCGTTTGTGCTGAATGTCTGTGCATTAGTTTTTATTTCTACATCCTACTTGGGAAACAATAAAAGAAGTCTACCCGAACATCTTGGCTGATGGAAATTTTTGTAGTACTGATTGCCTTCAGTTCTTCAGTTGTATACTAATAAGTCAGAAAACAAACAGCAAGTGTTGTTATATAGGATGCCTGTAGTGACTCAGTTATGTATTCCTGCTTTCCATTTATTCTGTACATTAGTCTACCCATTATCTGTTTTTCAGTAGCCTTTATGAAAAGCTGTTTTTTTGCTGTGTGCTCCCAAACCCCATGTACATGTGAACTATTTTGCAAAAAGATGTGACCCTAGTGTGCTTCTGCTCATAGTAGTCAGGAAGCTTGCATGCCTGAAGAGCAGAACATGTGTGCACTTCTGTTGCTGTTCAGTTCTCCGAAATAGAAACCAGGCTTACTGAAATACAGGGAGTTGAGAAGCATCTGTAAGTTGGTGAGTTTGAGTCAGTTGATACTGGATTTGGCTGCAGCAGTAAAGCCTGTGGGACTCCAGGTGAATCACATTTCCTGGAAACTGAGGTGTATGTTGAAAGTTAGTTTTGAGATTATTTATCTGAATGTAAAGGGGTATATGACACCAGCTAGGGACTTACAGTAGTAGGGGTGACATAGGCTGTAGTTTTAAGTCTACTGAAATTTAGATTTTTTTTGGCTGATGTGGCATGCTTGAATGTTCCAACTGGTGTGTGAGTAACTTGATGCCTTTTTACACACAGGGACAAGAGCAGTCTGTGAGTGTCCAGAAGTGTTTGCTGTTAGATCTGAATACCTTGATAGTCTTGAGAAAATTGTGTCCCAGAATTATTCCCCTGAATATAAGGGGAGTAGTCATCACTGATTTAATTCTCGGCTCCTACTGTCCATAAAAACTGCGTGACTGTTTTTGTAGCTGTGGACGGATCCCACTATGATAAAGCTTTAAAACCACTGGCAGTCACATAACAGGAGGAAAATTAGGAGCCTTTCCATACTGTTCTGGTGATGGATGCTAACTGGCCTGTGATGTTGGTACATTCCCCAACTCTTATATACCTGCTTTACCATCTATAAACTGGGACGTAATTATTATTTTCTGACAGGCTTTGCCACTAGTTTCTCTTGCTGTATAAATGGGAAGGGGTTAGTGAAGCAAAAACACTTGCAATGCTCATGGGAAATCTGGTTGCTGTGATATTTCTTAAGAGCAGTATATCCAGTATGAAGGGGAAGCACTTCCCTTTACTCTGTATACCTATTGCTGGTCATAGCAGGTATAGCTTTGTGGACTTGAAAGCAGGAATATAAGTGGCATCTTACAGAGACTTAAGACTTTTTAAAGGCGGTATATATTGTTCTTAAGTGCTTTGAAATGAGGACTTGTTATCAACTGTTTATGAGCAAACTTTGTATAAGTAAAAGAACTGATAGTAAAGGTGTTATTTTTGACAGCTAATTAATTGAGAGTTTTTGCTGATCAATTTTTTCTACCTGTCCTGTTGAGAATAAGGTACAGCTGCCTTGATACAGCTATGATCTGTAGATTGCTTGCTGCAGACATGTCTGGTTTTGCCCTTTGTGTTGAAGTCAGCAGAAATGTGTGAATGTAGCTACTATCGTATAACCATACCAACACTGGCTCTTTAATGGCTGGGGTTCACTGGCAACATCTTGGATCAGTCGACTGCAAAACTGAGTGAGGCCTAAAGCTAAAGGAGTTGATCAATTGAGTGAGACTCAGCTCCATTTGTGAGCAAACTTGCATTCATCTCATCAAAAATATAGTGCTTGACTTAGTCGCCATATGCTGGCAAGTAAAGGCTGTTGATTGAGATGGGAGATAGCATAAAATGAATAGAAGGAAATACAACAGGCAGGCAGAATAATGACAGCACCTGAAGTAGAAAGGGGAAAAGAGGGAAGTGATTTAAGTCTAGCTTTTAAGAGTGATTTTTACAACAGATTCAGTTACTTTAGGCAATTATTAATTATAGTTGTTGTAGAGATTTCAAGATTGAAGTTCTTTTCTGCCATATTTCATCTGATGGTCTTAATGAATATGAAAATGCATTAAAATGTATTTGGTACCCCAAATTAATGCTATGATTGGAATTGTCTATGTTATGCCTAAATAGCAGTAGTTGAAGCAGAGTCCTAAAATAAAGTAGGACTTCTTCCCACCCCCAAAAAAACCCCTCAACATTTTTTCTTATACATATTTTCTGAATGCTGCTTTGTGTGGAGACACAAAGGGAGTATTTTGAAGAAACAGAAGAAAATATTGACCGAGTCAAAGATCTGTATTGAAGAATGGATTAAATAAATGTTTGTGAGTCTTAAGAAGCAAACAACAAAAATATTTTTCTTTTCAGAGACATTCCATCTTATTTTGATCATCAACAATAAAACTGAAAACAACAATGAAGCTATTGAATCTGGAATGCCAATTGCTGTCCAAGAAAAATGGCAGTATAACTAAATAATGCAAATGTCTTTGGAAAAAGAAAAAGTATTTTAATTATCTGGAATGTTAAAATTCCAAACATGTTCCCAGCTCAAAGGTAATCTTTTAAAACTTAAATTCCAAAACAGGAAAATAAGTTCTGTCGTCCAAATATGAATGTGTGATGAGTAACTTTCTATTAAAACTTAGGGAATTTTAATAGAAACTTCAAGTCTTAATAGAAATTGAATTGCTTCAATTTAACACTGCAGGATAGACACTGAGATGTTTCATACATTCTCAAAATACTGTTATTAAGCTTGACATGCTGGAGAGTATCATGTGTTTGGTAGAATCAAGATTGAATCCCAAAGGTACATCCTTAAACTGTATAATCAGATTCCCATTTCAATGTCACTTTTGTCCTTCAAAGAATAGGTGCTTGTTTCAGTGATGATTTGTCATTAAAATTATGTCAAAACGTCTTAAAATGTTGTTGAAACTCTAAACAAACTCACAGCACACACAGGACTAATTATGGATGCCATCTGTTTATTTTTACAAAGCTTTTTTTCTTAAAGACCAAAGCATCTACTTGTTCTGGTAAGCCATAATGTTGTTATAATGACTGAATGTTTTCCTTAATACTGTATACTTGAAGGAAGAAAGACAAGTGGTTTGGTCAGTGACCTTTTCCTGTGTCAGAAAAGGTACATAGTATGACATCTCATGATAAACAGTTGCAAAGTGCGTTTTCTTGAAGTATTTTTCCGCTTGGAGCACAAACATTTTATAACAAAGATGGCAGGTCTGTCATGGTTTCTATATGGAAGGTGGTTTAGCTGTTTCTGTGGGAAGAACCTCCTTTTAGCATGCCTACCTTTTACTTGATCGATGTGATGACGATCAGAGGAATCACCTTGGTTGCTTTTTACTGTCTTATGCCTAGTTAAAGGCTTTTTAAAGTTAATCAACGTGCTCGTTTCTCTGCCCATTTGAAGGCATAAGTGTGTCTGCACGTGCATGTGCGCGCCCATGTGTGCATGCTCGTTCGCACATCCCGCGTGAGCGCGAGCGACGGCAATTCCCAGGGCAGCGCCTTCCAAAGCCGTTAGCGGCAATTTGCTGAGCGCGCAGAGCCGCTCTGCTGGTCCAGCCCAGCTATTGTGCATGCTAAGCACTAAACAGATAAGTCTGGAGGGGGGGAAAAAAAAATTGAAGGATCCATCTGCTCATTTCTGCTACACTGAGCTGATGCAAGATTACGCTAATCTGGTTGCTTGTCAGGACAGGTTAGTGAAAGAAGGCGAATGGGTGAGATATAGGCTGCGCCGGTTCTGTGGAAAATTGGTAGCGGCTCCTGTACGTGCCATGTTAAGTGTAGCAGAATGGGTTGATTATCAGCTACTTGGAGATTTCAGTTAAAATATAGTTATGGCCACAGTGTGAGTCTCTTCAAAATAGAATTGAATGGGATAAGCTTCCAAACAAAGAAAAATTAACTCATTGTCACCGGATGCATTTGAATTTGTAAAATAAGTGGGAAAAAAAAAAAACCCTAACCAAAGAAATAACTCCTACAAATCCCCAAATCCTCCCAGGTCACCTCTCTAGTTTTCCTTTTGTATGCTGCTCCGAGTTATTGTAATCTGCTAATTATTTTTTTGTGTTCTCCATGCAAAGACAGCAGTTCCTGGAGTTTAGGCAGGGTTTTTTATGTGGAAAAAGACCAAAATAGAAACATAGTCTTTCTCTGTTCTTTTGCAGGTGAAATTTTTTATTTATCTGTGTTTGTTTACAGAGAGGTTTTTTTTTTTTTTATTGGTTGCTTTTTGTTACCTACTGACTGACAGTTCTTGACCTTGCAGGTTGAACATCCCGTCACAGAATGCATTACCGGCCTGGACTTAGTCCAAGAAATGATCCGTGTTGCTAAGGGTTACCCTCTCAGGCACAAACAGGCTGATATTCCCATCAACGGCTGGGCGGTTGAATGTCGAGTTTATGCTGAGGTAAATGAGTGGTAATGGGAAGGAGGGGGTAGGTGGTTGAATTGTGGCGTAATAATACCCAGGTGTGGGTAGATGCCAAGGTGAAATCAAGGAATATCAGATGAAAGTCATGATTTAGAGCATGTAACATGAATGGTTAATGAGGTTTTGTATATTGTCAAGTTCTTATTTTTTAATTAAAAATATGGTGTGTCTTTTAACATAGCTTTTTCCTGAAAGTTGAAAGTAAAGATGATAAAAGAGGAAGGTAAGCAAATATCATTAGAAATAAGCCTGCATGTTCAGTACATGCTTAATGATGCTAGAGTTATTTACCAGAGTTAACTAATCTAAGTTTCTGAAATGTGTAGTTGAAACTTGTTGACTTTAAAAGACAGTAGAAATTCAATGTCTTACAGAATTTTTTTTGTTTTAATAAAACTTTTGAAAAGGTCGTTGAAAAACCAAGTTACACATTTCCTGAAACCACAGTTTATAGGATAAACTTTGAAAGCACATTCCAAAACAATAACTATAATTATGGTGTGAGTCTCTATCTTACCTTAAAGAAGCTTATGAATATTTACATCCCATTTTCAAGCACCTTCAAGACATTTTGATTTAATGTCTTTTTGGTGTTGCTTTTGATACACGAAAATGAAAATTTAGGTAAAAAAAAAATTTTTTAATTGAATCACAGAGTGGTTTGGGTTGGAGGGGACCTTGAAGATCATCTAGTTCCAACCCTGCTGCCATGGGCAGGAACACCTTCCACTAGACCAGGTTGCTCAGAGCTCCATCGGAGCCTGGCCTTGAACATTTTCAGGGATGGGGTTGGAAAATAATGCCTATCTACCTTCATTTAGTTTCAGGAGCATTTTAGGTAATTCTTCATTTCAAAACTAATTCCACACCTCGACACATTTTTTCCCTTGCTAAACTGTTGGAAATTTTGTTACCTAGACCATCTTATTTTTTTCTTTTTTATCTCACGACATGCACATAAACTCCAAATTGCTCTACTGATACAAAGTTGTACAGACTATTTTGATAAAGAATAAATATTTGCCCTGTTACTGGCATGGAAATTATTCTCAGTTTTAGTAGGCTTTACACTGGAGTAACTGATGCTTAGGCTTTTTATTTTGTTCTTTTTAAATCCCCTCACATTTATAAGTAATGAATCCAACTACTTTGCCATGAATTAGGTTATTGTGTAGGCCATATATTTATTTGTTTTCCTATTAAGTTTGTATTAGTGTTGCATTATGTATATTAATGTAGGAGGTTTCCAGTGGCATAAAGATTGGTTTGACTTCTTAAGATAATTGAAATTCTAACTGCCCTTTTTATCTCTGAAAATTTTTTCTTATACTTTATTTTCAAGCCTGGACTCCTGAATACTTTCCCATCCTTCTTCCAAGTGTAGCTAATGAAGTGTCATCTTTGTATGTTTTATTTTGGTATATTGTAACTGGTGCAGAATACTTATTTCCTTTTCTTTTTAATTGATGCAAGAGAACTTACATACTTCCATTTCTTTATTTGGATTTGTGAGGGCAGATGGATGAAGAAATATTTTTTGACACAAGTAATTCTGGGCAAAAAACCAGAGTCATTCCAGTAGCAGTTTCTGTTATACTTAAAGCTTTTAAACATTATCTGCTCCACATCTGCAAAAGCTTAATGCTTTCTCATGTTGAATTTTTTTCCAGGACCCCTACAAATCTTTTGGCCTGCCATCCATTGGTAAACTGTCTCAGTATCAGGAACCATTGCATGTGCCAAGTGTAAGTAACTCTGTTCTGGTTTTTCATAGGTGCTTGAGTGTCTCTTATATAAAGACTATAAATACTCAGCAGCTTTGTAAATCAGGCCTTTTTTCCAGCTTTTTTGCCAGAGTGGGGACAGGACATGGCAGTACTGATTTGTGCAACTTGAAAAACTGCTGAAAAGTGAACAGTTCCAAACCGGGTTAAAAATGTTCAGATTGGGTATAACAGGAAACCAAAACATGTTGAAATTTGTTCTATAACTTTCAGCTTAAGTTTTTCAAATCCAGCTTTAGTAAGTGTATTTGTGGTCATTAAAAATGACAGTAGACTGTTGAGTCAGCTTTTTAAGCATAGAGAACTGGGGACACTGCTGAGAAACTGCCAGTGATTTTTGTTTAGCTTTGTAGACTTTAAAGAGGAGTTTCTTACAGTGGTGGTTATTACATGTTTCAGGATACAGCCTAACAGTATAGAATAGGTGTTTAGCAAACAGTGTTTTCTGCTGGGTGTAAAGAGCAAATACACTGCCTTTCTGTAAAATCAAGGTAGTCTTAAATTATAAGTGCACATATACATGAGTGACACTGTGTCAGTGCAATGATGAGACTGTACCATCTGTGAATAAAATTATTCAGTCTGATTGCTTGCACGGAAAATACTGAGAGATTACAGGAGGAATCTTAAATGTGGAGTTGTTATTGGATATATGATTTATTTCGCTTTTTAAATTGTTTTTGCCCGTGTACTTTCCAAAGGGACCTGACCCTTTCTGGTCTTTAAGGCTTCATGCTGTGTTCAAAGCCTGAAAGCAGAAAAAAACTGTGAAGATCTAAAAGGCATTATGTGCTCTTAAAGAGGAGATGAGGGAAAAAGGTATCACTGGATGTATCTAAACTTCTTTTTAATGAAACAAAGAGTGTATTTAATAAGAATTTATAATGAGTACTCCAGTGGTTGTTAGAAGTTTTCACCATGTTGTAATAGCTAACACGATGTCAAACATTTTGCCCTTGCAAGTTTTTGCAATTTGCAATTTTCCAAACGTGAGACCTGTTGAAAGTACAAGTGATAATGGACAAACTATACCCCCTACAGTCTTTGTCCCACCAAATCTTTCTTCAATTAATGCTGCAGCAGGAGTTTTATGTAATAACATTTGCGCTTGTGAGCCATCCATACAAAGAAAAAACAATTAAAATGCCTTAAATGTTCTGCTTACTGCTGTTATTTGCTTGTGTGAATGTTGCATGTCAGCTAAATGGACCACGGAATAGATAAAGTGATTGGGTGTAGGAGAGTGCACACTAAGCTTTGTCTATCATTATTGCTGGGAGCAATCAAATTGATGCCAGCAGGACAGTAGACGCGTTGACAGCTGTAATTATGTATCTCCATGGTGATCACTTTTGGCCTGTCATGGAGGCCCATGAGTCCCCTCCCTTGCAAGCATTTAATCAGATTGGGCTGTCACTTGTCAGGTAGATGGGGTGGGCTGGGAGTTGTGCTTAGGGGGAGAGGTGAATTGAAAATGAAGGGTGGGAGACGCCTGATTGCTTCACGTAGTCCATCGTGGTACCAAAGAAAGAGATTTTAATTACACTGGAGGCTTCAGAGCATTGGGTTGAGGAGCTCATATGGAGTCTCTAGGCTTTCTCTTCCTGTTTACTTCCACTGTCATATTAAAAAAAAAAAGAACTATTTTTATGTAGGTACTCATGATTTGGTGTCTTAATACATATATTTCTGCTAGCGTGAAACTAATTTCTCTCCTGAGAATGTCATGCTGCTAAGAACAAGATTAATGTGGCTAAAAAGGTACGGTGTTACAGGCCTGTTGTGCCGTGGTGTTTGTTTTCTGCATTTTAGGTTTTAGGATTGTCAACAATTTGCTTTAAGAAAAATTAGCAGACACTTGTAGCGTGTCACAGCAAGTTCAGCTTATGTGTATTGCCAAATGTATTGGCAATTCATTTCTTCTGTGTCTCAAGTTAGCTCTGATTGCCTACCATGCCTGTGTGTCAGCTGCCCATGCTGATGGAACTGGTGAGCATGGCTGTATGAGACCCATGTTTTGCTTAGCCATAGGGAAGAATATGATGGCTATTTTTGTGTCACGTAGTTTCTAATTTCCTTAGAACATGGTGCTCATAAATACCAAATTTTTTTTCATCTTTGATAATGAAGCTGAAGACAGGTGACTATAAACCAGCCTCTTATGTGTGATAGTGAGCTTTGATGTTTGATGCTCCTACACAACATATTCTGCTATATCTGGAGAGTTCCAGCATTGCTCTCTGTCTGTCAATGTGAGCAGTAGTCTGGTATTTTAATGACTCTTAACAGGAAAAGAAAATTCTCAGACTCAGGTATAGCAAAGAATTGAGAAATACTAGAATCTGTTGTGTTCCTAAGTGGAATTTGATGTATTAAGAGTTCATTGCAGGACTGGGATACAGATTGTGCTTCCCCCCTGCCCCCTCCCACTTAAGCATTTTGTATTCATTTTGCTGTTGTCCTAATGTAATAACACATGAGGATAATACAACAGCAATAAAGTGTTAGGGCTGTAATATGTATGAGCTCTAGGCTACAGCAGGACCTTTAACCCTAGCTTTTCCTAAATATCTTAAATACTGAGTAAAAGAAAGGAACTATATTAAACCGAAGTAAATGCTGGAGGTCTAATAAATATTGCTATTATTTATCAAGTTCAGCACATTATAGTGAGTAGCTGTTGAATTAGGGTTTCTTGTTCATCCAATATTCATTAAATTCTGTCACACCATATAGTTTATAAAATCACCTACTGTTAGCAGGCTCTGAAAATGTAAGCACCACAGGGAGAATTTAAGATAGTATAAATGTATTTCTTTTTTGCTGTCATTTTTTTGGTCATCTTGAGTTTATTTTATGAAAATTAACTTCCACAGAGGACTTCAGCTTTTTTTTTAAAGGAAGTTATGCAGTAGTTTAAGTAGTTTATATTCACTTTAGCCTTTTCAAGATATTGTGGCTAGGGAAAAACATGAATTTTGTAGTGGTCACGTACCTGTGTTGTATATGAACAGAAATGTAGAGCCGGGCAGAGCATACAGCTGGTAGCCTCAGAAGTCTTAGTTAACTTAAGGGTCTGACTAACCTGCCCATTGTGGACTTATTATGCACCTTTCATATGTTTTTTCTTTGTCAAAAGATGACATACATGTGTCAATACTTACCTATGCATATGTAAAGCACTCCTGAATGCTTGTGTGCAATCACTTAAGAGGTGCTGCTTCAGTGACAAAAGTCACAGTACAATTCAAGTATGTGTGGAGTATGTATGTCATACCTTATCTTATGTATGTATGTATTTATTATTAGAAAAAAAATGTCAATGGCAGGGGATTTCTCTGGAGCTGAGTAGGTAAATTAATTCTTTCTGACTTAAATGTGAGAACACGTGCATTGACTTTATACATGGACAGCCATTCTGTGAGAAAGCATGGTTTAGCAGCTGGAAGAAAGGAAGCTGGGAAATACAGTCCATGTTTTTTCTGTAATCATGACATGTCTGAACTACCTTCTTATCAGTAGGTAATGTTAAATGTACCTGATGTGAGTAGTGGGGAGCCCAGTTAAGCACAGATAAAGCACATTCAGATGAGAATCTATTAAAGTGGTACAGAAGCAATACTGCCTGCACATGTGAATAAGTATAGAAAAAAAAAAAAAAAGTAAATATAAACACATGAATACAAACATGTGAATAAGTTAATTTCTTCTTAAAATAAATATAATGTCTTAAGAACTAGTCAGACAATGTTTTTTACTGAAGAAGGTGAATACACCTGCTAGGGCATCTTTTTATGTCATTTGGATAATAAAGTCATCATCATGCCCTCATGTGGATTCTCCAGACAAGAGGTTCTACATGTGGTCCCTTGATAATTGCCTAAATTAAAATATTAAAGGCCGAACAGCCGTTGCGTTGACCTTTTTCTGCCTTGCTGCAGACAGATGAGCTGCTGTTTATTACAAAGGTTCCTTCCCACAGGTGAAGATTTAAGTGAGATTCCAGGACCCTCTTTCCCACCCCTTTACAATGCAGTATATCAGAGCCCTGCTGTTTCAACAGCTTTGATTAGAGCCCTCCATCCTTATGATCCCCAGAATGCGTTTATCACTTGAGTTATTTTGATTAGTTTAAAAAAAAAATATTTCGAATTCCAGTGCTCAAAACCAGCAATTTAGTAAATATTTATTCCCCAGAAATTGCTCATTTGAAAAGTTTTATATGGCTAACCTCATTGTTACAGTGATGAAATCAAACTGAGAGATGAAAACAAGAATCAGCAATATACAAACTAACTTGTTGGCTGGTTAACAGCAATCAGCCTCTTCAAAAGAAATTTTTGAACTCGTGTTATTTTTTTCCATGAATATTGCAGAATCAGAGCTTTAATTGGGGCTGTGTCCTTACAAAGCAAAGCCATGGAAAAAGCTGTGTAAACATTAAAGCCTCAGGGGAAGAGCAGCAACAGAAAAAAAAATGTTTAACAGTTGAGAGGGTGAGACAGAGAAGAAAAGTGTTACAGACATGAAAACCATAGGCTCAGTATTCCTATGGAGCTGATAAGCAGAGCTCCAAAGTTCCTGCTGAATACTCCCTACTTCCATTCCTGCTGAAGCCCTTGGAAGGGCTGTAGCAGAACATGAGGGATGTGATTACATATAGATGCAGAAAGGCTGTGATTATAAGGGTCATCCCTCATGCCAGGTGTCAGTCAGAAAAATAATTACAACTGTATTTTATTGCAGGGATTAAATCAGAATTGAATGTGTTTAGAGTTGAAGCGAGTGTAACACGGCTGAAATTGTTAGATCAGATTTACTGTGTTTACTGTGCCTTCTGGAGAACAAAAGAGAATTTTGACTATGAACTCAAGATTGCAGTCAAGTTTCTCATAAAGGAGAGACTAATTTGCAAGTGGGTTTTTTTGCTGGTGAAGAAAAAAAGCTTCCCTTCCCTCCTCCCAGGTTCTCTGAAAACAAGTAATTATTTGAGTCTTTCCAGAGGGAAAAATGTATGTGATAAGCTTTGTGGGGGTTATGGTTTAAGGCTAATGGGTGGATTTGATCCTCATTGAATTTTGAATTTGATCCTCGTTGAAATTTTTTTCCAGTAATATATAATTATTTTCACTTCTTATTTTTGAAGGTACGTGTTGACAGTGGTATACAACAAGGAAGTGACATTAGCATTTATTATGATCCCATGATCTCAAAAGTGAGTTGATCATTATTTCTCAATATTCTAAAGGTATGAAGTACTGATTTTCTACCTAGATCTTTTATGAGAAAGAGCATATTAAAGGATTGGTGAATCAGTATTTTAAAGGTGCCAGGCATAACATGTCTCAAGGGAATACAAAAGAAGTGAAGGAAGATGTGCAGTAGAGGAAACTTAGTGTCACTTCTAAATAAAATTCTTTTTACCTTTTGACACTGTAGTTGTCTTGCAGTTTCTAATTATTAAGAAGATTGTGATTTCAACACCAGCCTTTATTGTCTGACTTAGATACTGCCAATGTATCTTTTTTAATATAGTCCTGCTTGGATGTAAGTGTCAGTAATCCTGGCTTCCAAAAAGAAGCATTGAAAGAAATGCTTGATAGTGTCTTTAAGCATTAGTTCTTATTCACTGGGAATATATTGGTAACATTAAAATATGACATGATAGAGTTCAGTCCTCTAAAAAATAGGAGTTTGTTGAGCATTAGGAATCTGGTGAGTCAGCTTGGATAGTGAACCTCTCATCTGATTTTCTGAGAGCTTGTTTAGATGCTTTAAGTTTTAGGAAGGAAAAAGTGATTGGCCTTCTTTCATTGAGTAGGATAAGAGATTTTAGCTTTTTCTTGATGTTTCAGGGAGCCTTTATAGCATAAGTACAGTAATGGTCAAGAAATGTTTTTTATGACTGCAGAAATTCTACAAACCTATTTAATTTTTAAATGCTATTCAAATTCTAGAAACAAACATCTAATTTCTAGTTAATATAAATACCTTTTTTTTTTTCTTTAGCTGATTACCTATGGCTCTAATAGAGCTGAAGCACTGAAAAGAATGGAAGAGGCTTTGGACAACTACGTAATTCGAGGTAACTAGAGAAATTTGGATTCCTAGTGTGATAGGCTGTCATCTCTTTCAAGAAAACAGCTTGAAAATGTAGTAATTAGCAAATTGAATAAAGTTCCCACTTCTTAAGTGCAAATTAAAAAAGGAAAAGCTTGTGTTAATTAAGCTGAGAAGATACATCAACTCTAAAGAGACTTTTTTCTCCATTTTTCTCTTGAATATTGTAGGATAAATATTTAAATAACTTTCTTAAAACTCATAGTTCTCACTGAATGGTAGCATGTAATTGATTTATTATGTTGTAGAGGGGGGAAAAGGCAGTTGTACTGTAAGAAATTTAAAGTAATTGCCATTTTTTAGGAATTTTATACATTGATTGCAATTAAATATTATCACAGTGGTTGATTGTGTATATCTATGTATTTCTCTAATTTTCAAGGTCATTGTTTAGGTTTGGGCAGATACAGATGTAGGCTGTTGGTCACCATGTGTTTCAGCTCTTGCTCACTGATGGTAAAGGAGATGCAGCCATTCTTCCAGGCTTTCCAGACAGCAGGGTTAAATCAGCCCTGACCACTTTTATCTTTTTAAGTTTTGGTGAGGGAAGCCATATTTTGTGTGGGAGAAATCTTTAGGTCTTCCTCTGTGTCTTATGGAAAATAGGAAGGACAACTCAGATAAGAGAGGTAAAATTTCTGTGAAGTTTCTGTAAAAGTTGGTTTGGCTTTAACGCTGGTCTGCTGAATGGTACATACAGTTTGTCCTGTCAAACTCAAAAGATTTATCTGTCTAGGGGAAAATGAACATCCCTCTACCACAGTGTAGTTAGATCCATGTTAGGATTAACCATTGTAAATGAACTGCTAACTCTAACATAGATTTATATTGGTGCAACTTGAGCCATTAGACTATTGCAGTACAATGTGCTGATGTAAACCCCTGCTGTAAAGCAGCTGAGTAAATTTATATGAGAGAGAAATTTATACTGCTGTAGTTAGATTGATGTGGGGTGGGATTTGTTGGTGTTATTATTAATGGAGACAGGCTCTGGGTTCACACTCTGTTGTATTGATAGCAAGTGATGCTAAAAGTATTTCATTTGATGAGAATATTGCAAATGTGTGTGGAGCATTGTCTTTTATTGTGTGCTATAATATGGGATGGAAACTGGTTGTTTGTGCTTAGGTGTTTTACACAGATGTACCTAATAACAGCTCCACAAATATTATAAATATTTGTGAAGTATATGAGACCTTACATCTGAGAAGTACTAATTTCTATTCGTGAGGTTTTTACAGTCTTTTTATTAGTATGCATGTATTCATCATATCTAATGTCTCTGTAGTATTTCTATCTGAGAAAGCTTTTAGTCTGTTAAGAACATTTAAAGAGGTAATTAGTGAACTGTAGGGGGATTTTTTTTTTTCTAAAGTACTGCAAACCACAAAATGTAATGTACTACAGGTTTCAAAAGTAGATGAATTTTCAGAACACACTTTTAGTTGCAGTGGCCGGTGATTTCCATTTGAAAACCACTGAGATTTTTGTGTAGTTTTACACAGCTGGTAGTTTCTTCTCAGTGTTTATTTAAAATGGAACATTTCTGGATAATAAAGTATCTCTTCTCTTGCCTAGTGTGAATGATTCTTGGTAGGGTAGTTAGTAGAAACTTTTTTTTTTTTTTTACCCTAAAATGATGGTGTATATTTTTGCTTTCCAAAGTTGGGTTTCTATGTAACAAAATATTAAACTACCTCGATCTTTTGTAAAATGCCTCACATTTTAAGTCTTTTCCAACTTGAGTTTTTGTTAGTAGTGAAAGATACAAAATAATTTTTTTTTACCTGGTGTTGACTGCCAGTCTTCCTGAACAGTATGCTTCAGATCCCTATTTCTCAGCACAGCCGCCTTGTCCCTCTGAAATCCTGGGAAGCAGCATTTATGTTTGCATGGTGTTTTAGAGATACTGTGTTTTTCCCTGTAAGTAATGAACTCTTCTAGAGTATTTTAGATAAGCAATACCAGCTGAAGTCAGTGTCAGTTGTAGTGATGAGGTGCACTGGGAGAATTTCAGATTTGAAATCCCAAGGATTGCAGTTTCTGTAAACAAGGATGCTCGTTCACTCACATGAGGTGGGAATGGGATGTAGGGTGGCTGAGTAACAGGTCAAGGACGATCTAATGCATAGCTTGGGGACTGCTAATGGAGGATGGAGTCTTCTCAATCACTTCTGTGTCACCAGTTCAAAGCAGACAAAAGTTGGTAAGGAATTTTAGTCACTACTATTTTGATGGTTGCTTGCTGACCTGTGTGAAATCAGTGCTTTTTATCCAGTTCCTAGAAGACAAATGTCTTCTTGAAGCAAATGCCTCTATACAATGTCATTCATGGCAGTCCCAGCAGAGAATCCAAGACTGAAGTAGCACAGTGACCCTTCAGGAGGTGACTTATCTGGGCTGGGTTGAAGCATGTTGGCAGTGTGAAGGTCAAGGACTTACTCTGCTGCTCCTTGTCTATTGGCTCTGTAAAAAACATTCAGTTTCTTTGCTGTGGTTTCAGGGTATTCATAAGTTACCCCATTCCTTTTTTGCTCTGTTCTGTCTACAGGGAACAAGTCCCCAGACAAGTCTTTACTGACTTGTTTTCTTGGACTGGATACTACCTGGCCTTGAATTCATGGTTTAGCTGCCCTTCCCAGTTGAATCTTCCTGACAAGATCATGAAGGAAATTAAAATAATTAAATATTAAAAGTAGTCTAATACTTGCAATGAAAGCAGACTTAAGCAAAATTTGAGTAAATAATATCTCAAGCAACCAAGGCTGTATCATATAGTGCCTGTAATAGCAGTATCTTCATTAAAAATAGAGAATTAAGCAAATAGGGATATCTGCAACAATGCTGTGCTCTGAAAATGCCTGATGCATTAATATTTTATTACAATTTGGGCTGATGACAACTTGTACACAGTGAAGAGAAAAATTCTGCAGTCTGTTCATTGGTGGATGCTAAGAGTATGACTAACTCAAGATTGAGTCAAAATGGGGTCAATGTGGTCGTGGGAATGTAATCTCAATCTTTTTTCCTGTGTAATATCTCCATTGTTGCTAACGGGAGCAGATGAAAGTCTAGGATAGTGTTTCTTTAAGTTGTGGATTAGATTAAATGATCTCTTGAGGTTCTTTACAGTCTAAATTATTCTGACACGAACTGACTTCTCCACTGAGAGCTGATCTGAATTCAAAATCTCAGCTGAGACTCCAGAATGACAAAGGGTCTAATTAGGTAACATTTTTATCTCTGAGTCTTGCAGTATAATTCTGGGGTGATTAAAGTTGAGGATCCAACTCAGATTTCTCTCAAGAAGAGACATTTCTTGTTTTGTGCAGTGATTACTGGAAGATTTGTGAATAGTGAAAAGTTCAGGATTCCAGTCAAGCAGAGAGGCACTGCTGCTCATTGGGATGAGGCATGATTTTTTTCCATTGAGCATGCACTGTTGTTAGTAGCTCATTTCTGTCTCTTACTTTTTTCAGAAACCTTTTTGTTTTGTTTATTTTGGGAGGGTTTAATTTGAACAGCAGAAATAGGGTATTGAAAGTATGCCTTTCAGTGTATATCCTATGTGTGTAAACATGGTGTGGTGTGCTTTCCTTCTTGGTTTTTCTAAAGTTTTAATATGTTTTTGTCATTTCTGGTGCTGGGGACAATCTGTTCATGTGAAGGTTTGTATAAATCCCTGTATGATGTTTTGGAAAGTTTGTGTATGAAAGTTATTTTTATCTATTTAAATAAAATAAATGGTTATATTTATGCATCAAGTAGACCACATTATCAAGTCACAAGAGGGTCTGATTGGACAGACAGCTCATATCCTTGAGTGCAGATTATAGGAATCTTTCCTTTGACCTCTGTTTGCTTTTTATCTTCCCTGAGCATTCAAAAGTAAAGCAATAACATGAAGTTTAAGTCTTGGTATAAAGTCAACCCTTCTCTGTGGAGATCCTGCTTGCTGTGTGCAGAGAGGAATGCATTAGACCATTAGGGAGAAAGAAGAGTTGAAGGAGCCTCTGAAGAAAAGCGTAAGCAGCAGATAGAGCAAGAGGGAGTAGAAATGAGGAGAGAGAATAAGGGAACCACCAGCTGGGGGTGGGGGAATTTTCCAGCATGAGGTGAAAGAGCAAGCATAAAATAGAAACCAGCAAAGTGTTAAATGTTTGAGGGGAAGAAAAATTTAGAAGTTAATTCTGAGTGGAGATCTGCCAGAATAGTGGCAGCAGAAACTGTTGTATTGAGCTTTTGTAACTGTAAACACACTAATTAAGGGGGGAAAAGGAGAGCTGTACTTAGTGTTGTGAGAAGGCCTTGGCTTTCCACAAATCACAGAATGAATAAGACTGGATGGGGTCACAGTGGATTATGTGGTCCAACCTCTCTGCTCAAGCAGGGTCATCCTAGAGCACCAGAAAAACCACCCAACTTCAACGGTAGTATTTTATCATGTATGTCAAATAAATTAATTTCAGGTACAAAGCTTTCCACAGTAAGCTTTCATTTAGATCCAAACATCATGAATTACTGAATTATTTTGTTTTTACTTTGAAGATACTTCTCTATGTCAGTATACGTGTAAGTTTTAGACTTACCTGTGTTCTGAGCCCCTGCAAATGCTCTCAGTGGTATTGTGAGCAAAACAATCTTTGTGTGTAAAAAACCTATTTGCCTGCAAAAACAGTGTATAGTGTCTGCTCTTAAATGAAATGAAGTTTTGTTTTTCTGGTTGTGCTTTTAAAATGTGCTTCAACAGGTCATACAACTTCTACATAGCAGCGGTAACAGGCGGGTACTTCTGCAAGAGTATTTGTGTTCTCACCCTTTGCAGATTCCCCAGTGTATTGATGTGGAAACCAAAACTGGAGAAGAGAAGGAAACAAGCTTAGTTCAAAATCACTAGAAGGAATAATTTCAGAATGCTTAGTAGCATCTGCTTGGAGCTCAGATGCTGCTCCTGGTCTCTCCTTTTCTTAAGCCAGTCACGAGGGAGGGAGTGGGACTGGGAGCTTGTTGGCGAAATGATGTGGGATGTGGTTTAGATTACCAGTGTCCTGTGGAGAAGGAAGAGGGAAGGGCAATTGAAGTACAGGCTGATCAGGTAAAAAAGGAAGGCAATGTTATTGGTGCAGAAGGGGAAATTAAAAAAAAGATCCCTTTTTTTTTTCCAGATAAGTTTTTTGTTTGTATGTTTTTTCCCCTCTCCCTTTTATTAAGGAGAAAGAACTAGGGCAGTGAAAAACAAGAAATGAATGTTATTTCCCTAGATGCAAAGTTGTCCTAGTGCTGTATTCCCCATCTTCAAAGTAAAAGGATATCTGAGGAGAGGATAGTGGTAGAATGGACATTTATTTAATTTCACTTTTCTTGACAAAGCCTGCTTAGCTTCTACTTGCAATTATTCTACTGATTCACACATTCATTTGTGTTTGCTAACACTGTAAATAATAACACTGTCCTCTTTAACTCTTACTAAGAAGTTCAGAACCACATGCAGTTACAAAAGTCTGAGTTTGAATGTATGATTTTACAGTACAATATTGCCATAGATTATCTCCTTTTACCTGCCTTCTTCTCCTCCTTTATCCTGGTGTGTGAGTTCAGCGAGCTCCAGACTTTTGCATCTGAAAGAATTATTGTTTTTAATTGGAATACATGTTCAGCTCTGAGGCTCAGTAGTGCACTGATCCCATTGAGAATTTTATGTGGATGTTTGTATATTAAAATTAAAAGATAAAACCCCCTTTTTTCCTTGCTTTTGGGATGGGGCTTTGTACATGGATAGCCAGCTCTGAAGTGAGTTGTAGCAAAACACGAGCTTTGAAAGACAGTTAAACAGTTGAATGTTGAGGGTTTTAGGGAATATTATGAAAACTTTTGGTATTAGGAGCATGGAGGCTTGCTGGGTGGTAATTATGGACTTGGAAAGTTCATGTGTTGAAAGTGGTGTTTTCATAGTCTGTGCAAATCCGATAATGTTCTTGTTTTAAGTGAACAGTAGTGTAATCAGTGTTTCATAATGCTCAGTGCAGAGCTTAGTTAATATTTTTTTAATATTTCCTTTAGAGAAATAACTGATATACCTCAAGCTTCATCACGTTTATTCTTATTCAGCATTTAAATTGTTGAGTGATAGTTTATCTTTGTTGGCTTGCTAAAAAGAGAAACCTCTAGTCCTGTGCTCCACATGTTGGTTTTGCGGTCAGTAAGTGTGCAGATAAAGTTCTTTCTGTTCCATTTAGCACCATTTGAAATGATCAGCAAGTTAAGTCTATTCAACTGCTTATCTACAGAGGGGCATGTAGGACTCCAATTAAGTTTACATGGATAAATGCAGATTTGTGTTTGCAGGCATCAAGATGACAGAAGCTTAATACTGTAAAAAGACTAATCAACACTGAATATGTTTAGTGTCAGTAAATATTTATAGTGAAAACATTGCCTATGATTTTGTGCCTTGGCATTCCGAGTTCTGATTTTTAGTGAGTAAAAATGTGGTGTGATATAGCCTCTTCATAAACCTGTTATAAAATTGTTTTTCTATAAAATGCATTTTATTGTTGTCTTTGGGTTTTCTTTTGAGGACGGGTTTGGAATTGGGCTACAGTGTGTAGCTAAGTTAATGAAAAGTTGGGTGTACTTAGCAGAGTTTTTAAGGCAAAGAATGAGGAAGGGAAGGAAGCAAGATAAAGACAGGCAGTATGGGAAGTAATTTCTGCTGATTATAATTTAATTTTTTTTTTTAATGAGGCCTTCTTCAAGCGGGGGTTGCTAATAAGCTCTGGTGAACAGTGTGATTATTTAGTGTGTTCCTGTATTCATTAGGCAATAATGACAATTTAACTGGAAAAATTAATGAAACCTCAGCAATTTGTGTTCTATATAAAGCATATGAATGTGTAGTTTTAAAAAATTTCATTAGCTCTCCATAATTTAAATGCTAGTCTGCTTTCTTTTACAAATGTGTTCTGGAAAATATTGTGTAAAAATTGAAACCCGAGAAGCTACTGATGTAATATTGTATGAAAACTACAGCCAAGCAAAATGAAAAAACAAAGGTACAAAACCAGTGATTATTATAGTTTATTATATTTTGACTTAGAGGAAAGAAGAACATAACTGTAACTGCAGTTCTGTGTCAGCCTTAACAATGTAAAATCATGAAGCTGAAGTGAAATTTTGTTTTCTGGAGGAGAAATGAATTGATATAGTTTAGGATTTTGTTTGTTTGTTGAAAATGTCATGGCTTGTCAGGCTAACAAATGTGATTTTGTTCCTGGCAGTCTACAGATCTGCTCAAGAAAAAGAAAAATTCTATGAAAACCACTGCAATATAAATACAATATACTTCAGTTTAGTGTCTAACTTTGCATGAAATAAGCACTGCCTGTTAGCCTCTGTTTGATCCTGTGAGAGTGTGAGGCTAATGTCTGGCCAGTGTTTTGGAAGCAGCAGGTAGTCAGGAGCAAGCTGCTCTAGGGGTCCATATTTCTGTAGCCTAGTAGTTACTCACACACAGATGGAGACCTTATGAACTTTGACAGAGGTCACACTAAATTGCAAATCTAAAACTTGTAGACTTCTGAAGGATTACACTGGTAATTTTTTTTTTTTTTAAAGCCATATGATTTGGTACATCACTAAAAGTATCAGCTCAGTCTTGAGAAGCAGATCAACCATGCAGTCATTGCTCACATAATGATCATGGGGACTGATAGTCTTTCATGATACTTTAAGGGGAAACTTGTTTATTAAGCTTTTAATTCATGTATGTAAAATGCATTTTATGTTGCTTCCCAAACACTTAGGCTTCTCTGCTCTTTTGAACTTATTAAATGAATTTTGGAGCTTAAAACATTGCAGAAGTTTCATTTTTTTCAGATGCACATGAATTAGAAATAATTGAGAATACTCATAGTATTTTTTTCATTTTAGGTCTTTCGGGGCAGTCAGTTGAGACACCAAGCTCTGTCATCTGTCATCACCAGGGATCTTATAGCAGTTTAGAAAAGAAAAATGTGAGATGATCTGGTTACCACACTGTAGCATGTTTAAATCCTGGATTCAAAGTTGGGCAACATTGAAGGACTCATCCTTGTCTTGATTTTGTAATAGATGAAGTCTCTGGGATATTTCAACTTACTATTCAGATTAGAAATTTTGGGGGGAATTTGTAGCAGCCAAAGACAGACATTATTTGTTTCTAAGTTATGGTCATTTATTATAAGATTTTGAATTCTTTTGCTTAGTGGAGATGCAGCGTGACTTTCATTCAGTGTTTATGGAGTCGGGGTCTGTGAACGATTATTTAGGTTGCAAGCAGCAAGGATCTTCTTTTAATCAAATGGACAAATTTCTATCATGTCATCATTGAACTGCTTGTGTCATGTGCTATTTAATGGCTCATGAACAAGTCTTTAAAGCTGTGACTTCATGATTCAATGAGGCCGAGTCTGGCTCGGTGTGTTTAAAGTGGTTTCAGTGATGGCCACACAGAGAGCTTGAAAATTCACACCAGCAGCAGACTAGTAGGGGAAGAAAGCTTTGAAAGTGTTTGAACTGGTCTGCATATAAAATAACAAGGATGTTGTTCATGCTTCTAAACTGGAAAAACACAAAAGGAAAAGGAGTGTAAAAGAATCTCCTGTAGCCTCAGCAATTTGCATGCTCTGTAATGCTAGTGTCTGTGCTTTGGGAGATCTCAGCAAGGGAAAAAATCCAAATAACCTAATTTACAGCTGAAATACCCCAGTTTGCAATTAATTCTTTTTCAATATTATTTTAAACTAGAGCTGGTAGAAAAAAACCCTGCAAATTATTGAGTCATGTTTTCTCTAATTGTGATCATATCATCACAATCTTGATAACTTGTGAGTAAACATATGTGAAGTACAGAATTTTGTGCTTTCCAAGAGATGTGGATGCACAGACAAACTTTTGCCATGAACTATTTTGTGATGTGCTCCTCATTTTATATTTAATGGTGTGCAGCTAGAGCCAAAGTTAATGTGATATGGCAAATGCAGTGTTTGGAGATTTGGAGTTACCTGCTCCTCTGACAATGATGACAAAATGTGATTACTTTGTATATCCAGAGGGGTGAGAATGTGCACAGCTGAGATTGAATAACCTCTTTCCTGTAGGAGCTCCTCATTTATCCATACGTGGAATAAATCACCACTTGTAATGCTCCTGAACTGCATGTCTATTCCAGCTTTTCTTAATAAATATTAATGTTCATGAGCCAGTGTTATTGTGTGTAGTCATATTAAGATGGAACTCTTCTGGCTCATCAGAATTTGTTTGATCTCTTTCTAAAATTGAGAAGAGAATGGAGATAAAGATGGTGGTTTTCTGACCTGTAATCTTAAACTTTCCAGAGACCACCTGTATGCTACTCTCAAAAGAGAGAGTACCTTCTTTTTGGAAATTGTTTGCAGTGAGGAGAAGATAATTTAAATGATCTAGACAGTTTTTTCTCAAGGATTTTTTTTTTTTTTTGCATCACCTTTCCTCCCCCACCTTCTATAAGTACTGTCTTGTATTTAATATTTCAATGAAATGACTTTTAGTGACCATCATATTCAGTGCTAAACTGCAAGTACTTCTGGCAAAGTGCAGTTTAGAATTAAGTCACTAACTAAGTTACACAGAAGTTATTAAATTAAAAATAGAATAATTTAGGAGATGGAGGAGACAAGCTGAGAAATGGAATGAGAAAGAGATGAAGAAATGCAGAAAATATGAAGTTGCATAATAGTCAAAGAAATTAAAGGATAACGGTGTCTCTAAAGCTTCTGTGATAAGTAATTTTAAAATTAAGTAAATAATTTTGGTGGGCTATATGCCTAACGGAGTCACAGAGTGGTGCTAAAGGGGAACCAGGCTGTTCAGTAAAAGAGTTGACCAGGCAAGGTTGGATAAAACCTTGTGTGGAGGATAAAAACGTGTGGAGGGAACAATAAATTTATTTTTTTGTAAGTTAAACAGGAGTCTCTTATGCATTACAAATGACAAAAATGTTGTAAAATGATATGTTAAGTGGTTAAAGTTTTTACTGTATTTCATTACTGTGATTGGGGTGTAACATGGTGCATATTTTCCATTCAGGGTTCAGTGGAATTGAGCTAATATTTACTGTCATGACTAGTTTGTTATTTCAGGGAGATGGCTCTGGTCTTGCCTACATCTTCTAGAACTGAACCAAAAGTGTCTTGGTTGTGCTTCCTGTCCTTAACTCAGCTAGGTGTTTGAATTAGGCTTGATGAGGTGACAATTTAGATTGTTTATGTTATAGTTAAACTGAATGTTTAAAAGGGTTTTGAAGCAGGAGTGAAGCAAAACTGGTAAATCTGCATTGGTTACGTCAGTACTATGGTATTGAAGTTGTGAACAAGTATTTATTCCAGAAATATAGGAGTTCATATTTTTATAAGTACTTTCTTACTGTAATTTATTATTAATATTACCTGATTTTGTATTGATTTGGTTTTTTTTTGTTTTCAGGTGTGGCTCACAATATTTCTTTACTGCGAGAAGTGATTGTCCATCCCCGCTTTGTTCAAGGAGACATCAGCACTAAATTCCTTCCTGAAGTTTATCCTGATGGTTTTAAAGGTTTGTTCCATTGGAAATATTTATTTTCTTAAGCAGTGTTGTTTTGATTATTGCTCCTTTATATTTTTAGACTGATATGCTCCCCAATCTTTACTTTTTCTTCAAATATATCTGTGCATACACACAATTAGAGTTTTTAAATAATGCATAAAGTTGAAATAATTAACTTTTTATTTTCAAGAAGGCAAAATAAATATGTCTAGTGTTAAAATAGTAAAGGAAATACACCAAACATCAAGAAAAACCATTTATAGGTCAAATGAAGTATGTAAAATAAACATCAGTTCAATTCTGCTATGCTATCATGATTCATTACACACAATACTTCTACTATTAACTATAGTTGGATAAGTTTTCACTCAGCACTGTTGCTTCTTCATTAAGTTGGTGTATCACCTTTAGAATTGCTTTTTGGCATCCTTTGTTTTCTCTGTAGCCTTCTCTGGAGGGTCTGGCATTTTATCAGTATTTCAGTACCCTAGTCTTAATATATTGCACACAGTATTGGGCATCATTTTGAAATTGTTCACTCATCCACTAGGTTAACATAAACACAAATGCAAGTACTTCTTTACAGCATCAAACTACCCAATTAAAAAAATGTTTACCGATGGTTGCTAGAAAAACGTAAGAAAACAAATAGATTGGTTTCTTTTCACAAGGATCAGGTTTTAAAAGGTTGTCTTCTCTCTTAGCCAATCTGCTGTAGGTGCTTTCTTGACCTGTGTGGTCAGAGACTCAGTTCTTCCATACAGATCTCACCTCAGCTGGCATTCACCAGGCAGAACATCTTTCTTATTAAAGAAAAGACAGTATTTATAGTTCATCATTCATGGGTCCTCTATGAATCCTGTGGAGATTCCTTTCCCCCCATTCATCATTAATCCAATGTGGCAGAATCCTCATCTCACTTTGGAGGCAGCAGTGCCAGATTGGCAGTCATTGGACATGACTGGCACATTGCCAAATTCTAGTCTCATTAAGGAGCAGAACAGATTTTTCTTACCTCAGGACTCAGTGTGTGAGTGTGTGGATGACTATTCTTTGCACCAGAACTACTTGATATCGTGATGTAATTGACAACTCGGTGTGTGATACAGTTCTAATGTGGGATTGATGCATCCTGCTTGTTCCTGGCTCCTGACTGAGACCACAGGAACAGGTGTTAGCCACCTTGAGTGGCAGTGTGCTTGCCGTGCTTCATCTGAGAAGTTCCTTTGTTGTTTTTGCTAGGGGGTACTAAGCTAATCTTTGGGGAGCTCAGCTGGCTTGCACCCAGCAGAGATTCCAGGGTACTCTGCTCATCTGCTCTTGTAGGCTTGATGCTGCTGTAGCTGGTCTCTCTCCCTTCCCTGACACTTGAATACAGAATCTCATGTCTTGCCTCTCTGGTGTTTCTGGGACTATTCAGTCATTTTCCTGAGTAGATCCAGATCTCTTAACCACCATGAAACCTGCATTTTTTTTTTACTGTTGCTGCTTTTGTTGGAGTAGTTTTTTTGTAAATTCCTGGGTTGACTTAGCTCATGAAGGAATCTGGTAAACTTCAGCAGATGTGCAAAGTGAGTGGCAGACTGGGAATGGGGAGAGGGGAATGGAGAAAAAAGGCAAGGAAGCAAGATGTTACAGTCCCAATACCATATTGTGAGAAGGCTGCCTCCCCTGGCACGTAACTGGGAACAATAAAAACATAAATCAAATAGCAGTATTGTATTAACAGATTCCTAAAGATATGCTTTTGCTCTGGACACCAGAAGACACAAGAAGAGATATTGTGATGCTTCATAGTAGAAACTAATGATTAGCACATGTGAAATTCCTAGACTTTTTTCCTGCTGTATGAAAAGTCTTGCTCATCTCCTTCCACATATCAAACACAAGTACACATTAGCCTTCTTAATTATAGATGAAGAAACATATTATGGCATTGAACTTCAGTTCAAGAATAGTTACTTGTGAATAGTGATTAAAAGCTCACCAAAGAAACTGAGAGCCCTTTTAATGATGTAGTTTGCATTGGATCAAATACTTCATGCTTAAAAAAAGTGGATGACTTGAATTTGAGGACAATTTTTTAAGTACCCATTAAAAAAATATTTCTACAAATCAATGACTCAAATGGGAACTGCTGAAGGCAAGCAAGGATGGTGGGTAGATGACAGGTAGAAGCTTAACAAGAGGAGCAAAGACAAAAACTAATTTATATGTAATTTCTTTAATAATTTAAAGTAACTTTTTAAGATAAATACCCAGGGTAAACTTTGCTAGGAGAATATGAAAATTAAGTAGCTTCATATATCTTACTATTGTTTATAGAAGATGAGTATCTGTAAACAAAGAGCTGTGACAGTCTGAAAAATTAGAGCAATGCATAGCCAACACAGATGTGGAAATACGTAAAAATATGTGCTGCTGTCAACAGTAGGAATCTGTACCAGAAGTGTTTTAAACTTAGAAAACTTAAGAAATAGAAGCATTTCAATAGAGATGTGTGTTATATTAATGCTCAAGCACAATCCATTGTGTTTCTTTTGTAACCTGCACAATTGCCACTGCAGTTGTAGTGATCTACACTGATGATAAGTACTGAATCTCAGCTGTGATCTCTCTGGTGACTGCATGAAGTACTGGCCCATTTCGTATGTGCATTTTTCTTTGAGTATAAATATTGAGTCTCAAAAGTAAAATAAGAGATTCTTTGTTTTCCAGTCTCATTTTTGTGAGTTCCATTATAATTCTTTATTAGAAGACTTTTACTCCAAGTTAAGAAAAAATTAATTATTAGATGTATCTTGGCTACTTTTCCATTAACCTATGTGATGCTCTCTTCAAATTACATGTAGAATGAACATGTTTAGTAATTTGTATAATTAGAGTTTAGCTCTTTCTTCCCATCTTTAAGTAACCATTCACTACCAGAAGTCGTTTGATTATTGCAAGTTATTTTAAAATACTGGCTGTGCTGAAAGTAACTTTGTGCAGAGTATGATTAGGGTGGGAAAGCAGTTCCTGTTATACCCTTTTTTGTCCATGTGAGGGCTGGCTGGCTGGAATGCTGGCTGGCAGTAGGGGAGCTGGAGTGGGTTGTTGCTCTGAGCACCCATGTTTGTTTTGGGAGGTGTGTGGATCTGAGGGTGGGTGCAGGAACACTGATTAGGTCAGGTGGCACCTGAATAGAGTGAATAAAAATGTCTGCCAAGCATGCAGTAGTCAGATGCACTGTTCTTCAACAGCTTCCAAACAACCTGGGAAGCCTCTGTACTTTCTAGTCTGCCTGATGAGAAGGAAATTTACTGTATTACCCTATTTTATAGGCACAGAAAGTGTTTCTCTGTTTTCACAAAGACCAAGAAGAGTCTTGGACAAAAGATAAATTAAAGGATCTTTAGGTTAGACCCCATTTGTGGGATAGGTCATTGAGGTTCAGTCTGTTTCACAGTTTCTATTTTCCTAGTTTTTTATTTAAATATTGAGATTTTCTTCTTCTTGATGTTCCGCTCTTTCTGGTTATTAAAGGATGTCTGAAATCAGTCACTCTTTGGGAGACACATCCTGTGCCAATGAAAGATGGGGCATTTTCCAGGAGATTGTCTCAGAAGTAATATCAAAATACATGAAAAAAAAACCCCAGAAATAATTTACTTCCCCTCTTCTAGCATGTTTACCTCATCTGAATGGAGAGAAAGAACAGAAATTCTTTATATTTCTAATACAGAAAGGAATAAATAGGAAACACTTCTGTTCTGAAATGGCATATTGGCTCCAGAGACTCTGTATGAGGTGAAGGCTTTTAAATATGTTGTGTTTATCATAATTATATGGGTTGAACGAAATGATTACTCTGCTTAACACTTATTAAACCATCTCTGGAATACTGTGTCCAGTTTTAATCCCCTGGTCCATGTAAGAAAGATGGCAATAAGCATGAGTAAGTCTAGTGAAGAGCCGCAAGGGTGGTTGGGGTTGGAACAGATGACCTCTAGGGAGAAGCTGGGACAACCAGCTGGAAGCAAGAAAGCTTAGGGTGGAGCTAAGGACAGCCGTCGAGGACCTCAGGGTGCATATGAAGCCAGGCTCTTCAATGAGTTGCACAGCAAGAGTCAGGGTCATGGATTGGGGATTTTACAGGCATCACTGCACAAACCTCTGAGCAACCTATTCTGAATTTGATGCTGAGATTCATGGGGAGGGGGCATACTGAGTAAAAGAAGGGCCTTCCAAGGTCCCTTCAGCCTCAGTCATTCCATGATTCTGAGTGATAGTGCTTTTTAGGTGAATTGGGACTGCAGATATTACTTTTAAATTTAAGTCTGGAGGCTTTGCTATTAGTAGGAGAGGGAACACAGCTTCCCTGGTCTGTCACTATTAGAGTATGGCAGATGCTTGCTGCTAATTCCATTCATTTCCTCTGCATTGGAATCTGATATTTACAACAGTCAACTTTGTTTTCTGCCTCAGCCTACTTGGTGTATGTGCTGTCTGTAATGGTTAACTTCAAAATCCACCCGGAAAAACCTGAGATAGAACCTAGGAATGTTATAAACATTGCCTATGTTGGTGTTGATCTGAATTATGCATTGCACTTTTAATCTTTTCCATTATGCTTTTAGTTTTTATTCTTCCCTATCAGAAAACAGTCACTTTTCAAGTATTAAGTAACTTACTGGGGCACATATCCAGGGCTTGTATGTTTGGTTTTGTTTTTTCCCCTGTAATTGATAGTAGGAAACATGTTTCTAGGACAAAATGCAAATGAGACTGTTATGGGAAAAATGACCTTTATGTAATTTAATTTGAAGTTGGTTATGTAAAGTAATTGCATGAACCTTTTTGACTCAGCTTGGGGGATACTGAGATAATATTGATTTAAGCAATCATAACATCAGGGAAATGAGAGAGAAATGCTTTTTTTTCTTCTCTTCCTTCCGACCAGGGTTCTGCCATTTGGTAGTAATAGATGTGTGCAGTCTAGTTTTAAATAATACGAACAACACTGCTCCCACCCCTTTAATTGTGACTTAATTTTATAATAATTCTTCTTCTTTTGCATTTGCTTTATCTAATTCAGCTGATAATCAGAAATTTATCCCAGGTTAAACAGCGAGGTGGGAGCTGCCAGTTCCACGTTTCATTGTGGAGGTGAAATTTCTGTTTAAGCAGGAGTCTGCAGTAATGAGAGCAGGGAAGAGCAATAGTGTAACTTCATGTGTTGGAAGTTGGGGGACCTTTGCTACTCAGTCATTTCACTCTCTTTCAAGGAGGCACTGGGGCAGCTGCTCTAGAGGTAGCTTTGTTACTCTCCAAATCAATCTGTATGGTGAACGTGAAGGACCGTGTTGTTATATCTTTATTGATGGTGAATATTAACTTATTCCTCAAGACACCCCACTGAAATCCTCAGGAGTAGCTTCTGAAGAGGAATAATACTTGATGGGAAACAAAGGTATTACTATCTGGAACATTTGTGTATTTCCAAATATAGTAGTGTAATGGTAAGTTTGACTTCAAAACTGTTGAGAATTCAGCTGAGCTAGCAGCAGAGCAAAAGCAGACAGCAAGGGGAATGGGACTGGAGTTCAGAGAACTAAGGGAGTATTGACAATAGTCTGTCCTGCCTAATGAAAGTAAATTGCCATCCTTAGGAAGAAGCCTTTAATCAAACTTCTGAGGTATGCCTCCAAAGTTACGCTAAGGACATTCTGTGGTAGGTTTGTATGTTTCCTGCCAGACACCAAAACCTAATTTTGCTATGTTTCTGTTAACAGTTTCTATTATCTCCCAGAAATCCTACATTGGCTACTACAGTAATAGCTGGTTTTCTGCTTGATACATGTGTGACACAATGCTGTAACTAGTGACAAAGGAATAAAAATTTTTTTCATGTTGGCAGTAATGAAGCAAGTGTGACTCTTGATCAGTTGTTAACCTCTTTCAAATTATTGACCTTTGTTTGCTGTTTGGAGTTTGATTTTTATTGAAGATACAGGAAGAAAATAGTTTTTGTGGCACTGCAAGCTCAAAAGCAGTTACTTCATCTAAGACAGAGGTCATGCAATAAAACCTTTGAAATGGGACCTTTTTAGTTTTACCTTGTTCCTTTATTCAAGTTGGTTCTAACAATGTGTGTTGGAGCAGGTGAGAATGTGAAGTTTTGGTCACAGGGTCTTGTCATGAGTGTTGGGTAGGGGGACTGAAAGGCAAAGGCTTTAGGGCAGATTCCTGATGTGCCTTTAGCTGGGGCATGTAAACAAATCATCAGTTTTAGATTCAGTGTTTTGAAAAAATGATCTCAGAGTTTCTTCACTGTGTGTAAGCAATGGGAAAATTGGCACATTTCAGATCCAGATAATTGATGTTACTGCAATGTATAATTACATAAGGCTTATATATATACACATAGATGTCTGTGTATATGTACAAATAGTACAAAAGTTCAGTGCTTTTTGAATTTTGCCTTGCAATCAGTTTTTCTAGTAACCGGCAAAGGAAAGATTGAGTTTGTTTCTGAAGCCGGGTTCTAAACCTTTCAGCATTTGTATTTTTCTGCATGTGTTTGTTGAAGTGAGGACAGTTTCCATTTCAAGGCAGATAAAAAAATAAACACTGAGCAAAGGAACTCACAGTAATACTCAGCCAGAATATGCTAATGCGGACTAAATTAAAAAGAGATTGATGCAAATTTTCTGAGTTTTGTTATTTTTAAATTTACATTTTTTGGCCTGTGACAACTTCTTTGTACTGTTAGCTGGACTTTAATGAATGTATTCCCATCACTGTGGCATGATTGCATTCCTGAGGTGGACTCTAACTAGCCTCTTTACCTAACCCTGTTTAACATGCCCAGTGGAACGATGGGTTCTGTGCAGAAGACATCCTGTTTTGAAATTGTGGCTTTGTTGCTGTAGAGTCTGCTCCAGTCCTTTACAGCAGTCTCCATTCTGGATTTTCTTCAGGATCTCATTAGTCTTATTTTATTCTGCTGATGGAAATTGTCACTGGCTAGTAACCAGTACTGGGGAATGAGAATTTACATTACATAACACTGGGGCCAGGGGAGGGTGGAGGTGTAGAAGGGATCTGTGTAACTGTCTGCTGCAGGACTGGAAGCAAATGTGTCTCCCTGGGCAGAGTTCCTCTGGGAGATAGAGCCTTCTGAAGCTCTTCCCCCATCCTTTCATGTGAAATCTGTACTTTTTCTGGATGATGGCATTTGCTGTCATATGTACACAAAAAGCACTTTTTGAGAGCCGTGTTGTAATTGAGTTCAGCAAAGTCTTTCAGTTCTCAACCTTTAACTTTATTGTGTAATTCTCCTCTCTTCCTTGTGAAACGCTCTTGCTTTCACTTGTGCAAAATCTTTCTCATGGATAAAGTTTGCCTCTTTCTTCATGACAATTCAGCTTTACAGTTCTTGTCCTGTATTTTAACTTCCTGTCTTATAGACTGAGTACTTTGTCTTTTTGTTCTCTCACAAACTTATAGAGTGGCTTGGGTTTCAAGGGACCTTAAAAATCACGTAGTTCCAACCCCCCTGCCATGGGCAGGGATACCTTTCACTAAACCAGATTGCTCAGTGCTCCATCCATCTTGGCCTTAGGACTTCCAGGGATGGGGCATTCATGCCTGAACAACCTGTTCCAGTGCCTCAGCACCCTTGCAGTAAAGGATTTCTTCCTAATCTAATCTAAACTCTTTCCATTTGAATTATTCCCTCTTGTCCTTTAACTACATGCTCTTGTAAGTATTCTCTCTCCATCTTTCTGGCAAGCACCTTTCAGGTATTGGACAGCTGCAGTTAGGTTACTCTGAAGCCTTCTCTTTTCCAGGCTGTGCAATCCCAGTTCTCTTAGCCATTCCTCATAGGAGAGGTGCTCCATTTCTCTGTTCATCTCGGTGGCCCTTCTCTGGAATCTCACCCCCAAATTCTTGGCCGCCTATTTGCCATCTTTTCATACCAAATCTGTGTTGTGTGATTTCTGACCTAAAGATGGGGGGGGGGGGGGGGGGGGCGGGCAGGGAGGGGAGGATTCTGTTGCTGTGCTCTTTTTAGCCTCTTGAATGGACAATTGAATCCGTATTTAACCTTCACTTTTCTGGAACAAGACCAGACTGGGAGAAAACCTGCTTCCTCTCACCCCGGTTGTATCTTTTTGCCATATATTTGTTAGATTGTCTGTGTTCAGAGTATAGACTTCTTTGAGCCACTTTCTGCTTCTGAAGTGTCAAACATGACTTTGACTCCATTAGTTGTGAACTAACGATTACACAAATAACACTAAATGACCCAGGACTGATGAGTAGCCTTATCCCCATTTATTTTTTGGGTTTATACTGTTGTGCTGTCCCTTTTGTTTGAAAGATCTGTAGCCTTTGCCTCAGATAAAGTACTGAGAGTGTTCTATATTTTGAGTAAGTTCTAATGTACAGATGGATTCCTTACCAGCATGAGGCACAATATGTCAACCAGTGACATTTCAGTAACGAAAACAAGATGCTGCAGCACCATTCAGTTTCTTTTCTTTCAGTTGTCAAATTGTTTTTAACAGAGATACCAGTGTTAGCAGTTGGGCTGATTTGTATGAAAACATGCAATTTAAACTCTGAAACTCAGAGCGTCTGCTACGCTATCCCTCATCTTAATTTAGAGGGAAAAATGTAGCTTTCATGTGTAAGGACTGAGCAGTGTCTTTACTGGTAGTTGTTACTTTTTGTGCCTGTGTTGGTCTGTGCTATCTAATTTTTTTTTTTAACTTTTCTGAAAACTAGGACACAAGTTGACAGATCATGAAAGACGACAGCTACTGGCAACAGCAGCATCTTTGTATGTGGCTGAACAACTGAGATCACAGCGATTTTTAGGGACTCCAAGGTAAGTTCTTTTCTAAGAACTCAGATGTGCTGATGCATTTCATTAATGGCATCTTCTCATGCACAAGAATAACTGGTGAGAAACTGCATGGTTTCTTAGTATGGTCTGTTTTTTCTAAATTCAAATGAGCTGTAGCTTACATTTCCCTACTCACACAAGTCATACATGATTATTTTTATTCTAAGTATTAGCAAACTAATAGGCACAAAAATGTGTTACAAGCCAGTACAGTAATTAATGCACATCAGGAGTTTCATTAATGCAAAATGTTGCTGCATTAGTAACTAACCACAAATTGAGCATCACAAATTTCCCATGTGCCCATTTGAAGCAATCTAAGCACTTTGGCATAATATGAATTTTCAGCTACAGAGCTTTAAAATATTGTAGATTTCTGAGTAATTTGCTACCTTGATGAAGAACCTTAGTAGTTTAGTCTTAATTCTGAAAACACTTTCAGACTGTAAAGGTGGAAGGTAATAGATGGAATAGAAACACCTTGCTTTAAGTATGGGTTTTTTTGTGCTTTTATTCCCCCACTCCTCCAATTTTTTTTGAATTGTAGCTGCCAGTAACCTAGGCAGTACTGTTAATGGTTCAGCCATTGCAGTACCCATGTCAAAACGCTAATTTAGTTCTTTGGCTTTTTTGAACAGAATGCTTTTTTCCTCTAGGATGTCTAGCTTTCCTTGTGCTCTGGTCAATCCCTGTCAGTGCCTAGAGACCTTCTGTTAAAATTAACTGAACTTATGGAGCTTGTTTGTGTAGTTGGTGTTAGCAATGGTTGTACACAGGGAATCCTGACTTCAGCATAACTCTCCTTGCCTCATGTTTTGTAATGTAGTTGCATGTAGATTTGTATGCGAGGGAAGTCATAGTGCAGGGTAGACATTATTCACATTCCATGCCAGTGGTTTGACAGTGTATTCTATTACTGATTTTTCAGTGGTCAGGAATAAATCAAATGTGGTTTCAAGAAGTCTTTATTTTTATTTGTACCCACAAAGATAATTAGTACCATATGGTATTAAAGAAAAAGAAAGACACACTTAGGGCCAGCATAACAGCTTTGTAATGTATAGCATATGCAGGCTGGGTCATTGCTTGCCTTATGCATCTATAGGGGAAAGTAAAGCACCTTTTTATTTCCTTCCACAAGTTATATCCTCCATAGTGAATGGCATAAGGAGAAGAACAGACACTCAAAGGCCACTCTCGCCTAAAAAAAGATGAATCAGGGAAAATGAGGAGGATCCTTGATTGTGGTTTTTTTCTGGCCAGCATAGGAAGTATGCTGCTACAGAGAAGCAATGCATTACTTTGTACTTAGAATAAGGATAGGAATTATTAATTTAAACAGTGGCTATTGCATTCTCTGCTTTGATTTGTGATTTTTTTTTTCTCTTCCCTGTAAAATGCTCTAACTAGCTAAAAAGAAAAAAAAGGAATCCAATTTTTGAGCAGTCTTTTAATGTTTTGCTTCTTTTGCAAGTACTTTTTTTAGTACTAGGTGTCTGTGTATCCTAATAGAAAAGACACATACGACTATTTTAACTGAGATAACAGATATGTAAATGAAGTACAGCATTGAGCAGTCAGACGTGGTCATCCATCTCTTTCTCTGCTGTGTTAGGGAAACAAATACACTCCTGCTCTGAAAAAAAGTTAGCTCATTTTTGGAGTGCTAGCCAAACTCAGTCACAGGTGTTCTTCCACCCTTCTCTGGGAAGAGAAGGCAGCAGAGTCTGGTTGCATGAAAAAGCCACACATCTGTAAAACCAGATTAAGGTATGATTTTTCAGATTTTAAATGGTGAAGCTAAGAAATGTTTTCAATACAGAAAAATCACTTTCTCTTGCCATAATGGCGTGTGCTTATGAATCCTTCAGAAGTCAAGCATTACCATTTTTTCCAAGTGGTGGCTGAGTGTGGTTCTTATTGAATGTGTCATGGTTTCAATACATACATACTGTTAGATCTACTTGCTTTAATGATAGCAAAGTTGCCTGTTTGAGGCCAAGTAAGGATGAGCTAATGCAAAAATGCTTCTTAACTTCTGAAGAAACCAAACCCGATAATGATACCCTTTCCCAAAATCACACAGCTTGTTCTAAGGAAAAAGAAAAGAAGCAAAGGCAGAATGAGGTTGAAGAACTGTGCAGTGTCTTGGACAGTGTTCTCCATTCCTTAGAGCAGTTAGTGGACTCCCTCTAGAGGGGACTGAGCACTGTGGAGCATATGAGTTACTATAGTCCCATGAAGGATTCTTCACCACGTCCTTAACCACACTGCATCTCACTTATTTTTGAAGGTGCTCCGTATCGTGGGTATTTTTTAATGAGCGGGGTTGTGGCCAGAGAAAAAAGCACATCTTTATTTATAAGACTGCACTCTGTTTGAAAAATACTCGTAAACAAAAAGTTCAGAGTAGGAACCTGTGCTACAACAAATCCAAAAGGCCAGTTGTGATCCTGGGTGCAGTGTTCACTATGGCAGAATTGGGAACTTGGAGTCTGTGTGAGTTTTAGATCTGTGTTGTAGGATGTGAGCAGACTAGACAGACTGCATGCTCCAAAGCTGATCCCTAACATTATCCTAATGGTTTGGACAAGTACATTGATACATTGATCATTACCTACAGAATTTCAGCTCTCTGGCTCTATTTATGTTGACAGCATTTTTTTTTCATTTGCACTGAAAGCAATTGAGCAAGTCTTGTGCAAAAAACTACTGAAGAGTAGTATTTTGAAATCATACATTATTTCTTTTAAACTTGTCACAGCTGTCAAACAGACAGTTTTCTGCTAAACTTGAATTATATGCTTATCTTTGCTTTTAATTTGTTTTCTTTTCCCTTTTGGGAGCCATATTTATAATACGCATTCTTTTCACAACTGCAGGGGTATTTTATATTCCCTTTTTCCCCTGTGATTTATTCAGCCCATGATCAGGATTGTTATTCTGGTCAGATAGAAAGTACCATGCTTGGAGCTCTTCACAGAAGCTGCAGCTTTCACTGTCGGGGTTACCAGGACTGTAATCAGATGAAGTACAGCTGAGCCAGATTAAGGAATCTTGTGGCAGGCTGCTCCTTCTTTGCGCTCCGTCTTTTCTTCTCCTCCCCAAGTATGCAGGTGTGATTTTGTGTGTAGTTGCATTCCAGTCTGGTTCTGCAAAAATAACCTATGTTAGCATAGAAACTATTTAATAATAATTTACTTCAGACCATTCTGTCAGAATTAGGTTACTTCTGACAAGGGACATTATTCTGGAAGAGCTACAGGAGTGGGAATGTGTAGCAAGGAGGATGTGAGCTCATAAAAGAGTCAGAGGTGGGCTTTAGCTCTTTACCACCAGGTCAGACTAGTAGCAGCCTCACGAGGGGGATTTCTCTGTAACTGATATTTTCTCGTGTGACTGGAAAATATGTGTTTTGCAGTCCCCTGAGTGACTGAATGATCAGCTGTAAGGTTCTTGCTGAAACATATTCTGATGACCAGTCAGCTGTTTCCACCTTTGGCACCCAACTTCCTTCAGCTAGTTTCAGCCAACCTGACCTCTGTAGTGGCAGTCTTCATTGCAGTAGGTTGGCTGGTGTTGAGGTTAGTGCAGGTCACAAGCCCGAGGCTGGTTTGCCTTTCCTGTGCCCGAATAAATGGTGTCATGGTTTGGGTGGAACACTCACAGGTGAGTTTCCACTGTCTATATTGTTATATAGTGCCCCTGGCCTCATCAACAGCTCCTAGAACTAACTTGCCAGGCTTTAGTTAGAACAGCTGTTGGAGATCCATGCATGCTCAGAGTTACAGGAATATAAGCATTTACTTTTGTGTTGCAATCAAGTATTTAGAGCATTTTCTGTGTGTGCTTTTTTTTTTTTTTTTAGTTTTAACTGTTTTTTATTTAACCCATTTTCTTGGGAAAAATTGGATGTGGGATGATTTGGTTTTTTAGGATTCTTCCTGATTGGAGTGTTTTTTCAAGTATTTTTTCAAAGATGATTTGCAAATGAAAATGTTTGCTATTTTGTGAACCACATACTAATGTGAATATTTCACTGTGGTATCCAGATAATAGGGGCACATATTTCCTACAGGAAAGAGCCATGGATGATTAATGATTGTTTCATTGTTCAGCTTTTAGTTATTTTACCTAGGACTTTTCCTACTTACTCCATAGTCCACTTTATTGTGAAACTGGTGCCACCCACAGCTGCTGAACAGATTTACAGCATCTAGTAAAACCCCAAGGTCTTCTAGAGAGAACTTGATCTTGTTTCAAGTGGAAACATATTTTGGCTGAAGTGAATCCAGCTTATTTTATGTCTGTTTGATGTAGTTAGCCTTTGAGACCAGAAATGATGTTGTACAGTTGAATCTTCACATTTTGGCTTCAGACTTGTTTTCATTAGTGGGTTGGGAGGGGAATAGGAGAGTGTCTCTCCAGGTGTGGCTGCATCATGCTATCTCATGGGTCTACTAATGTGATGTTTATACTTCTAAACCCAATTGCCTGCAGCACTTCCTATGTGTTGCTTGTGTTGGCTGCTAAGTGTATTTTCCTAATTTTTCTATGGGTTTTACCCTTTCATCATTTATGACTTGGAAAAAAAACAGTGAGGCTGCATGCCCATATTACCTGATACTACACACAAAAAGATGGTAACACATTGGAAAATGTTTTAAATTGCTAGCAAGAAAAAAAAACAACACTAAAGGTTTTTCTTGCTTGTGTGTTTAATATAGAAGACTGGACTGGGGATCTTGAGTTAAACTGTTCTTGTGGGACCTTAGAGAAGTCAGTTTAATTTGGCCTCAGTTTACAAAAAGGCAAAGTGGCCTTAATACTTTGCTTCCCTATTGAGGTTTCGTAAATATCTGTTTATCAAAATGTATGAAATATTTTGAGACCTAAAATGGATTATGCTTTCTAAGCATGAAATAATATTTTCCCAGGAAGGAAAGTATATAGTGAAAAGTTAAAATACAAACAAGTTTTTGTCAGGTTCTGAAATAGCTGGGCTAAATTTTTGTTCTAAAATTCTGAAATCCGGGGTCCAGTGCAGTGCAGTGAACATAAAGTGGCTGGTGAGCTGCAAGAACAGAAATTAATTTATTTAGCTTTATGTTTAATGAATTATTCTATGTTTCTGTCTGGGTTGATTCAGTACAGCTATATTGATGTTTGCCTTGCCATTGCTTGATTATAGGGCAGTGAGGGAACTGCTCAGAGAGCAGCAGAGTCCCACACCTCTCAGGCATCCTTGCTCTCACAGAGACTACACCTATTACCCTGCTGGAGTCTGGGACAGAGCCAGCTCTTTGCCAGCCTAGGGTTTCCCCATATGGAAGGATGATCAGCTGCCCAATAGCAAAGCTTTCTGGCTCTCCTGCACTGCTGGAGCAGCACAAAATAAGGTTATGTTACATTAATTTTAAAAAGAAGGAAGATGATGTCAGGAAAATTCACTGGAGTCATCTGAACCAACCTCTTGGAAAGAGAGTTCTTGCTTTCAGCACAGGCACTGCTGAACGATATAAATTGTATTATGTGAGTTTAATTTTTTATTTTTTCCCTAGAACTGTAGTATTAACGTGAACTTGCAAGTTATTGTGAGTGCAGCTAAACACGTATACTGCGCTCTGTCCTAGAGATACACTCCATATGGAGATAAAAGGCTTGGTGTGCATCGGTATGGTTGATCAAGTACTTGTGGCTTTCTTCATTCCCCCACTTTGGAGTTAGGCAGTCATCCTTAGCTCATGAAAACAGCACTGCCTTATCCTTACTGTTCTGGTCTCCAGCTCAACAAGTTGAGCATTCTTCCCATGATTTACTGTTAGGCCTTTGAAAGTCTTTGGTATGTTTGTGTAACTACTGCAGCTCCACACCATTATTCACTGTGTGGTCTTCTCTTTTGCCACAGACTCGCAAGGTACTAAGGCCCTGTTCTCCTCTTTTTCATGTGAAATCCTTGTTTATAATGAGCTTTTCTGGTTGTGGTAACCCTCTTGTCTCTCTAGCTGTTATCTAATGTTGTTCTTTTGACCTCTTGTGAGTCATTGCTGTATTTTTTTTTTGTAATCTTGCTTAATAACTACAAAACCAGATGCCCTATATCATATTCTAGATGTATTTAATTCTGGTATTATTTACCCTTCTCAGTTGTTCAGTTGTTTATCACAGAAAGAGGATTATATGTGCTAGAAACAAAAAAGTAGCTGCAAATAAATGAAACATGCATTTTTTGCCAGTTGGGAACGAACTTCTATGGAAAATATAAAAGCTGGAATGGGATGTTCTGGTAGCATTTATGATTTTACAGAGTGTATATATGGTATTTTTTTCTTTGATTAGATTAATTAATGCAATCAGATTGAAAACACAGGTAATATAAGGTATTTCTATAGTTGTTTGAATCATATGTTCCATATGATTCCTAAACATCTATTCCAGGAATAGAGCAGTCTGTCATGGGAAGTTTCCATAGCTTGTCATCCCTGTCATTTATAAGGAAAAATGTGTTCTGGGCACTCAGAAATCCACACTTGCTCAATCTTTAGAGGCGCTAACCATTATGAAATCATTATGAAGATAATAATTACTTAAAGTTTTCATCTCAGTGAACATCTCTTGGGAAGATCCCCACATCTTGCTGAGGTGATTGCTGGTGGGAAAGGCTTTCACTTAAGTAAATGGACCTGGCTAAGTCCCTGTGTTTATTTTTTATTTTCACCATGTCTTCTGGGAAAACAGCATCTGCTGTAAGAGCTTTATAGCTTCTGTAGCTACTGTTCACTTAATGCTGAAACTTGAATTTGCATAATATAGACATGTGAATGTTTTCTATTGTGCTGCCAAATTCCTGTCCCTTTTTTAGTTGTTAATCTGGCCCTTTTCTCATCTGTGCTTTGCTTATGACCTCTTCTGCAAGATCCTCTCTTTACAAGACCTCTCTCTATTTAATTTACTTTGATCCCCTCTATAAGCCCAACGATTATTTCCTCTCATGCAGGTTTACACCTCCTAAACCTGTTCTTTAATATTCGTCTGTGTGTAAAATGTGTATGCGTGAAACCGTAAAACTGACAAGGTGTGTGCTAATTGCCATGTGCTCCCTGGTCATTTCACAGGTATTTTTAGGATATATTTTTGTCTTCCTCTGTGTATTTTACTTGGAGTTTCCAAGGGCAGAAATGAAGTTGTCTAGGATAATTTTATGGAAGGGCAACATTTTTCTTGACCTCTGGGGTCTCTAAGCTCAGTAAATACATCTGTAATTGCATTCGCATGAGAAGTTTTGCTGATATTTCTTTTCTAGGATTATTAAAGTTAAGCGTGACCATCAGCACCTGACCTTGTGTAGTTCCTTGAGGCACTGGTTGTGTCCTGCTGTTTGTTTGTGTAGTGTACAGCTTATTCTGGATGCTGTTGCTGTAGACATGTTGTCAACAAAATATATAGGAAACAAGTCTCTCATCCAATATTGTCTGCATACTTGTACATGTATGTGACTTGATTTGTCCATTCTTTAGCATGCTTGCTTCATTCATGTTCACAGAGGCTGTAGTTAAATACAAGATACTGATTGAAGGGATAGGTAATTCATTTATACCTTTGTTGTTCAGTATTACAATTTTCAACCATTTCTTTTCCCTTTGATTCAACTGCAAAAGTGGGATGGGACACAGAATGGCCTCATTATTGTAGGAGTATTTCTCTGTTCCCTGCAATGATTCCAAAAGCTCTTGCACACTTCATCAGTATTATTGTAATTCTTTGGCTGCAGGATATTTGGCAGCTGTTGCACCCCACTGGCAAATCCTATTCAGACTTCACTTCCATTCACCATTGCCATTGGAGAATTGATTTCTCTCTCCTCTGCTCTAACCTTTCCCAATTCATTTTGGATTGTTCAATGTGAAACATTTTAATTTCATATCATACAGCCATTCAGCTCACAATCCTTTTTTAACCTGTCACCAGGGTAACAGCATAGCATGCTTGCTTTAGGCAATCAAGTTTTTATTTCACATGCTTAATGTTGCATTAAATGTTTGCATTTTGTTTAACCCTCTTAAATACTTTAAAATGTGGATATATTTTGCAGGGTAATGAAGTCTCTGATTTCAGTGTCAAGTCTTCACAGAAATTGTCTTGCTTAAAATAAAAAATAAGAAATTGGAAGATGAATACAGTAATGAGAAGATTATTAATAAAATCCCAAATGGCTGAATGAGGCAAACATCCATGGAATGGTAAAAAATATTTTTCCTCTGGTAAAACCTTCCAGAGGCTTATTATTATAATCTTTAGACCTATACTTTGGGATTATTTTTACCTGTACGTTCTTGTATCAAATTAATGCAAATATAGGATTAACCATCCAATAACATGACTTTAAGAAGTGAAATGTCTGGCCTATACATGTCAACCTGCTTCATACTGCTTGCCAGATGTGTGTGGAGCTGTAAGCTGAATAACAAGTATTTTTTTAATACATCAAAATTAGAATTTATTGGGATGATGCAGTTGATTAAAGAAATATGGTATTTTCAAGTATCAGTTTTTCCTCCACTTGCCAACCATCATGGCATGAAGAACAGGCTATAACCATTTTATTGGAAATAAGAGTAATAATGAATTTTTATTATCATAGATGATCACAAAAATACAATAAAAATGGACATTTTCATATTTGAAAAAAAATATTTATTACCTATAACGGATGCTACAAAGCAAGTCCTGCCTTTTTTGGTGAATGAATAGGACCAGCCAGGTTTGCCCTCACTTTCTTTTTTGTTGGTATTAAAAAAATGTCTGTAATAGATGTCCTGAAAATACCCAGTCTATAACTATAATTAGAGGTGTAGTGTTAAAGGCTTTTTATCTGTCACAATCTAGTCTCAATTACATAGGTATAAAAGATACAGGAGGAAGGGGTGGGAAGTATTTCATTTCGAGGTAAGTAAAATCTAAGAACATTGCATTGCAAATAAGCCCAGACTTTCTCATTTATAATGAAATAAACCCATAATGAAAGCACTGATAATATGCATGTTAACACTTCAGAATACTAATTTTGCAAACCTTCCTGTTTTCAAAATAGGTCATACATATCTATTGTTGTTTAAAAAAGCCAAATACGGAATATTTGATTACTGTACTAGCCAGTGTGTGTTTCTTGAGAAGACAACTGTTTGCCATAGATCAGACCCATAAAGTTGACTTTGTTAGAATTATTCTTCCAATAGCATGTAGCTAACTATAGAAGGATAGAAATGGAGTTTCTTCTCCTATTTTCCAAGCTTTCTGCCCAGTTTTCTATTTTCCCAAGTTGTGCTATAAGCTACCAAATGTTATTGCTCACCTAAAGAGGTTTGGCAGTGTTTTGTTACTGAATTTTGCCAAAAGGAGCCAAGCATATGGTAACAGTTAATTTATTGGTTCTTCTAACCTCCAGGGAACTCTTTACAGAGAGCATATTACCTTTTTATCTAACATATTTTAAATAAAAGAGCTGTTGACTTGAAATTTGATATGCCAGTGTAGAAGCTAAACCTTCAGTGCAGTTATGCTCAATTCAGTCTTGTTTAAGGGTAAGACTAAAAGTGTAAACATACAAGATTGAGCTAAGACTTTTTTCTTTTCATCTTTGAGAGAGGTGGGTCTCTTCTGTATAATTTTAGTGCATGTGTTTAAATAAAAAAACTGAAGAGACATTTTCTTGAGGAGAAAAATAAGCCCTATCTTTGTCTCAGAAGTCTTGGAGATCTCTTTCTTTTGTTTTAAGATGTTCCTGGTATGTGCATTACCAAGGGATGCTAAAAGAAAGGAATATTTTTAATTTCTTTGTATGTAAGACCTACAGGCCTATTTGCTGGTTTGTGACAATGCAGTTTTGTATAATTCTAGTGGGAGAATTATTTGAGAAGTAGCATTGCTAATAGTGTTGCTATGTGCTATTGGAATTGAATCTCATCCCTGATATTTGAAAACTCAAAATCAGTCATCCACTACCTGCATTACAGGTAGCTGTATATTTTTGGTTTTGTAACTGGGAGGTATTGTGAATCTTTAAAGGAAAGCTACGTATATGCCATTGTATATTCAATGGAATACTTGGAATAGATGGTGCCTTAAGTAAAAAATACTTAATATTGATTTCTGTTGTTTCTTCATAAGTATTCAGACCCGGATATTTTTCCCTGGATCTGTGTTGAGACTGCTCAGATGACTTTTTCTTTTATGATTATGGATGATTCTTTAATATCTTTCACAGACCATTCTTTTCTGTGTAATTAGATGTGGCGCTTGGAGTTTGTTTTGGCTGTGGCTTCCCTTTAACATATATCTTCAAAGCCTGTAGTGTGAGAAAGACTGGGCAGGAAAGAACAGCACAGGACCTCGTTCTTTTGAAACCAGGGATGTTTACCCATGGACTCAGGAGATGACAGGTCTTTATCCTGTCTCTCTGTGGTGCTTAATAAAATTAGTCTTTCTGCAGTTAGTAGTGAGATGATACAAATAAATAATTTGCACATTAATTCCAGTTTTTAAAAAAATCCTTCTAAAAAATCTGGGTTCCTAGACTTTAAGCTTTTGTCTTTGCCCCTGTGTGTTCTGATATGTGTTTCTGAATCTCCTCTCTCTGGCATGAAGGTGGCAGAAATGGTGACTTACCTTGGTGACACAGTAATGACTTCCTCTAGACCCTGCTGCCCATTTTTCTACCAGACACTGAAATTTAAAGTAAGTCCTCATCTGGCTGCACCTAGCTGTTCACGTTGGTAGACAACTTTACCCTGTTTGTTTCCTTGAGCTAGTGAGAGCTTTTCTTTAAATTCTTTGTTGTCTGCCCTGCTCCCTCCCCTGCAGCAAAGCCTTTATTCTTGTTACTTGTATCCTCAAATCACAATCATTTAAAGATGCTTTACTAAAATCAAGTCCTCCTTATTCCTCTATTCACTGTGGGTTTTTTTCTATTCTTTGATCTCGGACATTTGCATGTCTGCCTCTATTACAGGCTGCCTCTTCCCAGGGCTTAACCCTTGTATTTAAGTGAACCCTTTTGAGTAAATAGACTCAGGGTGGAGCATAACTCTTCAGAGATAAGGACTTCTGTGATTTAACCCCAGCCACCAGCTATGAAGAGAGTTACCTCTACCCTAGCCAACATCAGCACACAAGGCTAATTTGTCTCCCCTAGGAAGGTCCAGAGGGGCTGCAGTAATTTGATTTTAGAAACATTATATTGGGTATAAACAAGGGAACTTTGGGCTGAGGGACAATGTGGATGCTGTGTATGGATTCCCTCAGCAGGTGAGTGCACAGGAAGGATTGGGGCTGAAGGCAAAGTTGTGAGAATCAGTTCTGAACATCATCTTTAGTTATCCTCTTTCAGCTGCCATACACTACAGCTGAAAATGTATTTCAAAAATATTTTGTATCTTCCTCATGTTTGTGCAACACTTTTTCTTCACATTTTAGCATTTCTGTTCAAACTGAGTCTGGTTTTTTTAGTCAGAAAAATCCTAATGTTCTTTTTAGCATCCTTTTGATCATGTACAATTTGTTTATTCATGCTTGTTTATGGAATAGAAACGTTCACAGAAAAATGTATGTGTATTGGATTAATAAGAGAGTTATAGTATCATCTATGTGTAATTATATTCATTAAATAGTAATTGGAAGTGTAAAAGATAATGCTTAAAGAAAATTGTTTTTTCCATAGCACTTTAAAATTTACTTATATAGTACACTTTAATATATTATGTTGTTTATATATTTAGGACATTTATTCTTTGCCTTGTGAATTACTGAACTGCACTGATTAGTGCTAATTGTCTGGGCAAAAAGGAAAGGAAGGAGACGGGACTTACAGTTAACTACATTGTAGAAGTGTAACTATATTCTTATATTCTTCTTAGACCTTATTTAACTTTCTACTGTTTATCACTGAATATTTGACTAGATGGATATTTAGGCCAGTCAGTACAGCCATTTTTATCTACCCATCCTCTGTTGATCATGTTATGCCAAAATAACCATCATCAATAAGGTTCATCCCACCTAAACAGCTTGGCTTCTCTAATTCTGACCTTAGTCAGCAGAAAGCTTAGTGGGAAAAAGTTTTTGTATTAGTACTGAGAATGAGGCAGTAGTTACAAATTTTTTGTCCTTCACATTCAGCCCTAGTTTAATAATTCTCAAATTCCTTCATTCAGGTCTGATGTATATAACTTGAGCAAAATTGGAAGTCCATGCACGTTTTCTTTCTTGTCGTCTTTCTTCTATTTACTTGTGAGACCATAATTTGAACAATGGCAGATGTCTTATTAAAAGGATGAAAATACATAGAGGGCAATAGATATTTATCATCTTTTGAATATGTATCACTCTTAAATTATTAGATGCTGAGAGTTGTAGTGCCTAAGTAATGTAAAAAATATAGCTGAGCATTACCTAAAGGTAGTTCAGCCAATTTCAGGTCTAACTCATTGTGAGAGGTACCTTTCTCTTTCCATTAGTTAAGAAGGGAAAAGATGGTTAATATGAGGCGCTGAAAGCTCAGTGGCGTGAGAGCCGGATGCAAGCTGGAAGTGTAGGGGTGATGTATGCAAGGTAATGAGAGTCACTGAGCTCTGCTATGTGCTGTAATTGTCTAGACATGACATATGGGTGCTTGTTGGAGGTAGGCATGTTTTATGTTATCTAATATAATTTTTAATGAACTTTTGGGGGTTTTCTCATCTGCTATGTTTTTTTTTCTTTAACTGAACAGAATTAGTGGCATTAATCTATTTCATAGGAGTCTAGTGTAGAAGAAACCGAGAACAAAGCTTTAGAATCTGTGAAATATGCTACATTTCTTACATCTAGGGGGGAAGAGGTAGCTGTGACATTGCCTGTTGGAAACTGGCTTGAATACTTCAGCCAAATGCTGTAATCACATTTACCTGTGGTTTGGTAGATACATTGTTGATACCTGTGTTGTGCACATAGTTTGAAAAGCCAGGCACTGTCTAGAAAAACACAGAATTCCAAATGAATCCCAGCTCTTGGCCAGCTTCTGTTTTTTACACTATGGCATGTAGGATGGCTAACAAGGAAAATCTGGTCATCCTTTTGGAGGACTGTGGGCTGTCCTGAATGTGCATTCTATGTATTGCCTGAATGAAGTCTCTTATAGAGGAGAAAGCACAACAGAAAAATATGATCAATACAGCTGTATTCCAAACCTGATTTCACTGGCATGAGATGGTTAAACTCTTGGATGGACTCTGGGTTCTGCTGAAGCAAGTTTGTGGGAGGTGATAATCTGTGTGATGGCTGAGCTCTTACAGTAATACTCTGGAACTCTACTGAAATCTGGCAAGCATTGTGTTTCCAAGATGCACAAAAAAAGGGGGTAATTCTATTTTAAATAATGACCTTTGGGATATTGCGTATCTGACATGCTTTAGAGAGACCAGGTGAAATCATGAGTCCTACAGGGTGTGGCAGAAATTCCATGCTTCTGACCATACAGTCTGGTTAGTTCCAAGGGGACTGGCAGATCAAAAGGGTGAGACCTAAATGAAACTGTTAACTACAGGAAAGACAGCATTCAATAGACAGCTCTTAACAAAAAACTCAAAAGATTTTTGGAGGTTCTCTAAAAAGGTGTTTTCTGTTTGGTCTAAGACAGGTTGGGAGTTTTATTTCGGTTAGCTAGTATAATTTAAAATTTTTCCTAAGTTTGCAGATTGTGTTCCTTGTGGGCCTTAAAGAAGGCCAGTGTTCTTGCTCTTTGTGCTGTTGCCATATTTCCTCAGACATGGCTTTTTTCTGATGCCTTTCCTTTTCCCTTGGCTGTAGTAGTTGTCTCTCACTCCTGATAGTGTGCCACTGAAAAGTTTCACTATATTGAGTTTTAAAAACTTTGTTCTCTAAGGAAACACTGTATTTCAGTAAATTGTTAGTGCCTGTGGGTCGGATGTGTATCTCTGAATAAGAAAGAGATAGTTTAATGTGTTTTTTTGGATTAAGTTTGTAAATTAGTGATAGTTGGGGAAATGACAATCTGTTCAAGAAGATATTATCTAAAAAGATAGAGGCAGGTCAGGCCATGACTTTTTCAAAATGGAATTTTAAAATTTTATTCTAAAATATGCATTTTCTCCTCCACAATTGCAGAACAATTTTTCAAATATGCTGCACTTCAAAGTTTTTCTTTGCTTTCAGCTGGCAGGAGCTGGTAGGTCTTAAACACTTCTTAACATAACTTTTAGTGGGGCAACTAAATAAGAGGGGTTGAGCTTGAATTTAAGTGTCAGAGTTTTTTTTTTTGTTTTTTTTTTTTCCTTTAATATCTAGACTAAATACCAAACTTAGGATTTTGAGGGAATGCAATTGCAGAAATTGTCATTAAGATCAAAATCTCTTTATGTGAATAAGTGGTTCTTCAAAAACTGATCTAGCTGTCATTAGCAAGTGTACCATCTTGTTCATGATGAGGAGCTCATAGTCTCACTCTGTCTATTTGACTTTCAATTAGATTTTTTTGAACAGAATGCCCATTTGTGACTGGAGTGTGCTGGGTGCAGTTCTGGAAACTGGTTTCTGCCTTTCTTCATCAGAAAGGGACTGGTTTGCATGTCCCAAGACCATTCTGTAGTGTGATCCAAAGGAATCAAAGTGCAGGTGGTTGGAATAATTTGCTTTGAGAACTCCTTCTGATCTGAGGTACAACACTGATAGTCTCACAGCCCCTGCATATTGTCCTGTTACTTCCGAGTTATCATACCCTCCAGAACTTCTGTTACAAAAGGGGATGAATAACTGAAATTCTGACAGAAGGGATGACAGATTAAATCACTAAATGTGTTTTGATTCAGGTTTACAGCTATTAGTGGCAATTGAGCTCAAGCTTAGTCGGCAGATTTCACTACTGAGATGAGTACAGCAAATCTAGCACAAAGTTTGCCTGGGTGTTTCAAAAAAAAAGAGAGTATAGAAAGTAGTCTTACATGTAGAAGTAAAATTGGATTTTTTCTACTTCAAAGTTAGATGTAATTTTTAATCACTTCACCTCATTTTCATATTAGTAGGTTAGCATTTCCTTCTGCCTATTTTTTATGTGGACAGTGAACCTGTAATATTCTAAACTTAATACAAAGTGAAAAATAGCACATTATTACTGGGAACAGCCCTTCTTTGAATGGAGGTGTAGGAAACAGACTGCCCAACAGGCAGCTACATCCCAATACCATCATGTTAAATGAAAGTACATAACTGCTACTGGATAATGTTAACAGAAGAGTTTTAGTCCTCTCTACTCCATCACCTTGGCTTGTTCTGAAGCTCTTTGCACATAAAAAGAAAGTGAGATAATTATTGTAAGACTGTTCTTAAATATCTGCACAATAAGTTTCTTTGCCTAAGGAAATAAGGGAAAATTTGTACAGGATAAGGTGTTTACTGTTTTCCTTTTACAGAGTAAATTATTATTATTGGTTTTGCCAACTGCCCAAAATTATCTCTTAATAAAAATTAAAAAAAAATGTTTTGGAAAACAACAAAGTTATGAAATTAAATACTTTAATTGGAGGAGAAACAGCCCCAGCTTTTTTTGATGACAAACAGATTTTTAGATTTTTCTCTCCATGACAGTTGTTAGCTTGCACAAGTTAATATTGTTGACTGATCTGATTAAAAACACCTGCTTGCAAGTGGCTCCTCCTTTGGTAAATAAAAGATGGTTGGAAAAACAGATTAGAAGCACAGACTTGTAAATTATACTAAAAATAAATGTCTTTTCTCTGTACTTGTGAACACTTAATTTGAGTGTTCCTTGCTTCTTATTTCACAAAATGCTTGCAATGAGACAAATAGCAAGATCTCCTATCTAGCATTAATGCCTGTGACATTTGCTTTTTCCAACGAAACCAAATACGAAAGTAGGTCCTAACATGTCATAGGAGAGGAAATCAATTTCAGATATATTTTACATTTATTTCTTTGAAATTTTCAAGGTATGCTGTTGCCTGCTGGAGGACTGGGCAGTCTGACCCTTTTCTGAAACTGAGAGGTCTTCGCTCTACTGGCAGCTCCCAGGGTTAATGTGTTTCCTGCAGTTTACCAGTGCAAAGTGCATAGAAATTCCTGGCATTAGGATCAAGTGCCAAAACTTTTTGCCCCAAAGAATGCATTGTCAGGCTGCAAACCTGAGTCTCCATGAATTCTCTGAGCCTCCATGAATCTCTCATTCCTTCCTACGATCAGCAGGGTAGAGTGGTGAATTCCCCAGTGCTTACCTGCCCCCTGGCTCTTTCTCCTGAGAGATGGGAGGTGGATGTGAACCCCCACAAGCTGAGGAAGACTGATAGCATGGATCTTTGAGTCTTTGAACATAAGCTCTGCAAACATGACTTTGTTATATCAAGACAGGCCGTTACAGCAATCCTACTTCGTTTACTTGATAGATTTAAAGCTAAAAGAGCCATGAAAGATCTTTCAGGAAACTTAGAATTGTTGTTTGCCTGCATGTTTGGAGGATAATTTCTTTTTAAGACTGTGGAGACAGCTTTGGCAGAGGAGCCCCCAGTTCCTTGCACCTGTCAGGCTGCTGAGGATGCTGGCTGTAAAGCACTGGGATTATGGTGTCTCTCTTTGCAGGACCCAAGCACTGCAGGTTTAGAGACCTCCACAGGGGAAGTGGGTTAGCCAGGGTGAGCTCAGGTTCTTTGCAAGGTTATTTCTCAGTTAAATGGAGATGAAAGGCATTGAGCCATGCTCTTAGGTCTGGGCACCTAAATTCACCCTAGATTTATAAGTGTTTCCTTGGCCCACATCTGGGTTTCACTGCTGAAGGCACTGGAGGTTTTTGTTAGTCACTGGATTGCAGGCTCTTATGTCAATGCAAATTGTTTGAAAAGCTTCTGCTAAAGGAAAAGGGAACATCCAGATGTATGCTGTTCTGAATCAAAGCACAGTGCACTCCATAGCATCCTTTTAAAGCATTGCTTTTTTATTTTATAGTTTACCTTCCATGTAATTTCATTTTTTCCTGTGGTCACTATTCAAATAGAGTATAGGCTATAAATATGCATATTTGTTATTGATCTCAATGTGATATGTAAGAAAATGTAATGTAAAACCTTTTTGATATAACTGTTGAGTAATTCTTTCAGCCTTTGTCTGATCAGCTGGCACACAGGCTAGTAGAGGTTATTATTTTGTATGACATATGAAGAACTGTAATTTGGTCTAATGATGGGTATATTTTCATATTCACAGTGAAAGGGGAACACGTATATGTATGCACATATAAAGCAGGAAGAAGGAAAACCTATTTTAATGTAAAAAGGCGCATGATACCTATAGAGGGACCAGTCTGAATATATGTAGAAAATGTGTGTGAATATGTACAGAAAATACTTCAAATTGCTGAATAAAATATTCCCAGATTCTTAGGTTCCTTGCACATAATTTTTGGTTCTTAAAATAATCCTGTGAAAGTGCTGCTTTTATCTTTTTTTGTGTGATGATGAACTTTTATGTTGGAAAGTGTTGAAAGTACTCAGATACTAAAGCTTAGATTTGTGTTTTGTTTGGCAGTACACTTCTGTTTAGAATTCTTTTAATCTATCCATTCCCTGCTTTTATATTCATCTGGTAGTTGAAGGTTCTCTGAAGGATATTTCTTTGCATATGAACTTATTAAACCAAAAATGCTTAAAAGTGTGAGATTTACTTCCCTTTTTTGGTTTTTTGGGGTTTTTTTTTTTTTTTTTTTGGTGGTTTGTGGATTTTTTTAGGTTGGGTTTTTTTTCCATAGCAAGATAGATAGGCTCTTGTTTGAGTTGTTGAATTTCTATTTGCCTTTCTTGATTTTTTTTTTTTTTTTTGGAGGGGTGGGGGGAGGGCAGTGAAAATAAGAAACAATTTATATGGTAGATCTAAAGTTTCATTAAAATTGCTTATGCCCTGTCCCAGGCATTTTAAGTGGGCCATCTGTCTAAACATCTCTGCATTTTTTTCTGATCATTTCCTCGACTTATTCATGAGCCATGGGAGGGCTCCTTTGTAGTCTCCATGTAGCTGGTTCAGTCTACCCCCACTGAATACATCTATGTGCTTGCATAACATATCTTTTCACAGTGCTGGAAATTCTCTGAACTTGGTTCAGATGAATGGCCCACTTTCTGAAGGTCTTTTTTTCTCCCTTTGCAAGATTTGTATGCAGAAACTGACCTTGGTGGCTACAGAATCCAGCACATTATTCTTGATCATTTTACAGGCCACCTGCTGTGAAAGTTATGATGAAGGATTTCTTAATGATTCTTTGACCATTAACATTGTTTTAAGTCAATATTTCACTTTTATTTAACTGCTGAATAGGTAATTGCACAATTGAAAAACAGCTTTTTGGAGTGTCATATAATGTGGTTTTCAAATGCTTGTAATCTTTCAAACGGGAGGATTTGTTATGATAGTTTGGGATTTCTCTGTTTACATAAAGTATTATGCAGCAAAAATATCAAGTGAAGAGGAATTTGTAAGTGTTTTCCACCTCAGTGTTAGAAGACATATTTTGAATTGGAAGTATAAAAATCTATACTCAATTTTCTGATCCTTTAGGAGCTGGTGACATCCTAACTCATTTACATCATCAGTGGTAATAGGGAGGGGGAAGTTTATTTGCCACAAATTGCAGAAAATTGTAGTTTTTATTGAGTTCCTTCTATCTGATTGGTGATAATCAAAATGGCCAGGGCAGAGTTTTTACTTGATTTGCTTTTGTGAGTGTCTATTTTATTTCATTACTTGTTTTTTACTAGAATAGATAATAGTTAAATTAATGTGTTCCATGAGCACAGTAAGTATGTGTCGACCTAAAATTTTTAGCAGTTTTCTGCTTTCCTCACTGGAAACATGCAAAGAAACCAGGAGCTTTGGTTGCTGTGTTATTCTCAAGTGTCTTCCTCTCCCACATGGCATTTGGGGGTAAAAGGGACATAATACATTTCTATACAGACATCATCTCTAGTTGAACAAGCAGCAGTAGAGCTTGAAAATAAATAACCAAGCAGGCAAATGGTGCTGTTTTTCTTGTTGTGTTGCTTACATGTTTTTGTAAAGGGTGCTTTGGAGTAAAGCCTTTATGACTTAAAGCCAGGCCATCACTCTTCAGCTGTGTTTCTATGCTAGTGATGCTTCCCCTTGGAAGGCAATTTGGAGTGGAGAGGTTCAGAACTGCCCATTTTAGTGTGGAAGGAGTTTATAACCCCCTTCTCCACCCATCTCCCGTTGTTGCTGTCGTGCTGCCTTTGCTCTCTTTCTGTCCCTTTGTGTGTAATGCTCCTGGCAAGGATCAGCAGCTCATAGTTCTCCATGGCCCCGCTCCTCATCCACCTGGCCCCTCATCTTGCTGTGAAACTTGTGTTTCTTCCTGCAGCCAGTGATCTTTATAAGCTAGTGAAGTAATTTTATTGGATGATATGTCTTTTGCCAAAACTGGGAGAAAAAAGGGAGGGCATGTTGACCCCTAGGAAAGACATACTGTGTGGACTCTGAATCTAGGGGTCGAAGGGAAATGCCTTATGTTTTCTTTGTGTTTTTTATGTTGGCAAAAATTACACTTTTTCTTTTCAGTGGGATTATTCTTTTTTCTGTGAATACAATATGCTGGATTTCAGCCCATTATGTAGAATTTTAAAAGTTCTATATTTTGAGAGTAGCCAGAAGTTTGGGGAGTTTTCTGTGAACTAGTGTGAAATATATTCAGAGTTCAGATGCTTTCTTTGGGAGGACTTAAAAGTCGTCTCAGCTAAGGGAGCAACCTTGGCCAAGAAAAAATATAATTTCCCATGCACTCGGATGTCTCAGATTAAAAAAACCCCAAACACCACAAAACAACAGAAAACCCCACAACAAATCTCTGGTAGAAACTTCTGCATTTCTAAAGTAGTTCATGGATGTCTGCAACTTCATTTTCATATTTAACAAACTTAGACTTTGATCCTTACTTTTGGACATCGTAATCCTTATTTATATGAATGTTCCCTACCCGCAAATCCTATCAAAGTGGAGTCTACTGCAAAATAATTTCTTTGAAAGGAATTTGGTTTAATGAAGAAGTAGGATTGTCATGAGCTAATGTAAGTATATGTCCTAGCCAGTGTCAGTTATAGTTACAAAACCACAGGCAAAGCTGATAAGCAAAGCTGAAAAACGTCCCTGTGCAAAGGGATCTGGCAATTCCAGGAGGGAAGTACAACTTGCTGTATACTTGATGCAGCTCTGGACCTTGCCCTCCTGGCCATTGGTGTTGCAGAGAGAGGAATTATGTGGTTGTTTGAAACCCAGGCAAAGCAGTGATGATAGTCGTGCCTTTCAAGAGGCAGGCATCCTGTTTGGAGATACACTTGACAAAGCTCAGCAAGACAGGACTGAACAAAAATAATCCCTGCTGGAGAACAAGACTGTCTTTCCTTTGATGGCCAGCAGCCAGATTCATGAGGTCACTTCCAGTCAAATGCAATATGAAGCAGGGCTGTGCCAGCAAGGCTGTAAGGAATCTCATGACACCAGTGAAGCAGATCTACTAAGCTGAGTTTGTGATGTGGTCCTAGTTCTAATGTGAGAAATATGAAGTTGCTATAAACCACTAAATCCTGTTGGTTGTTGCAGTGAGTGTCATGGAGAACTTAACCAGGTGCTGTCTGTATTCCCCCTTACTGGTGCTCTGATACCAGGAAGTGCAATGAAAACATCTCTCAGCTTGCTGCCTGCTACCTGTGCAGGAAATTCCTCTTCCTCTTCTTCAGGAACTTCTGTGTCTGTCACGTTTCCTATTAGCCAGTCTAAATGTTTGGTGACATACAGGAATTCCAATATGAGTTGCTAAGAAATGACATTGCTCCTAATAAACCATAGATAATTCCTCAGATTTATTGTTTTGACAATTGTCATTAAATTCAAGGTGAAAGGTGACACTTGGCATCCTTAGCACAGGAACAGCTTATTTTCAATATCTGTCTTGTGAACTTTTAAGGCAGTGATAGAGATGAGCTAAAGTGCTTGGTGAAATTTGATGTGGGCCTTACTTGGCTTGCAGCCAGAAGTAACTAAGGATTAGTATGCATCTATTTGTGTCTGATATATTTAGCATTTCCATTTCCCCTTTTCAGGCACATGGCAAGGCACAATTTTTGGAAGTTCCTTACCTCATTAAGTACTTGAACTTGTGCTTTCTTAAGATCCAGGTATCTAAAAACCTCAAGTTCTTAAAATAATTGTTGAAATCCTTGGTAAGTCAGCGTATTATCCTTGGCTTGGACAGATAATTTCTCCTCCTGTGGCCTCTAGAGGCCTCACAGGTGCTTCTCCCTGTTGATTCCACAGGAAACCTGAGCACTCTCTATGGGGACATGTGGTTCACTGGTCACCTGAATCCTCTGGAGGATCCATGTGGCATAATGTGTTTACAGGTTTTAAGACTGCAGGCTGCAATAAAAGGTGTAGTAAGGGCTATAATATTCAATAGATTCATGTTATAGCAGAAATGATCCTTAAAAGAGATGTAAAGGTGATAAAATTATTATCCCTACAAATTTCTTACAGAAAAATCTAAATATGTAAGAGTCAATATGGAAGAAAAGCTATACCAAAATGTGGTTTTGTTTTAATGGAGTTTAAATCATGCCTTCCTGTCTTGCCTTTAGTTGGTAATATGGTAATATATGGTGACTACTGATTAGAAAAGTTGTAGCATACTTTTGGACACCAGTTGTTATGGCAAAGTGGAAGAGACTCGAGAAGTTAGAATGAGGAAACGGAGAACGAATATGCATTTAAATAAAATAGCTGAAAATTGCATGTTTCACTCTGAATTTCGAAGAATGGAGGCTCAGTTCTCATTCCTTTGCTGCCAGGTGTGTGCTTTTTTAAGTTGAAAAGATTCAGGTTTCCTGTGTTACTTGATAAATGGTGCAGCCACAGAATGCTGCAGGAATCGGTACAATCCTCCATGTGGGCTGTGATGATACATCATTATTTTTTCAGTATGCTTGAAGGGCTCTGTGGATGAGTACTTAAAAATGTGTATTAGCTATAAAATTACTTTTATTACTTGTTTGGCTGAATCTTTTGTCTGTAATTGGCTTTTAATTAAGGTTTACTGAGAATGAGATTAAAGAAATAATGATTATTTTTGCCCTTGAAAAGACTGCTCCAGTTATCACTGTTGCTATTCTCCTGCCAACCCACTTTCTCATCTGCTTTTCATCCTGTTTGAGCTAATTCTGCAGCAAGTGCTGGCTGCATTCAAGGGCCTTCTATAACTTTATCAGCATACCCAGTGTGTCAAGGCAAATCTAGAAAGAAAGTAAGAGTGTATTTTCTCCTTATATGCTGTTTGACAGAAAAATGTATTTAGTATATATTTTTTTTCAAGTATGCTCTCCAACTGTGTCTATAGATTAATGATATTTTATATCCTTCAGGACCATCGTATGAGGAAAGTGCTTCTGGTTAACTTGGGAGAAGCATGAAATCTCTGTTAAAATTTTTTCTTCTCTCTGTTTCTTTTTTAGAATTCCTATAGCTAAATCAAAGAGAAGTAGCTGGGAGCTCTCTGTGCATCTAGGAGATGGAATTTACCCAGTTGCAGTTTCAAAGGATGGCTCATCATTTTCTGTAAGTTCTGCTCATTTTCTAAGAAATTCAGAGCATTGAGCATATATATATATATATATATTTTCCTTGACACCTGCTAAAATTCTCCATCTTTTTCTTGGCTAAGGATAGATGTGTGGTTTGTCTTTAGTAGGCATTGCTGTTAATTACCAAACAAGACCCTGACAGTTAAATAGTGCTAGTGTGCTGAGATTTTTCTCAGAGCTCATTCCTGTGGAACAATTTTGTATATAATAGTTTATTAAATTAGTTTCTAAATTATTCTGTTTAGTGTCTTGTTTGGAAGTAGCATCTTATACTCCATTGTAAATATGTGAGAGCAAGAAAACAAATGCAATGTTGACAAAAATTGCCTTACCTTAAGCTAGTGTTTAGAAAAACAAATCAAAGATCCAAGCCAACTGAATAAGCAATCATCCTGGAATGGCATTATTCAGCACTCTGTGGTAGTACTGTATGTGGTCATAGTAAAATGCCAGTGTTTCAGGATGTGCTTATTCACTTCAGATGAATGTGTATAAACTTTTGTTTTTTACAAATGTTCTAAGGTAATTGCTTAATGTTGTCAGCATGAAAGGCAGAAGGACAGACCATGACAGTAGGAGAACAGTAATGCTGGGTTTCGTAATTCAGCTGTTCAGCAGAATAAAGCCAAGACACAAGCTGGTTGAAGTATTAAGATAAATTTATAGGGAGAACTGCTTTTTATATCTGTAAATGGTGATTCCACGACCAAAATGAGATTTTTTTTTTTTTTTTTTTTTTAAATAGGCAGTTGACTTGTATAGTACTTGTTGACTCTTAGGCAAAAGGTTTCAAAAGAGGCTTAATAAGGCAGATTTTCTTAGAATGGCAGTGACACACCCTACTTGCTGAATTGTTTCAGAAGCAAAGGCCAAGTCTGCATGCAGTTTTTAAAATCTATATAATATTCCTAACAGGCATTCTGTGAGCTTGGATAAAGCCCATTCAGACAACAGAGCACCTCTGTCAGATTTCAGCCCAGTTTAGAGTCGGGCTGGCACTGGCTTGTGGGACAGAGAGAGCCCTTCCCAGGAGCAGTCATTGCCTTCAGCCTTTTCACCTTTTTGTTGCAGCACAAGAGCTGCCTGCTGCTGTGGGGATAGCCTGCTGGTTGCTGCAAGTGTTGCATAGGCCCTGGCTGCTGTGTGCTCAGAGATCTAATTCCCACAGTGAGACTTCTCCAAACCAGGGAGCTGTTTAGCACAACCAATTACACAAGCATACATCTGCATATGTGCACACATTTTGAGAGATTTGAGTCCAAACCTGTCTCTCTCTTTCAATGGAGCTGCAAACAGTTGTGATGTCTTGCAACAGTATGAGATTACAGCTAGTATAAAGCAGTTTGACAAAGTATATGTGGAGTCTGATTTCTGATCATTCGGTTTGTTATTCAAACAACAACAAATGTGAAAGTCCCTTTTCATATCCTTGTGTCCCTGCACTAAGTTACTGCTTTTACCTTCTACTGCTAGGCAGGGAGGCAGGAGCATCTCTCAGTGTCAGAGAATGGGTGCCTAAGCACACGGGGAAAATTAGGAGTGCCAGGTTAGGACCAGCTGTGTGCCTAAAAGCCTGGGTCAGAGGGATTTGTGACAATTGCTTTTGCATTTTATTTCCACCCTGACCGTGCCTGTATACTTGGGGAGATGTAATTCCTTATTTACTTGTATCTGGAAAATACTTGGTGAAATAAATCACATCAGGTGGACTTCAGGAGAAGTCTGTTTCACTTAAACCATATACCTATAAAGATATAAAAGTGTATTAAAATTTGTGTATGAAAAAGTGTATTAAAAATTGCACCTGAGCTTAGCCATGTAAAAAGTGGGAAACTTTTTTAATAGCAGGGTTGTTTAGAGTTAAACTTATTTTTATTGTTACTGGATAAATAGCAGAGGACATGTTTATTCTTCATCAGTAATTTTCTTTTTCCTGGTGTTCTCCTGTGATTGTGGTGCAAATAAGAGTTTATAGTAAATACAGCACCATTAAAAATCTGAATTGTTATTCAAAACTTTACAATGGAAAACCAACTGCCTTAAAACTTCAAAGAAGAGTCAAGACTAGGAATGAGAAATCTTGTTTCTGATCAGGAGGTATAACATACCATCAGGAAAAAAAAAGGCAAAATTCAGTCTGTTTGCTGTCAGAAACACAAGCCTCACTTTTTGAACTTATGCATTTAGTTTTTTGCTATTAAGTTGGTGTGACAGAGGCTCCTGCCTTTCTGGGTTATGTCCCCTCATGGCTTGTGACAAAGCTGAAGCTATGGTGCAGCTAGATAGGGCAGTGGGAGGGCCACCTTCACATTCCCCTGCAGAAGTTTATCCGCGCTGCAAACCGTGCTTTGCAGAGCGGCATTCACATCCTGATTCACTCTGTTTACCACGGGGACCCTTCCAGCATTGACTCTTCTTTGTCCCTGTAGCTGTGCTGCTGTCCCAGCCGCGGCAGGTCGCGGTGCGCTCCCTGCGAGCACTGTGAGCCGCGGCCGCGCCGCGCTCCCTGCCCGCTGCTCCGGGCGCGTCGCTCCGCAGCTCTTTGGGCTACGGGTCAGCTGTCGTTGGCTTCCTTTAGCACGAGATTCCTGATGAATTGGGCAGTGTTAACTGCTCTTCGCTGCTCTTTATTTCTCAGAATTTTGAGTTTTAAAACCATCTGTTTTTAACTATTTTGTTTGTAACAGCAGTCTTTGATGGGGGCTGGCTTTAGGCCACTTCAGCAGCCTTGCTTCCCAAAACTGAAGGATTTAAAGGATAGGTGGTCAACAAGTGTGAACGATGCTCTTTGCCTGAAGCACTGCAAAAAAAAATACTAAGTTTTATGATTCCAGTAGAGGTTGAAAACTTCTGTGAATCCTAATTTGATATTTTTCTTTTAAAATAGAAGTAACTTGGTTTTTATTCTGAAGTCAGCAACATATATACTAATGTTTATATAAAATTATTTTACTAGAATTTTCAGTACCAGACAGTTGTTTCTGGTGATACCCTATCAACATAGCAAATGCTTTTGCAATTAAAAGATTCCAATGACCTGACTTGAGAAATAAAATTTTGCAGCTTTGGTGGGACCTGCTTGTTTGTGTACAAAGAACTTGCCAACTAAATTGATGTAAATGTCATTTATTCTTTTTTTCTTTGTTCTATATATTAATTGCTAGAAGAATCTTTAAACTAACTGCTTGTCATGTATACCACTTAGTTTTTCAGAGGACAGATGGTCAGATTCTTAGCTTTGATTAGTGTTCTTCTTATGCTTAAAATTTTTTCTCTTGTCAATTGAATTAAAGATCTTGCAATCAAGATTGCTGCTAAAATAGAATTTGAAGGAAGAATACCTTCCTTTACATGAGACAGTAACAAGCAATGCAAAACAGCAACAAGCAACCCAGCAGCATCCCACCACCAGACTCTGGAATCTTTTGTTTACTTGAATTACAAACAGGAGTCTTTCCCTTCTTGCCATTTTTAATTGCTAGTCTGGGTATCAAATGTGTTTATTTTATGATTTCATTGATTGAGATTTGCTGTTGAAGGTTGGAGTCTGTTCTTCCTTTATAAAACTCGGCTGTTCTGCAGAGTATTGAAGGGTGGGATAGACAAAGTCAAATGGGAACCCACATATATTGAGGAAACTTGGTTAGCTGGGTGGTTTCCCTGCAGTGTATGAATATGGCCCTTCAAAACCAGATGTCAGCCACCAAAGATGGTCTAATTCCATGTGGTGGTGGCATTGTTTATTCATAGGATGGTTTGAGTTGGAAGGGACCTTAAAGGTCATTTAGTTCTAACCCTCCTTCCAACCTAATTTTAGTTCAGTGAGGAATTTGTAACTGTATTCTGTGCAATAAACTTAATTCTTGAAAATATTTTTGCCATTATCCGTTTTCTCATTATTTGCTACAGTGAAGAAATAGTCTTGAGAATTCTTTGATTTGCATATTTTCTCTGCAAGTAGTTGTTATTCTCCTTTTTCATGTTTGAAAACAGTCCTTCCTGTTAGTGTTCTTCATCTCTGTAGTAAATGCATACCTTCCCAGACCGCTTAGCCTCATCTTCTCCTCAGTTTAGTTGTCAAAGAATTTCCAGATGTTTTCAGTTATAAAGTAGCTTCTTATCATTGAAGTTGTTTATTCTTTATTTTTTTTAAGCATAAGGTGTCATAGTTCAGAAGTTACTTTGGGCAAATGGAAATTCGATATATTTCCAGAGGGACCTGCATAGGTCAAATGCTGAATAAGAGGAATAGAGAAAGCTAAATTCTTTAATTCAGGTTGTTACTAGAATAGGCTACCATTTTCACAAAACATTGGATGACTTCCTAAATCCAAAGTTAAGAAGAGATAAATGTAGTACTGATATGAAATCTCTTGAAGAATTTTTGAAGCTTGTTCAGTCCAGTCAGAAATAAATGTTTTAAATAATTTTTAGGAAAAAAACCCAGTGGTTTTCCCCCTATCTTTTTCTTGAGAAGTAAAGAATTTATTAGATACCTGTGTGGGTGTTAAATCAGCCTGTGTACCTCTTAACATTTTTAAGAGAAAAGCTATTGTATATTACAAAATGCCAGCATAAAAATAAAATCTAAAGCATTACTGTCATCATTATTTGAATATGTCCTATATGATCAATATAGAATAGGTGCAAGTTTATGTGAATGCTTTACTTTAGTTAGTGAATTTATGTATATCTAATTATGGCTATGCTTTGACTTCAAATTCAAATATAATAAACATTTAATTTTGAGAACTTTTGTGTATTCATTTACTGTACATTTCATGACTGATGGGTAAGTTTATTTGAAAACTACTTCAGAAATATTTTCATTGAGTTGTAAATTCTCTTTTGGGGGAGAAAAAAATACCACCCAAAAATCAAAGAGAAGTATGCAAAGCATCAAGTGGAACAAGGAATAGTATAATGGAAAATCAGAACAATGATACAGAAAGTTGCTGTAAGCAAGCTTAGTTCACACTTAATTCCTTAAACACTAATGTGAATGGAGTGGAATAGTAATTCAGTGCATATTAAGTTCTGTCTTTCCAGTAGTCTGTGTAGAAGAATAACACTGCCCATCTATCACTATAAAATTCTTAACCTTGTTAAGAGATGCAATAAAATGCCAGAATTATTATTACTAGTATTTCACATTTCTGGTATGCTTCAGACACATGATAACTAATTGGTCACATGAAAGAAATATGAGTGCTGTGTTAATAGGCATGAAAAGCAAATATCTGTAGGAATTAAAACAATAAGAGGGGCAGGCAGTTCTAATACAAATTAATATATATCCCTAGAAGCAGTAGATGAAGACTTTTGGCTTAGGCTAGTTCTAAGTATATATTGTTGCATGTTATATATTTGAAATAAACTGTATTGTTGTTCCCATGTCCAGTATTAGTTTGAATGAAAGGGAAGTGCAGGTTTAAAGGCACTAGTGGGTGGGGCAAGATCTGTTAGATAATCCTTACAGCTGTAAGCAAAGAACTTTCCCTGCCTTTTATCACATGGTTTGCATTCTTGTAAACCTGTATTGTTGTATATCTACTTTTAATCTCTTAGTTCAGAGACTGTGTATGATGTATTGTGTATAATGTCCCTTCAATGCAGTATGCACAATCTAGTGCTGTGCTGAGAGCAAACCCCTAATTTCCATGCTTGGAGAGCACTGGCTGTAGTAGTCGTGCTCCTGCTTGTTGAGGGACTCTCTGGCTTTACAGATCCTGCATTCCTTTTTCTGTAGTGACAGATTTACTGTAAGGGTAGAGGTTGCCCTGTGCTATCCTGGGGAGGTGGGCACAGGTGCTCCTGGGAGGCAAGCACTCTGCACTTGAATCTTTCAATCTGAGGAGAGCATTGATCCCTGAGTTTTGACTCTGTGGCAACTGCTTTACTTGCCACATTTCTGTGACTGCTGACATTGTGGTTTTTTAATGAAAGTGGCCTTGGCCTCAGTATCTTGTTGTGAACTCAAGTGTTTCTGGTATGCATTTCCACTCTGCTTCATTGAATGTCTCAGAAGGTTTAAGTGCTGGGATCCTTCACATGAACTAGAGGTAAATATTGAGTATTCTCGTATAAAATTTGTATGTTCTTTGGTGTGCTTTAGTACTAAGCCAGAGGAGAAGCAGAGTGTGTCTGGATTGTACAGTTTTTTAAATACCATGCCAGTTTAGCAGTAAGTATGTGATGGTACATATTTGCTTTGTAAAGAGAGATTTTTGGCATGGGTTTGTATGTCTCAGATTAGTTTGTTCACACAGTACTCCATAAGCATATAGAGAAAATACCTACAGGGTTGGGAATTAAAATTACTGGAGTAATGCATTCACTGTGTGGCTTTAAATATGCTCTTCCCTCTGTGTCAGAGCAGTGTAATAGCTTAGTTATAGTAGTTTTTGGAGATTTGTAGTTGTGCTAAAAACTCACAGTAGCATGATCTGGCACTGGTATGTAGTCTACAAGGCATTTCTAAAAAGAAAATGCAGTAAAAAGTCTGAAATGATAAAATGCAAAATGTTTTAAAAGCAGGCATGGTCAATTTGGATGTATATTTTCCTTGTGTTAGTTAGAATCAGACTTCACTGCTTTAAAATATATTCCTTAGTAGGCAGAGGAGGAATTAGGTTTTTACAATGATTAATTCTAAATTACCTAATGAAGAGTTTTACCCACACAGGTGGCTTCATAGCATGAATTCCTGTGGTATGAAAATAGACACGATGTTCTTTTATGGGTAATGATCCAGTGGTTCCAGGAATTCCAGTGAACAGTAAACTAAAATATAAATCGAAGCTCTGTAACAATACAGAGCAATAACATACCATTTTCCTTCTTCAGAAAGTCATGTTTCTGGCATACAGCATTTAATGTGTTCTGTCACCCTTCAGTCTTCCTGTAGACTTCTGGTGTAAGACTGAAAACACCTTGAGGCGTGGGTGTTGCTTCAGTTTATTTTTGTGCCATGTGCACTTGACATCCTGCAGCACAATATTCATGTAATGATTTTCTAATTTCTAAAAGCAGTGCTTACATGAATGTTACTTGGATGCTTTTCTTTACACTGATTTCTCATCCAACAAAACTGCAAAGAAAATATCCAACCAACTCCTTCCTGTGCCCAGAAACGCCTCCAACATCCCAATCCCTCTTCCCAAATTTTGTAGAATGAATAGATTAAAAAATGTTGTGAGCTCCTCCTGCTGGTTCAGCAGAAGCAATAGTTGCATTTAAAAGAATGCTAATATAGTGTTAAGAGACTGGCTTATTACCACAAAAGCCATAGTTAACTCTGCAGCTCCTGGATGCTGCTTCAGCTTTAATTCCATTCTCTAAGCAAATTTTAGCACATTTCATATTCAGTATAAGACTCTTTTTTTGGGGATCTCTTGATACTTTGGCGTAAGGAGGTACAAAGTCATTGCTGTTTTGAGTTCCGTTCTTAGCTCTAAATTTCTTTGCTGCTTTTTTCCCTTCTTTAATTTTTAAGTAAGCCAGACTATTAAAATTACTTAAATGTAGCTTTTATGGCTTATGAAAAATAGTGCTCCTGTCGTGGATAGATGTGCGTCAGCTGTGACTAAATGTTTTGATGTAGTCTTCTCAAAAGATAGACTAGAAGAGCTTTCCTTTGAAATATGTGAAGCAGTTTTAGACACAGCTTCTCAGATGGATCTAATTAGTCTTTCATACAGACTGGATGTCCGTTTGTTGCAGCTCAATTCTCATTTCATTCGCTCATAACTAGAAACACCTCGCTTCAAACGTGTTTCTTCAAAGAAAGAAGGGTTTAGGGTTCCGTGTTTTACTGCTTTTTGATGTTGGTTTCCCTTTAACTGAGAAGACCTTATGTTTATACAACTGTTATTATTAAGAAAACATAGCTTTGTTCATGAGAGTTCATTCCATATCCATGTTGGCTATTGGTGGCAGTCGGAGATCTGTGGAATAGATCTTGCTATACAAGACTAGTGGGACAGCTGTACAGCTGGCTATTAAGCTTGTTGTAACAAAGATTTGAATGCAAGCAGGATATTCTAATAAGACCATGGAATCTGGTTTGTGGGGAGATGAAAATGAAGATTAGAGTACAAATGTTTGGGCCCATCGATGGATAGCAGTCCTATTTGTTATTTTTAGACAGTATAATGTCACCCAAGAGACAGTGTGCTCTGTTCCCCATTTAGAATATGTTTACATGGCGAAGTTTAGTGCTGCACAAAGGAGCCTGTGCTGACTAACCTACTTTGGGCAGTGCTGCATTAATGCTGCTGTACTGCTTCTGGTTGGAATAACTTGTTAAGAGCTGGCACAGGCAACTCCGCGTAACAGTGTGTTGTGCTGTGTTGTGACACTGCTACAATAAAGAATATAATTAAAACTGTAGTGGGAAGTGTCTGATCAGTGTTAAATAATCAGAGTGTGATACTGGGATACAGCTGTGGTTGATCTTTAAGGAAAATATGTGGAAGGGAGGCGAGATGGCAGATGCTTTGCTTGTGTTTATCCTCCACTGGCTGCTTTGTGGTCATGATGTCATTTAGTGGAGTTTGCAGGAACAGGCTGGTGGTGTTGGCTTTACTTCACTGCTTTCCAGAAGTATAGTTGAGCTGGTTTTGCCACTGGACGTTGCCATTTGCCTCTTATCTTCCCTAGCCTCAGATGGGTGGCACCTAGGACACGTTGATAAGAGATGGAGTGGGCTGCAAGCAGACTCACATTGGTGGAACTGGCTGGTCTGCAGGGCTGTCTCTTGGGTCTCTGTTACTTGTGCATGTCAGTAACTCCACCACACTTTTGTATTTGCTGGGAACCACTTACTGTAGTACCTCTTCCTGCCCTGTGCTCACCCAGTCATTTCCTCCATTTGCCTCTCACCATGTCACCCTCCTTTTTTGCAGCTTTCTGTCCATGGAGATTTCACATTCCCCATTTGTCCTGCCAGAAAGTGGGACTGGGTCTGCTGTGTATTCACTCACAGGTTGGCCAGTCCAGCTGTTGGGTGACAACCAAATTGCCCTTGTCTGTCCAAGAGCTGAATGGAAGCACTCATTTTGTCCACTGCAGCTTTTCATTTTCATAGAAATTAAAGAGATTTTAATGTGTCTGGTTAATACTGACCAGTCAGTGGGTTCAGAAGTTGAGTGTGTGCTGGGAATTTTGAGGAGGGACATGCAAATAAACTGTGCATTTTGTTAGCCTCTTTTTCCTTTTGAGATCAGGCTAAAGGTAGTGTTACTGAAAGGGTTAACAAAGAAAAAAAAGCTGTTTGGAATGCAGGAGGAGGGAAATTATTATAAATTATTAACAACAAGTTGCATCTCTGTCTGTGGCTTATCAAGAATAGAAAAATGAATCAGATTTAAGTAGTCATAATCTATTGCCAATATTTGTTGTTCCAGAGAAAATCTATGTATCTCAAGGACATACAAGAAATTTAAATCAATTGGAAACCAAAATAGACCTATAGCTCCATAATTGTGAAATTATTTCAGGTCATGTGTGCATTGTGTGCACCAGTGTGGTGGATTGACCTTGGCTGAACACCAGATATTCACCAAGCTGCCCTATCACTTCCTCTCTTCAGGACAGGGCAGAGAAAATAAGATGGAAAACAACTCATAGGTTGAGATAAGGTAGTTAGGTAAAAAAAAGTGAAAAATTACACCCTGCAAACAAAGGAAAAGACAAAAGTGTTATTCTCTGCTTTCCATCAGCAAGTGATGTCTGGCTACTTCCTGGGAAGAATCCATTCCTAAAAGGTGATCACGCCTTCAAAAGCTGTACCTTCTGCCTGTTAACATATTTTTCCTTACTGCTACTAATGTGTCATTTTTCAAATCCTGCCTCTTTTGCATTTGTTCTGGTTTCATTTTTCTGATTAGTCCTAGTTTCCATTCCTTAGTTGTCTTGCCTGGTTCATGCTTATTGTCTGGCTAGTCTGAGTGTCCCCTTTGGACTTCCACATCAATTAGCAATTAGTCTTGATTCTCTTCTATAGAACACTCTCCCATGTAGCTGCTCCCGCTCCATGGGCCTACAGGCTTTCATCCATGTATTGGTCCTTATTTCCCAGGACCTCAATGTTATCCCATTTCTTCTACCATACAGTCTGTTTAGTAGCTCTATTTCTAATATCACTCTCTCACTCTTTAGGTAGCTCTCTCTTTACCCTTATCCTGCACTTCTAGCTCCTTCTTCCCAAACAATCAGTACATGCTTCCCTTGCTTCCATTCTCTGAGATAGGTTTCATGTGTTTCTGTTACCACTTCCATTTCTTTCCTCCATTTTTAGTGTTCTTGCTCAGTGAGTTTCCCCTTGCCTCCTTACTTCTTGCTCCAAATTTTCCTTTTCGTCTTTTCTGCACCTCCCTCCTGGACACATCTGATCTTTGTCCCAGCCTGCTTTCTCCAGTTATGGGGCCCTCAGTGTCCAGTTTTGTTGTGTGGGGGTTGTTTATGCTGCTGCTTCTTCCTTTGCTGCTCAGCCCTAGCAGGTGATAGTCTTATTAGTTTTATGCTTGACCTGGTATTATGCAATCCAAACTCATAATTTCAGTGGGAACCTGTATTCCTCCCCAGGCCAGTATATGTTAAATGCAAGGAAGAATCTTCTAGACCTGTGGCTGTGCAGTGTGGTGACCTACAGATATAGATAAAATTTGCCTTTTGAAATGCATAGAACTTGCCCAAAGTTATGCAGGTTGTAGGAGAATGGCAGAGGTGCATTCCAACTGTTTCACTTTCCAGGCAGATTTTTAAGCCTCTGTTCTAAATCATAAAGATATTTCAGCCTTACATAGAAAAGTCAATAGAATTTAGTAGTTTGGCCAAAAATGTACTCTTGTTCGGTGTCAAAAAGTGCTGCATATTTCTTTCTGAAATTTATCCTCTCTGAAATCACTCCTGAATGACTGTTCAGCCTAAATAGAATCCCTCTGAGTTATAAGAAACTGAAGATGCAGTGTGATAATGGACAACTTTGGTACTAAGGCTCTTCCCTTCCCCCTCATTCTGTAGCTGTGTCCCAGCCCCTTGCCTTTTGGCAGGCTCTTCCTCTGCTTCTCCCATCCTTCTGTCTTCATTCCAACCTTGTCTTTCTGTTGTGGCTGCCCTCTTGTTTCCACCACCTAACCTCTATCAGCTGTTTCCTTTATTGCTGTAATCGCTGTGTATTTTCACACAGTGACCTCTTTGTCACTGTTGGAACAGCCCAGCTGTTTGATGGCAACAGAGTAGTTTGCATGCGTAGTTTATCCTGTTTTAATTTAATATTTTCTCCTAGCTGATAGAGGAGGAGGGAAATAACCATACACCCTTTATATTAAGCCAAAATGGCATCTTGATTTTGATGATGGTGAGGTTAGCGTACTGTTAATTTATAACAAACATAATTTTGAATAACTTAGCTTCTTTTGTAGTAGTTTTATCAACGAAACTGTCAAAGGGAAGCTGGATTGGTGGCAAATCATCATAATAAAAAGGCAGAATGGTTTGGGTTGGAAAGGGCCTTTAAAGATCTAGTTACACACAGACTCACCCGTGCCATGGGCAAGGACATCTTCCACTAGATCAGGTTGCTCAAAGCCCTATCCAGCCTGGCTTTGAACATTTAATATGCAATAAGCAAGAATGAAGACTGTTTTTGTTGTCTAAAGTTAAACAGCAATAAATGAAGAGAAGGATAGAGATAGACAGATAGATAATATATCCAAATCTCAGAAAACTGGAAACCCGAGCTTCCTTTGTTTAACAGTTAAACAGACCAAGAGCAAAACCAGCCAGAATAAGGTAGCAGCAACTTTCAAGATAGAAAAGAAATAGATCCTCTCCTTTACACAGCTAATGGATTTTTCCTCTCCTTGGCAAAGGAAAACTTGCAGAAATAGATGAGTTAATAGGAGCAGAGGGGAAAGAGCCAAGGGATGGTCATTGTCAGTCACAATCAATCTATCACTCTGAACAGCCAAAGTTGTGCTGAGATCAAGTTGTACTGGCCCCTTATGTGGGCTGCATCTGCAATCCAGGGTGAGCCATTGGTGATGTAGAATTGCTCAGGCTGACTGTGCAGACTACGAAACTTCATTACTTCTTTTATTGTAGTTTATATAATAAATCCCAATTCAAGAGATGGGGTTTTGCTTTGTAAAAATGTGCTTGAGAAAAATAAAGTGCCATATGGCTGTAAGGGTGAATGCTTTACGAGCATTACAGACTGGGATCTTTTGAACCTGTTGAACAATTCACATTTCCCGACAGAAGCTGGTTCAATAGCTATGGGTGTGTCCCAGAAAATTCAACATTAGTAATGCTTTCCAGAATAGGTGGGAAATTGTTTTGAAAATGGTAGTGGGAAGTATGTTCAATGTTGCACAAAACTGTTATTTTTCAGTCATTTGGGACTATTAATGTGCTTTACTAGATCTGCCTGGCTTTCTGTGAATATTCTTCAGATGGAATTTTTTAATGGTCTCCATTAGTTTATCATTTTAACAAGTGTACAGATAGCTGGAGTGATTAGCAGATGAAATGACTTCAGAGTATAAATTCTCATTTGGTCTTTGAGGTTATATTTCATCTCTGCTGTATGCCTTCCTAATTGCAAGCATATTTCAATACTTACAGTTAGAATTTTAAAGACATATTATTCAACTTCTCCAGATCGGAATTAAAAACAACATGGGCTGACATATTGTATTTTTTCTTCAAAATCTGATAATGTATTTTCTTTCTCATTTAAGCTTAATTGTATTTAAAAAATATTAAAGCAATAATTGTTTTAAGGCGCATGGCAAATTTTGGTGTATTTTTCAATTAAACTATTGTTGGTTGAATTGTTTTGGCTTGCTGTTTTCTTTCCTTGTTAAAACAACAATATTCTCTGTTACATTTTCGGTAAAGCAGTTCATCTCTGAACCTGTATCTGTGTGTCCTGTCATTGGTGGCAGCACTGAAGAAAGCTCAGTGGAAATTTTGCAATTTTGTCTTGTCCTCAAGAAATGTATGAAGACTAAATAAAAAGTACAGGAAACTGTTGGAACAATATGATTTAGATACAGCTTTGTGACTTCAGATAATCTCAGAGTATATCTTAACTGTGTTGAATTTTTTCCTTGTGAAGTAGTGTCATTAAAACCCAATCTGTGCAAAGCACGTAGAAGATTAATTAACATTGGGAAGAAAAGAGATGTCTGAGCCTTTCACCTGTAAGGTACCCTTTATCTCCAGCTGAGTTTGCCAGCCTTTAATGCTATTTGTCATCTTCCCCAACAGGTATCTTGATATTTTTTTCCATGATACCTTTTATACTTCAAATGGCTTCTGTAATGCCAATACCATGTATTAGATTATCATTCTCTCACACTGGAGGCTTTAAGTATTTTTTTTGGCTTACAAAACAAGATACATTTATTTAACTGGTGTATACTTCCTTTTAAAAACAATTAATTTAAGGGAGCATTGAGAAAGGTAAAATGTCTGTTCCCAGTCTAAGGATGTTGTATATACAGATTTGTATAAGGCCTGTCTGTTACAATGATTTTTATATAACTGTTCTTTACAACAAGGGTTTTGCTCATTATTTTCTGCTAAATCAAACACACACAAGGATAGTTCTACATACAGCTTTGTTGTGGTGTTATGGTGCACACTCATGGGTGGTCTTTACCTATGCAAGGAGCCGTCTTGGCTTCTGCTGTAGGATTGTAAGGAATGAAATGGGTTATGTAGACAAGGACTCCTTTAATGAATGGTGATCATTAGGGCAGGATGGACCTGTCTGTCTGCTTCTAAATGTGAAGTAATTTAAGTTTTTGTTGATGGTAAAGCTATTATATGATTTGCAATAAAGGAATAATGGGATTATTCTCTTTGTGCTTATATTTTACACTGATGCTTCTTTTTTGATATTTATGTGAATATTCACACTTTTATCTTTACATTTTTGGTATATGTGTTTAAGTGCATACTTATGTAAGTGTATGCATCATATTTAATGATATTTTAGCACACTATTGAAAAAGCATAGCATTATTGAGATACTTTAAGATACTATGAAAAAGTATCTCTCAATCAGAGAGAAGTTATTTTTTCAGTATGCCTTTTTTTTCTTTTTTTCCTGGTTGCACCTTTTGGCCTTCCTTAAGGAAATACATTTTGTCTGAGCAATCTCTTGGGTTTAGATAACCTTGAGCTTCAATGCTTGTAGGAGTCCTACCCTGAACTGCATGCTGTCCTTTAACTTCTTATCATAAGCACAGTCTGCTTCTTCTCCTTGTTCCACTGTAAGGCATCTGTATTTAAAATAGTAGGGATAATCTCCATTTTGATTGCATGCATTCAAGGTTAAAAAAGTTGTGGTTGCAGTATGTCTTACTTTAAAAAAGTGATTTTTGCAAGTCTCAGGATGGGATAAGACATAACAATTTTTATTTTTCTGGAACTGAGGTTTTTGTTCTGTGAATTAAATAGTAATACGGTTTTATTAGATCATTCTGCATTATGTTGCATTACAGAGGAAATAGGGCTTTTACAGATGTGAGCTATTGATAGTTTAGGTATCAGATCTAACACAATGAAGTGGCTTATTAGGGTCATGGAAAGCTCTAAAATTCTTCTATGAATCTTCATGGTACATGCAACTTTATAATGTCAGTTTTAGTGGAAATAGGTGATCAGTGGTTTTCATTGCCTTAGAAAGTATTTAAATCTTCTTTTAACTGGTTGTTAGTTGCTGATAGGTAGAAGGATTCTAATGATACCAAAGTGCCTCTTCACTGTAGGACTGCTGGTTATCTGGCACTGGTTATTTCATGGATCATGTTTGTCTTACAGGAAAAGCCTGCCCAAAATTTCTCTCTGCAGAAATGTACTGTTCTTTTTTCTCCCCGAAGTACTTCAGTGTGGAAGGTCTTGTAGGAACTGTGCAATTCCATATAGAAAAGTACATACAGTGTCTACTTTAGTTACAGTATACCTGAGTTAACATTCTTTGCAGTTCTGCTCAGATTCCCAAGTGACAATGGAAAAGTCAATTATGAGATTTTAAATTACTTGTACTTGTAGTGCTGTCTCAGTGCCAAGGATGAGACACATCCTCATGACTGAAGGAGCTTGTGTGGTGGCTGCCTGTCCAGTGTCAGCATCCACACATCTCTGTGTGTATTTATGCAAAGGCCCCATTGAGTGTAAAGAGCACATCCCACTCGACACCCCATACTCTGGACTGGCTTGAGTCCAGTGAGCAGGACTTTGTCAGAGTAAGTGTAACTTGAAAGCTTCTCCTTTTTCTCTTCCACCTTTGTTAGTAGTGAGTTTATTGCAGTTTTCTGTCATCGAGGGCTGAAACCATAGCGAATATGTAACAAGAGCTGCCAGCTTTTTATGTTAGGGAGGCAGGCAGCCCTATGAAGAGAACATGGTTTAAGCTGGTTCAGAAAGGCAGCTTTATCTGGCTTGGGTTGAAGGATGCTACACGATCATTATCTAAAAGTCTCAGAAACTATTTTTGTGGAAAAGTAGGCTCGTAACATGATCAACAACACATTGCAGCAAGCAGCACCTATGTAAATGGCACAGTCATAATTTCAAGAAAAGGCAAGGGATACCTTTTCATGGAGAGAAATGTGACCATGAATTATTTACACCAGAAGCTGGCAAAGGGATTTTGCACTGAGAAACTGAATTAAGGGGATGGTAAAAGTGTGGTGGCCTCATTCAGGCAGATCTTAAGCCTTTGGAAGCTTAACAAGAGAGGAGGTGTTTTAAAGTTTCCAGGGGCAAGGAGGATGGGGAGACTCCACCACTGCAAATGATCATGTAACTGTCAAAGTTACTCTTGAAACACTGACTGCCAGAACAAAAGAAGTGTATTTTTAGGAAATCTGGAAGTAAAGATATGCTCTGAGTAGGAGCACTGTCTTCTACTATCCCGTAATTGTTGCAATTCTCTCAAGAACTTGGAAGACCTTAAAATATTTTCTTCTTAAACTACCATTATGGTTTTGTGATTGCCTAAACTTAAAGGGAAACTGACATTTCATACCTTATGTCCCATTAGGCACCTGTTGTTCCAAGTCTCAATTCAAGCATGTTTGGCTGCACCGGTCCTACAATGAATAAAATGTAGATTTCATTTTTAGGGCTGTTATAAAGCAGGAATTACTGCAGGGGAAAAGAAAAAGCATCAATAAATAGGTGTGGAATTACAAGTATTTGGAATCATATAAAATTCCATAAAGTCCACATTTCCTTACATGTCAAAGTCACAGCAATGGATAAAGTAAAAGCAGTTAAACCAGGGTGTTCCTATTGATAGGACTCCATCTTGACATTCTCCTAATCCATGACTAGGTTAACTAGGTGAGCAAAGTACTTCCTGTCTTTCTTTTCTGTCTAGTTGAGCTGCTTTATTCAGTATATCTCTGCTTCTGAAGATGTAAGGTTCCTTTCTATATAACATAATGGTAAGGAAGGTTTTGCAATTTTGAGCTTTATTATCTGAATTAATGCCTTCAGCAAGAGTACAGATACAGAATGTGTGCCTTTACTGAAAGTATATTTAATTTTTATCACTTTTATGACAGTTCTGCTGTCTTTTGTCTGGAAACAAAATGGGTGAAGATAAAAAATTGGCACATAGTTGATATGAAATTTAATGCTAATGTATCTATATTGTGATTTTTTTTTCTAAGTAGCAAGTAGTGTAGTGGCTTGATACCTTGAAAGAATTGGAGAATTTGAAAAGAGAGATCCCTCCTTTGTTTTACATTATCTGGCTGTGCTGAGGAAAAATGTGTGAAAAGTTTTCATTGTGAGGTGGGTGGAATTCTTTCTATCAGAGAATATCAGTGCCCAGGGCCTCACTCTTAATGGCATCAAAGCTAATTCAACCTGAACAATCCCAAGTCCGTGGGTAGAAAGAGAGTAGATTTCTGTAAAAAGATGTGCAAAGCTACAAAATAATCAGACATTGCAGTTATTAACAAAGAGAAGATCTGTAAACTTATTGCAATAGCTAGCATTTTATTGGACAGAAAGTTCACCAAGCTCCAGGTATTTTGAGAGATTCTTTTTGCTAGTTCTGAATATTAATTTTTCCCAATCCTACTTGCCATTACTATCATTAGATATCACTTTTGTTGTGGTTATAACAAGGAAACTCCCCACAGTGAAGATCAATGCAGAGTCAGGTAATTACAGTTTATATCTATGTTAACAAGCTTTGATTATTTTGTAGTCAAATGGTGCTGTAATGCAACATAGAAGTCTTCCACAACTTTAAAAAAAATCTCATATTTTAAGCTATTTTTGTAGAACATGTAGAGATCATTCATTGTAGGGAACAGGAGTTAGCAGTAAACCCAAATGATGGGTGGCTCCAGTAAACCCAAATGACTCCAGCGCATGGAGTCTGTTGTTGCAGAACGAACTTGTCTGAATTCAGTTTTCCTAGAATGATTATTCAGGAATGCACCAAAATTTTTTTGAGACTGCTGAGAAAATAAATACATAAAATATACCTGGTTTTCTTATTGTGTCATCTTTATGTAGTTATAAAAATTCAGTGTTGGAATTTTAGCATTTCATTATGTATTTAGGGCTTTGACAGCTGATCTTGTTGTTTGTTCTAGGTATTTTGACCTTTCCTAGACACTTCAGCTGTGAACTGTCAGAGGTGTCTGTGTGTGTCAGACTTCATAGCTGGCAGTCATGGGTATGATTGCTTTGAAAATTGGTATAGATAGGTAGACAGGGTTTGCTTCCTGTATCATTTTAAGGACAGAAAAATAGGCTTTTTTGTCAACCTCAGTTGTCTGTGCTGAAGGACTTTTACTGTTATTTTTTCCTAAGTATCTCTGAGCTTACTGATTAAGTTGTATACTCTACCAGCTATTGACTAGGACAACAGACACTGTTTAGGTTTACCCATTCAAGTTATTATTTCTCCAGTCCTTCACCAAAGCTTTCCTGTTAGGATGCTTGCAAAACACTGAACCAGAGGTTAAGCAACAACCATGCTGTGGCCAATTTTATCTTAACAAATGGTGCCATTGCCAAGTCCTCATCAGGCAGACATGAAGTGTTCATTTTGTGGGGAGAGGTGATGTGTATGGCTACGGTCAAAGGCTCTGTTTTTATGAAAATAACCCTTGCAGGTAAAAGAGAAGGAAGGAGACCTAAACCCTGTGTTTTGGATATTTTTCCCCTTTAGAAGTATTCTTCAATTTTTCTTAAGGAAGAAGTGTTTGACTGTCCCTAGCCAGTAGTTGGGGTAGAAGGAGAATGGTGTAGCTTAATTCTCTAAACTTGTCAGATATTGCCTTAATCTTGGCTGACCGTGTGATGATGAACATGACAAATTATTCCCTGTGCAAACCAAAGAACCAGTGTAGTTCTTCTGTAGAATAAATCAGTTGTTCCAAAAACACAAGTTGATCATACATCTCTCTTGTATGCAGATGGTATGTTGATCTTTCATTCCTGGGGGGGTCTTCATCAAAATCCAGGATTAACCTTCAGTATATCTGAGTTTCCAGTATCATACCTGTGCTGAAGTGCTGGAATCCCTCTCTCACCTATTGCAGCAGACAAACAATGGCTTGGCTGTTCCTGTACAAGCCTCCTTTAGACAAACAAACACTACCGGTGTTGAGTTCAGCACGAGAGCCAGCAGCCACTCACCCATCTGCCAGTTTTGTGTAATGGGAGGTGATTAAAGCCTCCCCTTTTGTTGAAGCTTTACTGGTGCAGCGAGGAATACCAGATTCTTGGGGCCAGAGTCCGAATGCCTGAGGAGGAATGTGTTGCAGGACAGCCATGGGGCTGTGAGGCTGGAAGAAAGGGAGCCTTGGCCTGGCTTCTACTTCTGGGACTTCTCAGAGATTTTTGCCCAGTGGCTGGTTTTGACACAACTGAGTAAACACAAAATTTAGCTTAAGTTTTGTGATCTTGCAATAAGTACAGTTATTATATACTTGGTTATTGCTATTAATCTATAAACATGAAACACTTGTTCTTTAAGAGTTGCCTCAACTAAATGCCATTTTTTTCCCTTAAAAATTAAATATAACATATATGTAAAATATAACTTATGGTTTATATCAGCTAAAATCAGCTGTTCCACTTCTTGAAGTCTTTCTAGTTCTAAAAAGACCATCCTTTCTGCAGGGGAATGAATAATGTAGGTTAGCTTGTTTCTGTGGGCATTTATTACAGCCACACAGAACAGTTCCTGGAGAGGTTTTGCTATTTCTTATTTAGCAGCAGTGAAAATCGCAATTATTCTATTTACTTGGGTTGCCACTATGGCAAAGAGTAACTCTTTGGACTGTGAGGAGTGAATGTTTATTTTCTCTGGCTGCTCCTTGCATATGCTGCTCCAATTACGATTAAATATGAATATTTACTGATAAAATGGGGCATTTCTCAAGTTCGGTTAAATTGATTTTTTAAATCTAAGATATAGGTGAAGGCAACCCATCTTGTGTTTTGTGTAATGCTATTCATTATACAGAACTAATAGACAGTGTAGGGAATCAATAAAATATCACCATACATGTCAGATGAACATTAGGGCTGTAAATTCTTCATCAGGAAGAATCTGTAGGGGAAAAAAGGAAACAAAAAGCTAGATCAAAAGCGATGTGGGGAATTAATGTGGAGAAGATGAAAGGGAAGGAAACGAACAATAGGGTTGATGTAAGTGGAGGATTAGGTAAAGCAGAAGCAATCATTTTTTATGGAACAGATGAAAATAAATTGAGAATAATTGTTATGGGAGGTGCAAGTGGAGGCAAGTTGAAATTGATGTGTATTTAATGGCCTGATGAAAACTAGCTCTTGTTCATGAATTCTGCCTATGATTCATTTCCAAGGAGTAGATTTCTAATACTTTTTGTAGTATTGAGTGTTGTTCTGTCTGTGGCATTCACACAAGCTTATCGGATTCTTTCGAAAGTTAAAATACTGTGCTGGCATCATTCAATGTTATTTAGCTCCAGATAACAATTTTATTTAAAATATTTGAAGTCAAGCAAACCTTCTGTTCACGCCTGCTGACTCTGTACACAGTGCTAGGTTGACTGGCTTTGCTTAAAGGAATGTTTACAGACACAGTTCATTACTTGGGCCTGCAACTTAACTCTGAAAGTTCTAGAATACAGGATAAACTGAAATTATTATTAGGGCAAAATTTTACCTGTTTGTAAGCACGCTAAATGCTGTTAATAATGTCTTAGGAATAAGGAAAGCCTCTTTTCCAGAATTGTGCATTAGGCAGATGTACAGTTCTGTTGTGAAGAGTACTTTGAGAGGACCAGGTGTTATTGTGTTCCTTGGCTCTCCTCTGCTGTATCTCACTCCATGCAGAAGGTAAAGGAGCCAGATCCCTGGCTCTCAGATCCCATGGTCATTCCATTCTCTCACAGAGCAGCAGTAGTTCTGTAAATATCAGTGTCCTTGTGCTCAAGAAAGACCACTGAGAAAAATCTGAATGTGAAGTGCTACCTTCTTTTTTGAGTCTTTTTCCCATAACCAGTAGGGAAGCCCTGAGTAAGGGGTGGAGGAGGCATTTGTTCTTGAGGGAAATTTGTTTGTTCATTAGCTTAAAAGATTCTTCCTGGAGAATCCTAATTTTTTCCCCATAATTCTGCTATACTACTCACATCAGTCAAGAGCTATGATGATTACACCTGTAGATTTTGGAACTTGTTATTCCTGACTGTCCTTTGTTTGCCAAAGTTCATCTGTAAGTCAAAGCATTGGACATGGTGGTGCCAGAGGGAGGCAAGTGTGATGTTGTGATATTATGTAGATCTGTCACTTACAATTAGGAGGCTGTCTCTTTCAACATTTTGCTGCTTTTCATAGCAGTATATTCAAGCTCACTTCAGTCCCTGTTGCTCTGTCTCTGCTGTTCTTGATTCCTCACCACCTTTTGAATAATGAGGCCTTGAATTATAGACACACGATGGTACCAAGCTCTTTATAGCCCTCTCCCTACCATTTATGATGTTTGATTTTTCTCATGTGTGAAGTTAGCTTTGTTAAGATGATTTTCTCAGTAGGACCTCTGTATAGACAGGGACTAAAATTGTGTCCCTTGCCTTTTTGACCTTGTTATAAAGTAGTTGTTTTGTTGAATCCAAAATTAATTTTTTATTTGCTGGTATATTCTTTTAATGTTACTGAGAATTTTCCCCAAAATTTGCAACTTGCTTTTGGAATTTTTTTTAAATGTTGCTCAGCTTTTAATCACTTTTTGTCTTCTACATAATTTTTTCATTTTCCCTGCTATTTGCACTGTATTGTATTTCCTGCTGATATACTTGCATATAACCTTTCAAGCTATTAAGAAATATTAGGAAGGTCTTTTTGATTTATTTCATTGACCCTTTTCTAAATTTTCAATTTCCAGCTACACTGATTCTCTGTATTTTAGGTGCAGCCTTCTGAAGGCCTGGATCTCAAAGAATGCCTTGTACCGTTATATTTTTTCTTATTTTCTGGGTTAAACTTGTATGGAGAAAAATCTTTAATGTGGTCTGTTCACTCTCTGTGGTGCTTCCAACTATTTGCTGTTATAATGTCAAAGTTAAATCTTGTTTCTTTGTGAGAATGAGTTTCACATTTTTTTGAAATAAATTGAGATCAGCTGATTGCTCCCCCATATCCTGTCATTGGAGGTAAACTGCAATTGCTTCTACACTGTATGAATGTACTGTCCTTGTGTAGTATGAGGTGAGTGATTTGGACTGACGTATCCCCTTAAAAGCAGGGATGCCCCTGGCAAAGTTTAGTATGAATAAGGGAGCAAAATTAGTTCAGATTCATTGCATTCCTTGCATTGAGCTCTTCTCTGGTCTTCTAAGAGAAGGAGGAATTTCTCTTATGGAGATTTTCTTGATTCATTCATCCCTGAATGGAGCATCTCTGTGTTCTCAAGCAAGGCACTTTGAATGACTGGGATAGTGGAGTCTATACGAGTGTGCAAGAGTCCCCATCTCTTACTCAGGATGTTTTCTGCAGTGTTAGAGCCCAGACAGACTTACTGGGCTCAGGAATTGGGCCTTCATTTCAAAGTGCTTGGAGAAAGTGAGGAAGTGTTGTGACTTCTAGGATTTTAAATATGAAAGCATGAGGATCCATTGATAAACCTCCCACATTTTCCCATCTCATCGATGTTTTACAGCTACACTGGAGGATATAAAATGATGGCTGCTAGAATGAAAGATTCTGTCTTGTCTTCTAACTTTTTAGAAAAAGTTGATAGAAAATCAGGTTAAGAAATACTGAGTTTCTAAAAGCTCCTGAAAGGATTTTAGAGATAGCACCATAGTACAATTCTATGAAAGATAAGCCTTTTGTGGCAAAACCTAAAAAAAAAGAGAAATGTAATACATTTCCCACGTATTTAAACCAGCAAAGGCAACTGTAGTGTCAGGATGCTCCTTCTGTTGCTGCCTGAGAAGCAGTCATGATTGTTGGGTATTTTCTGAGCATTTTCTTCCAATCTGACATCTAATTGATATTTAAATCATATCTCCTTAATATCAGTGTGGTAGTAAATATGCAGCCCAATGTGTAGTGATTGAATGTTTTACTTTGGACAGTGTAAAACTTGCTCTGTTCTTTTTGACAGCTGTTTAAAAGATGTGTATTTTTGATTTGTCCAAAGTCTGAATATTTATAAGGGATTAAAATAAAGAGGCTGTTTAGCAGGTGCTGACTGCAATTTTGTAGCTGCAGTATCATAATCACTTCATGAGGTTTCTCTGTTAAGGAAATTGTCTTTGTTTAATGCTAAAGGATGTAGGTAATCTGTCTCTAATGCCAAATTATTTCAGGGTGTGCACTTCACTTTTTCCCCTACATTTACGTAGATCGGAAAACTCAATGTTCCAAACAACTTGTGGAACAGTTTCCATATCAACTTTTATGTACTAAAAATGTAATTAAAATTGTTCAACTGAAAACATAAAAAAGAACTCAAATTTAATTTATATGGCTTTTAAAAAGAAAATATTGTTTCTTATTTAAGTGGTTTTGTTAGCATGGTGGATTTGAATTTGCCTCAGTAAAAGTTAGTGGCAAGCCACTGTTGCCTATTTAAATGTAAGTAGCTGGAACCATAAGGAAATACTGAATTTGAAGAGGTATCTATTCACACACATTACTTTTATGCCTTTTGAGTGAATTCATGGTAATCAGTTTGTTAACATAAACAATGCAATCCCATTAACTTCTAAGGTAAATAGCATTAGATGCAAACATCTTTTTTACATTGCTACATGACTTGATTTGTTCTGCATATGGAAACACTTTAAAACTTTTTTGCATTTCCTCTTTTGTGTAAGAGGCTTATGACTCTTGTGATATCTCATCTTTTACCTGCTGTGTCAGCTTTGCATCCCTATCCCCTGTGCACTGGCTTGTGTTCTTCCCTTTCTTATTTATCACTGACACATCTGGAGTGGTGACATTCTTTTTCCCTATTCTGCGTTTATTTTTAAGCTGGAAGAGGGGTTTTTAAAGAGGGAATATGCTTACTTACTGCTACTACTAGGGAAAAATTCCTTACAGTTTTCCCTGCAAGATGGCTGGTGTGTTTTGATAAAAATAAGTATTTTTGTCTTGGTATTGGTCAAATATGCCCAAGGGAGATGATTCAAGTATGTGGTTGGAGAGTAGGAAATGATGGAATGGATTTGGTAAGGATTCATGATGCTATTACTTCTCACCAGCTTCTGGAAAGTTATCAAATAAAAACACTTGCTTTGGTTTTAAAGTCATCAAGCCTCAAAAGTAATCAAACAATGGCAATAGATTTATAGGTATTTTTATTGCATCTAGACTCTTCTTCCTCAATGCTTACTTTTATTTCTAAAATGAAAGTCTGCTTATATCTCCTGGCTCAAAGAAGAGGTCTCCTATAAACACTTTTTCTTATAATTTGAGAAACATTAAAGCTAGTCTAGCTGTTACAGTTTTGTTGTTTACCTTAATCCAAATGCTTGGTAGAGCATACAGAAGTGATCTCTTTGGCTATTTGATCAAAGGACATTGCAGATGAGATCAAAAGATATTTGGCTTTTGAAAGAATCAGGCTTGATTCTATGATACACTTATTGTTCTGGACCATCTGGGGCAGTTTGGGGAAGATATGCAATAGCAAATATTTAGCATGTGAAGCTTTTAGTTGAAGTGGTGAATAACCTTGGACTGGGTATATTCAAAGGACTGGTGTTGACCTATATCCTGTTGTGACAGCTGAGAGCAGCAGGTTGGAACTGCTGGATGAAATCCATACTCAGTTGCCCACTGTACTTTCTTCTTGTCACTACACAATGTCAAATCAAAGACACTTTATTTTATTTTTTTTAACTGTTGCTTATTCTAGCTGTTTACTAATTCAAAGAGAATATGGACTTGGTGCCATGGTAGTGCAATAGGAAAAGTAATTTAAATCTGTGGCAGACTGTGTCCAGTTTGAACATCCACCCTACATAACTAGGCCGAGGTGGACTACAACTTCCAAATATAATAAAGTGGTGCTTTTCTTTCTCATTAGCTGTTTTGTTGCCTGCTGATTTTGTTGGATCACTGTATCAAGTTGTAAATGGTGTGTGAAATAAAACACTTCTCAGCTGATGGATATGATCCTCATGATTGCAAATGCTCTTCAGATTGCTGCGGTATGTTTTTTAGATCAGACATGGAAATCTACCTAATGCGTAATGTTCAGTTTAGAAAGGAGATAAGACCAGATAAGAAAAAAAGACCAGTAGGAGCCAGCTTTTGATATCTGGGTAGTAGTACTGGGAGTTCCTCACTGGCCAGTTTTAATTCCCATGCCTCTCCTAATTATGAAAACAAAAATTAGAGACTTGAGACTTACACTTGACTTGTCAGCAGCACATTGACAATCAATGCAGTGACTCTAAGCTTGAGATCCAGCTTCTGGTGATACAGTCTATTTAAAAAAAAAAGTAAAATCTGTCTTAGCTTGCGTATCCTTATTACATAGCTTTCACTGAATCAAATGAATATTCACTAAATGAATATATGTATTAGGTGAATACTTAAAAAGAAAGAAATGTATTCCAAAATGTGGTTTTTCTGAAAGGGTAGTATGAATTTTAGTCTGTCGTGTTTTATAGTGGCACTTTGGTATGATAATGTCATTCTACTCTTTGAGAATTTATACTGTCAAGTGGGATAGGGCTTGGGAATCTCTGTGTGCCTCTGAAGTGAAAGAATGGAAACTTGGCAGCTCAAAGTCATTTTGGAATGAGGCTTGCTTAATGATTTCAGTATATAGACATGAATCATGTCTCAATAGCTACTAAACCTGCTCTACCTTATCACAATCTGTTAATTGATATGTTTTTAGCTCCCAGCATAATGCTCCTAGTCATACAGATCCTGTCATTGGTCCCTGTGCTAAACGCCTTTTCAAGATAGAAAACAAGAATATCCTCAACAGATTATCCTATCAAACAAGGAAAGCTGAGTGCAATGCAGCTTTCAAAGTGCCCAGTATGCACACGATAGCAATACTGTTTGAACCACCTGCACAATTTTCCAGCCGCCTAGGAGCAATATCTGTAGCCAGGTTGGAGTGTATTTAGCTGGGCAGAGCCAGGGCATTTGTCTCTGTAGAGCAAAGTGAAAAGGAAAACAAGTAATGTTCTTTCTTCTTTTCCACACAGATCCAATAGCAATAGACACTCATATTCCTCAAACCACTGTACTTTTTGTGTCTGAAGCTGTTGCCGGCAGATGTCAATTACTTTTAATCGTTGTTTTGTTTTCTTGATGTATTTTTAACTTCTGCCCCCCCACCCCTTTTTGGAGCCTTAGTGGGCTCAGGCAGGTTACAAGTATGAGATGTCATTTTAATAATGATTCCACAATGAAAACTGAAGGAGTAAAACAAAGCATTTGCTGCAGTGAAGTGTTTTTGTTGCATGCAGCCTCTCTACTAGGTTTTGCAGAGAGGATCACTTCCCTGGTGAATGCTTGAAGAAAGCCCTTGCTGATTAGAGGTGATGAAGGCCATCACTTCTCCCTTTCCTTTTATTTTGATTCTGTTGTTGTTAAGCTGAGGAGCTGATGCCTGTTGTGTGCTCTTTTCCTTGGTCTCTATGCTGGCATGCTCCCATTTCTAAAGTGAGATCTACCAAAGCAGCTAATGGTAATTTGCATCTATAAGTGCTACTTTAAAGAAAAGAGAGATAATTTCAGTGTGTGCACATGTGTTTGATTTATTCTAGTGGTTATGTGCTATTTGCTGCTCTTGTGATTGAGGACTGCCCATTCTGTGAATGTGCTTAATACTTTGAAAACTTGAAAGTTATGATGGCACCCCACACAATGTCAAAATGTGCATTTGAAGTAAAAGCCCAGCAATTCAGCTCATCTGGTCTTGTTCATAGCAGGTAAAAGGCTGCCTTGATGACACTTAGAGCAAATGAATTTCTCTCCTGCAGTCATGCACTGAATAAATTGCTTGATCTAGTTCGGTACAAAAGGACATGATCTATAAATAGTTAACAGAGCTTTCTTCAGGACAAGTGATCTATAGACTGGAACTCTCTCTTGGGGTCTTTTAAAAAAGTAAGTGCTGATATGAACAAAAGGAAAGTTTGTTTTAAAAAAAGGCCTTTTTAATGAGATTGAAACTCACATACTTTAACTTCCTTTTGAAAGCATCTGGCCAACCACTTCAAAAGTCCAAAAGGCTAACCTTACAGTCACTTGAAGAAAAGAAAAAAGGTCAGTCTGCTAATCTGATGTGAATATATTGTCAATAACTGAAAATACAAGATAAAACAGCTGGTTAATTTGAATCAAAGAAATTGCTGTCATATAAGCATCAGTGAATTCAATTTTTACAGTTTTAGGCTTAAAGGAACTTCTTTTTAAGACACTTTTATACATTTGTCTATATAGCACACTGTTGGCCGCAGGGTCTCTCTCTGTCCTAAATGCTCCTTCATGCACTTTTTTTGGCAACTAACATTGCAGGTTTTTAGACCGTTGGTATTTGTAATAAGCAAAACTTCTAAGACATTTAGATGTGCTAAAGGAAGTGTCCACCTACCAGATTTCATCATGTGGCATTTAAAGATGGAAGAAAAATTCTATAAAATCATAGACTCATTAACATTGAAAAATATCTCCAGGATTAATGAGTCCAACCTTTAATCGAGCACACTCTGTCAGATAAACCATTGCACAAAGCCAGACTTTCCAGGAAAATGCTGTGGGAGACAGTTCCAAAGGCTTTACTATAGTCCAGGTAGGCATTATCCAAACCTTTCCCATATCCACTAGGCAGGTCACCTGGACATAAAAGGAGACCAGGCTCATCAAGCAGGACCTGCCTTTCCTCAACCCATGCTGGCTGGGCCTGATCCCCTTGTTGTCCTGTCCATACTGTGTGACTGCACTCAATAGAGTCTGTTCCATAACCTTCCCCAGCACCAAGGTCAGGTTGACAGGTCTCTAGTTGCCCAAATCCTCCTTCTGACCCTTCCTGTAAGTGAGTGTCACATTGGCCAACCCCCAGTCACCTGGGACAGCCTCAGTTAACCAGCACTGGTGATAAAAGGTTGGGAGTGGCTTGCTGAGCTCTTCCAGCAGCTCCCTCAGTACCCTCAGTGGGTGTCTCAGTGGCACAGCAGGTCACTCACTGCTTCCTCCTGGACTGCAGGGGCTCTGTTCTGCTCCCTGCCCCTGACTGCCAGCTCAAGGGCTGGTTGTCCTGAGGAAAACCAGTCCTTCTGTTAGAGACTGAGGCAAAGAAGGTATTAAGTACCTCAGCCTTTTCCTCAGTCTTGGTTACAATGTTCCCCTCAGCATCCAATAAAGGATGGAGATTTTCCTTGGCCTTCCTTTTTGTTGTTAATGTATTTATAAAAACACTTTTTATTATATTTCACAGCAGTTGCCAGATTGAGTTCTAGCTGAGCTTTTGCCTTTCTAATTTTCTCTCTCCATGATTCTTGTACTCTTCCTGAGTTTGCTGCCCCTTCTTCCAAAGGTCATAAACTCTAATTTTTTCCCCTGAGTTCCAGCAAAAGCTTCCTGTTCAGCCAGGCTGATCTTCTTCTCTGCCAGCTTGTCTTTCAGTACATAGCAATGGCCTGCTCCCACACCTTTAAGATTTCCATCTTAAAAGTATGTCCAGCTTTTCTGGATCCTTTCTTAATAAGGGTGGTTTTCCAAGAGACTCTGAATCATTAAGTTCTCTTTCACTGAGTTGAGAGCAGTAATCTTGAAAGTGCTCTCCATTTGGATTTCCCTGCCTGTGTGACCTGTGCATATAAAGGTGAGGTTTTGGCGGCAGTGTGCATGCAGGTCAGGATGGTGATGATGACAAAGGGGCAGGTACGTGTTGTTGGATGTCAGTCCTGTCAGTGTCTCCAGGACACATCTAGCACCAGGACTGGCACCAGCAAGAACAGTGTGTGCACATATGACTGGACAGAGCTTAAGAAGCAGAGATATGGCTGTGAGTGCTTGGAGGCCAGAAGGATCCTTAACTAGAGATAAGAGAAAGCCATATATTTAGAAATTTGCCATCTATTTAGAAAGTTTTTGGGAGAGCAAATCATTCTGTGCCTACAGAGAAACTGAAAGCTAAGTGTCCAGGCTAGGAAATCACTTGAGCAGGTGAAGGTCAATGGATTGATCAATTGAAAAAAAAAATTAAAATAGCATAGTACAGTCCCCTGATCTAGGTGAGGAAGTAGACTAAGACTTCTCTAAACAATTGAAGGAAATCTCTGTCACAGGATGTGCTGATCATGGGGACCCCAACATCTTCTGGAAGGGCAACATATGGGATGAATGGTGGAAGGTTTCTGAACAGTGTTTGGGATAAAGATTTCATACTGGTACTGGATGGGTGAACTGGTGTTGACACACTCGGATCTGCAACTCACTTCCAAGGAAGAACTGGTTGAAGAGGTGATTCCGAAGATAGTCTTGGCTGTTGACAGCCATGAAATAAATGGCTGCTGTTTAGGATCCTGCAGGAAATGAAGAAAAAGATTAGCAGGGCATAGATCCTGGACACCAGGCTAGTGGATGTCAGTGTATTCTTTATTTGTGCAAGGTGCTCCACTTGCATTGGGACAACTTCAGGTATTAGTGCAGGCTGGGGGATAAATGGATTGAAAGCAGCCATGCTGAGGAGGATTTGGGGATGCTGCTGGATGAAAGGCTTAGTAGGAGCCAATAGTGTTGTGGGCTGCATCAAAAACAGAATGGCCAGCAGGTGAGGAAGGTGATGCTGTCTCTCTACTCCTCTCTGATGAGATCCACCTGAAATGGCATCAGCCTCACAGACTTCTATGATAAATTGACAGGATCTGTGGTCTAAAGGAGAGCAGTGAGTGTCATTTACCTTGACTGTAACAAGTCTTTTGGCATGATCTCAGCCAACAAGATAAAAAGCCATTTGAATGGTCAGACTCAGTGGGCCATGGTTAATGGGTTGTAATCTGCTTGGAGGTCACCAAGGGACTGCAAGGGTCTGTATTGCAACCAGTCATGTTCAGCAACTGAATCAGTACCTAGAGGCAGCAGTGGGACTGCACAGTCCTTAGATCTACAGAGGACAGAATTGGAGAAAGTGCTCAATGCAGTCAAGGGCAATGCTGCCACCCAGTGGGACCTGGGCAAGCAAGAGGAATGGGATAACGGGAACTTTGTAAAACTGACCAAAGCCAATATCTGTCTTGTAGACACAGTGTTTGATGTGGCCTGAGTTTTGAGTAGCAGGATCTAATGACCTCCCTCTATCTGCAGACTACACCGCTGCTAACAGAGCACAGGGCACTGGTAGCAACTTTTGGTGCCAGGGCATGCTGCTGACTCAGTCATGTTCTGCTGGTGTGTCTGCCCACACCTCCAAGTCCTTCTCCATAGAGCTGCTCCCTAGCCAGTCAGGTCGCAACATATCTTTGCAATGGGTTCATCCTTCCTAAGTGTTTGACTTAAAAATTTGTATTGAGTTTCATGAAGTTTTCATTAGCCCCTTCCTCTTGTCTGCCTAGGCGCCCCTGATGGCAGCCCTGCTCTCGAGTGTTTCACCCAGTTTTGTGCCATCTGTAAACTCGATGAGAGTATGCTGTCACCTCTTCCAGGACTTGGTCCTGGTAAAATGTCAAACACTTCGGGAGCAATCAGACCCTGGGTCACTATCAAATACAGTCCAAAGAGCAGAAGATAAAGCAGATACAAGAAGAAGCTTAACTAGTAAGAACTGTCCACATGGGAAATCTTACTGGGTTTCTTTGCATTTATGCATAATTCATTTGCATTTATGAATGACAATGTGTGAAGCACTATTTGGTTGCTCTATTTCCTAATGTGGCAAATATGACTCTGATTTTGTTCTTAAAGGCAGTGTGGGGAAAGTTAGAGCAAGTTGTATAAGGAGACCCAATAATTTCCAAGACAGCTCTGCAAATTACCACATGTTCTTACAGACTCCAGGTAGCCAGTAATTTTCATGATAAGGAAGTATGTTGTGGTTATTTGCTATGAGAGTATATTGATGCAAGATAGTGTTTGAACTCTTCTGCTAACTGTGATTTTTGATTTTTTTCTTTTTACATTAAAAACTAGCAAAATATTTTACAAAATGCCTGGGGTTTAATGCATCATGCTTCTAAAGGAAGTCTTTGGCTCATCAGCTCCACTAAGACTTTCCTTGCATTCTTTTGAGGTTGCATGGGACTGCAAAAGGTAAGCTTTGAAAGAGGACAGTTTTCACTTGCCTTTTCCATTCCCATGTACTTCTCTGTTGGCTGGACAGGAGATTAGATGAGAATTTAATGCATTTTATGAAAGCTGAGAACCAAAAACTGTTTTGTCCAGCTCAATTTGGCTTAGTCTGAGGTCACTGCAGACTGTTACTGACTACTGCTGCCTGTGGCTGGACCTTCTATTGCCACACTGCTGCAAGTTCTCTGGTCACCCCCTCTTCTGCACAAGAAGCAATACCTATCTACCTGATTTATAAAAATGTAAAGAATCTCCTTGCTGTTTTGGTATGGATGGTGTGGTTAGCAGTGATGGAGGTAATGAGTCTTCTGCTTGAGACAGTTGCTTTTTCCACAGAAGAGGAGAGCTTTATGTAGGTTTGAACAGAGTCCTCAAACATATAAGCTACCTCATGTTTACAAGAGTTATGCTTGTTGTTATTGTTCCTTCCTTGCAGGAATCATTTTAAGGTTCACTTTGTAGAGCCCTTGCTGCCCAGTGGATGTCCCTTAGATTAATGGCAGTTGAAGGGATTGGAGGCTATGACAGTGAATATTCATGTATTTTTCAGGAAAACAGACATTAGTCTTCACAGGATATACATCTTCATGGGCAGCTGATCAGAGAAAGACTTCAGCAAGGCAGGTCTGCAGAGGGTGACTTTTCATTTTCTAGATCTGATTGATTAGAGAATGCCATCACTTCCATTTTAGCAAGAGGGAGAATTAAGGGCTGTGAGTCCTATGGCTAAGGGTGGCATAGCCAAGTTGTTAGGGCTGGGACTCTCAAGTTAAACACCATGCTGAGAGGCAGAATTGAAACCATGGGATTAAATCAGAGTACTTAAGTTAGTCAGACTCAAGGCTGGCATGGGGAACTTCAAGCATAATGTTTTGAAGGATCAGGCAGGAAACAAATGCTTTAGCTGCCCTCTAGTCTCCTGGAAAACCACCTTCATTTCCAGGAGAACAGAAGTGACATGTGCCAGATGTACGCGAGACTTTGCATTAGTAAATTAACAGGGCTATAACACTCAGGCTTGTGCTGCCTTCTTTAATTGCCTGACATGCACACAGAATGCCAAATTATGTTCTCTAAAGGAAACTGAATGCAGATTATGCTTTGCAGCTCTTTGCACTATTGGTTAGCTGGTACATATCATGCTGAACATCAGGAACTCACTCCACAAGAGGTGAAGGGGCTGCTACTTGTGTAGTTCAGGTGCATGCCAGCAAAAGTCTGCAAAGTTGTGACAGTGGGGTAAGCTGTTGACCTTTTTCTAGCATTGTGCCTTGGACTTGTCACTCTTCTTTCTGAGACCTCATTTACAGTAGCTTTTGAATTGGAAGTAATTCCAATTCAAGGACTGTGGCTGCTTTCATCTTCTATGTCCTCACATAGGGACAAACAAACCTTTAAAAAAAGGGATAATTCACCACCACTATGTCACGTGGGTGTAGTACAGCAATGCAGACATAGTTACTGTGAATGCACAGACACATACATGTATACTGGGAACTGAGTAGTTAAGGATAAAGCTACACTAAATAGGTGTGGTGTAAAGCACAATGTGACCCACTGCAGGAGTGAATTGACTGGGATCTTTTCCCTGCAGTTCCATTGAATGGTGATTTGTTCTTGGCTGTTTTAGGAGCAAAGAAACTAAGTAAGATGGGAAGTAGTCAATGTAATGTCATTAGTTAATCCCCATGTCCCTCTTCACACCCTGAACCTCCACCCTCAATCCCCCAAACCTAAAGCAAAAAGGTCCTGGGTTTATTGCAGTGTTTATTAGGTTCAGTTATGATATCCATTGCTAGAGGAGGGATGAAGGCAAATGGAAACTTCTGACAAGTTCTTCTACCATCTTCTCTCTTTGCCTGTTTCTACCTGCTAGCCTTGCTAGGCTGTTGGCTGTTGAGCTGCAGAAAGAAGGTTTGCTCTATTAAAGTATTGGTTTGATTTCAATCCCCATCTGCTTTTTGGCACTCTGTGTCCCATCTTCCCCTCCACCCCTGCCTTTTCCCTCATTTCTAGTAAAAGTAACATGATCACTACATGGTAAATATCTTATCCTCATTCCTTGTTAATTTTCTCTGATATCTTGACGTCCTGTGTTTGTCATCCTACCTATCAGAGAACAGGCAGCCAGATTTCCTTGGGATTCTCTTGGCTTCACATCATCAGTTGGTTACACATGGTGCTAATAATGCAAAGGTTGTGGGGTCTATCCCTGTATAGACCATTAATTTAAGGGTTGAACTCAATGATCCTTGTGGATCCCTTCCAACTGGGAATATTCTATGATTTCTATGATCTTCCTCAGTTGCGCATACCATGGTGAGTTGCAGGTGAAGGCAGCTAAGACCCTGTAGCTCCATTCTGTGAGAAGTCTGCTGCAGTTTATGGGATAAGCATTAGTTCATATAACCCTTCCTCTGACCCTCTGTTTTTTCCTGAATAGAGAAACCATAATAGTGGCAATGCATTATCTGCTGGTTTCTCTATTGCAGATAAGCAGCCTGGAGTGCTCTGGTTTGTTTAGACTTAGCATCTGCTTGCCCTCTCCTTTCAGGGTGGTTTCCACCAGAAATGTTTTGATACTAATGTAATCTGGAATCAAGAACGGAGAGACTTGTGTAGACCCTTGTGAGGGATTTTGGACAGGTCATTTACCACTGTGACAAAGAGGTTTATTCCTCTTTTGCTCATCTGTACAGTGACAAAAGAGCTAACGATTAGATTGAGTTTGTTGTGGAGGTATTGATTAGCATCCTGCCCCTGGAACACCCTTTGCTAGAACTGTAGATAGCAGCTATAGATTTTCTCCAAGGCTGCATGTAAATCCTACACTGCCACAAGCAGTATGATGTATACTTGAAGGATTTTTGATGACCAGTAGCCTGGTCTGCTTTGATGGTGTCTCACCTCTGTCCCTGGAGACACATGGTAAATGATGTTTTCAGACCCAGACTCCAGTGAAGACAGTCTTTCTCTGGTTTTAGCAATAGTGACATTTAAAGAATTTAAATAATTGTCTTACCAAAGGTCAGTTGCTAATCACAAGGGGTTAAGACAGAGCACTGGATTTGCTTTTCTCCATTTGGAAAAGTCTTTTTGAGATGTTTCTCCTGTTCTCAATAAAGACAGTATTTGCTGATACACATTTGCTGAGAGTGGTCTGGGTTCACCAGAGTGTTCCAGCTGCTCTGCAAATGCAAACCAGCTGCAGGTCTGGCTTAACTCAAGCCAGGTTTGTGACTGGTTTGCATCACTGGAGCAATGTAAAGTACCTGAAGCATGCCAGCTAATCTGGCCTATTGGTGAACCATTATAAATGACTTGTTTTTCTTCTTGTCCTTTGCATGTAACTTTATTTATAGTCAAAGCCCATGGAAATTGCATAGATTGTATCACTAAGACAAACTTTGTGTTCTAAGCTAAAGTCTATAAAATTAGAGTGTTGTTTAAGCCAGAACTTTTTCCTCTTAAATGAAATAAATTTATCAAATTACACACTGTTCCTTTGCACTTCTCTGTTACGGATTTCTTTTAAGATGCTTCTTCTTATTATTATATCAAATAATGATAAGACTGAGACCTAAAAGAGTAGGCTTTATAAGGTTTATTTTGTGAAAGGTGTGCCCAGTTTTTATTTTAAATGCATTGAATTTTTTCTAGTTTATTGAGAATGTATGCAATATAGTGAATAATAGCTACCTACCTTCAATAGTATGATGACTGTTCAAAATATGCCATAAATATTAATCACCAATTACATTAGTCCATATGTAATCATTTTTTCATAACCACCTCTTTCTCTGAGGCTGTTATAGTGTTGAGTGTGTGATGTGTGTGTTTTAAACACTGTAATACAACAGAAGAATGATAAAAGTGTCATTTCAGCTACGCTGATCTACGCTTTTTTCAGAACCGATAATTTTTGCTCTTCATCTAGAAATATTTCTGCATAGTGAATATGGTATTAATTAAAATAAAACCCACTTTCTGGATAAGCATATTGGCATTCAAATCAGAAATTGTATTTCTCTGATCAGCTGTATATTGAAAGAAAGCATGTCAGAATTTGCAAAGTTTTTCTAGACTTTGAGGCAAAACGCCGAAGAATTAATTACTGCCTCATATTAATTAAGATAACAATGCAAAGCCCTTCATTAGAAGCATAGGAAAAGTTCTTCCTTGGTCCTTGGAGAGAATATTATATGCAAGCCCTGTTGTGTGGGTTGCAAGGTGTCACTGGAATTTATATGCATTACTTGTCTAATTGCAGTAAATGTAGCATGTCCAGATAGGTTTAAAAGTTGGATGGCTGTTTGTTACTTGCTGGAAATCACTTGAAACCTTGCTACTCAGAGGCAGCTGTTCACAGGTCCTTCACCTCTCCCCAGAGATAGCTGGAAGACTCTGTTGTTGGACCCTGTCTTTTATGGCAGAAGCAGTAAACATGACAGGTTGTTTGGGAGCCATCTGTTTTAAAATGGTTGCTGCTTTGTATGCAGTAATGAACTTGAGATCAGTTTTCTGTCTGTCTTCAATAGTAACAGCCTTGTTTGGTGTCACAACAGGTGGAAGTTGATGGGATGAAACTAAATGTGACCAGCGAGTGGAACCTGGCTTCACCCTTGTTGTCTGTCACCATTGATGGCACTCAGAGGACCATCCAGGTAATCTCACCAAAGCCTCTTTGGGCATACAAATAATACTGAAACGTGGGGTCTAAACCTGCTGCATCACACAAATGATGTGATGTTGTACAAACAGCAGAATGTTTCTACTTTGAGACAAATTCGCTCCACTAAAGCTCTAGATGTACTCCAAGTTACCTAGAGTTTTGAGTGACAGAAGTTTACCCCAGCTTATAGGCTGTCTTTTTTTAATGGCTTGTGAGGAGACAGAATGTCTTAATCATGTAAAAAATAAGAAATGCTTTACTGCAAAAAACCAACCGACCAAAAAAACTGATCTGCCCAAAGAAAATGAAAAAACTCCCTCCTAACCTAACCCACAACAAAATCCCACATGGGGACCTGCAGTAAAATTAGTCTCTCCCTCATGTTTGGATTGTGTGATTGTTGCACTTCTGGGCCTTTGCAGTTTGAAAGTCACAGGGCAGCACATCTCCCATGCAACATGCTTTTTTATATACTTATAAGAAATATGATTATTTCCATGATTTGAGAAGATAAACATAGAAAACATTCCAAACTTATGTGGCTCTAAGAAAAGAGGACTGAAAAGCTTTAAGTGGTTGTATTTTCTTTTCTTCTGAACACTTATGTCTTTGAAATCAAGTCCACACACTGGAGAATGCTTTTCTAAATGTAACCTCAGTCAGGATTTATATATTTGTGGACAAATCATTTATTTACAAATATCTATTGATCCTGACAATAATGAAAAACAAATAAAAACTTACTGAAAGTATTTTTCTACATACAACAGTATCTAATTCCTATGCATTTGTCAGTGATACAATGGTCAGATTTCTCATAATTTACAATGAAATGCATGAATTTAGTTTTTCATTTTTACTCCTGGTAAATTACCCAGCTGGAAAATAATATTTTTGCTTTGATTAAATTTAAAAGACTGCAACTTGAAAATAAAAAATTATTGTATCTTTCAAGGTTAGTATTGCCTGAGAATGAAATTTTCATTATGTTCCCAAGTAAATTCTGGACTTCTGTAGATTTTTTGGGAGGTTTATGCAAGCTTCAAGGAGTGTGTATATCTAAAATAATTTTCTATTTTTGGATGTGGCTTTGGTGTGTGTATATCTAAAATAATTTTCTATTTTTAGGTGTGTTTTTCTTTTTTTACTATTTTAATACTGGTCCATTTTGGTGCCATTTTATAAAGTACATTCCTAATTTTGAACAGGAGAAAATACCAGTGTATGAGTCTATAAAACCTGCCTAGGTGAAAAGCATTATGTTTAGAATTGATAACTGTGTTCACAAGACCTCACTGCAAACTAAATTACTATATGAGTGGATATATAACTAACAGTAGTAACACTTTTTAGCTAATAAGAGTTGGATTTGCACATACAATTAGTTATTATATGATCTGAAGAAGCTTTCTTCTAGGAGCTGGGCCAGCAGTAGTGTTACTTGCATACCCTGAGTATGACCAAACCCTATGAAATACTTCACATCTAGCCACAGCAACATGCAATGAGCTGACTCCATGGTATCTAGCCAACAGAATGTGGAATAAGCACATATGTTGTTTCCTTCTCAGATTTTATCTGCCTTTGCTTTTAGCAAAGAAACTCAGTAGCTTGAGAAGTTATTAATCTTTTAGTGTATATATGTAAATTTATGGGAACCTTAAACTTGACCTCTGATAGTCGCTCGCTGGAATCAAAATTGGTTTTTTGGTTATATATTTCTTAGACTTGCCCCACTGCAAGAACCAAATTAGACAAGTGTATTCCTGTAGGTCAATTTTTCTCCAAAAGCAATTGACCCCTGAGTCTTGAAGTATCTTCTTTCTGCAAAACTTAGCCCTAGAGCCATTTAAGCAACAAATATGGATGAATCGAATAATTCCAGCTGTGCTTTATTAATTTTCAGCCTATCTAATTTTTCTTCATAGTTGGTTTCATTCTTCTAAATTTGCTCAACCAAATACAATCTTTGTGAATGTTTTATTCCTTTGAAGGTTGGATTTATGCACCTTTGGCTCAATCCTGCAGTCTGGCCACAATCTAGCAAAGCACTTAAACATAGAAACGGGGAATAAATAATTTTAAAATGTTTTGGTTTGAAATATATTTATGTAATTATAGTGTAGACATTCAAATTTTTTCATGTCTGTTGCGTGTTTAAAAATAAGTAGTTAAGCACACTTCTGTATTTTTACTCCTCTGCAAAAGGCTCAATGAGAATTAGAGCAAAGCAGAGCACCAACTCTGCTGCAGAGTTATGAAGGGCCTTTGAGTTTAAAACCCACATTTTCTAGGACATTTTCTAGAGTATGGGACATGAGTGCCTGAGGAGAAGTATATGCCCTGGTCACAGTCTGTTTAGGGCATACCAGGGCACAAGAAAGATGTGTGGCAGCCCCCCTCCTCCTGCTTTTGTTTCCTGTGTGAGGAAGCCCATCTGTGTGCAGCAGATGGGAGCTGCAGAGTGCCTGGCCAGGTCCCCAGATGAGGGTGGGACCAGAACCCTGGGGTGTACTGCAGGTCCTGTGGCTGCAGCATAAGGGCTCTGAAATCATCATGCTGCTTTGGGTTACTGTGAAATCCATAGGATGATGTAAAAAGGGATGAAGTGGTGAAAACTTGGGATCATTTGGGCAAGAGACTTCTGAGATACAGTTTCCAGGGATAGGGGTGTGGGCAGACCCCCTGGCATTTCTTGTAGTGCTCAGATTTCATCATGGGGGATTTTTTTGTGGCTGTTTTTAGTAGTTTCTTGGTTAATCCCAGTTTCTCAGCATTTTCTCTACTTATGACTAAACTCTACCTCTCATTTGGTGAGGTTGAATTTAACACATCCTGAAGTGTAGGATTTTGTTCACCAAGCAAGTGGCATTTTCTTGTACAGAAATACTTCATCAAAATGGTTTCCTATACTTGTTTCAAAAGATGTTAGTGACTCAGAATTTTACTTATACCTAGCTATTATGAATTTGGACTTTGCTGAAAATCAAAGAACTATAGGAATATAGTTGCAATACACCTTCCTCAGATTTGAAGGGATTGGGTTTTATTTAATTGCAAATGCATGTATAAAATACTAATATCTAAAACAGGATTTGAATATGATATAACCTTTTAGGAAATATTTAGAGTAAAAATAAATGAATGAATGAGAGTCTTAATGATTCCTGTGAAGGGTGAGTGGAAAAGTAGAGGTTAATTTGAATTGTGAAAAAGAAAAACAAGAATTCCAGTGGAAACTGGAAGGGAGAATGGTGGTTCAGTATGGTATCCTGAAAAGTAATGACAGTTGGAAAAAAGACAACAGGCATATTTTGGGACAATATGACATATTTTGGGAGCATTTTTACTTCTCTGTCTCTCCTCCCATATACAAGTAAGCTGTATTTCAGTGAGCTCTGTGCCCACAGAAGTTGTCTATGACCTCTTCTGTCTCCCAGTATGAACTGAGGAGCAGGTGGAAGGAAGGAATAAGCTATCTTTCATCATAGAGTTTGAACATCTTCTATTCCTCATGGGAACTAGAATCTAAGAGTACCTCAAGATAAAGAATCCATGGAGTCCAGCAGATGGACTTGAACCTAACTGCTGCAGCTCTGTCCTTACAAGTCAGGTTGCGTGGGACAACCTTCTGCTGGGACACTGCACAGGAACACCAGGTATCACCAGGGTGAGCAGGTTTCTCAAGAAAAATTGAGTCTAAGAGGAGATCCTCAAAGCAACAAGTGCTTGTGTTTGGGCAAGTTCTCATAAAGCACCGCTGACCATTCAGATTTTGAGGCTGTTCTGTGGCAATGCTACATGGACAAATTTTACAACTGCTTAGTGCTGTTGAATGCTTTGCCTTCATTGATCCCACCATCAAACACTCAACTCATCCTTAAATACCTTTTATTTGCAGATAGTTCCCTGTAGCAAAAGGATGCTGAGCCAGAACCATAGAGTGGTTTAGTTTGAATTATTTGTCACCATCTTTGCCTATGCTTTTGTAACCCTTAGTTCCATCACATGCACCCAGCCTTCTCACTGCCAACTGCTGGGCCCACAGCTCTGCTATCTTGCTGTTATGAAACCTTCTACCCCATAGAGGTAGTGTAGGCATTCTGCCTGGACCCTGGAAAACTTTTTGTGGCTTTTGGCACCTTCAGCAAAGCAATTTTACAATAGCATTGGTGATACCTCCTTTTTTGTGTTTCCTGGCTTTCAGAGAATTGGTCTCTGATGAAGCTCTGCAGGATGTAGTGAGAGCTCAACTGGACAGGATCCTGAGCAGTTCAGTATCACTTTGACAACAGCCTTGCAGTGAACAGGGAATATGGCTACCTGATTTCCAGAGGTCCCTTCCAGCATAACTGTTCTGTGTCTGTTGGGCATCCCAAACTCTACAGTAAAGAGGTCTTTATCAGTCACAGCAAGGTGTAATTAAGAGAGTAATGGAGCTGCTAAACAAGAACATGATCCTGTAAAGCTGAAATCATCAGTCTCAAGCTTCAAGTGTTTTTGTGAATGAAATAGATGAAGATTTATCAGGGGAGCTTTCTCTGCTTAGTGTTAAAGGGAATTCGGTGGTGGCATCACTTATTTTTTCATTTAATTTATTTATTGCATCAACAATTGCAGCAGGAGTAGTATATTCTGCATCCTGGGGTATGACAAATATAAGTGCTTCTCTGATACAATGTTTCTTTAGATTATTATTTTGGTCTATAATAACAGAAGAAATGAGAATGCTGTAGGTTATGAAGTCTTTGTTCCAGGGAAATATCTGACAGGAGAACAAAGCCGTTGCCCAAGTATTCATTTCCTACGACTCTTTAGAGACTTTTTTCTTATGTGTAATTTTTTTACTTTTGTGAGAAAAATTACCTTTTTTTCATTTTGCTGTTTTGAGATCTCAGATGTAATCTGTGATAATGATATGATACATTATATAGGTTTTCAATCTAAAGTACCATTACCTCAGAACATTCATTTTCTTAACCCCTGAAAATTATTTTGGGAGAGTTTAGTGAGCAGTGTTCATGACTGCTTGACAGTCCTTTTTTTTTTTGTGCTGTGCAATTACTGCACATACTCTGCTGTTGTCTTTTAACCATGACTTCAAAATTACTCTTGCTAGGTTGTCTCCAGAAGAGGGACTCTGAACAATCTGCAGACATTTGGTTAATAGCTGTACTTTTGGGCAGAGAAAAGCCAATGTGAGCCCCAGCACTGAATTCCTGATGGCCCACACTGATTAACTTGTAGCTCACTCCATGGCTTTTTTTCATCCTGTTCCAGTTAGGACTAACCTAGCCAAATCTGGTACAAATTTCTTTTCCGTGGTTCAAATGGAGAATATGTGAAGGGAAGGGGAAAATTAAAAGGGAATAAAAGCTCATGAAACTACAGCAGAATAACTAAAAGCTCACAACCTTTACCACTACCTTTACCAATTATTTAATGAAAATGAATATATTTTCTTTTTTTCATTCAGGAAGGAAATGAGTAATCAACTGATATGTTAAATGAATCCCTGTCTTTCTCAAGATGTTAATCAAATAACATTCATTGTCATGGTATCTTATGCCATGTTTTTTTCCTCTTGGAGCTATCCATTTTCAAGACAAACAATATTAGGATGAGTAACTATAAGGATTCTGTATGTGTCCAAGGAACAAAGCATTGTATGCAGTTGCTGACAGACTCATAGTTTTATGACATCTAAACACTGAAAGATGAGAAATGGTTCTCTTGAACATGGTAACACATTCAGAGAGCAAAGGGCAAGGAAGAGGAGGGGCATAAGAGTGAAAAAGGGCTATGGATCCTGTCAGGAATTTTTCTCAGGGCAGTCACAGACATTATCAGATCTAGAATCATATGGCAGCATTTTGATGGCAAGATTCCCCCCGTTATAGGACCAAGATGTGTCATGGCATGCCAAAACAAGGGTAAAGCTTCCAGAAGTTCTAGTCACATTGTGATTTAATGTTGTAACAGCAAAAATTTAGAAGACTAAAATTTAGAGAAGACTAAATGCCTAATTATTGTAATGTTGTAAATCTCAGGTTGAAGTAAATGTCCTTTAGATGAATTCTTTACTAACATCAAATAAACAGTATTTCCTGTGGAGGGTTTTTTTGGTTGTTGTTGGGAGGGGCAGGATCATGTGGTTTTTTGTTTGTTTTGTTTTGATTGTTTCTTTTTTGTTAGTTCTGTCATCTACTTCTTTGTAACACCTACCTATCTCAGAGGATTAAAGAAACACATGAACATACTTACAAGGCACTCTCTGTATATGTAATAGCATACCTGCAGAGTTTTAATATTTAAAAAAAACCTTGCAAAAAGAAGTAACAGTCACATTGGATATCCCATAAAGAAATATTAGGAGGGATTTGTTTTTCTGTTTATGGGAGGATAGAAATTCCCAAGTCATCCACTGCAATTGAATCCCAGGCATTAAGAGAACTCCTAAAAGTAGTGATATGATGCCTCAGCCTCTTAGAAACCGCACCTGCACAATTATCTGTGTGGATTGATGCCCTGTAAGCCACTCACCCTGTATTTAACATCTATATTTGTACTGTTTGGGAACAGATTCCATTTAGTCCCTGGGAAGGGTCTGAGGTAGCTTGCAACAGGTGCCAGGGGAGTCCAGTATTTTAGCATTCTGGCAGGATCTCTTTTAATGGGAAAGACTGGTTCAGCACAGTGCCACTAACATCAGTCTCAGACATCTTTCACAATCAAAACACTTGACACACAGCACTTGATCATCTCTTTCCCCACTGGCTGACTGCTGCCCTTGTAAGAACCTGGGAAATGTGGACATGCCCTGAGGAAGAACAACTCACTGAGGCTTCTTTTACTGTAAAATTTGAACTGAAACTGGTAATGGCTAAGGGTAGAGCAGGGCACAAAATCAAGCTAACTTCCCATCTGTAGTTTAATGCTCTAGGGGGAGACAATGATGGCATCAGAAGTGCAGAATGTTAAATTGTGAAGGAGTGGGGTGATTCCCAAAGTGGAAAGGCTTGTGAGGGTGAACAAGTCTGAATGTGCAGTGCAATACAGACAGACTCCAGCATACTACAAATCTTGGTCACATTGCTAGTCTGGGGTTGCATCCCTCCACTGGGATATTTTGCACAGTGCAAAGGCAGTGCTGAAATGAAGTTCTGCTTGCTAGAAGGAGAGGGAAAATGAGAGTGGTAAGGTCAAATCAATCACCCTTTTTTGTTGAGAGGATGATTTAAGATTTCACAGCTATTTCTGCAGTTTTTTCCTCCTTTCTGACCCAACCATGGGACTCCACAGGTAGGAGTGACATAGGTGGAAGATGGAACTTTCCAGATGTCCAAGCACCCTCATATATACAAAATCTCACAGATTAAGTACTAGTAAATGAATCTGTTAGAATTTTATAAGGTAAATTACTGTCGTTTTTTTTTCCCCTGACGTCCCTATGATGGGAATAATTTGTTTTTTAATTAAACGTATCTGGGGATGATTCTGGCCTGTGTTTTGTTAGGTGGAATTTTCAAGAATTTAGAAGTATTCACCAAAAGACAGCACCCTCCACTTGAAATTCCTGGCAAAAGATGTTCAGAATTTTTGTTAGTGAATAGTTGAAATGAAGCAATAGGAGCTGGGCTGTTGGAAATTCTGCATTCTGAAAAACAGCATCGTGCTGGGAAACTACCTGTGTTTTGCTCAAAGTTTTATCTGTAGCCTATCCATAAATTTTCTGGGCTTGTAATTTTGGTTTTGGTTTGTAGTTTGCTACATGTTTTTTCAACTGGGAATACAGTCATGCCATAGCTTGAAAAAATTGCAAAAAACATTGGCTGAGTGACAAATGTGTGTGTTTTCTGTCTCCAGAAAAAAATAAATGGTCTCCAGCTTTTGCTTTCAGCAAATAAAACCTTTTACTTTACCTTTTACTTTCAGCAAAAAAAAGTTGAAAATAATTGTATTTGAGAAGGTTGTGTATCTGTTTACCTGATTGCCTTTGCCAGGTTAAATTAATTCTGAGTTTGGGGCATAGCATTACTTTTTCATTTGTAAGCAAAGCAAAAACAAAAAATTGCTTTTGGTCTCTTGGAGTTTCTTTGTTTTTGTATCCTTCTTTGTAGCTGCTGCCTTCCAGTAGCATGGAGAGTCTAAGAGACCAGAAGACTTGTGGAAAGTATTCCAAGATCTTGTTGTTGTCTAACAATGTCAGTTAAGAATGTCTTTCAGTAATATATATATGTTTTCTTGAGCTGCTTTATCCCTCTTTGTGTAGTGGTTACATTTTTATCTGCTAGTGCTCATCCATTGCAGGCTTAATGCAAGGCTGATTGTAACCCTACTGCATCTTACAATGAATACATCATTGATACCCAACTAAGTGGAAATAATTTTCTATGGCAAAGCAGAAGAATTTAAAGTCATATCACACTACCCTCTTGTAACTTACTGGGATTTACAGATTAAAATGATTATTTATGAAATGACTGTGGTATAGCATACACAGATAGAGGAGGAGAATCAAACACATTTTGTATGATTGTATACACTTCTCTATTTTTACATGTGTGCATAAGCATTTTGTTTGTATATACATAGCATATGCAGTATAACATGCTGGAACCTGTTGTGTGTAAAAATACATATAATATTTATGCAACACTCACACCCATTTGACAGCTTTGAGACTGCAGATGGATTTTTTTGAAGTTGTGATTTTTTTTCACATTTCAGTTAGCTTGTTACTTTCTCAAAAGGAAAGAAAAATATACTTTTAACTCACATGATAATAGTTAAGTTTGTCTGAAGCTCTGCACATTGAATCAACCAGAAAAGAAATTGGTTATATCTAAGATAGCATAATTTATGTCAACAATGTAATTTTACTGTATTGGCAGGTAAACACATGGGGGTGTTTTGTCTTTGAACAAATGATAAATTCCCCTTGCCTTTTTGCTGTAAACCTCCTAGCAAATAATTTGCAATTTATTAGGAGAGCAATGACAATGCATATAATTAGCTATTCTCTATTGTTACGTCTATTTGATTACTTTCCTGCTATCACATGCAATATGAAACCATCTATTACGAGGTATAGAATATGTAAATATCTAACTTTACAAGAGAAACTGGAGACTGGTCCTTTTTCAAAAGAGGTGGGAAATAAAAGAATAATTGTTAACCATGTCCTTTCATTTTCTTGAAAACATCAATTACATTTACAAATCCCAGAAACACAAGCCTGCCAGTGGAACAGAAATAACTCTTTTCAGAAAAATCTAATCACATCTAATAGCTGAAATTTATTTACTGTAATTTGAAACATTAATTATGATAATGTTCTGACTTCTTTTGTAACACAGTTCTCAAAGCCTGGCAGTTCTCTTTTTTGTTTTGCTGTAACACATGTTTTGTGACTTGGAGAATTTCTCTATCTTTCTTTATTCTTTGTTTTATACATTCATCCGTGAGGGAAATTTCTTTTCCCCCTCTGTTTCTTAACTATTTTCTTCACTTTCCCCATTACTCTTCGCCCACCCTTGTCCCCCAAGATGTTGATTTAAGAGATGGATTTTATTGCTTATACTGACTTTAAATGCAATTGACACTGACTGTAATGCTTTTTTGGACACAACACACAGTAGCAGTGGGAAACTGCTGTAGAGTGATACCAGTGTGCTCCAACAGTGTCAGGGCAGGAAAAATGCTGCTGATATCTTTGTCTTGACTTGAGCCTGAGGCTTTAGAAGGTGCCTTCTTTATATACATATTTATTTGGCTTCATTAAAGTGGTTATTAAATTATTTTTTCAAGGGCTTGGTTTTTGCTATGCTAGCTTATTTGGCTGCAAGTAAAGAAAATCTGTGTGAGGAAGTACTTTAATGATTTGCTTTTCAGTTGTGAAAAGTAAGTCAAGTTGTCAAGATACCTGGCTTTACTCTGAAAGCCTTTAAAGAAAATGACAAAAGGGCCTCTGTTTTTCTTTTTGTTTTGTTTTGTTTTTTAAGTTGTGTTTTTCTGTGTGACAGGGAGATTAGCCAAAAAAAATGGAATTTTTATTAGGACATGAAAAGGTCTCTAATGACCCTTGAAAGCGGACAAAAGGGTAGCACAATAAGTGACAGAACTCTAACGAGGGTGGAGGGCATTCCAGGAAAAAAAGAAATTAAATCCTTTAATTTTTTTCGGCTTGCCATTTTCTGACAGCTTATCAAGTGGTTGGGACTTGTTTGTTTTGGCATGTGGTTCATTCATTGTAGGCAGCCGGTACTTTGTTCTTCTTTGTGGTTTCCAAAACCTGATTGTGTTTATCCTAGACTGTGGGAAAAGTGTATATTCCTGTTTCCTTTATAAAAGTAAACGTCAGGTTTTGTATGAAATTTTATTTCCCATATTTTCCATTCCATTAATCATTATTGTTGAAATATGTCAGGCTCTGGCACATCACCCTTTGTTTTCATATGATTGTACAGATTGCAATGTCAGTGTGTGACCTGTTAAGTCAAAAAATAAGCATGTTTGGGCTGTAGTAATTATTACTTCATAAAGTGTGGCTGAGGAACATGCACCATTAGTGAAAAGGGATTAGGATTTAATTTATTGCTATTAAAGTTGTTTTGGGGGATGTCTAGCTATTGTGGTGCAGTGCTTTCTCATTTGTTCTAGACAAGACACGACTTAGGGGAGCCGTGATTAGGGCTCTTCATATACCTGGAGGTCGCTGTAGAAAGGAAGGGAATAATGTGTGTTTCCTGGGTGTAGTGAAACAGATGAGAATTAATACGAGTAATACAGTTTGAAGTAAGGGTTATTTTAATCAAATATTAGGAAAAACTTCCTAATTGTAAAGATGCAGAGCACTGGGATAAATTGCTTAGGGAGGCCGTGATATTTTTGCAATTGAAAGATTTTTGAGAATGAGTTAGAAACACATCATTTGGGTGACACTGGTGTGTTTGGAATCTGCTGGGAGTCTTAGGCTAGAAGATCTCTCAAGATTATTTGCAGCCCTGTTCTTATGATTTTTTGTCTTTAAAATGCTGAAGGCTTCTGTGCAGTTCTTTACAATAATACTCATCTTCTCAGATCTGTGCTTTAGTACTTTTATGTGCACTTGGCATTGTGTAAAAGGGCTGTGTGCTCATTGTGTAAAATGAGGGCTGTGTTCCTTGGGTTGGGACCTCTGTGGGCCATAGCTTAGATATGAGGAACGCAATGTGAGAAAAACATTTTGACACTGAAGGAGAAAACTATTCACAGGAAGAAAGAATTATTTATACGTTTTGCATATTTAAATTATGTTTAATACTGTGTGAAACCAGTAATATATTTTCTCTTGCATTGTCTTGCTGCTTACTGACAATGTAATATTTGAAGACTTTTTAATAACTTCAATCAACTCCTGAACCACAGTAGGTGACCAGACATTTCATAAGGTCATTTTTTTTTCTGTTTTCAAAGTAGCATCATTGGAGGTTTGCATTTTAAAAAGAGATTAAAATGTCTCTCATTAGGAGAGAATGAAGATAATACTAAATGTGAGTAACAGGAATACAGAATCACAGAGATGCCAGAAGCCTCATTATTCATGACATTCGAGCACAAGGTTGCTCTGTGTTGTACTTGGCCATATTTGCCTTCATTGTCCTTCAAAAATAAATTTTATTGAGTTGACTGAACTAAAACCAAAATCTGAAATGAAGTATTATTTAGACTTCTAGTACTTCTGTTGAAGGAAATTATTTTATCTGTTTAATGTCTAGATTTATGTATTAAATTATTTTTGATTACTTTACAGTGATGTGACAAAGAAAATAGAATGGTTACAAATTTGTTGCTTTAATCAATTCTTATGTTTGTGTTTTTCAGCGGATTTCTCGGAATGCCTCTGGAGAGACCAGCATTCAGTTTCTAGGCACAGTGGTAAGTTTGTAATAACTGTGTATTGACAAGAGTTAAATTTGTAGAAGAATATAATGTAAACAGAAAGCAGCTAGATTACACTTCTAGTACATTTACACTCGTGGTTATGGGGGTCAGTATTATGTGCTATATTCTGAGTTTAGCAGGTGAATGTAGGCCAACTGAAGCTAACTTCCAAGGCACAGTATCTATGTTCTGCTTTTCTATTGATTCAAGTCTGCATCTGTTTCACTTGGAAGGGATCTAAAAGTAACTGCTTGTAGATTTGTAAGCTTATTGCAGTATAATGAGGTTTGGTGCACATCAGGGTCAGTCCCACTCTTCCTCATCCCATCAGCTTTCTGATCTCTATTGCTTCACCATATCACATACCCCTGTATCCCAGAGTGCATATCCCAGTAACTGTCTCAGGAAAAACTGTTTAGTAATGCAAAGTGCTCTGTTCTTTTCTCACTCTAACCAGATTTGGTAGCTCTGTAGTTCTCTCAGATTTTGTTTGCTGGATAGAAGTATGCCTAAAATCCCAATCAGAATTTATAGACAGAATTTACTCTATAAGACTGTTCTGTGGAGCACTCATGTATGACATACAGGTTTTGTGTTAGGTCATGGATGCTTATATATATATATACATGTGATTGAAACACCTTCCAATTCTGTGATTTGCATGATTAAAATGCAGCCATTGGATTTTTCCAAAGTTCTGTATGCATCTAAAAGTAGTTCTGAAAATGAAATAAAATTGAAGTATCCTCCAAAGTTGTCCTGCTTGCTGCCAATAGATTTCACTGTAGTGATATTAACAGTGCAAAGCCTAGGAATGAAACATTCCATTTAGAATTTAGTCCCAACATCTTTGAGCACTATTTGTTTTGGACACAAGTGGACTAGGATTGCATATGGTCATGTTTTCATTCTACTTGTGATTGATTGGTTCTGCTGCAAGTCCTATGAAGCCATTGTTGGTAAGGTGTAACATGGTAAAGGTAAACTTAACAAGAATACCTTACATGTTTGCTTTTAGAAATGAAAAGTGCCCCTAATATTTTTTACTTCTATAAATACATCTCCATGTGTGCATATTTATTTATTTATTTATTTGTCTTAATCACAGGCAGAGTAGCAGTAGCTTAAAGACATAAAAATGAAGTTTTTTCTGCGCTCTTGTATTTATTATGATGCTTTGGCTCTGGAGTTGCAACCTGTGTATGTCAGATTGCTGCTAGGTGGCTGATCAGATAGTCTTTGTGTGAGAAGAAAATAATTACTCCAAGTAGATAAGATATAGGCACAAATAAAACTTGATAATACTGGCTAGATTTTAGTTAAGTTCTCTCTAAGTGGGTGCTAGAGTAGGGAAAGTTCTGATTGTGTATTTAGTGACATTAAATATTAAAACTGTTGCTCAAATTAGATATGAAAATATTTTGTGTTCTTTTGTTAGAAGTGACCTGAAGTCTCACTTACAGACCAGGACTCGTGTACTGGGCCTTATGCAACAGGAAAATATTATAAAAGAGGGAATAGAATTGATGTGCTTTTTGTGTTAAGAAAAATGATGATGAAACAGCTAATGGATTGTAATACATGTTAGATCTTTTTTACTAGCTCATGTGTGTTTATTGAATCCTAGTTATTTGGGGAAATCAAGTTTGTGATTACAACTAAAATTCTCAGGAGGACTAAACAGAAAAGCCTTGAGTACTCTGAGATTTTTTTATTTAATATAAATTATGCATGTCTTGCTGATCAAACCCAGAGAGACAACTTCAGCAATCAGGGTAGAGAAACAGTAATGAAGTCTGCTTCCCAGGGTTTGTTCCAATACCAGTTTTCCCATAGAAGCCAATCTGTGTCTGTGCTTCTCTCAGTTCTTCTAGCCCACTGTCCTTTTCCCCGAGTCCTACCTTTTCATTTGCCCCTTGCTCATTTAACATCCTTTTACTGTTCTGATATAAACTTAATATGCTCAGTTTAGGTAATGGGGTAGATGATGCAATGATATCCACTACAAATTGCTGCACATATAGATATACAGTCTCTATGTGTGTACATGTGCACACACAAAATGTAAATGTTCCAACAAAGAAAATGTTATCTTAATCAAGGCCCTAGAAATACATTTTGAGTTCACCATTACTTATCTCTTATTAAACCCTTGCTAAGTGCAGTTGACTTAGGAAGTGTTTGAAAGGAAAATTTAGCAGAAAAATACTCTTGATTGCATATTATTATTTTTATTATAATGCATTGTTATCAACATAATAAACAGCTTGCAAAGTTACTTCTCTAATTTTTTAGGGGTTTTTTTTTTTAGTAGCAAACATAAAGGATGACTCTGAGCATTCTGTGTTCTTTTTGATCAGGGCAAATGTTGATGTTGGTAGCAGGCAGGACTGTGCTATGGAGTGTACAGACCACTGACCTGTCCAGCAGAATATATTTTTAGAACCAGCTTGTAAGGAGCACAGCTTGCCTGGCTTGTCAGGAAGGCATCAGCTTCAATAGATGGCTTCACTTGATTTTTTGACATTGTAGAAACAGCTCTGCTGCTGGATTTTGACAAAACACAAGCCCCTGCTTCAGGAAGGCAGCTGACACTCTGAGGGGAAGTGAAAGCTGTGCTTCTCTATTAGAAATATCCCGGCTGTTCCAGTTAGTTAGGTGGAGGACAGAGAAGACTGCATTGCAGATGAAAGACAACAGTATAAAATCAATTTTGCTGCATAACATATGGTAAACATCTGGACAATAAGATGAATGTTTCTGTTAGTGTAGCAGCATATTTCTGTTATTTTAGAGGAAAACAGGAGAAATCATGTTGCTTTCTCCAGTGATATCATAGCTTTGAGTGCATACTGTTAGCATCACTTGGGGGTCTGCATGGATTTGTCATAATGCTTTTGTTTGTTTCTGATCATGTGTAGAAATTCATTGCTACTTGAGCATTTCTCTTCTCTCCAAATTGTAGTGCCATTAGATAGCTTATTTTCTCCAAATTGTTTTTTGATAGAGGGTTGTGAGTCTCAGATATGATAGGGACTCATGCTTTTGGAAGATGTAGGAGGATGTTTCTGCCTGAGGAGCAAGCAACTTTTAACTGTAAGAAATAGTTGTTGAATGGGAAATTGCACTGGTTTGGTTTAATTTTCTTGTGAGGATAGCATTTTGAGTCCTCACTAAATTATTGCAGAGGAGATCCTGTGTTATTGTTGTAATTGAGATTTTTCATGAGTTTTTGCTCGTTTGTCCCCTCTGATGAATGTCACTAGATGTGGTGTGCTGATAGAGTCCTGCTATTTTGCTGCTCCACACCAGATTTATTCAGATAGTGTATTTATTAATAGCATTACCACAACAACAAGTAATCTGGTTGTGCTATATATTGTACAAAGAAAAAGGAAGCAAGATAGTACATGATTCAGATTAATGTCTAAAACTATGCCCAAAAGTAAGAGTGCAGGAAGTAAGGAAGCAGTCCTTTATGGGGTGTCTCCTGTGTGCAGGCAGCTCATAGAAGTAGGTTTGTCAAAAATGTAGAATCACAGAATTGTTCAGATTGTAAAAAGATCTCCAGGATGATCAGTTCCAACCATTAACCCAGCATTGTCAAATCCACCACTAAACCGTGTCCCCAAGTGTTATGTCACGCGTCTTTTAAATACCTTCACAGACAGTGACTGCACCACTTTCTTGGCAACCTGTTCAATGTTTGGCACCCTTTTCCATGAAGAAATGTTTCCAAATATCCGATCTAAACATCCCCTGGTGCAGTTTGAGGCAGTTTTCTCTCATCGCTTGTTACCTGAGAGAGGAGACCTATCCACACTTGGCTACAATCTCCTTTCAGGCATTTGGAGAGAGTGTGAAAGTCCCCCTGAGCCTCCTTTTGTCCAGGCTAAACAACTCCAGCTCCTTCAGCAGCTCCTCACAGGACTTTTTCTCTAGATGTAAAGGTCACATAAAATAGATACATAAAATCTATAGAAAAACACTAAGATGTATACACAGAGCTTCTACTTCAGCCTCTGCAATTGAAAAAACTGGATGTTTGACTGCTTAGAAGACCAAAGTCCAACCTTCATTCCCGTCTTTCTAATTACCCTCCATTTTCTGTTGTGTCTTTTATCTTTTCGTTCCACCTTCTGTTCTCCTACGTGAGAGGAATGTTTTTGGCTGGCCCACTGCTGGCCCCAGTCATTTGTTGGTTATTCAGGCCTCTCAGCAGGACTTCAGCAATGAAATACGTCTGGGCAGGCAGCCTTTAGCACTAAGATAGCTGTGAGTATATAGAGAACTGCAGATTATTGTGCAAGCATTAAACGTATTCTAGACTGTGTGTAGAATTTGAAATAAAGAAGTTGTGTATGTTCAGATAATGAGCAGCCTGGCTCCATCACGTCCCTAATGCCATTGTCAGCTTTGGGCTGCAGGCCATGCTTGACAGTGATGCTCTGCTGCCCCAATGGATCACTTTCCTCAAAAGAGACGGTCCCTATCCTCTGCTCATCACTTATGCTGTTTCTTTGATCTTCTCTAAGACCACAGCAGAAATATAAGCAGTTGTGTTTTTTCCTCTGAGGAACAATGGAAGAACATACACATGACATACTACTCAGTATATTACTTAACAATATAGGGGAACACAATATAGGAACCTGCGTGGAACGGGTTGGAATTACTCGGGCTTAAGAGTCAAGCCATCTTTAGGTACTTTCTGAGTTTCCTAGCACTGTTTTCTTGATTCATGCATCTCACTGGAGGTTTCTCCATTGCTGATCACCAATGGAGTGCTTTTTGCCACCTTTGATTTACAAATATTTTTTGTAAAGTTTTGCTGTGGTAGCTTTAGCTCACTTAGGATTACTAGTAGCCTGTTGATACTACACGTCGTTTTCTTCAGCCTTTTTGCAGACCAACTTAAAATAGTCCTGAGATCCACCACTGCAACTAGATCTACAAATTCCAGGTTGAGAATACTGGATTTAGGAAAAGTAGTCTCTGTCAAGCCCTTGCCATACTTTTTAGCATAGCTGGCATATATTGTAGTAGTAATCACAGTTAGTATTATTGAGTTTTGGGTTTTAGCTACTTCCAGATAGATTGGCAAAGGGAAATTCCATATGCAGTTGGGGTTATTAGTTCTGTATCCTGTTCATGGCAGTCAGAAATGGAGAGCTTTACATAAAGGCAATCCTCAAAATCTATGCCTTTGCTCCTGTCGTACTGTATTTTCTTATTTTAGTCATATATCTAAGCTCCTAATCTTAGGAGCTACAGGCCAGGATACTAACTTTTCTCACTGCTGATTCTCCCTTTTGCTCCCTCTTGCCATGGCTTATCTGCTTTTGCTTCAACAGCAAACTTCCAACTTTTTTGTCCCATTACTGAGGCTTACAAATTGTCCCGAAACCCTGCAGTCTGTGTATAATCTCATCAGCAGACAGTTTCCTCCTCCTTTTCTCTTTCTCCCTGTGTTCTTATAAAGCTCTGGCCGTATGAGTCTGATTCAGCTCACAATAGGGAATGTTTAACAACCTGCTTCTTTCACCCTCAGAAATCATTGCCGTTCTTAACAAGTTCTTTTCTTTCTTTATGCTTTTCTTTCTATATGCGACACTTCTGAAATTAGATACTGAAGATTTATGCAGACTTTCAAACATTGGTTGAAGACCTGCAGAGGTTACAAAGGTGGTATTTATTGGAATATATAGAGTACTAACCACAAGAAAATAAATATAGGCCAGTAGGTGTTTATTTTGCAAGCTAATGTCTTTTTTAAATTTTTTTTTTTTTTACTCTTCCTATTCACAAGACTTAAGATTAGGGTCCCTGCTGATCTAAAGGGAATTGTACTGTTGTATAGGTTTTCTTTTCTTTTTATCCATTTTCAGAAGCACTGTGAACCACAGTGCTTCTAGTAGTAGAACTATCATCAGTGGCATTTCAGTAGTGCAAAAGGTGTCCACAGAAAAAACATGCAGTTGTTTCTGAAAAGAGTAACTTCCTTTTGAAGGTGATGAGAATGATGAGAAAGAATCCTGAGACTGGCAGCAAGGTGCTGCAGTATTCTTTGGAAAGTGGGTAACTCACATGAGAAGGATTTCACCTGGGAAAGTAGCGACCATCATTAGGACTCGGTAGTGAGAATTGTTCCAGTTCATGAGGTGTGAGTGATCAGGTGCAGTCACACAGCTGCATATGCTGGTCACATTTCGATTCTCTTATATATTATTTGCATGTTTTAAAGCAGAAGGTATAGTGAATATATTAAAACTGTCCACTGGGGGCAAACTCAAAACCACCTGAGCAATCTAGAAATACCACTGTTACCAAAAGCCATGTCCCTAAAATCAAAATGATCAGACTATTTTGGAAATCTTGCCCTAGATTACTTAGGAAAGAGAAATAAGAAGGTGCTTGGAGTTCTTTCTGAATTTTGCTCCTGTGACTTAAAAGAAACCAGAAGTGACACAAGTTCCCATGGGACAACCTGTAGTCTTTGCCTGAGATCTCCTTGAACAAGAGGTGCTAAGGTGAAGCTGAAGATTCATAGGTGCTTGCTGGATACCTAATTGGCTGCTGCCAAATTTCCCTCAACTGGACTATGGATTTTGGATTTGTTTCCGTAACAGATCCAGTGCTCTTCAAAGGACTTGTGAAAACATACCTATGGTACTTGTGAGTAGATGGACTTAGCTTTCCTTAGAATTAATTTAGCTGAAATTGATCAGCAGTTTAAATAGTGCAAATTGGATAAGGAGCTGGGAATGGGGATTGAGAGGCAGAAATCTGCGTTGCAAGCATTGTGTTCTTACAAAACCAGGATGGAAGTAGGCTATTGCATTTAAATTCTAATGTTTTTCTTTTTCCTTATTCATTTTTTATCTTGGTATTTTATCTATTGTTAATTAGAGTTTTAATTTGCAGGAAAAAAACATGATGATGTCACAAGTAGGTCAGGATTTCCATTAATGTCCTTAATGTTGGTGGATTCTGCAGTGTGTGTGTATAGTGCTCTTTGTTTATAATAAATGAGGCCCCTCATCCCTCAGAAATACGTAATGGAAAAGTTAGGATTTTTGATTTTCCATGCTTCTTTTGACAAGTTTCTTTCTTACTCAGTAACACTGTGGACAAGGACTGAACTTGGTTCGTTAGCCTGTTACTTCTTGGAAGACAAGTGGGCAGCTTACCCAAAGGTGTAACTCAAGTGATTTACTTTGGTAGACTATGATCTTCCACTGAAATAATTATTAATTGCTTAATTTGGCCAAAGAAGTATTGGTAGGTTTTTTAAAAGCTGTATCAAGACTGTTACCTCATACTGAAGATGAGCATTTTCTTATGAAGATGTTTACTAAACATACATGTAGCCCATGTTTTTGAACAGCCTTTTGATGTCTACAGCTTTGGCATATACCCAAGAACTGTTTAGGAGGTATTAATTTATATGACTTCGAAGCTTAATCAGAAATCTTAGTGAAACAAAGGCACAATTAAGTTAGTAAAGCTAATTTAAGTCTCTGAACGTAAATTTTAAATGAAGTTTTTATTGATAATAAATATACTTTGTTTCTCATTAGTCTTCTAGGCTTCAGTGGTAATATCAGTAAAATAAACATGTTTTACAAAGATTTAACATTAAAAATGCTATTAATATGACCCTTGGTACGCCAGCACAATTAGATTTCAAAGTGAGCATTTAGGATGTAACAGCGATTAATGACAACCATCGAAAACAATTTTGAACTCCATCAGTTTAACTCAGGAGGGTAAACTTAATATGATAATTTATCTAGTTGAATTGTATCAGCTTAGCAGGAAAGTATGCAAATATGTGACCCTTACCTAGAATCTAAATGGATGCTGTGCTGATAGATTTATCAGTTCCATTAAAGAACTTTAGGGAACTTTGGAATTTCAGCAATTGTTCCCTTGGAGGTTGAAAACCAAACCTGATCTCATACTGGGACCATTCTGGTCTGCATATTTCCATAATTTGCCTTTGCTACTAATATGACAGCAAGACGCAAATAACTGTTTCTAATAATATCAAATGGAGTTGTGGAGGACAGCATTTTAATGTAGTAAAAGACCTCCCCGTGGGGTTGTTATTGCCACTATAGAACAGCAGTTACACAGTTGCAACAATAGTCTCTTAATTGATTCGTTTAATTAGCAAGAGATGAAGCTTGTGCTGCATCTTGTCATCTGTTATCATGGGGGCGGCTACAGAGAGAATCTCTGCATTTGTCACTCCATACAGTCCGGTTTAAGCAGAGTAAAAGGCATTGCACCTTTGGAGGTGAGCCTTGGTGAGAATGCCTTGAGAGTGTGCTTTCACTCAGGTTTTCAGTTTGTGGACATGTCTGCCTTAAGAATCTGCATGGGCTCTGGGGGAGAATTTATGACAAAGCATTGTTTTACTGGGGGAAATCTTAATCCAGCCATGCCAGGCATTTCTAACCTAAATATGCAAATCTAAGTATTATAGGAATGGTGGATTATTTGGGGCATCACTGTTGTAGACTAGATTTACTTGGAAGAAATAGGGTCAGATTAGTGAAACCAGCCATCTGCCTTGTGATTGCTTTTTCATGGCATTTTTGTCTCCAGACTAGATAAACAAAGAGTTACATGAGCACATGGTCCATGGTAGGGAGCATGTGGAAAAGAGGGAGTTTTTTTGTGGTTGGTTTTCCCCAGAGTAGTTATGAATACAGATACAGTGCTTTGCTTGTTTCTGGGAGATGAAGTAATTTTTTACTGAGATCTATTTTATTTACATTTTAAGGGTATGTAAATAAATATATTTTAAAGACATGTAAATATATTTGGAGCTTCGGTTTCATTTTTCTCTTCTCCTTGGCTTAGCTTTGTCTTCTGTTCAAGGTTATTCTTCCTTATGGAAGGAAATATTTCTAGAGGAGGACAAGCTTCTTGTTAAATGCTAATTAAGAAAATGAAGGTTAAGTTGGCATACTTCCATTGTCATAACACTGACCTAAAATAAAGCATCTCGTACTAATCTGAAATAAATTAGAGGGGGAAGCAAATAATTCTGTGCACGTGAAACATTTGAGATGTCTTCTCGTGGTCTGCTTTTTAAATGCCTGTGCTTTGGGGTTTTTTTTTTGTTTGTTTGTTTGTTTGTTTTTGATTTTCCACTTGTGTGCTGTAGTGTTGAACATGCTATCTAATTTTGGAATACAATGGTCCTGTCACTCTGTAGCAATATGCTGTCAGAGAAGGCATGTTTTTTAGGACAATTTAAGTGAAGATTTAGCCCACTTATCATTAAAGATCCCATGGTAATTTCCACAAGGTTCTGAGATTGCTTCATATTCTGAGAGTCTTGGCCAAAGTCCACTTTGTGTAATTACCTTCTGTCTGCACAAACCCCTATTGCAATTTTAGATGTGTTTGGTATTTTTCTCTTCCTGTCCTAAATAGTAAAAATATTGCTACATACTGCTCATAATTACTGTGGGTTATAGCCTAGGTTCAGATAAGGAGATTACTTGGTGAATTTTGTGTTCCCATTGTTAAAACAACAGAATATGTGACAAACAATGAATAAACAGTAGGATATAAGTTAAATCCACAAACAGATGGAATACCTCTAATTTTTGACTGTTTCACTGCATCTTGTCTGTCTCTGAGCTGAAGTATCTCTACTGCTAGGACCATCATTGAGGGAAAGACCAACTCTCAGACTGTGTCAGAGGTCAAGCTTAACAGACTGCATGGTTCTTTGAAGCAGGTCAGAAACCAGTGTGGGGCTCTAAGTGCTGTTGTCGTGTGCTCAGATGACTTCTACGTGGATTTCATATGTTTTTGTTCCCACCGCTGAAACCCTTGATTGTGTTAATGTTTGTCTCTTAACTAAAACTGGTTTCAGTTCCTCTTTCTGCATGCTTTCATGAACTCCAGAATGTATGTTCAACCATGATGCCTTTAAAATGGTCCATTTCTGTGTTGTGTTTTTTCATAGAATTTATTGCCTTCCACTTGAAGACAGTGCTACTTCATCACTAAAGCCTTGTATTACTTTGTTGTATGCCATGTCAAATCTTTTTATTGATATTTCATTTCCTCTTTCTAGTAATCCTTTCTTTGTTTCTTCTGCCTTATTTATCTTCTCCATCTTTTCTCAGATTGCCTCTCTTGTATATTTCCTGTGTCAGATTCTTTTAGACATACTTGTATTTTGGGATTTTTTTCCCCCTCTAGAGAGATAAATGGGTTGAGAAGAGAGACAATAGTATTAATCTGACATTAACTTTCATGTCTTTCTCTAAGTAGCATTTAGGAGAAGAATAAACTTTAGAAAAATTGCTATGCATCAGCAAGTCATATAGCTATGGAGTTAACACATAAATATTAGAGATGGAGGGGGAATACCAGGGACTCTTGTAACACAAAAATTGTTCATTTGTTTATTCATTTTCTTCATAGCATGTAAGATTGATATTTTGAAGCGCTTAAAATTTTTCCCAGTGTTCATTTAAAGCTCTCTGCAAATAACAGGGGAATTTATCATGCAGGAACACACAGTTTATTTCACTTTTTTATGCAACTCAAGTTTCACATAAATTCTCTTCTGTGTAAAGTACATTGAGAATTACGTGAACGATGTTTTAACAAAGATTCTGTGCATCCCTGCTTATCTGAAGGACAGCGATCCATGCTGCTGCAAGCACTCACCTGGTACAAGCAGGCAGCCTCCATCTTTGTTTCATTCATGCTATTTGATATTTATAGTCCTTGCCCACAGCAGGCAAAGGAAGGTGAAGGACAGAGCAGTGGTAGTAGGAAGTGCCATGCTTTGTGTGACCATCTCCCAAACACCAGTCTTATGGCTTGGAGAGGTGCCATGTTGGCAGGGTGCACAGGAAGTATTCGCATAGCAAATTGTGTTATGAGCAGCAGAACCACAACAAGGTTCTTCCTGCATCTAATGGTGTTTGATCAGGGGAAGGGAGAGAGAAAAGGGAGGGCAGGGCAATGTGGATGAAAAGGAGAGGCCCACACTGTTGCAAGGACAGTGAGAACAACTGCCCCTGTGCCAGGGACCTTCAGTGTGTATGGCAGAGCAGTGCTGCGTGTGCTGCGGGAATGTTCAATCGAGGCCAAAAAGCCCTGTGGGTTTCCACTATAACTCCTACTCCTCCCTGCTTTAGAGCAACTTCTCTTGACATGCCCTCAGAAGCAATTTTCACTTGCTGCTTTCTTTGACATCAGCTTTTATATGCGGAAAAACAAAGATGTTTGAGTTTTAAAATACTTACATTAGGGTTCTGTTACAAGTCTTTGGGCGTTCCTTATTTTTTTTGTGAGGGTTTTCTGTTGTTTTGTTGTTTTTTTTTCTCCCTAGGTTTGTCTTTTAGTTATAAAGGAGCTGCAGGGAAGCCCTCCCTTAGCCTTGCAAGTTCCAAGCCCACTGTTAGCATTTAACAAATACTCAGCAAGCAGAACAGCCCAATGTGCTTGCTGTACCTAAGCCAGATCTGGACACTTCATCAAGAAGATCCCAGCTATGTTCTGACAGGCATTTGTTCCACAGCCTGATTTTGACACATTGAGAACAAGAATACATGATAATGGAAATAGCCTTGTTTATTGCATCAAATGGTGGCTTTTGTCAGGCATAGACTGGACTCAGGTGTCCTGTAAAGCAAAATATAATTTCTGCAAAGTTACAAAGTATCTCAAGATGCTAGAGAGGCAGTGAATTTCTCCACCCTTTAAATCATGCTGCGGGCAAGATGAAAACACAGAATGTTAATGTTTCCTAATTTATCTTCAGTAGCCAAATAAAATTGCAGTGTTACACGTGGAGTAACTGTACAAACATGCTTACAGTCAGAGAGGCCAGAAATGGCTCTTATAGAATGTTTGAGGTTGAAGCAAACCCCCCACTCCTTCAAAGCAGGGTCAGTGAGAGCTGGCTTGTCAGGACTGTGTCAAATTGGCTTTTGAGTATCTCAATAAACTCTGTATCCTGGCAATGCGTTCAGCAATTTGCAAATTCTTGGCTGTCCCCAGGGTACCGGGCAGTGACACAGAATTGCTGTAGATGAAGAAAAAGTCAGGACAAGCAATTCCAGGTCTGTGGTAATGCTAAGTGTAAAAGAGAATAATCATTCTTTGCCAGAGCTTGTGTGACTGCGCTGAGAAGTATCCAGTTGAGGAGAGGTCAGAATCTCCATTTCTAATGTGCAAAAGACTGACCACTTGTGCTGGAGACATAGGTATATAGTAGAATTCAGGAGTGGTATTATATTCAGGCGGAGTTTTCAAAAGCCCATCACTGAATGATCCACCCTCAGTGGTTCATCTGCTGAGACCCTGCATTAAGCAGTGGTGAATTTTGAGTCCAAGACTGATCCATTTTTATTCTTTTCAGGTGTCTGTCAGCGTTGCAGGAGCTCCTTCACCTTTGCACCAGTTCTTGAAGCATTTTTCAAACCCATGTGGTGTTTGGGGTGTTCCAGTTTTGGTCATGTGGCAGTTGGCACTAATTGGTTCCAAAACCATTTTCAGCATCATGAGACTGCTGGGAGGCCCCTCCAGCTGTAGAGAAAACAAACTGCTATTCTGCTTCTGATTTTGTTCTTGCTGGCTTGGTTTGTGGTTTACAAAGTCCACTCCTGTTCTGCTAGAAATATATTTGAACTGGCATCAGTAGCATGAGAGATGTAACAATTTACCTGGAGCACCTCATCTGGAAAAGGATTATTCTCACTGACAGATGATCTTGTGTTTGTGCAGCTTGAGTGCCTGTGCTGGGTTGAGCAGTTAGCCTCAGATTACTGACAGCTATGTTGAAACTGGGCACTGGCTGCCAAAGAATTTGGATGTGCTGGGGCTGGAGAGTAGGCACCCCAATAGCTAGTTGTTGAGTGGAGGTAGGGGAGCCTGAGCCAAGCTCACTTCCTTGGGCTTGGAGGAAGCAGGGTGGACTCCTGTTGCCATAGATTCCCTGCAGTGTCCTTCTGGGTTGTGAGGGTGGGAGGGACCGTGGCAAGACGTATTAAGGCAACTACTTGAGGTTGCAGTGGAGATATCAGGTTGTAGGAGCTCATTTTCTGCATATAAATTTTGATGAGCAGAGTGAAAAAACATCTGAGATGGAAGTCAGGCTGAAGACTGTGATTTCCACCAATTTTCATGTATGACAGTGTGAGATGTCTAGCATGAGCAAGTCAGATGCTTGGTTTTATGCACAGACTGCAAACTGAATGACATATATTAGTTTTTGGCTTTACTACAGACTGTAATACTCTCCAGGCCATTGTGGCTTCTCAACAGCAGGAGACAGCAGCAGAGAAGTTCCCCTGCAGAAAAACTTTGTACAAATGCAGCTGCTTCCTAGGAAACTCACTGCCACAGGCACGCTCAGCGTTGGCCTAAAAGCCTTTGGAGGGAACGTTGCTCTCTGGTGTCCGAACTTGAGCCACCTCTCAGTACCTAAAGGCTTTGTCTGTGCCTGATAGCTCAGAGCTAGACCTCCAGGGCAGAGTAAGCCAGTGCTGTGCAGCCCTCCTGAGCTTAGCCTGGAAGTGCTCGTGTTTTGGTTTTGATCCATTTTTCATTTTGCGTCAGAATTTCCTTGTGTGATATACAGCTAAAAGTGATTTTCAAGTACTTTGGCTTCATTGTGTTTTTGTTCCCCACCCCCATGCTTTTATGTTTGAAGGCTCCATTAGTGTCCATAACAAAGAGAGAGTAACACAGATGGTAAGCATTTTTACCAGAGAACACCAGCAGTGAACACCATATCACTGATTTAGGAGTCTCTGCACTGTGCTTGCTCAGCTGTACATAATCACTCTCATTTCCTTCCCTTGGGTTTCTGGCCAGCTTGGGGAGACTTTCCCGACGTGCTCAGCAAAGTCTCCCTGGCACTGCAGGGCTATTGCTCATAGTGCCTCTTTGTGGAGCAAGAAGCTCCACACTGGAGCTGGGGTGAGCTTTTCTCTGGCATGTTCTCTGGTTTTCAGAAATGTATTTTCACCAAATGTACAAGGCTAAAATTAAAATTCTTTTGGGTGAGGACAATATCTGCCTTAGCTGCCAGGCAGCCTTAGTGCATTTGAATGCCTCCCTGATAGAAAAGATAATAAACCTTTGGGGACTGTGATTAGCCCTGCTAGGGTTTTGTGGGATAGTTGCCATGGTAGAAGCTAGTGAACATTTGGTACAAAGCAATAACATTCTTAAAGTTTCAATTTTCATTCTGGGAATGCTGATAGAAAGATGAATGCTATGAATAAGGGTTGTTGGTTCTCTGTAGTAGTTCAAATAAAACTGTAAAAAAGTAATTTGGTTTGGTGCAGCACTTTACCAAGCCAACTAGCTGTGAGGTTCTTATGTTCTCTTCCTTTTTACTTTTCTTTGTACAAACAAAATAGCAAACGTAGGCTCTGTCTATCAAAAATGCATGTAGCTTTTCTTTTGTACTTAGATGAGAGCGAGAAAGTCAAACTAAAATTTCACATTGGCATTCTGCTTGTAAAATAAAACAGTGTCCTTTGGGCCAGAGGAGGTTTTTTTATGTTTTTTTTTTTTTTTTTTCCAAAAACAAGTATGCATTTTAGTCTGTGTAGTAGTGGCCCATTTTGGTGACTTGTTTACTGGTGTGCCTTTCATATCCAAATTCTTGGCTACGGACAAAGCGTTCAAATACTTTTTGTCAGAAAAAGAAGAGGAAAATTGTCTGAAATTTGAGCCAAGTTCACATTCTCTGGAGTAGCATTTCAGCCTTTGGGAGGACCATCTAGTGCAGAGTGACTGAAAACTTGAGCTAGGTTTGTTTGAACAATCTAAACTTAAAGAAGAGACAGCAAAACAAATACTTTTTAATTCTTGTGCTTTTTCATATTTACACTGGCAGTGGTGTCTTCCTCAGATAAAACGTTTTGATATTAAGCAGTTCCTCTAATTTTACTGGGCTCTGTTTCTTTTTATGGTAACACACACTGTGCAGGAAGGTCATTATATGGGAGAAAAAAGCTGTCAGCATAAAAGAGAAAGTTAACATTGCACATGTCTTTGTTTATGGGGTTCTTGGAATGTGCTGTGACTTGAGCCAAATGATGGCTTAAACTGTTCTTTTTAATATGCTGGACCCTCCCTATGTTCTGCCAGTAACAGGTACTCCACCTTGCAAGTACTAATTGTAAAATTATCCGTGAACTCATCTCAAATGTTTCCTTTGTATGTTGCTAGTACTTGCTTTAGGGACCATTTAAAATTTTTGTAAAGGTTGGAATGTGGTTGTGGTTGCATTTAATTAACCCAACTGTGTGTGAGGAGAACCCTGACATTAATAATTGAAATATGTATTGGTTGCATATGCAGAATCAGTTGAGGTTTGTGCCAGTCTGTGTTGCCTGATGACCGTACATCACAGGGAGCCTTGCAAACTTCACTGGTGATTTTCGTCTCATTTAGTATTGCATTAACATCTGTGGCACAAATGGCCATTTATCACATGGTAGTTTTGTTTGAATTCCAGAAGAAAGATGAAAGAAAATGCAGCTACTCTACATTTTTTTTTTTACTTCCATCCCCCAACAACTTTCATGTCTAAGGTTAAATGAGGGCAAGGGGGTAAAAACACTGAATAATTTCCAGGTTACATAAGCAGCAATAAATTTTTCAATTTTGTAACTTAATAAAAGAAGAATAAAACCTTGTCTTTTCTAACCAAAACTACTGCCTTTGGTTTCATCTTGAAGTGAGTTTTCCTCATAAAATGACATGAGGCTGATCAGATGTTAACCATCTTAGGGATTCCTGTTGAACCAGTCCTGCACAGGAGTGAGGAAGGGGCTCTGACTTGGAACATGAGAGATCAAATCAACAATTAAAGGATAATAGTGAATTGGGAAGGAAAGGGAAGATGACTAGCCAGGAAGGATTAGCCTGAGTCAGGAACAAATTTCCTGAAATTACTCAAGCAGGTGCTTAAAGGGAGGTGGGTTATTCTTCTAAGGAGTGATTTTTCAGGAGTGTTTACCAGCTACATGCAGGTCTGAGAAGCCATCTTCTCCATTGGGGAAGAGAAGGATACGGCTTCATAGGGTCAGACAGAAAGCAGTGTACTCCTGAAAGGTAATAAGATTTCTGCTCTTCCCTGTGAGAGGCAGTGTGCGTTGTTCTATGAAGGGGAGGTCTGACCTTTTCTAGTGAGGAAAAAGAAGTGTTTAAAGAGCTAATATACATATTTTCAATGTGATTTCTTTGTATAATATCAGTAGATATTAAAAGCACGATTTACTGAAAGGAGAACAATTGGTATAAACTGTGGCAAGTTTCACAGGGATAACCAGCATCTTTTTTATTAAACAAGCCATTGAGGTTGTGAGGAAAAAAGGCAGCACCTAAGTTCATAGCCTGTTCCTTGCTGCAGCTTCAGTAGGGAAGGGAGATAAAGATTTGTCTGAGAAGTTTCACAGGCTTCATCCCTGGACTTTGATGTTGGGAAGCTGGAACTAGAGAAAGGGACAAATCAAACATGGGCACGGGTGAGGTGAGGACTTTCGGTTTCTGCTGTGGACAGTTGGTGTACCAACTGTCAGTGCAGTGTGAGCATTGTGTCATGAAATGGCCTGGCATTAACAGATACTATAGCTATATAGATGTATATATTTATATATTAGATATTACAGCTACCTGTGTTTCTTTTTATTAAAGTATTCTCAGGTCAAAGACAGTGCGCTCAACTGTATGCATGCCTGCCTAGTGAATAAAAATGAGGATTTGGTTTTCTCATTTTCAATGTGTTTCATTACACTGGATTCCTTTACAAGCCAAGCTGGTATTTGTTTGGCTGAATTCATCTTGGAGTTGTATGGGAATATACTCCTCAAATGCTAATATCTGATTTTTATACACACTGTAACATCTGCACTAGTTTTTGTGGGGATTAGGATTCTATGGGCAGTGGTGTTGTTCAGGAGCAGTTACATTAGTGTTCAGTAAACCTGAGATTGTATGTTTTACTATTTATCAAATATTTGTCAAAGGATTATCCATTAAACACTTCTTCCACATAAAGAAAGAAAGCAGAGTTTATTTAGATGGCAGAGGTTTCACCAGACTGCTGTCTTCTGGCCTCAATCTAAAGAAAAGGAGGGAGACCTGCAAATACCAAGCATTTAAAATTCCAGTGTATTTTATTGGACAAGGAAACTTTATGTTAAAAAAACATGTACTTTGAATGATTTCCAAAATATATTGTTGGATTCAAAGTTGTGAAATGTAATTGCTTTTACATCCTGACAGAGCCACAGGATCTGGAGTGGCTTAAGAATAGTGAAGACCGAAGGCCAGAATTTCAGAGGCAGCTTAGTCCCACTAAAATTAATTCATGTTAGGCACCCAAATGCCTTTGAAATCTGACTCTGAGCCCATAGTTTTTGTTGCTGTTAATACTTTGGACATTTCTTTATGCCAGCCCTTCAGTTCAACTCAAGGAACAGGAGAGGGATTTCCTGTGTCGGTCAGCAACGTGCTGTATAGCACTGGAGCTAACCCCAAGCACAGGGCTGGGCAGTGCTGCCCTGGGACTCACTCTACATCAATATTACTCTAGTAGAAGTCAAAGTTTAATTGCTGATGCGACATCTGACTCCATTCTACAAATAAGTTCTGAAGTAAGGAGGATGTCAAAGAACAATTTCCCCTTTCTTCCCCCCCACTTTTTCTTTCTCTCCTGGGCTTAAGTGTTGCTCCCAAGACTTATTTTGAGCGAGTAATATATATCCCAGCAACAGGGACATCACTGTTCAGAGCTCTTTCTGTAGTCATCGTTTTATGTGTAATAATACTATGCTGCCTTTAAAGGAAGGAGCAACCTTAGAGAATCAGGCTGGAAAATAGCTAAAAAGTATAATTTCTTCCCCGTCAAATTATAAACCTGTACTGTGCTTGCTGAAAGCACATAATGAGTAGAAAGTGAGCACTAATCTATTTGGCTCTGCCTGAACCTTCATATTTCTATTTATCTCAGTGGGAGTTTTTAATATTCTACTGATGTTATTTTATGTTTTGCTGACTTTCAGGTTGAGATATTGTCACTTAGAATCATGTTGACTGCCTGAATGCAAAATCAGACTTTGTGAGAATAAATGAAATCATGCTATAATGGACCTTGGCGATGGCACTAGTCAATATAAATGGTGTCCAAAAATGATGTAATGAGCTGGTTTTGCTGTTATTTCAAGGCTCTTTTTCATACTTGAACGGGTTTTGCAAAGATATATGCATATTAAGGATCAGATTCTGCTCACATTACTGAGAGAGTATCTCTAATTAAGCTATGCAACAGTGCTGAACGCATGAATGAAACTTCTTTCCAGTTGCTACTTCATTAATTGCAAATTACTTTTGCCTGGTACCCAGTTTGCCCTCTGATTTTCCCTGGGTGCCTGCCTCCTCCCTGCCACAGTTCCAGACTGTGGTTATTGAACATGCAGTGGCCTTGCAGCTGATTCAGTGAGGACCACAAAAAAGTTGTAAAGATGAGAAAAACTTGATGTAGAGTTTTGACACATGAGGACACATAAGCTGCTGACTGTGGTGTTGAAGTGTAGAATGTGCAATGGTGAGGAATACAATATATGAACTAAGTAAACTGCAGCTCCATGCATGGCTGGAAAATGCTTTTTAAAGTAACAGTAAAAACTGTTTTGTTTATAACAAAGATGGAAACACAAAAAAGGTAAAAATTAATTCAGCATTGTAAATTTAAAATACATTAAAATCTGCTGTGTAAATATGACATTTAGTTATTTTGTAGGGGAACTTTACTAAATGATCTTGGAGAAATAATGGAAACCTGTTATTAATACCTACATCTTATCCATCAAGTTCCTTATTCAGTTTGTGCCTGTGCTGCCAGATGGTGAGTTGAAATTCAGTCTCAGATTTAAGTGCTTGGTATAAGTGAGGCGTATTATGGGGGGAGCTCATGAATGAGATTCAGTTCCACTTGGAGGTGTGAAGACAGTGGAAAGACTTTCAGATAGAAGAGTCCTGGGGAAAGAACAGCCTACAACGACCTCCTTCTCATTTTGGTTCAGTCTCGGTGAATTTTGAAGTGAAGCAATTTCAGGGGAACTGCAGAGTTTTATTATGGCTGGTTTTGAGATCACTCAAATCTGCAATTTCTCCAAATAACTTAGGAGGCTTTTAAAAAGATTTAGGAATGGAACCACTGAAGTTGTCCATTTTGAAGAGTGACCCCAAACTATCAACCTCTTCTGAGAGCTGGTAGAGAGGTTGCTGACACATTTAAGGCCTTTGGGAAAGTGCTACAGTGAGTGAGTCATCATGGCCTTATCCTTGAAAGCACCTAAAATACTGACATGCTTTTATGAACTGAGATGTGTATAGACATTTTTACCTTGGTCCATCATTTAGCTGCATTCATTATTGCTTTTTTGCCTACTCAAAGCCTCTTTGAACTCATGTAAAGGAAAAGAGGACAAACCCTCCAGTTCATGTACCGTTTTTCTCAGTAGTTCCCGTGTGACTAAGGATTCATAAGTAATAGAATTATGAATGCCCAAGGAATCTTTCTTCATTTGTAGCAGTTTATAAAGCACTTCAGTTCCATAGAAAGTCTGTAAAACCTCCAGCAAATTATGAGTTTACACTCTGGTTTTCTCACCAGAGAGAATCCTTCTCCAAGTTCTCCAGTGCTTCAGTGGTTGCCACAGGCACAAATTTTATAAGTGTGTGTCATTTTTCCATCTTCTTGCTGCTATGTCCTTGTGGTAGAAGCAGTAACATGGTTAAAGGCAAGTTGACATCTCCCAATAGTAAGAAAAATGATTAAAGAATGGATTCTTTATTCTTTAAAAGTCAGGGCTGTGGCATTGAATAAGTCCACCAAATTTCAGCTTAGTATGGCAGGAATACAAATTATTTATATGCAGCACAGATAAATTAAGGCTGAGTGGTGGTGGCAGACTTCAAGTGGGAGGCATCTAGACCAGTTCTATAGACAAGAAAGCATTTCATTGGAGGCTAAAAAAACCCACTGAAAGTTCTTATATGTGCTTTAACAATTCTTTATAGGTGTTTCTGGCAGGTGAAGTTGGTTAAAGCATGGTGCTAATAACACAAAGGTCATGGGTTCAATCACCGTGTGGGGGTTGGACTTAGTGATCCCTGTGAGCTCCTTCCAACTCGGAATATTCTGGGATTCTGTGAAATGCAAAAATATGATATGCAATAGAAATATATTGCCAGATGGACATCTGATGTCTAAGAGATGGAGAAGAAGATTATTCAATATTCTTAGTGCTTGGTCATCACTCGTACGTGTGCCAGGCTTTATTTGAAATCACAAGACAGAACAAATTGAGAAAATGTGCCTACTCAAAGAAAAGTGGCTTGTTTTGCATGAAAAAAGGCTGGGTCTGCTCCTTAGGTAAGAAATTAGTCAGGAATCGTGTGTTGTATTTTTGTGATTACATTTTCGGATGTGATAGATTCCTCTTGCATGCATGCAAATCTGTGGAAATCGCAAATTCTTCCATCTTTCAGGAATCAGGGTATCGATAGCTCTCCACTGCCTCTTAGTTGAAGTAAAATATTTCTCTCAGTAGCGAACTCTTAAAACCTTTTTTAATATGATTTTTTTCTGCAGCTTGCCAGTGACATCTTTACTATGCAGGCATGCATGGTGGCCCACTGGGAGTTTCAGTTCTCTTCTGATTATTTCCCAGGCTTTGGCCAGGGAATTTCTCAGGCTCAGACAGTTCTGAGCAGTCGTTTCAGAGCACTCCTCTTCTTCACTGCACATCAGTGCCAGATTTTCAAAGATGCAAATACAGCACAGTGTGTGACAGCTCTGTCTCTGCAGTCCAAATGCATGTATTTGAAAAGGCAATTCTCTGTGTCTGATTTTGAAACTTCCAATGATACTACAGTGATGCTATAGAGACAAATTAGTTCTTTCAACAACAGAGAGGGAGAGAGATGAATGTTTTAATCAGAAGAACAAAGAAAAAACACATGTATTCATCAGTAACAGGGTTAATGGGGAGAATTTACTTTTTTAATTAAAAAAGTGAAAAATTAAGCCTTACTGTTAGCTTGTTTCTGTTACAGATGATCTGTTTGCATCATTACTTATTAATCAATACTGGTTTTCTCTGCACAAGGAACTTATTTATTGTATTTATATAACATTGCCTGATGAACAGAGTGGCTGCTTACAGTGCAGTGATATTGAAGTAGTTTGAGTTATAAATATTTTTAATGATCCTGTTGTTGATGGATGGATTTTTCCTCTCGGCAAAGGCGAAGGTTTGCCCAAGTAGCTTAAGAGAACAATTTGAGTGTCAGTTTCACAAGTGAAAAAAATCCAAAAAGGAAAAGGAAGCAATTCATTCACAACGGGACATGGTGCAGAGGAGGATAACCTGCCTTCAAAGATTTTTGTTTCGAGTATTATAATGTTTAATAAATAGTTTACTTCAAAGGGCTTTGCTGGAGGAAAAAAAAATAAAATAAGCAGCTTTCCTGCTATTCTTGTTCACTGGTCCAGTGTTGCTATAAGTAGCTCATATCCTGTCCTCTGTGGTCTCAGGTGGTTAGCTTTTGTTTGAGAAACTGAAGCTTCAACCAAAAGAGCTGTGCCTACCAGTTAAATTATTGGGTAGTTGACAATATGTCTTGAAAATCAATGGAACTCATTGTGGAACTTGGCGGGGCGACTTTGGCAGGGGAGGAGGGGTCTTGGTATTATTTTGGGTGATGAGCAAAGGCAACAGGTCAGATCGTGTAAAAATAGAAGTTGCTAAGAAAGGCATCCAAAGTAGGTCCATCACTTTCATCTGCCCCCATCACACACTTTTTTTGGAGCATTGTTAAACATTCGTAGAGTACAAGATATATTGGGAGGTCATTTGATCTCTTCTCAGTGTCATGATTGGTTATAACAAAACCCATTCTTATTTGAAGTTTTTTTTTACATGTTTTGTATCCATTTCAGTATTTCTGTATTGTTTTATTTCTGCTAAATGTTGTACTTTGTGTTTTTGTTTCATCAAGTAAAGAAATGACTCAAGTTTAAAGGAAAAGGCTTGGATGTTTCCCTAATAATAATAATCATCATCATCATCATCATCTTAGGTGTTCTAGTTCTGGGCATATGACCTAAGCTGCTGTTTTCTTCCATTGTTTTTAATTCTGAGTTGTTTTAAATCATTTGAGGGAGTACTAGTATGTTGCTATCATCATTCTAAAGACTCACGGGGATGAGGCACTTGCCCAGGGATGTTTCAGAGACACATTCTCTGGCCCAGATTTCAATGTCTTCCCTATGAAATATCCTGTATGTCCAGCCATAACAACTCCAAGCTAATGAAACAAGAAATACTCTCCTCATGTGATTTTTGTGAGGTAGAAGTTTTTGTCACTATGGATTGATGGGGTAAGGAGGAGATCTCTGAGTGCAAGAACAAACAAATTCTCCAGGAACAAGATACCATAATCACCTGTAAGAAGAGGTTCAGACAGGCAAAACACAGCCTTTCTGCAAGACCAAGTATGTAAGGTGTAACACTGAGCTGTCTCAAACTCTTTTTCTATTCAGTAATTGATGATCTACAGCAACATCCTTAGTTACTCTGTCTGGAGGAAAGTTGGTTTCATCAAATAATACACACACAGAAAGAAGATAGAAGTGATTCTGAGGATACTTTAGAATTTCACCCCTGATTCTTTTGGGTCTTTATTATTGTCTGTCATCATCTGATGACTGTGAAATAATTAGTCCTCAGATCATGTTGAGTAAATGTAATTGCTTCAAATCAGCCCTTGTTCAACTTACAGCTAATGAATAACTATTACAGACTAATCAGTGCTGTAATGGTAATTAGTAAAGTGGGTAAAATAACTAGAAATTAAAATGATTAAACTTGCCTTTTTGGTAATCCAAAAGGCAAGTTGATCAGTGAGTACATGATGAATCAGAAATCATATAGGGTTCACTTGTGTATTTATGTCACTTGGACAAATCCTCTGCACTTCAGACAGTAGTTTGAAGGGAGTGGATGTGCACTGTGGTGGTGTCCAGAGCTGCCAAAAACTACAAGGATTGTGCCTTGTGTCACCAGGGGCCCTTTGAGCCCTATTCTCCTTCACCACCTGTGCACGTGCTCAAATTCTGCCAAGCTCCTGTCCCACTCCTGCAGGTTCTTCCCTACACAAAAACTTAGTTGAAGTTTTTGGTGTGTGCCATGTGGATGAACCCTTATCTGCTGCCTCCACAGTCCTGTGTCCTTTCCACATCTTCAGGTCCAGAAATGGCTTCATCCAGATAAACTGCCTGTAGAAAATTAAGAAGCTTTTTCTCTTAAGCAAACTCAACTGCCATGGAGGGAAGATATGAAACTCCTTCCCAACCATCCACCAGCAAATATATGATTTGCCTCATTTTTATTTTTTTACAGAAGGGCCTTTTGTGAATGTTTTTCCCATTATCCCACTATGAAAAAAACCATATTCCTGTGCTTTCTTTTCAAGTAGACTGTAGTTCTGTTTTTCTGTCCTGTGATAGTTTGCTACTGTTTCCTGGCTAAGGAACAGCATTTTTCAGAACTGAAAAAAAGAACAGATTGATTTTTGCCCTGCGGTTTTCTAGAGCGACATGCAGAAGCCAGATGGGATACCTTAAAGCATCCCAAATAGCAATGGCACTTGAACTTCACCCCTGAAGCTGAGATGTTACAGAAAGTTTCTCTCCAAGTCTAGAATTTACTGGGAGCATTACCAGCAGAATTTCTTTTTACTGTATGGTGCACTATCTAATACCTTAACTGAATAACAAAGCTTCCTTTAGAATGCCTTTCAAATGTATGAGAACAAGAGAAAGCCTTGTTTTGTTCCATATTTTATGTTGCTGATCTTAATAAACTCCCTTCCACTTAACCCCTCCTGCTCAATACATTCTTTCCTGTGCAAGAGGAAGACTCACAGCTGTAAGATAAAAGGTTTTATAACCTCAAAACAGAAAGAGATTCTTACATTTACTAATGTAAATGTAGAAATATATTTTGTACATACACACTGTGGACTTCTATGCTTATGTTGTAAAAAATGTTGTTTATTTCAGATTGAATTTGGGTAGAAAGGAAGCCGTTTAATGTAGATATGAATGAATCAGATGATGTTTGCACTTTGTGTGTTCAGGTAGTGTGGTTCTGCATGTGATAAAGAAGCTTAATTAGTTCCCCCCCCCATCTGTAACTTTGTTGATGTGAATGTTAAATGAATTAGTGAAATTATGAAGCCAATTAATAACTGATATTTCAAATATAAAAGTCAAATGTTGGGAAGATGAGGCTGGGAGGAATAGAAACAAAAAGAAAAAACAGCAAAGATAAAATATTCTTTGGTGGTGGTTGTTGACTCCTTGACTAAATTGCCTTACTGCCCCCATTGTCAAACCTTCAGTTTTGCAGACTCCAGCAATTGCAGTGGCTCTCTGCATTTTACAAATGCTGTATTGAATATTGTTTGTCATCACAGGCACCTGAAAGTGAATTGTGCAAATTTCTCTTCTGCTTGTGGTTTAATATTACACAGGAAACAATATAAAGCATAGATTGTTAATTGCTGTTCAGTTTTATATTTATTCTGTCAAGCTAGATAGAGCATTTGTTCTGTTTTTGTGAGAATTGTGGGAGATTATGGTTGTCGCAAGGATATTTTTATGAAACACAGGTAAAAGGGAGGAAGTATGGATTGCACATACTGGCTTGCTGTATTTTTTGCAAGCAAATAGCAAAACAATGATAGATGCTTTGTTTTTTTTAAGGAAAAGAGCTACTCTAGATTTTCAGGAATTCACAGTATTTTTCAAGGAAGGCAACTTAAGTCTTATAACGTATGTGTAAAAAGAGCTATGAAGTTGTAGTTGATTTCTGAAAGATGTGAGCAGTAAAGATTGTTTATATTTTAAATCACTATTCTCTCTCTCTCTCACCATAAATATATATAAATGTTCCAAATCTAAAGCATTCTGGTTTTGTTCTCCTGGCTCTTATGCAAAGAATACCTGAATATTAAATCGGTAGTAAAGCATGTGCTGAAGTGTGCTGTGGAACTAAGCTTTTCTCAGTGTGCTCCCTAGAATTTCTGTAAGTAAAAGCAGGATTGCTCAGTATGTATGAAGGTTGAGCAAGTGGCTAGAAAGAAGTGATACCTTGGTAGCTGGGAAAGTGACTGCTGCATCACAGCTTCAGAGTGGTGCAAGCTAGGTTGAGCTGCTCTAGGAAAAATGGGGACTGCCTTAAAAGGATTAAAAGCTGAAGGATTGTGGGAGCTCAAAGATATGGTCTGTAAGGGAGAAAGAGCAACCAGAAGACCAGCTCCCACTGAAAGGGGAGCTTATCCCACCCTTAAGTCTAATGTCTTCTAAAATCTTCTTCTCTCACATTTTACTTTAAGTAGCTGTAAACAAAATGACTTTGCCAAAGTCTCTATTTTTACTTGATTTTGAAGTTAACAGGGTTGTTTTGTCACTCTCATTGACATTAGCATTGTTTTCAATGTACGTAATACAACTTAAAATGAATCTTAGCTTATATTAACTGATATTACATTCATACATTCTTGTCTAATTGAATAGTGCTGTCTTTGGATGCCCTCCCTAGAAATAAACATTTCTTTCTTACTCTGTTTTGAACAAAACAAATTGAAATTTTTGCCCTTCAAAATACAGAGTTGTCTTTCACATGATACTCATATGATGCTCAAGAGCTCAAACATAAATATTTTTCAAGAAATGCTGAGAATCTTTAACATTTCTTTCTTGAAGTTTCCTTTTTTTCTGTTGGCTACCTCATGTGGCATAACCTTGTTGGATGTTCGGTGTGCAGTGGTGTTGCCTGGTAATTTTTCAGATTGTTACTGTACTGGTGCTGCCTATTAAATCCAGATTCTCCTTATATGAAACCTAAAAGAATCAGTAAAAAGACAAGACTCAGCTTTCACTTCAGATACAATTCAGTCACACACAAGAAAACTTACATTTCTGGGGATTGATTGTGTTCATTTACCACAGCAAAGTGCATTCATTGATAACTACCTGCTGGTATCGAATCAATTGTATGTGAAACACGGGGCATTATTGTCAGGTAGGGTAAATAATATTGATTCTATTTTAAAATGAATACAACATAGGAGAAATTAATTTGATTCTCTGAAGTCATTAAATTATGCTCTATCAAATATATAAACAGTGAAGATCATGTAATGTGATACCATGAGGCAAGTTACAGCTGCAAGTTTTAGCAAGATTTCCCCTCCATAACAGCAGCAGACACATTTTAGTTTTGCTTTGTATTAAAGGGGGAAGAGAAATCCAATGCCTGTAATCGATCTTAAGGTAGGATCCCAACTGGTACCAAGTCCTCTGACACTCCCTAAAGTAGAACTACAGTGTTAACTGACTGCAGTAAGCCAGGCCCTTGGTCATGCTGTAGGTCAGCAGACTTTGAAGCTTCAAATGTCATCGTGACTATGGACTCTGCAGTCAAAAGTCCTTGTCTTCCAAAATTAGCAAATAAGCAGAAAGGGGAGAAGGGAGTTGTGTTCATTGATCATCTTTGAAGGCATTGGCTCCATGAAAGAATAGCAGGGAAGGACAATAACCTCAACTACCACAAACATGAGTCAGCCATGAAGATGGCTTTGGATTGCTCTTGCATCTATTCCCTTATAATGACAATGAACTGTTTTACAGAAAATGTGTTAAAAAGCAGCAGCTAAAGCACTGAAACTGTGAAACACAGAACCCTGTGTGACCATACAGGGTCACACAGGGTTCTGTGTTTCACAGAACTAAGTCTCAGTTGTATGGTCACCTGTAATCCAAAGATTACAGGTGACCATACAACTGAGACTTAGTCACTGATCATGTAACTCAAGCATTGTCTTCACAATCTGCACTGTGATCTTGAAGTCTTCATATATGAGCAAATAAGTTACTGAATATCACACACCATATGAAGAGAGCAGGAGACACTGAGAATTTTGCCTTGTCTCATTTCAGATATTTAATAACAAATAACTTACAACCAAGCTGTAGCTGGTTGAACAGGTGTCTAGAATTCCATGCTTGGAAATAGTAGTAAGTCAAAAGAGCTGGAGGAATAAAATAAGTTGTCTGTCAATGAAAAAGGGGCAGAGGATGTGAGCCATGTGACCGTAATTGGTAGATACCGTTTCATCATGAGTGAAATTCGTCTGTAGAAAGTAATCCATAAAGAAATGAAGGTAGATGGATAATTGTCACTAATCAGTGTTACAGAAGTCAACAAAAACATCTCTGTGACACACTCTGGCAGCAGTGTCTCAGTATCATGTATACAGATGTCTTTAAGCATCAGGCTTAAAGGTTCGGAGCAGTTCAAGTGCCTATTTTGCCACCTACAGCAAGATTCAAGTATGATTTATGTGTCTGAGTCCAAGAAGGTTGGACCTCCTGAGACCAGGAGGTTTAGGATACAGTATCTTTCTGAGTGTCCTCGGGACACCTAAAATAGGTTTCACAGCTGTCTAACTAAAGGTACCTGTGTCTTCTCAGCAACCCTGCTCTGCAGAACTGGATATCAAATCACTTATCCTCCCTGTGCTGCTGAAACAAAGTACTTGAGTGGAGCTCAAGTCTCCTGAGAGAACAGTCTTTGTAAAACCTCTAGCATGGGTGGGCAGAATTGAGTTCAACCCAAAGCCCAGCAGCTGTGGCCACACTGATGAAAATTCGTAGCAGTAAGAGGTAGAGGTGGTCACTTTTTGCAGCTCCCCTTGCTGTTGATAGCACTTGCCTACAAGACTGGTGGTGGGAGTTCTGTGCTAAATTCCATGTGACAGAATTAAAATTTGCTCCATGCCTGCAATATGTTGTAATTGCCAAGCTTAGAGAGATAGAGGGAGAAAAACCCTGTGCTTGAGACAGTCTACAGGGAAAGCAAATTTTGATCCCCATTTTCAGAACCATTTCCCCATTTCAGACCAGGTAGCTGGGCAGAATTCAGTTTTCTCCTCTTCCCAGCTGAGTTCCTTAGCCTTTAAGCCACAAAACTAGTTTTGTTCTTCCCTTGTTGTGTTTTTTCCACTCATGAATGCATAACTGCCTGCCTTACACAGCAGCAGTGGTCTTCTTTGAGCACCTTGTAGTCAAATTTGTAAATATTTTAATTATTGAGTCCATTTTGAAGTATAGAGTGCTGAGCTGCTTAACTGCCCTTTCACCACTCTGCTTGGTGTGTTGCAGTTTTCATCTGCTGATGAAAGCACCCCTTTATTAGCCAGACCAGTATTGCATTGTCAGCCAAATTTCAGCCATGTTGGATATAGTTAAAATTTAAAGAAAAGAAAATTTTTTGCAATGTGTCTCACTTAAAAAATTTATTAGTGAATGATGTTAGAAGAGTGATCTGTTAAACTTTGATCTTATCTCACTGAGAAATGTTCTCAGTTCTGTTTCTTTGCAGATTTGACAGACAAACTGGGAAGCTTTAAAATTTCCAGATAGCCTGCATGTTTCTTCCTAACACTATACTGAGTAGTGAGAGTACTGTGATGGATAAAACCAGTGCTAATTATTTCTAGTCCTAAAACCCTTTCCTTCTCTTCATCCTCACATTACTCAACACAGCAACACTCAGGAATTTGTCTTTCTCAGCAGCATTCTTTGTTGTTCCGAGTTCCTTTTCCTGTTCCCAGACTAGATTTATATAATTATTGATATACAGACTCACTCCTGTTGCTGTTTATGCCAAGTGTAATGAACTGGTATGTTGAAAATAGATATCTAACTATGGATGTGTTACCCTACATATATTATTGCCACTGAAATTCTTTCCACTTGACTGGTTTTTACCTTGTGGCTAGTGGATCATTCCTAGTCTTTGCCCACAGTAGAGAAATTTACTGATTAACAACAGACTTAAGAAGTTCAAATGTCTTGTGAATAGTGCTTTTGTGGTGTGGTTTTTTTGTGGTTTACTTTTTTTTCATTGTTTTGGGTTTTTTTTTTTTTTTTTTTTTTTTTAAGCAAAGAACAGCAGTTTTAAAAACATAACAAAGTTTTCTAGTGATTGAAATAAATGCACTGCAAGTTGCATTTCCCTTTTTAAACCAGCTGAGATATTAGCCTGGTGACCCTGGAAAACAGTTTTTGCATCTAAACCAGTGGTAGTTCCAAGTGTAATACTCCAGATCTAGTGTAGGTTGTCTGAGCAATCATTTTGTTGGATTACACTCAGAAAAATGCTGGTATGAGGAATAAACATAGTTTAGATACATAATAAGGTAGGACAGAATGTGTAAAATCTGGGCACCCTGGTCTGGTGGGAGGAATCTCTGCCCATAGCAGGGGGCTGAAACTAGATGATCTTTAAGGTCCCTTTTAAACCAAACCATTCTGTGAATTCTGTGAAAATGAATCTCTAAAAGAAATCCTATAATGGCAATTGCAAATATATTTCCCATGGTCTTAAAAAAAAAGATTGTTCAGTGAAGTGGAGAACCGATGAAATATTTATTCAAAGTTATCTTTGAGTTTGATTTGCATTTCAGGAAATATTCCTAGCTTTCTTTCTGACTGTTTTCATTAGCAGGATAGTCAGAGAGTTTCACATGTTGTGTAAAGAATTGTGTCAGTAACAGAGATGAAATATGAAGATCAGTACACTCTGTGAATGCTTCACAAAGACGCAGTTTAATTAAAAAATTAAACACTAAATCACTTTAACCAAGAGTTTCTTAATATTGCTGTGAGGACAGAGGTTAAATCAATTATGAAGTAATGGCCAAAGCTCACACAATATAATAACTTTGGTGGGAGCAGCTATGAGTTATTAACTGAAGTGCTCTAGTCTGATGGCAGTTTGGGTGATTGCCTTTTACTGCCCTGTCAGGCATATTGCACAGGATCACAGAATCCTTAGGTTGGATGGGACCTCTGGAGATCATTTGATCCAACCCCCCTGACAAGTCAGGGTCACACGTAGCAGGGGACACAGGAACGTGTCCAGGGGGGTTTGCAATGTGTCCAGAGAGGGAGACCCCACACCCCCTGGGCAGCCTGTTCCAGTGCTTTGCCACCCTCAGTGGGAAGTTCTTCGTGTCAGGGTATTGCATACAGCAGCATTCATCACTTCATCCCCAGTCCCAAGTCCACTGGACAATGTTGCTGCTCACTGATAAAGGAGTCCCAGGACTCACTTCTTACAGGAGTGTTAAGGGTTTGGGGTAAGACAGCTCAGTCATAACTTGGTTAATCATAGAATCACATAATAGTTTGGGTTGGAAGGAACCTTAAACATCATCTCATTGCCACCCTCCTGCTGTGGGCAGGGACACTTTCCACGAGACCATGTTGCTCAATGTCCTGTCTAACCTGGCCTTGAACACTGCCAGGGATGGGGCATCTGCAGCCTTTCTGAACAGCCTGTTCCAGTGTCCCACCAACCTCACAGGAAAGAATTTCTTCCTCATACCTGATTTAAATTTACCCTCTTTCAGTTTAAAGCCATCAATCCCCCTTTCTCGTGTCACTAGAGGCCCGTGTAAAAAGTCCCTCTCCAACTCTCTCATAGACCCATTTATGTAGTGGAAGGCTGCTAGAAGGTAAAAGTGGCCCCTAAAGCAGAACTGGACCCTGTTCTCCTGACTTTTGTGGCACTTTTGGACCTGAAGAAGGAAGTGTCTGTATTATGTAGTACTGAGAAGGTACAGTAGCAAAGCTCCAAATGTGTGTTTTGAACCAGGAAGTAAGATAGAATACAAGTACCTTCACTGCTAAGTGACACACGATCAGGGATTTGTATTGCCAGATTGGATTTAGGTGCTTCAATTTTGCTTAAGTGTCCTACTTTAGGTATGTAAGTCTTTTTGAACCTAGCCCTTAGATAGTAGCATATGTTGTCATGGAAGGTTTGAATTACAAAAGCACTAATCTGTGACATAAAAGAGCATTTTAAGTCCTACATGAATAGTTCTGCCAGTAATCACAGATGCAATAGCATGTATTTCTAACTGACAAAGGTTAGAGAATGTGCATCTATTGCTAATGTATATAGCCTTCCTGATACCACTAAACAATCACTGGAAATTTAATGGTAGGAAAAAGGTATCCCACCAGTGCTGTGAGACTTTCATGATGATTTAGTATCCAGTATAATTTAAAAACCATAACTAAATCCTGTTTTATTGCCTATAATAAAATGTATAGATTTTGGGTGGATTTTCATAGTCTTACTGTCACTCTCTTATTTTATCACATCTGAAATAAAAATGTAATTTTTTTTAAACTGTGGAATGAAAAAGTAGAGCACAATTAAGTGGTTTTTCAGCAGCCCCCCTGGAAGAAGACAGTAAGAATGAGGGATTAATTTTTCAAACAATTTTTTTTCCAGGCAGACATGTTCTTGTTTATGTGCAGTGTAGTAATTCACTTAGTTCTTACTGAATTCGAAGTTCTAACTAAAGTATGTTGGGTGATACCGTGAACTGAGTGAAATTAGTGGGACTATTGACAAAAACAAATCCAGAACAAGATCACATCCAGGATTTAAAGCCTCTCTATCTCTAACCTGGCCAGTGATGGTACTAAACCCCCTAAATCAGTAGTCAGGCTGTGTAATTGCCATGGTGTGAGAAGAAAGTGTCCATCAGGAAGACATATGGAAGAGATTATCACGCCATTTATGTAAAACTGCACCATCTTGGATGACTTGAGTTCTCATACATGTACTCCATCCTCACAGCTTCCCCTCATGACCATCTAGACTCCTGCTTGGAATTTTGAGTCTGCAACAGCCTTACAAACTTATCTGGACTTGCCCAGGTTCAAGGGGCTTCATATTAAAACTTTCCTAAATCTGTATTTCAGTCCAGAGAGGATTAAAATATATTGAATCAAATGTCTGTAAAAAGGCCTTGGCCTCCTACACACACTTTTCTCCAGTTGTAGATGTCATTGTGCTACCTGCTGTACAAAACAAAACAGAAAGATGCTGTGGCTTACCAAGTAGTATTTGGAAGTGTTCCAAGGCAAATTAACAGACCAAGCTCTAACCAGTGCTTGCCCAACCATTAGAAAACTTAGTAAGCTGCGAAAGAATGCAGTTTGCTCTGCAGTTTTCTCCCTGTGAAATGCACAGACTAAAACCATTTTTGCAGTCAGTGGGAATTAAGGTCTATCTAAATGTTCTCTGTGGTTGTAGGTATCCTCACAGTGAATGAAAGACCTCTCTCTGCTCTCCTTTTCCCTCCATTTAAGTGAGTGCCAAAAGTAGCGCTGAGCTTGAAGGGAAGAGGAGTCAAACATTTATTATATCCTGGCCACCCAGAGGGGGAAAACATTGGTGCCTCCAAATGAAGCAGCATTTGCTTGACCTTTCTGTAAATGAATTTTACTCAATAGGTTGTGGGGTTTTTTTTCCTAGTGAGGATATGTTATGTCCCAAATCAGATAGTACTTTTCAAAAAGTACTTCCATACTAAACTTACTGAATAGCTTACAAATTTGTAGGTAACCAGAAGGAATCATGGTGAAAGGTAGTAAATAACCTGCAGGTTTTTGGTTTGCTATATAATTGGTACTTCTGTTTTACACATCTTTGGCTTTTCCCTTTTTATAAGTAATTACCTTGGTTTCTAGTCAAACTCTACAGGTTGCTTTTGTAAGCCTTGAGCCATTTATTATCAATGGACTTGCTTTTTATTTTTGTGAAATCTCTTACTCCTGCAAGTTACTGTGTCAAGACATACAACTGAGTTCATAGTCACCTGTGGCCAGTGCAGCTCATGGCAGCCTTTATTAGTTGGGGACATCTGTGTAACTCCTCAGACAGAGGACAGCTGAACCAAACTTCTCTATGAAATATTACAAGATACAGTTATAGGTGATGATATTACCTCTACAGCTGCTTTCCATGGGTAAGAACAGGAGCAGGGCAAGTGGCTACTTATGAGGCAGCATGTTTTTATTTTCAGAATACTGAGCCTTTCCAGCCATGCTGGCTGTGGTACAGCTGAAATCTCACAGCAAGCAAATATTATAGTTCCATGCAGGTAATTGTAATAGGTATAGTTACACAGAGGTTCAGACTATCAGCACACTTAATCTTGCCTGCTACCACTGGGTCTGCCCCTCACCTTTTCCTGCATGCATCCTGTAACAGTGGTCACTTAAGTGGTTTGCTTGGTTTTTTGTTTGTTTGCTTTGGGGGGATTTATGCTTTGTTTGTTTGTTGGGTTTTTTAGGGGGGGGGTATTTTTTTTTTAAATGAAACCAAAAACCCATCCCATTTTGCAGCCATCTGGGTGTTCTCTGCTACACAATGCAGAACCCATTGTATGGTTCTTGTCAGTGGTTACAATTTTATTGTCATATAAAATGAAGAGGTCAAATGTTCTTGCCCATTTAAAATACTTGTAGAAATAAAATTTATTTTTAAATTAATACATGTTAAACCCCTCAGTATTATATAATAGGGTTAGTCATGTTTAACCACACTGTCTGTACATAGCTACAAGATATATTTTTTCCTACTTTAGATCATATTCCATGTTTAGGGGGTATGATTTTGTAAACACTTAAGCATGTGA